>NC_064838.1:53950000-55200000 GCF_024166365.1 Elephas maximus indicus | reverse complement strand
GCATACAAACTACACATTACTGGAGTCTTCAGAATGAAGAGCAAGGAAGAAAGGGGCAGAGAAAACTTTAGAAGAACTAATGGCCAGAAACTTACAAATGTCATGAAAGACGAGAAAATATACATTGAAGAATCTCAACATAGTTGAAACAGGATAAACTAAGAGATTCACACCAACAAATACCAAATTGTCAAAACCCAAACACAAGAACCAAATTTTGAAATCAGCAGCAAGAGGCTTGTCACATACAAAGGATACTCAATTAGATTAACAGTTGATTTCTCCTCAGAAACTATGGATGCCATAAGGTAGCAGGATGACATATTTAAAGTTCTGAAAGAAACTAACACTCAATTAAAAATTCTATATCTATCAAAACTGTATTTCAAGAATGAAGCAGAGAAGCAGAGCCAAGACGGCAGCATTGTTACACGCACCATAACATCCCACTGCACCAAATACCAAAAAAAAGCAACGAAAAAAGGCAGATAACAATCTAGGAACCATGAACATCAAAAAATAATGTCTAAGAACTGATTGAATACTGACTGGGAGGAAAAAGTGAGTGAACACAGTGAACAAGGAGCAGCACAGAACAGAGGAGCTCAGCCAACCATCCCCAGCCTGATGCAGCCACCTTAGGACAAAGCCAGAAGCAAGACTGGGTGAAGAAAACAGCAAGGCAACTTCACGACATTCCCAAAAGGGACAGAGAAATTATACAGACACACACAGAGACAAGCAGAGGCAGAGAGGGAGCCAGGAACCAGAACCAGACATACTCAGGAGAGGTAGCCCCTGACCTTTGAGGCAAGCGGTGTGCACGAGACAGTGGACTTGCAGAGTGTCAGCAGGATGTCCCCCACCTAATCAGTGCAAGGATGGCCTCCATTCCTTGCACTCAAACGGGGAAAAGCACCACTCACTGGTTGCAGCAAACATGAGGTGCCCCGGCACCCACATATTCTAGCCAGGTAGACACACTAGCCTCACTCCATTCCCCTGATCGGAGACAGCAGAGGGTTCCATACCCTGAATGCCTCATCTCACAAGGGGACCACAACACAAGCCTCTCCTCTTTTGCCCTACTCCATCCAATCCCTCCACTACCCCGCCTTGCACATTTGATGAGTGGGTACTACATACGTTCCCATGCATGCACCCAACCGCTATCTACACCCCCTCTAAGAGCCCAGTGGGGGGCAGAGGTGTCAAGACAGCAAGAAAGCCACTCATCACTCCCTCATCCTTGCCCTGCCCGGCAAGGGACAGAGGAGACATGACTACACATGTACCCCCCCTGTGCCACCTCTTTTTCCCTCCCCATGCCCAGCGCAAGACAGAGGAGGCGCTACTGCTAACACATCCACCCAAAATGACTCCCTCCTTCAACCTGCCCAGTGAAGGGCAGAAGAGGTATGACTGCCCTACACCCCTCGGAAGCTCCTTCCACTCTCCCCTCACTAAGCACAAGATGGGAGCGCATGATCGTATGAGCATCCTACTACCACCCCTCCCTCTCTCTCCCTACCTAGTGTGGGCAGAGGCAGGAACGACTCTAAGCACATCCACCCAGTGTGCCTCCATCCCTCACCGCACCCAGTAAGAAGCAGAGATGCCACGACTGCGCGTGTATCCCCCAAAGGCCCTTTCCTCCCTCCCCCTGCCCAGCACAAGGCAGAAGTGGCGCAAGTGCACATACGCCTGCTGCACCTTCCTCCCTCTCCCTGCCTACTAACAAGTGGATGTGTGGTCACTAAGCACACATCTGCCTGTCATTCCTTCCTCCCTCCTCCAACTCAAAAGTATGCGGAGGTAGTACAACTGTGCACACATCAGTCCACCATCCCTCTCTACACACCTCCCCCTTCCAACCAGCAAGGTGATGACCACACCCCCACTTGCCTGCCACACTCACCACACCACAAAAACCACCACTCCTTGCTTCTGACACACCAAAACAAAGGCGGATGGAAGCCAAAGCCCAATCAACTCACCCTCAGCCACCCAGCAAGGCTGGTAAACAGATACCTGAGCTCCCACACTACTCGCCACCCCACAAGCCCAGAGACAGGTACGGGGCACTCCAGTATAGTCAGTCCAGTGACCAGAGCATCACACCAACCATGCTGTCAGGAGTCATCAAAACACACACACAAAAAAACAGGACTCAGCAAACAATTATACAATTAAAAAATAAATGCAATAACCCCTTAATGTCCCAGAGACAAGGGACAATAGCAAACCACCTAAAAAAAGCAGGGCAAGATGGCCCGAGCAAGTAAACAAAATAAAGACCAAGAAAACCTCCCTGAGAAGGAAATGGTAATGGAGATACCTGGTAAGGAATTCAAAAGACTTATGTATAGGGTCCTCAAAGAAATCATAGACTAAACTGTGGAAAACAAAGACAAAACACTAGAATAATTCAGGAAAACAACATGAGAACAAAATGACAAAATGAACAGAAAAATGAAAACCATACTAAAATAACAACTAGAAATCTAGAACCTTAACAATAAAATTTCAGAAACAGACAACTCAATGGAAAGTCATAGGAGCAGAACTGAAACAATGGAAGACATGATCAGTGCAACAGAAAACAAATCCCTTCACACTAATTTGTACAAGGACAGACTGAAGAAAAAAAAAATGAAGAAAGCCTTACAGTTATGTGTGACACTATCAAGAGGAATAATTTACCCATGATTGGAATTCCCAGAAGGGGAGGAGACAACAAAAAGCACAGAGAGAACTGTTGAAGATTTGCTAACAGAAAACTTCCCTAATATCATGAAAGACGAGAAGATAGCCATCCAATAAGCACAATGAACCCCATACAAATAAACAATCCTGAAAGCAGCTCAGGAAAAACGAAAGATCACCTACAAAGGGGCACAGCTAAGACTGTTGTTCTTGTTAGGTGCCGTAGAGTCAACTCCGACTCATAGAGACCCTATGTACAACAGAATGAAACGCAGCCCAGTCCTATGATCATCCTCAAGTCACTACTATGTCTGAGTTCACTGTTGCGGCCATTGTGTCAATCTTTTGCAGATCTGCCTAGTGCAATGTGTCTTTTGATTTCTTGACTGCTGCTTCCATGGGTGTTGACTGTGGAGCCAAATAAAATGAAATTCTTGAAAACTTCAATCTTTTCCCCATTTATCATAATGTTGCTTACTGGTCCAATTGTGAGGGGTTTTGTTTTATGTTGAGGTGTAATCCATACTGAAGGCTGTGGTCTTTGATCTTCATCAGTAAGTGCTTCAAGTCTTCTTCACTTTCAGCAAATGAGGCTGTGTCATCTGCACATCGCAGGCTGTTTGAGTCTTCCTCCAATCCTGACACCATGTTCTTCACATATTCCAGCCTCTCAGACTATTTGCTCAGCATACATACTAAGTATGGTGAAAGGATACAACCCTGACGTACCATTCCTCACTTTAAACCACGCGGTATCCCCTTGTTCTGTTCAAACAACTGCCTCTTGATCCATGTACAGGTTCCTCATGAGCACAATTAAGTGTTTTGGAATTCCCATTCTTCACAATATTATCCATAATTTGTTATGAACCACACAGTCAAATGCCTCTGCATAGTCAATAAAACACAAGTAAACTTTCCGGTATTCTCTGCTTTCAGCCATGATCCATCTGACATCAGCAGTGATATCCCTTGTTCCACATCCTCTTCTGAATCCAGCTTGAATTTTTAGCAGTTGCCTATGTACTGCTGCAACTGCTTTTGAATGATCTTCAGCAAAATTTCACTTGCATGTAATATTAATGATATTGTTTGATAATTTCCACATTCTGTTGGATCACCTTTCTTTGGAATGAGTACAAATATGGATCTCTTCCAGTCAGTTGGCCAGGTAGCTGTCTTCCAAATTCCTTGGCATAAATGAGTGAGCACTTCCAGCACTGCATCCATTTGTTGAAATAACTCAATTGGTATTCCGTCAATTCCCGGAGCCACGTTCTTCATCAATGCCTTCAGTGCAGCTTGGACCTCTTCCTTCAGTACTATCAGTTCTTGATCATATGCTACACCTCCTGAAATGGCTGAACACTCATCAATTCTTTTTGGTACAGTGATTTTGTATATTCCTTCCATCTTCTTTCCACGCTTCCTGCATCGTTTAATATTTTCCCCCATAGAATCTTTCAAAAGTGCAACTCCAGGACTGAATTTTTTAAGTTCTTTCAGATTGAGAAATGCTGAGGGTGTTCTTCCCTTTTGGTTTTCTATCTCCAGATCTCTGCACATTTCATTATGATACTTTACTTTGTCTTCTCGAGCTGCCCTTTGAAAACTTCCGTTCAGCTCTTTTACTTCATCATTTCTTCCTTTCCCTTCAGCTACTCTATATTCACAAGCAACATACAGAGTCTCTTCTGACATCCCCATTTTGGTCTTTTCTTTCTTTCCCGTCTTTTAACAACCTCTTGCTTTCTCCATATATGATGTCCTTGATGTCATTCCACAACCCACCTGGTCTTCGGTTATTAGTGTTCAAAGTGTCAAATCTATTCTTCAGACGGTCTCTAAATTCGGGTCGCACTTTGGCTCTTGTAGACTTATTGTAATTTTCTTCAACTTCAACTTGCATATAAGCAACTGATCGTCTGTTGCACAGTTGGCCCCTGGCCTTGTTCTGACTGATGATATTGAGCTTTTCCACTGTCTCTTTCCATATTTGTAGTCAGTTTGATTCCTATGTATTCCATGTGGCGAGGTCCACATGTATAGTCACCATTTATGTTGTTGAAAAAAGGTATTTGCAATGAAGAAGTCGGTCTTGCAAAATTCGATCATGCAATCTCCAGCATTGTTTCTATCACCAAGGCCATATTTTCCCACTATAGATCCTTTTCTCTCTTTCCAATTTTCACATTCCAATTGCCAATAATTACCAACGCATCTTGATTGCATGTTTGATCAATTTCAGACTGTAGAAGTTGGTAATAATCTTCAATTTCTTCATCTTTGGCTTTGGTGGTTGGTGCATAAATCTGAATTATAGTCGGATTAACTGGTCTTCCTTGTAGGCACATGGAAGTTGTCCTATGACTGACAGCACAATCCATGTAATTACAGTCAACTCTACTTTGAGGAGGCAGCTCTTCCACAGTCGTATTTTGAGTGCCTTCCAATCTGTGGGGCTCATCTTCTGGCACTGTAACAGACAATGTTCCGCTGCTATTTATGAGGTTTTCACTGGCCAGTTTTTTTAGAAGCAGACTCCCAGGTCCTTCTTCCTAATCTTAGTTTAGAAGCTCCGCTAAAATCTGTCCACCAAGGGTGACTCTGCTGGTATTTGAAATACTGGTGGCAAAGCTTCCAGCATCACGGAAACATGTAAGCCACCACAGTATGACAAAATGACAGACACATGGTGGGTTAACATAGGAGGCCTAAACTGCTATTCCTGAAAAGACTGCTCGCAAAGTTGGCCCTTGACTGGTGTCTGGTAACTTAGATTTCAGCAGGGTTCCCACCATTACGTGGTAAGAATGGCTCACTGCACCTAAACGGTTTGAACATCAATATGGTTTATGTTGAATATTGGCTTTCTCTCTGGGAATCAGGACTTTTCGGTATGTTCTAAGTGTAGTCTGCCTACGTCACCAAAAAAAAAAAAAAAAAATTCATTGCCATCAAGCTGATTCTGACTCATAATGACCCTACAGGACAGAGTAGAACTGCCCCATTGGGTTTCCAAGGAGCAGCTGGTGGGCTCGAACTGCCAACCTTCTGGTTAGCAGCTAAGCGATTAACCACTGCATCACCAGGGCTCCCTTACATTACTGTTCCCCAATAAAAACCCTGAGCACTGAGTCTTGAATGAGCTTCCCTGCTCAGCAACATTTCACACATGTTCTCACAACTTATTACTGGGAGAATTAAGCATGTCCTGTGTGATTCCACAGAGAGAGAACCCTTGAAAACTTGCACCTGTTTTCCTTTGAACTTCGCCCCACATACCTCTTCCCTTTACTGATTTTACTTAGTATCTTTTCAATATAGTAACTCATAGCCATGAATATGACTATATGCTGAGTCCTATAAGTCCTATAGGGTCACTATGAGTCGGAATCAACTCAAAGGCACTGGGTTTGGGTTTGGGTATGAGTCCTCCTATCATCAAACTTGGAGAATCATCAAATCTGGGAATGGTCATGGGAACTTCCTGATATAATATCAAAGAAACATGACACCATATCACCTAGTCCTCACTCCCTTGAACTCCCACCATCTTCTCCCCACCAACCCCAACACAAACACACTAATAGGGGGCCCATCCACAGAGCACAATCAAAATGTGATTAATGGGTAAATTCCAAATCATAAACACACAAAATCCCAATACTGCATAACAATCGACTTTTGGAAAAGTCAGTTTTCAAAACGTTTTCAGTTAGGAGAATGCTTACTGGGGGATACCTAGAGTTTTCCTTTATTTAAAAAAAAAAAAGGTATAGGAATATGCCTCAGTATTGCCTGGTTTTGTACCAAATCTGTATCAAAATGAACACGGTATCAAAATGAACACGCTGCAGCTTAGAAAGTAAACTGAAAAACTGAAATTATAACTCCCAAATAAAGGGAATGCAAAATCAAATCTTCAGGGTTTGACATAAAAGACCTTGTATTTTCTAGATTCTGTATCTCCTTCCTTTCTTTTACCCACAATCTACTGTGGCAACTTCTCTACCTTCTGAACCACTCATAAACTCACTGGACTCTGGTGTTCACTCATGACCATCGTATTGAATGGGATTCTCTTAAAAATCATCAATGGTCTTCTAATTGTCAAATGTATTGACCTCTATTCAGTGCCTACTATACTAGGCTACTCCACAGTACTTAAAGCCATTATTTCCCTGTCTTTTTAGCTATCTTCTCCCTAGCCAACTTTAACCTCCATTTCTCAGACTCTTTTTATTAGTTCCTCTTGCTATGCCCTCCTGGGCTTAGCAGTCTTTACAGTCTCGTTCTCAGCTCTGTGCTGTTGTAGTGGAAGTTGTAACAGCAGTAGCAGCAATTATTCATTGTACTCATATCATGTGCTAGGCACTGTGTTAAAGGCTTCATATAAGCTCACCGATTCCTCACAACAATCCTATCAGATATATAATTGTGCTGTCCCCATTTCAAACACACACAAGAGAGAACAGTAAAATGAACCTCTAAGAACAATTCAACAATTATAAACGTTTTGCAAATCTTGATTCATCTATCCCACACACATTTTTTTTTTTTTTTTTTTTTTTTTGTCTATTGCAGTATTTTAGACCAGATTTTAGGCATCATATCAGTGTGTCCATAAATATTTCAATATGTATCATTAACAGATGTTTATTAGTCTTTCTCTGACAAACTGTATTTTATAGTTATACTGTACTGTATGGAAGGAGCCCTGGGGGTGCAGTGGTTAAGCATTCAGCTGCTAACCAAAAAGTCAGAAGTTCAAAACCACCAGTCACTCCATGGGAGAAAGATGTGGCAGTCAACTTGAGGGCAACCAAACCCAAAAACCAAACCCAATGCCGTGGAGTCGATTCTGACTCACAGGAACCCTATAGGACAGAGAAGAATGGCCCCATATGGCTTCCAAGGCTATAAATCTTTGTGGAAGGAGACTGCCGCATCTTTCTTCCACGGAGCAGCTGGTGGGTTTGAACCACCCACCTTTCAGTTAGCAGTCAAGCACTTTAACCACTGCACCACCAGGGTTCCTTTTAACACCAACGGGTTTGGGTTTTTTGGGTACTGTGTGGTGATAATGTATCCATGCCTCCTTTGAATGACAGATTCTTCGTTGCCAGAGAGACGAAGTTCAAATTCCTAAGCATTCTTTGTATTTTCTGACATATGGGATTCTTTAGCTATGGATTCAACCTACCTTTCTTGTCCTACCATCTATCACTCTCCTACACTATGCTCTAGCCATCTTGGACAAATTGCCATGCCCTGAACATGTCTTGCAATTTCATGCCACTTCACCTCTGCTTTTGCTATGTAAAATGTTCTGTAAAGCCCTGTTTCTGTCTGGAAGAATCCTAGGTGCCCGGTTGACCTTTCATGTATAAATCCATTTCCTCAAACCACAAAGTGGGAATTAATATAAATTCTGCTGAATTTCATTAGTTTTATGTTGAGCATGTTTTCTAAAATGTACAAAATTATAATCAAATATTTGTCATTTTCTTAATTTTATTTCATTCATTTACTCTTTAATGCTTATTCATGTTCTTAAGACACTCTTTTGATGAGTCTAACATATGTCTGTGTGTGTATATATATGTCTCTCTGTGTACATACACACGTCTGTGTGTACATACATATATATGTTAGACTCATCAGACATATATGTTAGACTCATCAAAAGAGTAGCTTTCTTAACATAAATAAACACTGAAGAATAAACAAATAAAACATACACACCCAGACATATATACACGCACACATACACATCATGACATTTCACCAACAGAAGAATAATACTATGTCTCAAAAATCTGCTTTGGTCTCTAAAATTATAAAGCGAAGGTAAGTTTTACCCTAGAAGTGTATGCTGTAAAATAAAACATTGCTCAAGAAGAGTAAAAAAAGAAAAGAAAGTATCTTTCTTAAAATCATTTAGCAATGCATATTTTCTTATCATGCTTCTCTTTAAAAATGAAACAATTTTAATATGTAGCCATGAAAATATATAACTAAAAGAATTTCTTGCACATGTACAGGAGGAGACATTGCAATAATGTTTACAGCAGTTTTGTTTATAATAGCCAAAAATCTGGGAACAACTTAAGTGTTCATGAATTACAGGCTGGATAAACTGTGGTTATTCATACTAAGGAATGCTATAAAGGAGCAAAATTTAATTGTAACTACATATTCAACACTGATAAACCACAGAAACATTTATGTAAAAAACAAGTCACAAATACTGTAGGATCGAATTTTATGAAATGACAAAACAGGTGAAGTTTTTCCTTATAAATGATATTTCTTACCACAAACTATTATAAAGAATAAGATTAAGGTTTGAGCATTTTTTAAAAACTGTTTTATAGAAAGAAATGGTTTCTCGTTTACTAGTATTTCTGAATGCTACAAGTGTTATCTAGTCAGAGTCTAAATGTCTCTAAGTGTATTTTAAATGCTAATGAAAATATATTTCATTTAATCAAATTAATCCTAATTAGTAACAGAATAAACACAAATACCAGTATATAAAATCTGTATTCTGAGCTTGAAAAAATTCTTGTTTAAATTCATATTTTAACAAGAATACTATGCTCAGCAGAGAAATATCTAAACATTACCTAATTTTTTTCTTCCATTTTGCACTGTTGATATAAATTCACCTAACTAATCACATGGTTCCACAGTACTAGGCTTATGAATAATTCAATTTATTTTTATCAAACTATTTGAAGGAAAAAAGTAGGACTTTTCAACCTAAGTCATGAAGTTATGACCATATTTGCATTTTCTGTCCCTTTAGAAAAACCGTTTTAATGCTGATATGTCAGAGAAGAATCTGATACAGTACTGTAGGAAAAACAAACTGTGCTGTTGAAAAAGACTAAAAGAAGACCCATGAGAATTGTTTTTGTATAAAACAAATGTACTAGGTAGCTCCTCCCCTACATTAGAAAAAGTAACAATAAACTTTTCATTACCTTTACATTTGGCTTCTTTGTTGCCACACCTCTGTACCAACCTAAAACAAAGCATACAGAGGATATTAAAATCACAGCTGTCATTTTCGGTAAGACATAATATGAGTATTTTTAGAAAAAGTAGGCGAATGCTAGGCTTTCCTTAAAACACCACTACAGCTTTATTAGGTGGTTTACTCTCAAAGGAACAGTCTTACTTGAACACAACATTCCCAATTTTCATCACAACCCAAAAAGCCTTTCAACAGAATAAGACATAAATGTTAGAAAAGACCTTGAGAACAAGTAATTCAACTCCCAGATACATACGTACAGGGACAGAGAAATACCATAATCACATGACTTTTTTGGTGGCAAAGAGGGAAAACAGCCCAGATTTTGTCTCCTGGTTTCATTTGCGCTCCCACACACTCTAATACTTGCATAAAGTCAACACCCCCACCAGTACAGATGGCTCACTTCGTTTATTTCCTTTCACATTGATATACTTCAATAAAGAAGTTTCTATTATTAACACGATAAAAATAATTTTCAGAGATACCAAATTTTATTGCCAACTTTTCTCAATTATAATCTATAATTTTTAGAGTTTTGCTATAGTTTTTCTGCTTGGGGGGTTAAGTAGAAGAGGCTATAAAAGGGAGAAGGGGAAACCAGACTTTTGCTTGACGTAAGAGGGCAAAGAAAATAAAGATGAAAAAGAGGCTGTTAATATTAGCTAATAGTAATTGAGAGCTTAATATTCTATACTCACTCCATATATTAACTCCTTTAAATCTCACAACAAACCTATGAGAAATAATCTGTTTTCTCCCTTGAAATAAAAAAAAACAATAAAAGCAGAAATATCCCTGCTTCTGTTTAGTCCAACAGCTGATATCATAAATTTGAATAACTTAATTTATACCTTGAGAATCTCAATTTCTTCATTTATGAAAAAGAGGGGATACTCTTATCAAGCCATAGCTTAGAGTACCTTGAAAAACAGATTAGAGAGTGACAGCAGCAAGTATGCAGGAATAAGAGCATCTAAAAAGCTTCTTCTCCATTAAAACAATGTGAACACTGACAAAAATTGTTGAGAGCAGCTTTTTTAGAACTTGGAAAATTAACCAAATGCTTGCAACAATCCAAAGACAGTTTATTATGAAGAAGAGCTGAAAGAGCCAAGTATAAAAACTAAAATGATAAAGATCATGGAAGAAACTATAGGGACAATGCCAGGAGCCCTAATACATGGCATAAACAGTATACAAAACATTACAAGCAATGCACAAACACCAGAAGAGAAACTAGATAACTGGGAGCTCCTAAAAACCAAACACCTATGCTCATCCAAAGATTTCACCAAAAGAGTAAAAAGATTACCTACAGACTGGCGTAAAGTTTTTAGCTATGACATTTCCGATCAGCGTCTGATCTCTAAAGTCTACATGCTACTGCAAAAACTCAACTACAGAAAGACAAATAACCCAATTAAAAAATGGGCAAAGGATATGATTCGGTGCTTCACTAAAGAAGACATTCATATAGCTAACAGACACATGAGGAAATGCTCACTATCATTAACCATTAGAGAAATACATATCAAAACTACCATGAGATTCCATCTCACTTCAACAAGGCTGGCATTAATCCAAAAAACACCAAATAATAAATGTTGGAGAGGTTGTGGAGACACTGGGAACACATACACTGCTGGTGGGAATGTCAAATGGTACAACCACTTTGGAAATCGATTTGGTGTTTCCTTGAAAAACTAGAAATAGAACTACCATGCGATCCAGCAATCCCACTCCTTGGAATATATCCTAGAGAAATAAGAGCCTTTACACAAACAGATATATGCACACCCATGTTCACTGCAGCACTGTTTACAATAGCAAAAAGATGGAAGCAACCAAGGTGCCCATCAAGGGATGAAGCGATAAATGAATTGTGGAATATTCACACAATGGAATACTACCCATCGATAAAGAACAATGATGAATCCGTGAAACATTTCATAACATGGAGGAATCTGGAAGGCATTATATTGAGTGAAATTAGTTGCAAAAGGAGAAATATTGTATGAGACCATTATTATAAGAACTCAAGAAACAGTTTAAACAGAGAAGAAAATATTCTTTGATGGTTACAAGGGTAGAGAGGGAGGGAGGGAGACGGGTATTCACTAATTAGAGAGTAGACAAGAACTATTTTAGGTGAAGGGAATGACAACACACAATACAAGAGAAGTCAGCACAACCGGACTAAGCCAAAAGCAAAGAAGTTTCTTGAACAAATCAAATGCTTCAAAGGCCAGCATAGTAGGGACGGGGGGTTGGGGGCCATGTTTCAGAGGACATGTAAGTCAACTGGCATAATAAAATCTAATAAGAAAACACTCTGGAGAGTGGCACCTGGGGTCTTAAACGTTAACAAGCAGCCATCTAAGATCCACTAACTGGTCTTAACCCACCTGGAGCAAAGGAGAATGAAGAACACCAAAGACATAAGGTAATTATGAGCCCGAGACAGAAAGGGCCACATAAATCATAGACTACATCAGCCTGAGACCAGAAGAACTAGATGGTACCCAGCTACAACCGATGACTGCCCTGACAGGGAACACAACAGGGAATCCCTGAAGGAGCCGGGGAGCAGTGGGATGTAGACCTCAAATTCTCATAAAAAGACCAGACTTAATGGTCTGACTGAGACTAGAAGGACCCTGAAGTCATAGTCCCCAGACCTTCTGTTAGCCCAAGACAGGAACCATTCCCAAAGCCAACTCTTCAGACAGGGATTGGACTGGACTATAAGATAAAAAATGATACTGGTGAGGAGTGAGCTTCTTGGATCAAGTAGACACATGAGACTATGTGGACAGCTCCTGTATGGAAGGGAGGTGAGAAGGCAGAGGGGGTCAGGAGCTGGGTGAATGGACACAGAAATACAGGGTGGAGGAGTAGAAGTATGCTGTCTCATTACAGGGAGAGCAACCAGGAGTATATATCAAGGTTTATATAGATTTTTGTATGAGAGACTGACTTGATTTGTAAAGTTTCACTTAAAGCACAATAAAAATTAAAAGAAAAAGAGCTGAATATCAGTAAGAATACTGATCTTTTTGGCATTTTATTTTGCCCTAGTCTCATCCCCTTCTTCAAACCCCATGTTAGCCTTAAAAACCAATGACCCTGCAATTATGGTGAAAATCACCAGAGTAGTGGGCTCTGAAGAGGGCAGACTGGGGCTGGAGCTCCTCCAAAGACCAATTCCTAGATAGCTGTCGTTATTTGACCTGTCTGGTAGTCCCCTGGAAAATCCAACTCTCACAGCTTCTCTCAGACATCACCAAATATAAACAGCATTTTGCCTGGGATATGTGTCAAAAACAATCAGTGACAACTGTTTGACATGATACCTGCCTATGGTAGTGTTAACAGTTGGATCAGATAAAAACTTGACAAAAAGCTTCAAAAGAAAAATCTGGTTAATGGGACCATGCATGCAAAGGCTATATGTGCACGCCCGGGAAAAATCGATGAGGCCTTAAGGCTCTTGTCTCTGGCTGAGATTCAGTCTTGTCACAAAGAGGAAGTGAAGGCTAAGGCAAAGTTATTAACTGCCTGCCTGGGCATTAAAGGCATATTCCAGGCAAGATTAGCCTCTCTTACTCTGTACACTCTTATTCACCCTTGCACTGCAGACTCCAGGACACTAAAAAAAAAAAAAAACACAGGCAGAAAAAAAGAAATAACTGGCATAGCAATTGAAAAGGAAGATATAAAATTGTCTCCCTTCACAGATGACATAACTGTGTAGGCAGAAAATCCCAAACAATCTACTAGAACAAATGAGCTTAACAAGGTTGCAAGACACAGGACCAATATACAAAAATGTCTATATACCAGCAATGAACAATTAAAAAGTTGAAATAAAAAAAAGCGATGTCCTTACAACAGCATCAAAAATATAAAATAATTCAATGTAAATGTAACAAAGTATGTGCAAGATTTGTATTCTGAAAACTACAAACAATTTTGAATAATCCGGAAGAAATCATTCACATCAAAAAACATTTATTGTTAAGTGGTGAATGCTGAGGACACAAAGGTGAGTCAGACCACCCCTTAGGGTAATTAATAGTCTAGCAAGATATGACAGTCATTCCTGTCAAACCGGGAAGGCACACTATAGTTAAACCACCATAACTGTGTTGTACAAGAAAATTTAAGAAACAACATAAAGACAACTAATGTACATAAAGAACTTTAAACTGAATTAGGAAAACTAAGCATAAAATGACCTAAGAACAAACATTAACCCCATACCAATAAATACAAAAGGACAAATTTAGAGTGCAGGAAGCAGTTCTAGTCTTGTCTTTCATACATTATTCCCTTCCACGCCATATACTGTATATAGAAACTTGGTCTCATTCTTGGTCTTCCATGGTGCCTTTCTATCACACAAGACTGGAAGCCAAAAATAGTTCCCAGGCTTCTTGTCAGTTGAATCCTAGATGCAGGAGGTAAGAAAGCAGGAGAAAAAGGGAAGTCATTCTACTTCTGGCTCCTGCCATAGCAGCAAGTGACTGCAGGCTCATGCAACATAATCCACACCAACAACAACAGATGATGTGATTCCTGTTCATGTGCAGCAAGGGTAAGTAAACCTTCCCAGCATCAGCTACGTGATAACTGAATAATGGTGCCTTCTTCATTTCCTACTTCACCCACCCTGATCCCTGCCCCAGCACCTTCGTAACTATTTTTCTACATTAAAACCCTCTCTGAGACATCAGCAAAAAATGGCAGAATAGGTAGCCCCAATGGTCTGTCTGTAAAAATGACATAGCGGCAGCAACCGACCTCCTCTAACTTCACATGGGGAAGACAGAATCAAGACCAACAGCCCAAGGCCAATTCCTACAGGTGGAGGTCACCTATGCCTCCTTCCTCCGCTATTTTTACCAATTCTGATGCCAACTATACCTCCCATAGCACTCTCTACTTTTCTGCCAGGTTTGATAATTCATTGCAATGGCCACAAAGAACTCACAGACAATACTCATGATTATGGAGTTATTACAGAAGGAACTGGTTAGAATTTGGGTTCAAGAACACTCAGGATACAGTTCTTCCATCAGGACAGTGGTCTTCTCAGCTGTTCTTGCAGGCACGCCTCTCTGGCTCTCAGCCTCTGCCCTCCTTGGGCAAGTGTTACATAGCTATTTTAGCTCTGCCAATAAGTGCCCAAAGGCACCCCACTCTGCCAGTAAGCCTCCTGACACTCAGCTCTAGCTCTGTGGATCAGCAAACCTACGTCCACCAAGTGCCCGGAGGCACCCTACTCTACCAGCAAGCCTCCTGCCCAAAGGCATCCAGCTTTGTCTTTCAGTGGTCCAGGAAGCCTGCCAGGAAGTCTCCTGCCAGTCTCTCCTGCTGCTCTTTCTCTGCCACTGCATCTCACCATCTTAAGTGTTATGGCTCTCTCTCTCTCAGTCTACTGGTTACAGGAGCTTCTCAGCACAGGGGTCCCAGGTCCAAAGGACATATTCTGCTCCTGACTCTTCTTCCTTGGTAGTGTTAAGAACCTCTCTTTCCACCTCTGGGATGGCTCGCTTTAAGCCTGGTGGGATTGAAAACTGACCAATCCCCTTGGTGGACCACAATTACCTTATTTGCACAGTTCCACCCAATAACTTCAGTGGGAGTTACAAGACCATAGCAAGAAAGGCCACACAAAAGCGATCTGTCACACCACACTATCCTTCCCCAGCAACACAGAAAAATCAAGTAAAAACTGTCAGAATCAACATTATCAGGACAGTGAAAAGCCAGTCAACATAAACCAAATGAACCCTGAAAAAAAATAATAAAAGCAATTTTTTTTTTAATGAAGAAAGCCTTGGAGTTTTTTACTGGTTTTTGTCCCACCCTCCTCTCCTTTGCTTGGTGTCAGTCTTGATGAAAGCAGTGCATATTCCCAGTGTGAGACCCTGGTTGAAAAGAAAGTACAGCAGACCGTATTCTCAAAGAATTGGGTTCACCTGTTCTAACCTGTCAGTGACTACCTAAAGGACTGACACAAGGCGCTTGCCTCTGTTTTACCTAACTCAGAACTCACTAAGGGAGGGAAAATGGTAGGCTTCCTTGTAATCATTGTGAGGTAAATGAACAACAAATGAACAACATGATGCCACCTGAAGGAAAAATTACAGTTAAGGCAAAAACAGAGTGCCAAAAGCCTAAAAGAAAAAGCTGGACAGAGTGTTTCCTTAGGACATTAGGTCATTCAAAAGCATCCACGAATACTGGGAAATTTAGAAAGCTAAGTACATGCCCAGGGCAGGAAATATGCTCAAAAATTTCTGAGAAGACCCTAAGCTTTCATCTCTGGTGGATCTCTAGGCTCAGTGCAAGCAGAAAGTAAAGGAAAATCAGAGCTGTATTGGCATGACTAAGCTTTGAAGGAGATCCTCAGCACAGAGGCAATATGCAAAGATGAGAGGTTGATTTTTTTCTTTCCTCTCTCTCTCTCTCTCTCCTGGTGTTCAATGAAAGCTCCATCAAAACACTAGCTGAACACAAGCTAAAGGAACAAAGACTTCAGAGACGAAGTATGACAAAACATACAGACGTTACTAAAATAGCTTAGAAAAATCACTAAACAAACTACAGTCTACAGCAAGCAACAAAAATTAACCCCAAGGATGGGGAAGAATCTGATTACCACAAAACGTTCAATTTTCAAGAAAAAAAAAAGCCATCCAAAAATGCAAGTATGCCCCATTCACAGAAGAAACTAACAGAAACTGTGTTCCTGAAAAAGCAGAGATGTTGGACTTACTAGACAAAGACTTTAAACTACTTCAATCTAAAAAATCAAACTCACTGCCATTGAGTCAATTCTTACAGCAACCCTACAGGACATAGTAGAACTTCCCCATAGGGTTTTCAAGACTGTAAATCTTTACAGAAGCAGACTGCCATGTCTTTCTCCTGCTGAGCGGCTGGTGGGTTTGAACCATCGACTTCCTGGTTAGCAGCCAAGTACTTTAACCACTGTATCACCACAGATCCTCTTAAACCACTTAAAAACCCAGAAAGAGCTCAATGAAATCATGGATAAAAAGCTAAAGGAATTTTTAAAAAACGGTGCGTGAACAAATACAGAATAACAGCAAAGACACAGAAATTATAAAAACAAACCAAACAGAAATTCTGGAGTTGAAAACTACAATAACTAAAATGAAAAACCCACTACAGGGTTTCAATAGCAGATTTGAACAGGCAGAAAAAAGCATCATCCAACCTGAAACTGGGTGAATTGAAATTTTCCTACTGAGCAGAAAGAAAAAAATAATGAAGAAAAATGAAAGAGCCTAAAAGACCTGGGGGATATAATCAAGTATATCAACAGACATATTGATAGCCCCAGATAAAGAGGGTTGAAAGTGACAAAAAGAATATTTGAAAAAATAATAGCTGAAAACTTCCCAAATGTGACAAAGGACACAAATCTACACATCCAAGAAGCTCAATGAATACCAAGAAGGGTAAGTTCACAAAGACTCACACTAAAACACACTATATTCAAATTGTTGAAAGACAAGGACAAAAAGAAAAGGCTTGAAAGCCACAAGAGACAAGTGACCTATCACACACAAGAGATCCTCAGTAAGATTAACAGCCAACTTCTCATCAGAAACCATTAAGACCAGAGAGAGTGGGATGTCATTTTTAAAGGCTGAAAGACAAAAACTGTCAACCAAGGATTCTACATACAGCAAAACTGTCTTCCAAAAATGAAGGAAAAATTAAGATAATCCCAGATAAACAAAAGATGAGGGAGTTCATTTGAAGTACACCTGCCCTAAAAGAAACATTAAAGGGAGTACTTCAGGCTAAAGTGAAAAAGAACACTATATACCATAACTCAAAGCCATATAAAGAAAAGCAACTCTGTTAAATGTAACCTCTTAGGTAAATTATAAAATCCACTATTGCTGTATTTTAGGGTTTTAATCCTTTTTTTATTTCCTAGATGATTTAAAAGATAAATGCATAAAACAATAATTACAAATCTATGTTAATGGGCACACAATAAAGATGCAATTTATGAAAATAATATCAAAAGGAGGAAGTACAGAGCTGTATATGAATGGAATGTTTGAATTAAACCTAAACTGGTATCAATTTAAATCAGATTGCTGTAAATTTCAGAAAATATCTCAAAAATATACACAAAAGGAAATGAGTAAGGAATCAAAATGATACACTATAAAAAATCAACCAAATACAAAAGATGGCATTAAGGAATAAATGAGGAACAAAAAAGGTATAATACATAAAGAAAACAAATAGGAAAAGGTCAAAATTAAATCCTTCCTTATCAATAATTACTTTTAACTATAAATGAATTCAACTCTCCAACCCAAAGAATGGCAGAACTAAAACATTAAAACAAACAAACCTTGGTCCAACTACATGCTATCTACAAGAGACTCACTTTATCTCCAAAGACACAAATACATTTAAAGTAAAAGGCTAGAAAAAGATATCCCATGCAAATAGTAACTGAAAGTGTTGGGGTGGCTATACCAATATCAGATAAAATAGACTTTAAGTAACTAAACTATAATAGGAGACATAGAAGGACATTACATATTGATAAAAGGGTCAATTCATCAAGAACAATTATAAACATATATGCATTAAACAACAGAACCCCAAAATATAAGAAATGTTAACTGAATTGAAGAAATAGAAAATTCTACAACAATAACTGCAGAACACCCCGCTTCCAATAATGGGGAGAACATCTAGACAGGAGATCACAATGAGGGAGTAGAGTACTTGACACTAAAAACTAACTAAACACAACTGACTGACATAAAAACAGAAGAATACACATTCTTCTCAAGTGCACATGGAATATTCTCCAGGTAAGAGCATATATTAGGCAACAAATTTTGAAATTAAAACTTAATTTCAAAAGACCGAAATTATACAAAGTATCTTCTCTAACCACAATGGGATGAAAGTAGAAATCAGTAACAGAAGGAAAACTAAAGAATTGACAAATATCTGAAAATTAAACAACACAGTCTTAAACAACCAATGGGTGAAAGAAGAATTCACAAGGAAAATTAGAAAATAACTTGAGATAAATGAAAATGAAAATACAACATACCAAAACTTATGGAATACACTGAAATCTAATCAGATCTCAGAGGGAAATTTATAGCTGCAAATGCCAATATTAAAAGAGAAAAGATCCCAAATCCAAAAGCTAGGTTTCCACATTCAGGAACTAGAAAAAGATGGGCAAACTAAACCCAAAGCTAACATAAGGAATACAAGAATAAAGATTAAACCCAGTAACCCAGTTCTTCGAAAATACCAATAAAATTGACAAATCTTTAGTTAAACTGATTAACAAAAAAAGTGAGAAGATACAAATAACTAATATCAGAAATGAGAGTGGGGATATTATCACTTACTTTACAGGAATAAAGAGAATTATAAGAAACCATGAATAATTCTACCCTAACAAATTAGATAACCTAGGTGAAATAGACAAATGTCCAGAAACACGCAAATTACCAAAACTCACTCATGAAAAAATAGAAAATCTGAACAAACTATATAGAGCAAGTAAAAAGATTAAATCAGTAATCAAAAACTTCTCAAAGAAAAACCCAGGATCTGAAGGTTTCACCGGTGAATTTTAAAAATTAGTCAAAGAAGAATTAATGCCAATCCTTCTCAAACTCCTCCAGAAAATAGAATAGAAGGGAACACTTCATAACTTAGTCTATGATGACACCATTAACTCAACAGCAAAAGCAGACCAAGACATTACAAGGAGGAAAAAACTCCACACCAGTATCCTTTATGAATATAAATGCAAAAACCCTCAACAAAATACTTGCAAACCAAATCCAAAAGCATGTTAAAAGGATTATAAACCATCACAAAATGAGATTTATCCCAGCAATGCAACAGTGGTTCAAAATAGCAAAATGAATGCAATACATTATATTAATACAAAAGGGGGGGGGGAATTATCATCTCAATGGAGAAAAATCATTTTACAAAATCCAACACACTTTTATGATAAGAAAACTAGGAATAATTTTCACTCAGAAAACCAGGACAGAAGGGAACTTCCTCAACATTATGAAGGGAATTTATGAAAAACCCACAACTAACATTGTAATCAATGGTGAAAGACTGAAGCTTTACACCTGAGATCAGGAACAAGACAAGGATGCCCACGTTCACCACCACTATTCAACACTGTACTGGAAGTACTAGTCACAGAAATTCGTAAAGCGTAAGAAATACAAAGCGTTCAGACTGGAGAAAAGAAGTAAAATTATCTCTATTTGCAGATGGCATAAACCCACGTATGGAAAGCCCAAAGAACAAAAAATGAGCAGAGCTAATGAACGAATTTAGCAAAGACACAAGTACACACAAAAATCGGCTGTGCTTCTATACATGAGCAAAGAACAATCTGAAAAGAGAATTTTAAATGCAATTCCATTTACAATAGCATCCAAAAGAATAAAATACCTAGGAATAAATTCAACCAAGGAGGTAAAAGACTTATACACGGAAAAACTACAAAACATTGCTTAGAGATATCAAAGAAGACCTAAATAAATAGAAAGACATCTCCCATTTATGAACTGGAAGAGATGGCATTACACCACAAAGTGATTTATAGATCCAATCCAATTCCTATAAAAATTCTAATGGTCTTTTCCACACAAATGGAAAAGCAGAATCTCAAATTCATATGGAATTACAAGGGACTCCAAATATCCAAAACAATCTTGAAAAAGAAGAACAAAGTTGGTGGACTCACACTTTCCGATTTCAAAACTTACAAAGCTACATTAATCAAAACAGTTTAGTACTGGCATAAGGATAGGCATATACACCGATGGAATAGAACTGACAGTCCAGAGATAATCCCATACATCTAAGAATAATTCATTTTTGACAAGGGTGCCAAGCTATTCAATGGAGAAGGAATAGTTTCATCAATAAAAGGTGATGGAATAACTATGGGAATGGAACAGAATGAAACTGGACCCCTACACCTCACACCATACAGTGAAATTAAGTTAAAATAGACCTAAGTAAAGAGCTAAAACCATAAAACTCCTACAAGGATACTGATGAAGAGTGAGCTAATTAAATCAGGTGGACACGGGAGAGTGTGTTGGCAACTCTTGACTGGAGGGGGGATGGGAAGATAGAGAGAGAGGGAAGATGGTAAAATTGGCACGAAACGAGAGACTGTAAGGGCTGACTCAACAGGGGGAGAGCAAGTGGGAGAAGGGAGTAAGATGTATGTAAACCTAGATGTGACAGACTGATTGGAATGGTAAATGTTCACTTGAAGCTTAATAAAAATTAAAAAAAAAAAAAAAACTACAAGGAACCACAGAGGTAAATGTTCAAGACCTGGGTTTTGGCAGTGGATTCTTATAAATAACACCAAAAGCAGAAACAACAAAGAAAAAAAAAATATATATATATATATATCAAACATTTCATCAAATGACATTATCAAGGAAGTGAAAAGACAACCTAAAAAATGGGAAAAAAAAAAAACCATTTTCAATTCATGTATCTGATAAAGTTCTAGTAACCAGAATATGTAAAAACCTCTTACAACTCAACAACAGGAAGACAAACAACCCAATTAATAAAGGGGAAAAAGACTTGAATAGACATTTCCCTAAAAAGATATACAAATAGCCAATAAACACATGAAAAGATGCTTATTCCTCTTAGTCATCAGAGAAATGAGAATCAAAACTGCAATGAGATACCGCTTCACACTCACTTTTTGATGTTGTTAGGTGTTGTCAAATGGGCTCCGGCTTATAGTGACCCTATATACAACAAAACGAAACACTGCCCAGTCCTGTGCCATCATCATGATCTTTGTTATTCTTGAGCCCATTGTTGCAGCCACCCTCAACCCATCTCATTGAGGGTCGCCCTCTTTTTCACTGACCCTCTACTAAGCACGATGTCCTTCTCCAGGGACTGGTCTTTCCTGCTAACATGTCCATAGTATGTGAGACAAAGTCTCACCATCCTCAATTCTAATGAGCATTCTGGCTGTACTCCTTCCAAGACAGATTTGCTCGTTCTTTTGGCAGTGCATGGTATATTCAACAGTCTTTGCCAACACCATAATTCAAAGGCATCGATTCGTCTTCAGTCTTCCTTATTCATTGTCCAACTTTCACATGCATATGAGGCAAATGAAAACACCATGGCTTGAGTCGGGTGCACCTTAGTCTTCAAGGTGACAACTTTGCTTGTTAACACTTTAAAGAGATCTTTTTGCAGCGGAAATCCCTGATGGCGTAGTGGCTAAGAGCTTCGGTCGCTAACCAAAAGGCTGGCAGTTCGAATCCAGAGGGTGCCCCATGGAAACTCTATGGAGCATTCTATTCTGTCCTATAGGGTTGCTATGGGTCGGAATCAATTTGATGGCAACGGGTTTTTTTTTTTTTTTGGCAGCAGATTTGCCCAATGCAATCCGTGGTTTGATTTCTGCTCCTCCCACGGGTGTTGACTGCGGATCCAAGTAAAATGAAATCCTTGACAACTTCGATTTTTTCTCCGTTCAACATGATGTCCCCTGCAAGGATTTTTTGTTTTCTTTATGCTGAAGTATAATCCATATGGAAGGCTGTAGTCTTTGATCTTCATCAACAAATGCTTCAAAGTCCTCTTCACTTTCAGCAAGCAAGGCTGTATCATCTGCATATTGCAGGCTAATAAGTCTTTCACCAATCCTGATGCCACGTTCTTCTTCATATAGTTCAGCTTCTCAGCTTTTGCTCAGCATACAGACTGAATAAGTATGATAAAAGGATACAATCCCGATGCACATCTTTCCTGATCTTAAACCACGTAGTATCCCCTCATTCTGTTCAAATGACTAACGCCTTTGCATAGTCATTAAACCACAGGTAAACATCTTTCTGGTATCTCTGCTTTCAGCCAAGATCTATTTGGCATCAGTAATATCACTGCTGATATCATTGCTGATTATCAGTACAGTGCTTACTGATCATGGTGGATCATGGTAGTTACCGATTATGGTACTTGCTGTTATTGGCATGGTACTTATTCATAGGAATATCGCTGCTGGTATCATTGCTGATTATCAGTGTGGTACTTGCTTTGTATCTGGTACGATTCTAAATAGTTATAATTAATATAAACACACACACATATATATGAATGAGTGGAATAGGGGTTAGCAAACGTTTTCTGTAAAGAGCCCAAGAGTAAGACCTTAGGCTTTGCAAGCCAACTGGAAAATCAAGCCTGTAACACACATACCAACATCAGAAAAAAAAATCTCCACGTTTTAATTGAAGAAATTAAAAATAACACAGTAATGACTGAGAGTCAATTCTTGTAATACAGATCTACTAATGAGAAGATAGAATTCTCTCCTGCAGTGGTTATAACATTTCACTTAACTGGTGTTCAAAGTTAGTGTTTCTGCAGTGTGATGGATCACTTTTGAATGGCCTTTCTCGCCATGGTCTTGTTAACTCCAACCCAAGTGAATGGGTGGGAGAATACAAATAAGGTAACTGCTACCCACCAAGGGAGCTGGACGGCTTGTTAATAATGCAAATAAAGTTCATGGCACCCATGTAAGGGTGAGACTGACAGAATTGGTCAGTTTTGCCATCCCACTAGGCTTAAAATGAGCCATCCCAGGGACAGGAGGAGAGGATCTCACTACCACCAAGGAAGAAGAGTTAGGAGCAGAGTGCATCCTTTGGAACCAGGATCCCTGTGCTGATAAGTTCCTGGAACCAGGAGACCGAAAGAGACAAAGAGAGACAGACTGAAGGCAGCAGGAAGCAGCAGCAAAGAAACAGCAGCAGGAGAGACTGGTAGGAGATGGTGCAGTGGGCTTCCCAGCCTACGGAGCAGGAAAGCTAAGTGCCTTTGGGCAGAAGGCTTGCTGGTGGAGGAGAGTGCCTCTGGGTACTTGGTAGAACTAGGTTTGCCAACCCATGGAGCTAGAGCTGAGCGCCTTCAGGACAAGGCTCACTGGCAGAGTGGGGAGTCCCTGGGCACTTATTAGCAGAGCTAAAAGAGTTTTGTAACACTTGCCCAAGCAGTGCAGAGGTCAGGCTAAGCAGTCGAGGGCCACAGAGAGACCTGCCTGTGGGCACTGCTGAGAAGAGGCTGTCCAAATGGAAGATCTGTATCCTGAGCATTCCTGAACCTGAACTGTAATCTGTTACTTCCCTAATAAACCTCCATAATCGTCTGAGTATCGTCTGTGACTTCTGTGTTGCTGCTGCAATGAATTATCGAACTCAGCAGAGAGGCAGAGAGTGCCATGGGAGTGACGGTTGGTGTCAGAATTGGTAAAGATGGCAAAGAGAGGGAGGCATGTCTGACCACTACCTTACAGGAATCATAGGAATCAGCCTTGGGCTGCTGATCCTGATTCTCCTTCCTCCCATGTGAAGTTAGAGGAGGTCAGCCCCCTATCATCAAGTACAAATGTTCATCTGTTAATGTTGATCTGTAATGAGGTTTTACATACTTTATGTTTGAAAGTATCTTCTCATACAGGTGACACCAGCTTCTGTCAAGTCAATTCCAACTCTGGGTGACCCTATGTGTGTTAGAGTAGAACTGTGCTCCAAAGGGTTTTCAATGGCTGAATTTTTGGAAGTAGATTGCCAGGCCTTTATTCCAAGGCATCTCTGGGTGGATTCAAATGCCCAATCTCCAACCTTTCAATTAGCGGCCAAGCATGTTAACCGTCAGCACCACCTAGTGACTTCTTCACAAAGACTTTAAAAAAAAAAATCAAACCTGTTGCCATCCAGTCAATTCTGACTCACAGCAACCCTATAGGACAGAGGAGAATTGCCCATAGGGTTTCCAAGGAGCAGCCTGATAGATTCGAACTGCTGACCTTTCAGTTACCAGCCGAGCTCTTTACCACTGCACCATCAGGGCTCCCTTCACAGAGATAATCTAAAAACCAATCCCGATGCCATCGAGTCAATTCCGATTCACAGTGACCCCGAAGGACAGAGCAGAACCGCACCACAGTGTTTCCAAGGACTGGCCGGTGGATTCAAACTGTGGACCTTTTGATTAGCAGCCAAGCTCTTGACCCACTGCACCAGCAGGGCTGATGGACTGATATCTGTATTTAGCAGTATCTCTTTCTTTTTTTTGCCTCTATTCACACAGATTAAAAAATAAAAAACCAAACCTGCTGCCATCACGTCGATTCCGACTCAGTAGAACTGCCCCATGTGGTTTCCAAGGAACAGCTGGTGGATTCAAACTGCCAACCTTTTGGTTAGCAGCCAAGCTCTTAACCATTACACCACCAGGCTCCATTCACACAGATACTGCTAAATACTGGTAACAATCCATGAGCATATGATTGTAACTGAGTTTATTCATCACATGGAAGGTATTTCTAGAATTCTATTTTTCTCTTGATATTTGTTATTCAACATGTGCTTACATTGCAAACTAAGTGTTTCAACTGAAGGTTAGTTGGAAGCTCAACTGCACAGTTAAATGGAATTTGAAATATGGAAATTTCCTTTGCACTGTCAACAAGATCTGAAAAACATTCCTGGAACTTTAACTTGGGCTAGGAGAATATATACACCACAAATTTGTGTGAGAACAGAGATATCACTTCTTGTTTGAATATTTAACAGCATGGGCCATGTATAAAGCATCTTGACATTACCTGTGAATCAAACTACGTTAGCTGTCGTTGAAATGACTTTACCACAGGATAAATTTCACTTATTATATTGTCTTGCCTTTTAATTTCAATTTGAATTCATTCGATTGCTGAATAGATAAACAAAATATGGTTCAATTCCATAGAATGAAATAACAGTAATAAAGAGGAACAAACCTCAGATACATGCAGTAACATGAACACACCTTGAATACATTATGCTAAATGAAAAAAGCTAGACACAAAAAGCTATACACTGTTTTATATTTCTTATTTCATGACATTCTGGAAAAGGCAAAATTATAAAGGCAGAAAATAGATGATTAAGTGCCAGGGCAGAAAACTAGGGCTGACTACAAGGAGCATGAAGTTACTTTTAGAGGTGATAGAAACGTTAAAAGATTATGCGTTTGTCAAAATTCACAGAATTCATTGAAATGTACACCCAAAAAAGTGACTTGCACAGTATACAAATTAAACTTCAATAAACCTGGCTAAAACATACACACAACACAATGGGATAATATTTCACACCTACCAGATTGGTTACAATTTTGATTCCAAGTGTAATAATATAGATTGTTGGCAAGATAATGTAGAACGGTAAGATAATGCTGGTGAGAGTGATAATAAATGGTCACTACTTTCACAAATAATCCAGTATTACTTCACATCCTGAAACAGTGAAACTCTACTCCCATATATAATCTCTTAAACAAGTGGCTTTGAATGGGGATATTATTGCCCTCTAGTTATGAGTTGGAATTGGGTTGTTTTTTTGTTAAGGCGAATTTCTGTAAATCTGTGGGGTAGTTTGAGATGCCAGAGTAGACCTTACAAAGAGCAAAAAAAAAAATTTAAGGCAAGGACTCTTAGAACAAAATCTAAGAGTAAATTTTTGTGGCCTTGGGCTAGTCACAAAAGACCACATATTATGTAATTCCATTTACATGAAAGGTCCAAAACAGGCAAATCCAAAAGAGACAGAAAGTCAATTAGCGGTTGCTAGGAGTAAGGGGGAAAGAGGGGAATGGAAAGTGACTGCTAGTGGGTACGAGGTTTCTTTACTGGGTGAGGAAAATGGTCTAAAATTAGACAGTAGTGATGGCTGCACAACTCTGAACACACTACAGAAACCACTGAATTGTACACTTTAAATGTATGAACTGTGTGATACGTGAATTCTATCTCAATAAAACTATTATTTAAGGAAATGGAAAGGAGTGCTGAATCTGCAAAGATTGAGGATCACCATCTTAGGGAATTTCTTGCACATGTGCACTAGGAGACATTTCAAGAATGTTTACAGCAGTTTTGTTTGTAATAAGCAAAAATCTGGAAACAAGCTAAGTGTTTCATGAATTGCGGACTGGATAAACTGTCATGTACTCATACTACAGGATGCTATACAGAAGCAAGATCTAATTATACCTACGTGTTCAACACCGATAAATCACAGAGGCATATTTATTTAAAAAACAAGTCACTTTTATGAAATAACAAAATAGGTAAAGGTACAGAGACCAATGATTATTAATGATTACCAGGGTTGGGGAAAGAGGGGAAATCATTCTCTAGGTAGTAGTGATATATTGTTCATGGTGATGTAAAGGTGGCACCAAATGTGGGTGAAAGCTGCTCAACTTAACTAATGTAAGTGACATTACTAAGCTGTACATAAGAAAAAAGATAAATTAGCAAATGCTATGCTATTTAAAATTTTAAAACCACAACAAAAAAATATGGGCTACAGCAACAGATACTACTTGTTTTTAGTTGTTAGGTGCCATCAACTCAGTTCTAACTCATAGTGACCCTATGTACAACAGAAAAAAAACACTGCCTGGTCCTGCACAATCCTCACAATTGTCATATTTGAGCTCATTATTGCAGCCACTGTGTCAATCCATCTCATTGAGAGTCATCTTTTTTTTCGCTGACCCTCTACTTTACCAAGCATGAGGTCCTTCTCCAGGGACTGGTCCCTCCTGATAACATGTCCAAAGTATGTGAGACGGAGTCTCGCCATCCTTGCTTCTAAGGAGCATTCTGTCTGTACTTCTTCCAAAACAGATTTGTTTGTTCTTCTGGCAGTCCATAGTATACTGAATATTCTTCGCCAACACCGTAATTCAAAGGAATCAATTCTTCTTTGGTCTTCCTTATTCATTGTCCAGCTTTTGCATGCATATGAAGTGACCAGAAAAACCACGGCCTGGGTCAGGCCCACCTTAGCCCTTAGTGTGACATATTTACTTTTTAACACTTTAAAGAGGTCTTTTTCTTGACTGCTGCTTCCATGGGAACTGACTGTGGAATCAAGTAAAATGAAATCCTTTACAACTTCAATCTTTTCTCCATTTATCATGATGTTGCTTATTGGTCCACTTGTGAGAATTTTTGTTCTCTGTACACAGGTGTAATCCATACTGAAGGCTGTGGTCTTTGATCTTCGTCAGTAAGTACTTCAAGTCCTCTGAACTTTCAGCAAGCAAGGTTGTATCCTCTGCATGACGCAGGTTGTTAATGAGACTTTTTCCTCCAGTCCTCTATATTCTTCTTCATACAGTCCAGCTTCTTGGATTATCTGCCAGCAAGTTTCAATAAGTATGGTGAAAGGGTACAACCTTGACATATACCCTTCTCTTTTTTTTTTTTGATAGTATTTTCCTTCCTCCCTCCCTCCCTCCCTTCCTTTTTTAATTGTGCTTTAGATGAAGGTTTACAGAGCAAATCAGTTTCTCATTAAACAATACACATATTGTTTTGTGACACAGGCTGCCAATCCCACAACCTCTCAACACTCTCTTCTTCTCCACCTTGAGCTCCCCATTATCAGCTTTCCTGTTCCATCCTGCCTTCTCATCCTTGCCTCTGGGTTGGTGTGCCCATTTAGTCTCATTTTGTTTTACGGGGCTGTCTAATCTTTGGCTGAAGAGTAAACCTGAGGAGTGACTTCAGTACTGAGTTAAAAGGGTGTCCAGGGGCTATACCCTCAGGGCCATACACTTTTCTTGACTTTAAACCATGTAGTATCCCCTTGTTCTATTCCAACGACTGCCTCTTGGTCTATATACAGGTTCCTCAGGAACACATTTAAATGTTCTGGGATTCCCATTCTTCACAATGTTATCCATAATTTGTTATGATCCACACAGTCAAATAAAACACAGGTAAGCATCTTTCTGGTAGTCTCTGCTTTCAGTTAAGATCCATCTAACATTAGCAGTGATATCCCTTGTTCCACATTCTCTTCCAAATCCGGCTTGAATTTCTGGCAGTTCCCTGTTGATATACTGCTGCAACAATTTTGAAGGATCTTCTGCAAAATTTTACTTGTATGTGGTGTTAATGGTATTATTTAATAATTTCCACATTCTGTTGGTTCACCTTTCTTTGAAATGGGCACAAATATGGATCTCTTCCAGTCGGTTGGCAAGGTAGCTGTCTTCCAAAGTTCTTGGCATAGACGAGTGAGCACCTCCAGCACTGAAACCATTTGCTGAAGCACCTCAATTGGTATTCCATCAATTTCTGAAGCCTTGTTTTTCGCCAATGCCTTCAGTGCAGCTTGGGCTTCTTCTTTCAGTACCGTAGGTTTTTGATCATATGCTACCTCCTGAAACGGCTGAACGCAGACCAATTCTTTCTGGTACAGTGACTCTATTTCTTCCATCTTCTTTTGAAGCTTCCTGCATCATTTAACATTTATCCCATAGAGTCCTTCAATAATGCAACTTGATGCTTGAATTTTTTCTTCAGTTCTTTCAGACTGAAAAACGCTGAGCGTGTTCTTCCCATTTGGTTTTCTAACTCTACGTCTTTGCACATTTCCTTATAATTCTTTACTTTGTCTTCTTGAGCCACCCTTGAAAATCTTCTGCTCAGCTCTTTTACTTCATTATTTCTGCCTTTTGCTTTAGCTCCTGGAAGTTCCAGAGCAAGTTTCAGAGTTTCTTCTGACATCCATTTTGGTCTTTTCTTTCTTTCCTGTCTTTCCAATGACCTCTCGCTTTCTTCATGTATGATGTCTCTGATGTCATTCCACAACCCACCTGGTCTTCGGTCATTAGTGTTCAATGAGTCAAATCTATTCTTGAGATGGTCTCTAAATTCAGGTGGGATATACTGAAGGTCGTACTTTGGCTCTTGTAAACTTGCTCTAATTTTCTTCAACTTCAGCATGAACTTGCTTACTGTGCCCAAGCTTCTTGTTTTGTTTTGTTTTGATATGCCCGAACTGGCTGCTCGTGTGAGCTACTTTGATTACTGGCGTCTTGAAGCTCTCATCTCCTGTCACCAGGTGGTTAGAGCTGTTACTAAGTATGTGAGCTCAGGAGTCCATTTACGTTTCTTGTATGGATTCAGCTCAGGTGTCCAGGTAGCCAGGCACCAAGTGTGTGATGCAAGATCTCACCTACAGTCCTAGACAGTTAGGGGTGATCACAGTAGGCACACGTATCTGACTGCAGTAGGGGCCATGCGCTAAGAAAGGCAGGTGGCTGACAGCTGTCCAAGTATTTGAGAGGAAAGTGTATCCCTGTTCCCTAGAGTGTGTAGGTGGATGGGTTTTGTAGCCAGACTATGGGCACCCACCCAATGCTGTTGGCTGTAAAGACTGGGAGGCGTCACTTATTCTTGAACTCCTGTCGCAGGTGGCTAGGTGGCATGGGTGGAGCCACCAGTTCTCAGGCCCCAGAAGTAAGTAGGTGAGGACCCTGCTTAATGGACCAGGCGGTGTCAAATGTCATGAATCTGCCACTCCTCCTTACAGCTGATACAATTAAAAATAGGCTTCAGGTATATACCCTTGTGTACTGTGCTAATGAGGGGCTATACTGTTGAAAGGGGCCCACACAGGTCTATGCAGGCGTCGAAGGCATTGAAAGTCTGTGGATCCCTTATGCCTGTGCCTAGGCAACGGGGCTGTCTGTGCCTTTTCTGAGTTCCCGGCTTAGGTGAGCTGGCAGATTATTTTTTCCCATTTGTTAATTTGTTCTCTCTGCAAAGCTGGGAGAATGGTTCAGGGCACACGATGGGTCTTACTTCCTGCCCAGGGGGTGCAGCAATCACTGAAGCGAGACCAGGATCCAGTGTAGAGTGAGGGGGAGGGAGGTAAATGGGAGAGAGGTTCTTCCCAAACGGGGTGTTTCTTTGATCCGCGTGGTAGGTTAGACACATGTACTTATTATCTTTTGCCGATTGGGCACCAATACTTGCTGGTTCTGGAGGCTTGAGCAGACTCTCTGCTGCTCAATACCTCCCAATGCAGAAACGTGTCCCAAGCGCAACTGCTTGCCTCACTATGCACACTAGCCAATCCAGCCTGCAGCATGCCAGTGCTGGCCAGGTCAGGTCTGGCAACTCCTCACTGTTTCTGAATCTTCTCTCCCTCCCCCGTTGCTCAGTCCAATTCCTCAACTTTGCCTTTGATGTCCAGGGCTCTAGATTGTCATATATAATCGATTCACTTGTTTTTTCGGGTCTTTGTTGTAAGAGGGACCACAGGAAGCATCTGACTACTTTGCCATCTCGGCCCCGCCTCTTCGACATGAACTTGCATAAGAGCAATTGGTGGTCCGCTCCACAGTCAGCTCCCGCCCTTGTTCTGACTAATGAAATTCAGCTGCTCCATTAGCTCTTTCCACAGATGTAGTTGATTCCTGTGTATTGCACGTGGTGAGGTCTATGCGTATAGTTGCCATTTATGTTACTGAAAAAAAAGGCATCGGCAATGAGTAAGTCATTGGTCATGCAAAATTCTATCATGCATTCTCTGGCACCACTTCTATCACCAAGGCCATATTTTCCCACTACAGATCCTTCTTTGTTTCTAACTTTCGCATTCCAATCACAAGTAATTACCAATACATCTTGACTGCATGTTTGATTAATTTCAGACCGCAGAAATTGGTAAAAAAAAAAAAAAAAAAACCTTCAATTTATTCTTTGCCTTTAGTGGTTGGTGTGTAAATTTGAATAACAGTTGTATTAACTGGTCTTTCTCGTAGGCATATGGAAATTATCCTATCATTGACAGTGTTGTACTTTCTGGAGAGATCCTGAAATGTTCTTTTGACAAATGAGACGCCATTCCTCTTCAAGTTGTTGTTCCTGACATAGTAGACCGTATGATTGTCTAATGCAAAATGCCCAATCCAGTCCATTTCAGCTCACTAATGCCTAGGATAATGATGTTTATACATTCCATTTCATTACTGACAATTTCTAATTTTTCTAGATTCATACTTCATACATTCCATGTTCCTATTACTAATGGATGTTTGCAGCTGTTACTTCATCCAACTTTTTCAGAAGTAGATCTCCAGGTCCTTCTTCCCAGTCTGCCTTAGTTTGTAAACACCACTGAAACCTGTCCACCGTGGATGACTCTGCTGGTATTTGAAATACCAGTGGCATTCCTTCCAGCATCACAGCAACACACTAGCCACCACAGTACAACAAACTGACAGACATGATACTACTTAGACATAACCAAACACCTCATACGGCTAGTTTTCTTGGTGTGAAGGATTAGGGTCATAGTCTCACGGGATAATCCAGTCAACTGGCATAATACTGTTTTCGAAGGCTCTGGTCTACCTCTCAGTTTGGTTTCACTTCAACTAACAGATATTTTTATGCAAATGTTCTTGTTGACAGTTGTCATTCAGTGAGCTCTGACTCAACAACAACCTTATGTATAACAGAAAAAAATGTTGCCCCGTCCCATGCCATCTTCATGATCGTTGCTATGTTTGAATCTATTATTTCACCACTGTGTCAATCCATCTCACCAAGGGCTACCCTCAACTTCACTGACCCTCCATTTTACCAACTATGATGTTCTTTTCCAGTGACTGGTCTCTCCTGATGACATGTCCAAAGTAAGCCAACTGAAGTCTCACCATCCTCACTTCTAAGAAGCATTCTGGCTGTAATTTTTCTAAGATTTATTTGCTCATTCTTCGGGCAGTCCATGGTATATTCAATATTCTTTGCCAACACCACAGTTCAAAATGCATCAATTCTTCTATCTTCCCTTTTCATTGTCCAGCTTTCACATGCATATGAATATGACTACATTCACCATTTTTATGTTTTTATAAAATGAGAGTGGGAAGATAAGTGGGACGAAAACATAAGAAAACTAAGCACAGCCTCAAGATTTCCTAATATATGTTTATATAGGTCAATAATTTCTCATCAAATAAACTCTCCTAATATTGCTTATCAAAATACTGTTTTCTTAGGGATGGAATATATACAAACACTTGCTTCTTACTGGAAGGCTGAGGGCTGAGGAAGGAAGAATTTAAACCAGTTTTGCTGAACACTAAGTCCTTACTAAAGCCACCCTGTCCTTCATGATCAGGCCAACTGGTCTGCTATATGGTCTGCTGCACCTCAGCTCCTACCACTTTCTCTGCCACTTTCCTTCCCTCCCCGACAAATGCAGCCATACTGGCCTCCCTACTATTCCTCAAACTCACTAAGCAAGCTCATACCTCAGGGTCTTTATACTTTTTTTTTTATGAATAGATGTATTTATTAGTTGGTTTACTTAATGGTTAGAAGGCTGTGGCATACTATTTGGATATTCCATAGTTAACTAATGGAGACATCCAAAAGTGACTGATGAAGACCTTCCTGGAAAAAATCAACTCCATTTACAGCCCCCTGCCCCCAATTTTAAAAAAAATAAAGAATAAGGCAGTTTTTGCTGTTGAGCAGAAATTCATGTTACATCAGTTTTTAATCCTAGGTATTAGCTCTCTAAGGCAGAAGGGCTCACCAAGCCTAAGGCCTCTGAGTCCCTGTTGCTCCCTAAACACTCTCTCAGGTTCAGAATTAAGACAAAGAGCTTCCATTAATGGTCTCTGATGGTGCAGCCACGGAGATGAGAGATATCATCAGGTGGGTGACCTTGTTCAAGGCCTTCGCCACATGGGCCACAAGGCCCCAAGCAACTCTTGCCAAATCATACTGAGATTTGGGAGAAAAGGATGAGCTCAAAGGGGAGCAATTTTACTCTGGGTACATGAAAAGGATATAATTCATGGATAAAATAATGTAAGCTTATTGTATTTTTCCCGAGGTTTTATTTTGAAAATTTTCAAGCACACAGAAAGTTGAAAATAATGAACACTGATTTACCTTTCTCCTTGATTCACCAGTTGCTAATGTTTTGCTTTATTCTCTTAATCTCTTTCTCTCTCTAATTTTACACTGTTTTATTATTTTTTGCTAAACTATTTGAAAATTAGTTACAAATTTCACATTCTACCCCTAAATACTTAGACATGTATTTCCTAAGAACTAGAACATTATCCTAAATACTCATCTTTTGCTTTCTCAAGAAATTTAACTCCCAAAACACTGATATAATATTATCTAACATGCAGGCCACACATAAATTTTCTTAAACTTCTTAGTAACGTGTATGTGCCATCTTCCCCTCTCTCCAGCCCCTAGTAACCACTAATCAACTTTTGTCTCAGTGCAATTGTCTACTGCAGATATTTCATGTAAGTGGGATCATACACATTTGTCCTTTTGCGTCTGACTTATTTCACTGAGCATAATGTTTTCAAGGTTCATCCATGTCGTAGCAGGTATCAGAACTTCACTTCTCTTTATGGCTGAATAATATTTCATTGCAAGTACATACCACATTTTGTTTGGTCATTCATCAGTTGGTGGACAGCTGAGTTGTAAAAATGATGGTGGCAGAGGTCCTCACCTAACTTCAGGGGAAGGAGAGAGAATGACCATCAGAAGTAGCCCAAAGCTGATTCCTATGAGGTGGAGGTCAGATACATCTCCACTCTCCAAACTTTTTACCAATTCTGACACCAGGTGTCCCTCCCACAGAACTCTCTACACTTCTTTGTTGGGTTTGGTAATTTGTTGCCATGGTCACACAGAACTCATAGGCTATATTCACAATTATAGGGTTTATTAGGGTAGTAACAGCTTATAATTCAGAATCAGGATCAACTTGGAAGTAACAGGAATGACTCAGGATACAATTCTTCTATCAGGACAGCCTCTTCTTGGTCATGCCCATAGGCAGGCCTCTCTCTCTGCCCTCGGCCTGGCCTCTGCCCTGCCTCGGGCAGGTGTTACAAAGCTCATTAGCTTCACCAATAAGTGCCCAGAGGTACCCCACTCCTCCAGGAAGCCTCCTGCCCAAAGACACTCAGCTTTCTCACTCCATGGATCAGCTAGCCTATCCTGCCAGTTCAATGCCACTGCCATCTTCAGTGTTCCAGCTGTCTGCTGAGTCTGGAGGTTTTCAGCACAGGGACCCTGGGTCCAAAGGATACATGCTGCTTCCGGCTCTTCTTAATGGTAGTGAGGTCCCTAGCAGGATGGTAAAACTGACCAATTCCCTACAAAGGTGCCATACACCTTATTTGCATGATCAAAACTGTCCAATCACTTTGGTGGGTGGGCCACAAGTACCTTATTTGCAGAGTCCCACCCAAACATTTTGTTGCAGTTTCAAGACCATGACTAGAAGGGTCATATTAAAGCAATTCACTGCACTACATGGGTTGTTTCCATCTATTGGCTTTTCTGAGTAATACTACAATGAACACTGGTATACAAATATCTATTTAAGTCATTGCTTTCAATTCTTTTGGATACGGGAACTGGGTTTATGGTAATTCTGTATTTCCTTTTCAAGAAATTGTCAAACTGTTTTCCACATCGACTGCACTATTTTACATTCCTATCAGCAGTGGATGAGGATTCCAATTTCTCCTTGACGTGTTATTTTCCATTTTTTAATAGTAGCCATCCTAGTGAATATGAAGTTATAGCATGGTGATTTTAATTTGCAGTTCTCTAATGACTAATGATGTTGAGCATCTTTTCATGTGCCTGTTGGCCATTTTACATCATCTTTGGAGAAATGTCTATTCAAGCATTTTGTCCATTTTTTTAAACTGGGTTGTTGCATCTTTTTGTTGTTGAATATGAGTTCTTTATATAATGAATACTAAGCACTAATATGATACATGGTTTCCAAATATTCTCTCCCATTTTGTAAGTTATCATTTCACTTTCTTGCTAATGTCATTCGATAAACAAAAGGTTTTAATTTTGATGGACTGCTTGTGCTTTTGGTTCATATGTAAGGATTCACTGCCAACAACAAGGTCATGACATTAACCCTTACATTTTCTTCTAAGAGTTCTGTGGTTTTACATTTAGGTCACTGATCCATTTTGAGCCAACTTTGTATACGGTGTATGGTAGGAGTCTGACTTCATTTTTTTGCATGTGCAGATCCAGTTGCGTCAGCACCATTTGTTGAAGAAATTATTCTTTTCCTATTGAATGGATTTTGTACTCTTATCAAAAATCAGTGGCCATAATGTTTGGGTTTACCTCTAGACTCTCAATTCTATTCCACTGGTTTATGTGTCTATCCTTATACCAATACTACACTATCTGGATTACCATATCTTTATAGCACATTTTGAAATTAAGAAATCTGAGTCTTCCTACTTTGTTTTTCCTTTTCAAGATTGGTTTGGCTATTCAAGGCCTCTAGCAATTCCACATGCAACCTCATTTCTGAAAAAGGCTGCTGGAATTTTGATAGAGAATTTTGTTAAATTTATAGATCACTGGGTAGTACTGACATCTTAACAATATTAAACCTTCCAGTCTATGAACACAGAATGTCTTCCCATTTATTTCGGTCTTCTTTAATTTCTTTTGGAAACCCTGGTGGCGTAGTAGCTAAGACATACGGCTGCTGACCAAAAGGTCAGAAGTTCGAATCCAGGTGCTCTTTGGAAACTCTACAGAGCAGTTCCACTCTGTCCTATAGGGTCGCTGTGAGTCGGGATCGGCTTGATGGCAACAGGTTTGGTTTTTTTTTTTTTGTTTTTAATTTCCTTCAGCAATGTTTTATATTTTTCAGTTTTCAAATCTTTCACCTCCCTGGTTAAATTTATTTATACGTATTTAATTCTTTCAGATTTTAAGTTGAGCTGTCTTTGTAATTTCCTTTTCAGACTGTTCACTTCTGGTGTATAGAAACATAACTGATTTTTGTGTGCTCTGCATCTTTGCTGAATTCATTTATCACTAGTAGTTTTTTTGTGTGGATTCTTTGTTATTTTTCTCTATATAGGACCATATCAACTGCAAAGAAACAGTTTTACCTCTTTCTTTCTGGTTTGGATACCTTTATTTCTTTTCCTGGCCTAACTGCTCTTACTGGAACTTCCAGTACAATGTCAAGTGGCAATGATGAAAGTGGGCATCCTTGTCTTATTCTTAATCTTAGGGAGAAAGCTTTCAATCTTTCTCCACTGAGAATGAGTCAGCTGTGGGTCTTCCTTAAATGTCATTTATTATGTTGAAGAATTTCCTTCTATTTCCAGTTTGTTGAGTGCTTTTATCATGAAGAGGTGTTGGATTTTATCGAACGCTTTTCTGCATCAATTAAGAGGATCACATCATTCTTCTTCTTTCTATTAACGTAGTGTATTACATTGGTTGATTTTCTTATGGTAAATCACTCTTGCATTCCTAGGATAAATTCCACTTAATCATGGCCTATAATCCTTTTACATGCCATGCTAGAACTTTTACATCTATATTCATTAAAAAAAAAAAAAAAAATTCGCCTCTAATTTTCTTTCTTGTGGAGTCTTTGTCTGCTTTGGTATGTGAGTAATGCTGACCTCACAGAATGAGGTAGGAAGTGTTCCCTCCTTTTCTATTTTCTGGAAAAGTCTGAGAGGACTGGTGTTAATTCTTCTTTAAATGTTTGATAGAATTCATCCATGAAGGCACCTGGTCCTGGACTTTTTCTTTGTTGGGACAGTTTTTTATCAGAGGTTCAATCTTTTCATTTATTATACATTTCTTAACATTTTCTATTTCTTCTTGAGTCTATTTAGACAGTTTGTGTGTTTCTAGTAATTTGTCTATTTTATCTAGGTTATCTAGTTCGTTAAGGAACTCTGGCGGTGCAATGGTTAAAATGTTCTGCTACTAAACAAAAAGCTGGCAGTTTGAAACCACCAGCTACTCCATGGAGAAAGATGTGGCAGTCTGCTTCTGCAAAAATTTCAGCCTTGGAAACCCAACTGGGCAGTCCTACTCTGTCCTATAGGGCACTATGAGTCGAAATCAACTTGACAGCAACGGGTTTGGGTTTGGTATCTAGTTTGTTAGCATACAATGATAGTATTCTCTTGCAATCATTTTTATTCCTGTAAGATCTGTAGTAATTTCCCCACTTTATTTCTGATTTTAGTTATTTGTGTCTTCTCTCTTATTTTGTCAGTCTAGCTAAGGGTTTATCCAATAAGTTTGTTGAAATGTTCAAAAAAATCAACATTTGGTCATTTAAGTCAATTGTTTTTCTAGGCTCTCTTTATACCTGCTCTATATTATTTCTTTCCTTCTGGTAGCTCTGGACTTTGTTTGCTCTTTATTTTCCAGTTCCTCAAGATGTAAAGTTAGGTTACTGATTTGAGCTCTTTTGCCTTTTTTAATGTAAGCAGCTATAAATTTCCCTCTGAGTAGTACTGCCTTTGCTATATCCCACAAGTTTTGATATGTTGTGCTTTCATTTTTATTCATTTCTAAGTATTTTTTTACTCCCTTTGTGATTTCTTCTTTGACCCATTGGTGTGTTGTTTAATTTCCATATATTTCTGTGATTTCCAATTTTCCTTCTGCTACTGATTTCTAGTTTCATTCCACTGTGGCCAGAGAAGCTACTCTGTGTGATTTATATCTTTTAAAATTTACTGAGACTTGTTCTGTGACCTAGCATATGGTCTATCCTGGAAAATGATCCTTGTGCACTGAAGAAGAATGTGTACTGTGTTGTTGGGCAGACTGTTACATAAATGTCTATTAGGTCTAGTTGGTTTATAGTGTTCCTCATGGCCTCTATCTCCTTATTGATAATCTGTCTAGATGTGTTATCCATTAGTGAAAATGGAATATTAAAATTTCCAAGTATTATTAAAGAACAATCTCTCCCTTCAATTCTATCAATGTTTGATTCATATATTTGGGAGCTCTGTTATTAGGTGCATATATATTTGTAATTGCTATCTCTTGTTCTTTTATTCTCTTATCTATAATGACTTTTTTTTGCCTCTTAGAACACTTTTTGACTTAAAGTCTATCTTATCTGGTATTAACACAGACACTCTAGCTCTCTTTTAGTTTCTATTTGCATGGAACCTTTTTCCCATTTTTTCATTTTCATCCTAGCTGTTCTGGATCTAAAATGGGTCTCTTAAAGACAGCACACTGCTGGATCATGTTTTCTTTTCCATTCTGCCAGCTTCAGCTTTTTGACTGGGGAGTTTAATCTGTTTACATTTAAAGTAATTACCAATACGGAAGGACTTACTCTTGCTGCTTTGCTATTTGTTTTCTGTGTGTCTTACACTTTGTCTCTCGTTTTCTTGAATACTATCTTTTTTGGGTTCAGGTGATTTTTTTGTAGTGAATCATCTTGATTCCCTCTTACGTTTCCTCATTTTTTTGTTGGTTTGTTTTTAAGACATTTTCTTCATGGTTACCACGGGGATTATATTAAACATTCTAAATTTCTAACAACCTAGTTTGAATTGATACCAACTTAATTTCAATAACATACAAAAATTCTGTTCCTATACACCTCCTCCTCCTTACATTGTTGATGTTACAAATTACATCTTTATACATCGTACGCCCAAGATCGTTTCTATCATTATTCTCCATGAATTTTTCTTTTACAACATGTCCAAACCAAAAACCAAACCCACTGCTGTTGAGTCAATTCTGATGATATAACAAATGGAATCACAAAGCAAAAATACAACAAAACTGGTCTTTATATCTGCCCATAAAATTACCTTTACTAGAAATCTTTATTTGTTCATACAGCTTTGAGTTACTATCTAGTTATCCTCTCAATTCAAACTGGAAGACTCCCTTTAACCATTCCTTTTTGTAGGGCAGGTGTTGCTGTAATGAACTCTCTCAGCTTTTGTTTATCTGGGAAATGTCTTGATTTCACCCTCACTTCTGAAGTATAGTTTTTCTGGGTACAGGAGTCTTGATTGATAGGTTTCTTACTTTTTTCTTTCAGCACTTTAAATACGTCATCCCACTGCCTTCTGTTAGCCACGTATTTTGAGGAGAAACTGACACTCTTAAGGAAGGTTCATTATATGTGATGATTCTTTTCCTCTTTCTACTTTCAAGATTCTCTCTTTCAACAGTTGATTATAAAGGAAAAAGAGGTAAACACACTTTATAAAGAAAAACTTCTCAGTGCAAAAGATTAAGTGGGAAAAAGGAACTGTCAACAACACACTAAAAAAGACATCAAAATGACAGCACTAAACTCATAACTACCCATAATCACGCTGAATATAAATGGACTGAACGCACCAATAAAGTGAAGAGTGTTGCAGAATGGATTAAAAAACATAGCCTGTCTATACGTTGCCTACAAGAGACACACCTTAGACTTAAAGACATAAACAAACTAAAACTCAAAGGATGGAAAAAATATATGAAGCAAACAACAACCAAAAAAGAACAGGAGTGGCAATACTAATTTCTGACAAAACAGACTTTAAAGTTAAATCCACCATAAAGTATAAGACACTATATAATGATTAAAGGGACAGTATACCAGGAGAATGTTACCATATTAAACATTTATGCACCCAATAACAGGGCTTCAAGAGACATGAAACAAACTAATGGCACTGAAAGGCGAGATAGACAGTGCCACAATAACAGCAGGAGACTTCAAAACACCACTTTCAGTGTAGGACAAAACATCCAGAAAGACGCTCAATAAAGACACGGAAGAGCTAAATGCAACAATCAACCAAGTTGATCTCATCAACATATGCAGAACACTCCACCAAAAAGCAGACAGGTATACTTTCTTTTCCAAAGCACATGGAACATTCTCTAGAATAGACCACATATTAGGTCATAAAGCAAGCCTTAACAGAATCCAAAACATCAAAATATTACAAAGCATCTTCTCCGACCATAAAGCCATAAAACTAGAAATCAATAACAGAAAAAACAGGGAAAAGAAACCAAACATATGAAAACTGAACAACACCTTGTTAAAAAATGATTAGATTATAGAAGAAATTAAGGACCGAACAAAGAAATTTATAGAATCAAATGAGAATGAAAACACTTCCTATCAGAACCTTCAGGACGCAGCAAAAGTAGTGCTCAGAGGTCAATTTATATCAATAAATGCATACATACAAAAAGAAAAAATGGCCAAAATCAAAGAATTATCCCTACAAAGGAAGCAACAAAAGAAAACCTCAGGCACCAGAAGAAAGCAAATAATAAAAATGAGAGCAGAAAAACAACTGAAAGAGCTAACAAGACCAAAGGTTGGTTCTCTGAAGAGATTAACAAAATCAATAAACCACTGGCAAGAATGACAAAAGAAAAACAGGAGATGAAGCAAATAACCTGAGTAAGAAATGAGATGGGCGATATCACAACAGACCCTACTGAAATTTAAAGAATTATAACAAAATAGTATCAAAAATTATATTCTAACAAATTTGAAAACCTAGAGGGTATAGCCAAATTTCTAGAAACACACTACCTACCTAAACTAACACAAACAGAGGCAGAACAACTAAAGAAACCCATAACAAAAGAAGAGATCGAAAAGGTAATTAAAAACTCCCAACAAAAAGCAGCCCTGGCCCTGACGGCTTCACTGGAGAATTCTACCAAACATTCAGAGAAGAGTTAACACCACTACTGCTAAAGGTATTTCAGAGCACAGAAAAGGATGGAATACTCTCAAGCTCATTCTATAAAGCCAGTATGACCCTGATACCAAAACAAGGTAAAGACACCACAAGAAAAGAAAATTACAGACCAATATCTCTCATGATCTTAGATGCATAAATCCTCAACAATATTCTAGCCAACAGAATTCAACAATACATCGAAAAAATAATTCACTACAACCAAGAGGGATTCATACCAGGTGTGCGGGGATGGTACAACTTAGAAAAAAAAATCAACGTAATCCATCATATAAATAAAACAAAAGAACCACACGATCTTATCAATTGATGTAGAAAGGGCATTTGACAAAGTCCAACACCTATTCATGATGAAAACTCTCAGCAAGATAGGAATAGAAGGAAAATTCCTCAACATAATAAAGGGCATTTATACAAAGCCAACAGCCAACATCATCCTAAATGGATAGAGTCTGAAAGCATTCCCCTTGAGAATGGGAACCAGACAAGGATGCCCTTTATGACCACTCTTATTCAACATTGTGCTGGAGGTCCTAGCCAAAGCAATTAGGCTAGACAAAGAAATAAAGGGCATCCAAATTGGCAAAGAAGAAGTAAAAGTATCTCTATTTGCAGATGACATAATCTTATACACAGAAAACCCTAGAGAATCCTCAAGAAAACTACTGAAATTAATAGAGTACAGTACAGTATCAGGATACAAGATAAACATACATAAATCAGTTGGAATCCTCTACACCAACAAAATCACCAAATCAATACCATTTACAATTAAAAAAAAGTAGCCCCCAAGAAAATAAAATACTTATGACTAAATCTAACCAGAGACATAAAAAACCTGTACAAAGAAAACTACAAGATACGACTACAAGAAACCTAAAGAGACCTACATAAGTGGAAAAACATACCTTGCCTGTGGATAGGAAGACTCAACATTGTAAAATTGTCTATTCTACTGAAAGTGATTTATAGATACAATGCAATCCTGATCTAAACACCAATGACATTTTTTAATGAGACAGAGAAACAAACCACCAACTTCATAGGGAAGGGAAGGAGGCCCCAGATAAGTAAAGCATTACTGAAAAAGAAGAACAAAGTGGGAGGCCTCACTCTACCTGATTTTAGAACATAATATACTGCCACAGAAGTCAAAACAGCCTGGTAGTGGTGTAACAACAGACACATAGACCAATGGAACAGAACTGAGAACCCAGATATAAATCCATCCACATATGAGCAGCTGATATTTGACAAAGGCCCAAAGTCAGTTAAATGGGAAAAAGACGGTCTTTTTAACAAAAGGTGCTGGAATAACTGGATATCCATCTGCAAAAAAATGAAAGAAGACTCATACCTCACTCCATGCACAAAAACTAACTCAAAGTGGATCAAAGACCTAAATATAAAATTTAAAACGATAAAGATTGAGGAAGAAAAAATAGGGATAATGCTAGGAGCCCTAATACATGGCACAAACAGTATACAAAACATTACTAACAATGCACAAGCACAAAAGAAATTAGATAACTGGGAGCTCCTAAAAATCAAACACCTATGCTCATGCAAAGATTTCACCAAAAGAGTAAAAAGATTACCTACAGACTGGGAAAAAGTTTTTAGCTATGACATTTCTGATCAGCATCTGATCTCCACAATCTACGTGATACTGCAAAAACTCAACAACTAAAAGACAAATAAGCCAATTAAAAAATGGGCAAAGGATATGAACAGGCACTTTGCCAAAGACATTCAGGCAGCTAACAGATACATAAGGAAATGCTCCTCCATCATTAGCCATTAGAGAAATGCAAATTAAAACTACAGTGAAATACCATCTCACTCCAACAAGGCTGGCATTAACCCAAAAAACACAAAATAATAAATGCTGGAGAGGTTGCGGAGAGACTGAAACACTATACACTGCTGGTGGGAATGTAAAATGGTACAACCACTTTGGAAATCGATCTGTGGCTTCCTTAAAAAGCTAGAAATACAACTACCATATATCCAGCAATTCCACTCCTTACAATATATCCTAGAGAAATAAAAGCCTTCACACGAACAGATATATGCACACCCATGTTCACTGTAGCGCTGTTTACAATACCAAAAGGATGTAAACGACCAACGTGCCCATCAACAGATGAATGGATAAACAAATTATGGTATATTCACATAATGGAATACTATGCCAAGGATTAAGAACAACGATGAATCTGTGAAACATCTTATAACATGGTGGAATCTGGAAGGCATTATCCTGAGTAAAATTAGTCAGTTGTAAAAGGACAAAAATTGTATGAGACCACTATTATAAGAACTCTAGAAAAAGTTTAAACAAAGAAGAAAATATTCTTTGATGGTTACAAGGGTGGGGAGGGAGGGGGAGGGTAATTTATTCACTAATTAGATAGTAGACTAGAAATATTCTGGGTGAAGGGAAAGACAATACACAACACAGGAGAGGTCAGCACAGCTGGAATAAACTAAAAGGTTTCCTGGAAACAACCGAACGCTTCGAAGGCCAGAGTAGCAGGGATGTGGGATTGGTAACCATGGTTTCAGGGGACATCTAGGTCAACTGGCATAACAAAATGTATTAAGAAAGCATTCTGTATCTTACTTCGGCGAGAGGCATTTGGGGTCTTAAACGCCAGCAAGCAGACATCTAAGATGTATCAATTGGTCTCAACCCACCTGGAGCAAAGGAGAATGAAGAATACTAAAGATATATGATAAAGATGAGCCCAAGAGACAGAAAGGGCCACATAAACTGGAGACTCCATCAGCCCGAGACCAGAAGAACTAGATGGTGCCCAGCTACCACGGATCACTGCCTTGACAGGGAACACAACAGACAATCCCTGATGGAGCAGGAGAAGAGTGGGATGCAGAACTCAAATTCTCATAAAAAGACCAGGCTTAATGGTCTGACTGAGACTAGAGAGACCCCAGAGGTAATGGTCCCTGGACCCTTTGTTAGCCCAAGATTGGAACCATTCCCGAAGCCAACTCTCCAGACAGGGATTGGACTGGACTATAAAATAGGTAACAGTACTGAGGAGGGAGCTTCTTGGCTCAAGTAGACATATGAGACTATGTGGGCAACTCCTGTCTGGAGGCGAGATGAGAAGGAAGAGGAGGACAGGAGCTGGCTGAATGGACACAGGGAATACAGGGCAGAGAGGAGGAATGTGCTGTCTCATTAGGCGGAGTGCGCTAGGAGTACACACCAAGATATGTATAACTTTCTGTATTACAGACTGACTTGATTTGTAAACTTTCACTTAAAGGATGATAAATAAATAAATATTCTTTATAACAACAAATTCATCAACACAAGAAATAGAGCCACTACTGAGAAAAGCTCTAAGCGGAAAAGAGCCAGGAAAAGAACTAGTACCAAGTAAGTGAAATAAAACATAGGTTGTAATCCCACCTAGAAACTACTAAAAGAAATCATAATCTCACTTCAAAAACTAGCCAATTCAAAAAAAAAAACACCCAAATAAAATAGAAAATGACAATGTAATTTGAAAAATGGAAAAAACAGCAGTAAAGCCGAAGGTTCTAAAATATTAACTGAGCCATGAAAAATTAATTTTGATACTTGTAACCAGGTAAGAGCTAAAAGTGATATTGTGTTACAAATGTCTAATAAAATGTTTGCTTGTGGAATTTGTATCCTCTGACCTTGACCTGATTTGATATAGAAATATCACATGCTGTGGATAAATTTCTTTAACTTTTGGTTAGTGGATAAATTTCTTTAACTTAAACATTTTAAACCTAGTGGAGATCACTGAAAAATGATAGATTTGCATCTTGTCATCTTAAACATTATTGATTATATTTAATAAAATTGGTAAATTCACCTAAGGAAATTTAAGAATTATACAGTAGTAAAAAAAAAATTTTTTAAAGATAGAAAATTCAATAATATAATATATCTAAAAAGTCTCTATTAAAATATTATAAACTCGGACTCTAAAAATGCCATTTATTACAAAATGTGATTAAAAATTAAGATAATGAAATTAAATTTCTAATTGAGATGTGACTTTTAAGTTCTACTTTATGCTGAAACCATTAGGGATTTTAGAATTTCAGAGTTATTCAAAATGAACTCTATTTAAGCAATTAGTCCACAGAGGAAATGAAAAAAAAATACAGGGAAAAGTTCTAAATAGAGAAAAAAGAAAATTGTATATTTTAGAAACACAGAAATTCACTATACTTGCAAAGATAATAAAAGTCAGAGAAATTATATATTGTTTAAAGGTAATCAGCATACAAAAAAAAAAAAAAAAAAGAAACTGAGAACACTATATAACTGTCATAGAAGTAAAAAAGTAGCACCCTAGCATGCATGTGTGCTTACCATCACTGTGTAAATGCTCAGTAATTAATTTGTATTTCCCATTTTACTGACCTGCCTTTCCAACCTGATGGGAGTAAAATTTTCTTAAACCATTTTAGGCACTTTAAGGAACTTTTACTCCCATCAGGTTGGAAAAGCAAGTCAGTAAAATGGGAAAGACAAACTAAGACGAAAAGCTGTTCGGGAAAATATTCTGAGACTTGGGTGTAAATATATGTATTTAACATTAATTCATTTGATAGATACAGTTATTTAAACATACACACAAAAAAATGGTCACCTGCCCTTGAGCCATGCTCTGTGCTAGGTTTTTTCACATCTATAATCTCAATTACTCCTAAATACCACTTTCTTAAATATGCATTATTTAGTTGTGAAACACCCTTGCCAGTCACCCAACACAAACGAGGCTATACGATCCGAAAGAGCCAACAGTACCACTATAATTGCTACTGACAGAAAGGCTACAAAACAGTGTCTGCAGTGTTAACCCCAAAGAATGAAGCCTCTATATGGTCAAGCCATGTGACTGTCAATAATCAGCAGCTCTTTACAAAGATTCTGGGTGCAAACCAATCAAGTCAGATCAAAAGCACCAAATGCAGTTCAGCGAAAAGTACCCTTCAACAAGGAGTTTCAAGCTTTTTCTTTCAAAGGTGTAACAGATTCTTCACTGACAAAAGGGAGAAAAAAAAAAAATTTATTTACCCCTCCAACCCTTAGGCTACCAGGTGCATAGGAGGCAGAGGAAGCCCAGGGCAAGCACAATTTCTTTTCAACTCCATATCATAATTTAAAACTTCAATAAAAAATCATGGTTCACTCTGAAGGACAGATCCATTTAAATTCAAGGATAAAAACAAAGGTCTCCAGCCTTTCAAAAATAATAAGATTTTTCCTTCGGTGTATCAATAAAAATATGTACAGTCCATCTAATCATTATCTCTTTTCTAATTATATAACTAATAATTGGTAGGAAACAAACTGCAACTACTTGTAAAAAAAAAAAAAAAAGAAACCATGAGAGAATTCAGCCAAAAAATGGGGGAATACAATTATATAAAATCTTTTCCCATTATTTTCACGGAAAACTTTTAAAGAATGATCTTGTGTATTTATTTACATAATTTAATGCTATTTTAAATCTTCATTTATAAGCTATAAGTATAAAAAAGAATAATCACCAATGAATAAACATATATTAAAAAGTTAAGAACTTTTACTTCCAAATTAGTTACTGTCCCCTGTTATAAGCTGAACCATGTCCCCCAAAAAATATGTGTCAACTTGGCTAGTCCATGATTTCCAGTATTGTGAGACTGTTCACCACTCTGTCATCTGATATGATTTTCCTATGTGTTGTAAATCCTACCTATGTGATGTTAATGAGGTGGGATTAGCAGCAGTTATGTTAATGAGGCAAGACTCAACTACAAGATTAGACTGTGTCTTAAATCAATCTCTTTTGAGATATAAAAGAAAGAAGCGAGCAGAGATACATGGGGGACCTCGGACTACCAAAAAGTAGCGCCAGAAGAGCGAGTCTTTTGGACACAGAGTCCCTGTGCTGAGAAGCTCCTAGTCCAGGGGAAGACTGATGACAAGGACCTTCCTCCAGAGCCGACAGAGAGAGAAAGCCTTCCCCTGGAGCTGATGCCCTAAATTTGGACTTCTAGCTCCTACACTGTGAGAGAATAATTTTCTCTTCATTAAAGCCATCCACTTGCCGTATTTGTTTTAAAAGCACTAGATAGCCAAGACATTCCCTTAAAATTTGCCACTCTGGGCAGCCATAAACAAATGTGAACAATACTACCACTTTAAAGTTCTTTTGGAATTCAAATATATAGAAAATATATGTATGAACTTCAGGTTCTAGCCCTGACAAGACACTTAGCACTAAGCAAATATAAAAAAAAAAAAAAAAAGCAAATATAAAAGCTGAACAATTGTGTAAGGGCACTGGAAAGCAGCTATCATGGGTGCTAAAATCCCAGAGAGAAAGGAACCACACACACATCAAGGTGAGCTTCACATTCATTCACCTGTTTCCCTAGGGGAACCCTACCACAAAATGATAGTTCCACTGAAATAAAGAGAAAAGGGGAGACACCAATGCAACCAAGCTCTGAGGGACAAACTCCCAGAAAGATGACTCCTTGCACTCTACACACACGAGGTTACAGTGATGAAACGAGTATCCTCAGCTAATACAGGCAGGAAAGCATGGAAGAAAGCATGTGAACTTTGTCAAATAAAGTCAAGTACGGGTAAAAATCTGGGTCAAGATCAACTGGGCATTCTGTCCTCATATTTAAACATCAAGAACAGCATGGAATATGGTCAAACAGCCCTCAATATGTCTGTCTGTCTCTTGAGCCACACAGCTCTAATTTGTCCTGATCATCTTGTGTGTCTCACTGTTGTTGCTGTTGTTGTTGTTGTTGTTAGGTGCCGTCAAGTCAGTTCCGACTCATACTGACCCTATGTCCTACAGAACGAAACACTGCCCGGTCCTGCTTCATGCTTACCATCATTTTTTTCCTTGAACCCACTGTTGCAGCCACTGTGTCAATACATCTCACTGAGGGTCTTCCTCTTTTTCACTCACCCTGTACTTTACCAAGCATGATGCCCTTCTCCAGGGACTGATCCCTCCTGACAACATGTCCAAAGTATGTAAGATGCAGTCTTGCCATCCTTGCTTCTATGGAGCATTCTTCTAAGTTTCTAAGGAGCTCTTCCCCAGTTGTCTTTTCAGTGCCTTCCAACCTGGGGGGCTCATCTTCCAGCACTATATCAATGTTCCACTGCTATTCATAAGGCTTTCACTGGCTAATTCTTCTCAGAAGTAGACTGCTGGGTCCTCCTTCCCAGTCTGTCTTAGTCTAGAAGCTTAGCGGAAACCTGTCTGCCATGGGTGACCCTTCTGTATCTGAACACCGGTGGCATAGCTTCCAGCATCACAGCAACACGCACGCCTCCAAAGTACAACAAACTGACAGACACATGGGGGCTATATCTGATAAAAAAAAAAAAAAAAAAATCTGATACTCAGCTGTTATTCTGATTATTTCCTTTTACATTCATCCTGGGGATTACCTTCAGTAATCTCCCCTATGCTGGATTCTCCTGTTTCTTGTTGTGAAGGTTAAGATTGTGTGTCAGCTTGGCTGGGTCATGATTCTCAGTGTTTTGGCAGTCATAAAATGTTGTGATCACTTCCCTGTTGAGATCTGACATGTAATCATCCCCATGACGGGGTCTGCTGTGAGCAGTCAATCATTTGAAACAGAGTTTGCTTGGGCATGTGGGCTGCATCAAATACAAGTGGACATCAGGCTAGGCGTGGCAGCTTTTTGCTCGTGCTGTATCCTGCAGCTGGTCTCTGTTCATCTAATCTCCGGTTCTGGGACTTCAGCTAGCAGCTTACCTGTGGTCTTGCCTGCCAATCTTAGGATTCATTGATCTTCACAGCCTGTGGGCAAGAGCCCTGCTCCCTGACCTGTTGATATGGGGTTCACCAGCCCCTGCGGCTACATCGATCAGGAGAGACCTCTATTCTGACTCATGGACTTGGGACATTCCAGCCTCTACAACTGTGTGAGCGATTTCCTTGATATAAATCTCAATCTCAATCTCTCTCTCTATATATACATATATATATGCTTTACTGGTTTTGCTTCTCTAGAGAACCCTGCCTAAGACACTTGTATTCCTTTTCTTCCTAGTCCTTGATTTACCACCTTGTTTTGTAAGAACATATTCCCTAGTAGCCTCTTGAGAAATATGGGAAGAAAACTTAGACTTTTGTGTGTTAGAAAATATCTATAGTACACATGCATATTCAATTCATAGTTTGGCTGGGTTACAGAATTCTAGATTGGAAATCATTTTCCTTCAGGATTTTGAAGACACTCTTCCAATGTCTTCTAGTTTCCAGTGTTGTTAAAGTCCAAGGCCATCCTGATTCCTTGTATGTAACATGCTTTTTCTTGTCTCCGGAAACTTGTTGATCTTGATCCCAAAATTCTGAAACTTCAAAGTAATACGGGACTATTTTCATTCATTTCTGTTAGGTATTTGCTGGGTTCTTCCAATCTGAAAACTCGTGTCTTTCCATTTGGGGAAATTTTTCTGAAATATTTCAGTTGATTTTTTACCCCTTTGTTTCTCTCTTTTATGCTTCTGAATTTCCACCAAATGATGCACCTCTCTTGAAGGAGACCTCTAATTTTCTTATTTTTCTTGTCTAATTTTCTATGACTTTGTCTTTTGTTCTACTTTCTGGGAGATCTACTCAACTTTACCTTCTAACCCTTCTATTAAGATTTTTCATTCCTGCTACCATTTTTTATTTTCCAAGGGCTCTTTTCCATGGTCCAAATGTTTCTTTTTTATAGTATCCTGTTCTCATTTTATGGATGCAATACCTTCCTTTATGTCTCCGAGCATATTAATGACAGGCTGGTTTTTTGTTTTGTTTTGGAGTTTTCTTCACCCCATGTAGTCTGTTTGCTCTAGTTGCTTTTTCCTATCCCTCCTTCTTGTCTTCCTTTCTTTGGTAGCTAACTTTCACATTAGAGCATCTTCAAATATCTTGTATCCTTGGTTGTCTGCCCATATCTAAGGGAAAGGAAATAAAAACAAAACTGGGAGCTCTAAATGCATGAGTGAAGCTTGCTGACCTGAGATCTGAGTGTACCGTTTGTTGGAGAAGCTCTGATATCAATGTACAGATTAGGGTCTAGTGAGGAGACAGAATCCACACCAACCATTTGCACAGGGAAAATTTAATAAAACCAATTGTTAAATAGGTAAAAGGTGGTAAACAACTAAGAAGGTAAAAATAAACTCTAGGATATAAGAGAGGTAGCAAATGCAGAAAGCAACTGCCACAGTAAGGCTGAAGGAAAAGTAAACAAAGAACTTAGCAATTTAGAAAAGGGATCTCACAAGGCTAAGATTCAAATTTCTGAGAAAATTTCTACAGGCTACTGCAGAAACATGTTATCCACTGCTGGGGTCAAGAAGAATGTTGCTGGAAGTCACTCATCAGAACCAAGACCATCACTGTGGTACCTACTGCAGAGAACACTGTCACTGGAGTCTGCCACTGGGAAAAACAAAAACAAGAACCAAGTCCCTTCTTCCTCCTCCAGCCTCGTAGCCTCACTACAACACTCCTTTATTGGAATATTCTAACAAAGATTCAGCTGGCAACGAAGAAGTATGGTTTGCAGAGTCTAGCTCCAGCATCATACAAAACAGCTAAGAAAGGAGCTCAGGGGCAATAAATCAATAACTGGCACAGTCAGCATCTTTAGGTCCTTCCTCTTACCTGGCCAGACTGCCCATAAAAGATTCTTCTATTCTGCTTGGAAGGTGAAGGCATGGCTGCCAGGATTTCAAAAGTCAAGTGAAAGATAAAGGCTGCAAGTTTTTGGCATTCAATGTTCAGTAGACATATCGCCACTTGTTGGTAGGTGCCATCGAGTCAGTTCCGACTCATATCAACCGTATGTACTACAGAACAAAACATTGCCCAGTCCTGCACCATGCTCACAATCATTCTTACGCTTGAGCCCACTGGTGCAGTCACTGCATCAATCCATCTCATTGAGGGTCTTCCTCTTTTCCGCTGACCTTCTACTTTACCAAGCATGATGTCCTTCTCCAGGGACTGACCCCTCCTGATAAAATGTCCAAAGTATGTAAGACACAGTCTCATCATCCTTATTTCTAAGGAGCATATCTGGCAATAATTCCTCCAAGACAGATTTGTTCGTTCTTTTGGCAGTCCATGCTATCTTCAATATTCTTTACCAACACCACAATTCAAAGGCATCAATTCTTCTTCAGTCTTCCTTATTTATTGTCCAGCTTTCACATGCATATGATGCAACTGAAAATACCATGGATTGGGTCAGGCGCACCTTAGTCTTCAAGGTGACATCTTTGCTTTTCAACACCTTAAAGGGGTCTTTTCCAGCAGATTTGCCCAATGCAGTGCATCTTTTGATTTCCTGACTGTTGCTTCCATGTGCTGATTGTGGACCCAAGTAAACTGCTCAGCATACAGACTGAACAGGTACGGTGAAAGGATACAACCCTGACACACATTTTTTCTGACTTTAAACCATGCAGTATCGCCTTGTTCTGTCCAAACAAATGCCTCTTGATTTGTGTACAGGTTCCTCACGAGCACGATTAAGTATTCTAGAATTCCGATTCTTCGCAATGTTATCCGTAACTTGTTATGATCCACACAGTTGAATGCCTTTGTATAGTCAATAAAACACAGGTAAACATCCTTCTGGTATTCTCTGCTTTCAACCAGGATCCATCTGACATCAGCAATGATATCCCTGGTTCCACGTCCTCTTCTGAATCTGGCCTGAATTTCTGGCAGCTCCCCATCAATATACTGCTACAGCCACTTTTGAATGATGTGCAGCAAAACTTTGCTTCCATCTGATATTAATGTTATTGTTCGATAATTTCCACATTCAGTTGGATTACCTTTCTTGGGAATAGCATAAATGTGGATCTCTTCCTGTCAGCTGGCCAGGTAGCTGTCTTCCAAATTTCTTGGCATAGATGAGTGAGCGCTTCCAGTACTGCATCCATTTGCTGAAATATCTCAACTGATACTCCATCAATTCCTGGAGACTTGTTTCTCACCAATGCCTTCAGTGCAGAGTGGACCTCTTCCTTCACTACCATTGGTTCCTGATCATACGCTACCTCTCGAAATGAATGAACACTGACCAGTTCTTTTTGGTATAATGACTCTGTGTATTCCTTCCATTTACTTTTCATGCTTCCTTCATCGTTTAATATTTTCCCCGTAGAATCTTTCAGTATTGCAAATCAAGGCTTGTGTATTGTCACTTAATTCCCCAATTTTCAATATGGGACCTGTTACAGATTGAATCGAGTTCCCCAAAATATGTGTTGTCAATTCTAACCCCTATATTTGTGGATGTAATCCCATTAGGAAGCAGGGTTTTCTTTGTTGGGTTAATGAGGGCATATCAGTGTAGGGTATGTTTTAAGTCAATCACCTGTTAGATATAAAACAAGCAGATTGGGCACAGAGAAGCAAGCAGAGATGGGGAAGACAGATGTCATACCACATGAAGATTACCAAGAAACTGAGAAACAGAAGCTAAAAAGAGGTAAGGACCTTCCTCCAGAAAGTGTTCCCCTAGAGCCATCACCCTGAATTCAGACTTCCAGCCTCCTAAACTGTGAGAAAATAAATTTTTGTTGTTAAAGCCACGCACTGTGGTATTTTTGTTAGAGCAGCACTAGATAACTAAGAAAGAATTCATTCTCTCAATTGTGTCTGAAGTCTCTCATTCAAGAGATGTTTTATTTACTCTCTACAGAGAAAAACCTCAAGACTTCTAACAGAATAAGAAAGGAGCAGTCATCAAATGAGATGGTGTAAGGGAGAAGACCTACATATCTAACTACTACTTCTTAAACAGCTTTCATTCACTTTCTGTTTATTTTAGTCCCTCTGGCTTCATTCTGGTGGCATAGTGGTTAAGAGTTCTGTCTGCTAGCGAAAAGGTCGGCAGTTCAAATCTATCAGGCACTCCTTGGAAACTCTTTGGGGCAGTTCTACTCTGCCATGAGTCAGAATCGACTCGACGGCAATGGACTTGGGCTTGGGCTTCATTCTTAGTTCCAAAGGTACTTAGTTTGTAATCTCCTATTTCCTTTAAGGATCTGCTGTGTAAATAAGGTTGGTCCTTGGCTATTCCCACTACCAATTTGAGAGTCAGCTATCTCAGGTCTGCTAAGTCAGTTTCTATCCTTCTAACTCCTTGACAACTTTTCCTGTCCTTGTAGATTTATTATATTTTTTAAATCTGTCTTTTCATTTTTGTAGTGTTTCAGAAAGAAGCAAAATCAGATGCAGACATACAATACTCTATCTTAACCCAAGAGCCCCTGGGTAGTGCAAATAGTGAATGCACTCAACTGCTAACCAAAAGGTTTGAGGTTCAAGTCCACTCAAATGCACCTTGGAAAAAATGGCATTGAATCAACCATTGAAAATCCTATGGAACACAGTTTACTGTGACACACGTGGGATCACCATGAATGGAAATCAACTCAAAGAAAACTGGGTTTTTTGTTTTGTTTTATTTTCCCTTAATCTGAACACTCTCACACATTCTTTTTAACATGGTACTCTTTTTAGAGTTCATCAACTTACTCTAATGGGAATTCTAATAATTTTCTGAAAAGAGCCTAATATTATTACAGTAATTATCTGTTCAGGTGACTAATCTAAGGACAACATTCATCTAGATGTGTAGGCTATATAACAGTTGTTTTTAAATTGTCTGTTAATTTATGGTCACATTTAATATTAAACAAAACTGAAGAAGGATAAAGATCTGACACGAAGGCACATGTTCTTCTTTGAGTACTAATAGCAGAATTCAAATAAGCTGTTAATGAAAAACTTCAGAGGAACATCATCCATCACACATCTTGAATATATACTGTGATTTTTCTGCTAAAAGCTCAAAGGATATTAACAACCTGCAACATGCAGGTGACACAACCTTGTTTGTTGAAAGTAAAGAGGACTTAAAGCACTTAGTGATAAAAATCAATGCCTACAGCCTTCAGTATGGATTACACCTCAATATAAAGAAAAAAAAATCCTCACAGCTGGACTAATAAGCAACATCATGATAAAACGGGGAAAAGGCTGAAGTTGTCAAGGATTTCATTTTACCTGGATCCACAATCAACAGCCATGGAAGCAGCAGTCAAGAAATCAAACGACCCATTGCACTGGGTAAATCTGCTGCAAAGGACCTCTTTAAAGTGTTGAAAAGCAAAGATGTCACCTTGAAGACTAAGTTGCACCTGACCCAAGCCATGGTATTTTCAATCACATCATATGCATGTGAAAGCTGGACAATAAACGAGGAACACCAAAGAAGAACTGACACCTTTGAATTGTGGTGCTGGAGAAGAATACTGAAAATACCATGGACTGCCAAAAGAACAAATCTGTCTTAGAAGAAGTACAGCCAGAAATGCTTCTAAGAAGCAAGGATGATAAGGCTTCGTCTCACATACTTTGGAAATGTTATCAGGAGGGATCAGTCCCTGGGGAAGGATATCATGCTTGGTCAAGTGGAAACTCAGTGAAAAAGATGAAGACTCTCAATAACATGGACTGACGCAGTGGCTGTAGCAATGGCTCAAGTGTAGCAATGATCATGAGAATGGCGCAGGACCAGGCAGTGCTTCATTCTGTTATACACCAGGTTACTATGAGTTGGAACAGACTCAACGGTGCCTAACAACTACTATTGTTCAAGAGTCCAAAAATAGAAGACCTCATAAATACAACAGTAAAGTGTTCACTCATTCACTTATGAAAGTAGCCTACTAGGGAAACATCAAGCCACACACAACCCGATAGCCTTTTGAAATGGATCTCAAGAAATACTGTTTTGGACTATCCGTGGTCTTTCTGAAATTAGTCTTTCAATGAATTCCAAGTAGCAACTCAAGGCAAAGAGAACCCTAGCTCAGTGACATACCAGCTATTTGCACTTCAGTCTCTCTAAGCTTCAGTTTCTTCAACTAAAAGTGGAGGCAGAAATGTTTCACAAGGTTATTGTGAGAATTAGCTGAAATAATGTATAATTACTACTATTGCATACAACGTGGTAGGTACTCAGCAAACAATAACTACTATAAAATCTTTTTTCACTTTTAAACATTAAGTTGTAAGCATGATGGAAAATCTGTCAAAGGCATTTACAAGTAATAGTGTTAAGTGTTTAGAATTACATTATACAAATGAACACTAAGTACTCTGATTTAAAATTCTGTACAATTTTCATACATAAATCATACCCTAGAGTTAACAAAAATAAAGTCCTTATAGTTAAAAGAAGTCTTTCTTCCAGACTTAATGGTCTGACTGAGACTGGAAGGACTCCAGTGGTCATGGCCCCCAGACCTTCTGTTGGCCCAGGACAGGAACCATTCCCAAAGCCAACTCTTCAGACATGGATTGGACTGGACAACGGGTTGGAGAGGGATGCTGGTGAGGAGTGAGCTTCTTGGATCAGGTGGACACTTGAGACTATGTTGGTATCTCCTGCCTGGAGGGGAGATGAGGGTAGAGGGGGTTAGAAGCTCGCGAAATGGACACGAAAAGAGACAGTGGAGGGAAAGAGCGGGCTGTCTCATTAGGGAGAAAGTGATTGGGAGTGTGTAGCAAGGTGTATATGGGTTTTTGTGTGAGAGACTGACTTGATTTGTAAACTTTCACTTAAAGCACAATAAAAATTATTAAAAAAAATGAAGTCTTTTTTGTTATCAAAAAGATGCAATCTTTCATTACTCATATATCATTAAAACTCAAAATTTCATGAGATAACATATTAATAAGTGGTTTAAAATGTTTAGCCAACAAAATTCAGTAGAGACTAATAACAATAGTACCCAACCTAGAACTTTATAATTTTCCTTAATTCTTTATTATATAATTTTCAATGACATTAGTAATGAAATTCTTTATTTCATTTTCTGTATGTGAATCAGAAACTTAACACTATTTTGCTGATATTGATTCCTAGTGTGATTATCATAGCAAGACAAAAAAAAAAACATTAAAGAAAACTAAATTTAAACAGAAAGAAAACTGGCAGAAAATAGTCTTACTGGTTGGAATATGCCTGAATAAAAAATGAGAAAAGGGAATCAGGAGATTTCTAGATGACTAAACCGTGACTGACCTTTCTACTAACTGATGGATTCACCTTGAGAAACATGAAAACTCAATTATTTCTTTTCTCCCTCTGCAAACAAAATGATTATGGCAATATTGGGATTCATTCTGCTCACAACGAGGCTGAAAGAACTAATCAATATTCATAATGCTTAGATCCCTCTGGATAAAAGATTCTGTTATTTTTTAAACTTCAGCTAATTTTAGGAATAGATCACTTTTAAAAACCACTTTAAAAGAGACCCCTGTTATTAAGTGTGTGTGAACCTGTATCTAGGGTACAGGTAAAAATCAGATTTATATTGTCTAGCTTGATAGTAGAAATGTTCTTACAAAGAGTCAGTATCAGTTTCAGGGCTATCGGTACCACAGAAGTGGGCAACTAAGTCAAATCAGACTAAGAGAATGGGAAAGCAGAAAGAAGAAAAAGGTGTTCAAGATAAAATAGAAGCTGGAATCCAGTGAGAAATTTATAGCAGTAATACGTGCAAGCCCAATGTTAAAGCAGGCTCTGGATCAAGAATCTAGATAGTAAAGCAGGACATGAATAACATGGCTTCAGAGAGGTATAAACCCGCTGCTGTTGAGTTGATTCCGACTCATAGCGACCCTATAGGACAGAGTAGAACTGCCCCGTAGAGTTTCCAAGGAGCGCCTAGCGGATTCTAACTGCTGACCTCTTGGTTAGCAGCCGTAGCACTTAACCATACGCACCAGGGTTTCCATCAGAGAGCTATGCAGACAACAAATCAACAAAGGGATGTAATTTGAACAACTGGCATGAGTCTTCTAACACAAAGCATATGTCATGAGCAACAAACAGTATCTCATATTAAAGCCATGAACTTTTTCACACTTTCACTTAGAAGCAAGTGAAGATACGTAGAACTCCTGGCTAAGAAGTAATTTAACGAAGACAGGGTACACACTTGAACTGGCTCTTGAAACAATTAGATTCTGAAATGACTCATGACAGAGCAAATGACATCAACAAGCCAACCGGCATCAAGCAACAGTCTGAGGTCACCTGACCACTGCCATAAAAGAATTTCTAAATACTTTAAGTATTCATCAACCTCTCAGGTCTGGTAAACTCATCTTTCAAGGCAGCTCAACACCAAATTATTTATAACTTTCCTACTCCTATACCTACCCCTTCCTGTCCCAATGAAGTCAATGGCTCAGATCTGGGTGTCGCCATAACACCTTCCACTTGACCTCTACCTAACATGCTCTAGTGTAAATACATGTTCACATTATGTCACCCCAAGCAGACATGCACTCCTTGCAGACAGACAGAGGAACCATGCATTGTATTTTTCTATTACTAAAGCCAGCACAGCAAGGGACTGTACGCAGTAAGCATCAGTAAATGACACATGCTACTACTCAGTTCTATAGGGTCACTATGAGTCAGAATCGACTTGATGGCAACGGGTTTGGTTCGGGGGCAAGGGGATAAGGTCGCTTTAACAAACTTATTTTCTCACAGTTCAGGAGTCTAGAAGTTCAAACTCAGGGTTCCAGCTTGTCATAAATTGAACTGTGTCCCCCAAGAATTCATGTCAACTTGGCTAGGCCATGATTCCCAGTATTGTGTGGTTGCCCTCCATTTTGTTGTCTGATATAATTATGTGTTGTAAGTCCTAGTCTCTATGCCTGTGGTTATGGTCCCATTTGGGAGTGAGTTGTCTGTTATGCTAATGAGGTATGATTGGGTTATGTTAATGAGGATTAAGATGGTATACACCACCCTTGCTTTAGTCACACCTTTTATCTTACAAGAGATAAAAGAAGAGAGAAGTAAGCAGAGAAGAGGGACCTCCTACCACCAAGAAAGAAGAGCTGGGAGAAGAGCACATCCTTTGGACCTGGGGTCTCTGAGCTGAGAACCTCCTAGACCCAGCAGAAGATCAACACCAAGACACATGGACATCTCCAAGGATTGCTGGGCCCACAGATGTTGAAAGGAAACAAAGCCTGCCCCTAGAGTTGGGTGCCCTGAATTTGGACTTCTATCCCCCTAAACTGTAAGAGAATAAATTTGTTTCTCAAAGCCATCCACTTGTGGTATTTCCACTATAGCAACAGTAGATAACTAAGACATGTCTCCAGGGCAAGGCTTTCTCTCTCTCTCTCTCCTGACTCTGGAGGAAGGTTCTCATCTCTTCTGAGCTTCTTTTCCTGAGAGACCGTCATGTGGCTTGGCATGTGTCTTCCCCCCTCTCTGCTTCCTTAATCTGCTCCTTTTAAATTTTGTAAGAGACTGACCTAAACACATCCTACACTAATTCTGTCTCATTAATATAACAAAGACAACTCATTCCCAAACCACAGGCATAAACATTAGGATTTACAACATTTATTTTTGAGGGCCACAATTCAATCCCTAACAGCCTTAATACAGCCACACAGTATTATTTGGCATGTTTTTGCATCTTACAGAAAGGGTTTCATATACTGAGTACTCTGAAAATTGTTCTTTTGATTGGTATTATGAGATCTATATTGATATGTGTAGAGTTCATTCATGTTCATTGTTATATAGTATTTCACCGTAAAATACATGCCACAATTTATTTCTCCAACATTCCGTTACTGGTAGGCAATTATGATGTTACCAATTTTTTGTCACTACAAACAATGTTGCAGATGTCTTCATGAGTTCATATGTGAAAGTTTCTCCAGAACAATGATGTTCATTTTTCCCCCCCATCGCCCATACTTAGAAATATATTTTATATTACAATCCCATACACATAAAATTGAAGCAAATCTCATTTTTTTAAAAAATTAATGGTGCTATGTTATGTGCAGTTGTGCCAGCTATCAATTTATTGCCCCTAAGCAACAAATCCACTTTTCTTTGCCCTGCTTTGTAATATTGGAGCTGGACCATGTAAATATTTCTTGTTTACCAGGTGGCTCAGTGTTAGGCCTTGTCAACCGAAAGCAGCGAGGGTGCATTGCAAGCCCACAGCAGGAGGAAAGGGCTTTCTTCTCTTATTAGTTCCGGTGCGATGTTGAGGTTGTTTTTTGTTTTTGTTTTTAAATAAACTTCCTAGCCAGTGTACCGGCATATCTGAGGCCCAGTAGTGTTTACCTCATCCACCCTCACGGACCAACCTCAACCCTTACTCTCAGGCAAGTGTCTCCACCATCTGGTAAGTTACTCCTACAAACCAGCTCTGACTCATCCATGACCTCTTGCAAGTTTCTCCACCACCCACTGGGTTGTTCCTATAGGCTAGATCCAATCCATATCCTCTGACAAGTTTCTCCCCAGCTGGCAGACTCTCAGTTTGTCATACTGGGGTGTCTTGTGTGTTGCTATGATGCTGGAAACTGTGTCACTGGTATTTCAAATACCAGCAGGGTCACCCATGATGGATGGGTTTCAGCAGAGTTCTCAAACTAAGACACACTAGGAAAAAAGGCCTGACAATCTACTTTTGAAAATTAGCCAACGAAAACCCTATGGATCACAACAGTATAATGTCTGATATAGCGCAGGAAGATGAGCCCCTTAGGTTGGAAGGTACTCAAAATACACAGTGGCCACAACAATTAATTCAAACATCATTAATGTCTGGTAAGACAGCATAAGGCCAGCCAACATTTCATCCTGTTGTACATGCGTTTGCCATGAGTAGGCGCCAACTCAACAACAACTAACAACAGTAGACTGCATGTTTCTATGGAAGACATGCCCTCTTTAAATGGATCTGAATCTCAGCCTTAAAGTGGGGAGGGATTTTCCTAAGTTCTTAGTACCTTCCTTGTCCCCTCTTCCTCAGTCCTAGATGTAGTAGCTGGTTTCTGCATTTGCTACTTTTATATCTCTTTGAGTTTTCTTTTACTCCTTTTAGTAATTAACATCTGTTCAGAATAATGCCCCTCCCTTCCCCCCATTTAAACACAACTAACTCTGAACCCTTCACAGAAACTAGAAACTCATAATGAAGACAACTCCAGGAAAAGTTTAAGTAATTAAATAAGCCGTAATTAGCCTACAGAATGCAGACACGCAAACTTAATAAACTAATCCAAGCTGATTACTGCCAATTAAGTGAATAACAACCAATTATTTTAAATTTAACTATTAAGAAATCCCCTAACAGTTTGTACTACATATAAGTTGATCAAGATTATAATGTGACAAGCTCATCTCTTCAAAGGGGTGCTCCCTAGTCAGGAAAATATTTTTCGGCCCAATGCATCCTTTTAACACAAATTCACTTATTGACCAGATTTTTTCTTTCGACAGTTCTGGTGTCAGAAATGGGATCCAGAGACAACCCCACTCCCTGGCTGGTGAATGAATAGGGCCAGTGCCCACAAGGACCCTTTGTGTCCACTGTTTCCCTCACCAATCTCATGGTGTCTAAGTGATCAGTCTCTCCTGGATGTGAACTCCACTAACTTTGTGTTTTGAGCTCCCAGTTTTATTGGGCAACTTGGGCTAGGCCCAACTCAGGTATGGAGTCCAGATGTCATCTTTGTAAACAACCTTTTTGTTCTTTTTAGGGTAAGGTATGTGAATCCCTGTGCCTTTAGACAGCCGTCTGACAGGGACCTCAGTTTAGATATAGTCATTTTAGGGATTCTAAGTACGGGCTCTTTCTGTTTTCACTCTGGAGCCATATGTTTCTTGGAAGTGGGTTGACTATACCAGGAATTACTCAAATTCTGAGTGGCCATTTTGGGGAAGAGGGCTCCCATTTGCTTTGTTTTGTGTTGTGCTATTCAAGAATGTTGTTTGAGCCAGCCTCACAGTGAGTCTGTGGTTCTCCTTTCTGTCTCGCTTTTGTCTTGAGAGCTTGGCTTTGACCTAGAAAGAGCATTTTGTCTAGGGTTTTTTCACCCACCAGCAGGTACCATGGCCAATGCTAACTCTGGCAACTTTTCACGGGGTAGTTTTAAGTCTCAGTTGTTTCTCTTCCAAGAAAAACTGCTTCTTGCACCTGATTTATGATTTGGACTTTCACTAGCTACTTTGAAAAACTCTTTCAGATACACTGGTTCATTCAAATTTAAATGTGCGTAGACCTGGACATAGAAAAGGAAAGAATATACTTGGCATTTCTCAAGCTTAAAGAACTGAAGAAATAATTCAAACTTTAAGTTGCAATTCTGAAGAATTCTATGGGCAAAATACTGAATGACGAAGGGAGCACCAAAAGAAAGCAGAAGAAATACACAGAGTCACTGTACCAAAAAGAACTGGTCAATGTTCACCCACTTCCGGAGGGTAGCATACGGTCAAGAACTGATGGTGCTGAAGGAACAGATCCACGCTGCACTGAAGGCATTGTCAAAAAACAAGGGTCCAGGCACTGATGGAATACCAACTGAAAAGTTTCAACAAATGGATACAGCGCTGAAGGTGCTCATTCATCTATCCCAAGAAATTTGCAAGAAAGAAACCTGGCCAACCGACTGGAAAAAATCCATATTTGTGCCCATTTCCAAAAAAAGGTGATCCAACAGAACGTGGAAATGATTGAACAATATCATTAATACCACCCAACCAAAAACCCAGTGCAGTCAAGTCAATTCCAACTCGTGGCATCCCTATAAGACAGAGGAGAACTCACCCACAGAGTTTCCAAGGAGCACCTGGTGAATTCGAACTGCCGACCTTTTGGTTAGTAGCCGTAGCACTTAACCACTATGTCGCCAGGGTTTCTATTAATATCACACACAAGTAAAATTTTGCTCAAGATTATTCAAAAGCAGTTGCAGGAGTACATTGACAGAGAACTGCCAGAAATTCAAGCTGGATTCAGAAGAGGACGTGGAATAAGGGATATCACTGCTGAGTTAAGATGGATCATGACTGAAAGTAGAGAATACCAGCAATATGTTTACCTGTGTTTTACTGACTATGCAAAGGCATTCGACTGTATGGATCTAACAAATTATGGATAACATTCACAAGAATGGGAATAACAGAACACTTAATTGGCTCATGTGGAACCTGTACACAGATCAAGAGGTAGTGGTTCAGAGTAAGGGGCTACTGTGTGGTTTAAAGTCAGGAAAGGTGTGCGTCAGGGTTGTATCCTTTTACCATATTTATTCAATTTGTATGCTGAGCAAATAATCCCAGAAGCTGGACTATATAAACAAGAATGAGGAATCAGGATTGGAGGAAGATTCAAGTACTTACTGAAAACCTGGTGACATAGTGTTTAAGTGCTACAGCTGCTAACCAAGAGGATGGCAGTTCAAATACACCAGGCGCTCCTTGGAAACTCTATGGGGCAGTTCTACTCTGCCCTATAGTATCGCTATGAGTCGAAATCAACTCAACTGGGTTTGGTTTTTTTTTGGTGATGAAGATCAAACACTACAGCCTTTAGTATGGATTACATCTAAATATAAAGAAAACAAGAATCCTCCCAACTGATCAATAAGCAACATCATGATAAATGGAGAAAAGATTGAAGTTGTCAAGGATTTCACTTTACTTGGATCCACAATCAACAGCCATGGAAGCAGCAGTCAAGAAATCAAAAGATGCACTGCATTGGGCAAATCTGCTGTTAAAGACCTCTTTAAAGGGTTGAAAAGCAAAGATGTCACCTTGAAGACTAAGGTGCATCTGACCCAAACCATGGTGTTTTCATTTGTCTCATGTGCATGCAAAAACTGGACAATGAATAAGAAGACCAAAGAATCAATGCCTTTGAATTATGGTGTTGGCAAAGAGAGTAGTAAATATACAATGGACTGCCAAAAGAATGAGCAAATCTGTCTTGGAAGAAATACAGCCAGAATGCTCCTTAGAAAGATGGCGAAATTACATCTCACATACTTTGGACATGGTACCAGGAGTGACCAGTGCCTGAAGAAAAGACGTCATGCTTGGTACAGTAGAGGGTCAGCAAAAAAGAGGCTGACCCTCAATGAGATGGACTGATACAGTGGCTGCAACAATGGGCTCAAGCATAAAAACGATTGTGAGAATGATGCAGAACCAGGCAGTGTTTTGTTCTGTTGTACAGAGGGTCACTATGAGTCAGAATTGGCTCCACAGCACCTAACAACAACAACTATCTAATGAATGTGAAATTGTTCACTCTAGTTTTAACTTGCTATTCCTTAACTATTAGCAAGATTGAGCATCTCTGTGAAGTCCCTGATCATATTTTTGTTCGTTTTTCTATTCACCTGTTATCTATTCTTATTAGTTTGCAAAAGCTCTTTCATATTCTGGTTGCTTATCTTTTGTCATTTAAATTACAAAAAGGGGGGAAAAAACTTCTTCCAATCTTTGACCTGATCTTTCACCTTTTTTTTTAACATTAACCCATTTTACTGAGGCATAATTTACATATAATAAAGTGTACAAACTTTGACAAATATAATACTCATGTAACCCACACTTCAAGACAGAACTTTTCAATAGCCCTGAAAGTTTCCTTGTGCCCCTATCCAGTCAATCCTCTCCCAAAGGCAACCACTGTTACTTCTATCACCATAGACTTATACTATTGCTTGTTCTTGAACTTCATATAGATGGAATCATACTGAATGTACTCTTTTATATCTGGCTTTTATGAAACATAGTATTTTTTAGATTCATCCATACTGTTGCATCTTTATGCTTCTATTGATTTTTTTAAAGTTCTTTTTATTTTTTGAGTAATTTTTTAAATTGATGTGAAACATATACAAAATGTCCAAATCATTATCATACACCTAAATAAATGTTCAAAGAATATACATACACATGGAGTCCCTGGGTAGAGCAAAGAGTTTAGTGCTGGACCACTAGCCAAAGGTTGGTGGTTCAACACAACCAGTGGCGCCTCTACTCTGCACACATGGGGTCCCCATGAGTTGGAATCAACCCAACAGTAACTAACAACAACACACACACCCATATGCCCGCATTCCAGATAAATAAAACACTGGCAGCATCCCAAAAGCCACCTTTGTCTCCCAGTGTACTAATTACACTCCTTCCTCCAAAAGATAACCACTACTCCAACAAATAACTTGTTGCCATTGAGTCGATTCTGACTCATAGTGATCCTACGGGACAGAGTAGAACTGTCCCATAGGGTTTCCAAGGAGTGACTGATGGATTCCAGCTGCCGACCTTTTGGTTAGCAGCCGTGCTCTCAACCACTGCGCTGCCAGGGCTCCTATCCAAGGACACTTAGGGAGAAAGAAAGTGGCAGAATGGAACTGAGGCCCAGAGCCCTGCTCCTCCCTCCAATTCAGTGACATTGATTACATTCTTTAAGTTGTGCAACCATTCTCGCCCCCCTTTTCTAAGTTGTTCCTCCCTCATTAACATAAACTTACTGCCCTCCTAAGGTTCCTATGTAATCTTTAGAGTTGTTGTTGTCAAACTGACCCCATAGAGATAGTTCTTAAAAGAGCATAATGCCCAAGGCAGGCATTTCGTTTAAACTAAACTATTGCTTGGTTTTAAAAAGACTTCAGGGGATATTTTTGGTTTAAGGTTTAAAGATTATCTCAGGGCAACAGTTTCAGGGGTTCATCCACCCTCCACGGCTCTCAAAGTCTGCAGTACATGAGAATTTGAAATTCTTTTCTGCATTTCCCCCTTTTGATCAGAATTCTTCTAAGGAATCTTTGATCAAAATGTTCAGTAATGGTACCCAGGTACCACCCAGTTCTGGTCTCACAAAGGACAGTTGTTCACGGAGGCAATTAGCTGTGTATTCCATTTCCTCCTCCTATTCCTGACCCTCCTTCTTCCTCTGTTGCTACAGGCAAATAGAGACCAATTGTTGTGCCTTGAATGTACTCTTGCAAGCTTTTAAGGCCTAGGAACTAAACAAGGAACTAGGAGGAAGAGCAAAAGCACTGAACACATCATTAAGCCAATTAACTGGGGTATCCCATGAACCATGACCTTAAACCTCCAAATCAAGGAACAAAATCACATGAGGTATTTGGCTATACATACTCTTTTTTTGGTCATTATTGTAAATACATGTATCACACAACTTTTGCCAATTCAACTTTTTATAGGTGTACAACTTATTGACAGCACTTACACTAATCATGTGTGTAACCCTACCATTAATAAATGCAATTTTTCCATTTTTATTTTTTATTTGTAGTAGTTCTTTTTATAGGAGCCCTGGTGGCCCAATGGTTAAGCGCTCAGCTGCTAACTGACAGTTCAAACCTACCAGCCATTTCGTAGGAGAAAAGACCTGGCAATCTGTTTCCATAAAGATTACAGCCTAGGAAACCCTATGGGGCAGTACTACTATGTCATATAGGGCTGCTATGAGTCAGAATGAACTCTACAGCACATAACAACAGTAGTTCTTTTTATGCTCTAAATATCAGTCTTTTGTAGGATATCTTTCTCATTCTGTGGCTCTCTATTTCACCCTCCTTAATGATGTCTCTTGAACAACAGAAATTCTTCATTTTAATAAATTATAACTCATCAATTTTTTCCTATATGATTAGTACTACCTAAGGGATCTTTGCCTGTCCCACAGGCAAGAGAAATATCACCCTATGCTTTCTTCAAGATGGCTTATTGTTTTATACTTCACATTTACATCTATCATCCATCTGGAATCGAGTATGGGGTATACGCTGTAAAGAAAGGATCAAGATGCATTGTTTTCAATATTGACCCGGAACAATTTATTGAATAAGCTGTCATTTCTAATTTCAATTATTCCAAAATCACTTGTAGAAAAGGTCATCATTTCACCCACCGCACTGCAATATCACCTGTCTCATAAATCAACTGATAATACGTGTGATGATCTGTTTCTGGATTCAGTTGTTTCAATACACTGCCTTTGCCCAAAAGCCACACCGTCTCAATTTATAATAAATCTCAATATCTGGTAATATAAATCCTCTAGCTTTGATTATTTTCTTCAAGACTATCTTGGCTCTTCATAACCTTTTGCATTGTCATACAAATTTCAGGATCAAATGTTCAATTTCTACACCAAAAAACAAAAACTCCATAAACATGGTATAACCCTCTACTTATTTAGGTCTTCTCTAATGTCTACTAATAATTTTTGTGTGTGTGTGTGTGTAGATGTCTTCCATTTCTTTCATTACATCTGTTTTAGGTATTTGATGGCTTTGATACAAATAAAAGCGGCATTGTTTCTTTAGCTAATTTCTAATTCTGTGTTGCAAACAAAGAGAAAAATAATGCACCTTTAAGATACTGACCTTGTAATCAAACTTGCTAAATTCACTTATTCACTCTCAGAGTTTTTCTATAGATTCTATTGAATTATTCTGTTGGATTTTCTACAATTTTGCCTTTCCATTTCTTATATTTTTACTTTACTTTTGTTATTTTATTGCATTACCTAGTACCTCTAATACAATTGAAGTGGTGATAGCAAATATCCTTGTCTCATTTTCAACAAAAGTGGTGACAGCAGGTCTCTTCGTCTCATTTTTAGATCTCTTAGTTGGCAAGTTTTCAATATTTCACAATTAAATATGATGTTTGCTGTAGGTTTTTAGTAGATATCCTTTATCAGATTAAGGAAATTCCCTTCTAGTCTTATTTTACTATGGAGTTCTTATCATGAAGGGGTGCTGATTTACCCTTCTGTTTAATGAATATTCAATTTTTTTTTTTAATATTTAAAATGAGTGCTGCATCTAGAGGTCCCTTTCAAGAGAAGTATACCCCCAAACTTTTATCTCCCAAGGTACAAATTTTGTTAGCATTTATGCTCTGATTTTGCATGATTCCTCCCTAACTTTATTTTTCCCATAAATCCAGCTGATTTTTCTGCACGATTTTGACATACATTGTATTTTTCAGTAATGCATAAATGTTATAGCAAAAATATCCATATATGTCACAGTAAAAAGTAGTCATCAACTCGATTTTCATTTAAGCATATTTACTGCCTTGTTTTCATTATGACTGAGCATGTCTAGTCAATCAGACAGAAACATGCAAATGAACTGATTCAAAGTCCATTACAGTTCATTATTCAAATTCTATTCAAATGCAGTTAAACACAGCTGGAAGATTAGATTACCTACTGGATGTAAACAATCGATAATAATCACTTGACATCACATGTAAAATCATGTTCTGACAACTAACGATTAGTTATTTAATTGTTGATATCAGATTATGTACGGCCAAAAAAGCTCATACCTTTTTGTCAAACATATATCAGGAAGAATTTTATAATGGTCTTTCATAATGTGATGAAATACGGCCTCGAAATGATTGCTTATAATCGATTAGCACAAAATATAATACTGCCAGAAATGATCGCTAGTTATGTGTTTTATAGGTTGCTACTCACTTTTTTTTACTCACGGCGCTGGGTTACTCACCTTCACACTTCTCAAGAATCTGGACCGTTTCTCCTATTTCTAGGACCAAGCCTTGAGGAACAGATCCTCGAAAGCTGCATATCACTAGAAAAGCAAGGATAAACACATCAATTAGTATTTTTAAGTACCAAGACAGTGTCAGAGTCACTAAAATTAAACACTAAATTTTCTTAAATATAAATTCTCCTTACTTGACTAACTTTGAAGAAAAACCTGGCAATCTACTTCCAAAAAATCATCCACTGAAAACCCTATGGAGCACAATTCTACTCTGACACACTCAGGGTCACCACGACTGGGAATCGACTCTACAGCAACTGGCTACTGGTTTCTTGACTAAATTCTCTTTCTAATATTTAAGTCCCTTTTTTTTTTTTAACATAGTTAATCTATATTTTGATAGGTAATATTAAGTAGTTCAGACCACTTAAGTACATTTTAACAAAACTACTCTTCCTGAGTGGTGTGTGTAGGTATGTTGTTGTGTATGAAAATATTTTTCTAAACAAAGTCTCTCTGTTCTTAAGTGTGACCTTTATTCACGTGTCCTTTATGGGGAAGTATGGGTCAAAGTCTTGTGTGTGTGTGTGCGCGCGCACGCGTGTGTGTGCACGCGCTTTAAGTGAAAAGTTACAAACCAAGTCAGTCTCTCATACAAAAACTTATATACACCTTGCTATATACTCCTAGTTGCTCTCCCTCTAATGAAACAGCACGCTCCTTCCCTCCACTCTCTATTTTTGTATCCATTCAGCCCCTGACCCCGCTTCTGACCCTCTGCCCACTCATCCCTTCTCCAGATAGGAGCTGCCCACATAGTCTCATGTGTCTACTTGATCCAAGGAGCTCACTCTTCACCAGAATCATTTTCTATCCCATAGTCCAGTCCAACCCCTGTCTGAAGAGTTGGCTTTGGGAATGGTTCCTGTCTTGGGCTAACAGAAGATCTGGGGACCATGACCTCTGGGGTCCTTCTAGTATCAGTCAGACCATTAAGTCTGGTCTTTTTACAAGAATTTGGGATCTGTATCCTACTGCTCTCCTGCTCCCTCCGGGGTTCTCTGTTGTGTTCCCTGTCAGGGCAGTCATCGGTTGTAGCCAGGCACCATCTAGTTCTTCTGGTCTCAGGTTGATGTAGTCTCTGCTTTAAGTGGCCCTTTCTGTCTCTTGGTCTCATAATTACCTTGCGTCTTTGAAGTTCTTCATTCTCCTTTCCTCCAGGTGGGTTAAGGCCAATTGATGCATCTTAGATGGCCACTTGCTAGCGTTAAAGTCCCAGACGCCACTCTCCAAAGTGAGATGCAGAATGTTTTCTTAATAGATTTTATTTTCCCAATTGACTCAGATGTCCCCTGAAACCATGGTCCCCAAATCCTCCCCCCCACCCCCCACCTACTATGCTGGCCTTCAAAGCATTCAGTTTGTTCAGGAAACTTCTTTGCTTTTGGTTTAGTCCAGTTTTGCTGACTTCTCCTGTATTGAGTGTTGTCTTTCCCTTCATCTAAAATAGTTCTTATCTTTATTACCTAATTAGTGAAAACCCCTCTCCCTTCCTCCCTCCCCATTCTCGTAACCATCAAAGAATATTTTCTTCTCTGTTTAAACTATTTTTTGAGCTCTTGTAATAGTGGTCTCATATAATATTTGTCCTTTTGCAACTGACTAATTTCACTCAGCATAATGCCTTCCAGGTTCCTCCATGTCATGAAATGTTTCACGGATTCATAATTGTTCTTTATCAATGAGTTGCACTGCATTGTATGAATATACCATAATTTATTTATTCATCCATTGATGGGCACCTTGGTTGCTTCCATCTTTTTGCTATTGTAAACAATGCTGCGATGAACATGGGTGTGCATATATCTGTTCATGTAAAGGCTCTTATTTCTCTAGGATATATTCCAAGGAGTGGGATTGCTGGATCATATGGTAGTTCTATTTCTAGCTTTTTAAGGAAGGGCCAAATCGATTTCAAAAGTGGTTGTACCACTTTACATTTTCACCAGCAGTGTATAAGTGTTCCAGTCTCTCCACAACCTCTCTGATATTTATTATTTCGTGTTTTTTGGATTAATGCCAGCTTTGTTGGAGTGAGATGGAATCTCATTGTAGTTTTGATTTGCATTTCTCTAACGGCTAATGATCATGAGCATTTCCTCATGTATCTGTTAGCTACCTGAATGCCTTCTTTAGTGAAGTGGCTGTTTATATCCTTTGCCCATTTTTCAATTGGGTTATTTGTCTTTCTGTAGTTGAGTTTTTGCAGTATCATGTAGATTTTACAGATCAGGAGCTGAACGGAAATGCCATAGCTAAAAACTTTTTCCCAGTCTGTAAGTAATCTTTTTACTCTTTTGATGAAGTCTTTGGATGAGTATAGGTGTTTGATTTTTAGGAGCTCCCAGTTATCTGGTTTCTCTTCTGCATTGTTAATAATGTTTTGTATATTGTTTATGCCATGTATTAGGGCTCCTGGCATTGTCCCTATTTTTTCTTTCTTGATCTTTATCGTTTTAGATTTTATATTTAGGTCTTTGATCCATTTTGAGTTCATTTTTGTGCATGGTGTGAGGTATGGGTCTTGTTTCATTCTTTTGCAGATGGATATTCAGTTATACCAGCACTATTTGTTAAAGAGACTGTCTTTTCCCCCATTTAACTGACTTTGGGCCTTTGTCAAATATCAGCTGCTCATATGCAGATGGATTTACGTCTGGATTCTCAATTCTGTTCCACTGGTCTATGTGTCTGTTGTTGTACCAGTACCAGGCTGTTTTGACTACCGTGGTGGTATAATAGGTTCCAAAATCACATAGAATGAGGCCTCCCACTTTGGTCTTCTCTTTCAGTAAATGCTTTACTTATCCGTGGCCTCCTTCCCTTCCATATGAAGTTGGTGATTTGTTTCTCCATCTCATTAAAAAATGTCAGTGGAATCTGGATTGGAATTGCATTGTATCTATAGATGGCTTTTGGTAGAATACACATTTTTTCAGTGCTAAGTCTTCCTATCCATGAGCAAGGTACATTTTTCACTTATGTAGTTCTCTTTTGGTTTCCTGCAGTAGTGTCTTGTAGCTTTCTTTGTATAGGTCTTTTACCTCTCTGGTAAGATTTATTCCTAAGTATTTTATCTTCTTGGGGGCTACTACTGTAAACGGTATTGATTTGCTGATTTCCTCTTCAATGTTCTTTTTGTTGGTGTAGAAGAATCCAACTGATTTTTGTATGTTTATCTTCTATCCTGATACACTGCTGAACTCTTCTATTAGTTTCAGTAGTTTTCTTGAGGATTCTTTAGGGTTTTCTGTGTATAAGATCATGTCATCTGCAAACAGAAATACTTTTACTTCTTCCTTACCAGTCTGGATGCCCTTTATTTCTTTATCTAGCCTAACTGCTCTGGCTAGGACCTCCAGCACAATGTTGAACAAGAGTGGTGATAAAGGACAATCTTGTCTGGTTCCCATTCTCAAGGGCAATGCTTTCAGACTCTGTCCATTTAGGATGATGCTGGCTGTTAGCTTTGTATAAATGCCCTTTACTATGTTGAGGAATTTTCCTTCTATTCCTATTTTGCTGAGAGTTTTTATCATGAACGGGTACTGAACACAGTCAAATGCCTTTTCTGCGTCAATTGATAAGATCATGTGGTTCTTGTCTTTTATTTATATGATGGATTACATTAATTGTTTTTCTAATGTTGAACCATCTCTGCATACTGGATCAAATTCTAAAAAGAAAAAATTAGAGGCTTCTTATCTGCTATAAACAGACAATTACATATTTGTTTAAAAGGATCACCAAATAAATTTGGATCAGACTATAATGACTATGGAGCCCTTGTGGTGTAGTTTTTAAAGAGCTTGGCTGGCTAACCAAAAGGTCTGCAGTTCAAATCCACCAGCTGCTCCTTGGAAACCCTATGGGACTTGACTGCAACGGGTTTTAACAGGTTTATGATGATTACAGTCTGAGAAACAGAATTTCATCCTATTCTAACAAATGACAAAAAATAATGAGTTACTTCCAGAATGGAAGGTCAAGAATTACATTAAACTCAGAATTTACAAGAGTGTTAAATGCTTTCTGATATAACAATACAGATGCTATTTATTCGAATATTATCATCTCTTATTAGAAGTAAGTTAAGAGTAAATGCTATGCAATGCCTAAAACTATTCCTGACGGTCCTAATGGATTTTCGTACCTACATTTTGCTTTTATTCTGGTCTCATAAGAAGAAAGTTATTACCACCACTTTCCAAGAGAGAGCAAACAATAAGGTAAAACTCTATATAATCTCTTCTCCTCCCGTTTTCAGAAAAGGAAAAATAAGCCACCAGTTCCACCAGTTTTATTTTACAACCACTGAAAACTTCTTGTGGTAGGTCCAACTTTCACTTATGATCAAAACAGTACCTTATAATATTCATTGGCTTAGGAAACTAAATTATCTTGTTGTTTGGCATTTTGTGCATATAATGATAGAGCCAATTTAGATTGATTCCTTACTCTTAAAGGCAGTCTAGTTCCAGATCTGGTGGCGTAGTGGTTAAGTGCTACAGCTGCTAACCAAACGGTCGGCAGTTCGAATCCGCCAGGCACTCCTTGGAAACTCTATGGGGCAGTTCTGTTCTTTCCTATCAGGTCGCTATAAGTCGGAATCGACTCGACAGCACTGGGTTTTTTTTAGTTCCAGATCAAATTATCAAATCAGGATAGGCGTATAGAAAGCTTCTCCAAAGACCATGCATAAGAGACAGAGCTGTGAAACCTCATCTGTGGGAGCCAGGAAAGCCTTAGCAGGAAATCTATAACCTCTGGAGGTGCGCATTATTTTTGATGCCGACTATGAAGCAAAAGGAAACAGAAAATACAATCTTCACTGGGGCCAATCAGTGCCAAAGCATCCAAAGAATCCAGTTCAAATGAAAAAGACAAAAAACTATTCTGCCATATGCTCAGCAATAAAAGCCAGTGATTAAAAAAAAAAAAAAAAAACACATGGTTAAGGAAACAAAGATTTTCCTTAAGGAAAGAGTAAACATATATTTGTAGGTTAAGATCAGTCTGGCTACCCTGTCACCATTTTAGTGGGATTGGAGCACAAAGAGGTTTACCTATTTTTAAGATAGTCTTCTCAAGAAAGTGGTTTTACAAATTACTAGTTTCAAATACAGTGAGTGCTTTCCTTCTATTAGCCATCAGTTTATTACTTTTCCTTCTATTAGCCATCAGTTTATTAAACAGTGTCTATCTCATGACTTTCATATACTTTTTCTAGTATTTCCCTTCTTTAATTTCTCATATAACAATTGAATTGACATTTTGTCATCTTTTTTAGGAATGAAAAATCCAATCAATCTGAGATCATATAAGAATTGCTCACATTTGAATGGCTGACTATATGTAAACACTTCGTTACTATACATTTCTTCAGCCTTCTAACATTAAGTACAATAGAGCCCAAGGACATGTTGAATTTTACATTCAATCATTCTCCATCCAAGATCACAATCAATAAAGCTAATTTAATTTCTTTATAAACTTAAAAAAACTTAAAACATAAAAAATTTCTAGACGTAATCTAGAGCTACTTTACAACAACTTCATTACCTTACCTAAGAAACACTAAAACTAGAAAAAACCCAAACCCCCTGCAGTCGAGTTGATTCCAACTCATACTCTAGTCAATGAAAAATTGATAGGGAAAATAATCTTAAATGCTATTTTGTTAAATATACACTAATCGTTTGAGATTCTATAATCTAAATTAATCCACCTGAAGTTCACAAATCAAACAGTGGATACAGAATGCACTTCCCTAGAATAGAACTGTAAGTACCTGTTAATGTCATGATCAAATACAAATCAAGGTGTTTGGGATACCGTACCAATTTATTCCACAAAAATTTATTTAGCACCTACAATGTGCCAGGCTCTAAGTTACAGCAATAAAAAGAAACAATGTACCTGACCTCATGAGGTTTATACAGGTAGTATAAACTGTAATCTGATATCATTTTTTATTTGTTAAAAAAAAAAAAACTCTTATCTTGGTCAACATAGTCTGCCAATTCCATGTGAGGTAGCCAAGGCATTACAATATCCTAATTAATATTTCCAATACTCTACTATGGATTTTCTAGTATAGATTTATGTGTAGTCTCAACTTTCTAAAAGCTCCTATTTAATCCCCTCTTCTCTACCCACTCCTTTGCAAATCTCAACATGTTTGTCAGTCTTCCCTTGAGAGTATTCTTCCAGTGCACACATATTAGGATAGTATCTTTACTTGGAGGCAGTTTTACTCTGTCCTACAGGGTCGCTATGAGTCGGAAACAACTCGACAGCAGTGGGTTTAATCTTTACTTGAAGCTCTGTTATTGTATGCATAAAAGTACTGTCACGTGCTCCTGATAAATTTTAATCCCGATATTATTATGAAATGTCTTTATTTCTGGTATTGTTCTCTGCTCTGAAATTCGATATGCCTATACTTTATTCAGAGTTCCTCAATTTTTCCTTAACGTCCTTTTTCTGTCCCAGGAATCTATCCAGGATACCACTTTACATTTAGTAGTCATGCTTCCTTATTTTTCTCCTTGTTGTGAAGGTTTCTTAGGCTTTCCTTGTTTTCAATGATGTTGAGTTTTGAGGATTACTGGTCAGTTGTTTTGTAAAACCCTCAACTGGGATATGTCTGGTGTTTTTGTCATGATTCAACAAGGGTAATATGTCTTTGAGAGGAAGACCATAGAGGTAACGTGCCATTCTCATCATAAATAAATGACTGAATAAATAAATAGATGGGGAGAAGAGACAATCTCCTCTACAAAAGAATTCCAAATAATTTATATGGATTTTTTTTTCTACCCTTATGGTGGTAAAGCATCCTCCCCACTCTTTAAGTTTGGGCAGCATATAGTGACTGTCTTCCAAAGAGTACACTATGGATAGGGATTAAAAAAAAAAATTACAGTAGAGAAACCAAACACTCTCGCACAACAAGGTGATCAACATTCACATTGAACAGTGATGTCATCTTGATAGTATGCATCCTTGATATAATACAATGAGAATGAGTATTACAAAAGAAAAGTAACCACAGCTCATCAAAAATAAAATGGATAAATTATGATTTACTGATACAATGGACACTGTGGTGGTGTTGCTGCTGTTGTTAGTTGCTATCAAGTCAGCTCCAACTCATGTTGACCATATGTATAACAGAAGAAAATGTTGCCTAGTCCTGTACCACTTTCACAATCCTTGCTATGTTTGAGTCCATTGTTTTGGCTACTGTGTCAATCCATATATCACTGAGGGTTTCCCTTGTTTTTGCTGACCCTCTACTTTACCAACCATGATGTTCTTTTCCACTGACTGGTCTTTCCTGATGAGATGCCCAAGGTAAGCAAACCAAAGACTTGCCATCCTTACTTCTAAGGACCATGAGGGTTGCACTTCTTCTAAGACTGATTTGTTTGTTCTTCTGGCAGTCCACAATATATTTCTATTCTTAGCCAATACCACAGTTCAATTGTATCAATTCTTCTCCTGACTCCCTTTTTCATTGTTCAGCTTTCACATATGAGGCAACTGAAAAGACCATTGCTTAAGTCAGCCGTACCTTAGTCATCAAAGTGGTATCTTCGCTTTCTATTGGACACTATGCAGCTATTAAAAAAAAACAAACTAGAGCTACATACAACATGGATTAATCGACCTAATATTGAACATTGTATTTCACAGTGACACTAGTCAAAAGACAGCTGGAGTGGCTATGTTAAAATCAAAGCACATTTCAGATCAAAAGAACATTACCAGAGGTTAAAAAAAAAATTATTTCATAATAATATAAAGAAAGATCAAAATTCATCAAGAGGATGTGACAAACTCAACTTTTATGCACCTAATATTAGAGCTCCAAAATTTTTGAGGCAAAACTGATAGGACTGCAAGGATTATACACAAACCCATGATTATAGTCAGGTATTTCAATACTCCTCCCTCAATAACTGATTAAAAAAAAGGAGCCCTGGTAGCACAGTGGTTAAGGACTCAGCTGTTAACTGAAAGGTCAGCAGTTCGAACCCACCAGCAGCTCCATGAAGAAAGATGTGGCAGTTGGCTTCCATAAAGATTATGGCCTTGGAAACCCTATGTGGCAGTTCTACTTTGCCATATAAGGTCACTATGAGTTGGAATTGACTTTACAGCAACAGGTTTGGTTTTAATAATTGATAAAACACACAGATGGAAAATCAGTAAGGATAAAGGAAGATCTAACTAATGCTATCAAACAACTTGACCTAACTGACACTCTATAGAGCACTTATGAAGCACTCTACCCAACAACAGCAGGATACAATTCTTTTCAACTGCACACAAAACTTTAACCAAGATAGACTCTGTTCTGGCCATAAAAAAAAAGTCTCAAATTTAAAACCAAGTCATACAAAGTAGACTCTCTAACACAATGGAATTAAAGGTCAAAAAAAGAGAACAGCAAAACAGAAATTATGAAGTATTTTTAATTTAGTGAAAATGAAAATACAGTATACCAAAATTTGTAGAATATAATTAAAGCAGTACACAGGGGAAAATTTACGGCACAAAGTTCCTAATATTAGAAATGAAGAAAGGTTTCAAATCGGTTACCTCAGATTCTAGCTTAAGACACTAGAAAAAGAAGAGCAAATTAAATCCAAAGTAAGCAGAAGATAAAAATCTCTCTGGAAAGAAAGTCTCAGTGAGACTCTGAATTAGCCTGGGGTGGATAGTTCAGAAGATAGCTATGCAGACAGTAGTTAAAGACAGAGTCCTAACTCATGAAGACCCAACTCTGGATGGTTGGTGGTCTAGGAAAGGCTGCAGAGTCAGTCAATTTTTGAAGACCCAGCTCTGGGTAGCTGGGTGACAGAGAAAGGCTGCATGGGCAGTCAGAGAAGGACAGAGTTGTTCTAGCTTGTGTCCTAGCTCCAGGTGGCTACAGAGAGAGAGAAAGGACAGCTAGTCTGAAGAGAGGGGAGCTGTATCGACTTCTAGGCCTATGGCTGGTACCCGATGACCTGGCCCTAGTTGGCTACAAATGTTCTGACCTGTGTCAGGGTGGCCGGGGATGAAGTCTTACCTAACTCTATGTGGTTAGGGTCAGAAAGAATAAGTACCATGAAAGTGGCCGATGACAAGGAATGGAGCAGTGGAGAAGTAAAGTCTGGATCCACTTTCGGGTGGGAATTGGGTTCATATTGTTCCTTGCCATGCAGTTAGCAATGAAAGTGGGGTTTGTCCACCTTGCCTCTTGCTTAGTGCAGGTGGTACAAAAGCAAACAGAAAGATGGTAAGTTTCAACTTAACTACATGAAAATTTACATTAGATTTAAATGAACTATACAGTCAAATTAAAAGACATGGATTTTCAAGTTGGACAAAAAACAGAGAGTCTCTCAGGTCACTCCACACACACACACCCATTGCTGTCAAGTCGATTCTGACTCCTAGTGACCCTATAAGACAGACTAGAACCCCGCCATAGAGTTTCCAAGGACTACCTGGTGGGTATGAACTGCTGACCTTTTGGTTAGCAGCCACAGCTCTTAACCACTATGCCACCAGGGTTTCCAGGTCACGTCAGGCACCCAAATATTAACGAAGAGAGAGCTGGTTACACATGCTAAGGTCAAAAGTATAAGATCTCTAAGCCATGGCTCATAAGAGAAACTACAGTGAACTGCATGAGCACTTAAAAGTTTAACATAAGCAATTCTTCTACTCCCTAACAAATTCTTTATAGGAGCCCTTGCTACTAAATCTCAGGAACACTCGTCACTCCTGTCTCCTTAACCGTTGTCACTAATTGCCACGAACATTAAAATTAACAACAGCTTTCACTGTTTGAAATTGAGTGTTTCATGCATATTCAAATGTCCTATGCAAACTTTTCATTTTAATAACTATCTTCCTTCTAGACTTGTTTTCAAATAATTTTGAAAAAAATATAAAAAGAATAGGGAGAAAAAAAATTATATTTCCTAGGAAAGCAGGGGACGTCACAGAGAGTAGAGCTCTCTCCCTATAATCATGGATTTATTTTTAGGCATATACTCTATTCGCAGGACATATAACAAAGAATAAACCTTCTAATTAATAAATAGTTTGGCTTTGCTCCCCACTGTGTCTGTCAGATTATTAGAAGTTACTAGACAAAATGTCAGCTTCAAAACAACTAAATCCTTTACCATTATTCTTTTAGTTCTATACCATCTTTAAGTAAGAATTCAGTAGCAGCAAAATAAGATCGAAGATCTCTAAAACAACTTATTAAAAGACAAATTTTTTAAGTTTTATTGATATATATTTATCAACTTGAAAATTTTTCATACTACATCTAGTGATTATATATACTAAATTGTACATACATATTAAAGATTATAAAGCTCAATGAAAAATATTGTTGCCATTTTGACCAGACTGCATCAAACCTATAAACTGGTTTGAACATGAAAATGTGACAGGCTTTACTACATGTAAAACTTTTTTTTGATATCTATATAAAAATCTAACAAATTTTAAAAGCAAATGGAAAATGAGCAAATCAGTCAAAAATTTCTATAGTTCATATGTAAGTAGTTTTTACAATCAAAACGGAAAACTTTTCCTCAAAAGAAAACTAGGTAAAAGCTACACATAGTCGAGTAAATACATGAAAATATACTAACACTAACCACAGTAGTAAGAAAAGAAAGTGACAAAAGGTATCATTTTGTATTTTGATTTATCAGATTGTCAAAGACTAATGCCCTGCCAGTGTTGGTAAATGTGTGCATAAATGATCAGAATGTAAACTATAAATTAAAAAAAAAAACAGGTAGAAATACGTTCATTTCAAAATTTCACACACACAATTCCACTTCTAGAAATTAATCCTCAATAATTACCAAGTACAAATATGTAAGGAGTCCCTGGTGGTGCAAATAGTTAAGCACTCGACTACTAGCTGACAGGTTGGCGATTTGAGCTCAGTCACCTCAGAAAATAGGTCCAATGCTCTGCTTTCAGAAAGGTCACAGCCTTTGAAAATCCTATGGAACAGTTCTACTCTGATATATGTGGCATTGCCATGAATCGGAATCAACTCAACAGCAACAACAAAATAAACATAAATATATCATAATCTGCAGCACGGTGCTCTCTTCAAGAGAAAAAAATTATAAATTAACAAAGAAAAGACAATCTTAAAAAGAGAACGTAAAATGAAACCAAGATGTATATCCATTTAGTGGCATAACCACACAAAGAGGAATTATTCTAAGTGATTTTGAAACAATAATTTGACTGAATACTGCTAAGGCAATATACTCCAACAATAAAAATAATTTTTAAAAATCTTTATTTCCTTTTACTAACCATACTGTTCTGTTGGTAGTGTATTCATACGCTATTTTCAAACTGTTGTATGAGTATCGTAAAATAAGGTAAATAAGTAATTGGTTGGAGATATTCAGAAAAGGAGGGTAAATGCATATGTAAGATTCATGAAGTTAAGACCCTTTAATCCTGCACAGATCTTGACAAGGCCTGGAAACAATGACAAACAAATGGCAATAAACACGCCCTGCAATGAAATTGTACTTCTAAATATCACTTCCCACTAAAATGAACTGGTTTTAACAGGTTTTACTGTATTATGGTCAGTTCAAAAGGACTTTAAGGAACCGACACCAAAAGACTCCAACTACCCAATAAAAGGATGATACATAAATTATGTTTAAATCCTTGAGTTAATAATGACAGTTCAAAAAAATCTCTTTGGCCACCTATGGAGATTGGTAGGAAACCAATTCACTGTTGTAAAAGCTGATATAACAGGGAAAAGATCAAATATATATCACGCTTCTCCTATACAAATATGCCTGAGGATATACAAATACTTGATCAAAGTCTCTCTTCATGAAAGTATTCCAGACAATAAATAAATAAAGGATAGCAGAAGGAGAATATCATCATTTTGACAACCCCTAATAAATTAATGGACCTAGGGAATGATTATCAACAGCTCCTAACTTCACAAAAAGAAGCAATCAGAAATTAGGTGCCTCCTGAAGAAAGCACAAAATGCCATCTATGAGTTAATCATGCCAAATAATAAAATATATCCAACCTAGAATGATCAAACCTCTAGAGCTAACTGCCAATTTAAAGGAAATACTGAGGCTAGAGAACATATTAATGCCATGATTAGCAAAATTCAGATTATGTGAGAAACTCTACAAGACAGAAGAGCTAGTTTCTTTACCAAGCACTGAAAGGAAAAAAAGAAGAACTTATTAAAAGAAGTGAATACAGACACAAGGTGAATATTTTTAAAAACCTATATAGCAACGAGAAAGTGAAATATGTCAACCAACCGATATATATCAATTGCTTGAGGTATAGCAACCAATTACAATCTACAGAGCTTATAACGGCCCTGATTAAAACAAATAAATTGCTACCAAAAAAAAAAAGTTTGTGTGTGTGTGTGTGTGTGTGTATTAACTGGTCTTCCTTGTAGCAGTATGGATATTATCCTGTCACTGACAGCTTTGTACTTCAGGATAGATCTTGAAATGCTCTTTTTTGACAATGAATGCAATGCCATTCCTCTTCAAGCTGTTGTTCTTGGCACAGTAGACCATATGATTGTCCAATTCTAAATTGCCAATACCAGTCCATTTCAGCTCACTAATGCCTAGGATATCAATGTTTATGCATTCCATTTCATTTTTGGTGATTTCCAATTTTCCTAGATTCATACTTCATACATTCCATGCTCCGATAATTAAGGGATGTTTGCAGCTTCTCATCTTGAGTCGTGGATGCCATGTGAGTAAATGAAGATCCCAAAAGCTTGACTCCACCCACGTCATTAAGGTCGACTCTAGTTTGAGGAGTCAGCTCTTCCTCAATCCTCTTTTGAATGCCTTCCAACCTGGGAGGCTAATCTTCCCACACTATATCAATGTTTTGTTGCTATTCATAACGTTTTCACTGGCAAATTCTTTTCAGAAGTAGACTGCTGAGTCCTCTTTCCTAGTCTTAGTCTGGAAGCTCAGCTGAAACCTGTCCACCATGGGTGACCCTGTTGGCATCTGAATACAGGTGGCATAGCTTCCAGCATCACAGCAATACACAAGCCCCCACAGTACGACAAACTGACAAACACATGGGGGGCATATATATATATACACACTTGTGTGTGTGTGTGTATATATAAGTATTTGGAGAATATAAACATTATTCTGATATTAAAGGGATTACTGTTAATTTACCTAAGTGTGGTGCAGGACAGGAGCCCTGGTGGAGCAGTGGTTACGTGCTCGAATGCTAACTAAAAGGTTGGCAGTTCAAAACCACCAGCCACTCCTTGGGAAAAATATGTGGTAGTCTGCTTCCAGAAGGATTACAGCCTTAGAAACCCTCTGGAGAAGTTCTACTTCTGCCCTATAGGGTCGCTATGAATTGGAATCAACTCAATGGCAACAGGTAGTAGTGGAATTCCTTATTTTTGGAAAAACAAAATAGAAAAATAATCAAGCAAAAATCAAAGTTTAAATATTTTTCTAGATGTGGTTTCAATTATCCAATTACGATTGACTGAAATCCACTGTTTACTGTGGTGTGAGGAAACAAATCTTCTTTGCTGTGAACAAAAACTGCTGTAATGTCAACTCTAAAACTGGACACGCTTTTTTTTTTTTTTTCTTGTTTCATGGGCCTGTCTAATCTTTGGCTGAAGGGTAAACCTAAGTGGTGACTTCATTACTAAGCTATAAGGGTATCCAGGAACCACACTCTGAGTTGTTCCAGTCTCCGTCAGACAAGTAAATCTGTTTTCTTTTTTTTGGGTTTGATTTTGTGAATTAGAATTTTGTTCTACATTTTTCTCCAGCTCTGTGTGGAATCCTCTATTGCTATCCCTGTCAGAGCAGTCAGTGGTGGTACCATCTACTTGTGCTGGACTCAGTCTAGTGAAGGCTGAGGTAGTTGTGGTCCATTAGTCCTCTGGGTTAATCTTTCCCTTGGGTCTTTGATTTTCCTCTTTCTCCCTTGCTCCAGATGGAGGCGAGACCAGTGGAGTATCTGAGATGGCAGTTCACAAGCTTTTAAGACCCAATATGCTACTCACCGAAGTGGAATGTAGGACACTTTCTTTATAAACTATGTTATGCCAATTGAGCTAGATGTTCCCTGAAACCATGCTCCCCAGAGACCTCAGCCCAGCAATTTGGTCCCTCAAGGAGTATGGATTTGTCTATGGAGTTTCCAAGGCCTTGCCTTGGACAAGCTGTGCTTCCTTCCCCACTACTATGTACTGTCTTACCCTTCACAAAAGCTACAAATTATCTATTGTCTATTTAGTGTTTTTTCTCTTCTACCCTTCCCCCGCCTCGTAACCATCTAAGATTGCTTCTTTTTGTGTGTAAATCTTTTGTAGGACTTCCAACACAATGTTAAATTGGAGTGGTGATAAAAAGCATCTTTGTCTTGTTCCTGTTCTCAAGGGAAATGATTTCAGCCTCCCTCCATGAAGAATGATGTTGGCTGTTGGTTTTGTACAGATGCCCTTTAATGTGTTAAGGAATTTCCCTCCTATACCTATTTTTACTGAGAGTTTTTATCAGGAACGGGTGTTGGACTTTGTCGACTGCCTTTTCTGGTCAACTGAGATGATTGTGTGATTTTTTTATTTTATTTGTGTGGTGGACTACATTGATTGATTTTCTAATGTTGAACCATCCTTGCATACCTGGTATGAATCCCACTTGCTTGTGGTATATTTTATATATATATATATACACACACACACACACACATACATAGATATAATGAATTCTATTGGCTAGAATTTTGTCGAGAATTTCTACATCTATATTCACAAGTGATATTGGTCTATAATTTTCTTCTTTTGTGATGTCTTTGCCTGGTTTTGGTATCAGGGTTATGCTGGCTTCGTAGAACAAATTCAGAAGTATCCCTTCCTTTTCTATGTTCTGAAATAGCCTCTGAATGTTTGGTAGAATTCTCCAGTGAAGCCATCAGGGCCAAGGCTTTTTGCTGTTGTTGGGAGTTTTTTTTTTTTTCATTGCCTTTTCAATCTCTTCTCTTCTTACGGGTCTGTTCAGATTTTCAACTTCAGTTTGTGTTAGTTTGGATAGGTAGTGTGTTTCTAGAAATTTGTCAATTTTCTCTAGGTTTTCAAATTTGCTGGAGTATATGGTTTTTCATAGTTCTCTGTTACGATCCTTTTTATTTCAGTTGGATCCCCCTTTTCATTTCTTATTTGGGTTATTTGCACCCTCTCCTGTTTTTCTTTCGTCAATTTGGCCAATGGTTTGTGGGTTCTGTCCATCCTTTCAAAGAACCAACTTTTGGTCTTATTGATTCTATTGTTTTTCTATTCTCTATTTCATTGATTTCTGTCTGATCTTTATTATTTTCTTTCTTCTGGTGGCTGTGGGCTTCTTTTGCTGTTCTCTTTATATTTGTTCAAGTTGTGTAGCTAATGTTTTGATTTTTTCCCTTTCTTCTTTTTTGATGTGTGTAGCATCTACTGCTATAAATTGACCTTTGAGCACTGCTTTTGCTGTGTCCCAAAGGTTTTGATATGATGTGTTTTCAATCTCGTTTCATTGTAGGAATTTTTTTATTCCATCTTTGATTTCTTCTATTACCCAGTGGTTTTTAAGCAGGGTGTTATTCAGTTTCCATGTGTCATTGTTGAATTGTGTCCCCAAACAATATCTCTCAACTTGGCTAGGTCATGATACTCAGTATGTATGACTGTCTACCATCTTATCATCTGATGTGATTTCCCTATGTGTTGTAAATTCTATCACTTTGATGTAGTAAGACAGATTAGCAGCAGTTATGAGATCTACAAGATTAGATAATATCTTAAGATAATCTCTTTTGAAATACATAAGAAAGACGTGAGCACAGATACAGGGGAACCTTGCACCACCGAGAAAGCAGTGCCGGGAGCAGAGTGTGTCCTGTGGACCCAGGCTCCCTGTGCAGTGAAGCTCCTAGTCTAGGGGAGGACTGAGGAGAAGGCCAAGACAGAGAGAAACCCTTCCCCTGGAGCCGACACCCTGAATTTGGACTTCTAGCCCACCAGACTATGAGAAAACAAATTTCTCTTTGTTAAAGCCATCCACTTGTGCTATTTCTGGTACAGCAGCACTAGATGACCAAGACAGCGTGTATTTGATTTTTCTTCCTTGCTCTTTCTGTTGTGAATTTCTACTCTTGATGGCATTGTGATCAGAGATGTTTGTATTATCTCACTGTTTGGGATTTTGTTGAGGGTTGCTTTGTGGCTTAAGATGTGGTCTATTCTGGGGAACATTCCATGCACACTGGAAAAGAATGTATACTTTGCTACCGTTGGGTGGAATGTTCTCTGTATGTCTATGAGGTCAAGTTGGTTGACTGCGGCCCTTAAATCTTCTGTATCTTTCTGAGTTTCTTTCTAGGTGTTCTGTCCTTTACCGAGTGGTGTGATGAAGTCTATTACTGTGGAACTATCAATTTCTCTTTTTAGTGCTGTTAGAGTTTATTTTATGTATTTGGATCCCTGTCAGTGGGTACATAGATATTTATTATGGTTATGTCTTCAAGGTGGATTGTCTCTTTAATCATTATATAATGCCCTTCTTTGTCTTCCATGTGGATTTTGTTTGAAAGTCTATTTTATCTGAGATTAGTATTGTCACTCCTGCTCTTTTTTGGTAGCTGTTTGCTTGTTATGTTTTTTCCATTCTTTGATTTTTAACAAATTCATGTCTTTATTTCTAAGATGTGTCTCTTGTAGGCAGCATAGTGATGGGTCTTGCTTTTTATTTCCATTCTGTCACTCTCTATTTATGTATGCATTTAAGCCATTTACATTCAGTGTGATTATTCATAGGTGTGAGTTTACTGCTGTCATTTTGTAGAGCTTTTTCATTTTTTTCATGGTGCTGACATTTTCTTTGTTTCTCTTATTCTTCTGTGCTGAATACATTTTATTTTTTTCATTTTTGTAGATTTTGTGTTTACTGAGACTTTATGTTTTTCTCCTTTATTTTGATGATAGTTTTGTTAACTTTGTGATTACCTTGCAATTTACCCCATCTTCCTAAGTTTAAACCAGTCTTTTATTACTTGATAATGCCTTGACTTCCTCTTCATCTGAAAGTTCTGTACCTATACCATTTATTCCCTCTTTTATTGTTGTGATGTTGTTGTCATTTACAGACTGACGTCTCTGGTTCTCTGCTATGAATTTTCTAGTTTTGTTTTATTCTTCAGAGTTCATTATCTCTGGCTGATATCTGCCTTGTGTGCTAGATTCAGGTTGTTGTCTGAAGTTGTTGCTTCTCTAACCGAAGGACTCCCTTTCATAATTCTTGTAAGTTTGGTTTTTACATATTCCCTTAAATTCTGTTGACCTGGAAATGCCCTAATTTCGCCATCATATCTGAGTGAAAGTTTTGCAGCATGTATTATTCTTTGGCAGCTTTTTTCTTTCAAGATTTTATATATGTCATCCCATTGCCTGCCTGCGTGCATGGTTTCTGCCGCATAACCTGAGATTAGTCTTAATGTCTCCCCTCTGTATGTAACTTTCATTTTCCTCAAACTGCTCTCAGGATTATTTCTTTGTCTTTGGTTTTAGTGAATGTGATTATGAAAGCTTGGTGTTTTCCTTTTGGGGTCTAACCTTGTCATGGATTGAACTGTGTCCCCCCAAAATATCTGTCAACTTGAGTAGGTTATGATTCCCAGTATTGTGTGACTATCTACCATTTTGTCATCTGATATGATTTCCCTATGTGTTGTAAATCCTGTCACTGTGATGGTAATGAGCTGGATTAGCAGCAGCTATATTTTTATACTGATGAGATCTACAAGATTACATAGTGTCTTTAGCCAACCTCTTCTGTGATACAAAAGAGAAAAGCAACCAGAGAGACATGGGGGACCTTACCACCAACACAACAGTGCCAAGCACGGAATGTGTCCTTGGACCCAGGGATCCTGCGTAGAGAAGCTCCTAGTCCAGTGGAAGACTGACGAGAAGGACCTTCCTTCAGAGTGGACAGACAGAAAGCTTTCCCCTGGAGCTGAAGCCCTGAATTCAAACTTCTAGCCTACTAGACTGTGAGAAAATAGATTTCTCTTTATTAAAGCCATCCACCTGTGGTTACTTCTGTCATAGCAGTACTAGATAACCAAGACAATCCTGTATGTGGCTCGCTGAGCTTTTTGGATAGTTGGCTTTTCATCTTTCATGATACTAGGCAAGTTTTCTGTCAACAAATCTTCAGTGATCCTCTCTGTGTTTTCCATTTTCTACCCCCATACTGGAACTTTGATCACATGCAAATTTTTGCTTTTGATGGTATCCCACATCATTCTCAGGGTTTCATTTTTCTTTGTTCTTTTCTTTGATTTTTCCTCAAATGCAGCGGTATCCAAGGATTTGTCTTCAAGTTCGTTGTTCCTGTCTTCCATTGTTTCAAATTTGCTCCTAAAACTTTCTATTGCACTGTCCATTTCTGAAATCGTTTACTTTTTTTTTAATTGTATTTTTTATGATTTCTAGTTGTTTATTTTGACATTTTGTTCCTGCATTATTTTCCTAATTTCTTCCATTGTTTTGTCTGTCTTTTCCATAATTTTGTCTATTTTTTCCTTACCTTTGTCTGTATTTTCCTTCATCTGTTGGAGAACTCTGAATATTAGAGTTCTGAATTCTTTATAAGGTAGTTCCAGTGCCTTTTCTTCTAGCAGGAGGTCATCTGGTATTTTTATTTTGGTTGCTTTCTATAGCCATTCTCTCCTATTTTTTATATGTTTTGATATAGTCTGCTGTCTCCAGGACATTCAAGAATCATTTTCTTTGTTTATTGATTATAGATTTGATTGTTTTGTCCTGCTTTTTTGTTTTATTTGGTTATGCCTGGGCAGGCAGGCTTAGTGTGTTTTGTTGCTTGTTCACCTGTGGGCACGATTCTTCTCACCACCTGGTCCACGTGGGTAGGGCTGGTCACTCAGCTATGGTGCAGCAGTGCAGGTCCAACAGGGGTGGAAAAGTGGGGTGGGTAGTTTGCAGTGCGAACTGGGGGTGACAAGGTGGAGCTGGGGGCAACGCAGGGCAGGGTCCAAAGGACCGTGCTGGTACTACTCAGAGGCATGGCACTTGGAGCATGGTGTAGATAAGGAGAAAAAGGAGAAGATGTGATGTGCAGAGCTAACTGGTTAGGAGAAAGGAGAAAAACAAAGGCAGAAAAAGAAAAAAAGGCCAAAAAAGAAGATAATAAAAGAAAGTAAATAAAATGATGGTGCGGTAGGATTTGGCAGGTGGGGGTGGGGCAGACCCAGCAAAGCTGTGTGCTGGTAGCTCTCCAGCTGAGTAGTGTAGTTCAGCCTGTCAAGAGGCAACATGGGTGGAGCACGAGGATAGGTGGGCAGGAGAAAGGGAAGAGTAAATAGAAGAAACCAACAATCAAACAAACAAAAAATAAAAACAACAACAAAAAAATGGTGCTGGGTGAACCACTGGGGGCACGGCAGAATTGGGGTGATGGTGAGCCGATGTCTCTCTTGCCAGGTGGCGCAGCAAAGCCCGTCAGGAAGGGGCATAGGCAGCAAAGGGCCTAGGCAGGAGGGAGAAGGAAAAGGAGAGGAGAAAAGACAGAGAAAAATACAAAATATGGCACTGAGGGAGCTGGCCTGTGAAGGCAGCGCAGACTTGGGGAGACCATGGGCCAGAGGCTCTCCAGTCAAGCAGTACAGCACAGCCCGCTAAGAAGTTGGGACTGGCACATGGGGCTGGGTGGATGGGAGAGAGGAAAGGAAGGAAGGGAAAGAAAGAAGAGAAACAGTAACAAAAAAAGACCAAAAACCAAACAAACAATAAATACAATGGCACTGAGGGAGAAGGTTGGTGATGGCGGCACAGACACGGAGGCTGCACACAGTGACTCTCCAACCATGCTGTGCAGCATGGCCCCTCCAGAAGAGGAGGTGGTGGTGCACAAGGATGGATAGGCAGAAGAAACGAAAGGAGAGAAAAGAAGCAGAAAAAAAAGAACAAACAAACCAAAAAATCACAGCCCGTCAAGAAGGGGAGGTGATGGCACACAGGGCTAGCTGAGTGGGAGACAGGGAAGGAAGGAAGGGAGAGAGAGAGAGAAGCAACACAAAAGGCCAAAAAAAAAAATCACAAAAACAAATAAAAAAATCACAGCTGTCAAGAAGGGGAGGGGATGGCACACAGGGCTAGCTGAGTGGGAGAAGGGAAAGGAAGGAAGGAAGAGAGAGAGAGAGGCAACACAGAAGGCCAAGAAAACAATATCAAAAAACAAATTAAAAAAAAAAAAACCAAACCAAGAAAAAACAAAGGAAACAAACCAAACGATCACAAACAAAATCACAGAGGCAGAGGGATGGCACATGGGGCTAGCTGGACAGGAGAAAGAGTAGGAAGGAAGGGAGAGAAAGAAAAGCAACAACAAAAAAAAATCTCAAAAATCAAATAAACAAAAAAGCAACCAAACCAAACCATCACAGCCTGTCAAGAAGGGGGAGGAGATAGTACAGGGTGCTAGAGAAACAAGAACAAAAAAGCCAAAAAAAAATTTTTTAAGCAAACAAAAATACAAACCGAAAAATAAAAACCAAAAAATGGGGCTGAAGGGGCCAGCCAGTAGGGGCAGGGCAGACCCCTGCGGCAGTGAGCTAGTGTCACTCCTGCTGAGCAACCATGGCCCAACAGCAAGCAGTGGAGGCCTCACAGAGGTAAGAAGGATGGGGGGCAGGGGGTAAAGCTTGTATCCCTGGTTACCAGGTGCTCTGTCTCCTGCTGCGAGCTCCATGAAGTTGCCTTCTCATACTCCCTGTCCAGAGTGCTTTGGCGGCTGTAGCCCAAGATGGTGAATCCGGGCAGCAGTGAACTGGCATCTTTCCGGCTGAGTGACCGTGGCCTGCTGACAAGACATGGAGGTCTCGTACAAGGGAAGAAAGGTGTGGGGTAAGAAAACATATATCCCTGGTTACCAGGTGCTCTGTTTCCTGCTGGGAGCTCCATGAAGTTGCCTTCCCGTACTCCCTGTCTGAGTTCTTTGGCAGCTGATCCCCAAGATGGTGAATTCAGCCATGTTAGCTGGTAGGGTACCTCCATTCCATAGCTCTCCTCGTTTTCTGTTCTCAGTCAGTTTCTTATTCTATTCAGTGCTTGATCAAGTTCTTTACTCCTTCATTTGGCACTTAGGGTTGCAGGACTGACGTCTGTATCTATTTTACTCAGTGTTTTGGGTCTTTGCTGCCAGAGGGATGGCATGCTGCTTCTGCTTCTGTCTATAGAGCCATGTTGGCTCTGCCTTTAGGCTGTAATGGGCACACTTTTTTAATATTTCTATTCTCATTTCAGCATTAACACAGGTTTTATAAATATATGGAACTATACAGAAAAATAGCTAATAACCAAAGCAGAGAAGTGTCTTAATTTTAATTACATTGTTTACACATCTGAAAGCTACTTAATTAAGCTGTCATTAGTGCTTGCTGTAAATAATAAAGTACATAAAAAATTTAAAGCATGCTTATGTGATTATTGCTTTTCATTTCACACCATAAAAAATAAAAAAAGACAGTGAAATTTAAATTTCAAAAGGACTTATTCATTAAAAACAAAGAAAGTCTGAGAAACTAAGAAACTGTTAACAGCCAAGAAGAGCCTAAGGGCACATGATCACTAAATGTAATGTGGAATCCACAATGGGATCCTGGAATCAAAAAGGACATTTAAAAAAATATATGGAAACTTTAATGAAGTATATGCGTTAGTTAATGTATCAACATCTGTTCATTAATTGTGACAAACAGACCCTTTTAATACAAGATGTTAATAATACGGAATACTGGGTATGGGGTGTGTAGGAACTCTGTACTCTTCTTCAAAATTTTTCTGTAAACTTAAAGCTATTCTAAAATAAGTTTACTAAAAAGACTTAGGTTCAGTTACTAGCCTTGTCATTTTGCAGCTGTGGCTTTGGGTAGGGTACTTATTCTACCTGAAGCCCTACTTTCTCATCAATAAAATGGCCATCAAATCATTTAAGTTGCACTTTCTATGGCACTAATGGGGAAAAAAATTATCAGTCTAGCACAAAGTCAGGAATAAAGGTGGCATGCAACAAATTAAGACCATTATTATTTGCAGGATAGAAACAGCTTTCATGTATATAAAAAAGACTTCATGCCATGACTCGGTCACTGAGTATATACTAGTTTATTCTGTTGAAGGTAAAATATTGGGAGTTCCCCCACATTCTGGATAACATCCTATTCTCACAGACTTGGAGTCAACAAAAACCATATGGATCAGCCAATATATGCTCTTAAACGTATATTCACTGACTTCCTGTTAGGCTATAGAAGATTATGACAGACCATTGTTCCTGCTGTAATTTTTATAATAATTGAAAAAAAAAAAGCCTTAGGATCTGTACAGATATGAAAGACCTACGAACATAAGGAGGTTTAAAAAAAAAAAAAAAACTAAATTCCAAACAGAGATTAGCCTCTCCTAGGTAAGCAAAGAGAAGCAACTACTGGGGACATTTGGGACAAGGGCAGATCAAGCCTGCCACAGACAGGATGGCACTACCGGGATGTCAAGAAACTAGTGGAATTTTCAACAAATATGTGAAATGACATAACAAACTGGTATCTGGAGGACTCCAAAATGCAGAGCTGGTTCTACCACATATTGCTTCTCCTCTACAAGACTTTTACTAAGAGGGTCAGGGGCCACTGGCAGAGGAAACTTGGGGGTAGGTTGGAAAGGAAAAAAAAAAAAAAGGTCTCTGTAGTTTCAGGTGGTTAGATACCAAAGTCCTACTAGAAAGAGACAAGCATAATAAACACATACACAACCGATCACACCCTCAAGATAATTTTAAACTATAGGTGAACTTAAAGTAATTGAAGCTAAAACCCCAACAACAGATCATAACATAAATCAGCTTAAGTAATCACACCCTTATCTTAGTTGCAAGGCATGCCTCTACTGAGGGAAAATAATATTGACTTCAGCTTCTATTATTTTGTTAAACACAAGGTCCAGCATACAAAAGAAAAATTTATTAAAAGAATCAGAAAAATGTACAGTAGAAAAGTCAAAAGAAGCACACTCTCATATGTTCCAGATATTGGAATTAGCATAAGAGAACTTCAAATGATTAATAAAATATACCAAAGAATTCAGAAAAAGATGAACTAAATGACAGATGAAAAATTTCAACACAAAAATGAACTCTACCTAAAAAAAGTAACTAGACACTTTAGAACTAAAAACTAGAATATCAGAAATTACTTATTCATTGGATGGGCTTAGTACTAGAATGGATAAGGCCAAAGAAAGATTGAGTGAACTCAAAGACAGTGATAGAAATTACCCAAACTGAACCTCTAAAATAAAAACAAATGGAATAAAAAATATATTCGATCATAAGAGACACGTGGGATAATAGTCATCTAACACATAACTGGGTTCACACAGGAGAGGAGAAAATAGGACAGAAGAAACATTAGAAGAGATAATGGCTAATAATTTTCCAAAGGTGGTAAAGGGTGTCGACCCAGATATTCAAGAAAGCTAGCAAAACTGAATAAATTGACATGTGAAGAAAACCACATTGAGACACATCACAGACAAACCTATAAAAACAAAAGTTAAAAACAAAATCTTAAAAAAAGCAGCCAGGGGGAAGAAAAACATTGAGAATAAAAAGAATGATGGCTTATCTTTCATCAGAAACAATGAAAGCCAGAAGACAATGGGATGACATACAAAGAACCAAAATAATAAAACAAATGTCCACCTAAAATTTTAGACCCCGAAAAAAAAAATTTCAAAAATGGAATTAAAACAAAAGATGTTTTTAGATTAACAAATGCTAAGAGTGGTCTCCAGGACATGCGCACTACAAAATAGAAAAAAAAAGCCTTGAAGAAATAAAGTTCTTCAGGCCAAAAGGAAATGACTAAAGATGGAAGCACATGAACTTCAGAAACAATAAAGAGCATCAGAAAGGGTAAGTATGAGGGTTTTATACATATATATACACACACATACACACATATACATATACATATATATACACACACATTTGAAAACAATTCTAAACTATTGCCTATTTAAAGCAACAATGTCAACGATGTACTGTGGGGTTTATAATATACTGAACATGAAAGTAAAATACATGACAACAAGAGTAAAAAGGTAGGGGGAAGGTTAATGAAATTAAACTGTTGTAAATTAGTTATACTGTACAGGAAGTGCTAAAATACTAATTCAAGCTAAGACTATACAAGACTTCAGTAATACTACTAATTAACCTGCCTAGTTGACATTTATAGAACTCTACACCCAAAAACAGAGTATGTATTTTTCAAATCCAAATACAACATTCACCAAATGAGACCATATGCTTGGCCATAAAACAAGTCCCAAATTTAAAAGAATTTAAATATTATAAAATGTTCACTGACCATAATGGAATTAAACTATAAATTGGTAACAAAGATATCTGGAAGACCCCCCAAATATCTAAGAATTAACCGACATGCATATGTCAAAGAACTCACAAAGAAAACTAGAAATATTCTGAACTAAATGATAAAGAAAAAATATATTGCGGGATGCAGCTAAAACAATGCTTAAAAAGAAAGGTATGGCTTTAAATTTTTACATTAGGAGAAAAGATCTCAAATGATCTAAAATTCTACCTTAAGAAATTATAAAAGAAGCAAGTTAAACCAAAAGGATACACAAGGAAAATCTTTAAAAGCCAAAATAAATGAAATTTAAAACAACCAATGGGGAGAGGTTTAAATAAAATCAAGAGTCAGTACTTTGAAAACACTGATAAAATTGAAAAGCCCCTATCCAGAGTGACCAAGAAAAAAACAGAGAGAGCACAAATATCAGGTTTGAAAAACAGAATATCATTAGGGATCCCAACAAACTGAAGGAACAGTTAAGGGGACAGTCTAACTTTATGCTAACACGTTACTTCAAGCAAAATTGACAAACAAATTAGCAGAACTGATACATTCAATCCAGTGCCGTCCAGTCAATTCCGACTCATAGCTACCCTATACATTAACTGATACATTAAGAAATTAACTGATACATTAAGAAAACAAAATCTAATAGTTATTGGATTTATTCAAGAAACTGAATTTGTAATTTAAAAACTTTCCTCAGGCCAAGAAAAAAATAACAACAACAAACCATGTACAGATGGCTACACTGCAAATTCTGTCAAACACTTAAGGAAAAAGTTAATACCAATCACATATAAACTATGTCATAAAATAGAGAACACTTTCCACATATTTTATGAGACCAAACACAAAGACATTAGGAAAAAAAAAAACCTCATGAACCAGTATTTTAATATTCTTAACAAAACAACACTAAATCAAACCCAGAAATATATCAAAAGGACAATACAACCCAACCAAATGGACTTTATCTCAGAAGTGCAAGGTGGTTTTAATACTTGAAAAGCTATCAGTGTCATATACCACACTAACAGATACAAGATAAAAATTGTGCAAGTTGTCTACTGCTAGTCATCAAATCATGTCAAAACTTAGTTCAAAACAACAAACATTGGCTATGTCTGTTTCCGTGGATCAGAAATCTGGATGCAGTTTAGCTGGGTGTCGCTGGTTCAAAATCTGTCATGAGGTTCCTTGTCAAGTTGTCTGACAGGACCCCAATTTCATCTGAAGGCTAGACTGGGGGCTGATCCACTTCCAAGCTCACTCATGTGATTACTGACAGTATTCAGTCATGGGCTGTTGTATTGAGAACCCCAGTTCCTCCCTGGCTGTTGGCTAGAGTCTTCCCTTAATTCCTTAATATATGGGCCTTTCCAAAAGGCGGCTCACAACACGGCAGCTGGCTTCTCTCAGGGTGAATGAGTGAGTGAGGACACCCAAGATGGAACCTACAGTCTTTCTGTAACCTAATTGCAAAAGTGACATCTCATCACCTTTGATACATTCTACTCATTGGAAATGAATCACTAGGTCCAACTCACACTCAAAAGCAGGGTATTAAAATTGGCATGATTACCAAGAGGCAAAAATCACTGGAAGTCAACTCAGAGGCTACCTATCATGTGATAAAAACCATGCAATCATATAAATCAATGCAGAAAGTTCAACACCAATTCACAATAAAAACTCTCAAAAAGCTAGAAACGACATTTCCTCAATCTGATAAACGGCACTAAGGTAAATTTACAGCTAATATGGTACTTACTGATGCAATATTGAGTATTTCCCTTAAGATTAGTAACATGAAAAAGATGTGTGATCCCATCACTTCTATTCAATATACTGAAGACACCAATGCAAAAAGGCATTAAAAGAATTAAAAAGCATACAGACTGAAAGGCAAAAAAATTGAACAGATAATTCACAAAATACAGAAATGACCAATAAGCACAGGAGAAGGGGATCAAAATTGTTATTCATCAAAGAAATGCAAATTAAGCCACAATGATATAAAAATACACAACCAGTACAATGGTTAAAAGAGGAGAAAAAAATGACAACAAATTTTGGCAAAGATGTGGAGCAGCCAGAATTTCTACACTTATTAGTGGGAATGTAAAATAGCTCAAACCATTGTGGAAAGTAATTTGATAGTTTCTGATAAAAGTTAAACATATGTGCACCTTTTGACCCAGCCATTTCACAACTAGGTTTTTATTCAAGAAATATGAAAACCTGTACAAAAAGACTTCCACAAGAATGTTCACAGCATCTTTATTCACGACACCCCTAAGCTGTAAATAACCCAAATGCCCATCAAGAAGCAAATAAACAAAATGAGCAATATTCATACAATGCAATACCACTTATCAATAAAAAATAAAGATTAATAAATAGAACATGAATGAATCCCTCAGTCACTATAATGAACAAATGAAGGTATATACAAAAATATACGTATTATATGACTCCATTTACACAAAGATCTAGAAAAGCCTAAATTAACCTAAAGTGAAGAAGAACAGAACAGCAGTTGCCTCTGGAGGCACGAGAATCGACTGGTATGATGGTTAAGATTGTGTGTCAACCTGTCTGGGCCAAGATTCCCAGAGTTCTGACAGTCATATAATGCTGTGATCACCTCCCTGTTGAGATCTGATATGTGATCACCCCCATGATGGGATCTGCTCTGAGGAGCCAATCAGTTGAAAGGGAGTTTCCTTGGGTATGTGGCCTGCATCAAATGTAAGTGGACATACTGGCAAGGCTCAGGGCTTTTTGCTCAAGTTGGCTCCTGTTCATTTGGCCTCTCTGAATAGGTGAAAGAAGCTATTTGTGTCTCATGTGAATGCTCAGCAAAGGGTGACCTCAGCAGAGGAGGATTTTAACAATCAAGTGGGTAAGATGACACATTCTGTGGAAACCAGTCATCCTCTTTGCCTAGCTACTCCCGTCATTGCTCAATGGGCTCATGAACAAAGTGGCCATGGTGGCAGAGATGGAGGTTATACATAGGCTCATCAACACAGACTTCCACTCACCAAGGCCAACTTGGCTACAGACACTGCTGAGTGCCCAATCTGTCAGAAGCAGAAACCAACTTCAAGTTCCCGATATGGCGCTATTCCTAGGGGTGATCAGCCAGCAAGCTGGTCACAGGTTGATTCCGTTGGACCACTTGCATCGTGGAAAGGGCAGCGTTTTTTTCTTACTGGGAGAGACATTTGTTCTGGATATGGATTTGCCTTCCCTGCACACAATCCTTCAGCCAAAATTACTATCCATGGACTTACGGAATACCTTATCCACTGTCATGGTACCCCATACAGCATCACCTCAGATCAAGAAATTCACTTCACACCAAATGAAGTATGGCAACGGACCCATGCTCATGGAATTCACTGGTCTTACCATTATCCTAAGGCAGCTGGCTCGACAGAACAATGGAATGGCCTTCTAAAGACACAATTATGGTGCCAGTTAGGCAGCAATACCTTGTAGCATTGGAGCCATGTTCTCCAGAAGGCTGTATATGCTCTAAACCCGCACCCAATATATCATACAGGATACGTGGGTCGAGGAATCAAGGTGTGCAAATGGGAATGGCACCACTCACTATTACCCTTATAACTCACTCGCAAGATTTTTGCTTCCTGTCCCCACAGCCCTACGCTCAGTGCATCTAGAGGTCTTAGTTCCAAAGGAAGGAATACTCCCACCAAGAGAGACACTTATTTCACTGAACTGCAAGTGAAGAATGTCATCCAGCCACTTTGGGCTCCTCATGCTTCTGGATAAACAGGCAAAGAAGGTAGTTACCAAATTGGCTGGTGTGATCGATCCTGATTAAATAAAAAAGTAAATCAGACTAGTATCACATAATGGCGGTAAAGAAGAGTATGCCTGGTAGAACTGCCATATGGAGAGGAAAACAAGGCGATATAGGACAATACAAGTTAGGTTTTTACATAGAAAAGTAGGAGTAAATATTAAGGTAACCAATAAGAGGTCTAACAATTCCATAACTCAAAATAAAAACCAAGAAAAACATAACGACTCAGCAAACATAAAGTCAACTACTATGAAAATGAGGAACACACAATTTACAAAGAAAAACGGCTCAGCACAAAAAAGTAAGTGGAAAAATGAACTTGTCAAAAACACACACAAAAAGGCATCAAAACGACACCACTAAACACATTAAAAAAAAAAAAAAACACATACCTATCTATACTTACTCTGAATGTAAATGGACTAAACGCACCAATAAAGAGACAGAGAGTCTCAGACTGGATAAAGAAACACGATCCATCTATATGCTGCCTACAAGAGACACACCTTAGACTTAGAGGCACAAACAAACTAAAACCCAAAGGATGGAAAAAAATATATCAAGCAAACAACAAGCAAAAAAGAGCAGGAGTAGCAATATTAATTTCTGACAAAAAAGACTTTAAAGTTAAATCTACCCCAAAGGATAAAGAAGGACACTACATAATGATAAAAGAGACAATTGACCAGGAAGATATAACCATATTAAATATTTATGCACCCAATGACAGGGCTGCAAGATACATAAAACAAACTTTAACAGAACTAAAAAGTGAGATAGGCACCTCCACAATTATAGTAGGAGACTTCAACACACCACTTTCGGAGAAGACCAGAACTTCCAGTAAGCAGCTCAATAGAGACACGGAAAACCTAACTGCTACAATCAACCAACTTGACCTCATAGACTTACACAGAACACTCCACCCAACAACTGCAAAGTATACTTTTTTTCCTAGCACACATGGAACATTCTCTAGAATACACCACGTATTAGGTCATAAAACAAACCTTGGCAGAATCCAAAACATCGAAATATTACAAAGCAACTTCTCAGACCACAAGGCCATAAAAGTGGAAATCAATAACAGAAAAATCAGAGAAGAAAAATCAAATACTTCGAAACTGAACAATACTCTGCTCAAAAAAGATTGGGTTATAGAAGACATTAAGGAGGGAATGAAGAAATTCATAGAATGCAATGAGAATGAAAACACTTCCTATCAAAACCTCTGGGACACAGCAAAAGCAGTGCTCAGAGTCAATTTATATCGGTAAGTGCACACATACAAAAAGAAGAAAGAGCCAAAATCAGAGAACTGTCCCTACAACTTGAACAAATAGAAAGTGAGCAACAAAAGAATCCATCAGGCACCAGAAGAAAACAAATAATAAAAATTAGAGCTGAACTAAATGAATTAGAGAACAGAAAAACAATTGAAAGAATTAACAAAGCCAAAAGCTGGTTCTTTGAAAAAATTAACAAAATTGATAAACCATTGGCTAGGCTGGCTAAAGAAATACAGGAAAGGAAACAAATAACCCGAATAAGAAACAAGAAGGGCCACATCACAACAGACCCAACTGAAATTAAAAGAATCATATCAGATTATTACGGAACATTGTACTCTAACAAATTTGCAAACCTAGAAGAAATGGATGAATTCCTGGAAAAACACTAGCTACATACACTAACACAACCAGAAGTAGAACAACTAAATAGACCCATAACAAAAAAAGAGATTGAAACGGTAATCAGAAAACTCCCAACAAAAAAAAGCCCTGGCCCGGACGGCTATACTGCAGAGTTCTACCAACCTTTCAGAGAAGAGTTAACACCACTACTACTAAAGGTATTTCAAAGCATAGAAAATGACGGAATACTACCCAACTCATTCTATGAAGCCACCACCATCTCCCTGATACCAAAACCTGGTAAAGACATCACAAAAAAAGAAAATTACAGACCTGTATCCCTCATGAACATAGATGCAAAAGTCCTCAACAAAATTCTAGCCAATAGAATTCAACAACATATCAAAAAAATAATCCACCATGACCAAGTGGGATTTATACCAGGTATGCAAGGCTGGTTTAATATTAGAAAAACCATTAATGTAATCCACCATATAAATAAAACAAAAGACAAAAACCACATGATCTTATCAATTGATGCAGAAAAGGCATTTGACAAAGTCCAACACCCATTTATGATAAAAATTCTCACCAAAATAGGAATTGAAGGAAAATTCCTCAACATAATAAAGGGCATCTATACAAAGCCAACAGCCAACATCACTCTAAATGGACAGAGCCTGAAAGCATTTCCCTTGAGAACGGCAACCAGACAAAGATGCCCTTTATCACCGCTCTTATTCAACATTGTGCTAGAAGTCCTAGCCAGAGCAATTAGGCTAGACAAAGAAATAAAGGGCATCCGGATTGGCAAAGAGGAAGTAAAATTATCTCTATTTGCAGATGACGTGATCTTATACACAGAAAGCCCTAAGGAATCCTCCAGAAAACTACTGAAACTAATAGAAGAGTCTGGCAGACTCTCAGGTTATAAGATAAACATACAAAAATCACTTGGATTCCTCTACATCAACAAAAAGAACATCGAAGAGGAAATCACCAAATCAATACCATTCACAGTAGCCCCCAAGAAGATAAAATACTTAGGAATAAATCTTACCAAGGATATAAAAGACCTATGCAAAGAAAACTACAAAGCTCTACTACAAGAAATTCAAAAGGACATACTTAAGTGGAAAAACATACCTTGCTCATGGATAGGAAGACTTAAAATAGTAAAAATGTCTATTCTACCAAAAGCCATCTATACATACAATGCACTTCCGATCCAAATTTCAATGTCATTTTTTAATCTGATAGAGAAACAAATCACCAACTTCATATGGAAGGGAAAGAAGCCTCGGATAAGCAAAGCATTACTGAAAAAGAAGAAGAAAGTGGGAGGCCTCACTCTACCTGATTTCAGAACCTATTATATAGCCACAGTAGTCAAAACAGCCTGGTACTGGTACAACAACAGGCACAAAGACCAGTGGAAGAGAATTGAGAACCCAGATATAAATCCATCCACATATGAGCAGCTGATATTTGACAAAGGACCAGTGTCAGTTAACTGGGGAAAAGATAGTCTTTTTAACAAATGGTGCTGGCATAACTGGATATCCATTTGCAAAAAAATCAAACAGGACCCATATCTCACACCAGGCACAAAAACTAACTCCAAGTGGATCAAAGACCTAAACATAAAGACTAAAACCATAAAGATCATGGAAGAAAAAATTGGGACAACCTTAGGAGCCCTAATACAAGGCATAAACAGAATACAAAACATTACCAAAAATGACGAAGAAAAACCAGATAACTGGGAGCTCCTAAAAATCAAACACCTATGCTCATCTAAAGACTTCACCAAAAGAGTAAAAAGACCACCTACAGACTGAGAAAGAATTTTCAGCTATGACATCTCCAACCAGCGCCTCATCTCTAAAATCTATATGATTCTGTCAAAACTCAACCACAAAAAGACAAACAACCCAATCAAAAAGTGGGCAAAGGATATGAACACACACTTCACTAAAGAAGATATTCAGGGCAGCTAACAGATACATGAGAAAATGCTCTCGATCATCAGCCATTAGAGAAATGCAAATTAAAACTACGATGAGATTCCATCTCACTCCAACAAGGCTGGCATTAATCCAAAAAACACAAAATAATAAATGTTGGAGAGGCTGCGGAGAGACTGGAACTCTTATACACTGCTGGTGGGAATGTAAAATGGTACAACCGCTTTGGAAATCTATCTGGCGATATCTTAAACAGAAACAGAAGTACCATACAACCCAGAAATCCCACTCCTCGGAATATACCCTAGAGAAATAAGAGCCTTCACACAAACAGATATATGCACACCCATGTTTACTGCAGCTCTGGTTACAACAGCAAAAAGCCGGAAGCAACCAAGGTGTCCAGCAACGGATGAATGGTTAAATAAATTGTGGTATATTCACACAATGGAATAGTACGCAGCGATAAAGAACAGTGACGAATCTGTGAAACATTTCATAACATGGAGGAACCTGGAAGGCATGCTGAGCGAAATTAGTCAGAGGCAAAAGGACAAATATTGTATAAGACCACTATTATAAGATCTTGAGAAATAGTATAAACCGAGAAGAACACATACTTTTGTGGTTACGGGGGGGAAGGGAGGGAGGGTGGGAGAGGGTTTTTATTGATTAATTAGTAGATAAGAACTGCTTTAGGTGAAGGGAAGGACAATACTCAATACATGGATGGTCAGCTCAACTGGACTGGACCAAAAGCAAAGAAGTTTCCTGGATAAACTGAATGCTTCAAAGGTCAGCGGAGCAAGGGTGGGGGTTTGGGGACTATGGCTTAAGGGGACTTCTAAGTCAACTGGCAAAATAATTCTATTATGAAAACATTCTGCATCCCACTTTGAAATGTGGCATCTGGGGTCTTAAATGCTAACAAGCAGCCATCTAAGATGCATCAATTGGTCTCAACCCACCTGGAGCAAAGGAGAATGAAGAACACCAAGGTCACAGGGTAATTATGAGCCCAAGAGACAGAAAGGGCCACATGAACCAGAGACCTACATCATCCTGAGACCAGAAGAACTAGTTGGTGCCCGGCCACAATCGATGACGGCCCTGACAGGGAGCACAACAGAGAACCCCTGAGGGAGCAGATCAGTGGGATGCAGACCCCAAATTCTCACAAAAACACCACACTTAATGGTCTGACTGAGACTAGAGGAATCCCGGCGGTCATGGTCCCCAAACCTTCTGTTGGCCCAGGACAGGAACCATTCCCGAAGACAACTCATCAGACATGAAAGGGACTGGACAGTGGGTAGGAGAGAGATGCTGATGAAGAGTGAGCTACTTGTATCAGGTGGACACTTGAGACTGTGTTGGCATCTCCTGTCTGGAGGGGGGATGGGAGGATAGAGAGAGTTGGAAGCTGGCAAAATTGTCACGAAAGGAGAGCCTGGAAGGGCTGACTCATTAGGGGGAGAGCAAGTGGGAGTACGGAGTAAGGTGTATATAAACTTATATGTGACAGTCTGACTTGATTTGTAAAGGTTCACTTGAAGCTCAATAAAAGTTAGTAAAAAAAAAGAAAATTCAATAAGCTGCAAGAATCCACAGAGAGCAATCGCAAATTCAGGAAATTAACAATGAAATTACAGAAATACACAACTCAACATAAAGTCAAAAAAAAAGCAGAATTGAGCACGTGCAAGGCAGAATTGGTGACACTGAGGGTAAAGCACTTGGCACCAATATATTTTGAGAAAAATCAGATAAAAGACTTTAAAAAAATGAAGAAACATTATGAATCATATGGGACTCTACCAAGAGAAATAATCTACAAATGACTGTAGTACCAGAACAGGGAGGGATAACAGAAAACACAGAGTGAATTGTTGAAGACTTGTTGGCAGACAACTTTCCTGATATTGTGAAAGATGAGAAGATATCTATCCAAGATGCTCACTGAACTCCACATAAGGCAGATTTTAAAAGAAAGTCACCAAGACATATGTAATCAAACTTGCCAAAACCAAAGATAAAGACAGAATCTTAAGAGCTGCCAAGGATAAACGAAAAGTCACCTACAAAGGAGAGTCAATAAGAATAAGTTCAGACTTACTCGGAAGAAACCATGCAAGCAAGAAGGCAATGGGATGACTTATATAAAGCATTGAAGGAAAGGAATTGCCAGCCAAGAATCATATATCCAGCAAAACTGTCTCTCAAATAGGAAGGTGAAATTAGGATATTTCCAGAAAAACAAAAGTTTAGGGAACTCGTAAAAACCAAACCAAAACTACAAGAAATACTAAAGGGAGTTCTTTGGGTAGAAAATAATATCAGATATCAACCCAAGACTAGAACACTGGACAAGGCAATCAGATGTCAACCCACATAGGGAAATCACAAAAATAAATAAATAAAAATATTAAAAACGCTCAAAAAAGGGAAACAGCCATGTTATTATGTAGAAGAAGATATTAAAATAATGTAATCATAGATCTTTTACATGGAGAGGATGACAAGGCGATACAGAGAAATATGTTAGGTTTAAACTTAGAAAAATAGGGGTAAATATTAAGGTAAACAAAGGAGACTATCCTACTCATCAAAATAAAATACGAGAAAAAAATAGAGACTCAGCAGAAACAAAATCAACAACAATGAATAAAAGAAGGCAATATATAAACCACTCAGCACAAAAAATTAAGTGGAAAAAAGAAAATGTCAACAACACATAAAAAAGACATCAAAATGACAACACTGAACTCATACCTATCCATAATCACGCTGAATGTAAATGGACTAAATGCACCAATAAAGAGACAGAGAGTGGCAGAATGGATTAAAAAAAACACGATCCGTCTATACACTGCCTACAAGAGACACTAACAAACTAAAACTCAAAGGATGGAGAAAAACATATCAAGCAAACAACAATCAAAAAAGAGCAGGAGTGGCAGTATTAACTTCTGACAAAATAGACTTTAAAGTTAAATCCACGACAAAGGATAAGGAAGGACACTATATAATCATTAAAGGGACACTATACCAGGAGGAAATATGGCCATATTAAATATTTATGCACCCAATTACAGAGATGCAAGATACATAAAACAAACTCTAACAGCACTGAAAAGTGAGATAGACAGCTCCACAATTATAGTAGGAGACTTCAACACACCACTTTCAGTGAAGGACAGGACATCCAGAAAGAAGCTCAATAAAGACATAGAGGATCTAAATGCCACAATCAACCAACTTGACCTCATAGACATATACAGAACACTCCACCCAACAGCAGCCAAATATACTATCTTTTCCAACGCACATGGAACATTCTACAGAATAGACCATAGGTCATAAAGCAAGCCTTAGCAGAATCAAAAACATCAAAATATTATACAGCATATTCTCTGACCATAAGGCCATAAAAGTAGAAATCAGTAACAGAAAAAGAAGGGAAAAGAAATCAAACACTTGGAAATTGAACAATACCCTGCTCAAAAAAGACTGGATTATAGAAGACATCAAGAATGGAATAAAGGAATTCAGAATCCAATGAGAACGAAAACACTTCCTATCAGAACCTTTGGGACACAGTGAAAGCAGTGCTCGGAGGTCAATTTATATCAATAAATGCATACATACAAAAAGAAGGGCCAAAATCAGAGAATTCTTCCTACAACTTGAACAAATAGAAAGAGAGCAACAAAAGAAACCCTCAGGCACCAGAAGAAAGCAGATAACAAAAACTAGAGCAGAATTAAATGAAATGAAAAGCAACTGAAAGAGTTAAGACTAAAAGCTGGTTCTTTGAAAAAACTAACAAAATTGATAAACCATTGGCCAAACTGACAAAAGAAAAACAGGAGAGGAAGCAAATAACCCAAATAAGAAAAGAGGTGGGCGATATTACAACAGACTCAACTGAAATGAAAAGGATCGTATCAGATTTCTAAGAAAAATTGTACTCTAACAAATTCGCAAACAGAGAAGAAACGGATAAATTCCTAGAAACACACTACCTACCTAAACTAACACCAACAGAGGTAGAACAACAAAATAAACCCACGACAAAAGAAGAGATTGAAAAGGTAATCAAAAAACGCCCAACAAAAAATGCCGTGGCCCAGACGGCTTCACTGCAGAGTTCTACCAAATTTTCAGAGAAGAGTTAACACCACTACTACTAAAAGTATTCACCATCTGATCTCTAAAATCTACATGATACTGCAAAAACTCAACTACAAAAAGGCAACCCAGTTAAAAAGTGGGCAAAAGATATGAACAGACACTTCACAAAGAAGACATCTGGGTAGCTAACAGATACATGAGGAAATGCTCACAATCATTAGCCATTAGAAAAATGCAAATCAAAACTACAATGAGATTCCATCTCACTCCAACAAAGCTGGCATTAATCCAAAAAACACAAAATAATAAGTGTTGGAGAGGTTGTGGAGAGACTAGAGCATTTATACACAGCTGGTGGGAATGTAAAGTAGTACAACCACTTCGGAAATCGATTTGGCACTTCCTTAAAAAACTAGGAATAGAACAACCATACCACTCAGCAATCCCACTCCTTGGAATATATCCTACAGAAATAAGAGCCTTTACATCAACAGATATATGCACACCCATTATCACTGCAGCATTGTTTACAATAGCAAAAAGATGGAAGCAACCAAGGTGCCCATCAACAGATGAATGGATAAATTACGGTATATTCATACAATGGAATACTACACATCAATAAAGAACAATGATGAATCTGTGAAACATTTCATAACATGGAGGAATCTGGAAGGCATTATGCTGAGTGAAATTAGTCAGTTGCAAGAGGACAAATATTGTATAAGACCACTATTTTAAGAATAGTTTAAACTGAGAAAAAAAAAATTCTTTGATGGTTATGGGGGGGGAGGGAGCAAGAGCAGTTTTCACTAGACAGTAGATAAGAACTATTTCAGGTGAAGGGAAAGACAACACACAATACAGAAGAGGTCACCACAACTGGACTAAACCAAAAGCAAAGAAGTTTCCTGAAAAAACTGTACGCTTTGAAGGCCAGTGTAGCAAGGGCGGGGATTTGGAGACCATGGTTTCAGGGGACATCTAAGTCAACTGGCATAATAAAATCTATTAAGAAAACATTCTGCATCCCACTGTGGAGGGTGGCTCCTGGGGTCTTAAATGCTAGCAAGCAGCCATCCAAGATGCATCAACTGGTCTCAACCCACCTGGAACAAAGGAGAATGAAGAACACCAAAGACACAAGGTAATTATGAGCCCAAAGGACAAAAAGGGCCACATAAACCAGAGACTGTATCAGCCTGAGACAAGAAGAACTAGATGGTGCCCAGCTACAACTGATGACTGCCCTGACAGGGAACACAACAGAGAACTCCTGAAGGAGCAGGAGAGCAGTGGGATGCAGACCCCAAATTCTCATAAAAAGACCAGACTTGATGGTCTGACTGAGACTAGAAGGACCGTGGAGGTCATGGTCCCCAGACCTTCTGTTAGCCCAAGACAGGAACCATTCCCAAAGCCAACTCTTCAGACAGGGATGGGACTGGACTATAGGAAAGAAAATGATACTGGTGAAGAGTGAGCTTCTTGGATCAAGTAGACACATGAGGCTATGTGGGCATCTCCTGTCTGGAGGGGAGATGAGAGGGCAGAGGGGGTCACACACTAACCGAATGGACACGAAGACAGAGAGTGGAGGCAAGGAGAGTGTTGTCTCATTAGGGGGGAGCAATTAGGAGTATATAGCAAGGTGTACATAAGTTTTTGTATGAGAGACTGACTTGATTTGTCAACCTTCACTTAAAGCACAATAAAAATTAAAAATAAATAAATAAGTTCGGTCTTTGGGTTTTTTTTAAATATAGTTGTTTTTCCAAGGTGAACTGGGAGAGCTCACTTTCACTTCCAGCCAGTTAAACTGCCAGTCTTACAAAGAAGAAAACAGGCAACAGATTGCTCATTTAGCCTGCCCCAAGTCACAGAACTAGTAAGAAGTAAAGCCAGGATTCAAATCCAAGACTGTGTAGTACCAAAGCCCTTCCTCTTTACACTTGTTTTGAAGGAAAAGAGGCATATGAATAGATAAGAGATTCATTCAACAAGTATTTATTTTATATCAGGCACTCCTCTAGGCTTGGGAATATGTTGTTGTTGTCAGGTGCCGTCAAGCTGGTTCTGAATCATAGCGTCCTCGTGTACAACAGAACAAAACACTGCCCAGTCTTGCACCATCCTCACGATCACTGTTATGTTTAAGCCCACTGTGGCAGCCACTGTGTCAATCCATCTCATTGAGAGTCTTCCTCTGTTTTGCTGACCCTCTACTTTACCAAGCACCACGTCCTCCTCCAGGGACTGGTCCCTCCTGATAACACGTACAAAGTATGTGAGACGAAGTCTCGCCATCCTTGCTTCTAAGGAACGTTCTGGTTGTACTTCTTCCAAGACAGATTTTTTTGTTCTTCGGCCTTGGGGATACAGCAGTGAATAAAAGATAGAAAAATTCTTGCCCTCAAGGAGCTTAAAAATTCTGAGAGTAGAAGGTTATGAGCAAACAAGAAAAATATATGGTATGTCAGATGGTCAGATAAATGCCAGGGAGAAAAAAAATAAAAGGCTGGGAATGGGTGGCTCAATTTTTTAAAATAGAGATGTTTGAAGTGAGATACGCAGAACAATGCAAAAGACACAATTATTAATGTGAAAATGACAAGTGAAAATGGAGAAAAACCCAAATACAGTCACGCACCACATTAACATCCATTCAGACAACATCCAACTGCGTATACATCTGTGGTCCCGTAACTTTATAACAGAGTTCAGAAATCCTGATAGAGGAACAGGACACAGTAGACATAACCAGACATAGAGAAGAACGCAACAGCTTCCCACACACAACATGTCTATCTCATGTCTCTTGTATACAAATGATTGCCCTCCCAGGCATATAAAGTACATATACAACCTATAACATATATGTCTTGACAGCCATTAATAAACGTCTATGTTATTGGCTTACTTACGTATATATTGTACTTTCTATCATCATTTTAATGTGAACTTTCCCTACTTAAAAAGTTTACCATGTGTGATGGTTAATATTGTGTGTCACCTTGGCTGGGCCATGATTCTCAGTGTTTTGGTAGTTGTATGATATCCTGATTCACTTCCCTGTTGAAATCTGATATGTGATCACCCTCATGATGGAGTCTGCTAAGTGGTAGTGACAGGGGTTGGGCCTGTGGCTGCTTACCACCCCCTCCGCCTTCTTCATCTCTCCTTCCTCCACCACCTACTTCCTTCCTGTTCTCCCTGCCAAGGTTTTTGGCTTGTTCTGGATCCTGCAGCTGCCTCTTGTTCATCTGACTTCTAGTTCTTGGGACTTGAGCTAGCAGCCTGCCTGCAGTCTTGCCTGTTGATCTTGGGATTCACTGACCTTTGCAGCTTTGTGAGCAAGAGCCCTGTTCTCTGAACTGCCAATCTTGGGTTCGCCAGCCCCTGCGGCTATGTAAATCAGAAGAAGCCTCTATTTTGACCCACGGGCTTCGGACTTTCCAACCTCTACAGTCACGTGAGCCATTTCCTTGATATAAATCTCTCTCTCTCTCTCCCCTCCATATATATGTATTTATACACTTTACTGGTTTTGCTTCTCTAGAGAACCCAGCCTAAGACACGTGTAACAGTGTATGCTTTGACTCGTAGGCAGCAGCCTCCAATCTCATGTATTGCATGTCTCTTGAGTGTTGTAGCATTATCCTTCCGTTTCATTTTCTATTGAAAATATTATCATGAGTACATCATAGCTCCCAAATGCAGCAAAACCAGTGCCAGTGCAAGAGACAAAGGAGAAACACAGATTTGCAAGTGAAACAAAAAGTATCCATACAGCTTCGCTAAGTATATAATAAGGTGTTCACACAACGTCCAAGTCCAAAACATCCTATTTCACAGAACATATCGTGGTTGTTAAGCAACACATGACTGTAACTTGGCCAGTTCAAAAAAATAAAAACTGAGTTAAGGAAGTGAAAGATTAACTTCATCCTATGCAAAAAAAAAAAAATTAATTTCGTATAACTCACTGACATATACCCCTGCTGTATAAGACCGTTGTATCATTCCCCATAACAGGTCAATGAGATGGCAAGACAGCAAGATGAGACCAATAAAAAAAAAAAAAACTGGAAGATGTATATCTTAGAAAAAATTAGTTGGTTACATTAAAAAAATTTTTTACTATATTAAGTATAAATAAAACCCCCAAAACCTCAAGTGGAAGAAGATGACCCAAAAAGTTAGTACAACAGTAACAGTATATAATTTCAACCTGCTGTTTATTTAGCTGGAATACTGCCACCCTGCAGTAGAATAATTACAGAGGATTGTTTCTGTCTGGAAGTAGAAAAAAATATGACCTTAATAAAAACCCTAACAATCACACACTGAGATCTGAAACATGACAGTTTAAGACCACTGATGTTAAGTTAGAAACCTAAAAAAATTAACACAAACTGGGCTCACTAGGCACAGTAGATAAACTGAAAACAGGTGAAAAATAGTGATGCTTTAAGGCAGAAAAAGAAAAAAGAGCAATTGAGATTTGGAAACGGATCCTCACTATACCTGACTGTAAAAAAAAAGGCCAACATTGACAAAATGCTGGGAGCCAAAGGGTAAACCTAATCTTCCACCTATTATAGAAAATATGATAAAGCCCGTAAGTGATTTAACTGCCCTTAAGTTCATCCCTCAAGCAGAGAAACTGCCTGAGAATTTGATGAAAGTTGTAGCCACTTTTTGAGAAAGATGTTCCTAAGATCACGGCGGTCCGTGGAAAAAAAGGTTAAAAGCCACTGCTTTCTAAAGGATTCCAAGTATTTAGCACTCCTGATCCTAAATTCCTGGGTCAAGCATCCAAAAAACCCAAAACCAAATCCGTCCCAGTCAAGTCGATTCCGACTCATAGCGCCCTCAAGGACAGAGCAGAAATGACCCCCTAGGGTTTCCAAGGAGTGGCTGGTGGATTTGAACTGCCAAGCTTTTGGTTAGCAGCCGCAAGTTTAACCACTCTGCCACCAGAGCTCCATTCCAAAAACAGGGCTTCGTAATTGTTAATGGGGAAAAATCTCTTCAGATCCTGCATTCACTGACATTAGGATGAAGCCTCCCAGTGCCTGAGAAAGAATTCCTTGATGAACTATTGGGTTTGTTAGGTCGAAAGTGTTAAATTCACCACTCTCTACTCCACCAGATAGCTGAGCCATAAAATTTAAAAATATAAATTCCGACGGAAGCTAACTAAATACAAGCATTTAATTTCGTTCCTCATAAAACCAATTAAGGAAAATATGTATGTATTTTAATTCTATGACCCACAGGATGGTGGAAATCGGAAAGGAAACAAAGAATTTGAAAAGCTAAAAATCTGACAGGTAAGCCTGAGAAAACCAAACTCTTGTACCACCAGCAGAAATGACCAAGAGCCAGTCCAATTTACACTATAAAATCCTTGTGCTGTTGTTCTTATTGTTAGTACTGTCGAGTAGGTTCTGACTCACAGCAACCACATGTGCAACAGAACAAAAACACTGTCCAATCCTGAACCATCCTCACAATCGTTGTTAGGCTTGAGCCCACTGTTGCAGCCACTGTGTCAATCCATCTCATTGAGGGTCTTCCTCTTTTTCGCTGACCCTCCACTTTACCAAGCATGACGTCATTCTCCAGGGACTGATCCCTCCTGATAACATGTCCAAAGTATGTGAGACATAATCTCACGATGCTTGCTTCTAAGGAATGTTCTGGTTGGACTTCTTCCAAGGCAGATTAGTTCGTTCTTCTGGCAGTCCATGGTATATTGAATATTCTTCAGCAACACCACAACTCAAAGGCATCAACTCATCTTCAGTCTTCCTTACTGATCGTCCAGCTTTCACATGCATATAATGCGACTGAAAACACCATGGCTTGCGTCAGACGCACCTTCATCTTAAAGGTGACATCTTTGCTTTTCAATACTTCAAAGAGGTCTTTTGCAGCATATTTGCCCAATGCGATGCGTCTTTTAATGTCTTGACTGCTGCTTCCATGGGTGCTGATTGTGGATCAAAGTAAATTGAAATCCTTGACAACTTCAATCTTTTCTCTGTTTATCATGATGTTGCTTACTGGTCCACTTGTGAGGATTTTTGTTTTCTTTATGTGGAGGTGTAGTCCATACTGAAGGCTGCAGTCTTTGATCTTCATCAGTAAGCGCTTCAAGTCCTCTTCGCTTTCGTCAAGCAAGGTTGTGTCAACGGCGTTAACTCAGGTTGTTAATGAGTCTTCCTCCAATCCTGATGCCCCATTCTTCTTCATATAGTCCAGCTTCTCAGATTATCTGCTCAGCATACAGATTGAATGGGTATGGTGAAAGGATACAACACTGACGCATACTTTTCCTGACTTTAAACCACGCATATCCCCTTGTTCTGTTCAGACAACTGCCTCTTGATCTATGTACAGGTTCCTCACGAGCGCAATTAAATGTTCTGGAATTTCCATTTTTCACAATATTATCCATAATTTGTTACAATCCACACAGTTGAATGCCTTTGCATAGACAATAAAACACAGGTGAACATCTTTCTGGTATTCTCAGCTTTCAGCAAAGATCCATGTGACACCGCACTGGCCAGGACCAAAAGTACAATGTTTAGTGGGAAGACAAAATGGACATCCCGGCTTTCTTCTTAATCTTAAAAAAAAAAAAAAAAAAACCCACTGTTCTTGATCTTAGCGGGAAACAATTCAGGGTGTCACTATTATGTATGATGTCAGCTTTAGACTTTCACAGATAATGATCTTAGACGGAAAGCACTGAGTCATTCACTATCAAGTACGATAATAACTTTAAGATTCTCATAGATATTCCTTAATCATGTTATAAAGCTCCCTTTTTTCCTGTTTACTAGAGTTTTTATCATGAATGGAAGTGTAATTGTGTCAAGTGCTTATTCTCCATCTATGAAAATAATTACATGGTTTTTCTCATTTATTCTCTTAAGATAGTAAATTACACCGAGTGATTTTCAAATGTTAAACCTACCTTGCATTCCCAGGATAAATGCTACTTGTTCCACAGTATATCATCCTTCTTAGATGCTACTGGATTCAATTTTCTAAAATTGTATTGAGGAATTCTGTTCAGTGGATTTTGGTCTGTATTTCTCTTTTCTTGGGATGTGTTTCTCATGCTTTGCTATCATTGACTGCAAATAAGATGGACGTGTTCCCTCCATTTTCTGAAAGAATTTGTTTAGTATTAGTATCACATCTTCGAAAAACTTTTGATATCATTCACTGGTAAAGCCATATAGGCCTGGAGTTTCCTTTGTTAAACAGTTCTTAATTACAAATTCAGTGTCTTTAGGCTATTCTAGTATTACTTTTTGAGTCAGTTTTGTTAATATGTAGTTTTCAAAGAATCTGTCCATTTCACTCAGATTGCCAAATTTATTGCATACAGTTTCATATAATTTTCCCTGATTATCCTTCTAATGTCTGCACGATCTCTAGTGATATACCCCTTCTTTTATTCTTGACACTGGTAATTGGTGTCTTCAACATTTTTTCCTACATCAGCTAGTTACTAGCTTATTGATTTTATTTCTCTTTTCAAAGAATCTGCTTTTACTTCCATGGGTTTCCCCTATTGTCCTTTTTTTCATTTCATCAATTTAGGCTCTTATCCTTTTTCTGTTCTTTTATTTTCTTTGAGCTTACCCCTTCTTTTCCTTTTCCTAATTTCTTAACTCAGATAACTGATTTTAGGTCTCTCTTCTTTTCTAACATAAACAAAGTTATAACTTACCCACTAAGCACTGCTTTGGCTGCATTCCACAAATTTTGATGTGTTATATTTTCCTTACCATTCAGGTCCAAATATTTCTTAATTTCTTTTGTGATTCCTTCTTTGTTCATAGATTATATATTTAAGTGTTATTTAATTTTCAAAAGTTTCATTTTTCCTAGTTATCTTATTATTATTGATTTCTAATTTAATTCTATTGTCAGAAAACATACTCTATATTATTTTAAATATTTTAAATTAAGTCCTATTTTAAGACCCACCATATGGTTTATCCTGATAAATGTATCATGCGCATTTAAAAAGAATGTGTATTCTGTCATTGTTGGATGCAATGTTCTATAAACACCCAATAAGCAAGGATGGTTGGTAATATTCAGATCTGTCTTTGCTTTTTTTTAATTTTATCAATTGTTGAAAGGAGGCTAAAATCTCCAACTATAACTGTAAAACTATTTTTCCCTTTTTTTTTGCTTCTTGTATTTTGATGTTCTCTTATTAGGTTCCCAAAGGAATGCTGGTGGTGCAGTGGTTAAGTGCTCGGCTGCTAATCAAAAGGTCGGCATTTCAAACCCACCAGCAGCTCTGCGGGAGGAAGATGTGGCAGTCTGCTTCCGTAAAGATTACAGCCTTGGGCCAATAAAATAAATAACACCCGAGAGGAACATGTTCCTTAGAACAATCTATTACACAAGAACAAGAGGTCAATACTTGCTCAAAAGCAAAGACAAGAAGGCAGAAAAGGGTAGCAATTCAGGACGAAAGGGAACAGGGAACCTAGGACAGAAACTTGGGAGGTTAGGCACATTGTGGAGAATGGAACCAATGCCATCAAATACTTTGTATACAAGCTATCAAATGGGGAACTAATTTGCTCTGTCAACTTTCTGCTAACGCACAATAAAAAAAAAAAGAAAAAAATCAAAACTGCGTAGTTTAGTAAAAATGTGAATTCTGTTTTCACGGGTCACTGAATTAATATAATCTCATTTTAAAAAAATTGCAGCTTTGGAAATCCTATGGGGCAGTTCTATCCTGTCCTATACGAGCTCTGAGTCATAAATAAGTCAAGAGCAACGGGTTTATGTATATTAGGTTCACATAACCTACAATTATGTGTTTCTGACAGATTGGTCCTTTTATCATTATGAAAATCCCTCATTATTTCTGGTGATATTTTGTCATGAAATCATTTTTATGATATTAATATAGCCATTCCATCTTTCTCATTCTTCCTACTATCATAGTAAATCTTGGTCCATCTATTTACTTTTAGACAATCTATATATCTTTATATTTAAAAGGAGTCTAACACAGACCTTTAGAAAGACAGCATACAGTTGGATCTTGCTTTTTAATTCATTCTGCGTTTTAATTGGACTATTTAGTGAACATTTACTAAAATTATAGCTGGATATGGAATTGTCGTTTGTCATGGATTGAATTATGTCCCCCCAAAAAATGTGTGTATTAACTTGGTTAGGCCATGATTCCCAGTACTCTGTGGTTGCCCTCCATTTTGTGATTGTAATTTTATGTTAAAGAGGATTAGAGTGGGATTGTAACCCCCTTACCAGGTCACATCCCCAACCCAATATAAAGGGAGTTTCCCTGGGGTATGGCCTGCACCACCGTTTATCTCTCAAGAGATAAAAGGAAAGGGAAGCAAGCAGAGAGATGGGGACTTCATACCACCAATAAAGCAGTATCAGGAGTAGAGTGCGTCCTTTGGACCCAGGGTCCCTGTGCAGGGAAGCTCCTAGTTTGGGGGGAAGATTGATGAGAAGGCTGACAGAGAGAGACAGCCTTCCCCTAGAGCTGATGCCCTGAATTTGGACTTTTAGCCTACTTTACTGTGAGAAAATAAACTTCTCTTTGTTAAAGCCATCCATGTATGGTATTTCTGTTACAGCAAAACTAGATAACTAAGATATCATTTAATTATTTGTTTTCTACTTACCTCCCCTGTTTTTTTCTTCCTCTGTTTCTCTTTTCCTGCCCTTTTTTTTTTTTTTTTAATGTGACTCTTTTACAGAAATACAACCAGAAAGCTCCTTAGAAGTGAGGATGGCAAGACTCTAACTTTGGACCCATCACCAGCAAAGACCAATCACTAGAAAATGACATCATGGTTGGTAAGGTGGAAGACTGGAAAAGGCAAGGGAGGGCCCTTAGTAAGATGGACTGACACAGTAGCCAAAACAAGGGATTTAAACATAGCCAGGAACATGAAGATGGCACAGGACTAGGCAACATTTAGTTCTATTATACCTAAGGTCTCTATGAGTAGGAGCCGGCTCGACAGCAATAACAATATTTTACAGAATTCCACTTTAATTTCCATTAAATTGTATTATACTTCTATTATTCTGCTGGAAATACCCTGTCATTCATTTAAGCATATTTTGACGAGGACAGGTTTTTGTTTTTGTTTTTAACTGTGCTTTTTAGGTGAAATTTTACAGAGTAGTTTCTCATTAAACAATTAATACACAAATTGTTTTGTGGCATTGGTTGCCAACCCCACAAAGTGCCAACACTCTCCCCTTCTGCACCCTGGGTTCCCTGTTTCCATCCCTCCAGTTTTCCTGTCCTTTCCTGCCTTTTCATCTTTGCTTTTGGGCTGGTGTGCCCATTCAGTCTGCTATACGTGATTGAACTACGAAGCTCCTTCCTTACCTGTGTTGTTTGCCCTATAGACCTGTCTAATCTTTGGCTGAAGGGGGAACCTTGGGAATAACTTCAGTACTGAGTTAAATGGTGTGGGGGGGGGCATCATCCTCTTGGGGTTTCTCCAGTCTCTCTTAGACCAGTAAGTCTGGTCTTTTTATTATTAGCATTATTCTACTTTTCTCCTGCTCTGTCCAGGAGCCTCTATTGTGATCCCTGTCAGAGCAGTTGGTGGTGGTACCCAGGCACTATCTAGTTGTCCTAGGCTCAGACTGGTGGAGGCTATGGCAGTAGTGGTCCATTAGTCCTTTGGACTAATCTTTCCCTTATGTCTTTGGTTTTCTTCATTCTCCTTTGCTCCAACCAGGATGGGACCAAAAGATGTATCTCAAATAGTCAGGCTTTTAAGACCCCACTCGCTACTCACCACAGTCAGATGTAGAATATTTTATTTATAAATTATGTTATGCCAATTGAGCTAGATGTCCCCCAAAACCATGGTATCCAATCCTCTGCGCAGTAACTTGGCCCCTCAGGGAGTTTTGATGTGTCTGTGAAGCCTCCACACCTTTGCCTTGGTCACGCAGTGCTGCTTTCCCCAGTACTGTATACTGTCTTATCCTTCACCAAAGTATCAACTATCCAGTCAGGTTTTTCCATCCCTACCTCTCCCCTCCCTGGTAACCATTAAAGATTGTTTCTTTCTGTGTGTAAACCTTCTGTGGCATTTTTATAATAGTAGTTTCATACAGTATTTCTTTTTATAATTGACTTATTTCACTCAGCATAATGCCCTTCAGAGTCATCCATGCTGTGAGATGTTTCACAGATTCATCATTGTTGTTTACCGTTGCATAGTATTCCACTGTTTGTATGTACCATAGTTTGTTTATCCACCCATCTGTTGATGGGCACTTAGGCTGTTTCCATCTTTTTTTCTATTACGAATGCTGCAATGAACACGGGTGTGCATATGTTTATTCGTGTGACGGCTCTTACTTCTCTAGGATATATTCCTAGGAGGAAACCCTGGTGGCATAGTGGTTAAGTGCTATGGCTGTTAACCAAGAGGTTGGGAGTTGGAATCCGCCAGGCACTCCTTGGAAACTCTACGGGGCAGTTCTACTCTGTCCTATAGGGTCACTATGGGTCAGAATCGACTCGACACCAGTAGGTTTATATTCCTAGAATTGGGATTGTTAGATCCTATGGTATTTCTATTTCTTTATATATATATATATGATTTTTATTGTGCTTTAAGTGAAAGTTTACAAATCAAGTCAGTCTCTCACACAGAAACCCATATACACCTTGCCACACACTCCCAATTACTCTCCCCCTAATGAGACAGCCTGCTCTCTCCCTCCACTCTCTCTTTTTGTGTCCATTTTGCCAGTTTCTGACCCCCTCCACCCTTTCATCTCCCCTCCAGGCAGGAGATGCCAACATAGTCTCAAGTGTCCACCTGATCCAAGAAGCTCACTCCTCACCAGCATCCCTCTCCAACCCATTGTCCAGTCCAATCCATGTCTGAAGAGTTGGCTTCGGGAATGGTTCCTGTCCTGGGCCAACAGAAAGTCTGGGGGCCATGACCACCACGGTCCTTCCAGTCTCAGTCAGACCATTAAGTCTGGTCTTATGCATCCCACTCCTCTCCTGCTCCCTCACGGGTTCTCTGTTGTGTTCCCTGTCAGGGCAGTCATCAGTTGTAGCTGGGCACCATCTAGTTCTTCTGGTCTCAGGATGATGTAGTCTCTGGTTCATGTGGCCCTTTCTCTTGGGCTTGTAATCGCCTTGTGTCCTTGGTGTTCTTCATTCTCCTTTGATCCAGGTGGGTTGAGACCAATGATGCATCTTAGGTGGCTGCTTGCTAGCATTTAAGACCCCAGGCGCCACTCTTCAAAGTGGGATGCAGAATGTTTTCTTAACAGATTTTATTAAGCCAATTGACTTAGATGTCCCCTGAAACCATGGTCCCCAGACCCCTGCCCCTGCTACTCTGGCCTTCGAAGCATTCAGTTTATTCAGGAAACTGCTTTGCTTTTGGTTTAGTCCAATTGTCCTGACCTCCCCTGTATTGTGTGTTGTCTTTCCCTTCACCTAAAGCAGTTCTTATCTACTATCTAATTAGTGAATGCCCCCTCTCACTCTCCCTCCCTCCCTCCTTTCATAACCACAGAAGAATGTTTTCTTCTCAGTTTAAACTATTTCTCAAGTTCTTATAATAGTGGTCTTATACAATATTTGTCCTTCTGCAACTGACTAATTTCACTCAGCATAATGCCTTCCAGGTTCCCCCATGTTATGAAATGCTTCAGATTCCTCACTGTTCTTTACCGATGCGTAGTATTCCACTGTGTGAATATACCATAATTTATTTACCCATTCACCTGTTGATGGGCACCTTGGTTGCTTCCATCTTTTTGCTATTGTAAACAGTGCTGCAATAAACATGGGTGTGCATATAAAGGCCCTTATTTCTCTAGGATATATTCCAAGGAGTGGGACTGCTGGATCGTATGGTAGTTCTATTTCTAGCTTTTTAAGGAAGCGCCAAATTGATTTCCAAAGTGGTTGTGTCATTTTACATTCCCACCAGCAGTGTGTAAGTGTTCCAATCTCTCCACAGCCTCTCCAACATTTATTATTTTGTGTATTTCTATCTTTTTAAGGAAGTCCCATATTGTTTTCCAAAATGGCTGTACCATTTTGTACTCCCACCAGCAGTGCACAACCTCGTCAATATTTTCTATTTTGTTTTTTTGATTAGTGCCAGTAATGTTGGGGCGAGATGGTTACTCATCATAGTTTCGATTTGCATTTCTCTAGTGGCTAGTCATCTCAAGCATTTCCTCATGTGTCTGTTAGTTGTCTTTATATCCTTTGCTCATTTTTTAACTGGATTATTTGTCTTTTTGTTGTAAAGGTGTTGGATTTTCCTATAGGTTTTGTCGCAACCAAAAAATTTTTCCCAGTCAGTTGGTTCTCTTTTTACTCTTTTGGTGAAGTCTTTTGATGAGCATATATGTTTAATTTTTAGGAGATCCCAGTTATCTAGCTTATCTTCTGGTGTTTGTATATTGCTAGTTATGGTTTGTATCCTATTTATGTCCTAGCATTGACCCTATTTTTTCTTCTAAAATCTTTATAGTTTTTGGTTTTACAGGTCTCTGATCCATTTTTAGTTAGTTTTTGTGTATGGTTTGAGGTTTGGGTCCTGTTTCATTTTTTTTACAGTCTTCTAGCATCATTTGTTAAAAAGACTATCTTTTCCCGATTTAATGGACTTTGGGCCTTTGTCAAAGATCAGACGGCCTTAGGTAGATGGATTTACATCTGGGTTCTTGATTCTGTTCCATTGACCAATGTGTCTATCATTGTACCAGTACTGGGCTGCTTTGACTACTGTAACTATATAGTCGGTTCTGAGGTCAGATAGTGAGAGGCCTCCTACTTTGTTTTTCTTCAATAATGCTTTACTTATTCGGGGCCTCTTTCCTTTGCATATAAAGTTAATGATTAGTTTTACAATCTCATTAAAGAATGCTGTTGGTATATGGATCAGAACTGCACTGTATTTGTAGGCTGCTTTGGGTAGAATGGATATTTTCACATTTATTCTACCTATCTGTGAGCACGGTATCTTCTTCCATTTATGTAGGCCTCTTTTGGTTTACTGCAGTAGTGTCTTGAGTTTTCTTTATATAGGTCTTTTGTATTCCTGGTTAGATTTATTCCTAAGTATTTTTAAATTTTTTCAGGGGCTGTTATAAATGGTATTGCTTTCATGATTTCCTTTTTGTAGTTCTCTTTATTGGTGTATAGGAATTCAACTGATTTTTGTATGTTTATCTTATATCGTGCAACTCTGTTGAATCTTTCTATTCCAGTATTCTCTTGCGGAATCTTTAAGGTTCTCGATATATAGTGTCATATCACTCGTGAACAGCAACAGTTTTACTTCTTCCTTACCAATTTGGATGACCTTTATTTCTTTTTCTTGCCTCACTGCTCTAGCTAGGACTCCCAGCACAATGTTAAAACAGGAGCGGTGATAAAGAGTATCCTTATCTTGTTCCCGTTCTCAGGGGGAATGTTTTCAGCCTCTCTCCATTCAGAATGATGCTGGCTGTTGGTTTTGTATAGATCCCCAAGGAAGACTATTTTTACTGCCTTTTTAATCTTTGTTACCAAATCTGGTTCATCTAAGGCCACATTTGGCTTTCTATTTCCTTTTTGGTTCTTCATATGTCAAGTAATTTTGGATTGTGAAGATTCTAGATCTCTGATGAGTGTTCTTTCGTTTTAGCAGGCAATTTATTGAATTGACCTGAACTATAAACTCATTTCCTGGGCTACAGCTCCTATCACAGATCAGATATACTGTTAGCTGCATGGCAAGGTCAGTTCTGTGCATGCTTGCTTCAGAGATGAGTCAGAGCTGCCTACAGATAGAAATTAGGGATCTCTTCTCTGGCTCACTCCCTTTTGCCATTTTCTAGTCTATTCAGTGGCTATGATTATCATAACTTCCTTTTTCTGTTCTCTCTAGCGAGAAAGACTGTGGATTTTCCAAAGGCATCCCCACCATCCTACTAAAAATCATGGAACAGAAAACTTACTTCATACAGCTCTCTTCTCCAAGTACATACTCCCCAAAAGAGTTTATTTACTCTCCAATTCCATTAGGCAGCTTTTTTTTTTTTTTTAATCTAGATTTCATCGCTGTTTTCTGTAGAGGAGTCATCTGGGAGAATCTTATTCCGACATTACTGGAAGCAGAAGTTCTGAACTGCCAATCCTCTAGTTTTTAAAATGATTCATGGATGTTTATTTCATTACTATGGCCCATAACTTACATATATTTACATATATTCTTTTGTGTTTATAATTTGACAATTAGAAGATTTTAAAAAGAAAAAGTAAACGTGGGAAATGTTTTAAAAATACGGTGTTATAGTATGGGATCAGAAATGTGAAATCAAACAAAAAGACAAAGATTATTTCACAACTTGAGAAATAAGTAAAATATTTCATCATTTACTACAACAGAAGTCTAAGGTAGAGGGTCTTTAAAAAATTTTATGCAATGTAACCCATTGCTGTCTAGTCAATTTTGACTAATATATTCAAAATTAGATCTATTTCCTACCCATCAGAAGAAACAAAAACCAGTAAGATTGACTTTAGTGATCGTCGTTGTTACAAATCTAAATTCATTTATTATATTTAGGTCAGCTTTACCTGTTACTCATTTACCACTGAGCTTATTAGTGCTAAGTGAATTACATGCAATTGTGACATGACTTTAAAGGATTATCTTCCTCTGGTCCCACTTTTCCTAGTCAAATTTTAAAGCTTTAACAAGGATTTCCCAACTCAGTTGTAACATGTAACTGTGAGCACAATATGAAAGAATAATATAATCAAGGGAATCTAAGGAAGGAGCCTAAAATAGGTTAGTTTCTGGATTCATCAAGTATCAAATGATTCCATTTCAAAAGTAATTTTACTTCACAAGGACATATATATCTGCCTTAAGTATTCTTATCTCAAGATGGAAAAGTTATAAACATTTTAATTCAGTGCAAGATTATATTAAAAAGCATAATATCTGCGCCTATCTCTATTATTCCTAAGTAACAAGTATGTTAGCATTAGATATTTAATTCACTGAGTATATTTTCTAGGTTATCTGTAGTGAACAACTGTATGCAAATACCTGTGGCAGCATAAATGACACATAAGTTATGGTTTCTACTTTCAAAGAACTAAGAATTAAATTCAGGAACCAAAGAAGTTAGAAAAAATAGTATTACATTTCATCTTGTTTAGTCTTCCCCTTCTATATGCAAGAAAATTCTTTAAAAGCTGAATTCTGGGGTCAATCCAAATCCAAGATTGACCACTTTCTAGCTGTGTGGACTTATGACAGTTACTTAAAATCTATAAGCCTCGATATCCTCAACCTCAAATTGAGAATAACAAAGGCCACCATCATCTGTCAGTTTGTCATACTATGGTGACTTATGTATTGTTGTGTTGCTGGTGCCTATGCCACCAGTATTTCAAATCCAGCAGGGTCACCCATGATGGACAGGTTTCAGCGGAGCTCCCAAACTAACATAGGAAGAAGGACCTGGCAATCTACTTCTGAAAATTTGGCCAGTGAAAACCTTACAGATAGCAGAACATTGTCTGATATAGGGCCAGATGAGCCCCCCAGATTGGAAGGCACTCGAAATACGACTGGCGAAGAGCTGCCTCCTCAAAGTAGAATCAACCTTGATGACATGGATGGAGTAAAGCTTTCAGGACCTTCATTTGCTAATGTGGCATGACTTAAAATGAGAGGAAACATCTACAAACATCCATTAGTAATTGGAATGTGGAATGTATGATGTCTGAATCAAGAAAAATTGGAGATCGTCAAAAATGAAACGGAACACATAAAGATCAACATCCTTGGCCATTAGTGAGCTGAAATGGACTGGTAACAGCCATTCTGAACTGGACAATCATAATATCTACTATGCTCAGAATGACAAACTCAAGAGGAATAGGGTCGCATTCATCGTCAAAAAGAACATTTCAAGATCTATCCTGAAGTACAACACTGTCAGTGATAGGATGATATCCATATGCCTCCAAGGAAGACCAGTTAATATGACTATTACTCAAATTTATGCACAATCACTAATGCTAAAGATGAAGAAACTGAAGTTTTTTGCAACTTCTACAGTCTGAAATTGATCAAACATGCAATCAAGATGCATTCATAACAACTACTGGTGATAGGAATGTAAAAGATGGAAACATAGAGGAAGAATCAGTAGTTTATGTTGTTGAAAAAAAGTATTTACGATAAGTGTCATTTAGTGCTGCTATAACAGAAATACCACAAGTGGATGGCTTTAACAAGGAGAAATTTATTCTCTCACAGTCTAGTAGGTTACAAGTCCATATTCAGGGTGTCAGCTCCAGGGGACGGCTTTCTCCATCGGCTCTGGAGGGAGATTCCTTGTCATCAATTTTCCCCTGGTAGAGGAGCTTCTCAGGCACAGGGACCCCAGGTCCAAAGGAAGAACTCTGCTCCCAGTGCTGCTTTCTTGGTGGCATGAGGTCCCCAGCTCTCTGCTTGCTTCCCTTTCAATTCTTGAAAGATAAAAGGTGGTGCAGGCCACACCCCAGGGAAACTCTCCTTACATTGGATCAGGAAGATGACCTGAGTGAGGGTGCTGTTACAATCTCACCCTAATCCTCTTAACATAAAATTACAATCAAAATGGAGGACAACCACACAAATACTGGGAATCATGGCCTAACCAAGTTGATACACACATCTTTGAGGGGACATAATTCAATCTATGACATAAAGTAAGTCATTGGTCTTGCAAAATTCTATCATGGCATCTCCGGCATCGTTTTTATTGCCAAGGCCTTATTTTCCAACTACTGATCCTTCTTTCGCATTCTCATCATCAACTTTTTTGCATTCCAATCACTAGTAATTATCAACACATCCTGACTGCATGACTCCATTTCATTTTTAATAATTTCCAATTTCCCTAGATTCATATCTCATACATTCCATGTTCTGATTATTAATGGATGTTTACAGTTGTTTCTTCTCATTTTGAATCCTGCCACATCAGCAAATGAAGGTCCCAAAAGCCTGACTCCATCCAAGTCATTAAGGTCAACTCTACTTTGAGGCTCTTCCCCAGTCTTTTGAGTGTCTTCCAACCAGAGGGGTTCATCTACAGACACTATATCAGACAATGTTCCTCTGCTATTCATAAGGTTTTCACTGGCTAATTCTTTTCAGAAATAGACTGCCAAGTCCTTCTTCCAAGACTGTCGCAGTCTGGAAGGTCAGCTGAAACCTGTCCGCCATGGGTGACCCTCCTGGTATTTGAATGCCAGTGGCATAGCTTCCAGCGTCACAGCAACATGCAAGCCCCCTCAGTACAACAAACTAAGACACACACAGGGGCAGTTTACAATAGGTGAAAAATACCTCTGGAAGAGATCATTCTTTACTTCTACAGAATATGGATAGATTGAAAGATGAAACAACAAATGTGCTATTGCATTTTTCTTTCAACACTTGGCTTTTGCAGTTTACTCAAAATCTGTACATGTTAAATAAAATGGAGGAGAGGAAATTATTTTTAAAAAAATGGAGGAGAGGGATAATCCACCTAATCATACCTCAATTCTTAACATATCAACTTTATGGATTCTCTTTTATGCATCAATGCAACCCAAGATTCAATCTATCCCACCTCCCACTATCACCATCACCACCATTCAAAAAATAGTTGGGAGATTCACCAAAAAAAGGGCTAATAATGTACACCTGAAAAGCAATTCAGAGATATGTATTTTTAAATAGAAAAAACCATACAAAACAGGATAAAATAAACAGGAGAGACTGAAACATACATCTCATTTCCAATTGTCCCAGGTTTTATTGTCCTTTCTTGTTGTGGGCTGCAGTTGTTTCTTTAGTAGCTTTTCTAAACCAATTTTGTAGACTGTATTCTTTGCTGTATGTGGTCGATGAAGTCTCTGTTCTGTTAGCTTAGTGGTCAACCTGTGATGTGATAAAGATTTCCTTAAACAACTGGGGCCAAAAAGGTGGGGGGGGGAATACTCTGTCTTTGCAGATTGGCTCTAACTTGAGGCACTCCAACACTTAGCCAGACCACTTACAATTCTGCCTTAGCCTTCACTTTCTGCTTACGCAGAACCTAAAGAACAGCCAGAGGTGCAAGCTTAAGTCTTCTCAGCTCTTTTCTGAGCACTAACTACTGCACCACTAGGACTTGGATGGTAGGCAGGTAGGTTAAAAAAATGCCACAATGCCCTCTTACCAAAATTTAGCAGCCTCTTTCTTCATTAAGCACTCTCCTGGTTGTTTTAAGTTTTTATTAGATTCCAGAATTCCAAAAAAGTTGGCTCCAACAGTTATTTCTAGCTTAACTGTTGTGAAGGACGGGATACCTGGCACTCCCTACTGTCATTCTCGGTGATATCGCACCTCTCCTCTGACTTTGGATAAAAGAAATTTTTTTTTACAATTCCACCTACCTCATCTATTAACTTTTTTAACCTATACTACTTAGTGTTTTGGGGGGTTTTTGGTACTTTATTAATTATAGTATGCAACCTTAATTTATCCATCTCTCTCCAATTAATATTTTACTACCTCAGAAACAACGTAGAAGTCTTATTACTTCAGTATGCCTATTTACCCACCATTTGTTGTCATATTTTACTTCTACGCATGGTACAAACTCCACAATATATTATTATTCACTCTTGTTGTTCCCCTTTGTTAGTTGTTGTTGTTAGATGTCGCCGAGTCAGTTCCAACTCATAGCAACCCTATGTACTACAGAATGAGACACTGCCCAGGCCTGCCATGCTCACAATCATTGTTATGCTTAAGCCCACTGTTTCAGCCACTGTGTCTATCCATCTCATTGAGGGTCTTCCTTTTTTTTTTTTTACTAACCCTGTGCTTTACCAAGCATGATGTCCTTCTCCAGGGACTGCTCCCTCCTGATAACATGTCCAAAGTATGTAAGACACAGTCTCGCCATCCTTGCTTCTAAGGAGCATTCTGGTTGTACTTCTTCCAAGACAGATTTGTTCGTTCTTTTGGCAGTCCATGGTATATTCAATATTCTTCACCAACACCACAATTCAAAGGCGTCAACTTTTCTTCGGTCTTCCTTACTCACTGTCCAGCTTTCACATGCATAAGATGTGATTGAAACTACATGGCTTCGGTCAGGTGCACCTGTCTTCAAGGTGACATCTTTGCTTTTCAACACTTTAAAGAAGTCTTTCACAGCAAATTTGGTTAAATGCAATGCATCTCTTGATTTCTTCACTGCTGCTTCCATGGCTGTTGATTATGGATCCAAGGAAAATGAAATCCTTGACAGCTTCAAACTTTTCTCCGTTTATCATGATGCTGCTTATTGGTCCAGTTGTTAGGATTTTTATTTTCTTTATGTTGAAGCATAATCCATACTGAAGGCTGCGGTCTTTGATCTTCATCAGTAAGTGCTTCAAGTCCTCTTCACTTTCAGCAAGCAAGGCTGTGTTATCTACATAATGCAGGCGGTTAATAAGTCTTCCTCCAATCCTGATGCCCCGTTCTTCTTTATACCATCCAGCCTCTCAGATTATCTGCTCAGCATACATATTTAACAGGTATGGTGAAAGGATACAATCCTGATGCACACCTTTCCTGACTTTAAACCACAAGTATCCCCTTGTTCTGTTCAAATGACTGCCTCAAGTGTTCTGTATTTCTGTCTGTTTTTAAGATTTTCTTTAACTATGACTTGCTTAGGTGATCCTGTCCCTGAGTATGTTAGATCTGTGGGTTGGCATCTTTCATCAATACTGGGAAATTCTCAGCCACTATCTTTTCAATTATTTTTTTCTTCCATTTTCTCTCCCTTCTCCTTTTGGGACTGCAAGTACCTGTACGTTAGTTTGATTTAGCAGATTGCAAATGCTCTGTTCAGTTTTATTTTCATCTTTCTTTCTCTTTATGGTTGAGTTTAGATAATTTCTGTGGATCTGTTTATTTAAGTTCCCTCATTCTTTCTGCTCCTGTGTACTGCCTGCTGTTAAGCCCACCAAATTAATTCTTCATTTATGATATTATACTTTTTGGTCCTAAAATTCCCGTGTCATTCTTTTTCATAGTTTCCACTTCCCGTTTGCTCATACATTTTGTCCACCTTTTTCACTAGATCCTTTAACATACTTATCAGAGTTATTTTAATGTCTCTATCTGATAATATCAACATCTGGTTCATCTGTGAGAATTCTACGGACTATTTTGTCTTGATTATGGGCCACGTTACCTTCCTTCTTTCCATGGCTCATTAAATAACAGTGCAACTAACAGTAAACTAAGTAACATTTATCTCCAGAAAAGGGCATGTATCTGTTCATCTATCAGGTCACTAGGCTGAGAGGCTGAGTCAATCTAATCAGTTAAGCTGGGTCTTGCTTTGTTTCAGCTTCAATTTCATTTAGTTCACCAAAGCTTCACAAATACTTTGTACAAAACTTTTCTTCAGCAGGGTTTGGGATCTGGGCACCACCAGCCCAGCCAAACCATAACCATAGGAGATCTCTTTCTGCTTCACAAACCACAGGAGAACTCATTCTGTATCTCTGTCTGTCTTTCTCCTGCCACTACCACCACCTCGCTCTGCTTTACAACCCAGCAGTCAACCTTGCAGGCCCCTGGCTTTTTGCACCTTGGGAAATCGCCGACTACCCTGGTGCCCTGCCCCTAGTCTTCAGTAAGCTTCTGCTATGCACTTGGTTATATCTCTGTGTTCCTCAGCTCTCCTTGCCTGTCTTCAATCTTTGAAGTATCGTAGCCATCCACTTTGTGAAGGCCCTGGAAGCCTGGAAAGGGGAGGTAAAGAATCTCTCTCAGCTTTTCTGCCCTTCCCTCAGCCTTTGGAACACCACAGATATGCACTTAGTAAAGAATCCATGAATCTTGAGGGTTTCCTCTCAGTCCCCCTTGCCCTGCCTTCGGCCTCTGACATACTTCTACCCACATTCAGAGAAGGCCCAAAGGAAAATAAATGGCAGGTATGTGCACTCACTCTGTGACTGGGGCTCCTGGGATTCTGACCCATCATTAAAAATTCATAAAAAGTTCAGGTGGCTTCTCCTTGCTACATCTATGGCAGATTCTCTCCTTCACCATTCCCCCTGGGATAAAGTCAGCCTGCAATGGCTCACCTTTGTCTTAGGAAGAATTCATGCCTTTCTGGAATTTGGTACATTTACCAATACTACTCAGCAATAAAAAGCAAGGAACTGTTGATATATGCAACATGGATAAATCTCAAAATAATTATGCTGAATAAAAGATGCCAGGGGGAAAAAAAAGAATACATGATGTATGGTTCCATTTATACAAAATCATGGAAAATGCAAACTAATCTATAATGACCAAAAAAAGCAGAGTACTGTTTGCCTAAGATGAAGGGGAGATGAGGGAGGCAGGAGGGAAGGATTACAAAGGAAACAAGAAAACTTTCAAGGGTAGTGGATATGTTAATACCTTGATTGTGGTGATAGGCTCACAGGTTGATTGTGGTGATAGGCTCACAGGTATATACATACGTCAAAACTTAACAAATGGTACATTTGTTTAAGTATCTGTAGTTTACTGCACATCAATTGTACCTTAATAAAACTGTTTTTAAAAAAGCAGCTGGAATAGCATTGACATAAAGACACTGAATGGTACACAACAGCAGCAAAACTTCCAAAAGACAAAAAATATTCAGTGCAGCAGATAAAAAGTAGGATCAAACGCTTCACCATTAATTTTAAAAACATAACGAAGCCTCTACGAAAAAAGATCACAAGGCACAAATACAAGAACTCAGGAAACGATTGATGATACAACAGAAGAAAATGAAACAAATTGGCACAACTCAAGAAAAGACAAAAGAAAAAAATAAGCCATCACACAAATCAACACAAAATTAGAAGGATCACAAGAAAGAACAAACACTATAGAATGCACAATAAAAGACAGAGGATAGAAATTAAAGAAGTGAGCATACATACACAAACAAAAAAAAAATGTGTAATTGAAGCAGGAAATATTCCCACAACAATTAGAAAAGCTGAATAAATTACGAATACCATATTTCCAAAAGCATTAGACAACTGTGAAAGCAACGAGCACCAAGTGACCCGAAATTCCAGAAAAGAGAGAACCATTCCAAGATAAGCTAACCGATGCCAGCTGTTTTTCTTCCTAGAAGTGTGTGCCAATTCTTGATACAGGTTGAATTTTGGGATTGATCCAGGCATAGGGCTGCTGCTGAAAGAAAAAGAATCCAGCAAAGCTTTTAGCAGTCACACAGGGCTACTACAATAAACTGAAAATATGAGAGGCCTTAAACCCATAATCCTGCAGGACATTTGCTAAATTCTGAAGCTACACGGAAGATGGAGATGCTGAAAGCTCTCTGTGGGAGAACGAAATCTCCTGCAGTCTTCCAGTGCTTTGCAAACAAAGACCTGCCAAGAAAAGGGGTCTGCTTTAAACAAGTAGGCAGCCTTACTCTCAAAGGCATTAGCCAAATTTCGTGGTGTGGCTAAAAGACTAAACAGCTAAGCTCAAAAGCTCTAAAGGGCATAACTGAAATCTCCTACAGTATTTCAGGGCTGAAAAATTTATGATCTAACAGTCTCTCAACCAAAAGCCCAACAAGGCCATTCCATAGGAACAAGAGGGAACCAAAATCAAGTTCTAAAATTGTAATGCAGCTCTGACCTGGATTAAGATGATTTAACTTTTTCCCTATCTGCTTAACATAGGAGAAGGAAAACTCTTGTAGCTGAAGTTTCTACTGTTTTTCTACACAGTGACTAGCATACAATAAAAACTTACTAGATATGCAAGGGATATGCAACGGGGCAGAAAATATGACCAATAATCAAAAGGAAAAACTAGACAACAGAAGACAACCCACGAATGATACTGGAGTAACTAACAAGGATTTTTTTAGTTATGATCAGTATGTTAAAGGAAACAAAGAAAAAAATGGATAAAACAGATGACAGGTTGCAGAACTCAACAGATTAAAAAAACAGATTAGAACTTATAAAAAAGAGCCAGATGGCTATTCTAATACTGATAAATTCAATACCTGAAATTAACTCAACGAATGTTTAACAACAGATTGGACACAGCAAAATACAGAATCAGGCCACTTGAAGATGGATCAATATAAAATACCCAACTAAAACACAAAAAACAGAACAGGGGGAAAAAAACAGATACGAATATAACAAAAAAAAAAAAGACACTTGAAAACACATGTTAGGTGAAATATGCCACACACAAAAGGACAAATATTGTATGATCCCATTCATATGAAATAATCTAGAACAAATGTATACAGATAAAAAGTAGATTAGTGGTACCATGGGCTGGGACAAAAGAGAAACGGGGAGTTATTGCATAATGGGTACAGTGTTTCTGTTTAGAGTGATGAAAAACTTTTAGAAACAAACAGTGGTGATGGTTGCACATTTTCCGTGTGAATAATGCCACTGGATAGACACTTCAAAATGGTTAAAATGGCAAATTTTATGTTGTATATATTTTACCACAAAAAAAAAAAAAAAAGACATAACAGGCATGTGGGACTTGCTCAAAAAGTCCAGAAAACTTATAACTGGGGTCCTAAAAGGAAAAGAGAAAAAGAATGGAGAAGAAACAATCTTCAAAAAATATAACGGGTGACATTTTTATAAAACTGACTAAACACATCCACCCGCAAATCTGAAAGAAGATTAGAGCAAATGACAGCTAGAAAAGACAGGCAAAAGATTTTTTTTATACTTAGAATCCCTAAAGAAATGCAAACTAGGGAGTATAGTTCAAGAAGATTTTCCTGTGGGGATAGGGAGAATGTAAGATTTTAAGGTATAAATTTAAAGGACACCCTTTGTGCCAGGGAACACTGACGCAGAATGCTCAACAGAAGACAAAGCTTAGAAAATTTATTATACTTTATAGATGAAAAAGAAGAAAAAAATAGGGTTAATATCATGCTGGCCTCAGACTTATCCATAGGAACACTCAATACTGAATGACAGTAGAGAAACATTTTAAAGACACTGAAGGAAGTAAAGGCTGAGCCAAGGATTTCTATTCAGCCAATGTGTCCTTAAACTATAAACTATACAAACAGTTATGAACAAGCAAAAACTCAGGGAATATTGTGCCCATGATCTCTTTGCAAAGAAACTATCAGAGAATAAAATTTTGAGAAAGCTCCAAGAAAAAAACTGACAATGAGCACTAAGGAAATTTAACAGTAGAACTAAGAATAAAACAAATGTGGGGGTTAGGGTGACAGTACAGGATATAAATATTACATGCCCTGACAGTGTAGGAATGACAACAAACAAAACTGGAAGGGAAAGAAGGTGAGAGATAGACTACATTCAACAATGGTCTCATCTGTAATCACTGGGAGTCAATGTATTACCACCTAAAAAAAAAAAATTTAAGAGCATACAAATCAAGTAACAAATGTAAGATTTAACAATACAAAGGGAAACACTAAGAAAGAGGCTTTATTACTAAAATCGAGTGTGACAAGGAATGAAAAAATAATCACTATTCTACAGGAGATTTTACATATTTAGAAAACCCAAGAAAGTCACCCAAAAAAAGAAACATTAAAAATACGAGTAAGATTATGAGATATTTTACATACACAATACAAATATACATACACACACATATGGAATCAAGAGAAATACAGTGACAGGATAGATCCCATTACATGAACAAAAAGGTAAAAATCTAGGAATAAACTTAGAAAATGTGCAAGATCTATGTAAAAAAGAAAACTTCAAAACACCATGAAAGGACACATGCATATAGACCCAATACCTTAAATGCAACATCTCCACGTTGGCTGCACAGTGTGAAATGAAGGGTTGGCAAGTATGTACAAAGTTATTCACTGCAGCATTATTTGTATTAGCAAAAATACGGAAACAATCCAAATATCCATTAAATAAGGAGCCTTCAGTATGGATTACACCTCAACATAAAGAAAACAAAAATTCTCCCAACTGGACCGATAAGCAACATCATGACAAACGGAGGACTGAAATTGTCAAGGATTTCACATTACTTGGATCCACAATCAACACCCATGGAATCAGCAGTCAAGAAATCAAAAGATGCACTGTATTCAGCAAATCTGCTGCAAAGGACCTCTTTAAAGTGCTGAAAAGCAAAGACGTCACCTTGAAGACTAAGGTGCGCCTGACCCAAGCCATGATATTGTCAACCGCATCATATGCATGTGAAAGCTGGACAATGAATAAGGAAGACTGCCTTTGAGCTGTGGTGTTGGCGAAGAATATTGAATATACCATGGACTGCCAAAACAACAAACAAATCTTTCTTGGAAGAAGTACAATCAGAACGCTCCTTAGAAACAAGGATGGCGAGACTGCATCTTAAATAATTTGGACATGTTGTCAAGAGGGATAAGTCCCTGGAGAAGGACATCATGCTTGGTATAGTAGACGGTCAGCAGAAAAGAGGAAGACCCTCAACAAGATGGACTGACGCAATGGCTGCAACAATGGGCTCAAGCATAACAACGAGTTTAAGGATGGTGCAGGACTGGGTGGTGTTTCATTCTGTTGTGCATAGGGTCACTATGAGTCGGAACCGACTCGACAGCACCTAACAACAACAGTGAAATTATGGTATATCATATATTGTAACACTACACAGATGTGCCATAATCTCAACAGTCCTTATTTAGTAAGTACTTGGACTGCATTAGGCAAATTGGTTCCAAAAGTGTTAAAAGGCAAAGATGTAACTTTGAGGACTAAGGTACACCTGACACAAGCCATAGAATTTTCAATTGTCTCATATGCATTCAAAAGCTGGACAATGAATAAGAAGACTGAAGAATTGATACATCTGAATTATGGTATTGATGAATAATATCAAATATACCACAGACTGCCAGAAGAACAAGCAAATCTGTCTTGGAAAACGTACAGCAAGAATGCTCCTTAGAAGCAAGGATGGCAAGATTTTGTCTCACGTACTTTGGACATGTTATCAAGAGGGTTTATCTCTGGAGAAGGATATCATGCTTAGTAAAACAGAGGGCCAGCAAAAAACAGGAAGACCCTCAACAAGATGGACAGAGAGACACAGTGGCTGCAACAATGGGCTTAAACACGGCAACCATTGTGAGGATAACACATGACCAGGCAACATTTTGTCCTGTTATACATAGGGTTGCTATGAGTTGGAACCAACTCAACGGCACCTAACAACAACATGCAGATGAAAAAGAGTAAAGAAGCTCTTTATGAACTGTATGGAAAGTTCTACAAGAAACATTGAGTTATTTTCTAAAAAGTGCTCAACAGTGAGTATGGTATGCTATCTTTAGTGCAAAAGAATAAAGAAAAAATATTATTATGCATTAGTATTTGCTTGTACCATGCGTGCACAGAAAAACTCTGGAAGGACACATATCAAAAAACTCTGGAGTTGAGAACCGAGTGGGCACAGGAAACATGGCAGTATATAGCCCTTTATATCTTGGAATTTTTAAGCCATGTGACTATTAGCTATTCAAATATATAAATTAAAAGAGATCCAAGAATAAATGCACAAACAAAATGTGGTACGTACATACAATGGAATACAACTTGGCTATAAAGAAAAATGAAGTCCTGATCCATGCTACAATATGAATGAACCTTGAAAATCTCATGCTCAGTGAAATAAGTCAATGACAAAAGGACAAATATTGTATGATCTCACTTATATGAAATAACGAGAATAGGCGAATGCATAGAGATCAAAGTTTACTAGTGGTTACCAGGACGAGAAGTAGGGGGCCAAGAGACGTCATTGTTTAGGAAGCAGGAAGTGTTTGTTCATGGTGATGGAAATTTGGCAATAGTTATGGGTAGTGATTGCACAACATGATTAATGTAACTGATATCACTAAATTGTTTACCTAAAAAATGTTGAGTTGGCAAATGTGTTATACATATTCTTACAACAATAAAAAAAAGAGAGAGAGAAATCCAAGCAGATTAATAAATTAGAATTAGGCACTAAAACCAATTATTACAGGTTGAATTCTATCTTTCAGTACCTATAAATGTGAGCTTATTTGGAAATAGGGTCTTTGAAGATGATCAGTTAACCCGAGGTCATACTGGAGAAAGGCGGGCCCTAATCCATAATGAATGATGTCCTTCTTCAAAGGGAAAAGAGACACAGAGAGATACAAAGTGTGATCACTAAGGTTATGTGTCAACTTGGCTGGGCTGTGATTCTCAGTGGTTTGGCAGTTATGATGTGGTTGGGCAGTTGTATGATGATGTGATCACTTCCATGATAAGATCTGACATAATGTGATCACCTTCATGATGTGGTCTTCTGCTATGAGTAGCCAATCAGTTGAAAGGGAGTTTCCTTGGGGGTGTGGCCTGCACCAAATATAAGGTACTTTCTGACAAGACTGGTCGCTTTTGCTCATTCTGGATCCTGCAGTTGGCTCCTGTTCATCTGACCTTTGGTTCTTGGGACTTGAGCTAGCACCTTACCTGCTGTCTTGCCTGCCAATCCTGGGATTCATCGATTTTCACAGCCTGTGAGCAAGAACCCTGCAGTCTGACCTGCTACGTGAATCAGGAGAAGCCTCTCTCCTGACCCACGGACTTGGGACACTCAGACTCTATAATCATGTGAGCCATTTCCTTAATATAAATCTCTCTATATCTATTTATACGCTTACTGGTTTTGCTTCTCTAGAGAACCCAGCCCTTAAGACACAGAGATAAAATGACAATGTGAAAAAAGAGGCAGAGAATGGACTGATATAGCTACAAGCCAAGGATTCCCAGGAACCACCAGAAGCCAGGAAGAGACAAGGAAGGATCTTCCCCTAAACCCTGCAAAAAAAACACGGTTCTGCCAACACCTTGATTTCATCAGACTTCTAGCCTCCAGAACTTGAGACAATAAATTTCTGCTGTTTTAAGCCATGACATCCAGCATGTGGTACTTTGTCACAGCAGCCTAGAAAACTAATACGCCAACAAAATAAAGTTTAATCAGAACAAAGATGGAAATCGCTAATTTAGACTCCAAAGAAAAGGTCAACTAAACAAATACAAAATAGCTTAAAAGTAGTTCATATAAAAAGCTTGGCTAGCTTTGGTGATTTAAACTTAATACAAACAAAGAGCATGAACTGGTTACCCCAAAAACATTGTCAACTTAATTAACAAAAGCATAGGGCACAGAACACAGCAAAAACTCTAGTCTACTCTGAAACAAATGATCAGGATACAAAGCTAAGCTGGGAGACATTTTAAGAGAGGCACTGATAAGGTTTAACCAAAACCAGAGATACAAATAAAACTGTATCAAAACTGATCTAAAGTCTCTGTGGGACCTAGAGAAGCAAAATACAGAAAACCTAACTTCAAAGTATGATCATCCTACTTAGGATATAATTATAAACACTGTTTTGATGAGATGTTACACTGCGTAAAAAGTTTCTGCAGTAAAAATCATGGATGGATGCTAAAACTACTGACAGTTTTATAAGAAACGGGATACTGACGTATACTCATATTATCTCCCCACCAAAAAAAAATCCCACTGCCATCGGGTTGATTCCGACTCATAGCAAGTAAGATACTTAATAATTATTAAGGGGAAAAAGCAACTTTACAGGAAGAAATCTGAAGACATCACCTTAACCAAGTGATCAAAGTTAACAACACCAGTAATGTGACAAACAGATATCATGTGTCACCTGATATGATGCACCAAGAAGAATACAGCATCACTTCTACAGTATATCTGCTAAAAATACAAAAACTAAATCTAATCATGAGGAAGCATTAAACAAATCCAAAATAACTGACCTTTGCTCTTCAAGGAGGAGTCTCTGAGTGGCACAACTGGTTAAGCACTACTGTCAAAAGAATGAACAAATCTGTCTTGGAAGAAGTACTACCAGAATGTCCCTCAGAAGCAAGGATGGCGAGACTACGTCTCACCTACTTTGGACATGTGATCAGGAGGGATGAGTCCCTGGAGAAGGAGAGAAGGACATCATCCTTGGTAAAGTAGAGAGTCAGGGAAAAAGAGGAAGACCCTCAACGAGATGGACTGACACAGTGGCTGCAAAAATGGACTCAAGCAAAACGATTGTGAGGATGGCGCAGTGTTTCGTTCTGTTGTACACAGAATCATTAGGAGGTGGGACCAACTCAAAGACACTTAACAAAAACAATAAGATCTTTATAAATCTTGCAGTGTTTTGAACAGTTTATCATAAAACTGACCATCTGTGAGTAAACATCTGAGAATGACAACATCAGCAAATTACATGCAACATAGTACTGAACGATAAGATGAACAACAACAAAAAAAAAAGAGAGTCCTAAGTACAGTTTGTGGTAATTCAAGTATATCATAAGTCAGGAACTGCCTGTATTTTCCACTAACAGACAGCAATAGAAAAGCGGTAAGGCTGCACCCTGTCAAAGGCAGAAAACTTGCAGGGTCCAGGAAAACAAGGCAGTCCCACTGAGTTTCAGCTTTCACAGGTTTCACTGTATTAACTTCTATGAAAACTGAGAAGGACACTCTAAAACTCATTTTTACTATTTTTATAGCTTCTCTGTAAGTGTGAAATCATTTCAAAACAAAAAATATTTTAAAGTTTCTGAAGTCTTTTTTATATAGCTTCTCTGTAAGTGTGAAATCATTTCAAAACAAAAAATATTTTAAAGTTTCTAGAAGTCTTCCTAGGAAAGATGGTGCCATGAGTTCAGATTTACAGGTTATCTCTCAATGCTCAAAAATAACATTTACAATAGCTCCAAAAAGTGAAATACTTAAGTATAAATTTAACAAAACATGTATACGATCTACATGCTGAAAATTATAAAACTCTAGTAAGAGAAATCAAACACGAACATGCTGTGTTCACGGATTAGAAGTCTCAATGCCATAAACACGTCAATTCTTTCCAAACTGAGCTGTAGATTTAACACGATTTTAATACAAGTCCTACCAGAACTTTTTGTAGACATTGATAAGCTAATCCTAAAATTTATATAGAAAGGCAAAGAAACTAGAACGGTAAAAATCATTTTAAAAAAATAAAATTGGAGGACTCATAGTATTCAATTTTAATTAAATTTACTATAAAGCTCCAGTAATAAAGACTGTGGTATTGGCAATGGGATAGATAAATAGAACAGAACAGAATATCCAGAAATAGACCCCCACAAACATGGCAGTTGACTGATTTCTCACAAAGGTACAAGGCCAATTCAGTGGAGAGAAGAAGACAGTCTTTTCAACAAATAGTGTTGGAATAACTGGGCATCCATATGCAAAAAAGAAAATCCTCAACCTAAACCTTACACCCATTCAAAAAGTAACTCAAAACGGGATCACAGATCTAAATGTCTAAATGTAAAACTTAAAACATTTAGAATAAAACAAAGAGGATATGATTCATCATCTGGGATGAGGTAAGAAATTCTAACACCAAATGATGACCCATTTAAACAAAAAAAAAGGTAATTTGGACTTTATCAAAATTAAGAACTTTTCCCTGTAAAAAACACTGTTAAGAGAATAAAAACCAGGTTTATTATTATAAAGTGATGGATCAGACTGTGAAAAATATTTGCAAACCATATATCCAAGAAAGGATTTATATTCAGAATATACAAAGAACTCACAAAACTCTATAGTAAGAAAAAAAATCCCCATTTTTAAAACGGCCAAAAGACTTAAACAAATAACTCACCAAAGAGGATATACACAGATCACAAATAATCACCTGAAAAGATGTTCAATTTCATTAGCCATGAAGGAAACTGAGATACACATCTACTACAATGAGTAAAATAAAAATATACATACACTGGCAATACCAAGTGCTGATTGGGATGTGAAGCAATGGGAACTCTCATAATTACTGCCGGAGGGAACAAAGACTAATAGAGCCACTCTGGAAATCAGTTTGGCAGCTTCTTATAGAGAAAAACATGCACTTACCATACGACCCAGCAACCTCATTCCTAAGAAAACTTCCATTCAATGCAAAAAAAATTTTTAAATCCTCTGCACAAATGTTTATAGCAGCTCTATTCATAACCACCAAAAACTGTAAGCAACCCAAATATCCTTTAGTGAGTAAATGAATAGACAAACTGTGGTATATCCATACAGCAGAATCTACTTAGCAATAAAAAATAATGACCTATTGATACAGGCCACAACTTGGATGAATCAAAGACATTTCAATGAGTGAAACAAGGCAGTTTTGTAAAAAGGTGCGTTTATATGACAGTCCTGAAAAGAAAAGATAAATAGTTGAGGAGAAAAGAGGTCAGCAGTTGCCAGGAGTCAGGGTTGAGGGAAAGATGTAATGATAAAGCATGCAAAAGATAAACATCATGGAAGAAAACTTACTGCAGCAAGCAGAAAGAAATTTTATATAACTGATTTTCACCTCAAAAAATTGAACAGACTTCAGGGTATAAGATCAAAGACAGCATTAAGTGAATTATCAGAAAACAAAGTAAGTGATAGCAGATGTCTCTAAAATCAGAGGAAAACCCTCACGCAGAACTTTGAAATCATTACTGTCCTCAGATAAATAAATCAAGATGTTGGCTCCATGATTTATTACTCTAGCTGCTCTCCAGCCCTCTCCCTGCTGCTTGCACATGCTGAGTTCTGCCACGGTTCAATACCCTTGCAATGGGAGTTTCCTTCCCTCGATCTTCAGAGTCCCTGAGTGGCACAAACAGTTAGGCGCTCAGCTACTAAAAGGTTGGTAAATCAAGTCCATCCAGAGGCACTTCCAAAAAATCAGCTATTGAAAATCCTATGGAGCACAGTTCTATCCAGACGCACATGGGGTCGCCATCATGAGTCTGGTTCCACAGCAACTGTGTATTTTTCCCCTAGATCTTCACATGGTAGGCTCCCATCGCTGCCTCAGTGAGGGCTTTTTCTGTAAAGAGCCACACAGTAAATATTTTAGGTTTGTGAGCCACATATGGTGTCTGTTGCAACCAGCCCTGCTGGCACAGTGGTTAAGAGCTTGGCTGCTAGCCAAAAGGCTCAGCAGTTTGAATCCACCAGGTGCTCCTTAGAAACCCCATGGGACAGTTCTACTCTATTCGCTATGAGTTGGAATCGACTCGACGGCAACGGCGAGTTCCAACTACTGAACTCTACCCACGCAGCACAGAGGCAGCCATAGAAAATACAGAAACAAATGACTATAGCTATGTTCCAATAAAACTATTGATGGACTCTGGGAAAAAAATCATTAGAACAATTAGAGGATGACAGTGAAACCTGTGAAAGCCAGAACTCAACGAAACTGCCTTGTTTTTCCCACGTCTTGCAAGTTTTCCACCTTTGACAGAGTGCAGTCTTACCACTTTTTTATTGCCCTCTATTAGTGGAAAATAGTTTTCCTTCTCTGACAGGTTTCCACCTTCCACAGGTTCTGAATTTCACAGGTTTTACTATACAATGATAAAGAATAATTGATTACATCAAATGGAAAAAGTAAAAATCCATGAGTTCATAGTGTTTGTTTTTTTTTTAAAGAAGAAAAAAATGGCAACACAAGAAGTATAAAATAAATCAGTAGCATAGAGGGCAGGCTAAAAATAAGTATAAACAAAGTAGAGAAAAAAGACAAGTTAAAAAGTTTAAAGATACTTAATTAACCTGAGTCAAGAGGTCCTTAAACACCCTAACACTATTGGTAAAATTTTATTTTTGTGTGTGTGGATTTTCCTGAAGAGATGGTCCACAGCATTTATCAGAGTCTCAAAACGGAATTCAACATATTCCCTCCTCAAAAAAATAAGTAACGCTCGATTAAAGAGATAGCTGTAAAAGACAAATGATACATTTAAAAAAAAATGATTTAGGAAGTATAAAAAGCAAAATCAAGATTTGGTTTCTCAAGTCCACATGCTGGGACAAGGGTAGATTGTTTCAATTTTGTGGCCACGAAGAGGTAGGAACCTTCCTAGTAGAGCCAGCAGTTGAGGCCACGCACAGACTCCGAAGCCAGGCTGCCTCATCTGAATCTTGGCTCCACTACTTACCGTGATTGTGTGACCTTACGGAAGGTGCTTAACAACCTTCCTGCATCTCAGTTTCCTCATCTTTAAAAATGGGGATAATAATAGTATCTACCTCAAAGGATTACTCACCAAAAGAAAAAAACCAAACTTATTATTACTTTGAGTTGATTCTGACTCATGGCAATCCCACGTGTAACAAAGGAGAACTGCTTTATAGGGCTTTTTTGGCTATTATCTTTACAGATTCAGATCACCAGGTCTTTCTTCTGTAATACCACTGGTTGGTTTCAAACTGCCAACCTCTAGGTTAGTAGTCAAGCACAAACCAGAGACCTTTCAAAGGATTATAGTGAGGATTAAATGAGTTAATTTAAGTGCTTAAAATACAGCCTAGTACAAAGTAAATGCTATGTGAGTGTTTGAAACTATTATTCCATTTTTTATTTCAAAAAATTATGTACATACACACATTTTTATATACACACAACAGCAGTTCAGAGGAGGCTTTCACAAGTATTACTTACATAAATTTTTATAATAGTTTATTGTGTTTTCAGTGAAGGTTCACCCAGCAGTTTAGGTTCCTCTATACAAGTTGTTCAGTGACAGTGGTTACTGTCTTGGGCTAGGTTCTCTAGAGAAGCAAAACCAGTAAAGCATACAAATATATATACATAGAGATATTTGTATCAAGGCAACAGTTCACATGATTGTAGAGGCTGGAACATCCCAAGGCCATGGATAGAGGTTTCTCCTGATTCACGTAGCCACAGGGGATGGCGAACCCAAGATCAGCAGATTGGAGAACAGGGCTCTTGCTCACAGGCTGTGAAAATCAACAAATCCGAAGACCTGCAAGTAAGCTGCTAGCTCAAATCTCAAGAACTGGAGGTCAGACGAACAAGAGGCAGCTGCAGGATTCAGAACAAGCCAAAAACCTCGGCAAGGTGAGCAGGAAAGAATTAGGCAGTGGAGGGTAGAGAGATGAAGGCTGAAGGGGTGGTGAGCAGCCACAGGCCCTGCCCCTGCTGGAACCATTCAGCAGATTCCATCACAGGAGAGATCACATATCAAATTTCAACAGGGAAGTGATCACAACATTATACAACTGCCAAAACACTGAGAATCATGGCTCAGCCATGCTGACACACAATCTTAACCATCACAGTTACATTTTCCACAGTGCATGCACATTCTCATTATTTCTGTGCTGGTTGTTCCATTTCCATTAACCTAGTTTCCCTGCCCTCTCACATTCTCTGTTTTAAAGTAACTGTTGACTGTTTGGTCTTATATAGGTAACTTTTAAAGGCGCACAGTAATTCACATAATTTTTTAAAAGCCAGAAAGATTTTTTTTAATTAAGTATATATTGTATTTGCCTGTACCGCGTATAATCATAATGCATCAGCATAAGCAGATGTACCCTTTTCAGTATAATTCTACTAATATAAAAATATCACAGAATTAAATACTAAAATCTATTTCTCTCTATGTGAAACAAATCACCATTGCTAAATCTTTTAATACAAACACTAGTCCTCAGAATAGAATTCTGAGTCTCCACTTTAAGATGAAAACCAGCTGCTTTAAAACTAGATATACTGGGTTACCTTTTTGCATTTCTAGAAAAGAACACTTCAAATTAGACACTATATTTTTTAAATGTGTTTGAAATACACTACAAGCCAAAAGAAATTTTAAAAGGGGTAAGTATACCTTAATTTAAGAGATAAACCGGGGGTCCCAACTGAATCAGAAATAGGTCTCAGCCATGGGATAAGAAGGGGGCAGGTAATGACTGATAAGTTGGGAGAACAATGACTTCAAAGAGGTGGTTTGCAGAAGAGGGAAAGAGGAGACTAAGGGTACAGACATGGAAGACAGATGGAAGGACAGCAAGGGGTCTGCCTCCCATCCCGGCCACAGAGACTAATAAGGGAAAGATGCAGGCAGAGGAGTTGAAGGAGCTTTCTCTCCAAGAATTTGAGACCTGGGAGCACAAGCAGTACTATAAGTAGTTCTAGCACTATTTTAGGGTCCAGATGTCAAAAATCTCAGTTACACAGACAATATTGGGAATTCTTAGTAACAAAAAATATATATTTATAATGCTGGAAATGACAAAGAATATTAACACATAGCACCAAAGTCTAATTTCACAACTTGTTTCTGTCTTTTACCTAACTGAAATTTATGAACTAATAAAATGTTATTGCTGTTTCCTCAATCAATAATCTATTTCCAACTTAAACGATCTCTAATACCACAGAGATAAAAAATACCCTCTCATGTGTATCAAAGTTAAAAAAGTCATAATGCCTACCACAACACAGTATTTTCTTACTGAAATTACATATAAACTCAGATCTCATGTAAGGAAAGTATATTTTAGTAAAGAGGCAGATACAAGGTAGTTAGGTGATTTGTTCTGGATCATTATAGATTTTCCATACTAGGAGTAGTACCGCCTAGTTCCTCTGATAAATAAATTTCATTCGTCTTTGATCATCTAATTTTTTCAGAATGTAAGACTACTTACATTCCTTCATTACACTTAAAAAAAAAAAAAACTCATTGATGTCAAGTCAATTCCAACTCACAGGACCCTACAGGACAGAGCAGAATTGCCCCATAAGGTTTCTGAGGAGTGGCAGGTGAATTCGAGCCGCTGACCTTTTGGTTAGCAGCTGAGCTCTTAACCACTGCACCACCAGGGCTCCTCATCACACTTACCTTCCTAAAATACTTGTTTTCCTTGATCAAATTGTTTCAAGGGTTTCCCACTGCCTACAGAGTCCCTGGATGGTGCAAACACGCTCAGCTGCTAACCTAAAGGTTGGAGATTTGAGTAGACCTAGAGGTGCCTCAAAAAAAGGTCTGGCAATCTACTTCCAAAAAATCAACCACTGAAAACCTTGGGGAGCACAGTTCTACTCTGACACACATGGGGTCACCGTGAATTAGAAACAACTCGACAGCAACTGGTTCACTGCCCACAAAATAAAGACCAAATTTCTTACTCTCTCAGGGCCCTTCACACTCTGAATCTATCTTCTCATAATGCCACAGGACTTGATCTATTCACAGTCCTCCAAGAACACTTTGTACAAATCTCCCTTTCATACTTCACTGTTTCCTGCTGCCTGGAACCCCTCACATACTTCCTCTTCACTCACAGAATCCTATTCATTCATCAAGGTTCAATTCTAGTTTCACTCTTAGGAATGTTTCCTGATGCTCCCAGCCTCTGAACTCCTAATGGCACATTGTACGTCTACCATATGTCTAACATTTACTATACCTTTGTGCACATGGTGTGTATGTGTATCACGCAGTCTTATCTCCTTACTGTTCTGTGTGCCCAGCATCTTCAGTCCCACATCTGTTATGGAAACTCTCCCAGTCTATAAGCTTTCAGTCTATGGGGGTATCAATCAAACCTCCTCAACCACAGATGAGCATGTGAGGAAGGCTGAGCCACACCATTCATTACCTGAACTTTTCCCAACTGGACACAGCTCTTTCCTATTCCACTGTACACTATAAGGATATAATCCAAGCTGCCAAGAACTATATTCCACAATATTTAAATGAGTAAATTCTGAAATGTTATTGACTATAAAAAAAAGAGTCCAACATACAGACAGAAGCCAAAATATACAATGGAGTCATAGAGGTCCTGATGTTTTGAGGCTCTGATCCTAGTGTATCCTGAGGCCAGACCCCAAGTCTGGCTTTTTGGAGTACATAAACTGGTAAATTCTCCCTTCAACTTCAGATAGATTTCTTTCATTTACAATTGAAAATTCCATCAAACTGTGATGGTTAAGGTTATGTGTCAGCTTGGCCGGGCCACAATTCTCAGTGATTTAGCAGATATTATGTAATCATCATCCATTTTGTGATCTGATGTGAGCAGCCAATCAGTTGCAAGGGGAGTTACTTTGGGGATGTGGCCTAATCCCACATATGGATGTTCTGGCAAAGCTTGCTCTCTTGACCCTGCATCCAACTCATCATCCTCTAACTTCCAGTTCTTGGGACATGAGCCAGTAGCCTGCCTCCTGTCTTCCCAAGTTTGGGTTTGTCAGCCCCTGCATGTAAGCTGGCAGAAAACTCCAGCCTAATGCCTGACCCAAGGATTTGCGACTTACCAGCCTCCACAACTGTGTAAACCATTTACTTGAAATAACTCTTCACTGATTTTGCTCCTCTAGAAAACCCAGCTTAAGACATCTGGTACCAAGAATGGTTCTAGAGGAACCAAATCGTAAGGATGAGTTTTCTGAATTCTTTCTCAAATCTGGCTACTCTTTAAAGGCGCTGATGACTCTGCCTCAAGCAGTAAAGATGGCACTGTTAATCTGCGGCATGAGGTGGCAACAGAAATCGGCAAAATATCACCACCAATGGATCAAATATTTGTGAGAGACAAGGCTCTAGGTGACTGTACATCTGATACTCTTCTACAACTCTGTCTGAATAAGAAGGGTAAGCAAGCTGGTTATTTGGTCCTACTTTCACTAGACAAAGTGGTGGAAGAAAGGGATACGCTGAAAGCTTTGGAGTCACGGATCAAACAACACATACAAGACCTGAAAGCTGCCACTTGTGTCCTGAAAAAAAAAGCATTATTTCTTCTAGTAACAGAGATGATATTGCTGAAAACGAAACCCAGTCTCATTGTAAAGACTAGCTGAATTTAAATGCCGACTGAATTCCCAACCTCGTCAGGTGTTTGAAACTAAAGTGAGGGTGTGGATTGGGAAGAAATGGGATTCTGAAACCTGGGATGGGGACAAATGGGCAGATAACCAGGAAGCTGGGGACAATAAACCCCTAAATTCCATTGAAACACTCCTGCCAACAGAGCCAGCCTCTTACTTTCATCTGAAGAAATCACTACATCTTTATCTGCTAAGCTACCCTCCCCAGTAAAACCATTAGTCCCTCCACCCCCATCTGATGAGATTAACCCAGCTGTGTCTGAAGAGCCTTTGTCTGAATTACTACCTGAGACAAATGCCTTACATTTCCGAATGTCCTCAGGACCCAAACCCACCACCCATTTTTGCTTCTAAACCTATAACAAGACTTAAGTCCCAGAAAGACCCAAAAGGTGAAACAAAGTGTAACCCAGGAGGAGGTACACTATACTCTGAAAGCACTGCTTGACTTTTCTAATATGTACAAACAGAAACCTGGGGAATATGTGTGGGAATGTCTATTAAGGGTGTGAGATAATGGTGCAAGGAACATAAAGATGGATTAGTCTGAGTTTATTGATATGGGCTCACTAAGCACAGATACTTGATTCAATATTTAAGCTCAAGAAGTTAGGGAAGATCTAATAGTTTACTTGATTAGGTTGCTGAAGCATGAATTACACGGTGGCCTACACTAAATCAAGTACCAGACCTGCCTTGGTATACTGCAGAAGGTATCTATAAAAAAAAAATAGGCTTAGGTAAATTTGCAAGTTAGAGCAGATTCATCATATTGGACCCACAGACCCACCCATGGAGTGCCCAGAAGACACACATTTCACCACAATGATGAGGAGCAAATTCGCGAAGAGAGCCTCAATATCCTTGAAGACTGCTATGAATGCAATTTTATTTAAGTCAGATTTGACAGTAGGAACTGCCCTAACTGAAATAAGACACCTAACTGAAATGGGGCTGAATGGACACCAAGGTGGTAGGTGTGGTTACCATAACGACAACAGTGTCAAAGGAGTAATCAGAAGACTCTGACTCATATGGACTTACTGCATTGGCTACTTAGTCACAGTGTTCCTTAGGAGTGAAACAGATGGGAAAGCTACCAAATATTTACCTGATCTGTACAAGCAGAAGAATTCTAGGTCAAGTGAACAGTAGTCTAACTCAATTTGCCAGAACAGTATCGGCCTCTCAATCAATTCCCAGACTTCAGCCAGTTTACAGACCCACAACCCCTGAATGAAGGGGAGGCTAGGCTCCCTTGAGAAAGGACCCACTACACTGACAATCCTTCTCCCAGCCTTCCCCAAAGGGGTCTACAGGCTTTTACCAGAGTGACTGTTCATTGGGGAAAAGGAAATAATCAGACTTTTGGGGGATTACTGGACACTGGCTCTGAACTGACACTAGTTCCAGGAGACTCAAAACATCACTGTGGCTCACCAGTCAGAGTAGGGGCATATGGAGGTCAAGTTATTATTGGAGTCGTAGCTCAGATCCATCTCACAGTAGGTCCAGTGGGTCCCCGAATCCATCCTGTAGTGATTGCCCCAGTTTCAGAATGCATAATTGCAACAGACATATTCAACAACTGGCAGAACCCCCACAGGGGATTCCTGACATGTGGAGTAAGAGCTATTATGGTAGGAAAGGCCAAACGGAAGCCATTAGAACTGCCCCTACCTAAGGAAATAGCAAACCAAAAGCAACAGCACATTCCTGGAGGAACTGTACCAATTAGTGCCACCATCAAGGACTTGAAGGATGCAGGGGTGGTGACTCCCATCACATCCCCATTCAGCTTGCCAATTCTGCCTGTGGAAAAAACAGATGGATCTTATAGAATGACAGCAGATTATCATAAACGTAACCAGGTAGTGACTCCAATTGCAGCTGTTATTCCAGATGTGGTTTCATTGCTTGAGCAAATTAATACATCTCCTGGCACCTGGTATGCAATTTTCTAGATTCCAGTTTCCAAGGAACACCAGAAGCAGTCTGCCTTCAGATGGCAAGGCCAGCAATACACCTGGCCTACCTTAGGGTTATATCACCCCTCCAGCCCTATGAGATAATTTAGTCCCTAGGATCTTGATTGCCCTACCCTTCCACAAAACATCACCTGGTCCATTACACTGATAACATTATGCTGATTAGGCCTAGTAAGGAAAAGTATCAATGACTCTAAACTTATTGGTAAGGCATTTTCATGCTAGAGAGTGGGAAATTAATCCAACAAAAATGCAGGCACCTTCCACCTCAATGAAATTTCTAGGGGTCCAGTGGTGTGGGGCATGCCAAGATGTTCCTTCTAAAGTGAAGGATAAGTTGTTACACCTGGCCTCTCCCACAACAAAAAAGCAGAACACCTGGTGGGCCTCTTTGGATTTTAGAGGCAACATATCCCTCTTCGAGTGTGCTACTCTGGCCTATTTATCTAGTGACTCAAAAAGCTGCTAGTTTTAAGTGGGGCCCAGACCAAGAGAAGGCTCTGTAACAGGTTCAGGATGCCGTGCAAGTCACTGTGCCACTTGGGCCATATGATCCGGCTGATCCAATAGTTCCTGAAGTGTTAGTGGCAGATAGAGATATTGTTTGGAGTCTTTGGTAGGCCTCTACTGGTGAATCTCAGTGGAGAGCCTTAGGATTTTGAAGCAAATCTCTGCCATCCTCTGCAGATAACCACTCTCCTTTTGAGAAACTTTTGGCTTGTCACTGGGCCTTAGTAAAGACTAAACGCTTAATCATGGGCCACCAGATCACCACGCAGCCTGAGCTGCCCATCATGAACTGGGTGTTGTCTGACCCACAGAGTCACAAAGTCAAGTGTGCACAACAGCACTCCATTATTAAATGGAAGTGGTATATATGAGATCAGGCTCAGGCAGGACCTGAAGGAGCAAGTGGCCCAAATGCCCATGATCTCCACTCATGCCACATTACCTTCCTTCTCTCAGTCTGCACCTCATAGGGAGTTTCTTACAATCAACTGACTGAGAAAGAGAAAAACTCTCATGCCTGGTTTACAGATGGTTCTGGGTAATATGCAAACTCCACTAGAAAATGGACAGCAGCAGCACTACAGTCCTTTTCTGTGACCTCCCTGAAGGACAGCTGTTAAGGGAAATCCTCCCAAAGGGCAGAACTTCAAGCAGTGCACTTTGTTGTTCACTTTGCTTGGAAGGAGATATGACCAGATGTGCGACTGTATACTGACTCATGGGTTGTGGCCAATGGCTTAGATGGATGGTCAGCGACTTAGAAGGAACATGACTAGAAAATTGGTGACAAGGCGGTATGGGGAAGAGGCATGTACACAGACCTCTTTGAATGGGCCTAAGAAGTGAAGATATCTGTGAATGCTCAGCAAAGGGTGACCTCAGCAGAGGAGGATTTTAACAATCAAGTGCGTAAGATGACACATTCTGTGGAAACCAGTCATCCTCTTTGCCTAGCTACTCCCGCCATTGCTCAATGGGCTCATGAACAAAGTGGCCATGGTGGCAGAGATGGAGGTTACGCATGGGCTCATCAACACAGACTTCCACTCACCAAGGCCAACTTGGCTACAGACACTGCTGAGTGCCCAATCTGTCAGAAGCAGAAACCAACTTCAAGTTCCCGATATGGCGCTATTCCTAGGGGTGATCAGCCAGCAAGCCGGTCTCAGGTTGATCCCTGTGGACCACTTCCATCATGGAAAGGGCAGTGTTTTTTTCTTACTGGGAGAGACATTTATTCTGGACATGGAGTTGCCTTCCCTGCACACAATCCTTCTGCCCAAACTACTACCTGTGGACTTACAGTATGCCTTATCCACTGTCATGGTACCCCATACAGCATCACCTCAGATCAAGGGATTCACTTCACAGCAAATGAAGTGTGGCAATGGGCCCATGCTCATGGAATTCACTGGTCTTACCATCATCCTGAGGCAGCTGGCTCGACAGACAATGGAATGGCCTTCTAAAGACACAATTATGGTGCCAGCTAGGCAGTAATACCTTGCAGGGTTAGGGCAATGTTCTCCAGGAAGCTGCATATGCTCTAAACCTGCACCCGATATATGATGCTATTTCTCCCACAGCCAGGATTCATGAGTCTAGGAACCAAGGTGTGAAAATGGGAATGGCACCACTCATTACCACCCCATGACCACGTGCAAGATTTCTGCTTCCTGTCCCCACGACCCTATGCTCAGCACGTCTAGAGGTCTTAGTTCCAAAGGAAGGAATGCTCCCAGCAAAAGACACACTGATTTCACTGAACTGGAAGTTAAGAATGTCATCCAGCCACTTTGGGCTCCTCATGCTTCTGGATCAACAAGAAAAGAAGGCAGTTACCAAATTGGCTGGTGTGATTGATCGTGATTACCAAAAGTAAATCAGACTGGTATTACATAATGGAGATGAAGAAGAGTATGCCTGCAATATAGAAGATTCTTAGTACATCTCTTAGTACTACCATGCCCTGTGATTAACAGTCAACAGAAAACTAAAGCAACCCAATTCCGAAATGACTACTAACAGCCCAGGCCCTTTGGGAATGAAGGTTTCGGTGACCCCACCAGGCAAAAAACCATCATCACCTAAGGTGCTTGCTGAGGCCAAAGGGAATACGGAACGGGTGGTGTAAAAGGTAGCTATAAATACCAGCTAGGATCACATGACCAAGTACGGAAAAGAGGACTAATCGTTTTGAGTTATAGGTGTACGTGTATAGGTATGTGCGTTTGTATACATACATGTATATGGTGTATGTGTGTGTGTATATATGTATACGTACACGCATACATAGTAAACATCTTTTTTATTCTTACCTCCCTTATTCCGTTACATATTATAAAATGTAAGATATAAACAGGGCTACTGCATTTTCAGTTGTACACATATTAGTTTTATCATGTTAGAAGCAAGTATATCTTTATAACTGTCTTTATTCAGAGACTATATATGATTTAATGAGATGTGTACAGATGCCAAGTTGACAAGGGGTGTACTGTGATGGTTAAGGCTATGGATCAACTTGGATAGGCCATGATTCTCAGTGGTTTAGCAGATGTTATGTAATCATCCTCCATTCTGTGAGCTGCTGTGAGCAGCCAATCAGTTGAAAGGGTTGTTTCCTTGGGGGTGTGGCCTGAATCCAATATATATGGATGTTCTGGCAAAGCTTGCTCTCTTTCTCGATCCTGCATTCAACTCGTCATCCTCTGACTTCCGGTTCCTGGGATGTGAGCCTGCAGCCTGTTGCCTCAACTGCAGATTTTAAGATTCATCAGCTCCCGCAACCCCGTGAGCCAGCAGCCTTCTGTCTGACCTGCCCATTTTAGATTCATCAACCCCTGCAACCACGTGAGTCAGGAGAAGCCTCCAGCCCAATGCCTGACCCATGGATTTGTGATCTGCCAGCATCCGTAACTCCTGGAGCCACTTCCAGGAAATAAATCTCTATGTACATATTTATATATACGCTTCACTGGTTTTGCTCCTCTAGAGAACCCAGTCTAGGACACAAATAAACTCCCCAACTAGATTATAACATCCTCAAGACCTTATATATGCTTGTTTCCTCCACCGAATCTCATACGTAGCAGGTATCCAATAAATATTTCTTGACTAATTTCTAATCTCTGGTGGCTTTATCTAAGATTCGGTGGTATGGAAGAAAAAAGCCCTGGACATAGAATCAGGATCTGAACCCACAACCCAAATAGCCAACCTGTATTACCTTGAGCAAGTCACTATACTACTCCAACCTTCATGATCCTATCTGAAAAACGTGGAGGCTAAACTACATTAACTTTATGGTCCCTTCTAGACATGAAATTCCATGAATATATAATTCTTAGCTATGAATTCTTGCTGACTGGCATTGTTTCAACCACCATCTTCATAAAATCCAACTTCCCAAATCTAATTTTTATAATCCTCTAGATTAAGAGCCTTAAAAGCAGATATACCTGTGTTTTCTTCCTTCATTTTTCCGCAGTGCCAAGCACCTATCAGATCTTCAATAAATGTTTACTGAATCAATAAAAGAACTCAATGAGATATCTTAACTTTCCAGATAGACTTATGTTTTTAACTCTATATTATTACCTGTTTTTCATTACTGTAAAAAAAAAAAAAATCTATGGAGTTTCTCTCCTTCTCTTGCTCTTCCACTCTTGCCAAGAAACAAAGTTTGACTTTCATTTTCTCTTGTGGTCAACTATAGATACCACCCTGCAACCTCTGTAACATGTAATTTCAGTACCAGTTTCATCATCCACCCACCAAGATCATCTCCTAATTGCCACTAAATCATTTCAAATTCTCTATTTTCAAGGGCTGACTTGTTCTTCAACAATTTCTATGAACTTCAACAATTTCTTTCTCCACATTAAATCTGCTTGAAATGCTCCCACCAATCTCTAGCTGCTACTTTTCTCCCAATATTAGAATTTATTTTAGTCTACATGGTCTCTGCCTTAGTTACCTAGGGCTGCTGTAACAGAAATACCATACGTGGATGGCTTTAACAAGGAGAAATTTATTCTCTCACTGTCTAGGTGGCTAGAAGTTCAAATTTAGTGTGCCAGCTCCAGGGGAAGGCTTTCTCTGTCAGCTCTGGGAGGTCCTTGTCATCAACCTTCCCCTGGTCCATGAGCTTCTCAGTGCAAGGACCACGGGTCCAAAGGACATGCTTCCCTCCTGGTTCTTCATTCTTGGTGACAGGAGGTCCCCCTGTCTCTGCTCGCTTCTCTCTTTTATATCTCAAAGGAGATTGACTCAAGATACAGTCTAATCTTGTCAACCAAGTTCTGCCTCATTAACATAAATGCCTCTAATCCTGCCTCATTAACATACGGAGGTAGAATTTCAACACACAAAAATTACATCAGATGGCAAAATGGTGGACAATCACATAATACTGGTAATCATGACCTAGCCAAGTTGACACACATTTTAAGGGGACACAATTCAATACATGACAGTCTCTATGGAGTAAACAATTAGGGAATACCCAGCTAGAACATCCCTAAATTGAAGTATAGGTGAACTACAAGATATGTGAGAACCATTCTATTGTGTGTCAACTCAAAAAAATTAGACTGGCTTTAAATAATTTATCTTCAAATTCCACTTTTAAAGCATTTTCATTTGCTTAGGGGAGCCTGTAAGAAAAAATAAAATAAATGTCTCTGATTGGTGAGGTTTGAGCTAATTTTTTTTTCTGTTTGCTCATCTCCAACTTCTATTTTTCCCATAATAACCACATGTTAACTTGTATAATTTAAAATTGTTCTTAAAAAATAAATAGGCTTTTAGTGCCCTGAACCTTGAGTAATTAATATGGTAAGAAATAATCAACCAACCAGGTACCACCACCAACTGCTATGATAGGGGGTCACAATAGAGAGTGCTGGACAGTAGAAGAGAAAAATGTAGAATAAAATTCAAACTACAAAAAAAGACCAAACTTACTGGTCTGACAGAGACTGGAGAAACCCCAGAAGTATGGCCCCCAGACACCCTTTTAACTCAGTACTGACGTCACTCCTAAAGTTCACCCTTCAGCCAAAGACTAGACAGGCCTGTAAAATGAACAATAACACGTACAGTTCAATCATATGTATTAGACTAAATAGGCACATCAGCCCAAAAGCAAAGATGAGAAGGCAAAAAGGGACAGGAAAACTGGACAAATCGAAATGGGGAACCCAAGGTGGAGAAAGAGTGTTGACACATCACAGGGTTGGCAATCAATGTCACAAAACAATTTGTATATTAATTGTTTAATGAGAAACTAATTTGTAAACTTTCACCTAACGCTCAATAAAAAAAAAAAGAAAGAACAAATCAGGATTGGGGAAGAACACAGAACTACTAGCAAAATAGGGCATGACTACTGAGAGGCAAGAAGAGATAAAATGCCCATATTTAAGTGATACATACTTTTATAAATACAAACAACACCGAAAGCAGGGCCCTAAGCAAGAGGTAGCTTGGGCTAAGTGTAACAGAAACCAGTCCTGCTACAGAAGAGAAAATTTGAGGTGAAGAGTTAAATTGAAACAGGTCATTAAGCTACAAACCTAACACAGAAATCTGCTACTACAGAAGCAAATCAATAAAAACAATGAGCGCTTTGCAGAACTATAGTATCATTACCTACATTCCTATACCACTGTATCATTAAAAAAAAAAAAATCAGAGCATAAATATTCCCATATAACATTTAAGTGTATAATTTTTTTTTCTTTTCAAAGGGTTTCTTCCCTTCACCCATACTGCTTCAAGCATCCCTAAATGTTTTTCCCTTCAACATATCAAAAAGCAAAATAAAACCCACTTCTTCTTGGTTCCTACCTCCCTAAGACCTCAATCTCCCCATTCTACACTGTTATGCTTGTCTTCAGTCATTTCCTCAGATATTTTTATCCTTGCTGTCATGGAGGCTGAATCTGTTATGATGCATCTAGCTATAAACAGTAGAAAAACTAAGTAAAAACTGGCTTAAACAATTAAAGGTATTTTGGGGGCTCATATAATTAGAAGGCTCAGTGATAGGGCAGGATTTAGGGCGGGTCTTATTCAGTGGCTTAAAGGCATCACCAAGAAACATGCTCATTTCCATCTAAGCACGCTGCTTTCTGTGGCATCATCTTCATCCTAGGGATGGCTTTCCTCATGACAGCAAGACGGTTATAGTAGTGCTGGACGTTCGTATCTACATGCACCCATCCATGAATGCATTTATAATGTCATAATTTCTAAAAACTAAGTATTACTTCTATATTCAAAGCTTGCCTTTTAAAATACTGTACAGCATTAAAACTCTTCACTAGATTGTACTCCTAATTTAAGCATTTATTGATCAATGACTGTGTGTTAGTTCCTGGGGACACATACACCTACTCCGCCCAGACAAAATCTGCATCAGGCTGCGTCACCCCCGAGCGCTGCTTCTATTCCAAAGACAGGCAGTTCTACAGGGTCTAGTCTTGACCACAAGTCAGAAAGTTCTTTTAACAGGACTAAGTCTATCACAAAGGCTTTGAATCTGACTCCAAAAGAGAGGAAAGAAGCCACTTTAAGTTCTTATACGTTTGATTACCCAACTTCCTTGACCTAGTTCAAATCAGTTCTACATTAAAAATGCATGGCTTCCCAAATTCTCATAAGACCAGACTTAATGGTCTGACTGAGGCTAGAAGGACCCCAGTGGTCACTGCCCACAGACCTTCTGTTGGCCCAGGACAGGAGCCATTCCCGAAGCCAACTCTTCAGACATGGATTGGACTGGACAATGGGTTTAACAGGGATGCTGGTAAGGAGTGAGCTTCTTGGATCAGGTGGACACTTGAGACTATGCTGGCATCTCCTGCCTGGAGGGGAGATGAGAGGGTGGAGGGGGTTAGAAGCTGGCGAAATGGACACGAAGAGAGAGAGTGGAGGCAGAGAGCGGGCTGTCTCATTGGGGGAGAGTAACTGGGAGTGTGTAGCAAGGTGTGTATGGGTTTTTGTGTGAGAGACTGACTTGACTGGTAAACTTTCATTTAAAGCACAATAAAAATTATAATAAAAAAGTTTTAAAAAATGCATGGCTGGGGAGGGAAGAAACGAACAGCAATGAGCGGCTGGCAAAATGGAAAAATAAAATGAAATAGTAGCTACACAGAAAAACATACTGAGATAGAAAGAATACCAAACAAAAACAAAAAAACCACTATTCCAAGTCACTGATAATGAGTCAAAGAGTTCCACATACACTCCAAATTCCCTAAGAGCATCACAGCCAGATGTGAAAGGGAACAAGAGAACAACAGAACCACTAACTGGAGTTAGTGACTTTCCAAGGGATTTCAGAGATGAGGGATTTCAGTGATGCAGCAAGCAAACATTACTGTATTACCATCATACTCATTCATATTAACAATGTCAAGTCATCAAAAAGTTCAGTTAATCGATTAATGCCCAAGAAGTAGAAGTGGTAGCAGGGGACACTTTATATTTGAATGCTTGAGAATTTATTACTTTCAAGTATGTACCAATTTTGAAATTTTTGAAAATGCAAACTTGTGGAAGAAATAATGCCTTGTACTGTACTGACAAGGGTGGAGAGAAACAAGTACCCTCACAGTGCTGGAGGACAACTGGCAATAGTTAATTTCAAACAACCAATCACTCAGAAGAGGTCAGGTAAGAGATGAAACAGTATGCAGATTAATACATCCATATGATGGAACAGTATGCAGTCATTAAAACAATGAACAGTCGAGATATAAGAAAATGTTCATAGTATAGCAGGTTTTAAAATAAAAGTAGATTATAAGACAATATATATACACCATGATCCAAAATTTATTTTAAATGCCTATATATATACAAATATATATACATACACACACACACACACACACCCACTCCTCACTTACCAACATGATTAGGTTCCAAAGACCAGGTCACTGTGCAAAAATCTGCACTAATGCGAAAGTGGAGGATTTTTTTCTGTTTCTCAGACGATCCACTTGTCCAATTTATTTAGAAAATATGATCATAGAAATAATAACAGCTAAGATTTACTGATGCGCTCGTCACTGTGACAAGTCCAAATAAAGAACATAATAAAATAAAACCTGCTGCTGTTCAGTCGATTCCAACTCATAACGACCCTATAGGACAAGCCAGAACTGCCCCACAGAGTTTCCAAGGAGCAGCTGGTGGATTCAAACTGCCGACCTTTTGGGTAGCAGCTGTAGCCCTTAACCACTACACCACCTCCAGTTATGGATTATTCCTCTGTGGAGAAGGCTTGGAGGAGACAAAACTGGATAAAGCTGGGCTGTGTGACTCAAGGGCTCGTGGCTTAACCACTTCACCTTCCTCCTGTGCTGGGTCAGAGCTTTTCTCATGGAGCCACCTCCAGGCTCCACTCCCACCCCTGCAAGCGCTGTGTTCATGATCCTGGAGCCTGCTCTGCCCTCCCGGCCTGGCGAGTCACTGAGGCTCAGGGCTACAGGGGTGATGGGAGCCTGGCTGTGTACCCGGCCCCACTGAGCTGGGGAATTCAGACCCAGTTCGGCTCACTTTGGGAGATCATTAAACTCGGAACATTTCTTACAAACACCTTCTCCAATGCCTCTTTCTTTCCTCCCTTCCTGTCCCACAGCAGTTTTGAGCTGCAGGGTGTCAGGCCACACAGGAGCTGGGAACCCAGAATAGGTACGTGCTGGCTCGGTGCTGCCTGCACGTCTGCCTGGAGCTAACGGACACACAGGAGGCTGGCCAGCACTGCATACTGATGTGGCACCCCCACCAGCAGGAGGGAGCAGAGGGTTCAGGGGAGCAGCACGGCCAGCTTCCCAGAGGCCACCCGGAGACCCTCCTTGAGGGAGGGAACATGCTGCAGCCACTGCTGCCATGCCCATCGCCTCATTAATGCACAAAATAGTCAGATAATAGATTTTTTACTATTGTCATCAATGTGAAATGTTGGATAATAAGATAGTAAGTGAGGTATACACACACACAGGAAGAAAGAAAGACTGGAAAAATATGCCAACATGTTGAGAGTGGCTATCTTTGGGTAACAAAAATAAGACAGCATAACCTTTTTCTTCTTTGTGCTTTTCTATATTTACTAACATTTCTATAATGACTATGTATCTTATGTAATCAAAGAGAAAATGTTACATAGAAAAAGAAAAATCTCAAATGTATTCAACATACTGTATTCACAATATAAGTGAAGCATAAAATACGTTACAATCTAGAAAAATTTCCAACAAAAAAAGACAAAATATCTTCTTGATGCTTTTAAAGGTTTAACCTTGAGTTCTCCGGAAAAGTCACTCATACAGAACACAGCATTCCCCAAAGATGTTAAATAAAAGAGGTATCGTTGGGTGTCATGGACCGAACTGTGTCCCCCCAAAAATGTGTATCAATTTGGCTGGGCCATGATTCCCAGTATTGTGTGGCTGTCCTCCATTTTGTGATTGCAATTTTCCTATGTGTTCTAAATCCTAATATCTGCTTGTGGTCAATGAGGCAAGATTAGAATACGTTAAAGAGGATTAGGGTGGGATTGTAACACCCTTACTAAAGTTACATCCCTGATGCAACATAAAGGGAGTTTCCCTGTGATGCGCCCTGCACCACCTTTTATCCTACAAGAGATAAAAGGAAGGGAAGCGAGCAGAGAGTGCGGGACCTGATACCACCAAGAAAGCAACTCTGGGAGTCGAGCGCATCCTCGGGACCCAAGGTTCCTGTGCAGAGAAGCTCCTATCCAGGGGAAGATTGATGACAAGGACCTTCCTCCAGAGCCAAGAGACATACAGCCTTCCTCTGGAGCTAATGCCCTGAATTTGGATGTCTAGCCTACTAGACTGTGAGAGAATAAACTTTTGTTTGTCAAAGCCATCCACTTGTGGTATTTCTGTTACAGCAGTACTATAAGACTAAGACACTGGGGGGTAAGTTCAGACTGCATCCCAATTACCTGATGCAAGACTTCTGAATCACTGTTATGAAATGTGTAAGTCTCTAGATGGAATAGATTCTGTACTGGAATCCTAAGGCTCTTACCCAATTCAGGGGCAGTAAACCTCCCCACCAGGCTCAGGAAAGAGAAAGGCCAAAGGAAAAAAATGCAATCATAATGTCACAAATTTCTAACAAATGAAGATTATTACTAGATTTGCACCCTGCCTTTTAAAATACTGTACACGGCTAACAAAGTAAAATAAAATTCCTCACTAGACTAGGCTCCTAATTTAAGCATTTACTGATCACTCATTTTGTGCTAGGTCCTGGGGATACAAACATGAAGACAAAGTTCCTCTTCTACAAGAAACTTAGTCCCCTGGGACAAAGAGATGCAATTAAACATGACCTAATGAGATAACTGACTACCAGAGATTGGTACCAACTGCAGCAGGAGAAAGCAGCAGCACTCACTTATATGACAGAGCTGCAGAAGGCATCAAAGAAGAGACGACAGTTGAGCTTTTTAAGCTGGCATTCCCTAGACAGAGAAAGGTAGTCATGGCATTTGTCACATTATAACAAGCTAAGCAAAGTGGCAAAGCAAAGTTCTAGACCTATCTGGACAAGGGTGAGTTATCCAGCATACCTAGACTGTAGACAGCTTGGAGAGAATGTCTGAAAGAAAAAAAAAAAAACTCAAGAAAAGTTTGGTGCCTTGCCTTTATTCTTGTACGTGAAGATAAAAATGGAGTTAACACCTTTTCATTGCTAACACTTGTCACTCCCCAGAGTTAAAAGTAAGATCATGAAAACTTCTCAGCGGCCTCTTTCCTCCTTGCCAGAATGCCTTAGAATAGACCACAATCTGACCAGGCGCCCCAACCTATTCCCAAACACTATCAGGTTCAAAAGGGTGGCAGAGGTGGCATGACCATGAAATATTCAATAAGTCACCCAGACAATCTGAATTCAAAATAAAATATAGCAAAATCTACTTGTTTATACATAGGACACTTTCCTCTAAGCAATAAAATTATTTCCTGTTCAACCTTTTTATCAGCCACTTGGAAAAAGACAGAAGATAGGCTTATGAAATGCGTAGATGAAAGATTCAAGGAAAAGACAGTATGTGAGATCACAGACTTAAGCTTCAAAAAGACTTCACAGGTTGCACTGACATGCCAAATACAGGAAGTTTAAATGCAACAGAAATAAATGTTAAATCTTTTTAAAATGGAATTAAAATTTTATGTTTATGTTTAATATCAATTGTACAAGTTCAGGATAAAGGAGATCTAGCTCGACTTCAGTTAATACAAAATAAAATCTAGGGTTTAGTTATTACAAACTTAACATAAGCAATTAGCATGAAATGGCAGCTCAAAGGCCTCCAAAAAGCAGGTTTTACACCACGTTAACAAAAAAGTCCAATTCAATGCTATGAATATATGTATAAAATCTTCTACATACCTAGTGGTATGTCTACCAAGGATACAAAGATAAATATGGCACAATCCCCACTTTTAAGAGTATATAGTCTAAAGCAGTGCTTTTTAAACCATGGGTCACAAAATCAATTTAGTGAGTTGCCAGCAATGTTTTTTAACGACAGACATGAAAAGAAAATATCAGCATACACTGCAAAGAGTAACAGTAAAAATACTATATCATGAAACTTTTAACTTTTATATATGTAAACATGCATGTATATTTACATGCATATACATACACATAACAGATAACAATTTTAAAAGTATTTTATGTGGTAGATTATAGTCAAAAACTGGAAAGGTATTAGTCTAATGGGAAAGGATAAACTAACTATACCATTACAGGGTACGAGAAGAGCCCTAGCGGTATAGTGGCTAAACACTCAGCTGCTAACCAAAAGGTCAGCGGTTTGAACCCAGAAAGATGTGGCAATCTGCTTCCATAAAAATTTACAGCCTTGGAAACCCTATGGGACAGTTCCACACTGTCCCGTAGGGTCACTATGAATCAGAATTGACTCTACAGCAATAAGTATATATGTACACATAGGGTACAAAGTACCGTAAATCCTGCGAAAAGCCAGAACCTGTTAAAGGCTGAAACCTGTCAGAGGAAGAAAAACTCAAATATTTTCTACTAAAATGAGTGATACAAAAGTGGTTAAGACGGCGCTCTGTCAAAGGCAGAAAGCTTCCAAGACTTGGAAAAACAAGGCAGTCTCGTCGTCCAGTTCCAGCTCTCACAGGTTTCACCGAATTACAAGAGTTAAAAGAATACAACACATCCAGTTGGAACAGGAGAGCAGTTTAGGATCAAGGTTCTAGAAAAGTATTTACAAAGATGGCAATATTTGAGAGGAGCCTTGACAAGGAAGAATTCAGGAGATCAAAAAAACAGGTTAAAGGCAACCCATACAAAAGGAATAATATGAAGAAAGACATGATGCACCAAAGAACAAGACATGTTCTGTTGTTGTGAGATGCTCCAGAGTCCACTCCAACTCACGGAGCCCTTATTTATAACAGGATGAAACACTGCCCTGTCCTGTGCCATCTTCATTATCGCTGGTATGTTGGAGTCCACTGCTGTGGCTATTGTGTCAATCCATCTCATTGAGGGTTTCCCTCATTTTTGCTGACCTTCTACTTTACCAACCATGATGTCCTTTTCTAACGATTAGTCTTTCCTGATGACATGCCCAAAGTAAGTGAGCTAAAGTCTTAACATCCTCACTTCTAAGGAGCATACTGGTTGTATTACTTCTAAGGAGCATACTGGTTGTATTTCTTCTAAGACTGATTTGTTCATTCTTCTCGCAGTCCAAGGTATAATTGGCAGTAAGCAGTCCTGGTGAATGGCAGCACTGGTATATAAGTCAAGACAGGGACTTTGCAAAAGCACAGTTTGGCTTAAGTGTAAAGTACAAGTAGGTCAGCAGATGAGGCTGAAAAAGCAAATCTGAATCATAATACAGAAATGCTGGACACATATTAAACAATAAATGTTAGCTATTCCAACTAGTCTTCGCTCTGGAGCCTTAAACCATATTATCTCTAAGATCCTTTATAGTTCTAAAATTTCATTAAGGGTTGCCATGCAAACTAATTTATGTGTAGCCACAGAACAAGGACTTGTGAGAAATTCCAAGGAATCAGTATTCTATTCAAAAAGGAAGAATGTTCTAATCATAGCTGTCTAACAATAAAATTGGCCATACTAAAAGTGGTGAGGGCACTGTCCCTAAATGTATTGAATAAAGGTCAAAAGCACATCTATTGGAGGCATGATACTAAATCTATACCACAAAGTTCTATATTTATCATACTCTAGTTCTTTCATCACGCTGGTTCTCATTCATTGGCAAGAGCTCATGTATGAGTTTTGAAGGAACAGGGAGGAACAGATGGAAGCAAGAGGCTGGGATTTTATCCCATTGCAGATAAGTATGAGAAAAGGAAGCTTCTGAATGACATTTCTCAACCTAGTAATTATCTTTACCAAAGTATCCTAATGTGTGAAATAGCAAACCAACAATAAGTACTAGGGCCACGGCTAAAACAATTTTGTACTGCATTTATGCAAATTTTAAAGGATTCCAGAGCATTTATGTGCAAATATACATATATATACACACACAAATATATATTGCTTTTCCATACAAAATTTGTCAAGAGAAAATATGCAAGAGACATGAAACCACAATCATAAACAGGTTTGTTCATTACAGTAAAAGCGTAACACTGGAATTAAAACCCTAATATAGCATATTCAGTAATATATACATACTGGGAATAATTTCAGTTCATACTTATAATCAGTATCTATCAGTTTCTCATGTTGTGGTGGCTTGCATGTTGCTGTAACCTGGTAGCTATGCATCGGAATTTCAAATACCATCAGGGTTACCCAAGGTGGACAGGTTTCAGCAGAGCTTCCCAACTAAGACAGACTAGGAAGAAGGACCTAGCAAGCTACTTCTGAAAAAACTGGCCAGTGAAAACCTTATAAATAGCAGAAGAACGCTGATACAGTGCAAGAAGATGAGCCCCTCAGGGTGGAAGGCACTCAAAATACAACTGGGGAAGAGCTGCCTCCTCAAAGTAGAGTCGAACTTAATGACTTGGATGGAGTCAAGAGTTTGGAACCTTCATTTGATGATGTGGCACGACTGAAAATGAGAACGTCCGTTAATAATCAGAATGTGGAATGTATGAAGCACGAAGTCAGGAATACCAGAAATTGTCTGAAATGAAATGGAACGCATAAACATCAATATCCTAGGCCTTAGTGAGCTGAAATGGACTGGTATTGGCCATTATGAATTAGATAATCATACGGTCTACTACGCCAAGAATAACAACTTGAGTGTCATTGCATTCATCATCAAAAAGAACATTTCAAGATCTATCCTGAAGTACAGCACTGTCAGTGATAGGAGAATATCCATATACCTACAAGGGAGACCAGTTAATGACTATTACTCAAATTTATGCACCAACCACTAAGGTCAAAGGTGAGGAAATTGAGAATCTTTATACCAACTTCTGCAGCCTGAAATTGATCAAACATGCAATCAAGATGCATTGATAATTACTGGTGATTGGAACACAAAAGTTGGAAACATAGAAGGATGTTCCACACTACAGAGTGGAAAAATATGGCCTTGGTGATAGAAACAATGTCAGAGATCACATCACAGAATTCTGCAAGACCAACGACTTATTCATTGGAAATATCTTTTTTCAACAACATAAACAGCAACCTCAACAGAGAGAAAACAAAGGAATCAAATCGACTATTATCTGTTGAAAGAGACAATGGAAAAGCTCAAAATCATCAGTCAGAACAAGGCCAGGGGCTGGAAGCGGAAAAAACCATCAATTGCTCCCAAGTAAGTTCAAGCTGAAGCTGAAAAAAATTAAAACAAGTCCATGAGAACCAAAGTACAATCTTGTGTATTTACCACCTGAATTTGGAGACCATCTCAAGGACAGATTTGACTCACTGAATGCTAATGACCGAAGACCAGACAAGTTATGGAATGACATCAAGGACATCACATATGAAGAATGCAAAAGGTCACTAAAAAGACAGGAAAGAAAGAAAAGATCAAAATGGATGTCAGAAGAAATTCTGAAACATGACCTTGAATGTAGAGTAGCTGAAGCAAAAGGAAGAAATGAGAAAGTAAAAGAGCTGAGCCAAAGATTTCAAAAGGCAGCTGAAGAAGACAAAGCAAAGTATTATAATGAAATGTGCAAACACCTGGAGCTGAAAATCAAAAGGGAAGAATACACTTGGCATTTCTCAAACTGAAAGAAATGGAGAAAAAATTTAAGCCTCCAGTTGCAATTCTGAAGGATGGGCAAAATATTGAACGTCGCAGGAAGCATCAAAAGAAGATAGAAGGAAAACACAGAGTCACCGTACCAAAAAGAACTGGTCAACTTTCAACCATTTCAGGAGGTAACATACGATCAAGAACTGATGGTACTGAATGAAGAAGTCCCAAGCTGCACTGAAGGCACTGATGAAAAACAAGGCTCCAAGAACCAAGAGAATACCAATTGAGATGTTTCAACAAATGGATGCAGCACTTGAGGTGCTCACTTGTCTATGACAAGAAATTCGGAAGACAGCTACCTGGCCAACTCTCTGGAAGAGATCCTTATTTGTGCCCATTCTAAAGAAAAGTGATCCCGCAGAATGTGGGAATTACCGAACAACGTCATTCATATCACACACAAGTAAAATTTTGCCATTCAAAAATGGTTTCAGCAAGTACATCAACAAGGAAAAGCCAAAAATTCGAGCCAGATTCAAAAGAGGATGTGGATCGAGGATACAATTACTGATGTAAGATAGATCTTCACTGAAACAGAGAATACCATAAAGATGTTCACCTGTGCTTTGTTTTTTTTTTTTTTTTATTGACTATGCAAAGTCCTTCAACTGTGTGGATCATAACAAATTATGGATTAACACTGCGAAGAACTGGAATTCCAAAACACTTCATTGTGCTCATGTGTAACCTGTACATAGACCAAGAGGCAGTCATTCAAACAGAACTAGGGGATACTGCTTGGTTTCAAATCAGGAAAGGTGTGTGTCAGAGTTGTATCCCTTTGACATATTTATTCAATCTGTATGCTGAACAAAATCCAAGAAGCTGGACTATATGAAGAAGAAAGTGGAATCAGGATTGGTGGAAGACTCATTAACAACATGCAATATGCAGATTACACAACCTTGCTTGCTGAAAGTGAAGAGAACTTGAAGCATTTATACCGATCAAGATCAAATACTACAGCCTTCACAGTATGGATTACACTTCAAGATAAAGAAAACAAAAATCCTCACAACTGGACCAATAAGCAACATCAAGATAAGTGGAGAAAAGATCAGAGTTGTCAAGGATTTTATTTTACTTGGATCCACGATCAACACCCACGGAAGCAGTGGTCAAGAAATAAAACAATGCATTGCACTAGGCAAACCTGCTGCAAAAGACCTCTTAAAGTGTTAAAATGCAAAAATATCACTTTGAAGACTAAGATGCACCTGACCCAGGCCATGGTATTTTCAATTGCCTCTGTCATGGATTGAATTGTGTCCCCCAAAAAATATGTGTATCAATTTGGCTAGGCCATGATTCCCAGTACTGTGTGACTGTCCACCATTTTGTCATCTGATGTGATTTTCCTATGTGCTGTGGGTCCTTACTCTATGACATTAATGAAGTGGAATGGGCAGCAGTTATGTTAACGAGGTAGGACTCAATCTACAGGATTGAATTACATCTTGAGACAATCTCTTTTTAGAATAAAAGAGAAGAGCGAGCAGACACATGGGGGGACCTCATCTGACCAAGAAAGCAGCACCGGGAGCAGAGCGCATCCTTTGCACCCAGGGTTCCTGCACAGAAAAGCTCCTACTCCAAGGGAAGATTGACAACAAGGGCCTTCCTCCAGACCCAACAGAGAGAGAAAGCCTTCCCCTATAACTGATGCCCTGAATTTGGGCTTTTAGACTACTAGACTCTGAGAGAATAAACTTGTTTGTTAAAGCCGTCCACTTGTGGTATTTCTATTACAGCAGCACTAGATGACTAAGACAGAATTTGGTACCAGGAGTGGGATGCTGCACTAACAGATACCTAAAATGTGGAAGCAGTTTTAAAACTGTGAATGGATACAGGACTCAGAAGGAAGTAAGAACTGTTAACACCAGAGATGGCGCAGATGGTAAGAAGCAGCAGCAGAAAACCAGCAGCAACAGAGAACCAGCACCAGACAGTGCTGAAGCCAACCCACGGAGCAAGAGAGCTGAGTGCCTTTGTGCAGGAGGCTTCCTGGCAGAGTAGGGTGCCTCTGGGCACTCATAAGTGGAGCTTGGCTTGTCAGCCCATGGAGCAAGAGAGCTGAGTGCCTTCTAGCTTAAGTTTACTGGTGGAGTGGGTGCCTCCAGGCACTTATCGGTGAAGCTACAGAGCTTTGGAACACTTGCCCCAGCAGAGCTGACTCAAACAGAGAAGCCTGAGGGGCCAAGAAGCCAAGGAACCAGGAAGCAGAAGCTGAAGAGACAAGAACACCAGAAGCTGTCCTGCCTCAGTCTTAAAGGGTATGGCTATGACCTCTGGGGTTTTAAGGGGTAGAGCATGGCCTCTGGTGTTTCTAAGGGGAAGTCACCACTCAGATGGACTAGCAGAATGGTGCGCCTAAAGCTGAGGGAACAGAGTTGCTCTTCCAGTGGGCCTGGAAAGCAGGGCTGAAGCTGAAAGCCCAGGAGCCTCCACTCAGAATCCAGAGAGTGTAGCCAATAGCTACAGTCTGCAGGGCAGGGCCATTGTGTAAATGGTCTCAGAGAACAGAGGATTATTTTCAAGTATTCTAGATTTCAAGATGAAGAGGAATTTTTGGATTTTGGACTTGGAGTTGATTTAAGACTTTTGCTATGATATGATGGGCTGAATATGTTTTACATGTGGCAAGGGCATGAATTTGGGGGGCCAAAGGGAGGAATGTCATGGATTGAATTGTGTCCTCCAAAAATATGTGTATCAATTTGGCTAGGCCACGATTCCCAGTACTATGTGATTGTCCACCATTTTGTCATCTGACATGATTTTCCTGTGTTATGGGTCCTTCCTGTATGATGTTACTGAGGTGGGATAGACAGCAGTTATGTTAATGATGCAGGACTCAATATCTATAGAATTGGACTATGTCTTGGGCCAATCTCTTTTGCGATATAAAAGAGATAAGTGAGCAGGGACCAGGGGGTGGAGGGTCTCATACTACTAAGAAAGCAGCACTGGGAATAGAATACATCCTTTGGACCTGGGGTTCCTGCATGTAGAAATTCCTAGTCCAAGGCAAGATTGATGACATGGACCCTCCTCCAGAGCTGACAGACAGAGAAGGCCTTCTGGAGCTGATGCCCTGAATTTGGACTTCTAGACTACAAGACCATCAGAGAATAAACTTGTTTGTTAAAGTCATCCACTTGTAGTATTTCTATGCAAAAGCTGGACAATGAGTAAGGAAGATGGAAGAATTGATGTCTCTGAATTACTGGGTTGGTAAAGAATATTGCATATACAGTGTCGCTGAGTCAGTATCAACTTGACAGCAATGGTTTTTTTTTTTTTTTTTCTTTTTTGGGCCAGGAGAACAAATAAGTCTGTCTTGGAAGAAATACATCTAGAATGCTCCTTGGAAGCTGAATAGCAAGACTGCATCTCAGGTACTCTGGACATGTTATCAGAAGGGACCAATCCCTGGAGAAGAACATCATGCTTGGTAAAGTAGAGGGTCAGTGAAAAAGAGAAAGACCCTTGATGAGATACAATGACACAGTGGCTGCAACAACAGGCTCAAACATAGCAATGATTGTGAAGATGGCAAAGGACACGGCAGTGTTTCGTTCTGTTGTACACACGGTCACTGTGAGTTGCAACTGACTCGATGGCACAACTACACAAGAATTCGATAAAGATTCAAGATACATGCTATTTAAAAACTGAAATTCAGTACCAATGTAAAAATATGGTATGAATATAAAGTACTTTCAACATCCATGACCATTCTTTTGACTGTTGTGCTTTAACTTGTCTAAAAATGTCAGCTAGAAAATGGTGTCATGTTCACAATTTAGCTCAATGTTTCCAAAACACATTCTCTTATAGCACTGCATGATAGAATAGACTGTTGAATATTAGTTTATATTGATTTCTATTAAAAATGTTGAATACTTCCTGTTTGCTTTACAGAATCATAGATCAGAACAAATCCTTCTTGGTTTAAGAAGGCATTCAACAAATATTCGCTAACTTTAACCTCTTTCATCTCTGCTATGTCTTTAAAGAAGGCAACTGTACCCCACATACTCCTCATGGCAGTATAAAAACCTGCCTTCTGAACTTCCCAGGCCCTGTATCCATATGTACTCATTATCAATGCAAGTCTTTACATTCAGAAGCAGAAAGTAAATACTATGTAGTCTTATTTTCAAAAAATCCAATATAGAAATAAAATTCTCTAAATGTAACTATCCAGTTTAAACTGGGACGTCTGCAGTATATGTATCATCCTTTGAACCAGAGACATGTACTACTGACAAATTCCATTCAGAGGCAACATAGCACAATGGAAGAAGCTGTGGTTTATAATCCTGAAGGGCTGGGCTCAAATCTCAACTCAACACTACAGGCTTAAGGGCCTGATAAGTCAGTTACTTGTCTGAGCTAAGGCTTTTTTCTCAGCTGTTAAAAAGAGGGGAGATGTTATATTATGGTCTAAGGCTCAAATGGAATCATGGATATGGAAGTTCCCCGTACACATTAAACCCCTGATTATAAAACATCAAGAGGAAAACAAAAGAACATTCTCACTTCTCAGAACAAAATAAAGTACTGAGTACAAGACATCTTTCTACCTGTTATGAACACCTGTTCCTCTAAAAGAGGTGTGGTGCCCTCCCAAAGGCTTCAAGGCTTGGGAATCTCTCAAGGAGCAAAACACCTAAAGGGCCCACTACCTTCACGCTATTTCAGTGAGTTTACCTACAGATATAGTGAAATTTTGAGAATGCCGGTTCTTTCAGATCTCATTTCATGGGCCTATTCCCTCCCCACTTCAGATTCTTCTGCATCACCATTTCTTAACAAGTTAAATTTCTTTCAAGGATTATGGGCTTCAGGAAAAAAAAGAATGTTTTGTTTTTTTCTCGAACTGGGGAAAATCAAAGAAGAGAAAATCAAGCAAAATTAAAGGAGAAAATATGCATTTCTTTTAAAATTAGAAAAAAAAATTTAACAGAACTAAAATAAAGGTATTTTGGTTGTACATAGGAAAATTGTTCATGGTCTACTAAGTGGGGATTAGGAAAGAATAAGCAAAAAATGTCCTGAATTATTAAAAAATATACCTCATGACAGTAGAGATCAAACCAGATGACCTCTGAAGCAGCTTCCACTTCTAAGACAGCTACTGCTTTTCTATTAAAAGAAAATTACACACATCCCTGTCTTATAGTTGGCATTTACTGCTACTGCTGTTAGAGGGTGGGAGAAGTATTTTCTTGGTATTTGGTCTCTATTTTCCTACAGTTTTAGTATAAGCAACACAGGACAAAACAAGTGTTTTGAACAAATAGTTGCATTTTTCTCACCTAAAAAAAAAAATTTTTTTTTTTTTTTTAATTCACTTAGGGAAACCCTGGTGGCACAAAAGTTCAGAGCTATGGCTGCTAACCAAAAGGTGAGCAGTTCAAATCCACCAGGCACTCCTTGGAAACCCTATGGGGCAGTTCTACCCTGTCCTATATGGTCGCTATGAGTCAGAATCAACCCCATGGCAACACGCTGTTTTGGTTTTGGTTTAATGCACTTAGAACAAGAAGCTTCTGTAAAAGGTAAAATAAAGAATGGAACAATGCGGGGCTTTCCAGGCATTCAACGCAACAGAAAGGAAAGCAGGTACTCTCTAAAATGGAGAGAATAAGCAGTCAAAACATGAGCTAAAGGGCTCAGTAAACAGCAACCCCTTGTAACAGAGAGAAGCAGAGTAAGACAGTCAAGTGTATCACAAATTACTGCCCATTACCAAGGAGAAAACTAAGAGGAATATTTGATTGTTGAGGAACAAAAAAGGACTAACCATCTCTGAGGTAGTTTCATCTGTATAATGAAGATAACGTTAGGACTGCTCTGGGATCCTACATGGGATAACATAGGTGAGAGTCCCCATACACTGACTGGCCCATTACAGGATCTCAAAATAGGTGTCATGGATTGAATTGTGTCCCTAAAAAATATATGTCAACTTGGTTAGGCTGTGATTCCCAGTATTGTGCGATTATCTACCACCTTGCCATCTGATGTAATTTTCCTATGCGTTGTAAATCCTACCTCTATGATGTTAATGAGGCAGGATTACAGGCAGTTATGTTAATGAGGCAGGACTCAATCTACAAGATTAGGTTGTCTCTGCAGTCAATCCCTTTTTTTTTTTTAATAACTTTTATTAAGCTTCAAGTGAACGTTTACAAATCCAATCAGTCTGTCACATATAAGTTTACATACATCTCACTCCCTACTCCCACTTGCTCTCCCCCTCTTGAGTCAGCCCTTTCAGTCTCTCCTTTCTTGACAATTTTGCCAGCTTCCCTCTCTCTCTATCCTCCCATCCCCCCTCCAGACAAGAGTTGCCAACACAATCTCAAGTGTCCACCTGATATAATTAGCTCACTCTTCATCAGCGTCTCTCTCACACCCGCTGACCAGTCCCTTTCATTTCTGATGAGTTGTCTTCGGGGATGGTTCCTGTCCTGTGTCAACTGAAGGTCTGGGGAGCATGGCTGCCGGGATTCCTCCAGTCTCAGTCAGACCATTAAGTTTGGTCTTTTTATGAGAATTTGGGGTCTGTATCCCACTGATCTCCTGCTCCCTCAGGGGTCCTCTGCTGTGCTCCCTGTCAGGGCAGTCATCGATTGTGGCCGGGCACCAACTAGTTCTTCTGGTCTCAGGATGATGTAGGTCTCTGGTTCATGTGGCCCTTTCTGTCTCTTGGGCTCTTAGTTGTCGTGTGGCCTTGGTGTTCTTCATTTTCCTTTGATCCAGGTGGGTTGAGACCAATTGATGCATCTTAGATGGCCGCTTGTTAGCATTTAAGACCCCAGACGCCACATTTCAAAGTGGGATGCAGAATGATTTCATAATAGAATTATTTTGCCAATTGACTTAGAAGTCCCCGCAAACCATGTTCCCCAGACCCCCGCGCTTGCTCTGCTGATCTTTGAGGCATTCATTCTATCCCGGAAACTTCTTTGCTTTTGGTCCAGTCCAATTGAGCTGACCTTCCATGTATTGAGTGTTGTCTTTCCCTTCACCTAAAGCAGTTCTTATCTACTGATTAATCAATAAAAAACCCTCTCCCACCCTCCCTCCCTCCCCCCCTCGTAACCACAAAAGTATGTGTTCTTCTCAGGTTTACTATTTCTCAAGATTTTATAATAGTGGTCTTATACAATATTTGTCCTTTTGCCTCTGACTAATTTCGCTCAGCATAATGCCTTCCAGGTTCCTCCACGTTATGAAATGTTTCACAGATTCGTCACTGTTCTTTATCGATGCGTAGTATTCCATTGTGTGAATATACCACAATTTATTTAACCCTTCATCCGTTGATGGACACCTTGGTTGCTTCCAACTTTTTGCTATTGTAAACAGAGCTGCAATAAACATGGGTGTGCATATATCTGTTTGTATGAAGGCTCTTGTATCTCTAGGGTATATTCCCAGGAGTGGGATTTCTGGGTTGTATGGTAGTTCTATTTCTAACTGTTTAAGATAACGCCAGATAGATTTCCAAAGTGGTTGTACCATTTTACATTCCCACCAGCAGTGTATGAGAGTTCCAATCTCTCCGCAGCCTCTCCAACATTTATTATTTTGTGTTTTTTGGATTAATGCCAGCCTTGTTGGAGTGAGATGAAATCTCATCGTAGTTTTAATTTGCATTTCTCTAATGGCTAATGATCGAGAGCATTTTCTCATGTATCTGTTGGCTGCCTGAATATCTTCTTTAGTGAAATGTGTGTTCATATCCTTTGCCCACTTCTTGATTGGGTTGTTTGTCTTTTTGTGGTTGAGTTTTGACAGAATCATGTACATTTTAGAGATCAGGCGCTGGTCGGAGATGTCATAGCTGAAAATTCTTTCCCAATCTGTAGGTGGTCTTTTTACTCTTTTGGAGAAGTCTTTAGATGAGCATAGGTGTTTGATTTTTAGGAGCTCCCAGTTATCGGGTTTCTCTTCAACATTTTTGGTAATGTTTTGTATTCTGTTTATGCCTTGTATTAGGGCTCCTAGGGTTGTCCCAATTTTTTCTTCCATGATCTTTATTGTTTTAGTCTTTATGTTTAGGCCTTTGATCCACTTGGAGTTAGTTTTTGTGCATGGTGTGAGGTATGGGTCCTGCTTCATTTTTTTGCAAATGAATATCCAGTTATGCCAGCACCATTTGTTAAAAAGGCTATCTTTTCCCCAATTAATTGACACTGGTCCTTTGTCAAATATCAGCTGCTCATACGTGGATGGATCTATGTCTGGGTTCTCAATTCTGTTCCATTGGTCTATGTGCCTGTTGTTGTACCAGTACCAGGCTGTTTTGACTACTGTGGCTGTATAATAGGTTCTGAAGTCAGGTAAAGTGAGGCCTCCCACTTTCTTCTTCTTTTTCAGTAGTGCTTTGCTTATCTGGGGCTTCTGTCCCTTCCATATGAAATTGGTGATTTGTTTCTCTATCCCCTTAAAATATGACATTGGAATTTGGATCGGAAGTGCGTTAAACGTATAGATGGCTTTTGGTAGAATAGACATTTTTACTATGTTAAGTCTTCCTATCCATGAGCAGGGTATGTTTTTCCACTTAAGTATGTCCTTTTGAATTTCTTGTAGTAGAGCTTTGTAGTTTTCTTTGCATAGGTCTTTTACATCCTTGGTAAGATGTATTCCTAAGTATCTTATCTTCTTGGGGGCTACTGTGAATGGTATTGATTTGGTTATTTCCTCTTCGGTGTTCTTTTTGTTGATGTAGAGGAATCCAAGTGATTTTTGTAAGTTTATTTTATAACCTGAGACTCTGCCAAACTCTTCTATTAGTTTCAGTAGTTTTCTGCAGGATTCCTTAGGGTTTTCTGTGTATATAATCATGTCATCTGCAAATAGTGATAACTTTACTTCTTCCTTGCCAATCCGGATACCTTTTATTTCTTTGTCTAGCCTAATTGCCCTGGCTAGGACTTCCAGCACGATGTTGAATAAGAGTGGTGATAAAGGGCATCCTTGTCTGGTTCCCGTTCTCAAGGGAAATGCTTTCAGGTTCTCTCCATTTAGAGTGATATTGGCTGTTGGCTTTGCATAGATGCCCTTTATTATGTTGAGGAATTTTCCTTCAATTCCTATTTTGGTAAGAGTTTTTATCATAAATGGGTGTTGGACTTTGTCAAATGCCTTTTCTGCATCAATTGATAAAATCATGTGGTTTTTGTCTTTTGTTTTATTTATGTGATGGATTACATTAATGGTTTTTCTGATATTAAACCAGCCTTGCATACCTGGTATAAATCTCACTTGATCAGGGTGAATTATTTTTTTGATGTGTTGTTGGATTCTATTGGCTAGAATTTTGTTGAGGATTTTTGCATCTATGTTCATGAGGGATATAGGGCTATAATTTTCTTTTTTTGTAATGCCTTTACCTGGTTTTGGTATCAGGGAGATGGTGGCTTCATAGAATGAGTTGGGTAGTATTCCGTCATTTTCTATGCTTTGGAATACCTTCAGAAGTAGTGGTGTTAACTCTTCTCTGAAAGTTTGGTAGAACTCTGCAGTGAAGCCGTCCGGGCCAGGGCTTTTTTTTGTTGGGAGTTTTTGGATTACCGTTTCAATCTCTTTTTTTTGTTATGGGTCTATTTAGTTGTTCTACTTCTGAATGTGTTAGTTTAGGTAGGTAGTGTTTTTCCAGGAATTCATCCATTTCTCCTAGGTTTGAAAATTTGTTAGAGTACAATTTTTCATAATAATCTGAAATGATTCTTTTAATTTCATTTGGTTCTGTTGTGATGTGGTCCTTCTCGTTTCTTATTCGGGTTATTTGTTTCCTTTCCTGTATTTCTTTAGTCAGTCTAGCCAATGGTTTATCAATTTTGTTAATTTTTTCAAAGAACCAGCTTTTGGCTTTGTTAATTCTTTCAATTGTTTTTCTGTTCTCTAATTCATTTAGTTCAGCTCTAATTTTTATTATTTGTTTTCTTCTGGTGCCTGATGGATTCTTTTGTTGCTCAATTTCTATTGGCTCAAGTTGTAGGGACAGTTCTCTGATTTTGGCTCTTTCTTCTTTTTGTATGTGTGCATTTATCGATATAAATTGGCCTCTGAGCACTGCTTTTGCTGTGTCCCAGAGGTTTTGATAGGAAGTATTTTCATTCTCGTTGCTTTCTAAGAATTTCCTTATTCCCTCCTTGATGTCTTCTATAACCCAGTCTTTTTTCAGGAGGGTATTGTTCATTTTCCAAGTATTTGATTTCTTTTCCCTAGTTTTTCTGTTATTGATCTCTAGTTTTATTGCCTTGTGGTCTGAGAAGATGCTTTGTAATATTTCGATGTTTTGGACTCTGCAAAGGTTTGTTTTATGACCTAATATGTGGTCTATTCTAGAGAATGTTCCATGTGCGCTAGAAAAAAAAGTATATTTTGCAGCCGTTGGGTGGAGAGTTCTGTATAAGTCAATGAGGTCAAGTTGGTTGATTGTTGTAATTAGATCTTCCGTGTCTCTATTGAGCTTCTTACTGGATGTCCTGTCCTTCTCCGAAAGTGGTGTGTTGAAGTCTCCTACTATAATTGTGGAGGTATCTATCTCACTTTTCAATTCTGTTAAAATTTGATTTATGTATCTTGCAGCCTTGTCATTGGGTGCATATGTATTTAATATGGTTATGTCTTCCTGATCAATTGTCCCTTTTATCATTATATAGTGTCCTTCTTTATCCTTTGTGGTGGATTTAAGTCTAAAGTCTATTTTGTCAGAAATTAATATTGCTGCTCCTCTTCTTTTTTGCTTATTGTTTGCTTGATATACTTTTTTCCATCCTTTGAGTTTTAGTTTGTTTGTGTCTCTAAGTCTAAGGTGTGTCTCTTGTAGGCAGCATATAGATGGATCGTGTTTCTTTATCCAGTCTGTGACTCTCTGTCTCTTTATTGGTGCATTTAGTCCATTTACATTCAGGGTAATTATAGATAAATAAGTTTTTAGTGTTGTCATTTTGATGCCTTTTTATGTGTGTTGTTGACAATTTCATTTTTCCACATACTTTTTTGTGCTGAGACGTTTTTCTTAGTAAATTGTGAGATCCTCATTTTCATAGTGTTTGACTTTATGTTAGTTGAGTCGTTAACGTTTTTCTTGGCTTTTATCTTGAGTTATAGAGTTGTTATACCTTTTTGTGGTTACCTTATTATTTACCCCTATTTTTCTAAATAAAAACCTAACTTGTATTGTTCTATATCGCCTTGTATCAGTCTCCATATGGCAGTTCAATGCCTCCTGTATTTAGTCCCTTTTTGATTATTGTGATCTTTTACCTATTGACTTCCATGATTCCCTGTTATGTGTATTTATTTATTTATTTTTAATTAATCTTAATTTGTTTGTTTTTGTGATTGCCCTATTTGAGTTGATATCAGGACGTTCTGTTTTATGACCTTGTGTTGTGCTGATATCTGATATTATTGGTTCTCTGACCAAACAATATCCTTTAGTATTTCATGTAGCTTTGGTTTGGTTTTTGCAAATTCTCTAAACTTGTGTTTGTCTGTAAATATCTTAATTTCGCCTTCATATTTCAGAGAGAGTTTTGCTGGATATATGATCCTTGGCTGGCAGTTTTTCTCCTTCAGTGCTCTGTATATGTCATCCCATTGTCTTCTTGCCTGCATGGTTTCTGCTGAGTAGTCTGAACTTATTGATTCTCCCTTGAAGGAGACCTTTCTTTTCTCCCTGGCTGCTTTTAAAATTTTCTGTTTATCTTTGGTTTTGGCGAGTTTGATGATAATATGTCTTGGTGTTTTTCTTTTTGGATCAATCTTAAATGGGGTTCGATGAGCATCTTGGATAGATATCCTTTCGTCTTTCATGATGTCAGGGAAGTTTTCTGTCAGGAGTTCTTCAACTATTTTCTCTGTGTTTTCTGTCCCCCCTCCCTGTTCTGGGACTCCAATCACCTGCAAGTTATCCTTCTTGATAGAGTCCCACATGATTCTTAGGGTTTCTTCATTTTTTTTAATTCTTTTATCTGATTTTTTTTCAGCTATGTTGGTGTTGATTCCCTGGTCCTCCAGATGTCCCAGTCTGCATTCTAATTGCTCGAGTCTGCTCCTCTGACTTCCTATTGCGTTGTCTAATTCTGTAATTTTATTGTTAATCTTTTGGATTTCTACATGTTGTCTCTCTATGGATTCTTGCAACTTATTAATTTTTCCACTATGTTCTTGAATAATTTTTTTGAGTTCTTCAACAGTTTTATCGGTGTGTTCCTTGGCTTTTTCTGCAGTTATCCTAATTTCATTTGTGATATCTTTAAGCATTCTGTAAATTAGTTTTTTATATTCTGTATCTGATAATTCCAGGATTGTATCTTCATTTGGGAAAGATTTTGATTCTTTTGTTTGGGGGGTTGGAGAAGCTGTCATGGTCTGCTTCTTTAAGTGGTTTGATATGGATTGTTGTCTCTGAGCCATCACTGGGAAACTAGTTTTTCCAGAAAATCCGCTAAAAAAAAATGCAGTCAGATCCCTATCAGAGTTCTCCCTCTGGCTCAGGCTATTCGGATGTTAATGAAGCTGCCTGGGGAGGGTGGGGGAGGGAACAGAGAGATAGGAGAGTAGCACCTCAGAATATAGCCAGAGTTGCTTGTCTTGCTTGGAATGACTGTTATATCTGAGATTCCCGCGGGCGCGTCGCCTATGTGTGCTGGCTGTGTGGAGATTGCCCCCGGGGGGTCTGGCCCGCTGGAGTCAAGGTCAGATCCTCCGCTTCCAGCCCCACGCCCAGCGTCAAGGCTCCCCTACTGGGACGGTGCACTCTTGACTCCAAAATCAGTCGCTGCCTCCTGGGGACTTCTCATCCCTCCAGCCACGTGGCCGTGCCGCCCCCGCGAACCAGTTGGGCCGCCTCCCGGGGTTAGTTCAGATGGGTGGAGCAGCTCCCCGTGCTTGTGCCGTGACCGAGTGTGCCGGCTGGGACGCTGTTCTCCCCACTCCAATACCAGCCGCTGCCTCCCGGGGACTTCTCCTACCGGCTGCGTCCCACGCCACCCGCGCGACCCGGCTGGGCCCCTTCCCGGGGTTAGTTCAGGGGGGTGGAGCAGCTCTCTGTGTTTATGCCGTACCTGCGTCCAGTCCAAATCCCGGCAGGACGGTTCTCCGGCTGGGACGCTGCTCTTCCTGCTCCAAGACCAGTCACTGCCTCCCGGGGACTTCTCCTACCGGCTGCGTCCCACGCCGCACACGGAACCGGCTGGTCCCCTTTCCGGGGTTAGTTCAGGGGGGTGGAGCAGCTCTCTGTGCTTGTGCCGTACCTGACTGGTACGCTGGCTCCAGGCTCTGGAAACAATCGCTGCTTCCCCGTATTAGTTCGTTCTCCGTCTCTAAATCTGTGTTTGTTGTTCAGGGTTCATAGATTGTTATGTATGTGATCGATTCACTTGTTTTTCCGTGTCTTTGTTGTAAGAGGGATCCGAGGTAGCGTCTGCGTAGTCCGCCATCTTGGCTCCGCCCCCCAGTCAATCCCTTTTGAGATATAAAAGAGAGAAGCAAACAGAGGGACAGGGGGACCCTATACCACCAAGAAACAAGAACCAGCAGAACAGCGCATTCTTTGGACCCTTGGTCCCTGCGCTGAGAAGTTGCTCAACTGGGGAAGACTGATGACAAAGACTGTCCCCCAGACCTGACAGAGAAAGAAAGCCTTCCCTTGGAGCTGGCACCCTGAATTCGGACTTCTAGCCTTCTAGACTGTGAAAGAATAAATTTCTCTTTGTTAAGGCCATCCACTTGTGGTATGTCTGTTACAGCAGCACTAGATAACTAAGACAATAGAGTAGTTCCCTTCTCCCCCAAAGTCAATCACAGAACATTACAATGAAAAGGGAAAATCAAGCATCACCCAGTCCTAAATGAATAGGCCAAATAATTCAAAAAGTTATGCTCATACACAGAATTCCTATATTATAAAACATGGTTAAGGCAGTAAGACACTACTACTACAAAAAAAAAAAAAACCTGTTGTTGTAGAGTCAATTCAGGCTCATAGCAATCCTACAGGACAGAGTAGAACTGCCCCACAGGATTTCCATGGAGCGGCTGGTGGATTCAAACTACCGACTTTTTGGTTAGCAGCTGAGCTTTTAACTCTGCACCACCAGGGTTCCAGTCATTACTACTGAATCTCGAAACCCTCACTAGAGTCAAATACAGATGAACAGCTGCAGTGAAAAAAACTCTTTGCACTGCTGCAATAGGGACTTCTTCCATCACCAACATCAGGCAAAAGGAAGCCCTTCTCCTCACATTTCTCCAAATCGGTGGGAAATCGGTATAAGTTTTCCTCCTTGCTGTAAGGATTACGGGTTGACAAGTAGAGATAGAAACCTGTCCTCCAAACTGGTCATAAAAATCAAAGCTGAAACTCAAAACATTTCCTCCTGGTACAACAATCAAATGGCTGGATTTTCAAACTCGCCCTCATAGCAATTAAACAGATAATGCATCTAAAACGCCTTTTTTTTTAATTGACTGTATTTTCTCATTATAAATACAGTATATAAAATACATAATTTATAGACTGAACTGGATCTTATTAAAGGCCTAGAAGTGTAGCCCTAACATGCTTATGGGAAAAAAAATGTGTCCTGAATTTTAAACAACTTACACACTAACTTTTAGGCCATAATCAAGAGAAGGCCAGAAGCAAAAAGCTGTGAGATAAAGAGGGAGGGTGCGAGCGAGTTGCCTTAGTTGGCAGAAGAGGCATCTAGATTGCATTAAACCACAGTTGCTAAGAAAATGTCTTCACAATAACTGCCTCTTCATTTACTCTCTCATTTAACAAGCATTTAAGTCTTGCCCTGTGCCCAATGCTGTGCCCCTACACCAAAAAAAAAAAAAAAACCCACGGCCGTCAAGTCAATTCTGACTCACAGCGACCCTATAGGGCAGAGTAGAACTGCCCAGTAGAGTTTCCAAGGAGCGCCTGGCAGATTTGAACTGCCAACCCTTTGGTTAGCAGCTGTAGCACTTAACCACTACGCCACCAGGGTTTCTGTGCCCCTACACAGGGAATAACAATTGTTCTAAAACTAAACGCACAGTCCTAGGAATGAAAAAATTTCATTTCACCTTCCTGAGTAAACCACATATCCCATCCTAGTGCTCTGAGATCACAAATGCCTACCTTGATTACCTTGCATTGCCTCCTTCTCAGAACACTTGAGGAAATATCTAGTGTTATTATTACTCTACGTGCTGAGGGAAAAGAAGAAATTAACACTTATTAAGCAGTTGGAATGCTCTCATTTGATTTTTACAACCCTGTTAAGATAGGTAAATCTTATCTCAAATTTACACATTGAGAAAAACATGTTAAATAACTTGCTCGCGGCACCAATAAAGAGAAGCCAGGACTCGGAACTCCACCAACTTCACCACACCAGACTTCCTCCCCAGAAGGAAAGAAATTACCACTTAAGTGCCACTGGACAGATCAGTTTCAAATCAATGACTTGTTACTCTAGTTAAGCAGTTCTGAGAGCAAGTTATAGAGAAAACAAACCATCAACTTCTCATTTCACAGAATCTATTCAGTATTCAGAGAATGCTCTAAGAGAGAGGGTAAAATGTCCCCAGAGGTGAATCCCAGCTCTTCGCATCATTTCCCAATTCCTTCTCAACAGAGACTCTAGGACTCTGGTTCCTCTTAACACTTCCATCTTGTGCGTTACATTATTATGCTGTTATAAGCTAATTAAAATTTCAGATAGTTACCTTTCAAAATGAGATTTTCTACCAGCATAGAAGACCTCTCTGCAGATCCTTAAACGTAAATACATTCAATTTCACACACTAACTTGCCTGACGATTTTCCAAATCGTTTGTTACCACTGCCAGTTTAAAAAGTTATTTTGTAGTAAATTTTGAACTAAATCTTGATGGAACTGCAGTAAAAACGGGATATAAAAATCTTTGTTCCCATAGATTCCCTATCTATAATTTTCCATTACGAGCTCACAAAAGATTTGTACATTCAACATTTTAAATGTGTTTCTAACTGAACGAGATGACAAGTGACTTAATGAAATGCGGCTCAACTCTCTTATCCTGTAACTGCTACAAAACACATTACAGAAGTAAAACTAGCATTCAATCTCCTCTTAAATTATTAAGTATTCTTTGTAAAGAAGTGGGATGTTAAAAGAATCATTTAGCTGTTGGAGTTTAACATGAAGACCCCAAGGTGAATAACAGTCTCATCCAAAAACAGGTTTTCTAATAAAACTGTAACTATAAAACATACTAAACTCAACAATGATACAAGTTCAAAAACACTCTCCGTTGTAGGATCACTATTTCTACTTACTGAAGGCAACACCAGTTAAAACGGATCAAACATTTGCAGTCAACTGTCAGCAACACTTGGAACTGGGAAAATGATATCAACGTTCTTCATCTTTGTGTCAGGTTCCACCTCAAAAATAAACAGCCCTCGGGCTTATGAACTCAGGTGCGGAAACTCATTAAAATCAAGGTTTTGAAGCGGAGAAGACAGATTCCCAGAATTTGGCTTCTTGGGAAAAACCTCGCAACAAAAACCTCAGGCAGCTGTCCAGGCCCTGCCCGCCCCTCCCATGGGCCGCACCTGCCTAGGCCGAGCCGCCAGCGCCCCCTGCCGCCTTCCCTGCGCCCCAAGCCCGCCCCGAGCCCTTGGCCCACCTCCACGCCCCTGGCCCGCGCCCCGCGCCCCGCTTCCGCCGCGCACCCGCCCCCACCCCGCGCTCGCCCCGCGCCGAGGCCGCGCAGCCTGCGGGCAGCGTGGCGGGGGGGGCGCGCAGTCGCGAATCGAGGCGGGGCCGGCGTCCTCCGGTACCCCTTCTGCAGCCAGACCCGAGCCTCACCTACCTACGCCGTATTTCTCCTCCTCCGTGGGGGTCCACATGGCCGGACCGGGCGCGGCCCCGCGGGCGCGGCGGCCGGCCGACAGCGCGGCGGGGACAGCCGCGGGCCCGGCTGTGGCGCACCGCGAGCCGAGGCGGGGGCGGTCAGGCGGCGCGGGGCAGTGGGCGGTGCATCCTTCGCTGGCCGGCCGGGATGCCGCCGCTGCCGCCACGTTCGAGCCGCGAGGCTGCCCGGACGGTCCAGCAGCTTCAGCTGGTACGGGCGAGGGCTCGCCACCTGGCCGCCGTGGCCGCTCCCACGCCGCCGCTCGGTTCCTCACAGCTCCGCCGATCGGCTCCCGGCGCCGCCGCGGCTCGCCTCACCTCAGCGGGCTCGCAGAACGCCCGCGCATGCGCCACTTCGCGGCGCGCGGGGGCTCGCGCTGCCCGGGCTCGCGCCGCCCGAGCCCGCGCGCGAACCCACGCGCCTCTGCCGCGCGCCGGCGGAGGGAAATTTGCGAGAGGCGATTGGACGGCCCGGCCGGGGGCGGGGCAGGCTTCTCTGCCCGCCCGGGGCCCTTGGCGGAGGCGAGCAGGTGGCGGGGCCATCGCCCCGACCCGGAGACTCTCATCCTGGGTTTGACCTTGGAGCACTGCGCGCGCGTACACACACACACACACGCACGCACGCACACGCACGCACACACGCACACACACACTCGAGCTGCTCCGTCTCTCTCTCTCTCTCTCACACACACACACACACACACACACACACACACACACACACACACACACACACACACGAGCTGCTATGTCCCATGCCTCCTACCGGGGCCTCAAGAGCCCCCTGGTCAGAGACATTAGATCCTGTAGAGGAGAGGACGACACCGTCTCAGACGCCTCTCATTGTCAGCCGCAGCGCTATGACTGCCCCAAGCCTGGAAAGGTCCCCAAAGTCACCATGTACATCCCTGGACCCAGCGAGATGGGATCTCCGCAGAGGGGGATGCAGTGGTGGCATACTCATACTGCTCATTCCTGGGTTCCCAGAGCGCCTTCCAGGCCCGGATATTTGACGCCTCCTCTTTCTCACTTAACTGAGTTGGTCTGCGTGGTAAATGCCTGGGACCTGAACAATCACCCTGGACCTCCTTGTAAGGAAGCGCTTCCTCCTTGGACTCCATGAGTCCTGCCAGTCCCAATACCTCTGCCCCTCCCATGTCTCTGCTCCCACATCTTCTTGAATTCGGGCTTCTTCCCAAAACTTTTATCCTCTCTGTTTTTGTTTTTTTTGTTGTTGTTGTTATCCGTGGTTCCCTAAGAATCCATTCACTCTAATGCCTGCAAATGTCGCCTTGTGACCCTAGCTCAGCCTCTCACCAAAGATCAGAATAGAGTTCACCAGAACTGCAAGACTTCTTTCTACCTCCATCTGGACCACATGGTATTCCCAGCCCCGATCCCATCAGATTCATCTGTCACCGACATCACGAGGTCATTTCTCATTATTGTTCTTGAACACCCCCACTCTTCAAAACCCAGCTCAATATCTCATGTCTAAAAAGTCTTCCTTGATCCTGCAGCCGGACTGGATCCTTCCCTCTTTTCCTGGGATTCCAACTGTGTGTTTGTGTCTATTTCCCCCCATAAGACCGTCAGCTCCCAGAGGGCAGGCTCCAGGGCACAGTCACCTTTCTGGTCCCTCAGCCCCTTGCCCAGCACCTGAAATATACTTGTTGAATAGAAGGAAAGCCTAATCCATGAATATCTCGGTAATCAACAGATTTTGTTGGTTCTTCCTTCACTAAGTCTTTTGTGATTGTCACTCCTCCCAGGCCTAACTGTGTTCACCTGAATTATTTTGGTGGCCTCTCAGCTCCTGACCTCTAGGTTCCTCCCCCCACCAATGAAGGCTGATCGCTCCTAACCTGGGAAAATGTCTGTTCTGTGAATGACCTTCTCAATAGACAGGGCACTCTTTTTGTCCCAGAACATAACAGAAGAGATGTTCTTATTTATGTAGTTAGGTGTTCCTGAAAAACAGACCCCTGCCCAATGGCGACAAACCAAAAAAATCAAACCCGTTGCCATCAACTTGATTCCAACTCATAGAGTGACCCTATAGGACAGAGTAGGACTACTCCATAGGGTGCCAAGGAGCAGCTGGTGGATTCAAACTGCCGACCTTTTGATTAGCAGCCGAGCTCTTAACCACTGTGCTTTGTCATGTCATTCCATGGTGTGTGGCCAGTGGCCACAATGCTTTCCCCAGGGAGCTTTCCAGCAAGTGAGGCTGAGCTACCCAGATCCTATGAACCTAGGAGGGCTGTGGTTATTTCATCCTCCAGTTCTGCTCCCTTATCTCATGTGCATGATGACAGTAGGACAGTAGCAGAGCACAGGGCCAATATTCCCCAAGTTTAATCTCTTGTTCCCAGTCTGAATCCACCTTAGATGACAGCTTTCCCAGACAAAGGCAATCCCATGCTAGGACTGCTGGGAAGTGGGAGGGCACCAAGGTGAGAAGGAGAGCATCTAATAACACTCAGACTCCTACAGTCATGCTGTTTGTACTAAATTTAGATTGTTTTCTTGAGTTGAAGCAAAAGGGCACAGCATACATCGAGGAATATTGGTCTTCAACAGGACTATGCACCTGCTTTCCTACCCCCACAGCATCTGGTCTGAGCCTTTACTTGGGCCCCAGTTCACTTGACATCCCCACATATACTTCACCCAGCACGTGATTTGACCTCTGGCTTGCCTCTGAAAATTAGTGACCCTTGGCACACTGCCTTCCCCTTCTCTGCACCCATTCTTCCTTGTGTCCTCACCACCACCTGGGCTCACCACTTGCCCCTTCTCAGGGTCTCCAGGACCCCACTGCACGATTGTTGTCCCTCCCCCCACCTCCATTTTCACCCTGTCTTGTTCCACAGGCTCCTTTCATCATCCCAGGAACTCCCTTCCTGTTGGTGCCCTCATCCCTCATTCCTTCTCTTTCTCCTCTCTCCATCTGACATTGTAGGAGAATCATCCTCTCCATATTCCTTCATTTCAATGTAATTCAGTTGATTCTCAGCCCCTAAAGATCTGGTTTCTGACCCCACACCTCCCAGAAACTGCTCCTCCTGAATTCCCCATAGCCATCCCAACTCCTGACATTCCCTGTCATTCCTTGGCTGTGGATGGTTGCATACAGCATTCCTCAGCCCATGTCCTCTCCTCCCTCGGAATCCACAGATCCTTCTCACTTCCAAGGGCCTCCTTAAGGCCACTTTCCCCAGGAAGACTTCCCTCAATTGCCCTCACTCAGCTGAAGGGGATTTTTCTCTCCCATGAGGGCATTGCCTCTAGCTCTTACTCAACCCACCCTCCTCCAAGAGTTCAAATGTGCCCGCCTTGCACATTGACGAGCATCTGTTTCCTTTCTTAGTGGCAAGGATTGCTATTCATTTATTTTTACCCTACACAAAGACTAACATAGTGCCTGCCACCTAACAGGAATTCAACATATACTCTCAGGTAAATGATGCGCCTGTATCTTTACTGAGACCATAAGGAAATCCACTGGAAAAAAAGAACTGGGAAATTTATCTCAGCAAATCACAAATCTCCAAATTCAGAAACTTGAATTAATTAGGGTAAATTTTTTGAAATGGGCACACTGGTTTTAATTTAAAATTCATAGAGACATTTTTAGACCAATGAAATAAAATTGAGAGTCCAGAAATAAACCCAAACATCTATGGTCAACTGATTTTTTACAAGAGTGCCAAGTTCATTTGATAGGGAGAGAAGAGTCCCTTCAATAAATGGTCCTTAGAAAATTGGATTTCCACCTTCAGAAAAATGAAACAGGATCCGTTCCTCACACTGTACACAAACAAATTCAACATGGATTAAGGACCTAAATGTGCATACTAAAACCATAAAATTCGTAGAAGAACAAGCAGAAGCAAGCCTGTCAGGCCTAGCTTTCAACGATGGATTATCTAATATAATAGCAAAAGCACAAACAGCAAAAGACAAATAAATGGGACGTCATAAAAATTAAAAGCTTTTGTTCGTCAAAAGGCTTTACCAAAAAAGTGAAAAAACAAGCTACCAACTGGGAGAATATCTTCAGAAACCATGTATCTGACAAAAATCTAATAACCAAAATATGTAGAAAACTTCGACAACTTAACAACAAAAAGACAACACAATCATACAGTGAGCAAAGGACTTGAATGGACGTTTCACCAAAGAGGACATTCAAATGAACACCAAACACATGAAGACACGCTAACCGTCATTAGCCATCAGAGAGATGCAAATCAAAACTACGGTGAGATACCACTTCACTCCTAGTAGGATGGCTAGGGAAACCCTAGTGTCATAGTTGTTAGGTACTATGCCTGCTAACCAAAAAGTTGGTGGTTTGAATCCTCCAAGTGCTGCTTGGAAACTCTGTGGGCAGTTTTACTCTGTCCTATAGGGTCGCTATGAGTTGGAATCTACTCAACAGTAATGGGTTTGGTTTGTTTGTTGGTTGGTTGGTTGGTTGGTTGGTTAGGTGCCCTGGTGGTGTAGTAGTTAAGAGCTTGGCTGCTAACCCAAAGGTCAGCAGTTCAAATCTACCGCCATTCCTTGGAAACCCTATGGGACAGTTCTACTCTGTCCTATAGGATCGCTATGAGCCAGAATCAACTGGACGGCAACAGATTTGATTTTGGGTTTAGGATGGCTAAGATTTAAAAAAAAAAGAAGAAAGTAACAAATGTTGACAAGGATGTGGGGAAATTGGAACTGTCAGCCATTGCTGCTTGTGAGAACACAAAATGGTACACCTGTTATGGAAAACAGTGTGGTGTGGTGGTTCCTCAAAAAACAAAAATAGAACTACCATATGACTCAGCAATTCCACTTCTAGGTATATACCCAGAAGACTTGAAAGCAGACACTCAAAAAGAGATTTATACACCAGTGTTCATTGCAGCACTATTCACAATAGCCAAAAGGTGGAGACAACCTAAATGCCTATCAACAGATGAATGGACAAACAAAATGTGGTACAAACATACAATGAAATAGTACTCAGCCAGTAGAAGAAATGAAGTCTTGGTACCATGCTACAGTAGAGAAGGAGCTTGAAGACGTTATGCCGAGTGAAATAAGCCAACCACAAAAGGACAAATATTGTATGAACTCACATGTATAAAAAGACAAGAAAAGGGAAATGTACAGAGACCAAAGTTTATTAGTGGTTACCAGGGGCAGGAAGGAGGGTGGAAAAGCAGGTTAACAGTGATGGAAAAATCGCATTGATTAAGGGTAGGGTTGCACAGCCAATTATTGTAATTGCTATCAGTAAGCAGCACACCTGTAAAAAGTTGAATTGACAAAAATTGGGTGATAAATATATTTTCAACAACAATAAAACAAAAAGAGTAGCTGCTGAGGCTGCTTATGTACAACCAAACACTTCATGGGATTTGGTTCCTTGGTTTGGAGGTTTAGGGTCATGGTCTCATGTAACATCCCAGTTAATTGGTCTAATACCGTGTTTAGTGCTTCTGTTCTACCTCCTAGTTCATTGCATAGTCCCTGGGGTCTTAAAAGCTTGCAAGTGGCCATCTAAGTCACAACAACTGGTCTATTTACTTGGAGCAACAGAGGAAGGAAAGTCAGGAATAGGAGGAGGATATGGAATGTGTGGCTAACTGACTCCATGAACAAGGGCCTCTTTTGCCATGAGACCAGAAGAACTGGATGGTGCACAGCTACCATTACTGAACATTTTGATCAAAGATTCCACAGAAGAATCCTGATCAAAAGGGGGGAAATGCAGAGCAGAATTTCAAATTTTCATGGACTCTGGACTTTCTGGAACCATGGAGGGTGGATGACCTGCTGAAACTATTGCCCTGAGATAATCTTGAAACCTTAAACCAAAAATATTCCCCAAAACCATCTTATAAGCAAATAACAGTTTAGCTTAACTCATAAAAAATGTCTGCCTTGAGTACTATGCTCTTTTAAGAACTATCTATACAGGATCAAATTGAAAACAGCAACTCAAAAATTAGATAGGAGTCTTAGGGGCACTGAGTTTATGTTAATAAGGGTGGAATAACTCGGAAAAGGAAGGTAAGAATGGTTACACAACTTGAAGAATGTAATCAATGTCACTAATCGTACATGTAGAAACTTGAATTCGTGTATGTTTTGCTGTGTATATTCTGAAGAAGAACAACAAAATAAATAAGATTTAAAAGAAAAAATATTCATTGAGACATTTTATCAAGTAGCTATATAAAAGATAAACATGGTGGGGCAATTTATCTAATAAACAAAGAAGTCTGTAAACGGTTTGACATAACATGCTGCTATTACTTTTGGGTTAAACTCATTACCTCAGATGATAAATTACAGCTTGGTGAGTGAGGAAGGAATCAAGCCTTCAGCAAGAAATTCTTTTAAGACTGGTGCTATTAAAAATGTGCAACAAGGAGCAAGGGCGGGGGTTTGGGGACCATGGTTTAAGGGGACTTCTAAGTCAATTGGCAAAATAATTCTATTATGAAAACATTCTGCATCCCACTTTGAAATGTGGCATCTGGGGTCTTAAATGCTAACAAGCGGCCATCTAAGATGCATCAATTGGTCTCAACCCACCTGGATCAAAGGAGAATGAAGAACACCAAAGTCACACGATAACTATGAGCCCAAGAGACAGAAAGGGCCACATGAACCAGAGACTTACATCATCCTGAGACCAGAAGAACTAGTTGGTGCCTGGCCACAACCAATGACTGCCCTGACAGGGAGCACAACAGAGAACCCCTGAGGGAGCAGGAGATCAGTGGGATGCAGACCCCAAATTCTCACAAAAACACCACACTTAATGGTCTGACTGAGACTAGAGGAATCCCGGCGGTCATGGTCCCCAAACCTTCTGTTGGCCCAGGACAGGAACCATTCCCGAAGACAACTCATCAGACATGGAAAGGACTGGACAGTGGGTAGGAGAGAGATGCTGATGAAGAGTGAGCTATTTGTATCAGGTGGACACTTGAGACTGTGTTGGCATCTCCTGTCTGGAGTGGGGATGGTAGGGTAGAGAGGGTTGGAAGCTGGCAAAATTGTCACGAAAGGAGAGACTGGAAGGGCTGACTCATTAGGGGGAGAGAGTGGGAGTATGGAGTAAGGTGTATATAAACTTATATGTGACAGACTGACTTGATTTGTAAACGTTCACTTGAAGCTCAATAAAAGTTAATAAAAAAAAATGTGCAACAAAACACTAGGAAAAATATCAATACTGTAACCAAACAGATTTTGCACACAATGTACAATGCAGACAGCACCATCTTTTCTTCTTAAATGGAATTTAAGTTCATCAATTTTTTTTTTTATCATAAGCAAGCTCTATAATGGTAATTGCCCCATCACCTTTGGCGAGTGAGACCGGACCTCTACAAAGCTCAGCTAGCTACATTCCATATCTTCTCTCTTTGTTTTCTGCCGCCTGGAGAATCAGGCAGCAGCATTTAAGAAGCCAGCCAGTCTTATGACTCGGCTTATAAAACAATGTGTAGTCACAAAGATGATGTTTACCTAGGATCATTCCAGACGCTCTTGTTACTGAAGCCAGCAAGCAGTGGGCAAGTGGTACAAGATACTCATTCTTGCAAGAGTGTCTGGCAACGGTGCCAAAGCAGCACTCACTTCCTTCTCCCAGAATTGAGCTCATCTATGCTCTGTCCAAGTGGAAGGATGCTCCAGTTTCCAAACAGTAGGAAGAGCTCAGAGAAATGCAATGAGCATAGAATCAAATCCAGGCAAAGCGCAGCTGATGGTTGTGACATTCCATCTTCTCTTGATCAGGAGGTGCCAGCACCTAGAGCTTATGCCCATATCCAGCCCAGTTTCAGCTGGATGGAAGGCTCAGGAACAAGTATTACCCAAACCATCTCCGCTTGGCTGGGTTCCTCAAGGAGCAAGTCTGCCGTAGTTAATAAAGCACCTGCAGAACTGGTTTTCTTCATGGCAGAGAGACACCCCTCACTCCCCCTTGTATTCCCCCAAAGCAGCACTTTTTAGAAAAACTCCTAGGAGGCAACATTGGAATAAAAGGTTAACACAGAGTAGGTTAACACACAGATGGCTGGCAAAGTTAGGGTCCTTTCAGGTAAAGACCTAAAGTGACTAAGAAGATATTATTAGTATTTTGCTTTAGATTTGGTTGCATCTGAATATCTTTGTGGTGGGGAGGGAATAGGGAAAGTGTGAAAGAGAGACAGATTAAGCAGTACAATATTTCATTATTTTCCCTAAAATGACAAACTTTAACCATCTGCTCCTATTTTATCAACCCATTTAATATTACTAAAATGTGGATTCCTTGCAGTTAGCCAGGGTTTTCAAAAAAGAAATGACCAATGCTCCCATTTTCAATTGCTTGAGACTGATGTGTTGCTTAAGGATGGGCTGTAGTTATGGAGCCCCACCTCAAGAAGCACTCCTAGATATGTCAGAGACACCTCACAGGCGTGTCCAAGGTGGAACATTCATCTTCTCTCCTTGGGCAGCAGCAGCCTTGTGGCCACAGGCATCACGATGTCTTCCTATGCCTGAGACACTCCTTTGCAGACCAAGGGAAGGTGACATGCAGCAACAAATGGATTCCCCATTGGAAAGAAAGATACTTGCAGAAAATCTGAGGAACAGGGACAGTCAAAGGATAAGATAGTACCCACCCCATAAGCACTACAATTAACTCTTTTATCCAGAAAGGGTTGCTATGGATTGAGTTGTGAAGCCTCAAAACATGTAATCCATTTGGGAATAGAGTTTTCTTTCGTATGTTAAGGAGGCCACATCAGGGTGTGTTTTAAACCAATCAGTTTTGAAATACAAAAGGAGAAGATTAGGCACAGAAGCAAGCACAGATGGAAGATGATAGATACCATGCCACATGAAGATTGCCAAGAAGCCAAGGAACAGAAGCTGAGAAGAGACGAGGACTTTCCTCAGGGCCAACAGACAGAGAAAGTCTCCCCCTAGAGCCAATGCCCTGAATTCACACTTCTAGCCTCCTAAACTGTTAAGAAAATAAATTTGCATTCACTAAAGCTACCCACTAAGAAACTAAGACAGGGGTACAATGGTAGTCTTGTCTTAGTAGGCATCTCCTAGGACTCAGTTATGATCAACCGCTGAAAGAAACTTGCTGAGTTGATTAGGTGAGGGCCAAGACTCAGTGCTGGCATCACTTTTATAAAGCCTTTCATGAGCCTCTCACCCACCTGCCCCTGGTAGCAAGGCCACTCCCCACAGAGCCCTCACTGTACAGATACCCACTGTTTTTCCTCTAACGCTTTACTGTACTTTCTTCCTACCCAAGACTGTGAGTTACCTGGGGACAGCAGCCATGCCCTGTTCTTCTTTGCATCTTCAGAACTTAGCACACAGTGCCTGGCATGTAGTAGGTGCTCAATAAATATTGCTTGAATGAACACACTAGTGAATGAGTGCTTTTTTTTCTTTCTTTCTTTCAGAAATGTTTATCTTCGTTCCAATAAGGTTTTTGTGTGTTTGTTTCTGGACAAGGAAATGGGAGGAAATAGAATCAAGAACAATACCCACCCTCCCTCCGGAAGGAAGGGCAAGTAGATAGAGACTTAGCATTACTTAGTTCTCCTTTCCCTTTGGGGGAAATAACTATACCCTTGAATTTCTGCACTAAGTCACCAAAGAGTAATTGAAACTAAAAACCTTGGAGAGTAATTAGCAACAAAACATTCTAATGTCAAGAAGTGAATTTTATGAGACCATATCTGTAATATTAATTGGGCTTCTGCATAGCCAAATGGTGAAATTATTGCTCCAATACAAATACACCCAAAAGAGAAAAACAGCCAAAAATAGCACAGATATTGCAAATCAGAACAGAGGTAATCTCTCTACATATAAAAAGCAACCAATTGCAACGCCTTCACCAATTCACTTGAGTTAAGTGCAAAACAAAGCCTGTTTGGTTGGTGCAATCTCATCTACCCCATATCTGAATTGCTGTGGGGCTGGGGCTAGGAAGGGAACTGAGACTTTGTTCCCATCAGCTCTTTGTTTTTTATACCTTGAAGAGTAAGAAATTTGAATTACTCATTCATTAAATTCTTATTGAGTACCTATTATGGATGAGGTCCAGGACAGAAGATGTTCATGGACTTTCTCACCACGGAGCTTACCATCGAGTTGGGGGGAAGAGACATTGAACCAATTATCACACAAGTGAAGCTATATTTAGGGAGAGATGTAAGTACTAGGAAAGAAGAGTACAGTGTGCAAAGGGAGCACCAGCCAAGGGTCCTGACCTAGTCTGGCAAGTCAGGGAAAACTTCCTGGAGGAAGTGATACTTAAACTGAGACTTGAGGATACAGTCAAGTCAGCCAACTAAAGAAAGAGAGGAAGTATTCCAGGCAGAGAGAGCAGCATTTGAGGAGGTAGGAGGAAAGGTGCTTGATGTATCCGAGGACTGAAAAAGCCAGTGTGCCCAGGATGTGATAAGCCAGCGTGCCCAGGATGTGATAAGCCAGCAAGTAAGTAAGTGGAGGGAGAGTGAGGAGAGATGTGGCTGGAGTGGGAGGCAGGCCATGTCCTGGGTTTTGGTGCATCCCATGACATTGGATCACCAACCATTGCCAGGCCCTCAGTCAAAAGCAGAGACAAGAGAAGTGAGTAAAGAAAAGCCCTAAAACCAGACCACTCAACCAGACTGATGAGAACAGCAGCCTAAGGAAAGGTCCATCTCCTTGTGGGCTGGACTTAGAGGCACCACTGCACATTCCCCAATTGTCTGAGCACGACTCCTCACCTAGGACTGCCCCAGGCTTTCCTTTTCTCCTTGAGCCAATCCCTCCTTGATTCTCAAGGCTCCAACCCTCATCTCCCAGGCTCAGACAGCGAGAGCAACTTACCTTCCTGCAGAACCTGCTGTCTGGGATCTGTGAGGGGTTCTGGGACCTGCTGCTTCATCTGTAATCTCAACACCTTGCTTGCCACCCATAGCTCTGCCCAAGCTAAGGGTCTAGGGAAAGGACATCATGAAGCATGCCAAGAAGCAAATGGCTCTAAATCCCATCCTTGAAGAACGTTTGATAGAGGATGAGAGAAAAGCCTCTTTAAAGAAAAACTCTTATAATAGCACACCTTGGAAAAACATGCAGGGTGCTTAACCCCAGGAGTAGCAGGCCCAGTATTTACCCTGTTGCCAGTGAGGAAGAGCAACTCTAAGAAACTAAAACTACTCAGTTCTCCAATTAGCACTGAGGGTGATAGATCTGAATTTATAATACGCAGTCATGAATTATGGAGAGATTGGGGATGAGATCCAGATCGAGAGAATCTACCATCCCGGGAGCCATGTCGATTTTTTATGAGAACTCCTCACCAGGTAGCCCCTGCTGAAATCAGATCCGCATTCAGCCTGTCCTATCCCCCATTCCAGCCTGTCCTTGGGCTTTTTCAAGTTTCAAGTGATGGAGCAACAGAGAATAGAGCTTGAAGACTCTGAAGTCAGAGATGGGTTCACATTCAGCTTCAGCCAGTTCCCAGCTGGTGACCTTGGGCAAGTATTTTAATCTCTCTGAGCCCAATTTTTTCCCCTGTCAAGTGGGAATTATAATAACATCTACTTCAGGGATGCTTCTGAGGATAATGCCTGAGAAGCTGTCAACACAGGGCTTGGCACATGGTAAATGTTCACTAAACAGTGACTGAGGCTGGAAGGTTTGGCATCTCACCCCCCTTCCCACTGGTTCAGGCTGCTTACCAGAAATGCCGGACCTCTGGCATTTGGGGAGCCTGCTTCTCCCCTGAGCCAGCCTCTGAGAGCTCTTTTGATTACCCCCGCCCAACTGGGCTGGCCTTCCCACGTCCCCCTTGTACCAGCCAGCACTTAGCTCACCACCAGCCCCTTCTCTCTAACACCAAAAGATATTTATTTCCCTGAGCGATTTATGTAATAGAACACCCCTGAGAAACTTGGATCTCATCGATTCACCTCCACGGCCACCACATCCCCTACTTGCAGCCACACTCCCTAGAGCCACAGGGTCCTTAGCTGCCAAGGCATAGATTTGTTTCATTTTGCATTGGTTTAAAGGTCAAACATGACTTTCTCCCCATTATTGTACTGACTCTCTGTTTCCTGGATTAGTCACAGTCTTTGCTATCAAATTAAATATTCCTCGGTGGTTATTTTTAGGGAAATCTTTTTCTTAACTCTACACAGTGCAATGATGTGTGTGCACCCACAGCTCTGGAATCCATGTATTACCAGGTGGACTCCAAGTTGTGTGGGGCTCAAATTCCTCTAGAAAGCAGCAGTCAGCTGGTCCTGTGCTCCAGAGCAGTGGTGTTTGTAGCGTGACTCGGTAATCCCACACCTAGTTCAGAATAATTAATGCCCCAGACCTTGGATGATCCAATTATCCACCAGTCAATCTAGAAAAGACCCAAAGGAGGTTCTTAGCACAACTGGGAATTAAGCAAAGCACGTCTGTGCCATCCCAACCTCTTGTTTGGCTCTTTCCTCACTCCTAACACAAGGGCACTAAAGGCAATTGTGCCCTCACACCCTGCAACCCCATGAAATCCTGTTTCTCAGGAAAGGGCCTGTGTAAAAATGGTGTGGAGGTGGTGTCTGACCTTCTCTCTCTTCACAAGGGAGAAGAAGAATCAGCCTAAGGGTGATTCCTATGAGGCAGAGGTCACACATGCCTCCTCTCTCCACATCTTTACTAATTCTGACACCAACCGTCCCTCCCACAGCACACTCTACTTCTCTGCTGGGTTTGACAATTCATTGCAGTGGCCACACAGAGCTTAACAGACCATACTCATGATTATGGGGCTTATTAGGGAAGTAACAGCTTACAATTCAAGTTTAGGAATGCTCAGGAGCTCAGGATACAGTTTTTCCATCAGGACAGCCTCTTCCCAGCCATGCTTGCAGGCACATCTCTCTCTGGCCCTAGGCCTCTTCCCTGCTCAGGCAACTGTTACAACACTCTTTTAGCTCTGCCAGTAAGTCCCCAGAAACATCCCAGGCACTCAACTTTCTCACTTTGTGGGCCAAGAAGCCCACTGTACAGTCTCCTGCCACTGCTTCTCACCACCTTCAGGGTTACAGCTTGCTCTCTTTCTTGGTCTCCTGGTTCCAGGAACTCCTCAGCACAGGGATCCTGGGCCCAAAGGACGCACTCTCCACTCCTGGCTGTTCTTCCTCAGTGGTGGCAGGATCTTCTCCCTGCTCTGGAATTGGCTCTCTTTTGAAGTCCAGCAGGATGGCAAAACTGACCAATCCCCTTGGTGGGCCACAATTACCCCATTTGCACAGTCCCACTCAATCAACCTGGGTGGGAATTACAAGACCATGGCGAGAAAGACCATACAAAAGTAATCCATTGCATCGCAGCCTGTCACTCCTGACTGAGGCCTGAGTGAATGACAGTGGTGACACCCTGCCTTTTCCGTACTGTCCACATTTGCACAGGCCAGCATTGATACAGAAATGAGGTCCACACAACAAAATTTCAGACTGACCTGGGGTGGGTGTGCAAGAGAGGGGCTGGGGGTTGCTAGAAGGGAGCCTGCTTCACCTACTTAAAGGTACTGTGGGGATAAGAAGTTATGCAGACCTTGGCCTTAAGGAACTCAAGGTAGAGCTGAGGGACAGGACTCTCAGAAAGTGACTAGACAATAACATAAGATTCAGTGCTTCCCCCTGGAGCATACACTGTGGTGGGACTGTGGATTTCTCACTCCTAATGCACTCTTCCATGTGTGGGTCTCCACTGGCTGTAACACCCAAGCCTTACTTACCCATGACAAGTGAGACTCAGGGAGAAGCAGGAGGTCAGTCTAATTCTGGGGTCAGTTTGTAGGCCCATTTGGCCTCACACTAAGCTGCTTCCTACCTCCAGCCTTCATCAGTGACAAGGTGATGCTTTGGCCTGAGTATTATTTGTCACCTTATTCAGAAGTTGGATGGGGGGAAGGGATCCTCTCAGAGACCCCCTGTAGACTATAAATGCTATGAATGTTCTGCCATGTAGACCAGAAAAATCCAGAAAGGCTTGGCTGAGGAGGCCAGGTGTCAGAGGATGTATGACTCTACGCATCTCAGGAGTGAAGGGGCCACTCTTGGTGGAGGTCTCATGAGCCAAGGTACAGAGGCAGGAAGAAGCGGAGACCTATGGGAAGCAGCAACAAGGCCAGGGTCACCAGAGCCTGAGGTTTCCTAGGGGAGGTGGCAAGCGGGTGAAGGCAGAAGACAGAAGAGGCTAAATGGTTAGTAGAGACTAGACTAGCCAGTTGTCTAGGAGTGTTTTCTGAAGGCTCTGCAGGGATCAGGGCAAGTGATCTGGGGCAGAGTCAATGATGGGCTTGGAAGAGACTCTATGGGGCAGGAGGGAGGCTGCTGTGACAGTGCCATGGTTTTCTGGGGTGAAGGTGTGGGTCTGACCCAGGAAAGTGGCGCTGAAAACTGAGCAGTAGGGAGCACATGGGATCCTCAGGAGGAAGTATGTGACTGTGGAGTGGGACTGGTTCTGGGGGCCACAGTCCAAGAAGCTTAACTGCAGATCACTCAGGTGCATGAGGATGGCCTTGGCAGGGCCTGGTAAGCCATTCGGGGAGCCCACTGGGAAAGGTACAAATGTGGTTCATCCAAAGGAAACTGTTTCCTCTCTTTAAAGGAAATAGAACCAGTAAATGAACAGTTGGAAAAACTGCACATCTCTAGGGCATCTCCTCTGACTATCAAAAAAAAGTAGGTTGAAGCTACAGTGAAATCCCTTCTTTGGCCCATGATAGGCATAAATGATTTTTAAGTGACAGTATACAGGCAGTTAGAAGTGTGAGGGCAGGCTACCTCATGTGGCATTTCCCAGCGGGGCGGGTCCAGTTCCACCCTCCCACCAGCAATACGGCAAGTAGGTATCAAGAGCCCTCAAAATATTAGTTCTGTAAGAATGGATCTGGGGAAAGCATCACTCACATAGATATTCAATGCAACACTCACTATAAGTCTTGGAAATAATCCAAATGACCACCAGAGGGAATGAGTTGACGGAACATGGGCTATTACCTCATGCAAATTTATGAAGTCAGTAACAACCTTGAAAACCATATATCAACAAGGAGAATGTTTATTATGTAACATTCAGGCTGAAAAACTCTGATCACAGCGTGGTTATAATTATGCAAGAACAAATAAATACGTATAGAAACAAACCAGAGTAAAATACACCAAGAAGTGAACCTTTTCTTCCTTTCAGTATTTTCCCAATGAATGTGTGTTGCCTTTATGACAAACCTACCTGTATAAAGATTTCTTAGGAGAATAACACACATAGGCAGGACATAAGAGAATAATGACAGGAAAGGAAGATGTAAAACTGTTTTTATTCATGTTGTCAGATGCCATTAAGTCAGTTCCAACTCATAGCGACCCTATATACAACCAAACAAAATATTGCCTAGTCTGTGCCACCCTCACGATTGTGATACTTGAGTCCATTATTGCAGCCACTGTGTCAATTCATCTCATTGAGGGTCTTCCTCTTTTTCACAGACCATCTACTTTACCAAGTGTCTTAGTTATCTAGTGCTGCTATAACAGAAATACCACAAGTGGATGGCTTTAAAAAGAGAAGTTTATTTCCTCACAGCAAAGTAGGCTCAAAGTCCAAATTCAGGGCGCCAGCTCCAGGAAAGGCTTTCTCTCTCTGTCGGCTCTGGAGGAAGGTCCTTGTCATCAGTCTTCCCCTGGACTAGGAGCTTCTCCGTGCAGGTCCAAATGAGACACTCTGCTACTGGCACTGCTTTCCGGGTGGTATACGGTACCCCCTCTCTGCTCTCTTCCCTTTCCTTTTATCTCTTGTAAGATAAAAGGTGGTGAAGGCCACACCACAGGGAAATTCCTTTACATCGGATCAGGGATGTGACCTGAGCAAGGGTGTTACATCCCGCTCTGATCCTCTTCAACATGATCCAATCTTGTCTCATTAACCACAGGCAGAGATTAGGATTTACAACATACAAGAAAATTGTATCAATCACAAAATGGAGGACAATCACACAATTCTGGGAATCATGGCCTAACCAAATTGACACGTATTTTGGGGGGACACAATTCAATCCGTGACACCAAACAAGATGTCGTTCTCCAGGACCTGATCCCTCCTGATAACATGTTCAAAGTATGTGAGACGAAGTCTCACCATCCTTGCTTCCAATGAGCATTCTGGCTGTACTCCTTCCAAGACAGATTTGTTCATTCTTCGGGCAGTCCACGGTATAGTCAATATTCTTTGACAAACCATAATCCAAAGGTATCAATTCTTCATTTGTCTTCCTTATTCATTGTCCAGCTTTTGCATGCATATGAGACAATCGAAAATACTAAGGCTTGGGTCAGGCACACTTTAGTCTCAAAATGACATTTTAATACTTTTATATTTAATACTTTAAAGAGATCTTTTGCACCAGATTTGCCCAGTCGTTTTGATTTATTGACTACTGCTTCCATGGGCATTGATTGCAGAGCCAAATAAAATGAAATCCTTGGTAACTTCAATCTTATCTCCATTTATCATGATGTTGCTTATTTGTCCCGTTATGAGGACTTTTGTTTCCTTTTTTTCTTAATTTTTATTGTGCTTTAAGTGCAAGTTTACAAATCAAGTCAGACTCTCATACAAAAACTTATAAACACCTTGCTATATACTCCTAATTGCTCTCCCCCTAAGGACACAGCACACTCCTTCCCTACACTCTCTCTTTTCATGTCCATTCGGCCAGTTTCTGACCCTCTCTACCTTCTCATCTCCCCTTCAGACAAGAGATGCCCACATAGTCTCATGCATCTACTTGATCCAAAAAGCTCATTCTTTACCAGTATCATTGTCTATCCCATAGTCCAGTCCAATCCTTGTCTGAAGAGTTGGTTTTGGGAACGGATCCTGCCTTGGGCAAACAGAAGGTCTGGGGACCATGACCTCTGGGGTGCTTCTAGTCTCAGTCAGACTACTAAGTCTGGTCATTTTTCGAGAATTTGAGGTCTGCATCCCACTGATCTCCTGCTCCTTCAGGGGTTCTCTGATGTGTTCCCTGTCAGGACAGTCTTTGGTTGTAGCTGGGCACCATCTAGTTCTTCTGGTCTCAGGCTGATGTAGTCTCTGGTTTATGTAGCCCTTTCTGCCTCTTGGGCTCATAATTACCTTGTGTCTTTGGTGTTCTTCATTCTCCTTTGCTCCAGGTGGGTTGAGACCAATTGATGCATCTTAGATGGCGGCTTGCTAGCGTTTAAGACCCCAGACGCCACTCTCCAAAGTGGGATGCAGAACGTTTTCTTAATAGATTTTACTATGCCAGTTGACCTAGATGTCCCCTGAAACCATGGTTCCCAAACCCCTGCCCCTGCTACACTGGCCTTCAAAGCATTCAGTTTGTGAAGGAAACTTCCTTGCTTTTGGTTTAGTCCAGTTGTGCTGACCTCTCCTGTACTATGTGCTGTCTTTCCCTTCACCTAAAATAGTTCTTATCTACTATCTAATTAGTGAAAACCCCTCTCTCTCCCGCCTTCCCTCCCCCCTCTTGTAACCATCAAAGAATATTTTCTTCTCTGTTTAAACTATTTCTCCAGTTCTTATAATAGTGGTCTTATACAATATTAGCCCTTCTGCAACTGACTAATTTCACTCAGCATAATCCCTTCCAGATTCCTCCATGTCATAAAATGTTTCACGGATTCATCATTGTTCTTTATCAATGTGTAGTATTCCATTGTGTGAATACACCATAATTTATTTACTCATTCATCCGTTGACGGGCACCTTGGTGGCTTCTATCTTTTTGATGTTGTAAACAGTGCTGCAATGAACACAGGTGTGCATATATCTATTTGTGTAAAGGCTCTTACTTCTCTAGGATATATTCCAAGGAGTGGGATTGCTGGATTGTATGGTAGTTCTATTTCTAGCTTTTTAAGGAAGGGCCAAATCGATTTCCAAAATGGTTGTACCATTTTACATTCCCAACAGCAGTGTAAAAGTGTTCCAGTCTCTCCACAACCTCTCCAACATTTATTATTTTGTGCTTCTTGGATTAATGCTAGCCTCGTTGGAGTGAGATGGCATCTCATTGTAGCTTTGATTTGCATTTCTCTAATGGCTAATGATCCGAGCATTTCCTTATGTATATGTTAGCTACCCGAAGGTCTTCTTTAGTGACACGTCTGTTCATATCCTTTGCCCATTTTTTAATTGGGTTGTCTTTTTGTAGCTGAGTTTTTGCAGTATCATGTAGATTTTAGAGAGCAGGCACTGATTGGAAATGTCATAGCTAAAAACTTTTTCCCAGTCTGTAGGTAATCTTTTTACTGTTTTGGTGAACGCTTTGGAGGAGCATAGGTGTCTGATTTTTAAGAGCTCCCAGTTACCTAGTTTCTTTTCTGTATTGTTAGTAATGTTTTGTATACTGTTTATGCCATGTATTAGGGCTCCTAATGTTGTCCCTATTTTTTCTTCCATGATCTTTATCGTTTTAGGTTTTATATTTAGGTCTTTGATCCACTTGGAGTTAGTTTTTGTGCATGGTGTGAGGTATGGGTCCTGTTTCATTTTTTTGCAGATGGATATCCAGTTATGCCAGCACCATTTGCTAAAAAGACTGTCTTTTCCCCATTTAACTGACTTTGAGCCTTTGTCATATATCAGCTGCTCATATGTGAATGGATTTATGTCTGCATTCTCAATTCTGTTCCATTGGTCTATGTACCTGTTGTTGTACCAGTACCAGGCTGTTTTGACTACTGTGGCAGAATAATAGTTTCTAAAATCAGGTAGAGTAGGGCCTCCCATTTTGTTCTTCTTTTTCAGTAATGCTTACTTATCCGGGGCCTCTTTCCCTTCCATATGAACTTGGTGATTTGTTTCTCCATCTCATTAAAAAACGTCGTTGAAAAGTGAGCTAATTAAATCAGGTGGACACGGGAGAGTGTGTAGGCAACTCTTGACTGGAGGGGGGATGGGAAGATAGAGAGAGAGGGAAGATGGCAAAATTGGCACGAAACGAGAGACTGTAAGGGCTGACTCAATAGGGGGAGAGCAAGTGGGAGAAGGGAGTAAGATGTATGCAAACCTACATGTGACAGACTGATTGGAATGGTAAATGTTCACTTGAAGCTTAATAAAAATTAAAAAAAAAAAAAAACGTCGTTGGAATTTGGATCAGAATTGCATTGTATCAATAGATCGCTTTTGGTAAAATAGACATTTTTACAAAGTTAAGTCTTCCTATCCATGAGCAAGTACTTTTTTCCACTTATGTAGGTCTCTTTTGGTTTCTTGCAGTAGTGTCTTGTAGTTTTCCAAGTATAGGTCTTTTACATCTCTGGTAAGATTTATTCCTAAGTATTTTATCTTCTTGGGGGCTACTATAAATGGATTGATTTGGTGATTTCCTCTTCGATGTTCTTTTTGTTGGTGTAGAGGAATCCAAGTGATTTTTGTATGTTTATCTTGTATCTTGATAATCTGCTGAACTCTTGTATTAGTTTCAGTAGTTTTCTTGAGGATTTTTTAGGGTTTTCCTTATTATGTTGAGGAATTTTCCTTCTATTCCCATTTTGCTGAGAGCTTTTATCATGAATGGGTGTTGAACTTTGTCAAATGCCTTTTCTGCATCAATTGATAAAATCATGTGGTTCTTGTCTTTTATTTACATGATGGACTACATTAATTGTTTTTCTAATGTTGAACCATCCCTGCATACCTGGTATGAATCCCACTTGGTCATGGTGAATTTTTTGATATGTTGTTGAATTCTATTTGCTAGAATTTTGTTCAGGATTTTTGCTTCTACATTCATGAGGGATATAGGTCTGTAATTTCCTTTTTTTGTGGTGTCTTTACCTGATTTTGGTATCAGGGATATGCTGGCTTCATAGAATGAGTTTGGGAGTATTCCGTCCTTTTCTATGTCCTGAAATACCTTTAGTAGTAGTGGTGTTAACTCTTCTCTGAAAGTTTGGTAGAGCTCTGCAGTGAAGCCATCCAGGCCAGGGTTTTTCTTGTTGTGAGTTTTTTTTACTACCTTTTCAATCTCTTCTTTTGTTATGGGTCTATTTAGTTGTTCTACCTCTGTTTGTGTTAGTTTAGGTAGGTAGTGTGTTTCTAGGAATTCATCCATTTCTTCTAGGTTTTCAAATTTGTTAGAGTACAATTTTTCATAGTAATCCGATATGATTCTTTTCATTTCAGTTGCACTATTGTAATATCACCCATCTCATTTCTTATTTGGTTATTCGCTTCCTCTCCTGTTTTTCTTTTGTCAGTTTGGCCAATGGGTTATCAATTTTGTTATTTTTTCAAGGAACCAGCTTTTGATCTTGTTAACTCTTTCAATTGTTTTTCTGTTTTCTGTTTTATTTAGTTCTGCTCTAATTTTTATTATTCCCTTTCTTCTAGGGCCTGAGGGTTTCTTTTGTTGCTCTCTTTCTATTTGTTCAAGTTGTAGGGATAATTCTTTGATTTTGGCCCTTTCTTCTTTTTGGATGTGTGCATTTATTGCTGTAAATTGACCTCTGAGCACTGCTTTCGCTGTGTCCCAAAGGTTCTGATAGGAAGTGTTTTCATTCTTATTGGATTCTATGAATTTGTTTATCCCATCCTTAATGTCTTTTATAACCCAGTCTTTTCTGAGCAGGGTATTGTTCAGTTTCCAAGTGTTTGATTTCTTTTCCCTGCTTTCTCTGTTTTGATTTCTACGTTTATGGCCTTATGGCCAGAGAAGATGCTTTGTAATATTTCAATGTTTTGGATTCTGCTAAGGCTTGCTTTATGACCTAAAAAATGATGTGGTCTATTCTGGAGAATGTTCCATGTGCATTGGAAAAGAAAAGTATACTTGACTGCTCTTGGGTGGAGTGTTTTGTATATGTCTATGAGTTTTTTATGAGGTCAAGTTGGTTGATTGTGACATTTAGGTCTCTCTTGTCTTTATTGAGCTTCTTTCTGGATATCCTGTCCTTCACCGGAAGTGGTGTGTTGAAGGTTCCTACTATAATTGTGGAGCTATCTATCTCACTTTTCAATGCTGTTAGAGTTTGTTTTATGTATCTTGCAGCCCTGTTACTGGCTGCATAAACATTTAATATGGTTATATCCTCCTGGTGTATTGTCCCTTTAATCATTATATAGTGTCCTTCCTTATCCTTTGTGGTGGATTTAACTTTAAAGTCTATTTTGTCAGAAATTAATATTGCCAATCCTGCTCTTTTTTGATTGTTGTTTGCTTGATATATTTTTCCATCCTTTGAGTTTTAGTTTGTTTGTGTCTCTGAGTGTAAGGTGTGTCTCTTGTAGGCAGCATACAGACGGATCATGTTTTCTTTTAATCCATTCTGCCTCTCTCTGTCTCTTTATCGGTGCATTTAGTCCATTAGCATAGTCCACTAACATTTAGTGTGATTATGGATAGGTATGAGTTTAGTGCCGTCATTTTGATGTCTTTTTTTGTGTGTTGTTGCCAGTCTCTTTTTTCCACTTAATTTTCTGTGCTGAGTAGTTTATCTTTATATATTGTCTTTTCCTCTTATTCATTGTTGATTTTGTTTCTGCTGAGTCTCTATTTTTTTTCTTGTATTTTATTTTGATGAGTAGGATAGTTAGTCTTCTTTGTGCTTACCTTAAATGTTTACCCCTATTTATCTAAGTTTAAACCTAACTTTTATTTCTTTATATAGCCTTGTCTTCCTTTCCATATGGAAGATCTATAACTACATTTCTTAGTCCCTCTTTATTATTTTAATGTTGCTTTCTTTTACATAATGACAACACTGTTTCCCTGTTTGGAGCATTTTTTTATCTTTGTTTATTTTTGTGATTTCTCTGTCTGGGTTGACATCTTATTGCTCTGTCCAGTGTTCTAGTCTTGGGTTGATAGCTGACATTATTGATTTTCTAACCAAAGAACTCCCTTTAGTATTTCTTGTAGTTTTTGTTGGATTTTTAAGAATTCCCCAAGCTTCTGTTTTTCTGGAAATGTCCTAATTTCACCTTCATATTTGAGAGACGGTTTTTCTGGATATGTGATTCTTGGCTGGCAATTTTTTTTCCTTCAATGCTTTATATAAGTCATTCCATTGCCTTCTTGCCTGCATAGTTTCTGCCAAATAGTCAGAGCTTATTCTTATTGACTCTTCTCTGTAGGAGACTTTTTGTTTATCCCTAGCTGCTCTTAAAATTCTCTCTTTAGCTTTGGTTTTGGCAAGTTTGATTATAATATATCTTGGGACGTTCTTTTAAAATCTACCTTATGTGGAGTTCGATGAGCATCTTGGATTGATACCTTCTCATCTTTCACGATATCAGGGAAGTTATCCCTCCCTCCTCTGGTACTCCAGTCACTCGTAGGTTATTTCTCTTGATAGAGTCCCACATGATTCTTAAGGTTTCTTCATTTTTTTTAATTCTTTTATCAGATTTTTCTTCAGATATATTGGTGCCAAGTGCTTTATCTTTATCTTCAAGGTCACCAATTCTGCCTTCTACTTGCTCGATTCTGCTCCTTTTACTTTTTATTCCGTTCTCTAATTCTGTAATTTTATTGTTAATCTTCTGAATTTTTGACTGCTGTCTCTCTATGGATTCTTGCAGCTTATTAAATGTTTCATTATGTTCTTAAATAACCTTTTTAATTTCTTCAACTGTTTTATCTGTGTGTCCCTTGGCTTGTTCTGCGTATTGCCTGATCTCCTTCCTGATGTCTTGAAGAGTTCTGTATGTTAATCTTTTGTATTCTGCATCTGGTGATTCCAGGAAGCCACCTTCATCCACATGATCCTTTGATTCTCTGTTTTGAGAGCTTGTTGAAGCGATCATGGTCTGTTTCTTGATGTGGTTTGATATTGACTGTTGTCTCTGAGCCATTTATAAGTTATTGTATTAGTTTCTTTTGTGTTTGGTTACTGTTTCCTAGTTTCTTGCTTTGTTTTGTTTTGATATGCCCAAATGGGTTGCTTGAGTGAGCTAGATTGATTATTTTCACCTTTGGAACTCGTAGGTCCTGTCACCAGATGGCTAGAGCTGTTATCAGGTTTATGAGCTTATGAGTCCATTCACTTTTCTTGTGTGGATTCAGCTCAGGTGTCCATGTAGTTGGTCATCAAGTGTGTGGTACAGGCTCTGTCCTACAGTCTTAGAGGGACAGGGGTGTTTGGTGTAGGTACCAGTATCTGGTTGCAGCAGGGGGGTCACACTGTGAACAAGGCAGGGGGCTGAGAACTGTCCCCCGAGTGTCTCTGAGGAAAGCACATCCTTGTTCCCTACAGCATACAGGTGGGTGAGTTCTGCATACGGACCACCAGCACCCAATGCTTTTGGTTGTAAGGACTGGGAGGTACCAGTTATCCTTGGACCCCTGTAGCGGGTGGCTAGGTGACCTGAGTGGAGCCACCAGTCCTTATGTCCCTGATGTGGGTAGGTGAGGACCCTGTTTAACAGGCAAAGTGGTGTCAAATATCAAACACCCACCTCTCCATCACACAGCTTAAACAGTTGCAGTCTGCCAGCAAGGGCCTATTCTCCTGAAATAGGCCCACACAAGTCCATGCAGGGGGGAAAGATATTCAAAGTCCACAGACCGTTTTTGCCTGGACAGGAGCCACTTCTGTCCTGAGCTCCCCAGGTTAATGGAGCTGGCAAATTATCTTTTCCTCCCGTTGTGAATTTATTCTTTCTCCAAGTCCAGGATCATGGTTCAGGGTGCTCGAATGGGCCTATCTCAGGCCCAGGGAAATCAACAGCCACTGAAGTTGACTTGGGGGTGGGGAGCGCAGTAAAAGATACACAAGTACTTAGCTTTTGCCAAGAGCGCCATTCTCCTCTGGTTCTGGAGGTGTGAGTAGGCTGCGTGGCTGGCTGTTTCTCCTTGAGGAAACTGCAGCCAATGCTACTACCAGCCCGCCACAGCCACTCCCGGGAATGGTGCCTAAGGGATCCCAGTGATTCAGGTCCAGTAACTCCTCCCCGCTTCTGAACTGACTCTCCCTCCCCCTGCCGCTCAGTCCATTTTCTAACTTTGTCTTTGATGTTCAGCGCTCCTAGTTTGTCATAAATATAATCGTTTCACTTGATTTTTCGGGTCTTTATTGTAAAAGGATCACGAGAAGCATCTGGCTATTCTACCACCTCGGCCCTGCCTCCCTGATTTTTGTCTCATTTATGTTGAGGTGTACGCCATACTGAAGGCTGTAGTTTCTGATCTTCATCAATAGTGCTTCAAGTCCTCTTCACTTTCAGCAAGAAAGATTGCATCATCTGCATATCACAGGTTGTTAATGAGTCTTCCTCTAATCCTGATGCCCCGTTCTTCTTCATACAGTCCAGCTTCTTGGATTATTTGCTCAGTGTACAGATTGAATAAGTATGGTGAAAGGATACAACCCTGATGCACACCTTCCTGATTTTAAAAAAGATGGTGCCCCCTTGCGCTGTTCAAATGACTGCCCCATGGTCTATGCACAGGTTTCTCATAAGCACAATTAAGTGTTCTGGAATTCCCATTCTTCGCAATGTTATCCATAATTTATTATGATCCACATAGTTGAATGCCTTTGCATAGTCTCTTTCCATAGATGTAGTCAATTTGATTCCTGTGTATACCCTCTGGCGAGGTCTACATGTATAGTCTACGTTTATGTCGTTGGAAAAAGGTATTTGCAATGAAGAAGTTGTTGGTCTTGTAAAATTCTATCATGTGATCTCTGCCATCATTTCTATCACAAGGCCATATTTATTCATAGATAACATTATTGGGCATGTAGAAAACTAATAGAGCTAATATGTAAGCATAGCAATGTCACAGAATATAAGATCAATACATAAAAATCAATTGTATTTCCATAAACTAGTAATAAACTGTTGGAAAATTCAGTGTTTTAAAATTCCATTTACAGTAGTATCCAAAACCTAAAAATACTAGGGATAAGTTTAATGCAACATGTATAAGACTATAAAATATTGCTGAGAGAAATTAAAGGAAATCTAAACAGAAAGATAGGCCATGTTTATGGACTGAAAGTAATCAAGACAATAGGGTATTTGCAAATATACATACAACTAGGTGATTAATGGAAGAGAATAGACAGTCCAGAGCTAGACCCACATACATAAAGTCAATTCATTTTTTATAACGGTGCCATAGCAATTCAGTGTTGAAAGAAAAGCCTCATTTTTCTTTCAGAATGGTGCTGGAACTACTGGATACCCATATGTAAAAATATAAACCTCAACCCTGCACTTTTCACCGTACATAAAAATCAATTACTTTTCCTGAGATCACCTTTCAGCCAAATTATAAATAGGCTTATAAAATAAACAATAACACCCATGAGGAAAGTGTTCCTTAGAACAGTTATGTATATGAGACCGGAAGGGCAACATCTGTCCAAGAGCAAAGATGGGTGGGCAGGAAGGGCAGGAAAACTGGACAAATGGAAATGGAGAACTCAGGGTGGTAATGGGGAGAGTGAGGACACATTGCAGGGATTGCAACCAATGTCGTGGAAAAATTTGTGTATAAACTATTGTACAGGAAACTAATTTGCTCTGTAAACCTTCACCTAAAGCACACACAAAAAAAAAAAAATCAATCACAGATGGATCATGGCCCTAAATGTAAAACCTAAAATTATACAGATCCTGGGGGTGGGGGAGGGGGTGGGGAATAGGGTATCTTTGTGCTCTTGGAATAAGTAAAGATTTCTTAGAGAGGACATAGAAAGTACTAACCATAAAAGAAAAAAATTACAAATTAGACACCATAAAAACTCCTGCTCAGGGCGGGGGTCTGGGGACCATGGTTTCAGGGGACATCTAGGTCAACTGGCATAACAAAGGTTATTAAGAAAATGTTCTGCATCCCACTTTGGTGAGTGGCGTCTGGGGTCTTAAAAGCTAGCAAGCATCCATCTAAGATGAATCAATTGGTCCCAAACCTTCTGGAGCAAAGGAAAATGAAGAACACCAAACACACAAGGAAAATATGAGCCCAACAGACAGAAAGAGCCACATAAACCAGAGACTCAATCAGCCCGAGACAGAAAAACTAGACGGTGCTCTGCTATCAGCCCCCGGACTCTCTGTTAGCCCAAAACAAGCCATTCCCAAACCCAACTCTTCAGACAAAGATTAGACTGTACTATAAGACATTAAGTGATACTCATGAAGAATGTGCTTCTTAGCTCAAGTAGATAAAAAAAAAAAAGTAGATACATGAGACTAAATGGGCAGCTCCTGTCCAGAGGTGAGATGAGAAGGCAGAAAGGGAGCTGGTTGAATGGACATGGTAAACACAGGGTGGAAAGGAGGAGCACGCTGTCACGTTATAGGAAGAGCAACTAGGGTCACATAACAATGTGTGTATAAATTTTTGTATGAGAAACTAATGTAAATTGTAAACTTTCACTTAAAGCACAATTGAAAAAAAAAAAAAAAAAACTCCTGCTCATCAAAACACCATTAAGAAAATGAATAGACAAGACACAGTGTAGGAGAAAATATTTGCAATACATATCTATGGCAACGGACGTGTATACAGAATATATAAAGAACTCCCATAGTTCAATAATAAAAAGGCAAAGAACCCAGTTTTTTAAAATGGGCTAAAGACTTGAACAGATGTATGAATGGCCAACAATCATGTGAAAAAGTTCCCAGTATCATTACTCATCCACTACAATGAGATGCCACTATACAACGTTAATAATTAGAATTAGAATGGCTAAAATAAAAAAGATTGACAACATTAAATGTTGGTGACGATGTAGAGCAACCAGAAGCCTCATAAATTGCTGGCAGCAATGTAAAATGGTACAACCACTTTTAAAATCTAGCAGTTTCTTTAAAAATTAAATATACACTTAATGTAAAAACAAAACAAAACAAAAAAAACCAGTGCCATCGAGTCGATCCCGACCCATAGTGACCCCATAGGACAGAGTAGGACTGCCCACATAGAGTTTCCAAGGAGCACCTGGCGGATTCTAACTGCTGATTCCTCGGTTAGCAGCCATAGCACTTAACCACTACGCCACCAGGGTTTCCACACAATGTATGTCCCAGCAATTTCACTTCTAGGTCTTTAATAGCCATCTCAGCCCTGGGCATTTGCCCGAAAGAAATGAAAGCATATGTCCACAGATTCACTTATACATGAATGTTCATAGCTGCTTTACTCATGAAACTCAAAAATTGGGAACCCAACAACCATCAAATTGTGGTATATTCATAAAATGGAATGCTACTCAGCACTGAAAAAGGAACAATAAAAGGGAAAGAACTGCTAATAATCATAACAACCTGGGTGAATCTCAAAAATAAGCAAAAGAAGCCAGACACAAAAGGCTACGTACTTACACACTACATAATTCCATTTACATGAACTTCTAGAACAGGTAATAGAAATCAGATCGGTGGTTGCTAGAGTGCAAGTGATTGGGGAGCAGCACGAGAGAACTTTCTGAGGTAATGGAAATGTTCTATGTCCTGACTGAGATCCTGGTTATGCAGGTATAGCTATTAAAGATTATCTAACTTTACACTTAAGCTTTCACTTCATGGAAATTATACCTCAAAAACAAATTTTGGAAGCTACTTGTTTGACCATAGTAGTGGTCAAAAGACAGATCTGTGGGCTGTTCGTAGAACCCATCACAGACCCTACTACTGAAGACTGTCCCCCACGGGAACTGAAATGTAGATGTTTCTGGAGTAACCTCCAGGCCCCGCAGCCCCAGCACCACCCTCCCCCAGCCTGCCCTTCTCTCCATGCCACGGGCAGAGCCCCTTTTGCCTGCTTCCAGTGCCAACCACTGACACTCTCCTTACCCCAATGCCTCTGGAAAGGAGACCCAGAGACCTAGTTAAGACCATAGAGACCCCAAGCACAGTCTTTAATAAAGTCCTGTTTGGGAATAAGCAAAAATGGAAAACAGCTTTGCAGAAGGAGAAGGTGAGAGCCAGGAGGACCTGAGAGGGAACCCTGCGGCCAGGGAAGGGAAGACAGGCAAACAAGCAGAGAGGCTGCGTATGTGCGTAGAGACAGTCTAGGCTAAGAGGCCTTAGTTTGCTCATTTGTAAAACGGGAATTAACCGTGATAAGGCACTTTCCACTTCTGACCTTCTTGAATTCTAGCTAGAACCACCCATCCATTACAGCTCTCAAGGCCATATCTGGACCATGCCTGTGTCAACGAGATTCACTCCCCTCCTTGGAGGGCTGGGTTTGGACAGTCCAGGACAGAACACACAGAGGCAAGAAAGGGCAGAAGCCTCTGAGGAGGAAACATCAGAAGCCTTGAAGCTGGAAACCACAAGCTCTCCTAGGCGCTTCCAGTTCTGATGTCTTCCCTACCCCCAAATGTAGGGCCATCTCCAGACCACCTTCTCTTTTCCACAGGACCAGCTCCTAACCTTGTGTGTGCCCTGGACAAGTCAGCTGACCTCTGACCACCTTCCTCCAAGAAGGCAGAACCAGGTGATGTGTGTACCTGGCAGAGTCCCCAGCAAATGTGAACATTCCAGGCCTACCCCTTTGCACAGATCCCAGTCTCAGCCTGGGCACTCAGGTCAGGCTGACCTGGCTGCCTGCTCTTCCTCTGAGCCCCCTTCCACTCATTGCATCTTTGCCTCCTCCAGGCAGCCCTCCTAGCCTCAGGTGGTCAGAATTTACTCCGTGAAACTAGCTCTCTGAGGAAACCCACTTGAGCTCCAGAGCAGGATGTGAAGCTCCTCCCGAAAGACCATCATGGGAGAAGGAGTGCCTGTCCTGGGAGAAACACCTTGGTGTCCCCTCATTCCTTGGCAGTGCAACCAGCACACGCACCTGGCCTGCATTGACCCATGGGCTCTAGGGAGGAGGTTCTGGGCCTTGTCTCCTGCTAGCTCACTCCCACCCCAGGGCCTTCTGCCTAAGCATCCACATAACTCCAATCAGATCAACCCCAGTTGCAGGAGTTCGCTCAGAGGAACCATCTCCTTCTCTCCCGGGCCCAGAGAGCAGGGTCTTTTCTGCACAGAATCTGTCTCTTGAGGTGAGTTATATCTTATTGCATCTTCTCAGTGTGGAAATAGACACAGGGTGCTGGCTTTGCTGGTGTTAACAGTCCCAGAGAGCTTTATATCCATGGTTTAGTAGGTTCAGTTTATTGCCAACAATTAGCTACTAAAGCCATCTCAGGAGCTGATGTTCCATCTACAGAGTCAAGGTCCAGGTGAGGGCTGATCCACACCTGGCCAAGTCATTCCAAGTCATGGACCAGACCGTGTTCTGGATGGTCAGTGGCAGAGCCTGGAGACGGTCACCTCCAAACAGCCCAACTTTCTGACGCCCTCCCTGTAAGGCTCCCCACACTCACTCTGTCTAGGGGAGGCTGGACTAGACCACCTCTCCCCATGCATATCCGCCTCATTTTTGCTCCTCAGACACTCTGTGGTCTTTTAACCCCACAGCCTTTGCACTTGCCGATCCTCTACCTAGGATGCCCTTCATTTTGCTCTCCACGTAGCCAAGTTCTTGTCATTCACTCTCAGCTGCAGTAGCCTGTCCTGAAAGGCTTTCCCTGATCCCTCTGTCCCTCTGTCATTTCACTTCGGCTGTGGGCTCTGCCACTGGAGAATGAGTCTCATCTGCTTGGTTCACCTCAGCCAACAGCCCGCAGAGACCTGCACACAGTAGGCCAGCCCATCCCCTCACCCAGCCAGTGCATTGCCCAGCCCTTGCCCTACAGTCCCCAGCTCCCTTCATGACCCTGTGAAGAGGGGTTCTCTGGACCTGCCTGGCTGGCATAGGGCAGAGCCCCCTCAGCCTCACTTGTCTTCCCCAGCAGCCGGGTAGCCCCACTGCCCAGCCCATAAACCTGGGACTGGCAGGGATCTTCAGGGAGAGAGAGGCCCCAAAGGCAGGTGAGCAGCTCAGTCAGACAAGAGCTCTGACTGCAGCTTCACCCAGAAAGACAACCCCCTTCCTGAAGGCTTTTAACCTGCGACTCAACACTTCTCTGTACACCACAATGCCCCACATAGTCTCTTGTGGGAGGTGACATTTTTGAGGAGCTATTTTTTTTTTTTTTAGGGTCGCTACAAGTCAGAAATGACTCGATGGCAGTGGGGTTTTTTTGGTTTTGGTTTATAGGGTCGCTACGAGCTGGAATCGATTTGACAGTAATGGGTTTGCATCACAGCCCAAGGGGAACGCGTCGCTGCCCACATGTTCTAATGAAGAAACAGGGTTCAGAGAGGTTAAGAGAATTTACCCAAGGTCACAGAGCAGAGCTAGGAGGGGATCCTGGGCTGCATGACCTGAGCCCAACCTCTGTCTCATTCGCAGGGAAGTGCCCTGACTTTAAATCATCCTGAGAAGTGCCCAGCACTCTTGCCCAGGCTCAGGGACCAGAGGGCCTGGGAGGCTGCCCCCAAGGGCCCTTCCTCCAGCAGCCAGGCCACAGAAGAGCAGGGCAGGGCAGGGGTATGTTTGTGAAGCTTCCAGCAAGGCCAGATCAGGGTAGGGGTCTGATCAGGTTGGGACTCATTGAACAGGGCCGATTCCTATTACGGAGGGCATGTGGAGCCTCATGCTCCAGACCCTGGCCCTGCCATGCACCAGCTTTATGAAACTGGGCACTTTATCTACTTGGTGCCATTTGAGCCTCGGTGCCTTTGTCGGCAATATGGTCATAAGCCCTGCCTAGAATGGCTATTGGAAGAACAGAAATGTAAAAGAGGCCATGTATGAGATAAGCCTGACAGACAGCAGGTGATCAGAACCTGATAGTGCTGAGGGGATTGTCTGTTCTAGAGGCTCCAACGGGCAGTTGGGCCCAGAGTTAAGTAGCGCAGCCCCTCACTTACCTGGCTTTTCTTTGATGGCCCTGTGGCTCATGAAATAGAACCCTGACCAGACTTATTGGTCTAACAGAGACTAGAGAAACCCTGAGAGTATGGCCCCTGGACACCCTTTTAACTCAGTACTGAAGTCACTCCTGAGGGTCACCCTTCAGCCCAAGATTAGACAGGCCCATAAAACAAAATAAGACTTAATGGGCTTACCAGACCAAGGGCAAGGACCAGAAGGCAGGAAGGGACAGAAATGCTCATAATGGGGAATACAAAGTCAAGAAGGGGAGACTGTAGACACGTTGTGGGGTTGGCAACCAATGTCACAAAAAAAATACTTTTATTAATTGTTTAATGAGAAACTAATTTGCTCTGTAAACTTCATCTAAAGCACAATTAAAAAAAAAAAAGAATGATCTGTTCATGTGTACACAGAAAAACTGGCTGTGTTGGATTACTGACACACATCACCCATTGCTGAAAAAAATAGAATCCTAAGGGCCTCCAAGGAACCACTCCATTCAGCCCCAGCAGCCTAGGTAAGGAGACATGGCCCCTGAGTCAAGGTCCCATCATCCGGAAGTGAGGCTAGGCTGGGGAGGGTCTCTGCACCAGAAGGCTGCTCTAGCCGGTGCCTGAGAGGGCCTGCCTGATTCCTGCACGGAGCGTCCCTGCCAGGTCTGAGGACTGGCTGCTCCTTGGCTTGCTGTGAACACAGATGAACGCAGAGGCAGAGGCACAATCTGCTTCATTCACCTGGCCCTTGCAGCAGGAAATGAGAGACCTTTTGCCCGTGACTGCCTTTTGCCTATTAAACAGACTTGCTCTCCATTCACACCTGTACATGCCATTCCTGCCTCCTTACCTGCCTCACCCTGTGCCTGCCACCTGGAATGCCTTTTCTCCCAATCTTTCTCTATTCAGATTCCGGCTTTCCCTTTGAGTTCACACGTCACCACTTCTGGGAAGACTTCTATGATTGCCCCCAGCCAAAAATAGCATTTCCTTCCTCTGGCCTCCTCCAGCAGTATCTAAGAGCTTGGGCCTCAGTTTCTCTCTCTGTAAAATGCAACTGTGAGGACTAAGCGAGATGGTCCATGTAAAGCCCCAGCACAGTCCCATGGCACAGTAGGCGTTCAGCAAGTGGCAGCTGTTCATTATGATGTTGCAGTCCTCTCCCCTCTGCCCGACCTCCCCTCAGGCAGGACCACAGCTCCCTCAGGCTCTGGCACATAGTAGGCATCCACTGAATACTCACTCAGACAACCAGTAGATGGCCCTAAAACCCAATTAACCTTCCCTGTCGGCCACCTCCTAGCTGCTCTGAGTCTCAAGTCATGGAGAAAGGACAGAACAGAGTCCCGGACAGCTCGGCACACCTCCTAACAGACACTTGGGTCTCGTTGGTGACCAAGGCCCCTATCCCCTTCTCTACCCCAGCCCTGCCCCACCATTGTCAGGGTTATTCCCATTTAACAGGTAAGAAAACTAAGGCCCAGAGAGGCGCATGACCCCCCTGAGACCAAAGAGCATTCCTTACAATCCAGCAACCAGTGATGACATATCTGCAAGGATCTAGCCCTGATATCAGTGCCTTGTTTCACTGGTAGAGAACCTCAGAAAGGGGAACTGTCTTGCTCAAGGCTTCGTGTGGCCTGAAGCTCAGGTATCCTGGCTCTAAACAACTCCATCCTATCCCACATATAGGATGGAAGATAAAATTTCCAGACCTTTCCCTGCCTGTCAGCCTCAATGGTTCCAATGGTTGGGCATGCTGGCTGCCCAACCAGACAAGCGAAAGATTTTGACACTGCTGGGCTTGGGGGCAGCTGTGAAGACCCACCAGGGGTGCAAAGGCTCAGCCCAAAGCAGCCAGGCCCAAAGACAGCCACCCAGGGCCTGGTCCCATCTCCCCATGCCTGACAGAGACAAAGTTTCAAGCAGGCGTAGAGGCACTGAGACCCATGCAGAGGCTGCGTTTTGAGGATCAACTCTGAGGATGCAGTGAAGGTGCTGAATCGAGGGCTGCAAAGGGCTGGCATGGAATAGTAATGAGCCTGGCTCCTGGAAGCCAGCTGGCACCAGGTTCTCAGGGCAGGCCGGGTAGGAGGAGCACCGCTGGGAAGAAACATTCCCCATCCCCCCCACACACATGCACTCACACACGCACATGTGTGCGCTGCACACACTGCTCTTGGGATTCCTTATTAAAAGCTCCCAGGAAAGCTACTATGGAGCCAGTAGAAATGCCTGCGTGCCTGGACAGGCTGATGTGAACGTGCCGTCGCTTGGCTTAGCTTATCTGATTCCAGCTGCTTGTCAAGGATTTACTCCTATTTCACAGACAGCCGCTCTGAAGCCTAAAGAGGAGTGTGACTTGGCAAGGTATCCAGTCTCTCAGACCTGGCTTGTGAGAGCTGCACCTGATTCTGGAGAATGGGAACCAGGCTCTGAGCTGGGCTTGTCTCTGGGTCAGGTTCCTTATGGGTTCTTGGAAGCAACCAAGCAGACATGGGAGATGAGGAGGGCAATTCTTCTACCTTCTCCTCTGCTAACTGTATTTGCTGCCCACTCCTATCCCCCAGTCACAGAGAGGGCATGCTCCTTCCCCACCCCCACTCCCCACGCTGCCTACAGTGGCAACAGGCCAAATTCGATCAATCAGAATCCCTCCCTGGAACTGGCATGCAGACACCTCAGCAGGTGCCCCCCCAGCGGGGACTGCCACAGCCATGGACTTGCACATGGAGAAGGCCAGTGTGGGTGAAGGATCAAGACCAACCACAGGGAGAAGCACAGACAAGCAGAGCTGAGGCATAGATGAAGCCCTGCTGGGCACTCTTCCCAGCCACTGGGGTGTATCAATTCCCCCTTTGGCCTATGCTGCCCTATGACACTCCTCCTTTCCCCATGTCCTTCCTTCATAGACTGCACTAAGGTCATGGTTCAACACGTGTTTTGTGATGCTTTGTCCTTCTTCCTCATAAGCGTAAACTCCCCAAGGCAAGATCCCTGTCTGAAACTTTCACAGCTACCTCCCATGCACCCAGCAGGGGGCCTGAGGCACGGCGGGTGCCTGGTAGCCAAATGAGGGAGTCCATCAGTGCCTCAGCAACTTTGTGGCTAAACCTGCCTCGGGGCCCCCAGAATTCATGTGGGGAGCTCAAGGGCCTCTCAGAGGGGGTGGGCTGACCTCCTTAATGCCCAGGACTGGACCTGAGGCCCAGGAGGTCCAAGTGATGTTGCTCTGGAGAGCAGGCCCTTAGGAGTGAGACTCCATGTGGGGAGAAGGCCTGATTTCCTGGGGGAAAAGTCCCTGAGGTAGATTGGAGCCAAGTAGCTTCTCCCTTGGACAACTCTAGGTACTTCTCCAAGGATGCTGGGGTGGCTAATGGGTGCTTCCACGAGCACGCACCACAAACCCCACTGAGTACTTCACACACATCATCTGCCCAAATCCCCAGCTGACTCCTCGAGGTGAGTATGCTTATCATCCCCACTACACAGTGGAGGAACCTGGGACCAGAGAGGCTGGAGCTGTTGCTCAAGGTCACCAGGCTAGGAAGCAGCACAACATTTCAGAAATACTCGCCTCCCCTCCACCTTCTACCATCTTGGCACCCTCTCCCATGCTTTGAGGGAAAGGGGGCGAGGGAGGGAGTGCTACAGTTGCTAGATGAGCTCTTAGAAGACTGGGAGGTTTTAAGAGAGGAGCTGGGGAAAAAAATGCCATAGTCAGAGCCCCCCTCAAGGCTGCCCACGAGGGCTCCTGAGGGCTGAGGGCGCTCTGTTGCTGGAGTAGTCAAAAGACAGTCTTCCAGCGTTCCGCCCCCTCCCCTCCCTGACACTCTCGCTGCCAAATGAAATCTGGCAGCTTCTGAAAATAGCTCAGCACTGCAGCAGGCACTCCGCCCGCCCTTCAGCAGGCTGGCACGCAGCTGGGGGTGGCCGATGTGGGCAGACGCTGGTGCACACAGGCCCGGGGGTGGGTGTCACACACACAGTGCATTGGGGGTGGTGCGGAGCTGGGGGCATGTTGCAGCTGCCATCCTGCAGCTCCTCTGACCTTTCCGTTCCTGTCTAGGCCATGGTGACCTTAGAGTTAGCCTGGCATGTTTACCAGGCCCAAGGCACCCTCTCCAGCCAGGGTGAAATCACTAGTAGGTGTGAGCAGCTGCCCTTGGGCCAGTTGTGTCCACCCATTTAGAAAAAGAGAAACTCAGGAACCAGGGGGAAATGCCAAAATGGTGTTTATTAATATCCAGATATGAAACCCAGCAGTGTTGTCCTATCTGACGTGGTCTGGAGTTTCCCAGCCAGTGAGAGAGCAGCCAGGAAGCAGGCTGGGTGTCAGGCACTTGTCAGGCCCCTGTCAGGCACTTGGTGCTCTGAGGCTGCTTTGGAAAGGCTGGGGCTAGGTAGTTGGGGACCCAGAGGAAAGGTGCCTCTGCCCTGACTAAGGCTGAAGCCAGGGCCAGACCTTCTGAACATCGCTCAGTAGCCTTCCACCACCTTAGGTCTGACCCGGAGTGTAGAAAGGGACCTCTAATTAAAGGGGAGCCTCTTGCCTCTGCCCCTAGGGACCCACAGTCATGAGAACACCCACAAAAATGAACCAAGAGGCAGCCCCTGCCATCTCCCAGGACAGGGCGGAGAATGAGCCCTCACATGGAGGTGCCAAGAGAGGCTTGCCTACCTGGGATCCGGTAAGCAGGTGGGGACAGAGGAACTGTACTGGCTTCTGTCACAGTGGTATTTTCCAAAGTGGAAAAGGGTTAAAAGCACCCCCCTTCTCAGCTGAGACACCACCCTTTAGGCAGGGGGAGTGACAGGATAGCCGGGCCCAGGGACTCCATGTGAGGAGACCTCTGAGGGCCATCTGGGAGGGGAGTGCAGCAAGGCAGGGCTGGACTACCCAGGGAGGCCAAAGAGGGGCGAACCTAAGAGGAGCAATCCAGTGTGAAAGAGATCAGCCTCCCGAAAAGGCAGGGGCGAACCTTCGATATTACCCCGTCTCCCTCCCTCCTTCACTCACTCAGCATTCACAGACTGCAACACTATCCCCCATTACTACGGCAACCAACGGCCAATGTCTTTCCCAAGGCCAGGCCAGTCTGCCCACCCCTCAAGGGTGCTCCATTGAATAAGGGAGGCCTAGCCACAACTCCTAGTGGCCTAGAAGGCTGAGGTCATGCCCCAGGGTAGGAAAGAGCCAAGGTGCCACTGAGGTCACCCTGGCCAAAGGCATTGCAAATGTAGCAGGTGGCTCTCCAGACTTAGGCTCTAGCTCTTCCCTAGGGCCTATGCTAGGACTAGAGCACTGATGGAAGTTTGGGTCAGGGCCCCAATCCTGAAACTTCAAGTGAAAAATTAAAACACAACAAAATAATCCTTTTGTTAAAAAAATAACCCTGGGCCTCATGGCCAGGGCCTCAGCATAGTCCAGTCTATCCCCCAGGCTGAGAGGCCTGGCTTTTCCATGACCCCATGAGCTACTGGTTGTTGCAGCCCTGTGAAGCTGAGGAACTGCCTGCCTGTTTTTTCCTCCGCTTGTTGAGAAGCCGATTGTTAGAAGTCTTCAGGTCTTTGATCTTCACCTGGTCATAGTCCACCCGCATGGTGGCCAGGGCACTGGTCATCTCCTCCTAGGGACAGACAGTGAGCTCAGAGATTAGGATATAATGACTCAAAAGCCACTACTTTCCTGCCTGAGCAGCCCCTTAGTAACATCAGTGGTCACAATGACAGCTGGCACTGGGCCAAGACCTTTGTATCACATAATCTTCACAATAGCTCTTTGTGGTGGGCATGTACTTACCCACTAAGGCACAGAGAGAGAGGAGAATGGCCCCCCTGGGATCACACAGAGGGTAAGTGGGGCTGGGGCCTGGAGGCGCTATCATGATGGGTACTCAGGGTACTGGGGCCTGGAGCTTGTGCCCTAGGTGCCCCAGGGCTCCAAGCTGCTGCCTCATGTAGTCAAACCCAGGCCCTGCTGGGTCTAAAACCAGGCTGACTACCCTCTCAAATGTTGGTTATAAAAGGGGTCATGGCCAAAGCTTGAGGTCAAAGCCCCTTCACAAAGACCCTAGCCCAAAGCCTCCCTTGATTGAGGGAGTGAGCCAGGAGTACCACCCTGAATGGGCAGCATGACCCTGCGCTCTGGGAGCCATGGTTGGGTCACTGGGCAGTCACAGATACCCTGTGCTCCAGGTATGGGGAGGAGCCAAAGGCCCAGACACTGGGTAGCCACTGCCTTGGAGTCTCTCTTCCAAAAGCCCTGGAACCTATGGGGAGACTGAGGCAGGGCTCACCCACCTTGACTTCATCCCAGTGGTCTTTGTCCTCCTGCAGCACTCGGGCTGTGTGCAGTGGGGTCTGCGGCACCACCATCGATTGCTGGAAAGAGCCCCAAACCCAAGGATTAAAACTCGGAGGCGCTGGAGGTAGCATTGGCTCCCCTACCACCCACCTCTTCTCCTCTCAGATGGGGAAACTGAGGCTCAGGGAGGTGTAGGAGCCTGACTGGGGCAATGGACAACCAGGTTGTAGGTGGAATGCTACTATACTTCCATCCACACAGACCCATTCCAGCCCCATGCCAGGACCTCCAGGTCTGGGCATCAATGCCCTGGCAGCCCCACTCCTGCTTACCACCCCGCCTGCCGCAGGACAAGGAAGCACTCACGTTGATCCAAGGATGGTTCATGAACTGTGTGATGGTCAGCCTCTCTGTGGGGTCTGTCTTCAGCAGAAGGCGGATCAGTTGCTTGGCTAGGGGGGCCAGAGAGGAGAGGGGAGAGATAAAGTTGCAGGGTTCCTCAGAGCCAGTTGCCCCTCCTTCCCCACAGACCACAAGCTCTGTCGGGGCAGGGGCTGCCTGTGCCTCATTTCACCACTGCATCCCCTGTGCTCAACACATAACTGATTGACTGGGAGTGAGTGGGGAAATGTTTAGGCAGAGACCAGAGAAGAATCTCAGGGTGGTGGAGGGATGTGATAGTTGACTGGCTGTCATAGGAAAGGAGGGGTGTGACCACCAGCCTCCACCATGGTCCCCAAAGATCCCCACCTCCTGGTATTCAGGCTTTGTGTAGTCCCATTCCATGTGACACTAGGGTTGGTCTGTGACCAATAGAGTATGGCAGAAGCAGTGGTATGTTCCTCCTTGTTCACCTTGGGTAGCTGGCTCTGGGGGAGCCTGCTGCCATGTTGTGAGGACACTCCAGCAGCCTAGTGGGCCGTGAGAGTGAGTCACCTTGGCAGTGAACCCTCTAGCCCCCCTCAAACCTCCAGATGTTTGCAGCACCAGCTGACACCTTGACTGCAACCTCACAAGAGACCCTGAGCCAGAAACACCCAGCTAAGCTGCTTTCAAATTCCTGACCCAGTGAGCTAATAGATGTTTACTGTTTTAAGCCATTAAGTGTTTGGGGTAATCTGTTAAGCAGCAATAGGTAACTAATACGGGGCAGCCTTGTTTGTGGTCCCCAGAGGGGAAAATATGAGTGACAGATGAGAGTTAGAGGGGGCTTTGAGGAGGCAAGTTTTGCAACCATTTGGCAGACGTAGAAATGAGGCTCAAAGAGGTTAAATGACTTGCCTAGAGTCACACAGCTGGGCAGTAGGGGAGCTAGAATTTGAACACGGGTCAGTTTGACTCTAAAGTGGTGTCTCACAGAATGAAGGCCAAGGGGGCCGGGTAGGGCAGGCTGGGGCAGAGGTTCACTCACCATCCTCAGAGACCTCTGACCACTCAGGGTTGGGAAAGCCGTACTGACCCAGGCGGATCCTCCTCTTCATTCCTGGGGAGATGGCCTGGCCCGTGTTGGAGTAGAAGGGTGGGAAGCCGCACAGGCTGGGGGACGGTGGAAGTCATTTGGCACAGGGGTGGGGAGCAGTGCCAGGCAGACCCATTCTTCCCCCCACCCCACCCCCCAAAGCCCTTGACCAGGGAGATAGGCAGGCGGACACCCTGGCAATAATACTAGCTCTTGGGACTCCCAGGCACATCCTAGGAATGCCATCTGCCTTTGACCCTTCACAGGCAGCCTGAAAGAGGGAGGGTTCCGTGACCAGAAGAGAAGGATAGGCAAAATGAGGAACGACCCCCTCAAGCCCCTCACCAAGGGTGTGTGGGGGCAGGTACTGAGGGTGTGGAGTGGGGTGGGGGCAGGGAGTGGAGCAGGTTGGGGTGGCACTCACAGAATGTACATGATGACACCCAGGGACCACATGTCACACGACTTGTCATACTTCTCTGGACCCAGAACCTCAGGGGCTGCCAGAGCAAAGGGCAAAGAAAGATTCTTAGTCCCAAGGGTCCTGGAGCCCAGGCAGGAGCCTGAGGCCTGGGCAAGGTAGGGAACAGGTGCCCTGGCTGGGGGATGGGGCTGAGCAGACTGGTGTCTGGCACCTTCTGGGAAGGCAGCATATGTGTGAAGTTGGGGGAGGAAGAATGAGCCCGCTTCCAGGCTGGGCTATAAGGAGTAACAGCCCCTGGCTCCTTTGGGCTCTGAGCTCCCCAGGCAGTCTCAACCTTGTTGTGGGAAGAGAGGAGGAGGCCGCTCCAGGGCAAGGTGTGGTCCTACCAAAGGTGAGAGGGCAGCAGCCCGCCAGCTGCCTTGCCCTTGCCTCCCTGGGTCCCAGGAATGGAGGGGCAGGGTGTGGGGCTCTGAATTCCACTACAGAGCCTAAAGGCCTTGGTCTTCCCATCTGTGCGATGAGCTGGGTAGGCCAGAAGATTTCTAAGTTAAAATACTGCAAAATACATCCTGGCAAGCAAGGTGCCCTTTCAGCTGCCTCAGGGGGCTTCCCACCCCGTAAGCAGTCTTCAGGGAAGGCTTCTCCTGAGGGAGAAGAGTCCTCTATAAAGCAAGTCATCACCCCCCGCCCCTGTAGGTAAGGGGCACTTTCAGCAAGGCCTTTTCCAGACCTGGGGGCTGCCCACTTGCAGGGGAGCAGGGGGCTTTTCCAGAAAATGTATGTGCACACCCCAGACCCCATCTGTGCCTTGGCCTAAGGGACCCTCTCCCACAGGGCAGGTGGCTGGTGTCCTGTGTCCCTCTGATGTAGGAGGAAAGGTCTACCCACTTCCTGAATATGAATCCCAGGAAGATAAAAGCCAGAGAAAAACAACCACAGTTGGGCTCCTGCTGAGCTGATGGCAGCCTTTTATCACGTATATATTTAGAGCTGCTGTGATGTCATTCAGCTCACAGGCCACAGCCAGAATTTTTCTGGATCTATTTTCAAAAGCAGAAGCTGAAGTTTGGGAGAATATTTTTGCAGCCTCCGGCCCCCCACGTCACCCACCTCCATGCAGAAAGAACTTTCCCCCTCCCTCCTTGCTGGGCTTTAACCCTTTGGGTTCTACAACCCATCAGCTGTCTCACACCACAACAGTGTACAGCGGGGGTGCAGAAGTACAAACCAAGGACTCACCCACATAATAGGGAGTATAGCAGGGTGTCTGCAGGGCATTCTGGGTGGTTTCCTTGGCAAAGCCGAAGTCGGTGAGCTTGAGCACTGCATCTTTCTCCTTGGATGTATAGAGCAGGTTTTCAGGCTAGACCAGGAAGAGAAAATCTTGGTTTGGAGTCAGGCATGGGGTGGGGCAGAGGCCCAAGCTGATCTTCAGTTGGACTCCTCCACCACTGAACTTGGGAATGTGACAAGTTTATCTCATAAAAAGGCCTGGGCCTTGACGGCCAACAGCATGGGCCAAATGTAGAGAAGATCAAAGTGGCTGGGGGGTGATGCCCCCATTTACAGAGGGGAAAGAGAGGCAGGTGTTCAGCCAAGGCTGTGCATAACTGAGTGCCACAGAGAGCCCAGGGGCAGGGACTTTTGATCCAGAGTTCCTAAAGCTCCCATGAAATGCCAAAATGAGGGTTCTGGGAGAAGGCCAACTGCTAATGAGCCAGTGTAGCCAAGCACATGTCCCACACCCAGCCCATGGATCTGCATGAGGTTGCTCGGGGGGAAGGCCCCTCTGCTCAGACTCTAGGCGTCACATAGAAGTGGTTCTTCCTAGTCGCAGAGCAGAGAGAGGCCTAGGGCAAGAGGGTAGTTGGGAGGGCCGAGTGGAGGAGGCAGCTTTTAATGGATGGGCAGGACCTAGGACAATGGAGAGGAGGAGGTGGAACCCCCAAGCAAAGCTGGGGCGATAGGACAGGGCGTTGGAGGGAGCCCTAGTTCAAAGCCAGCAGAAGGTATTTCTCAGGTTCTGTTTGAGATAATCTGACCTTAGATTGGGAGGAAAACAGGGAAGTAGGTTTAGCCTATTTAAGGGTCTCTCTTCTCCAGAAGATTTTTTTCCCCTTGGGAAAAAAAGTCAGGGCCAAAGTAAAACAAGGGTTCTGATGGTGAGTCTGTCTGGTATCAAAGGATAACTGTACGGGTTGGTAGTACTCAGCCAGAGGAAGGGCCTAATGCAGTAGCTGAGCCCCCAGCTCTCCTCTGCCCAGGTCTCAGGAGGAAAGAAGTCAAGGTAGGTGATGCTCCAGGCCCAGAGCACAGGGCCCAGGAGGAACAGATTCTGCTCTGATGGTAGCTCACACACACACATATGTATACATGGGTGCATGCACATGTGTGTGTGTACGTGTATGTGTGCGGGGCTATCTTAGTTTATATCTCATCTACCTGATCCTGATGACCCCTAAGGCCCATCCTGCCAGGATATAAGATTTGGAGAACTGAGCCATCAGAACATCCTGAAAGCCCATCCACTGGAAGGGCACCCAACCCAGCAACTGGAGCTGCCTCCGTTCCTTCCTCCAGTGCCCAGCAAGTGGCTTCTTTCCCTTAAAATGTTGGCATTTAGGGGCCCAATCTGTCAAAACTACAGCTGTTACTTCACAGAAGCCCCATGAGTATCAGGCCTGACACAGTGTGAACACAAAAATCTTTGCTGAAAGAATGAGCAAATGAATGAATGAATCCCAGTGCAGTGTCTTACTAGCTGCACAGTCTTGGGCAAGTCACTTCGTCTCTCTCCAGTTCCTCATCTATAAAATGGGTCACCTAGGTGACAGGGCAGGGTGAGGGTTAAGCAAGATCCTTGTCAGGGCCTATTGGCTTGAGGTAGGCACTTAAAAAAAATAATATATATATATATTTTTTTTAAGTTTAATTAAGTCTTATTGCTATGGGACTACACAGTGTTTGAAGAAAACAAACAGACTCATTTGGCTAGAACAGAATGAGCACACTGGAACCATGGGAGAGGAGACTGAAAAACGTGGTCTGAGCCAAGGGGCAGACGCCTTGAATGCCAACCAAGGAACTTGGCCTCCATCCAGTGGGTGTTGGGAGCCACTGAAGGTTTTGGAGTGGGATGGTACCAACACCTTACCTTGACATCCCGGTGGGCAATATTCTGGCTGTGCAGGAACTGGATGGCAGTGCCGATGTCCCGCATGATCTCTGCAGCCTCTACAGACGAAGCAGGGAGCAGGTCAGTGAAGCCAGTCAAAGGTCAGGCAGCCTGGGGTCCCCACGCTCCCGTCATCCGCCTGGGCACACTCCAGTGGGCCAGCACAAAATGGTGACAGTGTTCCTGCCACCCAGGACTCCCATCCCAGATTCCAATCTCAGTCACCCCAGTTTCCTCCAGGGTTGCCTCCAGCCCACCCAGACCTCCTTCCTCAGACCTGGGCTAAATCTCCCCAGTTCAGCTAGCTGCTGGTCAGTACCAAGAAGCTTTGAGGCCTCCATTCCAAGGCCATGGGAGTCCATCTCTGATAGTGTCACAGGCACACAGAACCCTCTCTTGTTCAGATGGGGAGACTGAGGTACAGAGAGGGGCAGGCCTTGCCCAGTATCACACAGCAACTCTGGTCCATCCCCCTCACCCCAAATCCCCGTGGTCCAGCTGCATGCACATACCTCTCTCAGTGAAAGCCTGGTCACCACGCTCCTGAATCCTGCTGAACAACTCACCACCTTCCATGCTGCAAGGGAAGGTGATGGTAAGTGAGCAGGCTGGGAAAGTATCAGGCATGCCTTGGGGAAAAGCCACAGTCACCTTCCCTGGGTCTTGGAGAGCCTGGCAAATGGTGGGCCCTCCGCTTAGGTGGGCTGAACAGAATTCTTAGAACTGGTGGAGGGTGGGTGGATTCAGGTCTCCACCAGGCGCATCTGTGTTCCCATTAGTACTGCCTCGGCCTGGCTATGAGGCCTTGGGCATCCCCACCCCTACATGGATCTCAGTTTCTCCAAAAATGGAATGAAATTTCAATTATCATCATCCTGACCACTACTCTCTGAGCACCTACTGTGTGCCATGTCCCGGGCTCAGCACTTGTTCTGCACTGCTGTGTGACCTTGGACTTATCCCTTCCCCTCTCTGTGCCTCAGCTTCCTCTTCTGTAAAATGGGGATAACAGCCCCAACCTCACAGAGTTGTGAAGGATGAATAAGTGATGCACATAGAGCACTTAAAATGGAGTCAAGCACAAAATAAACATAACATGGAGACCTTCCTTCATATCTTACACATGAGTTATAGAAACTCAGAGAGGTCAGCAGCTGCCCAGGTCACATAGCTAGTGACAGAGCCAGGATCTGATGCCAAATCTACCTCAAAAGCTGACTAACATGGGTGTATGTGTGGTGGGCAGAGGGCAGAAGCTTGATAGGAGACAGGAAGGAGTTGGGGACCCAGGCACGGGGGCCAGGGTCTGAGGGAGACTGGAACTGAGAGCCACAGTGCTAGTGAGAGAAGCCCAGGAAGAGGAGACCACTGGCTCTTGACTCCAGCCTCCAATCACCCAGCATCTGGCAGGGCCACAGGAGTGCAGACCCAGGCAGGAAGGAGAGGGGCTGTGTTGTGTCCCGCCGTTCCTCAAATCTCCCCATCCTCCACATTCAGGGGTTGGTGGCCTTCCCTGACAGCTCTTCTAGCCACTCTTCACTGAATGGAAATCACACCCAGGGAGACCATAGTAGAGCCCCTTGAGGGAATTTCCCCTGGCTGGACCTACTGCTCCAAGGCAAACCCTGAGTCACCCCCTTTACTACCTCAGTAGCTGGGGTGGCACCAGAGCTGCTATCTCAAGAACAGAGAAGGCCCCTAGAAGAATGCTAGAAGCCTGTGGCACCACGGGGTGCTAAGGCAGGGTGAGCTGGCATACCATTCCATGACAATGAGCAGACAGCGCTTGTTGTGATGCATGTTCTCGTACACGTCCAGAATACGCACGATGTGGGGGCCGCCTGAGGCCTGCCAGTGATGGTCCACCTCCTGCCGGGCCTTGGGGCTGTCATACAGGAGCTGTGGGTGGGTGGGTACACAGACAGTCAGGCCCACAGCCCACCTCTCTGGCAGCCTCCCAGACAGGGCCACTGTCCTCATTTTGCAGACAAAGATGCAGAAGCTCAGAGAGGCCTGTGATCTGCCCAAGATCACACAGCTGATGAGGGGCAGAATGAGGATTCGAATCCAGGTTCCCCTGATTCGTAGTTCAAGGAGCCTCTGGACCTGAGGGTTGGCCCTGGGCTCAAGCAGCTTGTCTGGGGTCAGTAAGGTCCTGGGAGGTGGCTGACAGTCTAGAAGGGCTCAGAGATCAAAGAAGCCCCTGCCTCTCTTCTGGGGGGCAGCAAGTGAAGTGGTAATTAAGTGGGTTTCAGAGTCAAATCACATGTCAGCTGTGGGACCCCCGCCAGGGACTACAACCCTTGAGTTTCAATTTCCTCATCTTTACAATGGGATGACACAGTTATGACCAATATTGGAAGTCACGTGTATAAAGTCCACAGGATGACATCTGGCATACAGTACATCTTTATCCAGCACCTCTGTGTGAAACAAAGTGGAGGGTACCTGAGAAGGCTAGTGAAAGGCGACGAAGTGCTAATGTGGAAATCCACCCTACAGAGGTCCCGCTGGGACAGGAGAGTCGGAGCCTCAGGAAGCCTTCCGGGAGAGGTTGAGGCCTGCTGGGCCTCTCACCGGGTGCCCCTCAGTCCACCCCTCAACAGCTCACAGCTTCGAGGAACCGACCCAGAGTAGAGAGAGTCCAGGCCGCACTCCTGAAGGAGCAAGGCTAATTAAAACTTCAAATTCTCTTGACAGTTAGTACAGGAATAAAACTGCTGCTGTTGAGAAAAGTGCTTCTAAGATGAGTTGTTTGGTCATGACCTCTCTTGTGAGGCCCAGTTAGTGCCTGGCTTCCAAGGGAACTTCGCAGCCTCCCGGGGAACCACAATGCCATCCTCACTGCCAGAGAGGTGGGGCTGCCTCAAGGTGACCCAGCTGCCTAGGCTTGGCCCTCCTCCCATGCCTGCAGACCCTGGCATGCAGGATATGGACCCAGAGGTAGGGTCTGGAAGTAGGAAGAACCCTGATTTAAAGGAAGTACTTACTAGCCAGGCCAAGCGAGATCTGAGTTTGGAACTGAATGACTTGGTGAGACCTCAGACAAACCCCTACCCCACGGGGTTGCCCACCCAAGGCCCAGGCTCACTCTGTTTCCCAGGTGAGGAGGGCTGAGGACTGGGGTTGATGACCAAGACCAGGGCTCTGATTAGCTGCACCCTCTCAGTACCCACAGGACCCTGGGACGCCTCTCGCCTTGAGTTTTCGCCTCTTCAGGATGCGGACAGCTAAGCCACTTTACACAGGGTGCTATGTGGAACAGACTTTGGGACCAAGCTCTCTAGGCAAAGGTAAACCAGGATGGTGTCCAAGGGAGGGGAGAAGAAAACATGGCTTTTCCATGTCTGCTGTCGCTGGCTATCCCTCCATCCCTGGAGCTTCTTGCCTCCACCTTACCCTAGGAGTTTGGGAGTGCAGGGAGCCAGAGGCCAAGCAAGCCCTGGGGCAGACCCCTGCTCTATTACCCAGGCCAGGATGTGGGGTGTGTGGAGGCTGCTATGAGCAGACACTCCCCACCTGAACACCATGGAGCCCTTGCCTCCCAGAACACCTTTCAGTTCCATGCCCACACAGCTCTCCAGCACTACCAGCTGCTTGTCCCACAGTGCTGGGGCAGAGGCCTCAGTCACCCCACTCAGCCCACCCATACCATGTCCCAAGGTGGCTCTAGCCGGGGGTACCCCTGTCATTAGATCCAAGATACACCCTCCTCCCTCCCTGCTCTTATTACTATGACGAAATGAGATGGATTAGTGACAGTTATGTGGATGAGATATACAAGATTAGATAGTGTCTTAAGCCAATCTCTTTGAAAGAGAGAAGTGAGCAGAGAGACATGGGGACCTCATACCACCAAGAAAGTAGCACTGTGAGCAGAGCATGTCCTTTGGACCTGAGGTTCCTGCGCTGAGATGCTCCCAGACCAAGGGAACACTGATGTCAAGGACCTTCCTCCAGAGCTTACAAAAAGAGAAAGCTTTCCCCTAGAGCTGGCACCCTGAATTCAGACTTTTAGCCTACTGGACTGTGAGAGAATAAACTTCACTTTGTTAAAGCCATCTGCTTGTATTTCTGTTATAGCAGCCCTAGATGACTAAGACACCTTCTCTGGGAAGTCCTCCCAGCACCTCCCTCAAATCGGCTTTCAACTCTGTCCTTCCCACCAGGCTGGGAGAATCGAAAGGCAGGTGGAGTTGCCCCCGAGGTGGAGCCTCTCACTGCCTCCCACCTCACTCAGTCCATATTTAGGAACCCGTTTCCCACAGAGATTAAAATATTCCCTCCCCAAGTGCCAAGGCCCTAAAATAGCAGAGGGGCAGAGAGAAGGCCATCCCCAGAAAACAAGATAAATGCCCCACTGGCCTTGCTGCAGGGGAGGCCACAGGAGCCAGAGCCCAGCTAAGGAGCAAGATCCCCAGCCCTGGCCTAACTGCCAAGGCAATACCCTGGGCTGTCACCCCCGACTCTTTGGTTTAACCAAACCGCTCAGAGCCTCAGTTTCCTCATTTTTATCCCCCTCAATGTCACCTCATCTCAAAGCCCTCCCAGACCACCCTGTCTAAAGTGGACCTCAGGGGTCCCTCACTCTCTCTCCCCCTTTTATTTTTCCTTATATACATGTTTTGTCTATTGAGGTATAACTTACACACAGTAAAATGTACAGGTCTCAAGGGTCCAGTTAAATGAGTATTGACAACTGTACCTACCCCTGTGACAGTCCATACCCACATCAAGACATAAAACGTTTCCAGCTCCCCAAAAGCTCCCTCATCATCTCCCTTTTTACCTCCTATGCAGCACTTGCTTACAACCTGCAATTAGCTTGTTCCTTTGTTAAGTCTTCAAACAAACACACACACAGCTACTATACTTACAGGGTACCCAGCTCTGTTCTCGGCACTTTATAACTATTGGGAAGAAGGAACTTCATTATTGCCATTTTTTAGATGACAAACCAAGGCACAGAGAGGGGAAATAACTGGCCCCAGACCCAGTGGCAGATTATCCAATAGTCAAGGTAACCACAGTGCTTACCTTGCTTACCAGATCATCTGTAGTGAATAATTTCACATTTTTTCTCCACATCAAAGATTCTGCTTCTAGGTATGGCTGATACCATCTCTCTTCTAACCCTACAGCAACTTCTGACAGAATCAAAGCCTCTTTTCAAATTCACAATCTTTGACAGGGGCGGACGACTCAGTAAGCAAGGTATGCACAAGCTTACCTGTGCTTACTTACTAATCTGTAGAGAACAGTTTTACAGCTGCGGTGAAACTCATGTGAAATTATGCGCTACAGATTAGTAAGTAAGCACAAGTAAGCCCATGCTTACCTTGCTTACTGGGTAATCCATTCCTGCCCAGACCACACAGCTGTTCTCCAGCTAGGCTGGAGCCGTGCTATTTCCCTTATCAGACTGTGGGCCCACAGGGCAGGGCCAAGTCTGCCTGGTCACTGCTGGGTCCCAGTGTCTACACGGAGCCTGGCACAGAGCACTGGCTCAGGCAGTATTAGTAGATTTAATGAACAAATCTATGAAGTAGGGTGAGGGGAACAGCTCTCCATAAGTCATCATGAGAACAAAATAAGATTAAATTGAAGAGGCCCCAGAAAGGCTCAACAAATGGGAGGCATGACAACCTGGTCAAACTTGTTCCCCACTGCCCAGGGACAGACTGTGCTTTACCCACCCCCTCCGTAGTGAACCAGACTTTACCTCCTCTTCCAGGAAGCCCATCCTGACTGCTTTAGCCGTGAGGCTACTGCTACAAGCTGGCCTCACACAGGTACATGACACTTAACACAACACTGTGTCCCCTAAGCATAAAGCCCCATCTTCCCGGGCAAGGGAATAAGCACAGGGTCAGGAGGCAGTAGGCCCAGATTCTAACCCCATTCTCAGTATGACCTTGGGCCAGTCCCTTTGCCTTTCTGGGCCTCTGTTTCTCGAAGGTTAAACTTGAGGTCTTGGGCTAGACGGGGGCAGGCACATAACAGGGACCCCTGGACAGGGGCTCCTTGCTCCTAGCCCCACTCCCACATTACCTCCCTGCAAGCAGCAGCCAATGGGTTGCTACACACCTGCATCTGCATGCCTGCACCCACTGGGGGCCACTTGGAATGGGCAATGGTGTCTCAGTCCCCCGTCACAGCTGGGAGGATAGGGAGATGGGGGGCCTTCTGCCAACCCAACAGGCCCCTTGCTTCATTCCCATCCTATGTTCTCTGGGCCCTCCTAGGGTCCACCAAAGCTGAAGGATCTGTGATGGCACTTGGGCAGCTCCACAGCTCCTGCTTGTGCCTGATGGGTACCCCATACTCACACATCCGCAGGGTGGGACCCTGGCCCTTGTGAGACGGGCCTCCCAGCTATACTTAAGGTGTGGGGCCCAATTGAAGCTCAACAAGCATGGAATTTGAGATGACATTTCCTTGAACAAATGACACTTCTCTGGCCTGAGGCTTTGATGGGGTGGTTTCCACCTCTCCCTTCTCCCCTCACTCTCCTTTATCAAATTCCCCCATACCCAGCAACTTGATGGCTAAGGCTCCTGCTGACTCCACCAGCCAGTGAGCCCCAGCAAAGGCCTGCACCACCCACAGACACCTGCCCTCCAGGATCCTCCAGGATCACCAGGTGGAATGGAAGCCTCAGACAAAACCAGACCCCCTTCACCACCTCCATGCTGTGTCCCTTCCGTCCCGGGCTTTGTCCCTCAGGTGTAAACCCAAGGACAGGGCTTCCACATGGGTGGAGGAATTCTTAGTTTCAGAGCTGGGAAAACAATGGAAGCATCTGCCCGTTTGGAAAACAATTTGCCATCTACAAATCATTGTCCTCTTATCTCCTGGGAAGGCTAGGTGCCACCCTGTGAGGCAAGCAGGGTGGGGCCATCAGCCCCAATTTACAGATGAGGAAACAAAGGCTCAGGAGGATAAGTCATTGCCCTGGGGCCACGGGCTGGAGTACCGCAAAGCTGGTACAGAGAGGAGAACTGAGCTTTTTTTTTTTTTTTTTATTGTGCTTTAAGTGAAAGTTTACAAATCAAGTCAGTCTCTCATACAAAAATTTATATAAACCTTGCTATATGCTCCTTGGAAACCCTGGCGGCATAGTGGTTAAGTGCTAGGGCTGCTAACCAAAGGGTGGGCAGTTCGAATCCGCCAGGTGCTCCTTGGAAACTCTATGGGGCCGTTCTACTCTGTCCTATAGGGTCGCTATGAGTCGGAATTGACTCGATGGCACTGGGTTTGGTTTTTTGGTATATACTCCTAGTTGCTCTCCCCTTAACGAGACAGCACACTCCTTCCCTTCACTCTCTCTTTTCGTGTCCATTCGGCCAGTTTCTGACCCCCTCTGCCCTCTCATCTCACCTCCAGACAGAAGATGCCCACATAGTCTCATGTGTCTACTTGATCCAAGAAGCTCACTCTTCACCAGTATCATTTTCTATCCCATAGTCCAGTCCAATTCCCGTCTGAAGAGTTGGCTTTGGGAATGGTTCCTGTCTCGGGCTAACAGAAGGTCTGAGGACCACGACCTCCAGGATCCTTCTAGTCTCAGTCAGACCATTAAGTTTGGTCTTTTTACGAGAATTTGGGGTCTGCATCCCACTGCTCTCCCGCTGAGAGCTGGGTTTTTGAAAGAGCAACCTGACAACCCTTCCCTGAGGGGAAGTGAGAAGGGGGGTGGCCCCAAGCCAGAGAGGCATGGCCAAAACCACAACTTACACAAGACTCGGGAAACTTGTTCTGAAATAAATGTGTGCGTGGGTGCGTAGGTGTGTGCATGTGAAGAGGTATGTGGGTGAGGGAGAGTGTGAGGGTGCGGGGATGTGTAGGAGTATATGGGGGTGTGCACAGGGTGTGCATGGATGTGGGGGGTAGGAGAGAATAAACGTGAGGGATGTGGTGGGGGTGGGTGCATGGGTGTGCACATGTCTAAAGCCTCTATGATATGGATTGCAAACTCCCAGAGAATGGGACCCATTCACCTATCCATTCATTCATCCAATATTTCTTATCTCTCCAATGTGCCTAGTAGAAAGCTAGGCACAGAGAGGTACCCAAGAAAGACTGGATGGAGTCTTGCTGCCACAACTCAACCTGTGATAGCCTTGGCCAAGCAGGTGACCAAGCCTGGACACTTCCTCTCCCACTAAGGCCTCATCTCTGCTGTAGGGCCCAACACCTCTTGTCCACAGCTGGACATCAAACAGGGTTGGAATGCCTGCAGAGACTCTATAAAGACACAGCCTGGCAAACCAGCCCCAGCACCCTTCTCCAGCCACCTCCCAGCCCAGGAATGGCCACCTACCCAGGCTGCATGCCCACCCACACATCCAGTGTCCATGTCCAGGTTCTTCTCAAATAAGCGTTCACAGGATTCCCTATCTGTCTCTCATACACAGCAGGCACAAAAGCCACCAGTCTGGACAAGCAGCCTCCCCCAGTGCTATTCCCCTCCTCCGCCTCCCCTCCCCCCTTGCCAGTTACCCTGCAGCTCTGGCTAAGCTGCTCTGTGGCCTCAGCCTTAACACCCACTCATTCCGGGGGAAGAGAGCTGGCTTGCAATCTCTCCCATCAGTGAGGCAGTGGCAAATTAAGAAGCTGAAACTCTGGATTTCATGGCAACTCACAACCCCAGAGGCATTAGCCCTACAGCAAAGAGAACTTCCTGGACGCCAGCGATCCAGTTCCTCCCACCACCCCTGTGGGGCACACCAAGTCCCATTATTTCCACGTGCCTTGCTAATAACGACAGGATTTCAAATATTTTACAATTCTGAAGTATGATAGAAACCAAATGAAACAAAAATATCAGATTCTTATAGAATGAAGAGAAAAATAAAATGTACCAGAAACTCATGTGAGTTCGTAAGTAGAAATGAGGACAAATTTTAATTTTGAGCTTCCTGGGAGTCTTGGCAAAGAAGGAAACCAGGCAGGCTCTGCTGCTTTTATCACCTCATGAAGAGAAGCACAGACGTTCACTGAACCTTTCCAAATCCAAATTCTAAAAAAAATTTAACATCAGATCTTATATGAAGGAAAATGTAAGATTCTGGCAACACATTCAATAGCAGTTTTATAAAAGATCCAGAAAGATTCAAACGAATATATCTAATATGGATTCCCCCATAAAGACGGAGGCTAGTTTGTAGCCAGCTGGGACTGCTAAAATAGCATCATAAGGCCCTTTGCTTTTTTGGGATCCTAGCTTTGTTTTGTACCAGAGGATGGGGAGGAGAGAGGCAGGAAGGGCTAAGTCCCTCCAACATCTTCTCGCCTACCTCAGGGGTCTGACCCCAGCCTCAGGTAAGGATGAGCTGGAAGGCTAACAAGCTGCATTTCTGGGCTGTAGAATAAACTGCAGTGCACATGCTCAACGCCAAACGCTCAGGCAGCAGCAATGAACAAAATGTTACAGGAAAATTTAGGTTTCAACTCACATATTTTTCATGGCTGGGGCCCCCCTATTCTCTACAGATGAAAGCTAGTGGTAGGAAAAAGCATTTTGAACCTACCATACCCCCCTCTTTGATGAGAGTTTTCAACTCGGCCATCTCTAAGATGCCTCCTGGCTCTCAGTCCTGTGATATTGAGGGCTGTTTTGCCATGGGGACACATCTCTAGTTTTTAGGAGATCCCAATGGAACAGCAGGATTCATTTAACAGCTGTTGAGAACATCCTGCCTTGTGCTGTCAGCACCTGTGAGGATTATTAACACACTTCATCCTGCCCAGCCAGTGTGACCCTGGCTCTGCCCACTCACAGCTTGGGCTGCAGCCTCAGCCTCTGCTTTGGGAGCAGACTTCTGAGGTAAGAAGGTGTGACTGACCCCAAGGTCAGGGTTCAGGGGCTGATACTTCTTTCTCAAGGTCTCAGCATCCTTCCTTATACAGTTAGAGTCCCACCCTGCCCAACTCCTCTCCTTCCCCCCACGAAGGCACCACTGCATTTTGGAGAGATGCCAGTGGTGTCAAAGCTGACTTTGTAGCCACAGGTTCAAATTAGAGACTCGGACACGTGCCATTATTCTCTCCCACACTCATTTCCCCAGCTTTCGTAGCTCATTAAGGAAGCTGATGGAACCAATTTTGCAGCTATGGATTAGCTGGCTTCACGCCAGATCAGAGCTTGCTTCATTAAGTTCTGACCATGTCCCATCCTCCATATCACCCAGCCCATGTACCTCTCCTCCTCTGAGGCTCAGTTCCAAGGAGGTCAGCTCACGTGAAGCCACTGATCCCAATGCCGGGACCCAGCTGCGTGCTCAGGAACTGATGGTCAGGTCAGTGATGGAGACGCCTCTTTATAACATCCATCTCTCTCTCCCTGGTGCTCACCCAGTGGTGTGCCGGCCTCAGAGCTTGGTCATAGACGACACCTCATACAGTGCGCACCAGATCCCAAGAAGAGCTAGCATCATCCTTTTCACTATGGGGAAACTGTGGCTCTGCGGGGTTAAGTGGCTTGCCCATCGTCACACAGCTGGGTAGCAAAAGCTGAGATTTGAATCCAGAGACTTGAGCCTGTCAGCTTCCAGGCAGTGGGGGCCATGCAGACAGCTACTTCGCTCCTTTTCCACGCAGCTGTGCAGCTCGGTGGTGGATGCTCATTCCCACAACACTGGCCTGGGGAAAAAAACCTGGGAAGGCCCAGTGGCTCCTCTCCAGAGCTTGGCCTCAAACCCTAGGTCTGAACCAGGCCTTACTACTTGGTTGTTACTACAACAATGGTGGATATTCAGAGCCCCTGCTGTGTGGCATGCCAGGAATGATATACCCATTAGCTCTTGCCCTTGATCAACTGCATCATTAACCACTATTTTCAGCTGAAGCTCAGGGAGGTTTTGTCGCTCCCCAAGGTCACATAGTTTGCACATGGCCACCTCCAAGTCTAGGAGTCCTTTGGGAGCCAGGAGTCAACCCTCATCTCCAGGCAGGCCTGCCCATTTTACAGATCTCTTCCCAACTCCTGCCCAAAGTCCACAACCACAGCTGGGGCTGGAAATGTTGCCACTGGGACTCTGCCCTCAAGGATTATGGAATCTATGGATGAGTTACTGCCAAGTAGAACACTTGATGGGGACACACCTGGGGTAACTGGTCCTGACTCCTTCCGCCTCCTTCTTTCCAGAGCCAGAGCCTGGCAGAGCTGACAAAACAGGGAAGGGCAGTCCCTCCCAGGGAAACCCACAAAAAGGAGGACTTCCAAGCAGTTGCTATCCTTCTAGACCAAGGCCAGGGCACCTGACAGGGGTACCTGACAGGCTGGGAGCCTCCCCAACCACCTCCCAGTAGAGTCCGGTTGGGGTGGGGGAATGGCTAAGTCTCTAAGCTCGACATTGTCCCAGGAAGCTCTGCCAATAGGACAATCATCACACATTTTGAAACTGTCAAGTCTCAGGAAAACAAGACTCCTCCAGTTTGCTAAATTTTGATGGCCTCAGTTTGTCTGCTTCCTACCAGTAGTAGACAACCTGAAAACAAAGGCAGAAATACCTGGCCAGGGGCTTCTAGAAGAAGGGAGCTGAGCTGGGCCCTAAGGCAGGAAGGGGGAGGAACAGCAGGAAGAGGAGTGCTAAGTGGGACAGGTCATGAGGGGGTCATGAGGATGAAATGAGAACATACACACAGAGCTCACGTTAGCACAGCGCCAAGCACGTGCTGCATCCTCAGCAGGGACTGCTGCTTCACAGGTGGCAATGGGCCTTGAGGTTCGCTTGGGGATTCCCAACTCCAGGATTCTGCTGGGTGGCCTCACACTCTTCTTCTCCCTGCCCTCCAGAACTCAAGGATATTCAGGTACAGCCTCTGGGGCCTGGGGGCAGATGCCCTCCAACCCAGCTGGTCACAGGGAATGGTCTCAGATCCTGAGAGGGGCCGGGCCGGCTTCTCAAAAGTGAAACCAAAAATCAAGCATCTATGTATGGATTTTTAGACGGTACACACTTGTTATTTTTGGTGATGGGAAAAGTAACACCAAATGTGGGTGGAGTGGGCAAGGTAAATGATGTCACTAAGAAGTACACACACATACACAAAAAGATATTTTTTGGTAAATGCTAGAACATATATAATTTTGTAACAACAACCAAAAAATATATGTGTGGTTACATCTGTATGTATGTATGCATATATGTGTATAGGTATGTATATGTGTGTATGTATGCATGCATATATATACGCAGAATGAGGGATATTGTTGCTGATGTCAGATGGATCTTGGCTAAAAGTAGACGATACCAGAAAGATGTTTACCTGTGTTTTGTTGACCATGCAAAGGCATTCAGCTGTGTGGATCATAACAAATTATGGATAACATTGCGAAGAATGGGAATTCCAGGACACTTAATTGTGCTCATGAAGAACCTGTACATAGTCAAAGTGGCAGTCATTCAAACAGAACAGGGGATGCTTCATGGTTTAAAATCAGGAAAGGTGTGTGTCAGGGTTGTATCCTTTCACCATACTTATTCAATCTGTATGCTGAGTAAATAATCAGAGAAGCTGGACTATATGAAGAAGAACGCAGCATCAGGGCTGGGAGGAAGACTCACTAACAACCTGCAATATGCAGATGGCACCACCTTGCTTGCTGAAAGTGAATAGGACTTGAACCACTTACTGATGATCAAAGACTACAGTCTTCAGTATGGATTATATCTCAACATAAAGAAAACAAAAATTCTCACAACAGGACCAATAAGCCACATCATGATAAATGTAGAAAAGTTTGAAATTGTCAAGGATTTCATTTTACTTGGATCCACAATCAATGCCCATGATGCAGCAGTCGAGAAATTAAACGATGTATTGTATTGGGCAAATCTGCTGCAAAAGACCTCTTTCAAGTGTTTAAAAGCAGATGTCACTTTGAGGACTAAGGTGCGCCTGACTCAAGCCATGGTATTTTCAATCGCCTCATATGCATCCAAAAGCTGGACAATGAATAAGAAAGATTGAAGAAGAATTGATGCCTTTGAATTATGGTGTTGCTGAAGAACACTGAATACATATACATATACATATACATATACATATACATATACATATACATATACATATACATATACATATACATATACATATACATATACATATACATATACATATACATATACATATACATATACATATACATATACATATACATATACATATACATATACATATACAGCCAGAATGCTCCTTAAAAGCAAGGGTGGTGAGACTTCATCTCACATACTTTGGGTATGTTATCAGGAGGGACCAGTCACTGGAAAAGGACATCAGGCTTGGTAAAGTGAAGGGTCAATGAAAAAGAAGAAGGCCCTCAATGAGATGGATTGACACAGCGGCTGCAACAATGGGCTCAAACAGCAAGGATTGTGAGGACGGTGCAGGGCCAGGCACTGTTTCATTCTGTTGTACGCAGGGTCACTACGAGTCAGAACCAACATGATGGCATCTAACAATGACAACATATGAATATGTGTATTCGTGTGTGTGCACATATGTATATACAAACATATAATAAAGCACATGGGGGCACAGTTACCGATATTTCTTAGACATAACCAAACACTTTGCCAGATGGGTTTTCTGTGTTTAAAGCCTTAGGACCAGAGTCTCATGGTACAACTCAGTCAACTGGCATAATATAGTTCAGAAAGTTTATATTCTACATCCTAGCTTGGTGAGTAGCCTCTGGCATCTTAAAAGCTTACAAGTGGCCATCTAAGACACAACCATTGGTCTCTTCTCAACCGGAGCCAAAAAGAAAGAAGGAAGCCAAAGACACAGAGAAAAAACTAGTCTACAGGACTAACAGTCTACACAAACCATGGCCTCATCTACACTGAGACTAGACTAGAAGAACTAGATGGTGCGTGGCTATTAGTAACAACCATTCTGATCAGGGCCATAGTAGATGGATCCTGACAGAAGGGGAGGAAAATGTGGAAAAGAACTGAATTCTTAAGAAGTCCAGACTTACTGGACCAGTTGAAAGAGGACTCCTGGAGACTACAACCCTGATATACCCCAAAAACCTTGAACCAAAACTACCCCCTGAGGTCACCTTTTAGCTAGATAACAGATTGGCTTATAAAATAAAGAGTATTACCAATTAGTACTACACAACTTCAAAAAACCATCTATATGAGACCAAATGGTCATCAACTACTCTAAAGCAAAGATTAAAGGGTAAGGGGGCAGGAAAACCAGATTACTGGAAGTGAAACATTCACAAGGAAATTTACGAGAATGTTAACACATTTTGAAAAATATAATCAATGTCTCTGAACAATTTGTTTAGTAATTGTTAGATGGGAACCTAATCTGACAAAGATGTCACCTTGAAGACTAAGGTGTGCCTGACCCAAGCTATGGTATTTTCAATCACCTCATATGCATGAGAAAGCTGGACAATGAATAAGAAAGACTGAAGAAGAATTGATGCCTTTGAATTGTTGTGTTGCTGAAGAATACTGAATATACCATGGACTGCCAGAAGAATGAATGTATCTGTCTCAGAAGAAGTACAACCAGAATGCTCCTTAGAAGCAAAGATGGCGAAACTATGTCTCACATACTTTGGACATGATATCAGGAAGGATCAGTCCCTGGAGAAGGACATAATGCTTGGTAGAGTAGAGGGTCAGCAAAAAAGAAGACTCTGAACAAGATGGATTGACAAAGCAGTTGCAACAATGGACTCAAGCATAACAACGATTGTGAGGATGGTGCAGGACCAGGCAGTGTTTCATTCTCTTGTACATAAGTCACTGTGAGTAGGAACTGACTTGATGGCACTTAATAACAACACTTTGCTGTGTAAACTTCCACAGAAAACACAAGAAAATATTAGTTTTAAAAAAATGAGTCTATGGATCCTGCTTTGCTGTGAAAGGCTAAGTGAGGAGGGGGCAGATCCTCTAGGGCTGGGAGAGGGCGTCCTGGGAACTGTTGCTCTCAGTGAGGTGGGAAGCAGGGCTGAGAGCTGGGGGCCCAAGCCAGGGAACTAATCCAGCTCTCAGCTTTTCCAGATACAGGGTGGGCAGGGCTAGGGGGTGTGCGTCCTCTACTCCTCTGTGGCAGTCCCTGTTCCCCCAGGTGGGAGCCATCTTTACACCCCTCATATCCATGAATCCTTTGGAGCAGTGTCCTCTTCTACAAGGTGCGGACCATGGGCTAGTTGCTTAACCTCCCTAAGCCCCAGCTTTCCCTATCTGTGAAATGGGCATGTGCTCTCCTCCCACATGGTGGGGGCAGGGGCGGCTGGGACCATCAGCACTGTTTTACAGGCAGCTATCACCTCCCCCACTCCCCAAGATTATACAGTGAGTCAGTGGCAGGGTCAGAACTCCCTTTCCCCCATAGGTCCCCAATCCCAGCATCCCCCCCCCCCATCTGCCCACGCCTTCCTGCAGGGGCTGGAGATGCCTCACAGGCCCCTCGTGAGCTCCCTGAGCACAAACTCAGAGGGTCTGGGCTCTATCATCCTTCTCAAACGTCTCAGAGGGAAAAAGGATTTTTCCGTCAAAATCAGCTACATAATTTGTGAAACCTTACCCTGGTTCTATTTCTTCTATGACAGTACAAAAATAGAACATTTTCATCATAAGACTGGAAAATTTTAGGAAATAAAAGTGTTTTGTTCTAATCCCAGAAATACTGTCCCTTCAATGATTCCTCCTCATGGAGAGACCCCACCTCAGTCACAGCGTTTGCACCCCCAACTTACCAGCTGTGCCAGAGTAGTGCCTGTGTAGCCGACACAGGGCTGCAGAGGGCAGTGGCCACCTTCCCTGAGCAGAAGGTGACAGGACAGGTGACACCATGTCCAAGTGACCCCTGTTGTGGCACCCAGCACCCAGCAGACTGTGTCTCCAGCCAGCTCGGGAGACAAAGGACCCAGCACCCTCTAGCTCTCAGAATGACAGGGCTGGTCCCCCCGCTCCAGGAGATGTCACAGAGATAACAAAGGAATAAGAAGTGGGGGGCTGGGGGATGGGCTGGACCACCACCAGAGGCACAGCGCAGAGACCCTAGGGGACACCTTCCCCCCTCCTCCCCACAGGCCTGCCCTTCCGAGCCAATATCATGCCTGCTCAGCATCTCTCCAACCTCCATCTGCTTCATCCATGTCTCTGCAGCTCCCCACACAGGCCAGCCAAGCATAGGCAGCCCTCACTTCACTCAGGCTCCTCCCAGGGCTGCCTGGGGCACTGGCTGTCCAGGCCTCCGGCCTCCCTTGGCCCCTGGACCCTCTCTCCTCCTTGTTCCTGTTCAGCCAGAGGGCTCCTGAGGCCCCAACACTAGTCAGCTGCTGGAAGATTTTCCTGTCTCTGATCACACCATAGTGCCATGGCTACAGGAAGAGCTGGGGGTCGGGGGCAGGGTGGTGTGCCTCACAGTGCTGAGGGACACCCTGCCATGGGAATGGCGTTCCTAGGGTGAGGACACACCCTGGTACCAGCTTAGCCTGACTGAAGGATAAAAAAAAAAAAAATTTTTTTTTTTTTTTTTATGGAGTAGGGTGGGGAGAGGCCCTCAAACCTGAGCCATAACCCCAGAGCTCCTGTCCCTAGCAGAACACAGACCCTGCTGCGGGCATCACCGTGGCTGACTGTTCCACTGGCAACACCATTAACTAGCTGGCCTGGGACAGGCATCTCGGGACACCCTCTGGCCAGTCTTCACTTACCTGCTTCCCTGGCACTGACCACCAAAACAGTCTTCATACCCAGAAGGGAGGCCTTATCATACAGAGCATCCAGCCCCTGATTTTACAGATGGGCACACTGTGGCCTGGGAGAGGGGCCTGGCTCCTGATCCATGGCTGAGCGTGGCACGCAGAGAAGGGTGGCTGCGGCCAGGACTTGGCTGCCACCCAGGTCTGGTTTCCAGCCCAGCCTGGGCACCTCCCTGCTATGTGACCCTGAGTGAGTGACTCTGCCTTTCTGAACCTCAGTCTTTGCACCATGGCATGGGGGTGATAACACCCCTTGTCAGATTCTCCTATGTTTGTGCTTAAGGCATAGAAAGCACTCAGTAAGTAGGTGACCGTGTCCCTGCCCTGCCACCTCGCTGCCTGCAGGAGAGCATGGAGAGTACCTGCCAGTCCCTCTGCCACGTCCTGAAAAGGGGCTGTTTACATTGGGGGAGTGCCTCCAGAGCAAGCTATGCACCCCTCGTGGAGGCTGACGCCTTAGGAATGGGTCAACCGGTATGAAAGGTTGAGGCCATGGCCCCTCATGCCCCTGAAAATCATCTCTGAGCTGTACTGAGGTGAGGAGGTCAGGTGCAGAGTGTGGCACAGGATGGAAGGTGCAGGGTGCAAGCCAGAGTCAACTGTTCTCAGGTGCTCATCCCAGCTAGTGCAGGGGCAGCTCACCCAAAATGGACGTAGCTTGTACCTCATGTCTAGAGCCCTCCCAGTCCCTCCACAGGCCCCTCTAGCTGGCTCTGAGGCTCTGGCTCAGTTCATACCCAAGCCCTTCCCCCCAACCCGACCACAGCCAGGGTACCCTTGGAAGCCATAATGCCTCTGGTCCCATACTTATGTCCTAAGCAAACAGACCACTGGGCCATAAAAGGAGACTCAACAGCAAAGGCCGCAGCCCAAGCTGACTTCCTACCCTCCTCGGGTTACAGCCGGGCCTGGATGCACCTGACTCCTCTGCTCTGGCCGCCGAGGCCACCTGCGCCTGGTCAAGATTGGCAGCAGGAGGAGGGCACTTTGAGAGGCATGGCCACAGCCAGGCACTCCTGTCCTACCCCCATCCTACCTTCTAGGGGGAAGCCTGCAGGCTGGCAAGGGTAAATCCTGAGCAGCTGACCTGGCCCTTGGCTGTCCTTGCCTGCCTTCAGCCTGCCTGGCTGCAGACAAGGGGCCCGGCAGTGCCTGGAACACATGACACAGGCAGAGAGTGGCCAGCCCCAGGAGAGGAGGGACCGAACGGAAGCGAGGGAAACAGCCTTGGGAAGGACGAAATGAAAGAAACAAGGCAGGCAAGAAAGACAGAGAGAACACCATGAAGACAATGCCACAAGGACAAAGCTCTAGTCTAAAGAAAAACGCAACCTTAACACCAAATCCGGATCAAAAACAAAATCAATATTTTAGCTTCTCTGGCCCGTCCACTGCTGAAAAGGCCTCCTGAGGCCCCTAGTTCCACCAAACAGATGCCTCATATTCCTGCTCTAAGCACAACCCCCACTGTTCCCACACAACCAGTTTTCATCACAATTACACATGGCCTAATCGACTTAGTTCCAAAAGGGTGGGAGGGTGGAGAAGGGCCCAGGAACACAGCTCCCTTCACACCACTTCCCCCTGCCCCACCAAGGCTTGCTTCCCCAGGTGCAGGGTCCTGGGCTTGGAGCTGCCTTGGGAGCCTGGCAGCCAAACCCTCTTTGAAATCTACCTTGGGCCCACCTGGCCCAGCCAAGCCAGCATGGAGGTAACCATCGGAATGCCCACCTCACCTAAAAATGACCACCGTCCTCAGCTCTGGCTGTGGCTGTGGCTGTGGCTGTGGCTGTGGCTGTGGCTGTGGCTGTGGCTGTGGCTGTGGCTGTGGCTGTGGCCGGGAGAGGGTGGGGGCTGCAGAGTCAGATGCTTCAACTGCTACCCCACCTAGGGATGTCCCATGATGATGTCCCAAGGAGACCTCGGGAGAGGAAGATGGGGTCCAACTAGGAAAACCACTTCGTAAGTGCAAACCTCAGCAGATACAACAGAGACTTCCATTGTCATGGAAACCAGGCCCTTCCGACACAGCCTCACAGGCCCGGTGACCCAGTAGCCCCTGCAGCCCCTGGCAATGGTGTTCTACCAGGATCCTAGTGACACTAGGAGAGAAAGTAATGGGGAAGGAGGGAGGGTTTCTGTCCCACACAGTGAGACCCGTTGCCACTGAGTTGGGTGCCAAAGACAGAGACCTCTGGGAGGGGGTGAGGGTTGGGGGCTGGGGGAAAATGGAAAGAGTCACCATCATCCTTTTTTCTCATCCTTCAAAGCCCTACACAAATGCTTCCTCCACAAAGCCCTCCAGTCCCTCCAAAGCTCCCCATGACACTAGCCCCACTGAGCACAGCCACATGCTACAGAACACACCACCATGAGAGGGGAAATGGTACCCCACAGCAAGCGCCAAGCTAGCCAAACCAGGCATGCTGTCACACAGACCCTGTGCTCTCCTCTACCATCTGCATCCTTCTCAGAGTAGGACTGGATTAAAGCTGGCAACCTTTTCCAGGAAGCCTCCCCAGGCTGGCCCAGCCCAGACATGGTTTCCTCTTACCAACCTGCCAGTCTGACTTCTTGTATGTGGGACTCTGGGCTCTGCTGGGCCAGGCTTGCCTGGGATTTATAGAGCCACACAACCTTGCTGAGGTGGTCCAGCAGCCATCATGGTCCTCAAGTTCTGGCCTTATGGGATAGCTACCTGTCCATTCACAGCCACAGGGCCTTATATAGTAAGAAGGATTGGGCAGATGTGGACAAACACCACTAGCAGTATCACTTGGGGCCCAGCTGGGGTTGCCGGGATCCCAAGTGCTCTGACCTATGGAGAAGAATGCCATCATCCTTCCAGAAGCCAAGTCTCAGAGACCCTCTTATGTCCACATGGATTGGCACAAGGTATGGGGTGAGTTGGACACTAAGAGTCTGGCGTCAGACTAACTGGGCTTATATCCCAGGCCTGCCACTCACCAGCTATGTGCCTTGGGCAAGTCATTCACCTCTCTGAACCTCAGTGTCCTCACCCATAAAATGGGAATCACAGGAGTTAGGTAAGATAACACGAGTCATAAGTTGGGCACAAGGCCTGCCAGGCAGCATGCACTGGAAAACTGTTAGCCATTTATGGGAGTATTAGAATCCACAACACCAAGGCCTGGAGCCTGGAGAGCTGGCATTAGCTCCTGGATAGGGCAGGAAAAAGACCCCAGAAGCCCCAGCAGAGGAGATTCTGACAATATTCTCAGAACACATTTTCTAAATCCATGAACAAGGTCAGCTGGGCATGTGGTGTGAAGCATCTCAAAACAATCAACCCCTGTCTAACTTTCCACTATTGGACTTGCTTTCCTTAGGGTTTCTTAGAATTGATGTCCTCTCCAGGTTCCTCATTTAAAAACCAAACTGCCCACCCCTAGAAGTTCAGAAAGGAGCCCTGGTGGCACAGTGGTTAAATACTCGGCTGCTAACCAAAAAGTTGGTGGTTCAGAGAAAGATGTGGCAGTCTGCTGTAAAGATCACAGCCTTGGAAACCCTATGGGGCAGTTCCACTCTGTTCTATAGGGTCGCGTTGAGCCAAAATCAACTCAACAGCAATGGTTCGGGCAGTTCAGAAGGCTCCAGCAGCATGGCAGCACATGAGCTCCTCAGATTCTTCCCTGCCAGGTAGGTGAGGAGCCACCTGAGGAGGACCTCAGGTACAGTGAAACCACTTCCAGAGACTCTGTGGTGTAGGGCCGCCAGCCCTGCACATGGCTCCTGATTTGTTGACTGGGTAACAAGTGGCCCTGTGGAGGCTGATCTGACCAGTCTGGAAATGGCAGGTGAAGAGGTGCTGACTGCCAAATGGGAAAATACCCAGCCTGCCTGGCTACCCCACCCAGCCTCAAATCTAGTTTGGCAGCACCAGCCCCAACAGGCCAGCCCCACCCATGGAGCAATGGGCACTGTCCCCCCCCACCCAGGCAGGGTGAGGCATCCAGGGTACTGGGCTCCGAGTCCACTGTCCCTCAGTGTCTGTATCCAACTCACATTTTACCTTCCTCATGGCATTTTGGTTGGAGAGAGCCTCTCTGCCCACTTTTCAGAGGTGGGGCTGACACGATAGGCAGGGGAAAGAGATGGCCTCACCAACAGGCATTTCCTTGTGGCCTAGGCCTCCACTGTTGAATCCATTTGTGAATGCCCAAACCTCAGCACAGGTGAAATGGCCAGCATTTGTGGCTTATCTCTGAGAAGTAGTCAGAGACTCCCTCTCCTGTGGGGAAGAGACCAGTGAAAAGTCCAGCTCCCAGAGTTCCTTCCAAAACTCAGAGAAGCCAGCATTGATGAGCTTCTACTGGTGTCCCTGAGTGGCACAAACATTTAACAGTTGAACTGCTAGCCGCAAGGTTGGCAGTTTGAACCCGAGGCAACTCAGAAGGCACACCAGATGCCTGATGATCTGCTTCTGAAAAGTCACAGCCTTGAAAACCACGTGGAACACAGTCCTACTCTGCATACACGGGTGGTTATGAGTTGAAATTGGCTTGAGGGCAACTAACAACAACACGACCGTGGCAGAGAGGTGAGCCTCGCTCAGTTTCCAGGTATGCACCTTCCACCACCCAGAATGGCCCAGGTGCCACAAAGAAGCCTTGAACCAAGGGGGATATTACTGCTATGGGACCAAAGGAGTTTCCATTGTCCCAAAGACAGGGGCTCTGGACAGCTTCCTGGAAGAGGGGGCAGTGGGGCTGAGCCTTGATGGGCAGAAAGGGATTCTCTAGTGTGGGAGAGGGAAAAATGTCACCCAGGATACGAAGGGCAAGTGGGCTGTACTGTGAAGGCCACGAAAGCCAAACTTAAAGGCTCGAAATGTATGAAGACAAATCCTCAATCCCTCCTCAAATCCCTGTGTGACCACAGGCAAAGACTCCCAGTTTCCAGAGCTTAGTTTCCCATCTGCTAGGACAAATGTGCCTTCTTCTGCATTGTGTTGTTGGGGACACAGAGCAGAGCCTGGCTCCCAGCAGGCACATGGCATCAGCACTGTCACCAAGGGGAGGGGAAGTGTCATGAGCAAGGTAGCCTCCCCAGATTCTGGGGCCCAGAAGGAGGACACTCTGCAGGGACTTGGCTCAGAGGACTCTGCAGATATCTCCTGGGCATGTGGATCCTCCACCCACCAGTCCACTCTCAAGATATGCTCCAGGGGGCAGAGGTGGAAGAAGCCCTAGTCCCAGGGTCCAGAGGAAAGAAGCAGGAGAGAAGAGCCCACCTCTCCACCCACATGCAGACCCTGTAGCTCCTCCAGGCCTTTTACTGCTTTTATTTAGAGGTACTCAGTGCCTTGGCTACTTCTGCCTGCCAGGAAGCTGAGAACCACAAGTGGTTTGGGCAGGAAATCAGGAGGGGAGGGAATTATGTGTCTGCTGGGAGCTCTCCTCCCAATCAAGCCATGTGACTTCTGACCATTCACTGTGGTTCCAACTTCCACGTACAGGAAAAAGTTTGAGGGGCTGGGTCTCGGATGTGGTGGGACCGCTGATAAGTGACAGAGAGCTGTGTCCATAGGGTTGAAGATGAGTGGCGTCAACTAACCAGTTAGGCCTGGGAGGGGGCGCAGGCAAGAGGTTAGCAGGAGGCAGGCCCCTGCCCCCCATAAACCCTCTCCTGCACCAGACAGTTCAGCAATGCTCAGTACTCCAGTTCCTGCCAATCGGACAGCAGTGAGTGCTCAGGGTGGGGTGGAGGGTGGAATGTCTGTGGCAGAAGCTGTCCTCGGGAGGGAGGAGCTGAGTGTGAGTGATGTCTGAGTGAACCAAGTCAGCAATCAGGGGCTGAGGCAAAGGGGAAGAGGCCCAGGTCCCTGGGAGGGAGGGGCCTGCTCCTCCAGTGCCCACACAGAACAGTGAAAGCTACATGGACAGCGGCCACAGCTCTTCCTATTTCCTGAGTGCTTGCTACATTCCAGGTTCCGTGCTAAGCACTAGCTGCTACCTTGGGCAGCATGGCTGAAAGGATGGTCATGGAGAGAGGGCAGGGCACCAGGCCCGGACCACCAGAAGGGCAGCTTAACCTGGGCTAGAGACTAGACAGGCTATGAGATGAGGACAGGCCAACCAGGAGACCTGGGGTATAGCCCAGGGAGGAAGAAGGACAAGCAGAGTGCATGGCACCCACCCAGGCTGAGCTAGGGCAGCTGAGTAGACAGCTGGGACCCATTTGTGATCTGACCAAACTCCCTGGGCCCAGGCCTGCCCACATGCAGAGAACCCAGGTCCTGGCCAGGGGCACTTGGGCAGCACTAGGCAAAGGGCAGAGGCTACGAAGCAGGGAGATGGCATCTCCCTCCTCAGGGCCACAGCCATTTACAGTAAGGTACAATGACCGTGCCAGGCTGGTCCCCAGTCCAGGCCCAGAGTCTCCCAGCAACCCAGAGGTTGTGTCAGCACTGCTTTGAGAGGTGGGGAGGCCCTGGCCTAGCCGGGTGAGGCCTACCAGGCTTGGTCAGTGGAGGAGTGGAGGGGAGAAAACAGGAAGGTACTGGGGGGATGCCACATCTAATCCATGCCATATTTGAGGACCAACTTGAGGTTAGTACCTCCAGCCACGTTTACCTCTAAAACCTAGAGGAGGAGACACAGGAACCTACTCTAGGCCTGTCCCACTTTCCAGACCAGAACAGGGCCCTAAATTCAAGAGGAGGTGCTCTGGAAGTTGCTACAGTAGAAAAACAGAAGCTCCCCCAAGTCACTCACCAGATGAACAGATGGACACACACCTGTGGAGAAGGGGCTAGGATCAACCCTGCTTAAAGTTGGTGATGCCTGGCTCCAAGGACTCTAGCCTCCCACCCATTCCCCACCTCACACATGGCATCTGGAGTAGCATGGCGGCTGCTCAGAGGTTAGCCCTGACACAGGGCCAAAGTCTCAGTATTAAGAAGCAGTTTTCTGGCCTGAACTGGTCCTTCACCTACCCAGGCAGCCCCATGACCCCAGCACAGGAGAAGGGGCTAAGATGCGTATAGACTCCCAATCTCCTCTCCCTTATCCCCATAGCCCCTCAGAGGAGCCACTTTTTCCCTAAAGGACTCAGAGAATTCTCTGCTTGGGACTCCAAAAAGTCTCCCACCCTGTATCATTGCTCAGTTAGTGGGGTCTGGGGACCGCCCCACCAATCCAGCCCTGAGCCTCCCCTTGGACCCCTCAGATCCCCTCCAAGGCTATTCTGGAGAAACAAGCCCTCCATTGATCTTTGTACCCCTGGGAAAGACACCAAGTGTTGGGCCGAGGCCCATGCTCAGATACTGGCAGACCATGTGCCCTAAACAAGCCCTATGCCAGGCCCAGTACCAAGTACTCTGCCCTTATCATCTCATTTCAAGCTTACATCAATCTCTTATGTTTCCCCCTGAATAGAGGAGGACAGCTGGCTTCAAGAGTCCAGGACACTTCCCTGGCAAATGCAGGGCTGAGATTAGAGACGTATCCGTAGGACTCTGAGCTCAGGCTCATAACCACAGCTTCAGATCCTTTGCTGTACTTCTAATCTCCAGGAGCCACTCTGCCTGCCTTACTCCACCCATTCAGGTGGCTACTGGCACAAGATGCAGATGAGCAAAGTTCTCAGCTGACGACAGATTTGAGGAATTCTGGGTATGGGGTGAGGTCCTGAGCACAGAACTATGTGACTTAAATCAGAACCACACGGCTAGATCAGCCACCCCCAGATCCCCCTGATTCCACCAGTATCAGCAAGGCCTGGGCCAGGCCTCTAGATGGCTGGCCTGCTCTGCTGTGGCTAGATGGCTGGGCTCTCCTCTGTCCAGGAGCCAGGGTGGATCAGGCTGGGATCAAGGCCTGCCCCTTTTAACAGGGGGCCAGTGACTCAGCAGGAGCCCATCAGCAGCCTCCTGCCCACAGGCGTGATGGGCATCGGCCTTGTCCTCTGTCCAGCCCTAGGAGGCTCCTGGCCCTGGCAGGCAGTGGACCACCAGGAGAGAGCAGTCCCACTTCAAGCCCTGCCAGGACTCAACCTCAGGCAGAGGGAAACTCAGACCCATCACAGCCAGAGGAGCTGATCACAGAGGGAGCACCCAAGCTGAGTGAGGGCTCCCCTGGGGCCTGAACACACATAGGCCCAGCCAGAATCCCTGTGTGAGGAGGCACTCCTTCCCAGCTTCCGGGTATAGAGGCCCTAACCATATTGACTGCATCCCTTGCTCATTGGGACACCCAGAGCTTAGCTACACTAAGCCTCAGTTTCCCCATTTGTAAAGCAGGGAGTGCCATGGTCCTGACCACACAGGGGCTTATGAGGATGAAACGTGACGCTGAGCATAGGAGGCTTGGCAGGGACCTGGGCCATAGCCTGCACGCGCAGACCTCTGCTGTCGTGCCCTCTGGGATACCCCAAGCCGTGGCGAGGGGTCACTGACCTTCAGGGCACACTTCTGCCCCGTGCGCCGGTGGAAGCACTCAAGCACCTTGCCGTTCACGCCCAGGCCAAGCACCTGCTTGGACAACTGGTAGTCGTCTGTCACCGCATACTTCTTGGGCTCCCGCCGCCCCCCGAAGGCTGGATCGCCTCCGGAGCCGGGTCCGCCGGGTGCACCCGGAGGGGGCGTGGGCCCCCCCTGCTCCGCTGCTGTTTCGCCATCCATGGCCCCCGCGGGGCACTCAGAGGTGGCCCCAGCCTGGTGCGTCCAGGACCACCTGAGGGAGAGGGGAAGAGTGAGTCCCTCCTAGACTCTTCCAGCACCCCAGTCCTGGAGCCCCTGAGTTGGGCTGGGCTTTGGATCGGGGACAAGGCTGTACCGCCTGAGTACCTCCGCGCAGCAAGAGGCGGTGGTCGCGCAACCAGACACGAGCGAGTCCGCCCTGGGCACGTGTCAGGAAGGGAAGGGTCCGGGCGCCGAGTGGCCCCGAGGTCCCCAGGGCGGGCCGCGGAGGGGACCCAGCGAGGGCGTACCTGGCGGCGGTGCACCTGGCAGCGGCGCGGGACGGGGGCAGGGGCAGGGGCGGCGGTCGCGGGAACCGAGGACCGCGGAGCGCCCTGGGCCGAGAGTCTTGCGGCCGGCGGCCCACGTGACCGCCCCCCCGCGCGTCATCCTGACTTGGGGCCCCGCTCCGTGAGCCTTAAAGGGCCAGGCGGGACTCGGCTGGGGAGGGAAGCAGCCCTTGGCCGGCCCCGCCCCGGAGTCCCGGCAGAAATACGGGCGGGCGGGGCTTTCTGAGGGGCGGTAACCTCCCTGGCTCTGTGGGCGGTCCCAGGAGAACCCTGCGCCAACACAGCCCAGTCCCAAGTGGTTTGTGCGAGCCCCGAAATTTACGAGAGACCTAGGAGGTGACAGAGCAAGACGTCTTGTTTCTGTTGGAGCCTCAGATATCCACCTGAATGGGGTTGTTTTCTCTGCACGCTGCCGGGCGGCCCTCCAGTCTGGCTTGCAAGGCAGGAGACTTCCGCCTTCCCTACTTGCCGCCAACCGCCAGCATACCCAACTTCTGAATGTTCGCCAGCATGCTGGGCAAAGTGGCATCTCTTTGGTGTTTGATTTGCGATTCTTTCCCCAGTAACTCTGGGGAGTCTCTGCCGCACTGGAAACCTGTCTGCTTCTGTGCACCTCCTGCTCGTCCTTGGCTCGTTTTTTCCCTTGAGGTACAGAGTCCTTGGATCCGGTCAGATCCATCAATTTTTCAGCTTACGTTTGGGCTTTTGGTGTTGCGTTTTAGAAGTCGCCCCCTCCAGGTGACACGAATACTCTCTATTCGCTTTGTGGTTTTCCCTTCCACATTCAGGTCTCTATATCATTCTGAGCCTGCCTACTAAGGTAATCCCTTACGTATTTTGGTCCACTTTTCCCAATACAAAGGCTACCAAATAATCCCTACTTTACACATGAGGAAACTTGAGGCTCCCAGAGAGGAAACAACTCATCTAGAGGCACAGGGTAGGGGCTGCACTTCTCCTGCAAATCCTCCACCTTAACTTTGTACTGTTGCAGTCTATCTACAGGGAACTGCCAGAAATTCAAGCCGGTTTCAGAAGAGGATATGGAACCAGGGATATCATTGCTGATGTCAGACGGATTCTAGCTGAAAGCAGAAAATACCAGAAGGATGTTTACCTGTGTTTTATTGACTATGCAAAAGCATTCGACTGTGTGGATCATAACAAATTATGGGTAACATTGTGAAGAATGGGAATTCCAGAACACTTAATTGTGCTCATGAGAAACCTTTACACAGATCAAGAGGAGTTGTTCGGTCAGAACAAGGGGATACTGATTGGTTTAAAGTGAGGAAAGGTGTGCGTCAGGGTTGTATTCTTTCACCATACCTATTCAATCTGTATGCTGGGCAAATAATCCGAGAAACTGGACTATATGAAGAACGGCGCATCAGGATTGGAGGAAGACTCATTAACAACCTGTGTTACGCAGATGACACAGCCTTGCTTGCTGAAAGTGAAGAGGACTTGAAGCACTTACTAATGAAGATCAAAGACCAGAGCCTTCAGCATGGATTGCACCTCAACATAAAGAAAACAAAAATCCTCACAACTGGACCAATGAGCAACATCATGATAAACGGAGAAAAGATTGAAGTTGTCAAGGATTTCATTTTACTTGGATCCACAATCAATAGCTGTGGAAGCAGCAGTCAAGAAATCAAAAGACGCGTTGTATTGGGCAAATCTGCTGCAAAGGATCTCTTCAAAGTGTTGAAGAGCAAAGATGTCGCCTTGAAGACTAAGGTGCGCCTGACCCAAGCCATGGTATTTTCAATCGCACCGTAATGCATGTGAAAGTTGGACAATGAATAAGGAAGACTGAAGGAGAATTGATGCCTTCGAATTGTGGTGTTGGCGAAGAATACTGAATATACCATGGACTGCCAAAAAAACAAACAAATCTGTCTCAGAAGAAGTACAGCCAGAATGCTCCTTAGAAGCAAGGATGGCGAGACTGCATCTTATATACTTTGGAAATGTTGTCAGGAGGGATCAGTCCCTGGAGAAGGACATCATGCTTGGCAGAGTACAGGGTCAGTGGAAAAGAGGAAGACCCTCAACAAGGTGGATTGACACAGTGGCTGCAACAATGAGCTCAAGCATAACAACGATTGTAAGGATGGCTCAGGACCGGGCAGTGCTTCGTTCTGTAGTGCATAGGGTTGCTATGAGTCGGAACCGATTCAGGGGCACCTAACAACAACTTCGTACGGGGAAGGTGCGGCGCTGGGCAGTCCTCTGCTGCGCTAGCCTCTGCTGCCATCTACAGACAATCGGCAGGACTGCAGGTACCGGCCTCTGTCCCACCCAAAGGCTTCTCCAGTAATCCTTCTCAGGACTTCGGAATTGGGATCTGGCAACCCACCCCCCACCCCCCCCATCCTCTAGTGCGCGCGCGCGCGCACACATACACACACACACGCTTGCACGCACGTGGACACCAGGACTGCAAGAACAGGCTCATTCCTGAAGACAGGCATTTGTGCCCTTCTCCCCCTCGCATCTCCTCCGCATAGGGTCGCTGTGAGTCGGAAACGACTCGACCTCAAAGGGTTTGGTTCCCGCCCGCCCCCCCCAATCTCAGTTGCCTCCGCCAGAGCTTGATGATCTTTCCGTGAGTGAGAAGCAGTGCTATAAACTATTGGTGGGTACCTCCAGTGTGCAGGCATTGAGTGGGGCCGAGGATGCCAGGACTCTGTCCCTTCAAGCCTAGCAGAGCGCAGTGAAGCAGGTGTCTCCAAGGATGCTCTCAGCTAGCCATACTGAGTCTTTTTGGGGGCCAGACACTGGGCCCCATGATCTTCTCACTGCCACCGGAGGAGGGAGGGCTGTACCTATTCTGCGGCACTGCAGACAAGCCCAGAGAGGTGAAGAGACCTACGTGACCAGCGATCATGGCAGAGCCCCCATCCCAACCACAGAGCACAGCTCCAGGGCCCATCTCTTACTCTCGAACTGTATTCTCCTCTCATGTGTTTCCCCAACCCCCCAGACACATCCACGACTGCAAACACAAGCTCACATACCTTCACACATGTACATACATATGCACACTCATGTGTTTACACATGTGCACATGCACACATACACATGTGCTTGCATGGGCATGCACATTTCCAATACACAGGCATACATGCAGACACACACACACTTATGCCCAGCTGAATCTAGGACTTCTGTTCCTGAGCCCCACCTGAGAATCTGATTCAAGATCTGCAAGTCTGGGAGGAGGCCCTATAATCTGGGAAGTTCTGCTGCTTAGAGGCTGGAGAAGGAACTGCCCTCTGGAGGTAGTTGGTTTAGGCTAGGCAAAACCAAGGCTGAGCGAGGTCTCATTCTGGACAGGCAGGGTCCCATGTAAGCAAAGGGCTAGACAGCAGAGGGTGGAGACTGGCTCCTTGGCCCAGCCCAGGGCATCTGGTGCATGTTGTGGTCTCCACGAAGATGTCTTCTTTTTTAAAAAATGGAGTGAGATTACAATTGCTCTAAAATTTTATAAGTCTATTTTTTAAGTTGGTCTTTTTTATTCAAAATTTTTAATTGCATAAGTTCAACTTGTTTGTTGGAACAAATTCAAACCATATAGAAGTGTAAAGAGTAAGCAACGGTGATGCCTCTCCTGTCACAGGTCCTGTAACCACTGTCCATGCTAACACAGGCACGCACGTTCCCCACATAGGTCCAGCGTAGACAGATGTTCTGCAACTGCTCATTAACTCAAGACAGTCAGGACGTGGTTCACCCTCACTGCTTGTGTGGCATGATCTAGAAGGGCCATCATTCATTAGCCCTGCAACCATATGCCACCACATCCACCTTCACACTGATGGGAGGAGGTGAGATGTGGGATGGCTGGGCCTGGACAGGGGTGGGTTCATGGTGGCTGACTCTGCCACATCGCAGTCAATGATAGCTGTGTGTCTAAGGAAAAACGGGTCTGAGGCCTTGGGAACAGCTCAAAGCGGCCAAGGGGCCCAGTGAGGACTTGGGTGGGGGGGGGGCTAAAGATGGGGGAGAGGGTTGCACATGTGAGAGTCTAGAGACTAAATGAGCCTGACTTCGGGGAAGGCACTGCTGTGGATTCTTGGGGCCCCTACTGTGACTGTTCTGGGTGGGAAGGGGTAGGAGGATCCTGCAGCAAGGCCAGTCTCCGCCGTGCAGGGAAGGGGTTCTCATGGAAGGGAACATCTGTGGAGAGGGTGAGTGAGGCCATGTGAAGGAGAGCCGCTGGGTGGCAGTGTAGACCCAGCAGTCAGAACAGGGAGCAGCCAGGGCAAAAGGCCTGAGGAACCTGCAATGACTGGGGTGAGCAGGCGCAAGAAGGGCACACCAATGTTCCCAGTATGCAGGTGAGGTGCGCAGTGCTGTCAGATTCCCAAAGGGTCGTCGGTAAGGCCAAAATCCTTGAGACCCTTTGGTTTACATGCAGAACTGCCCAATCACTGAGCTCTGTAGGGGATACTCTACATTGACTGGACTAGGGGCAATGAAGCTTCACTGGGAGCCTTCAAGCTGGGTCCTGAAGGATATCTAGGAGTTGGCAGGTCATAGGTGCTGGGGAGGGGGGAGGAGAGGGTCCTCCAGCTCTGAAGCTCCAATCTACCACTTGCCAGTTGTGAGACCTGAGACACAATGTGTAATTGGGTAACTTCTGTGCCTCAGTTTCCTTGCCTGTGAAGAAGGGATAATGTCTGATAGTTGTGACAATAAAAGGAGTCAAGGCATGGAAATCGCTGAGAGCAGCTGGCACGTAGTAGGCACTCAGTAGGCTGTCAAAGTTAGAGGGAAGGGGTAGCGTCCGGGGATGGACAGCTTGGGCTTTGGCAACATACAGACCCAAATTCAGATCCCAGACTCATCTGCGTGGCAGCTGCAGGAGCCTCTTTGTCTTCATAGTAATGGTGCTGTGGACATTTCCTGGAGTCTCTGGGTGGTGCAGATAGCTAATGCACTTGGCTGTTAACCGAAAGGCTGGCAGTTGAGTCCACCCAGGAGTGCCTTGGAAGAAGGGCCTGGTGATCTACTTCCCAAAAACCGGCCACTGAAAACCCTATGGAGCACACAGTTCTACTCTGACACACATGAGGCTGCCATGAGTCGGAGTCAACTGGATGGCAAATGGACCAGCTGGACATCTCCTACTGGAGAGATAGCACCCCATTCAAGGGCCCCATGCCTGGTTCCATTTCCACCCACCCCCCATCTGAAGAAACCAGCTTCCTGCCACACCTCCTCAGGAGGGGGCTCAGTGGGGCTACACCAAAGCCCAGCTGCCCTTCAGGAAACTTATTGAGAAGTGAGTCTCCTGAAACCACACCTCATCTTAACCAATTACCTTTTCCTGTTTCGCAAAGTTTTGCTTTCCAGGATTCTCTGTTTCTCATCCCTGCCTGGGCAGGACAAACTGAGCTCCATCTGCCTTCTGTCAGGCCTGGGCACTCTCATTCAGGGCTCTGGACATTGCCAGGGGTCGACATTCCTGTCCAGGGAACCTGAGGGCACATGCTGGGCAGGCAAGGGGAGGGAGAAGAAGGACCCAGCACCCAGCCAGCCAAGGCCCACCCCCAGTCCTTCTGGTCCAAGGGCCTGGAGGAGGTGTACATAGCCTCTATAGCCTTATGAAGGCTGAGTCCAGTGAACTGGGAGAAGATGGAGGGTGCTAGAGAGTAGGCGCACAAGCTTCTGATTCAGAGCTAGAATCAAATCCCGGCCCTGCCATTAGTAAGGCATTTCGTTCCCTGGGGCTCAGTCCTCTTGCGTATATAATACGGCAGGGACAGCTGTTGAAGAGCAAACGTAGCAAGTACTCCGTGTAAATGGGAGCAGGTGTCACTGGCCCACACCCCCCCGAACTTCTATCACCCCACCCTCATATTATCTGTACGTATTTGGAGCTCCAGCTTTCTCTCCTGGCATTTTTGGGGGGTCCACCAACTCAGATACTGGACTCTCTCGGGGCTGACCACCCCAGCCTCCCAAGTCAGTAGTCATTTTTTCCCTGAAGCGCTGGTCAGGTGTTGGCGTGCTGGGGTCTAGGGCTGCCTCTGCACCTCGCCCCCCCGCCCCCAAACTCCGCTCCACCTTCCCCAACCTCCATTTCACAGAGGCCGGGGGTCAGGCGGTGCCCATAGGAGGCGCTCGCATCCCCGACAGATCGTTTAGAAGGAGCGGCTTGCTGGGACGCTGCTTCCGGTTCGTCGGTGAGATAAGGTTGCCGGTCCCCGAAGAGCAGAGTGCCAGAGGGAAGTCTGGGCTCGGGTCCGCAGAGCCCCGGCCCCTCCCTAGCCTCTGCGCCCCCGAGTCTCTGCTCCAAACTTTCCCTGAAGGTCTCCCGGTTCCGCCCCGCTACGTCTCGTTAACCCAGGGTCCGACCTTTCCAATTGGCCACCGCGGCCCCTCGGCTCCGCCCTCCGCTCTGAGATTGGCCGGCGCGCGGGACCCCGCCCATTTTCCTGGAAAGTTCTTGGAAATCTGTCGAAGGTGTTTCATTTCGCTGGCCTTGGTCCCTGACGCGGTCCCTACGTCCCCGCCCGCGCCCCCGCGCCCCCGCCCCCCTCCCCAGCCCCGCCGCGCAGCCTGCGGTTCTAGGAAGATGCGGCTTCCGGGAAAAGCTGGGACGCGGCGGACAAAAGATTAGGCGGAGGCTTGCCCCGCCCCGCCCGCCGGGCCCGCCCCCTGCGCCCTCCTCGGCCGTCTGCGCCGCGGCCTCCCAGTCGGTGCTGGCTGCCGAGGGCCCCAGGAGACCGACCTGCGCGCGCGCTCGCGCCCACCGGTTCCCTCCCGCCACCGCCTTCCGGCAGAACCCCCGCTCCGGAACTGCCATCGCCGCCGCGGCCTCCGGGACATGGTCCTCTGCGTTCAGGGGTAAATGCCATTCTTTGCCCCCACCCAGCCCCTGCGCCGGACGTCCCGGAGAGCACGGGCCTCGTGCTCACTGCTGGGCGTTGGGAGGGCTTATTGGGTCCCAACTGGCCAAGTGGAAAGGACCCTGGACGTGCGGGATTGTGTGAGACTGTGACAGCACCCCTCCCCCTTGACCTCTACTCACTCTATGAGTGGGGAAACTGAGGGCTGGCCTGCGACAGGAGGAACACGGGGTGGACTCAGCCACCAAGACGTGGTTCACCAGCCCAGATTCCCAGTGCCTCTTTTTTTTTTTTTTTTTTCTACCCTAGCCTGCCGGCCACCCTGCCTACCGGTGGCCTTGGGCCGGCCCCTGCCCCTCTCTGTCCCAGTGTCGCTATCTTAGGTAGCAATTAGAGCTTTCTTGGGAAGTCAACCTGAGATCCTTGCCTCTCCCCCAGCCTGGCACCTGCTGACCAGCGCCTCGGGGTTAACTTGGTCCTGCCTGGGGTACTCCCACTTTTGCCTCATTCCCTCATTCAGCCCAGCCTGGGATCCCAGTGGGAGAAGGACTTTGGCTCCTGCCCCCTTCTCTAAGTTTGGGGGGGGCGGGGGAGGGAGGGAGAATGCTGATAAGACAGAGTCATGGCCTCGGCCCTGAGCCTCAGCATCCCCTTAACCAAGAGGGCTCATGCTCTCCAGACTGATCTCACAGAAGCTCTGGAGGCTCCAAGGAGAGAGGGAGGAGGTGTGAGTGGGTGCTACATTCCCAGGTAGACTCCATAGCTGCTGTTATCAGAACTGGTGTGATGCCAGGTGAGTGGGAGGTGGGGCAAGGCTGATGTGTCCCTTGCTCTGAGTAGTCCTCACTTCAAAACACAAAACCAAACCCGTTGCCATCGAGTCAATTCCGACTCATAGTGACCCTGTAGGACAGAGTAGAACTGCCCCAGAGGGTTTTCAGGGAGAGGGTGGTGAATTTGAACTGCTGACGGTTTGGTTAGCAGCCAGGCTCTTAACCACTGTACCACCAGGGTTCCATCCTCAGTCCAGGGAAGAGGTACTTGAAGGTGCTTAGAAGACATGTTATAAGTTTCCATCCAGTCGATCTCGACTCATGGCGACCCTATGTGTTACAGAGTAGAATTGCTCCACAGGGTTTTCTTGGCTGTAATCTTAATGGAAGCAGGTCTTTTCTTCCACAGTGCTGCTGGGTAGATTTGAATCTCCGATCTTTAGGTTGGCAGTTGACTGCAAACTGTCTGGCCACCTAGGGGCTTAGAAGACTACTTCTTCTTGAGTGTCTCCTCTACTCCCCTTCCTCCTTTCTGACTTTTGGCACTCCTAAACACCTCCCCACCACTGCCTTCCTCTTCAGGAACCCCCTCCCCCATTCTGGGATCTCACAGTCTCTTTCACTTTGGCTCAGCTGAGGGTCCCCTGGGAACCTCAGGGCCAGTGTTAACTGCCGGAGAGCAAGGTTTTTAACAGGCACCATCCTACACATACATGCACACATACATGTGCGCGCGCACACACACACACACAGCCACAGTTCAGCTGGTACCCTCCTGGAGTGGGAGGCAGGAATTCCCAACTGTAGGTTTGGGCTGCCAGCTTTGCTGGGGGGTTCTCCCCCAGGACTGAGTTCTCCCCCACAGTGTATGTCTAGGCAGGACCCACAGGCTAGACTCCACAGCAGGCACACAGATGCATAGGCCACCCATGCCTGGAACACACCAGCCACCACCCCAACCATGAAGATGACACAGCTGTGGATACACCCTTGCCCAGAGTCATCTGACAGGAGCTTGGGAGGACTGACACAGCCATTCACAGACACACACCAGGTTGGCCCCAGAGGTGCCCATGCCCACTTACAGGACCTGTGCAGAGGCCCTGCTAAGCTGTCTGGTCATGGCCATGCCCACAGTCTTTGGCCTGGCCAGCCAGACAGCTACCATGCTCCTGGAAGGCGCCTGGGCAGAGCTCTGGGCCCCGGCGGGCAGGCCACCAGCCACTTCCTCAGAACTTGGCCTCCAGCTCCCCAAGCAGGATTCCAGAGCTCCCACAGTGCAGCAGGGTGGGTGTGGAAAAGTACTGGGCAGGCCATGGCATGCCAGGGTTATGTGACTCCTTCACCTTGTGGGTGGCTGTGGGGCCCTGCTTTATTAGACCCTTCTAAGGGTCACCTGTAACCTATACTGTCGGGCGTGGCATTTGAGGCTCCTGCCCACCTCTGCCTGCCTCACAGCTCATACCCAGCACTGCTTCCAGGGCTTTGCCCACTCTGTCATCTCTACCTGCAGTACTCTCCCCACTACTTCTTTTTGGCCTTCTTTTTCAACTCAGCTGAGGAGATTAGGGCGCTCCCATGACACCCTGTGCTTTCATGGCTTTGGGTTATAATTACTCTCAGTGCCGGCTTCCCCAGGCAATCTGGTTCTCATTGAGGGCAGGCCCAGGTTTCATTATCTGAGGCCCAGTGGGGACTAGACCCAGAACTGAGGCCCAGGGCATATATTTTGTAAGAAATGATCCCTTCTCAGAAGTCTCTTCCCTGGGAAACAGGACCCACCAGCCCTTGCCCCCAACTCCCAGGGAGAAAGCTCCAAGATAGCTGTGGAGGATGGGCTTCCCCTAGATGGAAGCTGCTGCTCAGATTGGGGCCAGCTCAGCTCCCCAACCCTGGCCATCTGAGGTTATGATGTTGCCAAACCCCTCAGTGTCTGAGTTGGTGGGACCTCTCACAGGGGGCTGGGAAACTGAGGCTCAGTGAGAAGCAGGGCCTGCAGAGGTCATAGGGCCTGGTATAGCAGAGCCGGCTTGCCAGGGCGGGGTCTGGAACATGGAATAAGTACCCTGGTCTTTAATGGAAGCTCATATTTACGGAGAGGTCAGACTGGCTGTTGCCTTCAGAGGCCATGGTCTACCCCAGACCTGTCTGCTTTGAAATTCAGGGGCCAGGCTGGGAGTCGGAGGCTGACCTGTGAGGGTAGAGGATTGTCCCAGCTGCCAAACCCAGGTCAGCATGGGCACAGTCTCTTCACCAGACACTCCCATCCATAGGAGTGGTAGGTTGTGATCTCAGGCCTTCTACCATTATCTTGGGGCCTCTCTGGAAGACCCCAGGCTGGCCCATCCCACCTGTCAACCAGGACCGGTGCTACTTAATCAGCCCACCTCAACCAGGAGGACGCAAACATGAGTTTTCTTTGCACTGGATCCCACTGGTGTGGCAGGGACACTGACTAGCCACTGCCAACTAGAAATGCTTCTAGGGAATGCTCTGTGTTTTTGGTTGATGCAAAACGGAGAAAGAGATCAAGGACTGTTCAATAAATGCAGCAGGTGGAAAGAATCTTTCAAAAGAGAGTTAACATGTAGGTGAAGTGATCAAGGGGGCTTTTGTGGTCACAGAACAGGGCAGGGGGGTGCAGGGCTCATTGAGCTCATGGGTGGGCAGAGGGGAAACTGAGGCTCATAGAGAAAAGGGCTGGCCGGAAGTCATACAGCCAGTCTGAGGCCTGGAGTATCTCTGGAAATGGGGGGAGCATGGGGCCTCCACTCACCACCCACCCACCCACCCCCTTCCAGACCTTGTTCTTTGCTGGCTGAGGAGCGGATCGGGCAGCAGACCCTGAAGGCCCGCTCCCTGGAGCTGCCTGAGTCAGCCATGCAGCCCTTGCCTGTAGGGGTCTTCCTGGAGGAGGTAGCAGAGGAGACCCCAGCCCAGCTGGAAAGTGAGCAGCCCAAGGTACTGGACCCCGAGGAGGATCTGCTGTGCATTGCCAAGACCTTCTCCTACCTTCGGGAATCTGGTGAGTCTGAGAGGGAAGGCAGGCCTTGTCCTAGGAAGTCTGATGGGGGAAGCTTGGTTCTGCTCTGATAAGTCTGAATAGGGAGACATGGCCTTGTCTGATGGGGGAGGTATAGCCTCCTGGGAAAGTGTGATGGGGAGGCATGGCCCTGTCCTGCCCTGGGTTGGTGCTCCCAGCTAATTTCCACTGTGACCAGTCTCTCTGCCCCATCTCCACTTGCCTAGGCTGGTATTGGGGTTCCATTACTGCCAGTGAGGCCCGGCAACACCTGCAGAAGATGCCAGAGGGCACCTTCCTAGTACGTGACAGCACCCACCCCAGCTACCTATTCACACTGTCTGTCAAGACCACCCGCGGCCCTACCAATGTGCGCATTGAGTATGCTGACTCCAGCTTCCGTTTGGACTCCAACTGCCTGTCCAGGCCACGCATCCTTGCCTTCCCAGATGTAGTCAGCCTTGTGCAGCACTATGTGGCCTCCTGTGCTGCCGACACCCGAAGCAACAGCCCTGACCCCGCTCCGGCCCCAGCCCTGCCAGCCCCCAAGGAGGATGCGACCAGCAACCCAGTGCTGCCTGCCCCCACAGCTACCGCTGTGCACCTGAAACTGGTGCAGCCCTTTGTGCGCAGGAGCAGTGCCCGCAGCCTGCAGCACCTGTGCCGCCTTGTCATCAACCGGGTTGTAGCCGACGTGGACTGCCTGCCGCTGCCCCGGCGCATGGCTGACTACCTCCGACAGTACCCCTTCCAGCTCTGACCCAGTGAACATCTCGCCTAGCCACACCCTGGAGGGGACACTGGCCCCAGCTGGACTTGGGCTCCCATTATCCCTCCTTCGGCTGTCCTGGCACTTGCATGCCTCTAGCAGCTGGACCAGAGGAGCCAACAGATGGAGGAGGGGTATCTCACAACTTGGAGGTCAATGCCCTCTTTCCCCATGTGGCTCCAGCATGGTGAGCCAGGTCTCAGAGGAAAGGGAGACAGGCAGGACCCCGTCTCACTCTGTGGGCTGGGCCCAGGCCTCCACTCGGTTGCCTTCCCAGCCACCTGCACTGTGTAGACTTTCTCAGCCCTGATTTCTCCATCTGCAGCATGGGGCAGGCCCCCTTCCTCCAGTCAGCCTCTGCCTCGGAGAGGATGGCGGCCAGAGGTACTGAGGTTGACAAGGACAGTCCATTAGTCGGGGAGCAAGCCAGGCTGGCAGACCACACGGTTATACAGTATTTATTTATTTATTCTCCTTGGGGTTGGTCTCGGGGATGACTTGACCCTACCTCTCTGCTCCAAGCCCTGGGTGGCCTGGAGTCCCCAGCTCTGCCATGCCTTCTTTGGTTCCTCCCAATGGAGAGCCATGTTCTGAGATGTGTTGCTGGACCCAAGTTAGTCCTGGATGTCCTGGCGCTAACCCACCTGTGAGTCTCAACTTTAACCTGGGAACGTGTCCAGCCCTCTGTGCCCCAAGCCTATCTTGGGAGAGTGGGCAAATGGACAAGGAAGCAGAGCCAAAGCTGCAGCCCCCGGCACAGCCTGCCACTCCCTGCCTGAGGCAGAGCTGGATCTGCACAGAGCTGGCCTCGCTAGGCTGTAGCCCCTGCCTGAGGACCTGGGCTGTGTTAGGAAGGGGGTGCTAGTTCAAGGGCTACCACTCTGCCTAGCTCCACTGGGCCTGCGTCCTACCCTTTCCCAGGATCCCATGCAGGTCTCTGCATGTGAGAGAAATACACGTTTGTTAACACTTTATATAAAGTAATTGTTATAACAAAAAAAATCCAGCTTGGTAGTCTTTTTTTCCTTCCATTGATTTTTCTGTAATCACAATAAAATTGTACCTTTTATTTACAGAGGCCTCGATGAGGCCAATGCTGAGTTCTGTATGCAGTTTATCCCTTTTGACCTTGTTACTAGCTCCCTTTTACAGAGAGGCCAGCCAAGGCCCAGGGACCTTACATGGCTCAGTGTTCTGCCCTTCTGGGGGTCTCATTGAAGAGTAGGGAAAGCAAGGAAGCAGCATTTCTCTTCTCATTTCTTCTCACTCCCCTTGGGGGATGGGAGGCTAGCTAGACTGCCTACAGGGTCACTGCCCAGGCCACTGCTGGGAGGCAGGTGGTGGCAGAGGGGTGCCATACCTGAGAGATGTGTAAACAGGAGGTGCCACTTCAGGACTGAAAGCGCAGAATACTGGGTGAAGGGAGGGTGCTATGGACAACTCCTGGATGGCAGTGCCTTTTCAGAGAGGAGGAGGCCAACAGTCAAACAAGTCATTCCAAGAAGGGACAGTGAGTACAAGGGTCATGTTCCCGCCCAGAGAGTTCTGGGGAGGGCTTGTTCCGTGCAGTGGGGCAGAGCAGTTGAGTCAGGGTAGTGGCCAGTGAGCTGGCAGGATCGAGCCTGAGTTGGGAGCTACTGGGATTGTGGTCCAGATTGGTTGGGTGGGGAACCTTCTCTTCTCACTCAAGGACCTGCAACCAGAAGTGAGTGGAAGAACAGTTAAAATGAAAACACCCTCTGTTATCAAGGGGTCTGACGTTAGAACAGTTCAGCTGCTGGAACCCCCTGTGTCCTGAGAGTTTCTGCACCTTTGCTCGAGAGCCTCACTCAGAAAGCTCCGCTGACCTTTCCTCATAGCTTCCTTACCCCTACCTTGGAAACAGTGCTAACCTTCCTGTTTTTCAGCCCTCAGAAGATTAGATGTTGCAGATTAGAAGAGGTGGAGGGTAGTGGATAGAAAGCAGGAAGGGGTGAGGAGTGGTGTGTTGATGACAAGAAAGAGGCAAGAAAAGGATAAAAATCAAAAACTGCTGGGGTGTCCAAGACCCTGGGTGCATGAAGGATGGTGGGACAAAGAATGGGGCTGACATTGGGTGGGAGTGAGCAAGAGATGGGCAAGGGAGTGAGGGCTGTCTTTCCTGGGAATGGTGCCCAGACCCAAGTATCCAGCCTGGCGCCTGCACTGTTGATAGCAGTAGCTTGGGCTCCTGGCTGGCCATGGGGCCCAATGGCACACCTCCTCCAGGTCACCATGGCCCTGCCAGGGTTGCCTGTGGTTCCTTGTTTCTTCAGCCTGGACCTCAACTTCTTTACTGCTCCCAATAAGGCCTGAGGTGACCCCTCCATCTGCTCCACTCCCAGATTTGAGTCACCCAGTGGTTATGTGGTGGGACACAGAGCGGCTGGAGGCAGGGTATCCCCAACCTGGGCCGCAGCCAGGAAAGAAACCTGCTGTGGCAAGAGAAAGCACAGAAAACTCTTCATTGTCCCCCAGTACCTGCAAGGTGCCTGCAAGGTGCCAGGCATTTGGTGTGGGCTTTGCAGACATCAACTCATACAGCGCTCACCACAACCTTGGAAAACCCAAAACCAAACCCATGGCCATCGAGTCAATTCTGACTCAGGGCCACCCTATAGGACACAGTAGAACTGCCCCCATAGGGTTTCCAAGGCTGTAATCTTCATGGAAGCAGACTGCCACATCTTTCTCCTGCAGAGCGGCTGGTGGGTTTGAACCACCAACCTTTTGGTTAGCAGCCAAAGTGCTTTAACCACTGCGTCACCAAGGCTCCTTACAACCTTGGAAGTGGGTCCAAATATAGGTAAGGAAACCAAGGTTCAGAGGGGGCAAGGGGCTGACTGAGGCCACCAAGCAAGGGGGGTGCAGTGCAGAGCTAACCCCTGGGAGTCCCAGCTGCCCATGTGCCCTCTGGACTGCTACATGAGAGGGGCAGGACAGACATTCCGGGCAGCAGCTCCCAGGCAAATTGCTCTTGGATGCTGAATTCTATGCCCTTGGCTTCCTGCTGGCCAAGCACTCACAAGCCATTGGCCTGGACAGCAGGGCCCTGCCCCCTGACCTCTGCCTCTGTGCCAGCCAGCGGCTAGCTCTTGCCTGGAAAGGGGCTGCCAGCTACTCCTGTGCCCCCCCCCCCCCCGCCGCCGCAACATTTTTCTGGTTCAATCTTCTTTACATGTTTCCCTACCAGAGAGTGAGAGGTGCCTGCTGAGAGTGGGGACAGTGATGAGCGAGTCAGAGACCCAGCCCAATAGATGCAATCAGCCTAGCTGGTGTGGTGCTAGTGGAAAGGGCACCTTCTGCTGGCACCAACCTGGGAGAAAGAGGTGAGCCATCTGATGGGGACACAGAATGCTGCACAACACACAGACGATAAGTGACAGTGGTCCTTTAACAGTAACTCCTTCACCAGCACAAACGCTCCTGGGGCATCAACTGGGCTGGATTCCGTCTAGGTCCTGGGGACACAGCAGGGAACAAGACTGACACAGTCCAATCCTCATGGGGCTTATGGCCTGGTGAGAGAGACAGTCAACACGTGAACAAATAGACACACAGGACAGGTTCAGAGAGCATAAAGAGAATATGGCAGGGTGGGGGACAGTGGGTGGCTTTGGATGTGGGTCTAGGGGCACCACTTCAGCTCATGGGGTCCGGGGAGGCTCTGGAGTGGGCTGGCAAATAAAGAGCAGGAGCTGGTCATGCAGACAACTTGGGGGAAGAGTGACCCAGGTGGCAAGAACTGCCAGTGCAAGGTTCCGAGGCAGGAAAAAACCTGGTATGATCAGGAGCAGAAGTTTGCGTTGCTGTCCAAGAGGGCTGGGGAGATGGAGGAGGGATGGGAGCACAGAGGGGCACAGGTCCGTGGATGCGCTCCTAGTGTGATGGAGCTCCTCTTCAGCAAGGCTTTGAACAGGGTTTATTCTGGCTCCAACCCCTGCTGAGAATTTGCATTCCCAATTAGTTCCCTGCTGAGAATTTGCATTTCCATCCCTGGTATACTGAACTAGAATTCATAGTTTAACAAGATCCCAGGTGATTCTTATGTATACCTTTCTGGAAACTTGTTAGAAATGCAAATTCTCGTCGGGAAACTTGTTAGAAACTGAAATTCTCAGCAGGGGTTTGACCAGACAGACCAGTCTGAAGCCCTGCTCTTCAGAGTTTAGCTGGGATGTGCCATGATCCAATGTTCATTTCTAAGGGGCACACCTGTCAGCTAGTGGGGCTGGTCCCCACAAGGACCTGGGGGGCAGGCAGGCCAGCCAGGAAATTGAGAGGTATGGGATTTGGAGGGGCGGGGTGCGGTGGGAGAAGGTGGAGGTGAGAGTGGCAACATGGCAATCCTGGGCCAGCATCTGCGCCTGATTAGCTCCCACTGCAGCCCTGCACACTGGCAGTGGTTGTCCCCATTTACAGCTGTAGAGAGTTTAGGCTCAGAGATGGATGGTGGCTCTCTCAAGGTCACACAGCTTGTGAGAGGCAGAGCCAGGGTCCAGTCCCTGACTCAAGACCTTGTTTGTGTAACCACTGCTCCACCTTGCCTCTGAGGGGCTGACCTGATAAAGCCTGGGTGCCCACAAGGTGCTGAGGGTAGGCAGAATGAGTAGGGAAATTCAGGAGAGCTTCTTGGAGGAGGAGCCTAGGGGATAGGCCCTGGAGGATTCTGCCAGGCCATGGGGAGATGGCTTAGAGATTGATCCTTCCAGTGTCCCTCCGTGGACTCGAAACTCCCCCTTTGGAATAACTTTGGGACAAAAATGCCACTAGGCCACCGAAGTTTCTCTTGTCAGCGAGAGGTTTAACTGGCCAGCGTCTTGCTGGGATGCTTCTTTTATGAACACTGAGTGTACCAACATACCCTGGGGCCCCTGAACCTGGACAAGGCTTTTAATCTGCAGCTGAGCAAATCTTGCCAGGCCAAGGCTGGACTTGGGTCTGAATGGGGCCAGGCCATGGCCGAGCCAGCTCCTCTCTCAGACAGGAGTCCTCTGGCCCTGCAAGGCTGCGCATGGTGAAGTGTGTGTGTGTGTGTGTGTGTGTGTGTGTGTGTGTGTGTGTGTCTGTGTGTGTGTGTGTGTCTGTGTGTGTGTGTCTGTGTGTGTGTGTCTGTGTGTCTGTGTGTGTGGAGGCGTGGGTCCCTTGTCCTGAAATAAAGCCTGGCTAAGAAGGCAGGAAGACTCAGGGTCTGTGCACAAGGCATCCTGCCCCTCCGGGGGCCTCACAGGAGAAGCGGGGCCTGTGTAGGCCTGGGCAGCCCTTTTGGACCAACCTGTCAGACCAGTTTGAATATAAAGCAAGTGTGAGCTGTGCAAGAAATTCAACAGCCTCTCTAAGCAAATGTTTCCTCCTCACTTCCCAGTGCAGGGGGTGGAGCCCCCTCCTGATTTAGGAGGACCACACACCAGCTGCCCAGGGTGTCACTTCAAAGGTCACTCTGGGACAGCAGGCTGGAGCTCACACATCTGACACTCCAGACAGAGGAGGCCCTGGAAACTGAATTCTGGTGAGCATGCTCCCCCTTACTCCCCACTCCCCCACTTTAACCCCCATTCCACCCCCAATCTAGATTGTGTAAGTGCACTCAGTTCTAGGAAGTTGCCCTCAAACTTACTGAGCCTCAGATTCCTCAGCTGTGAAATGGGGAGACGGACAACACTCCTGGGGGGGGTGGTTATGAGGTGATGCTGAGGAAGGCTTGATAGTGTTTGCTCTGGCAGCCGCTGCACTGTCTTTACAGCCATTCCTTGTCTATTACTTTAATCCCATCTGAGAGGTGGGCAGGACAAGGGCTGATGTTCCCTGAGGCACCCATGAAAGGCAGAAGGGAGCTGGGCTGGAGGTGCCTGGTGCTACGAGCTGCCCTCCACCCCATCAGTCCTGATGCTGCCCTCTAAGCCCCACCTTCCACCCTCAGGCCTCATCTGCCATCCAAGGTCTTGGGTTCTAGTCTTGGTGAGCCAACAGGCCCTTTGGTCTGATCTCTACATGGACTAGGGCAAGGCAGAGCCATTCCAATCTTCTAGCAACTTCTTCTCCAGTTACAGTAGAAACTAGGCCATCTGTCACCCTTGTCCCAGAGCCGGTGGTGTGTCTCCCTCAGGCCTGCTAACCTCCCAACACTCAGTGGTCTGTCTCCCACAAGGCAGATCACAGGTGAGGGGGGTGATTTGGACAGATGCCTCTGGGTCTGCCTCATTTCCAAGATGGAAACCTGAGAGTCAGAGAGGCAAAATCACTTGTCCATGGTCATGCAGGGAGGAAGAGGGCAGATGGAGTGGAGCCCAGGGCTTTGTATCCCAGGCCAGAGGGCTTGTCCCTCTCACCCTGGAACTCTTGAATGGGAGTCCGCTCCCTGTTCCCTGGCTCCCTGGACAGTCTGGTCCATACTGCCACCAAGATGTTCCCCATGCTTCTTCCATCTCAAAGGCAACCTCCAGGCTGTTGGTCTCCAAGTCTATCCACCTTGCCTTTTGTCCCTCCTAGGTTGCCCTCTTGCCATTCCCCATGGCCACCTTGCCCAGATCCAGCCTTATCCTCACTTGCTCACCTGGCTGGACCACTCTGATGAGCTCTTCATTTGCCCCTCTCAGCCTGCCACTATTACCAAAGTAAGACACCCGCAAACCCAGCCCTGCCCTGCCTTCCCCACTTAATGATATTTGCAGGTGCCTCCCATATTCTGCCGGTGTCCCCACCCAAGCTCCAAGATATGGCTCCCAAAACTGCCAAGGTATTCTACCCTGCTTCCCTCCAAATCGCCCACCACACTGTGTCATTCAGCCTGAAATGTCTTCTTCCTGGGCCCTGCCAGGGAAAACTCCTACTCACCCTTCGAAGCTCCACTTAAATGCCCCTTCTCTGAGAAGCCTTTCCAAACTACCTCGGCATTTAGTCATGCCTGCTCTAGGCTCCCACTGCATCCTGGGGAATCTACCTAGAGTCTGGGTTTTTCAGATCTTTCTAGTCTGGGGAGGAAAAAACACACTTTCCATTACAAATTGAAAAAAGTCATTCTTTGGCTTTGTCCTTGTGAAATTGCACACACATATAGGCAAGGTTCAAGTCTCAGCCCCTCCAAAATTGCTCTGGGATCTCAGGGATTTAACCTCTGGAAGCCTTAGTTTCCCCATATGCCTAACAGAGGTAGTGGTGACACCCATGTCACAAGGTGGCTGGGAAATGGCTGGGCCTGGCTTTGGGCGAATGCTGAGTGAGTGGAAGCTGATCCTCATCTATGAGTAAGAGGACAGGAGAGATGATAGGCCTGAGCAGGGGACATTTTTGGTGTGGCTAAAACCTTCTGCTCAGTGGAAAGACAGTTGCTCCTATGACCTAGGCCAAGGTGAAGCAGGTAGGGCCTGGAGTGCAGGAGGTAACCTCTGAGGACTAACAGAACTTGAGACTGCCACAATTCCTCCCAGCAGCCCTCCAGGACTGCTCTACCCACACAGTCCCTACTAGTGAAATGCTTACACTGGTGCCAATGGTGCCCTGATAGTGTGGCTGGAGCAGGGGAATGGTACCCAGCAAATGTGCTAGGGGCAGGGCCCTGGTCCAGGGGGTCCTTCGTGGCCTTTTCCCACTCCCAGCACCACTGAGCCAGACTGGGCCCTTAGTGTCATCAGAGCTGAGCTCTTCCTCCACCAGAGGCCGGGGTTTCACTCACAGTCTGGGCTGGGCCAAAGCTTTGTTCTCAAAAGGGCCTCTCAGCCCCAGCCTCCTCCCAGAAAGCACTTCATTGCTCCCACCCCCACCAGCCCCACCTCTGAACCACATGGCTGAGTGTGTGTGTGAGTGAGTGTATATGTGCGTGAGTGTGTGTATGTGAGTGTGTGTTTATATGTATGCGAGTGTGTGAGTGTGAGAGTGTGGGTGTGTGTATATAATGACTTTTCCACTTGGCCAACATTCCTTTGTTTTTCTCAACTCCTTAGGGTGCACATCCGGGGTAGAAGGAGCTGCTGGGAGAGCAGGTTCTCGGGAAACTTTTCCCCCAAAGCCCCAGAGACCAGGAGCCCAAGGAGACACTGGAAAATGAAGACTTATCCAGAAAGAGCTGAGCTCCAAGGGCAGTTCCGGGGGTGTGGGTAAGAGGAGGGACCTCCCAACATGGAGCAGTGTTAACACAATGGGTGCTGGGTGGTGTGCCCCTGGGCGTCCTTGCCAGGTCAGCATCCTCAGCCTGGCATCTAGCGGGCAGTCTTAGGCAGGCGAAATTGGATGACAGGTTGCTTTATCTCTCTGAGCCCCAACCAAAAAAAAAACAAACCCAGTGCCGTCAAGTCGATTCCGACTCATAGAGACCCTATAGGACAGAGGAGAACTGCCCCATAGAGTTTCCAAGGAGCGCCTGGCAAATTCAAACTGCCAACCCTTTGGTTAGCAGCCGTAGCACTTAACCACTACGCCACCAGGGTTTCCCTCTGAGCCCCAGATGGTTCAAAGTAGGCCAAGGTCATGGGTCTGATGTCAGTGGGATCAATCCACTTTCTCTCCTGCTCTAGAGGCTCCCAAACCAGATGTCTAGCCTTTCCTTCTTCACTCAGAGTCAACAGATGCCTGGATGGGGGCTGTGGGTTTTGGGGGTGGTAGCCCTACTCCCCCCAGTACCTTGACAATCACGCCCTTGCTACTCTGGGTCTCAGAAGGTGAACTGGGTGGTGGGTGCTAGGCCCCAGGAGGATCCCTGGACCTTGCAGAGGGTAGAGAAGGCCTGGTGTGGACACCCCCCACCCCCACCCGGGGTGAGGCGTTTTCACCAGAAGCACAGCAGCTGCGGCTAGGGGCCTCTTCCCAGGAAGAGCAGAGCACCTCTTCCAAGAACTCAGAGGAGGCCGCGGGTGGGGGAGGGAGGAACCAGGGAGTTAATTTTAAACCAAACAGCCTTCAGTGCTTCTCAGGAACTGGTTACCCAACCTGATCTGGCAGATCCCAGGCGGGTGAGCAGGACTGGCGCCAGCTCAGAGGTGGCAGAGGTGGCAGGGTGGAAGACACACCCAAGCGGGGGGGGCCTGGTGACCTTGAGGGCAGTTGGGCCTTGTCCTTGCCCACGTATCAGGGCCTGTCATCCTCAAACCCCACCTTTCTGACCTGACTTGTGGGGGTGTGTGTGGGGTGACTTCCTCTATTCTAACCTAGGCGAGGTGTTTTTATTTAATTATAACAGCGATAATAATACAGGTGTCACATCCTTCCAAGAGCATTAAGATTGACTGTCCCACCCCCATCCCATGTTCAGAACCTGCCACTCCTATCCCCTGGCCCTGTCCCTCCCAAGGTTATCTGATGAAGGGCCTTCTCTGAAGCCAGAGTCTGCCTGCTTTCAACAGGGGTAAAGTCTGTGCCCTCTCCCTAGGGGACAGGACCCTGGGGGACCCAGGCTAGCAGGGGAAGGGGAGAGGTAGAGAGGAGAGCAGACAGCTGGCAAAAATTCTGGGCCCAGGAAGGAAGCCTCCTGTGCCTACAGAGAGGCTCTGAGCTGACAGCACTAGGGCCACCCTCCACAGCTAACAGGGTGTCAAAGTGCCTTCCTACACACTGACCTCCTTCTCCACCCCAGTGTAGCCAACAGCATGGGTCCAAGAGTTTAGTCCATGGAGCAAACTCCATACAGATGCCCCTCCCAGACACCCCCGCCCCCACTACCTCCTCTGCTGCCCTGTGAGATCCCAGCAGCCCAGGCGAGGCGAGGCCTACGTTCTAGGAAAGGATCCCAGCAAGCGCTGCCAAGAGCTGCAGTTCTCAGAACTGGCACAACAGGGTGAGGAGTCACTTCCTGGAACTTGCTGGCGATTCCAGGGAAAGAGGCTCAGAGGACAGGCAGTGAGTGACCTGGGTGGGGGTGAGCGGGTGCTGAGGCCTTAGCTTGGATTTCCTCCACTGCTGGAAAAGACTCCCTGACTGCAGGTGGCTCCTTAGACTCCAGATTCCAGCACAGTGTTGGCTGGGCCACGCTGAGGCTCTGCCTGGCAGGCTGGGTCTGGTGCTGCCTATGCAGTTGCCCCTCACCCAACTTGGGCTAGGCTCAGAGTGGACAGCCAGCACTGATAGGCACAAAAGGGGAGAGCAGTGTGTGCGGGGGGCAGGGGGCAGCTTGCAGGGTGAGTACACATGTGAAAGTGGGCTATTAGGTGTAAGTGAGTTGCCCAGACTGGGGAGAAGCCTGGGTATGAGGGTACAAGGGAGAGCAGGAGCGAGAGGAAAGTGGGGCCAGCAATGCCGGCCTTCCTCACTGAGCCCCTCCTGCTGGGCACAGGCAACTTCTGGCCAGAACTCCTGTCACTCCCTGAGGTCTACCTTGTCCCCACTGGACCCTTCCCTCAGATCTCTGTCCTACAGCAGGGGGGACAGGCCCCAGCATGAGTACCAGGCCACCCAGAGCTACCCTGGCACCATCACCCAGCCATGCAGCCTTGAGCACATGTCTGGCCAGTTGGAGCCCAGGTTTCCCCACCTGGGGAATGAGGAAGAGACTAACCCGCCTCATAGAGCAGTGGAGAGGCTGCAGGTGCGTGGGCACTAAGCCCAGGCCTGGCTCCTCAAAGGCTTCCAGGAATGTCATGGGAAGTGTGACCACAGTCTGGGACTGGGTTGATGTCTGGCCACAGTTCAAGGCAGTGTTCCCATCGCAAGATCCCAGGGTCAACACCGTCACAGAGGGTGTCTTAAAGTATGACTAAGGGGGGCTGCAGTTGCAATACTGAAGGATTCTGTGGTGGAAATATTAAACAATGCAGGAAGCATGAAAAGAAGATGGAAGGAATACACAGAGTCACTATACCAAAAAGAATTGGTCGACGTTCAACAATTTCAGGAGGTAGCATATGATCAGGAACCTATGGTACTGAAGGAAGATGTCCAAACTGCACTGAAGGCACTGGCGAAAAACAAGGCTCCAGAATTTGACTCAGTACCAGTTGGGATGTTTCAACAAATGGATGCAGCAATGGAAGTGCTCACTCATCTATACCAAGAAATTTGGAAGACAGCTACCTGGCCAACCAATTGGAAGAGATCCATATTATGCCTATTTCAAAAAAAGGCGATCCAACTGAATGTGGAAATTATCAAACTATATCATTAATGTCACAAGTAAAATTTTGCCGAAGATCATGCAAAAGCAGCTGCAGCAATATATTGACAGGGAACCGCCAGAAATTCAAGCCAGATTCAGAAGAGGACACAGTACCAGGGATGTCAGATGTCAGATGTCAGATGGATCCTGGCTAAAAGCAGATAATACCAGAAAGATATTTACCTGTGTTTTATTGACTATGCGAAGGCATTCGACTGTGTGGATCATAACAAATTATGGATAACATTGCGAAAAGTGGAAATTCCAGAACACTTAATTGTGTTCATGAGGAACCTCTACATGGATCAAGAGGCAGTCATTCGAAAAGAACAAGGGGATACTGCGTGAAGTCGGGAGAGGTGTGTGTCAGGGTTGTATCCATTCACCATATTTATTCAATCTGTATGCTGAGCAAATAATCTGAGAAACTGGACTACTTGAAGAAGAATGGGGCATCAGGATTGGAGGAAGACTCATTAACAGATGCAGATGACACAACTTTGCTTGCTGAAAGTGAAAAGGATTGAAGCACTTACTGACAAAGATCAAGGACCAGAGCCTTCAGTATGGATTGCACCTCAACATAAAGAAAACAAAAATCCTCACAACTGGACCAATAAGTGACATGATAAATGGAGAAAAGATTGAAATTGTCAAAGATTTTCATTTTGCTTGGATCCACAATCAACACCCATGGAAGCTGCAGTCAAGAAATAAAAAGACACACTGCATTGGGCAAATCTGCTGCAAAAGATCTCTTTAAAGTGTTAAAAAGCAAAGATGTCACCTTGAAGACTCAGGTGCATCTGACCCAAGCCATGGTGTTTTCAATCACCTTATATGCATGTGAAAGCTGGATAATGAAAAAGAAAGACTGAAGAATAATTGACACCTTTGAATTGTGGTGTTGGCAAAGAATATTGAATATACCATGGACTGCCAAAAGAAGGAACAAGTCTGTCTTGGAATAAGTACTATCAGCATGCTCCTTAGAAGCAAGGGTGGTGAGACTACATCTCACATACTTTGGACGTGTTATCAGGAGGGATCAGTCCCTGGAGAAGGACATTATGCTAGGTAGAGAACAGGGTCAGCGAAAAAGAGGAAGACCCTCAATGAAATGGATTGACACAGCAGCTAAAACAATGGGCTCAAGCATAACAACGATTGTGAGGATGGCACAGGACCAGGCAGTGTTTCGTTCTGTTGTACATAGGGTCACTATGAGTGGGAACTGACTCGACTGCACCTAACAACAACAACAGAAGGGGGACTGCAGACCAGGTTAGGATTGGCATAAAGAGGGAAATAAGGGGTGGTCTGGGCAAATCCATCCAGGCCATCCCTCTCTGTCTGGCCAGGCTTGGGGCAGCCTCCTAACTGCTCAGGGCTTGTTTGCTTTCAGAAGGATGGAGGATGCCCCCTGGCCAGGACAGGACAGAGGTATGGGCAGGGACTTGCCACTCCCCTCCTGCCTGTAGGCCACTCCTTGGCCCTTGCTGAGGACAACCCCAAGCCTACTAACCACCCACCCTCATGTGGAGGTGGGGGACCCCAGCCCAGTTCTGGGATTGAAAAGGGCTGGGACTCAGCACCCAGATGGGGGCTGTGAGGTAGGTCTATGGCAGAAAGGTCCTTCCGCCCCTGCAGGAGGGCTGGCAGGAGCAGCCCAGGGATATGATCCATTAATGGGCCTCTATTTTGGAATAGCTGGTTCTCTGGGGCTACCTGGAATAACAAACAGTGGGTAGAAATGTTGCATTTGCCACCCAGAGGCCCTGGCACCTGTGCCCAGATCAGGTTGGCTTTGGCCAGAAAGAGTCTGCCACGGGAAAAGCAGACCTGGGCCCACCTAACCTAAGAAAGAAGAGCTGCTGGGTGGCACCTACCAGGTCTGCAGGAGACCCTGTGCCCTGGTGCTGGTGGTTTTGGATCTAGACAACCCACAAGACTTGAACAAGTAACATATCATTTCTGAGCCTCAGTTTCCCCCTCTGTAAAACAGTGACAATATTACCATCTACCTTACGGGATCATTGTAAAGACTGAATGAGAGAAAAGTGTGTAGATTTCATAATTTTTGTTTCTTCTTAGATCTCCTCTCCTGGTCCCACCCCATACCTTCAGCTCCCCTTTCACCATGAACCCCATGTAGACATGAAGTTTAGGTGGGTAGGAGAATAAAGATATACCTAATTCATAAAACATTGTATATTTCATAACATTCATCTATTATATTATTGCATTATTTGTTTTTACATAAATGATAAGTAACATACATATGTATCATAATATACATTCTAACATATGTTCTTGATACATAACATCAAGAATATTTATTGTTCTTACATTTATCCCAGTACAACCATTGGTTATGTTGTTATAATCAAGATTTTCACATAATTACTGTTCTACTTACAGTAATGATTTAAACAACTAAAAATAAAACATTCTAGGCAGTTGTTATAAGAGCCCTAGTGGTGCAGTGGCAAAGCTCTTGGCTGCTAACCAAAAGTCAGAGGTTCGAACCCACCAGACACTCAGTTAGAGAAAGATGTTACAGCCTGTTTCCATAAAGATTACAGCCTTGGAAACCCTGTGGGGCAGTTCTACTGTCTTATAGGGTCACTGTGAGTCAGAATTGAAGGCAATGACAGCAGGTTTAACACCCCAGGCACAATATTGGAACAATTTGGGGAAAATACAGTTCAATGTGTACTTCACACAGGGCACCACCATAAATTCTAGATGGACTAAATATTTCAGCTCTGATAATGAAGCCTTATGAGTCCTTCAAAAGGAGCCCTGTTGGCACAACAGTTAAGCACCCAGCTGCTAACCAAAAGGTTGATGGTTGGAACCCTACCAGTCGTTCCTCAGGAGAAAGATCTAGTGATCTGCTCCTGTAAGGATTACAGCCAAAAAAAAACCCTATTGGGCAGTTCTACTCTGTCACATGGGGTCGCCATGAGTCGAAATCACTTGAGAGCACCCAACAACAACAAGAGTCCTTTAGAGCACCTCCCCGAGAGTCGTAACAGTAACAATTCTGAGTGAGGAAACTGGCTGCTTTTACGTGGCTCTCCTGCCTTATTTGCAGGCCGGGTTCTGGAGAAAAGAGAGGAGAGTCACACCAGAAATCCCATTTAGTGTTGGCTCCCTATTTTGGTTCCCCCAGAAGCAGACTATGGGACAAGGATTTGAGAGCCAGCAGTTTATTTGGGAGGCGATGCCACAAAGCGCCAGTAAGGTGCTCCGAGACGGTATTCCATAGCCCTCTCACATTTCTGCACACTTGCAGCAGAGGCACTGACTGCTCTCTCTCTGTTTCAGAATAACTTTTCAAGAATGAGTTTTATAACACACAGTCTCCCTCCAGGGCAAAGGTCTGGTTTGTTTACTGTCAAATGTAATAAAGATACTACCAGAGACAAAGGTTGAGCAGGTTTGCTTGCAGCCTTTTATAAAAGATTTGGTTCCCTAAGCTCAGGTTCCACTCCTATAACGCAACCCACTGCATGTGCAGGCATCGCCTGGCCCTCATTGAGTCATCCTGTGGGAACTGGGGCTCAGAGCTGACACCAGGAAATGCTGATACTCTGCTTCAATCGCTGTGAGTTAATAAGCTGTCCTTTGTCTCTGAGCTAGGAGTCTTGTATCTTCTGTCAGCATCCATGAGACTATGGCAGGTAAAATCTCAGATTCTTCATAATTCTTGACATAGGGGAGACAGGAAGTGAGACAGGGAGGAGAAGGAAGACAAAATGTTAATTAGTGGGTTTTCTCTGTGGGCAGCTGAGACGCCATCCTACTGGGGAAATCTGTGAAACAGTGTAGAACACACCTCAGGGTTGTCCCACCCAGGGGGTAAGGAAGCTGAAGCATGTATCTACCAACTCCCACCCCTCATTGGCTTTGGGGTGCTCTAGGGAGTTAGCTCCCTGGCACTTTTGGTCACTAACTGAACTGACCTCTGCAGCAGAGAAAGTCTCAGGTTAAGCACTGCTGTACGGGACCTTGACTTTGAGAGGATGTGAGCTGCTTGGACCCCACCAGACTGTGAGCTCCATGTGAGCAGGGCCTTGCCTGAATACTGCCCATTCCTAATGCCTGGCACAGTGCCTAGCAGACAGTGATAGAATGTATGCCACAGGGCCTAAAGATAGGGGCCTATTTACTTGCCTGTATCTTCCATTAGTCCATGTGGGCATTAGTCCTTGTGGGCAGGGACTGTGTAGATTTTTCCTTCATACCCCAGGACCAAGTGTAGACCTGACAATCAGCACATGCTCACTGAAGGTTTGTTGCATGAATGAATGACACAAATAAATAAGTTTCTAAAATAAACAAAACACTGAGTCAGCCAGGACTAGACTGAGCCATCTTTAACTAGGGGAAGGCTATCTATCCAAAATCAATAGAAAGTGCCCTTTATGGAGAGGCACTAGAGACATCCCTGTTTAAGTCAGAATCAAGGTACAAATGCTGTTAGTCATTACTATTTTTTCAATATTATATTCACAATCTTAGCCAAGCTATAAGACAAAGAAAATAAATAAGAGCTATAAATATTACAAAGGTAGAGACAAATTTGTCAGTATATTTAGTGATGAAGTGTCAATGTAGAAAATCCAAGAGAACAACAATCAGCAAATCTTAGAAACCAAGAAGGCAGCCAGTTATAAGACAAGCCCACATAACCAAACAGCTTTCCCACGCACAAGCAAGAACAAATTAGGCCATCTCTCTTACAATTAATAAAAACTACGTAACACTTGTTAATAGGTAAGCATCAAAGCTAACTTTTCAGTAGGGGCAGGGCCTAGTGGAGCCAGGGAAGAGACAAGACGTGGTGAATTGAAAGGCACCTTCCTCTTGGCTGTGAGCTTTATCCTCCTGCCCTACCCCTTAACCCACCAAACCTTCTCTGGAGCCTTGGAGCCAAGTGCACGGGCAAGGTCCCAATGTCCTTCCCTGAGATGGACCCCTCTTCTAGGAGCAGGGGACTCAGCTGGACACAAACTGGCTGTCCCAGAGTGTAGATAAGCTGTGCCTGTTCTCTGACCAGAGACATAGCAAAGCCAAGGGCGGTGGCAGCATCTGTAGCCTGGACAGAGTTCATAGGCTCAGCCTTAGGCCCCTAGTGGGTGGGGTGGGGATAGGAAACAGCTACATAGCTATGGGGCTCAAAGCCTCATGGGTCAAAGGCAGCCTCTCCACTCCCTCCTTGAAACCAAATGGAAGGAGAGAGCTCTACAAACCAGCAGAGGACTTGGTCTGGGGCCATTTCATGCAGGGCAACAGCCAACAGACATGAGAGTCCTCTAGATGCTGTCCAGCCCCTGCCCTGCCAAGCACAGGCACAGACCTGGTACAAGTCAAGGGGTGCTCGGGGTGTGGGGGAATGAGCAAAAACTGAATGGTAAACTCCATGGAGTCATGCTTGCCTGGAGTGCAGTGCCCAGGGCTTCTCCACCAGCCCTGCAGTCTCCCCGCAGCCCTCGATGGGTGCATAGGGCCTGGTACAAGAGCAGGGCTAGGGGCACCTGGGGACTCCAGCAGAGGCTGTTTCCTCTCCCAACTCCAGGGCCATCCTAGTGTGACTGGCAGAGTCCGAAGGGCTGGGCTGGCCTGGGTGTGGCTCCAGTTGCCCCAGCCTCACAGAACCCTCCATCTATAGCCTAGAGCTTCCAGGGTCACTTTAAGCTTTAGTAGGTGGGTGAGCAAGGGGTGGGGGTGAAGAGAGAGGCTGCGAGGAAGCTAGAGATGGGAGAAAGTTCCACAGGGCAGAGAAGTTGGGAGCATTTAAGTAGAATTTGGAAGGCAATTTTATTTGAGGAATCAGAGAGAGAGCATTCCCCGTGGCCAGGATAGCCCTAGTGAAACCGCGGTGCATGGAAAGCCCCAGGAATGGTCAGTAAAGCTTGGGAGGATCCTGTGATTGGTCCCCAGGTGGGCTTGCTGGAAGAATCTCCAGCCTCATCTCCTAGGGGTCTACGGAGGGTGGTCCTTAGGGAGCCCCAGGCCTCAGCCCAAGTCCCAGGACAGAAAGGGGAAGGGTGTAGATGAAGTGCCCAGGTCCTCCCAGCCCTATACCAATTTGTTATGTGACCCTTGGCAAGTCACTGGCCTTCTCTGGGCTTCAGCCTTCTTTTCCATGAGATGGGGACACAGTGCTCAAGCTCCTATGACTCAGAGACAGTGTTCGGACTTTTTAGAGAGGGTGACTTTTTCTCTGCCCCAGCAGCTCTGACCTGATCCCCGGAACCTGAAGCTCCCCGTGTGTGGACACTGTGATCCTGGACCCAGTGCTCAAGCCCCACACCCCTGCCCACATGTCTACATGCCTGTGCCCATGTAGGGCTGTTCGGGTCTCTGTGATGTGCATGTGTGATGTGGCCTGGACTCCCCAGAGCCTAAAGCTTGCCTGGCTCCCCATCACTGACCAGAGCAAGGCCTGAGGACCCAGCTATGCACTAAGGGCCTCTCAGATGGTATCTCTGAGTCCATGAGTTTCTCAAGGGCAGGGCCCTACCTGACCCATCCCACCTCCCTGGGCCTGGCTTCCAGTTGGTGCTCAAAAAATGCTTGTGGATGAATGATGGGCCTGAGGATTGGAATGGAGACGGGACAGATGAGAGCCTTGTCACCCCTTCTCCAAGCCTGGGGAGGTGGCCTCAGCCCTCAGCAACCCCCAGATTGCACCTTCTCATGGAGGCTGTTGGCAGGAAAGGTGGACTTGACCCAGATGCTGTGTCCTCGTCTGACCTTGAGTTCCACCCCACCCCGGCAGCCCCAAGGGGAGGCTGAGATGTTGGGCTCTTGGCTGTGACTCAGCGGAAGGAAGAGGAGGGGGGTGAGGGTGACGCTGGGGCCTTAGGGTTTTGCTTCTCATTTCTCTCTTTCCAAAACATAAGCAGTTCCCAGAAATGAAGGTACCCAGAACCAGAGAAACTCCGGGTTTGCAGAGGCACCGGGTTCCCCAGTACTTCTCACCCCAGGAGGTACTGCCAAGGGCTAGGGGAAGCCCCTAGCCCATGTTCACTGCCTAGGGCCTTCTTCCCTGCCCCAGAACCAGGGACTGAGTACCTGGAGGGTCCATACCTGAGCCAGGAAGGGCCATGGAACCCCTGGGATCTCTCAGGAGCATGTGGCTCAGTTTCACTTGCTGTGACAGATGCTGGGTAGGAGGTGTCTCCAGGCCGTGGGGAGGGTCACATTGTTCGGGGTGGGCTTCCTGGGAGATGCAGAGGCTGCCTCTACCAAGAACCCAAGGGCAAGTGGCTCTGTGAGTGCATCAGGGCTCCCTAGGTTCCCACAGGAATTCCTTCTCTTTCTTTTTCCTTCCTTCCTTTTTTCCCCTTCCTTCCTTCTTTTTAACTATTGAAAAAACCCCAGTTAAAAAACACACACAGGTCTAATGGACCACGTCTACCAAGGCCTCCACCAGACTGAGTCCAGTACTAGATGGTACCCGGCTACCACCAGTGACTGCTCTGGTAGGGATCACAACAGAGGGTCCTGGACAGAGCTGGAGAAAAATGTAGAACAAAATTCTAACTCGAAGAGAAAGACCAGATTTGCTGGCCTGACAGAGACTGGAGAAACCCTGAAGAGTATGGCTCTCGGTCACTCTTTCAGCTCAGTAATGAAGTCACCCCTGAGGTTCACCCTTCAGCCAAGATTGGACAGGCCCATAAAAAAAAAAAAAAAACGAGACTGAAGGGGTACACCAGCCCAGGGGCAGGGACTAGGAAGGCAGGAGGGAACAGGAAAGGTGGTAATAGGGAGCCCAAGGTTGAAAAGAGAGTGTTGACATATCGTGGGATTGTTAACCAATGTCATAGAACAATGTGCATGCTGACTGTTTAATGAGAAACTAGTTTGTTCTATAAACCTTCATATGAGGTACAATAAAAAATTTTAAAAAACACACACATACGAAGACTCAAATGGGTACATCACCAAATTATGACACATTAGAACCCTCCCTGTGTGCCCAGAGAACAGGATTTGTGCTGAGAACAGGGTTTAAGACTGCCAAGTGGGCTTCAGAAACACTGCTCCCCTTTGTAACCACTGTGAGAATCAGGGGTCACTTGGTCATGGGTCACCAAAATTAAACACTGAAAGGAAGCTGAGGCTGACATAAAACTGTAGCTTCCGTCCCAGACCCCAGTTCAAACGTTTGTGTTCACTGCAACAGTCTTGCTGTCAGTCCTGATGGACTTTATGGTGTGTTGAGAATTTGAGCTTGTAAACTACATTTATGCTAATAAGATGGAGCTTTTATCTTTTCTTAAAAATAATACCTATTTGGAAAGAATGAGCCCCACAGCACGTGGGGAAGGAGGCCTGAGCAGAATGAGGGACAGTGGATTTCTGTGCCAGCTGTGGAGTGCCCTCACAAAGGGTTTTAGGCACATCCACCCCCATGCCCCTCCCACAGTCTCCCAGGCCTGGGGACCTTAAGCCCTCCCCTCTACCACATGGGAGACTGCATACCTCCTCCATGCTGAGATGGGGACTCACTCCCTTCAGCCACATGTCACCTGAGATGCAGGGTCAGTGCCTGGGTGTCTGTCGGACCCACCCACCCCGAAGGACACCAGAGTTTCATTTCAGTAGCAGCTGCTTTCACTATCTGCCCCACCCCCTCCGCCTGGCCCCTCTGCCTTGAGGGATGTAAATTAGGCACCAAGGGTGGCCAAAAGGAAGCTGCATGTGTCTGGTGCTTTCTGTTTGACCCAACATTTACCCTTCTCCCCCGAAGCTTACATCGTTCCTGGGGGCATCCTCTCAGCTGCCGGGGCCCCTATGGGGGTCGAGGCCCTACGCACCTAGTTAGGGAATTAGGTTCAACCCCCAGCACAGTCACTTGCTGGCTCTGTGACCTTGGGCAGGTTAAGCCTCAGTCTCTGCATCTGTACAGTGGGCCAAGGAAGGCATTCCTGATGTGCTGCCAAGAGTATTTACGATACAATGGGGTGGAGAGGGCTCCTGGCACTGCCTTACACATGGTGTGGCCAGTTACCGTTTTTGCCAGGGCTCAGGCCTGGGAGGTTGGCCTTCCCATCTCCACCTCAAGGGCTCCCTCCGGGCTCTTTCCCCACGTGGTCGAGTCTGGAGCTGCAGGTGCCCCTGTCCACTGCCCCCGACACCACACACCACATCTGGGATGTGCTGAGGGACCCCACATTCTCAAAGTCTCTGACTGATGCCTCTCCTGTCAGAGCTCTGGGCCCCATCGTGGTCCTGTCCCCACCCCACCCCACATCCAAGCTCTCAGCAATGGCTGTGAGGCAGTTCTATCCAGAATGCCACCTCTAGACCTTGAGCAGTTGCAGCCTCCTGCCCCCTACCCCACTTCAGCCCCCTCCTCCCGGTAGCCAGAGAGCATCCTTGGTGCCCACCTGACCCTATAATTCACCTCAGAACCCTTGTATTAGGCCCCTGGTGCCCAGAAATGAATTCAGAGCTCAGCTGAGAGTACTGCCCCCACCTGGCCAAACACATCTCTGCCCATGTGTCTCAGGCCTCCGGGCTTTTGCCCAGACTGTCCCTGCTGCCTGGTCCTCTGCTCTCCCCTCCTCAAGCCTAGAGTGATGACCAAGTGCGTGCCTCAGACCCTGGGGCCCTCAGCCTGCCCTGGAGTCCCAGCTCAGTGAGCATGTGAGCAAGTTCCGTTGTCTCCCTCAGCCTCAGCTTCCTTGTCTGTAAAATGAGAGGATTCACAGCCTCTGCCTTATCGGGTGTCACGAGGGTTGAGTAAAATCATCCCAGAAGCACTTGGCTCAGCATTTCCATTCAAGCTCTATCCTTTGAAGGTCCCTCCACCTGGTGTCATCTCCCCAGAGTCTGACACATAGGGCTTAGGAGAATGAGTCCCTGGCCCTGTGCGCCACCTACCCCAGGAGAGGGGCCCATCAGGGCAGCACTGGGCTTCTAGAAAGACTTCTGGGGGCAGCTCTTGGTCTTGTCCTGAGGGTTCACAGGCCTAGGTGAACCTCTACATGAGCTCTGCAGAAGGTGGCCCAGGACCTAGCTATGCCAGCCTCAGTGTCTCTGACAGTTAAACAGGCGCCAGTGACAGTGTCACCCTCCCTTCCAGCTCAACTGAGCAACGTGACCCATGACTGTACCCCACCAAGCCTTGGTTTCCTCAACCACAATGTGGTGATGATTAAAATGCTCCTCTGTAGAGCTATGTGAGGATTAAATCTAATAAATGCAGAGCAGCTGCTTGAGGCTAAGCACACAGCAGGAACTCAAGAAATGGTAGCAATGATGGGGAGGAGGAGGAAGATGAGGAGGAGGGGGAAGGTCCAGTGGGCCTGCCCAGATTCTTTACCTGGCTATAAGATCCAAAGGCAGGCAAGGCCCCCGCAGTGCCGGCTTGGGGTTCACTCTGCTTGCTCATGTAGCTCAGCCTCATTGAATTCCAGGAAACGGCAGAGGGACTTGGCTGCCTCTTCAGCAGGCAGGACTGTCCTTCAAAAGCAAGGCAGGGGTGGGAGTCTGCACCAGGGGAGGCAGGGCTGGTGGCTGAGAGCCAGAGAAGACACCTGGTTTGAGCTCCCACCCTGCCCCATCCTGCTGGGCCTCAGTGTCCTCATCTGTAGCACGGAGATCTTTGTGGGCACTTCCAGTCCCAAAAACCTGCTCCCTGGGCTCAAAGGGTGGGATGTCTGACCTCTCCATTCCCCCAGACACGTGCCCCAGAAGGGGGCTATAGACCTGGGACAGCAGGGGGCAATGAGGTGGCATCCCCCGCTCTGGGGAAAAAGGTGGGACTTCTGGAGGAGACCCCAGGCCCTGAGAAGGGGTCCATCGAACCAGGCCTGCCTGCCATGGGACAGAGCTGCTCTGAGGCAGCCCACTCTCTGCCCTCTGTTCTAGCTAGGACCAGGTGGAGAGCAGCCTGGGTTAGGGCTCCCTGTGAGACTGGCTGGTAGGCTTCCCTGGCCGCTCCTACCCTGGGAGCTGTGAAATGGGCCTTTCCTCACCATTTCCCTGCAGGGTGGTTGGGGCATCTGTGGGAGGCGAGGGGTACCACAATTTAAAGCTCCTACACATTTGATTCCTGATTATGGGGCCAAAGATGCCCAAAAGTCCTTCCAGATACCTCAGGAGGCTCTGGGGAACAGGAGCTGGGGTTGGGGGTACACAGTCAGTTCCCTCAGATGAAGAGATGCTTGCTCATTTTGAAAGGGGGGAACCCTGCTCTCTGCACAGCTACAGGGGCTTCAAGGGACTCAAGTCTGTCCACATACCCAGGGCCCAAGGTCAGCCCATGAACCTGGCCTGGAAGATTTTATGGGCCAGAATCCCAGGGTTTAGGGATTACCTGGAAAGCCATATGAACACCACCTAATTTATTGACCATGGGCCCTTGGAAGCAGTGGGGGCTGAGGGGAGCACTGGGCTGGGAGTCAGGAGGTGAGGCTGTATGACCTCAAGTAAGCCCCAAACAGAGGTTTGGGGAGGATTAAGGAACAGACATGGGTCTCACTAAGATCCACCCCTTTCAACACAAACAGGCTCTCTTGGCTTCATCCAAAGCATATCCAGGGGATTCAGCACGAAATTGATCCCTGAACCCAGGTGTCCAGACTGTTCGCCCCCCAGATTCTCAGCTCTTAGACCTAGCATGAGGCACATCAGTCCATGTCTGGCCTCCCAGTAGCTATGTGGCCCCTGGATCGGGGCTGTGTCTTCAGAAGCCCTAGGCCCTGGCAAAGTAGGATGGGGCCTCCAGAGGCCCCAAGTACCCCTCCTGTGGCGTGAAGTCCCAGTCCCAACCTGAATGGAGGCAGGGTTGAGGGCACCAGACTTAGATACAGGTCAACTGGTGACCTCAACTTGGGGGACTATAAGGCTGAGGGCCCTGGGGATGACCTGATCCCACCCCAGGAACACAGCGATGACACAGCCTAGCTCAGGCCTGTGGCAGGAGCCAGGTATGGCCTGCTGGCTGAAGGGAACCCAGTCCTCCAAAATCCATGGAAGAGTCAGGTCTTTCAGCTCTGAGGCAGGGGCTCCTATGTTCATTTCCCAGATGAGGTACCTATAACCTTGAGAGTGCAGGACTCCTGCTCTACTGCACACACTGAGGGAGCTGGGCAGCCACACGATCCCATGGAGGACCCAGTCTCTGAGGTCCTCTCTGAAGGCCTGGGTGGCCCCAATGCCACTGAAGATGGGCCATAGAGGCCAGTCTTCCTTCTTTCCCCTGCCAAATCCAAGTTCCATCTCTTAACAGCCTGTCTTGCCTGGGTCAGTCTCTCCGGGGCCCACACTGGGCAGTCCTTTGCTCCTTTTAAGAGAGGCCCAGTGCTGTCCAAACACAGTGAGCCACACAGGTAGGAAGTCTCGGCAGTGCAGGTCTCCAGGTTGAGGGGGTTTCTCCACCTCCACCCTGAGGGCCCCCAGGGGAGAGATGTTCAAGGCAAACCAGACTTTTTCTATCAGGCTACTCAAAATTCCTCATCTCTGCCCATTCCAGATTCTAATTCCAAAGCCACTTCCCCATTTTTAAGTTAATTGTTACATTAGCACTCCACTTTGGTACCAAAATCTGTATTAGTTTCCTATTGCTGCTGTAACAAATTACCACAAATTTAATGACATCAAACAACACAAACTTATCATCTCGCAGTTCTGGAGGTCAGAAAGCCAAAATCAGTTTCTCTGGACTGAGATTAAGGTCTTGGCAGGATTGCATTCCTTCTGGAGGCTCTAGGAGAAAACCGGTTTCCTTGCCTTTTCCTGCTTCTAGAGGCTGCCCGCATTCCTTGAGTCATGGTCTCTTCCTTCAGCAACTGTGTCTCTTCTACCTCTGCTTCCACCTTCACATCCTTTCTCACTCTAACACTCCTGCCCCCTCTTGTAAGGACTCTTGTGATTACACTGGACCCATCTGGATAATCCAATTTTAATATCTCAAGATCCATAACTTAAAGATATCTGCAAAGACTCTTTTGCCATATAAAGTAACATATTCACAGGTCTTGAGAATTAGGATGAGGGCATCTTTGGGGGTCATTATTTTGCTTACCACAAGAGGGAGGGTTGCTTTGCCGGCCCCAAGCTGAGCCCAGAGGGCTGGTCCAGGGTGACAGGTCATAAGGGGGATCAGGCTGCTGTGCTGGCCAACACCCTGGCTGGGGCCCAGAAATCCATGAAACCTGGCGCCGCCCTTGCCACTGCCAAGAACAGCCTGTTCTCCCAGCATGGCCACCGTGCAGGGATCAGGTGCACTTGAGCCGCTGAAGCTGGCTCAACTGAAACAGTTGCCTGGCTCAGGCTGGAGGCCCGACCCTCACAGGTTCCTGTCCCTGCTGGCCAGGGTGTATGTAAGCTGCCATTATGTCAGACATGGGCCATTCTAGAAAATGCTCTCACTGTCACCTTATTGGTAGATATTTACTGAGTCTGGGGTTTGCCAGAGATGCATAGGGTCCCAGAGAGATGAGGGAAAAAATGTTTCCAAATGCGGGGGACAGAATGTCATTGGTAGCAGAAGTATGGGTCGGGGCAGGCAGAGTAGACACAGACGGAGGACAGATGGCCCAGAGGAGATGGCATTTGTGTTGGAGCCTGAAAGAGGGACAATTTAGACTGGAGTGGTGGCCAGGGGGATTCCTGGTGCACTGCCTGGGCAAAGGGAAGAAGGTGTGCTCAGGGAGGCTGGAGTCCATGTCAGTGAAGAATCTGAAAGTGGATGGGGAAGAACAGGCTGGCCTACAGGGATTAAAGGACTTCCCACTCCAGGCCAGCATTTCTCAAACCCTGTCAGCAGTGAAACCTTCTGTTCTGATGGAAGCTTACTCAGAGCACTGACAGGGCCTTAAGAGGGGTCCCAGGGCTTTTCCCTTAGTTGCCCTCCGCTACCTCTTCCAATCGGGGCTCTGCAGGACACAGAAGCCACACTCAGGTTGGGGAGCCGGCTAAGGGTTTAGAGCAGGGATTGGGGGCAGCTGAGGTGGCCTGGGGACCAGATGGAAATGGGAAAGCAGAAAAGGTGCATTTCTTGTAGTTAGGGGTTTGGGACACTTTTCAGTAAAGCAGCTGGATAAGCCTATGGACAGCTGGGAAAAGCATCCAACTGCCTCCCCAGAAGAGGGGGTAGAACTGCTTTCCCAGAGTGAGTCCAGTCCAGCTGGGCCTCCTGCTCGCCCCGCCCACACTCTGGGGCTCTGGCTGAAGGGGGCTGGGCAGTCAGCAGGCAGAGCCTGGGCTCCACCATCAGCTCCCCGTGCTGCACTTCTGCCTCCTCAGGCTCCAGGACACAGGCAAAGGAAGCAGCTCAAGTGTGTGGCCCTAGCCCAGAAAGGAGGGAGGGAAGAAGGCAAACAGCTCACTGAGCTGGAGCCCTGGGCCTTGGGGCACTAGGACCTGGTGAGGAAGGGGAAGGAGGGGCTGAGGGGAGGTCCTGGGCTATCAGGCTATTAGCCTCTTGGTGGCTCCATCTCCAAAGGGCAGAGAGAAGTCTAGAGCCCAAGAGGGATACTCCTCCTTCCCTCCACCGACTGCTCTGTGTCTCTGCCTTGGGGGAAGGTGATGGTGTCCAGCACCAGACAGATGCCCAAGGGTGCAGAACTACCCCCGTGCAGACCCTCCAGGGCAGGCAATGAAAACACCCACAATGGCCCATGAAAGGAGCATCCCAAGGTCTCCTCAACAACCACCCTATGGTAAAGCACTTGGTCTCGTTTCAGGCTTGGGAGTCAGGGCTGAGGAAGGGGAAGTCATCTGCCCAAGGTTACAACCTGGCGAGGAGTGGAACTCGGATCTGAACCCAGGCTGGTATGGCTCCAACACAGTGTTCAGGCTTCAGACCCAGGGCCCAGGCAAGTTAGTAGCTGCGGGCTTGAGGCCCATCCTGCCAATCCACGTGGTCTGAACCTCTTTCCCCATGGAGTCGAGCCCTACAGTTTTCTAGAAACAAAGATGCCCCCAAGGGTGACTCCTGCTTCAGTGACCCCAGCTGCCCCTACACTGTCACTCTCCATCATCACAATCACTTGGGGTGTCACACCCACACGCTTGCCAAGGCTTTTCCTCAGTAACAGGCCTGAGGCTAGGAGGGTGAGAATACCAGGAAAGCCAGCACTGCCTGAGAGGTGACCCAGACTATGGGACAAGGGGACAATGGATCACCATGAGGGTCAGGCAGCCACCCTGAGATGCTGCTGAAGACACCAAGAGCTGAGGGGCGCAGGCAGGAGGGGAGAAAGGGCACTACTGTGATGAGCTTGGCAGGCTAAGGTGTGAAGGTCTCAGAGTACAGCGGGCTCAGGAAGTGGGGGGCCCCACCCTGCCTGTCCCATACTCCACCCTCCTAGGTGCCTTCTGGAGTACCCATAAGGGGGAGCCCCCAGCTCCTCCTCAAAGGATGCTGGGGACAGCTCAGGGTCCGTGCAGATGGGACTGGGCACAGGACAGGACACTACATACTTGGATGCTGCAGCCTGGCCTCTGCTGAAGCAAATGGGATGGCTAGCCACAACAGGAGAATAAGTCGCTCAGGCTGGGTATGAGCCCTGAAACACACACTCCCCAAAGACAGGGACCTAACTTCCCATCTCCACTTCACCACCTCCCACCATGGGACCCCAGGCAGGTCATATCTTGTCTTGAAGCCTCAGTCTCCCTGCCTGAGGAGTGGGCATTCAGAGGCCAGCCTACACACTCCACCTGGCTGACAGAGTAAACTGGGGCTGCTACCTTGTAATGGCCTTAAGCCAGACAGCCAGCTCCTCACAGGGAAAGGAGCTGCCTGAGGTTCCACTGCAAGGCATAGCCCTGGGCCCCAAGTCTCCTGGCTTCAGTAGAAGCTAATGCCTACCAGACTACACTGCCTCCAACCACCACACCACCAGGTCAGGCCCTTGAAAATGCCAGGACAGAGGGTCAGGCAGAATGAACTAGCTTGGTCTGCCATGCCCCACGGCACTCACCCTAATGTAGGCTCATACTGGCCCCTGCCAACCTGTGGGCTTCCTGGCACTGTAGACAGGAGGGCTGGGCCTTCAGGCCTCCTGGTGGCCTTGAGTCTGCACAGACCAGAGCTGAGGTGGAGGCTACAATCTAGAATCCATTCTGTTGGCTTCTCACTCTCCCCAATCCCAACCAGGAACAGATGGGTTACTTAAAACCTCAAGGTCAGCTGGAAGGGGTGCTTTAGCTGAAAGCCTTGGGAATAAAACGTCAGTAAGGGTCCTGCTCACTCGTCATTGGCTCAAGCCCTCAGATAAGTGACTGTGGCTATGTGACCCGAGAACTATGCAGCTAGGACTCTCAGTCTCAGCCCTCCAGGGAGCAGGCGGTCACCCATGAGCTGAAGCTCAGATGAAGTTTCTGTGCTCCATACCCAGGCCCTGTCAGGGGAGTGTGTGGGGGTACATCCAGGATGGCAGGGGCTAAGTCAAACCTCAGAAGTGAGCTGCTCAGTGCCAAGCCCCAAGAATCCAGGACCAGAAGCGAGTACCCATGGGCCTCTGTCCACATTGCTCCCTGCTGGGGCAGAAGAGGACCCACAAATCACAGCAACAAAAACATTAGGTCACCATTTATTGGTTTTTACTGGCCATATCTCCCAATACCTCCCCAACAATTCGGAGGGTAGGCCTGGGGCCTCCCCTATTCCATCAGCAGAGACATTGAGTGATCTGTCCTTACCCACAATGACATGATACAGCCAGGCTGAGAACCCAGGTCCATCCAACTCCTGAGCTGGGCTGGGGATGCCCCTGCTCTTTGCCACCCCAGGAAGGACACGTCCACCCTGGCTTCTATCCCCAAGTCTCCCAGAATTGTAGAGCATGGGGAATCACAGAGCCACAGGAAATGCCACGAGCATCTGGGATTTTGGAAGGCACCATCCACCTCCTTCCGGGCAGCATTCCAGAAAGGATGGAACCCTGGCTAGGTGTCCACAGGGCAGCCACACTGGGGTCCAGATCTCCGGATATGCAGGAATCGAGGCCTGAGGAGGCAGAGATGAGGGCCTGTTGCTGCCTGTGCCCTGGGAATGAGCGGGGAGTGGGAACAGCACCCTGTCCCGACAACCACAGCCATATTCTGGCCACAGCCACGGTGGGCAGCACAGGTGTAGATGGCCTGGGGGCTGCGGGGGGAGTGGGCAGAGTCTCACCTCCCACAGAAGTCCTTGCGCACAGCCACAAGATAAAGGTGCAGGTCAGGTCGGCTCCGGAGCCAGCTGCTGACAAGCTCTGGATGCCTAGGGTCCACTTCCAAGAAGACACTTCTGTGTGAGAGAGAGAAGCTAAGTCAGCTTAACCGGACAGGGCCAGTGCTTGCACTCCTGGGTTGCCCAGGCTGGGAGGGGTGGGGGCACAAGGACTGCCAGGACATGCCCAGTAACCACTGGAAGGGAAGGAGGCTGCTGGGGAGAGACCCAGGAGATACACTTCACCCATACCCAAAGTCCTTCAGGAGCTGGGGTGCTAGGGCCAGGATGTGGGTAATGACATCCATGCCCTCCTTCCCGCCGTCCAGGGCTGCCAGGTCTTCATACCTGAAGTGAAGACGATGATAAGTGAGAGCCTGGGTGGGGGGAGTGGTATCTGAAAAGTACGGAAGAAGGGGGCCCCGTGGAACTCACACTCTGGTTCGAGAGGCAAGTCTGAGGACCCAGAAGAGGTGGCTCCAAGTGGAGGGCAGCTCCTATCCCCCTACCTACTGTGGCAACACCCCCGCATGCTCAGTGAATCCCATCCACTGACAGCCCTGGAGCAGGAGTACCCCCTATTACCCCTCCCCCACCCAGGTCCTCTTGAGCTCCCTCTGGTTCTCAGTCCCTGTTGGGGAGCAGGGTGGCACAGTAGAAAGCTGGGAGTAGGGTTTTAGCCCCAGCTTTCTCACTAAACCCCCACAAGGCCTTGGACAAGGTGCCCTCCCTCTCTAGGCCTCAGTCTCCTGTAAAATGATGCTCTCTATGTGTGTGGGGGCACCCTGAGAGTGACAGTGACAGCTCCAATTTCCTGAGCACCTACTATGGGCTCTGCACTGCATCCCATGCTTCAGTCGTCACTTAGCCCTCACCACGGCCATGCAAGGCTCTGCTACTCCCCTTTCATGGGTAGGAAGCTAAGGCTCAGAGAGGCTCGGTGGCCATTCAGTGGTCTTAAGCAGGAAGGCATAAGCTAAACCCAGATAGGTCTTTGGGCTTTAGAGCGCACCCTTTCCATACCACTGCCCACTTTGGCCCCCACCCTCCTGCCCCTCCCATTAGACCTCCTCAGGCCTGGTCTCCCCGTCTCGTCCCACCCGGCACCTGCAGATCTCAGGAGCCAGCTGCTCCATGTCCTGGTGGAAGACGTAGGGAGGGTTGCTGATCACCAAGTCCATGGGGCCCCAAGGCAGAAGGTGTGTCCAGCTCTTCTCTGTGGTCAGAGAAGAAGACACATCAGGGACTGGCTCACTGGGAAAGAAGAGGTGGTTGTTCCATCTGCCACCATGCCCCCGGGTAGCCTCTCCCCAGGGCCATGCCTTGGTCCTGTCTCTGGACCTGATAAGCTAGCCTTGCAGATTAGTACCCAGGCTCCCCAGAAGGCAGCCTGACCAGAAGTATCCATACTCTGTCATGACAGCTCTTCATCTGGAATATCTGTGCCCTCTCCTCTTCCTATCAAAAACCTGCCACATCCAGGAAGCCCTCACTGATTGCCTGTATCCTCCTCCACGGCCTCACTGGCCTTTATAGGCAACATGGACTAGAGTGCCTGCAGGGCAGGTATTTTGGTCCTGAAGGCTTTCTCTGGAGCTTCTGTTTATCTCTTGCCAAGAAGCAAGCCTTAGTTAAACTCATTAGTTATGGGAGATTCAGAAGGTTTAAAAAAGACTCTGTGGCTGATCCCCTCACAGGTCAGCTCAGCCCAGGAGACACATGTGGCAACAGTGACTCGCCCATTCTTAGAAAGGAATGGTGCCTGTATCCAGGGCCCCTCCCTCAGGGAAGATGGGTGGGGAGGGTACCTAAGGTCACATCAAGGGGGACAATCCGAATCCTGTCCTGCAACTGAAGCCTGGAGAGACGGGGAGAGGGGAGGGGGAAATAAGCATGGTGGATAAGCCCCACCTTGGCTACCATGGCCCAGAGGGACAATGACCCCTTCTTGGGCCAGCAGGATACTTACTCATTCATAACGCTGTGGGAGTCCCACCCCCACTCCCCCACCCTTTTTTAGGAGTAGAAATTAGACATCCATGGGTTTGGTACCTGGATAGAGTCAGGCCCAAAGTCCGACCCCCTCACCCTGGCCCTCTGGCCCCCAGCCCTCCAACCTCTGAGCATTCTCCTGGGTCAGGCAGATGGCAGCGTCCTCCTTATCCACAGCAATAACTTGGCTCTGCCTCAAGAACAAAGAAGGGTACAAGGGCTGCAGGGTGCCTGAGGAGGCCAGGCTTGGGAAGCAGCGCCCTCCCAGCCCCCTTTCAGGAGAGGAGGGAAATGTCCGATAGCCCTTCTCACGCTGCCGTGGCCAGGGTTTGGCAGACAGATAGAGATGGGAGCCGGAGGCTGTGACAATGGTGAGCTGGTGGGGGGCCCTGTCATCCCTCCTCTGGCCCATTCCCCTCAGGTACTCCTGGCCGAGGGGTAGGAGGGACAGTGAGTAGTGGTCACGGTCTGCCTGGGGTGGGGTATAGAGCTACAGTGGGGCTTACCCGGGGGAGCCGACTCAGTAGGCTGAGGGCAATGGCCCCTGATCCGCAGCCCACCTCCAGGATGACAGGGCCATCTTGGGCACCTGCTGTACAGGGCCTCTGGGCCTCCTCCTCCAGCACCCAGTCAATCAGCTCCTGCAGGCCAGAGTGCTCGAGGTCAGAGTTGATGCTACACTGGCCCTGGAGGTCCTGGCACAGAGACCCAAGCATAGTTAACCCTGTGTGTATATGGAAAGGGGGAGTGGCCAAAGCCACTGAACTCCATTGTCAGCTGGGTCCATGGGCAGGTTACCCTGCCTCTCTATGCCTCAGTTTTCCCATCTATAAAACTGAACACAGTTGAGAATAACCCACCTCATCGGAGTGTGGTGGGGGCTAAACGGAACCACATTCATGAAGCACTGACCCCGTGCCTGGTACATAGTAAGTGCTCAATAAACCCCAAAACCAAAAAACTCAAACCCATTGCTGTTAAGTTGATTCCAACTCTTAGCGACCCCATAGGACAGGATAGAGCTGCCCCATAGGATTTCCAAACAGCAAAGAGTGGATGAAAATTGCTGATGTTTTGGTTAGCAGCCAAGCCCTTAACCACTGTGCCACCAGGGCTCCCAATAAACCCCAGGTAAGCCCTTTACAGCCATCCTTTCGTTTCAGGCTCACAGTGACAACAATGATCACAACAGATGAGGGTTGGACACTCTGTGTCAGGCCCTGCTTCCAGAGCTTTCCCTATATTAACCATGAGGAAACTGAGGCCCAGTGGTCAAGGCCCTGCCTGGAGCCTGGCCTGCAGCAGCTCCTGGTGGCCAGGAATCAATCTTGGGAAGGAAAGGAGAGCCCCAGGGCGAGGCCAGAAAGTCCTAGGCCAAAGAGTCAGGGAATTCCCTCCATGGCTGCAGGGACATAGCCCCGACTGAGCCCCGTTTCAGAAGGAGGCCGAGGGTACATGGAGTAAGGGGAAAGGGGCCTGGGCATGATGGGAGGAGCCTGACCATACTGTGCCTGCCTCAGTGCCAGGGGGACACTTTCAGACATTTTCACAAGAGGATTTCAAGTCTCTCCACCCATCTGCTGCCTGCAAGGACTATACATGGGAGCCATTATAGGACTGGCGGCCTGAGGGAGAGGGCTTCCATTCCCCAGGGGCTGCCACTACAGCAATGTTTCCAACCAGCAGTGGAGTACAGGGCCTGAGTGGCCAGGTGCGGGGCAGGGAAAAGGTAGTTCAGACCCTTCTCAAAGGAGTCCCCATGGATGGGGCAGGAGGGCCCCCCAAGAGGCTTCTGGGGCCCCAGTCCCCAGGCAGGAATGGATTAGAGACCTGGTGGGAGTTCAGCAAGTAGGTGCTTATCATCTGAAAAGAGGGCTACCTCCTCCAGAAAGCCTTCCTCGAACCTCCCACCAGGATGGCTCTACCACAGCTTTCCCCACCCTGAGTCTAAGGTCTAGGTTGGGGTTCACCTCTCCCACCAAACCAAAGACTCCATGATGGGAAGGGCTGCAGTCTGACCCATCACAGGGTGTTTCACACAGCGAAGGCTTGGCCCAGAAGAGCCTCTGGGCTACTTCACAAGTGCAGAGTAAGTTCTTGGTGGCCCCAGGAAGCCACCCTGCGAATCTCAGACTGCCAGGTCCCCTCAAACCTCCAATGGCACCAACCAGGCCCCAACTGACAGAGGTCCCCAGGTCACTCAGACCCATTTTCCAAATGTTCTGAGTCTCAAAAAGCTTCTCAGCCTTTGGGGTCTCCCAACCCCAGGAGAAAAGCTTCCCCAACTCAAGGGTAACAACTCTAGGGCAGCAGAACTTGGCTAGCAGGCCCGACCTTCCACACCCCTTCCAAGCCCCTTCCATACCAAATCAACTACTACCTGCAAGTGAGGGAGCCCAGCTCCAGCAGGTCAGGGCTTTCGCTCCCCTTCCCACCAGCCCTGTGATGGGCACTGCTGGAGACCACTGGGGCGCTCAGCAACCAGGACAAGCAGGGTTAGGACTGGCAGAGACAAGTAGTCTAGGGCTATAGCCGAGAACCTGTGGTCTCAGTGGTGAGGCCACGTGCAGACAGGCCATCAGGGTGGCTGGAACTTGTCAGGGGTGTGAGCATCTCTTGGTTTCCCAGCCACAGACAGACCTACCCTGGCTGGAGGAAGACCCCTTACTGGCCACACTGGCTAGCCACCTCACAGAGACACCCCTGACCTCAGACAGACAAATCACAGATGCGGATGGCCAGCCCACGCCAGGTATGAGGCAGAGAGATGGAGCCCCAGATCTGTCAGCAGCCCCCTGCCTCTTCCTTACTTGCCAGGCTCATGTTGGTTGTGGGTCCACTTGGGGAACAGGGGTGGTAATTACCCCAAGAAGACCAGAAACTCTTTTTCTCCTGCCCATTGAAGAGCCTCCCTCAGGCCTGAAGCTGGTGGTTCTTTGGGAGAAGCTGAGAGCTGAGCTGGTCAGGGGCCCAGGGCACCTTGTCCAGATGAACATGAGAAGAATCCAAGAATACATCAGGGTGGGGAGAGGGGTATGTGGAAAGGCGGCAGGAAGCATGCAGCTGTCGGCTCTGCCTAGAGTCCCAGCCCTAACGTGGACTCCAAACTCCTCAAGAGTTTGCCCCAAGGCCTCAGCAGGACCTGAGTGCCACAAGCACCCCTCATTAGGATGGTGACCCTGGCAGGGCAGCTTCAGGAAGGTGGCATTGCCTACAAATCACAGACAAAACACCCATGGGAAGCCTCACCTCACCAGGCTGGGCAAGAATGACTCACATCCCCAGCCTTGGGTTTCCCACTACACAAACTGCCAGGCCAGGGACTGGGCCATCTTCCCACCTTCAGGATAAGCCCAACTCGCGTGGCCCTCTTGCCGCCCGCAACTTTGCACTTCAGATTTCTGCATCCATCATCAGAAACACGACCCCTCCCCCCACACCCATCCTCCCCCCTCCTTGCCACAGGCCACGTCCTCTAGAGTTCTTGGTAAGGCATCCCTCGATGTGGCTTCACATTGGTGCAAACCTGGGCAAGTTCTCAGAAATGTCTGTACAGTGAGGGAGGCCCCAGCTGCCCAACCACAGCCCTTTCCCCTGCTGTGGGGCTGTTCTGCTGGCCAGACCCATCCAGGAAAGGGGCAGGCCATGTGGCGGCCACAAGTCCACACCTAACACTCAGAGCCCCAGAATATGTGGCTGGTGCCAGGTCAGCTGTGTAGGGACTTGGAGGTCACCATGGTGGCTGCCCTCCCATGCATTGACCCTTGGCTGCCTCAAGGGTAGTAAATGACCTCATGCCAGAAGTCACACATTCAGGGGAGCCACAGGTTGGCCTACTAAAAGGCTACAGGTGGCAGGCCACATCCTGCTCTTGACCCCATCCCAGCTCATGCCAATCCCAGATGGGGCAGCCCCATGTGAGGTGTGGGGCTCGGCCTGGGAACCCAGGAGCCACCCTTATGTGTCCCACCTGGCTGCCCTGTGACCTCAGCCCTGACATGGGCAGTGAGGCAAGAATCTAGCTTGCCAATCTCATGATGTGGTGGGGAGAGGGGCAGAAGGTCTCTTGGCTGGGCACAGAGGCTGAAGAGTAAGGGGCTCCGCGTCCCTGGTTAGGGCAAGTGGATGGGGCCTGACCTTTCCTAGGAAAGTTTGTGTGCCTGGGCACCTTTCCAGAAACTACCCTTCTCACAACCCACCCAACCTCTCTCATCCGCCTGACTTGGTCTGCTCTTTCTCACTCCCAGCTCTGTCACCTACAAGGTCAGCAGAAGCCCTAAAAGCACCACAGAAAGCATCCCTCCCAGGATCACGGGGCTCACCTAAGGACAGAATATCAGGCCACACATCCCTAGCCCTCATAATTTGGGGGACAAACACAGGTGATTACCTGACCAGAGACCGGATCTATGAAGACCACTGAATCACAGATCCTCTGGTCTAGATGTCCAGCCCGCTCATCATCTGACCCCAAAGAGGTTAGTGGCCTGCCCAAGGTCACACAGCTGAGACTGGACCTCCAGGTATCCAGCTCAAGCCCTCTCCACTTCGCCCATGCATCCTGAGAACTGCTGGAGGGTGTTTGTTTCCCATAGTTCAGGTAGGCCTTCGGGCCCTCCTGGACCCAGCGAAAGGATGGCTCCCAGTAAAATGGCAGGAACAGGCTGAACACTCAGTGCATAGGACTAGTGTGAGCACCCTGGGCAGGATGAGGACCAGAGGACAGTCAAGGGGGCCAGTGGGAGACAGACAGGAAGGGCACTGCCTCTGAACATGGCAGTCGTGGAGCCCCAGCGCCCCCTGGAGGAAGTCTAAGGAAAGACAGGTGCCCGGAATCACCCAGTCTTCAACCAGCCCTCCCTGGCAGCTCTCACCTCTGTCTCTGGCCGAGGGATAAACACCGGGGGCACCATCTTCAGATTAAGCCCCTGAAAGTCCCATTCCCCAAGGATGTACTGCACCGGCATCCTGCAGAGGGGACAGCCAGGAGGTAGTCAGTGACAGAGGTACTGGCACAACCACACCTGGGTTAAGGGATACCACTAGTGGCCAAACGTGTCTCCTGGGCCCTGGACTCCTATCCAAGGCCTTTTGTCCCTACCTCCATTCTCATGCACTGCCCTGACTCCCTTCTTGCCATTACTTCACCCTACACCTCCCCAGTCCTTGGACGCTTTCCTCCTCTCTGACAGAGCCCCACGTCTTGGCCCACGGGTCCTCACCTCTGCAGTCTGAGGCTACTCAGCTCCTGGATGCACTGTAGCTGCTGAGGTGTCAGAGGCTGGGTCCAAAGTGCCGGCCTCAGACTCTGAAACTGACCCCACAGAGGATGTGAGTAGCTGGTTCTATGAGCCCGGGGATCTCAACTGGGTTTCTAATGTGGACAATGCCTGGGGCTCAGATCTGGCCATCTGGTCATCCTTGAACCCCTAGTGCCCAACTGCCCTAATAGTTTGCTGGGTGAATGAATAAATATCTGCCTACTGTTGTACATAGTTATGAGTCAGAACCGACTCAACGGCACCTAATAAGACATTCCTTCAGAAAAATCCCACCAGTCTCAGCTATGCCAAGGGCTGTGCAGGTGGTGGCAGGTGATGAGCCCATTTCTCAAGGGGGCAGAAAAGCCTAGATGTCTCTTGCCCCAGGGTCCTCTCTTTCTTTACCCTTCCCACCCTCCTGACACTTCTGCACTTAACTGTTTTGGCTCCAAGGACATGAGCCACGATGTACTCACTGCTTTCCCGGGCCTCAGGGATGCCTCTCTCTTCAAAGACTGTTGTCCAGTGGCTGACCAGCTGTGTGGCACTCACCAACCCAGCCAGAGGTGAATGGGGTGGCCATGAACTGAAGGCCCAGCTCCGGATGCCTCCTTTCCTTCCTGGGCCAGACAGGAGGGCCCACAGCATTCGACCCCAAGACTTCATGCCTCAGAGAAAGGCTCTCCTGAGGACTCCCAGGTCCCCAAGTCTTTCTTGTGATGTCAGCCGCTGAGGTGGGCTCTAAAGGTCGTCACTAGCCCCAGACAGGTGGAAATAGGGAGATCACAGGGTCCAGCTTCCCAAAGTGGCTCTGGTCCTCAGATGTGGCGGCCACCCTGGGGGTTGGGGGGTGGACCAGGAGGGTAGCTGAGCTTTAAGTTGCTCCCACCCCCACCTCATGTGGGCCCAGTGTGCTATCCACCCACTGCCTGAAAGGGGCTTTGCTCTTGCTCCATCACCTCCTTGACTCCATTTTAGACCTTCACCCACCTATTCTTTTTTTGATCAGTTATGTTTTCTTCATGTTTTGAGTTAAAGTGGATGAACCCGTAGCTCAGTCCCTGCTAAGAAATGGGACTGGTGGTGGGTCAGAGCAAGGGTTTTGAGGTCAGATGGATCTGTGTTTGACCCAGCATGTGTGGCCTTGGGCAAGTCACTGAGTTTCAGTTCTTGCATCAGTAAGATGGTGAGAATAACACCACTCCCTGGTGAGCAGTGCATTTGCCAGTGAATGTCCGGGGCTCAGCTGGGAGCTCAGCACATAGCAGGGACTCAATTCTACATGCTCCTAACTCATATTGCAAGGGGGAGGAGAGCGCCTTTGCTCGGGAGCTTTGCTTCTGACATTTTGTATGTTCTGTCATTGTATGCTGAAACTTTTCCTCCAATTTAACCCATGATTCCAGATGTCAGCATAAACTGCCAGCCAAAAATTTTACAATTTTTGTTAATTTTATATTTGTCACAAACAAGCTTAACTAAATATTTAGTTTAAACAAGCATTTATCGAGCGCCTGCTGAGTGCCAGACCTTCAGAGACAAGCAACCTCCATTTCAGAAAAGGGAACAGAGGCTCCAAGAGTGGAAGCCAGCTAAGAACTGTCCCAGGCAGGACATGAACACGGGTCCGAAAGATTCCAGAGGCAGCTCTGTCCACCTGGGCGCTGCCCTGGAAGGGGCCGAGGCTTGAAGTTGAGGGCCGCGGCCTCCCTTTCAGCTCCGACAGGCAGCGTTAGTGACCCAGGAGGCGCGGCCTCCTACTCGGCCCTGTTTCTCCACTGTTACTACGAGAGACAGGGCCGACAGAGCCGGCAAGAGCTCAAGGGCACTACAGTCCGGGCGCGCACACCCCGATCCCCGCCTCTAGTTCGTACCTACCACCGGGGCTGCCCCACTCGCCCTCCGGCCGCCCCCCACCCTCGGGTGTGGAGAGAAGGCCCCGGGTCCGGCCCTCCGACGTGCGTCTGCAGCAGTGCGCTTTCTCGGACGCCCAGCTTCCGGGGTCGGCGCAGCTGAGAAAGAGCTCGGGCGGACCCCACCGCCACTGCTCCAGGGTTCCTAGAGCCGCCAGGTTTCACCCGGGAGATCCCACAGTCGTGGAGGCTATGAACGCCATGCCCACTACGTCCGCAAGTCGACGGGTGCGAAAGAGCCTGAATGTGTGTGTGTGGTTGCTCCCTGGAGCCGAGACTCGAAGATCTTTCCGAAGGTCACGGCCGGAATACAGCTCCAGCCCACGGTGGCAGCTCGGAGCTGGCGTTAGGGGCGGGGACTGAGAGGAGTGTAGGAGCGAACAGGGGCGAGTCAAGAGCTGGCCGTGGGTCCGGGGGCGGGGCCCGATGCCTAGGGGCGTGGTCTAGCACAGCCGTGATCCCTGCAGATCTGGCCTGGGCGGGGCCCGGCGGAGCTGGCCTGGGCGGGGCCCAGTGCTGGCCGAGGGACCTAATGTCCGAGAGCTGGCCAAAGGCAGTGGCCCGAGCCCAGCAGGGACCGGCGGCGACTAGATCCCAGGGCCACTCCAGTTCCTCTAGCTCTGAGCCCTGAGATTGGCCTTGGGTCAGACCGTTTAGGGTTTGGAGCACTGAGCTCGAACCCCCGACGCCGGAAATTTGGGTTCGAATTCTGACTCTGTTGCCAACTCGTCCTGCGGCTTTGTCCAGGTGCCCTGCTGTCTCTGGGCCTGTTTCTTCTATAAAATTCAAGGCATGGATGTGCCCTGTAAAGTGTGGACTGCCAACTCCCCTCACCGAAATCTACTGGGACAGGGAGTTCTTATTAAACACGTGGATACCGGGCTCGGTCCCAGACACCGGGAGCCGCGGGCATCTGCATTTGTAACAAACTACCCTGGGGATTCCCATAAGCCCCTTTGAAAAACCGAGGATTAGAGGGTGTCTGAGGGCCCCTCCCTGAGATAGCCGCGCCGTGCAGGGAGGATTCTGTGAGGGGCATACGCAGACCTTCCTGGGTCGGAGTGCCCAATCATAACACCACCCGACCCAACTTCTCTAAACTGAAGGTGCCTCAAGTCTAGCCTAGGGGGAGGGTCGTTTACCAAGAGTCCTGACAACCAAGCCCCATGTGAGCAGGAAGACAAGGCACTGGGAGAGGAAGCAGCTTGCCCAAGGTCACAACGTCAGTAGAGGGTCGAGCCAGAGTTCAACTCAGGTTCAGGGACTCAAGGTGCAGTGCTCTCCCCAGGTCTCCTCCCTGCGCCTGGGTTTAGGGGCGCGAGTCTGTCCCGCTGGGAGTGGAACCCGGGCTGCCTAGGAGCCTGACTTCTGGCGCGAGAAGATCCTAGCCACCTACCCTTCCCGCCCGGCTTCGACGCCCGCGCAGGGGCTGACGAGTGGTCCCTTAGGACTGAGACCCGGCTCCTGGCTCCCGGCTTCCGCTGGGGGCGGAGCCATATCCAAGTGACAGACTAGCGGACCAATGGAGCGCGGGCCCTAGGCCCGACAGCCAATCCTGAGAGGGGGTGCGGAGCAGGCAGGGAAGCGGGGCGGTGCGGGTCGCTGGAACGTCGGGGACCCCAGGAGACTGCTCTCCCGGCCCCACCCCCACCTTCGGTCCGGGCCCTGTCCACGCTGGCCTAAGCAGGCAGAGCGGGCGCTCGCAGCTGCGAGCAGTGCGCCGTAGCGAACCCGGCTCGCTGCTCCGAGCGTGCAGGGAGGGAGGACCTCGGGTCGGACCTGCCATCCCCCCACCAGCCCCAGGCCTCGGGGTTCCCCCCGCCCCGGCCTCCCGCCCGCTGCCACCACCCCCAGCCTTTCCGACTGAGCTCGGCGCCTCGGATTAAGTAAGTGCTGAGATCGCCGCTTCTGTGCGAGGATGGAGGAATCAGAGTGGCGGAAGCGGGAATGAGGACTGGGGCAGGGAAGACTGAAGGACCTGGAGGAGAACGGTACGCGGGTTTTCCGGGGTCGCAGCGCCGACCCTTTCACCTCACTATCCCTTCCTTACCCTTTGGACTCCGAGGTAGACCCGGGAAGTGGTGAGCAGGACCCCTTGTCCCCTTTGGATGGAGGAGTGAACTGAACCACAGAGCAAGAGTTAACAGTCCACCCCAAGGTCATGCCTGGGGCTAGTAAAAAAAAGCCAGAAAGAGAACCCAGGAGTCACCCAGCCTAGCTGGAGGGAGAGGGCAGAGAGGGATGAGTTTGACCCCGACTCCCTTGTCCCTCTGCCAGCCTTGCCCCTCTCTAAGGGGCCATCTGTGTGTGCACACCCCTCACACACCCATGCATCTGCACAGGGAGGAACCCCACACCCAGCCATGCGCCAGCACAGGGAGGTAGGTGTGCAGCCATGAGCTGTGGATCCTATCTCTTCCTTTCCCAGGCCTGCCCATCTGCAGCTTGCCTGGGACGCCTTTCCACCCCACCTTACCCAGGGCCCTCTGGCCTGGGAGGGCCTAAGCCACACCCTGGGCTGAGCACATCTCCTACCCTCTGCTTCCAGGGGAGAAGGGAAAGAGAGGAGGGGATACCACAAAGTGGTTATGGTCGCCTCACCTTTCTCCCTGTCCCTGGCAGCACCCAGCCCCCGCCCAATGGGGAGTCCAATGACCATAAGAGCCTGCAGAGAAGCTGTGTCAGAGAACCTGACTTTCTGCCTCTCTTTCAGCCACACCCCTCTCTCCACACCTGCCCACACTTTCTCGGAGCACAGCTTGGACCACATATCAAACTGGGTCCAGAGGTTTCTGTGGCTCTGCCTTCTCTGACTGTGTTGGCCAGAGGGAGAATATTTAAGTTATTGGGCACTTACTGTATGTAAAGGGAGGGGGCTGTGCTCTGTTAAGCCTTTTTTTAGGGACCAGCTCATTTTGACATTTCTGTAACATTATGGCCCTGTGAAGGCAGTGTTCTTAATATCCAAACTTTAGCCGCAGGAAAACTGAGACTCAGAGAGGTGCAGTGACTTCCCTAGGATCACCCAGCTAAGTGGTTTAGCTGGGATTCAAAGCCAGGTCTGTCTGACTGAGGCAAGTGTTTTCCTCCAGGAAAGCAAAAACTCTGGTGTGTTTTTCTCTAAGCTTCAAAGCAGGTGCAGGGGAGAGATTTCTTCTTGCAAACCTCTACTACCTTTCAGATCTTTCAGGTCTGATCGCTATGATCACTTTACCCACAAACAGAGTCCATATGGGGCATGAGGCATTGGTGATTCAGTTCTTGCCTTCCATCTGGGACACCCAGGTTCAATTCCTGGCCAATGCACTGCACGGGCAGTCACCACCTGTCTGACAGTGGAGGCTTGTGTGTTGCTATGATATTGAACAGGTTTCAGTGGAGCTTCCAGACTAAAGTGGACTAGGAAGAAAGGCCTGGTGATCTACTTCTGAAAATGAGCCAATAAAACCCCCATGGATCACAACAGGCTAATCTGTAACCCATCATGGGGGTGGCGCAGGACCAGGCAGCGATTCATTCTGTTTTGCATGGGGTGGCTGTGAATCCGAGGCTGGCTCACAGCAGCCAACAACAACAAATCCACACAAGAACCTTAGATACATAAAGCATGTGTCCTGATGTCGCCTGAACTTGCCCTTGCCCTTGCCCTTGCCCTTGCCCTTGCCCTTGCCCTTGCCCTTGCCCTTGCCCTTGCCCTTGCCCTTACCCTTCTATTTCCCCTGTGTCTTCAGAAACTTGAGGGACTTCATCCCATCACCAAGCCACCATCCTAAGCCTTAATGTTTTTTGTTCTTTCCTTTCCAGTACCCGGGGAGGCAGGGGACTCCCTTTATCCAAGGGGGTGGCAGGGGCCACAGGCTGGAGCACTCCTAATGTAGGGAGTGAGTGGGCAGACTGACTGACTACGGGCAGCCTCTCGACCAGGGCCCTCTCAGCGTCAGCATGAACTCCAGGATCTCATCTACTAGGGGCTGGTTCAGCAGCCGCCCGCCTACCTCTGACCCTGACCTGGAGCCTGCCACAGACGGGCCAGCCTCTGAGACCACCACCCTCAGCCCAGAAGCCACCAGTTTTAATGGCACTAGAATGCCTGACATGGTTGGTGGCCCAGCTGGCGTAGGCACAATGCTTCTGTCCTTTGGGATCATCACGGTGATTGGCCTGGCTGTGGCTGTGGTAAGAGCTAGGGCAGGCTGGGTTGCCCAGGTACCTTTTCGGTGGGGGGAGGGGTGGCCAGTATTTGGATTTACAGAGAACCTAATCAGAAAGCAAAAAAAAAAAAAAAAACCCAAAAAACAAACCCCTTGCAGTCAAGTCGATTCCAACTTATAGTTGTCTGTTAATGATAGTGTAGTTTCTCCCTCCGCTAGGAATTTGTACGTTAAGGTCCAGAGACCAGAGAGGCTGCCTCCAATTGGAAGAACCAGAGAAGATTCTGAGGAATACATGGTGTTTTGTGCTGGAACATGAAGGCCACGTAGGAGTTGGGAGGAGGGCATTTCAGGTGAAGGGTCCTGCTGGGCCTGTTTGGAGGGAGGCCGGAGGTTTTGAGAGCACAAGCAGCGAGGCAAGTGAGGACAGTGGGGCCTGGGGGTGCAATATGAGGAGGGGCAGAAGGAGACTGGGATGGATTGTAGGTTGCAGAGTCTGGGTTGGATGCTCCAGGCATGACAGGCTGCTGGCAGTGTTCATTCGTTTACTCACTTGACAGTTATTTACTGGTACCAGCTCTGGACCAGGTCTTTGGGACCCAACAAGGGCTGGGGAGACAAGGCCTTGCCCTGTACATCTTACAGGGATGGGAGACATAAAAACCAAGGGCTCCAAGGAAAGCCCCCAGAGACTGGGGTTGGGGGTGAGGGAAGGCTGTTCTATGCTGGGTGGTCAGGGACAGCTGAGGAAGCCACATGAGAGCTGAGACCTCAAGACGGAGGCCTGACCTCCATGCCATAAGGAGAGGCAAAGTTGGGTAGCCATCAGGACCAAGGTGAGCTGGGGTGAGGGCTGCAGGTGTCCCCTGATTATGAGGCCTCCAGATCTGCTGTCCACCCTGAGGATGTGGGTTCACCCCCTGAGATGACACAGGGACACTTGGAATGTCACTGGGGACCACTGCAGATTGTTCAGGTTGAAACCAGGGAGGGTGGAGTACACTTGAGGTCCCTCAGTGGGAATGTAATGCTAGCATCCTGCCCACTGCCCCCTAGGCTCTGCTCACTGGCCTTCAGCTCAGAGCGTGTTGCTCTGACAAACAGGGCTATGGGTGGACCATCCACAGCCTGGCAGGAGCTGCTGTTAAGACAGGGTTGCCATATGGTCCCTGCAGGCTCCAGATCACTGCCAGGGAATAACTACCCACCGGCAATCAGGGCCAGGATGCAGCATGGGGACAGCGAGACCAAGGCCTGAGAGGTCTGGCGGGCCAGGGGTGGGGGCAGGACACCATGTTGTACTTGAGCTGACTGAAGCACCCTAACCAGGGGCAAGCAGGGCCTAGAATCTGTCCTTGTAACTCTCGGCAGAATTTCCTCCCTCCTTCTCTCCGGCAGAACATTTGGAGGGTCCTAGTGGGCTGCCTTTTCTCCAAAAGCGGCAAGTTAGGGAGGTTTTAGGGTAAAGGGGGTGGAGGGCAGGAAACAGCTTCTGCGGGTCCAGAGGCCTCCTCTGAATGCTGCCTCCTCTTCCCTCACGCCAGCCCTGAGCCGGGCAATGCTGGGTACAGGAGCAAGTTAGTGCCAGGCTATGTGCCTCACCCGGGGGAAAAGCGGCAGGAACAGTGGGGGTGGGCTTCCTGGAGGAGGTGGCGCTGAAGCTGGAGAGTGAGGGGTGGGGAAGATTTGGAAAGGAAGGTGCGGGAGATGTCAGCAGTTGGGGCAGGGAGAGAGCAGGGGCAAAGGCATAGAGGTTGCATAAGCATTCTGGCTTCTCTTGAAGACCCCTCCATATGACAGGGTAAGGGGGAGGGAGGAGGGTGTGGGGCAAGGGTTGAGAGGCCAGAGAGCAAAGGGTGCTGGGGCTGGAGCCACTCATACAGGGTAAGTAGGGGCTGGGCCAGAAGACCCTGGAGCTCCTGCTGTATTCCACCCGCTGGAGAAGGGGTTCTCATGTGACCCTCCGGAGGGGGTGGGGGAATGAGGGGCACTCCTGGACCTCTTTGGGGTCCCTCAGGAGTGGGCAGCAGGAGGGGCTCTAGGCCAGGGTCAAGCTGTGAGTGGGGCACAAAGGACATGGGAGCTGCAGAGGGTTTGGGACAAACCCTGGGGCCATGGCTTTCCCCCAGGTAGAAGCAGATATGCCCGTGGTGGTTGGAAACTGCCAGCTTGGGGAGGAGCAAGATGGTGGCAGAGGTCCCTGGAGTCCCCTCCCTGGGCAGTTACCTGAGTCTTACCTCCTCCCTCCCTTCCCTCAGTGCTTCACAGCAGGCTTTCCTGCTCCAGCTTAGAGGCCCTGTTTTCTAAGACTGCCTAGGCCTTTATCTTCAAGCTGTACAATAGGAGACAAGACCCAGGGGCCTTCCAAGCAGCAGGGTTCTGAGAGGTCAGCCTGGGCTGATATCCAGGGGCTTAAACACCACACATCTACTGAGGGCCATCAGCCTCCCATGGGAGCCTAGGGATGCACCTTAGAGCCACTGCCCTGCCAAGTCTGGCCACTACCTGTCCCCCATTCTTTTTGCCCATATGTGACTCTGGGCCTGGGGAGCTAGGGTGGTTTGGGAGGATGTTGGGGAGGGATTCTGGAGTCTTCCCCTCCCCCTTCAGCTTTGATGAGTGAGTCACAGGCAGGTGCTGAGTGGCTGGGGCCACAATCGGCATGGGCAGAGGTGGGGCCCACCAGCCCACAGGACTGGGCTGACTGTGTGGTCTTCTGAGACTGGGTTTCCTCCAGGGCAGGCCTGGTCTCCACCTCTGAGTTCCCAGCCCTGGTCTGGGCGATGTCAGCACCTAATAAACATCAAAGGAGGGTGTGGATGTAGGATGCAGGGTCACTGGGATGAGGGCCCCTGAGGACATGGGGACCCGTAGGTCTCCCATTCATCAGCCTGGGCAGGCTTCCTGTCCTGAGGAACTGCTGGACCCACCAGAGCCTCCTTTCCTGGCCATGTGACACTGCTCCTTCTCTTGCAGGTTTTGTACATCAGGAAGAAGAAGAGGTAACTCCCCAGCTGTAACCCGAAACCCCAGCCCACAGTGCTGGGCCAGCCTCCAGGGGGTGGGGGTGGGAAAGGAAAAGGAGCACCCCTGCACCAGGGCCTCCTTCCCTGGTCAGGGAGTCAGGCCTCTTCTGCTCCCTCAGGGTTGGGGGTGACCACTTTCTCTCAGTGAGAGCTGCCTCTCCCTCCAGGGAGCTCACATGCAGGGCAGGCGGTTGTGAGGATTCTGGGTAACCCGGTAATCCTAGGACAGGATGGGTTAGAAGGGGAGTAGTTTGGGATTACCCCTCCCAATTGACCAGCCTCTCTTGCCCTGCCCTCCTGAGCTGCCTGCCACTGACCTGCCCCCCTCCGCCAGCCCCCAAAGGCTGTGAACCCTAGCAAGGCCCTGGCCTAGGCAGTCCCCGTGGGCCCCAAGGGTGACAGTCCCTTGGCCCCACTCCCAGGAGTGGGCAACTTCTTCCTCCCAGGCCACCTGTCTGAGGGATAGAGCTGGTCCTATAGGTGCAAAAACGTCTTTCATTGAATCTCGAGTGAAATCTTAGGACGCTAAACATAGTTGTGCACTGTGACTCAGCTGGTTGGCTGGCAGGACCTGGAGGGCTTGTGGGAGGAGAAGGGCCTGCCATCCCCAGCAGCCTCTGCTTCTCCCCATCCCCCCCGCCCCCGACACACAGGCTGGAGAAGCTGCGCCACCAGCTCATGCCCATGTACAACTTTGACCCCACGGAGGAGCAGGACGAGCTAGAACAGGAGCTGCTGGAACACGGGCGAGACGCTGCCTCCCTGCAGGCCGCTGCCTCTGTGCAGGCCGTGCAGGGCAAGGTGGGCACCGGCCAGACCCCCCACCCAGCCCGCAGCCCATTCATGCACCCTTCCACCCCATCCCCATCCATCCTCACCCAGCTTTCGAGCACCTGTCTTGTGGTCAGGTGGCAGCTGTTCGGTACACATGTTTTGACAGGTTTGTTTAGGAACTGGTAGAATTGCTCCGTGGTGACCTACAGACTTCCTTCACCAGGCCAGGCTGTGGGCAGCCCTAGGACCCAGCCTGGCTCTGCCCCTGACAGCCTAGTGATCTGGAAGCCCCACTGGCCTCTCTGAGCCTCAGTTTGTTCATCTGCAAATGAGGATCCTAACTTTTGTCCTGTGTACTCCCACATACGGGGGACCAGTGGGAGAGGTCATTGAAGGCTGGAACCCCAGGTCCCACCACTCCCTGAGAATTCCTGTACTGAGTGGGTCATGGGTGGGGTGAAACTCCTGGATAGTGGTGCCTCAAAGTAGGCCAGTGGGTTCCCTGTCATTGATAGACCCGAGGCAAGTAGACCCCAGCTGATCTCACCTCCTATTGTCTTAAAGGTCAGGCACCTGTGTGGTCATCCTGCTGGGGCCACTGGCTTACCTGACCACTTGACACCAGCCCCTCAAATCCCCAAGGGCCAGAGCTACATGAGAAGGCCTGACCTGTTCCAGGACCTCGGCCTCTTCATATCCCTCTTTGCCTTGACACCACAGGTTGCTAGAGGGGTCTGGCCCACCAGAGGCAAATTTGAGAGGCTGGACTCAGGAAAAGTCCATGCTGGAAGTCCAGAGACACCCTGGTTTTGTCACCAGTTCTCTGTGACTTAGGTCAGGACATGCTTGGGATATTCAGGAAGTTGGCCTGAGAAACTTGGTCTATCGAGCCCATGGGGCAACTGACCTTTTGACAATTGTTTCCTGCACCCCTTCCTTGTGCCAGCCCCTGTGCTAGGGCCTGGGGGTACAGAGGTGAACCCTTCTGCGGTAGAGGGTGGTGCATGCATAGTGAATTCAGTCCTGAGCCCACAGGAAACCTGGCCAGGCAAGCTGGGGGTGGCTGTGGGGGCTGGTGGGAGAAGTCATCTAAGCCAGGCTGAGCTTGGAGGGAGGGCATTCCAGCCAGAAGGTATAGCTCATGCCAAGCACAGTAGGCACCAGGAAGTGAGGGTGGAGGTGACTGGGCCAAAGGGCATATGTCCTTTTGGTCAAGGTCCCCGATGTCCCTGCACATTTCCCTGCAGACTACCCTCCCCTCCCAGGGCCCGCTGCAGAGGCCCAGTCGGCTGGTGTTCACTGACGTAGTCAACGCCATCCACGCGTGAGTGGCCTGGGGACAGGCCTGGAGTTCTGATGGTGATGCCCGCCACAGTGCCCACACAGCTGCCCATTCCCTGATCGTCAAGACCTACTCAGGACCTGCCCTGCTGAGGCAGGAAAGGGCCAGCCCGGGCCCCAGCTGTTCTCTGCACACCCACCTGCTGACTCTCCAGGCTCTAAGAGTGCCCCCTGGCTGGGCTGGTATCTCGCCACTAACCTCCCTTGGCCTGACCGCCCTGGTGGAGGGCAGTCCTCATGCCGGGAAGGTCAAGAGCCACTGCTGTCTTCCTTGTGTCCTGTCCAGGTCCTTCACATCAAGGTCTGCTCCTCTGAATGTGGAAGAAATGGGGGGAACATAGGGTGGGAGGGGGAAGGGAAGGAGAATGGGGGCGTGTTTTCCCTCTGGCAGGGAGAGGTCTGTGATTGTAATCTGGAGCCTTCTCTGGGGTGGGGAGAGGCAACCACTCAGGTCACAGGCACAGAATGGGCCTGAGATCCCCAGGAATGGAACTAAAACTGATAAGTAGGCAAAAATGCCAGGAGGGGGCTGCTCACACCCAGGGTCTGTCATATTACAGAGGTTTAGGAAGCCTCCCTGCCACCCCTCCCTGGCAGCCATTTGTTTGCTGGGCCCAAGCTAGGGTAGAAGAGGGGGAAGGGAAGTGAGGGATCGGGTGTAGAGGGATGCAGCCCCTAGACCTGCCAGAAGACCCCATGTGTGCATGAGCGTGCCCATGTGCAGATGTGTGCCTGCCTCAGCACAGGAGGCAGGGTGGGGACCCTCTGACTGGCCCCACCCTCCAAGTCTACCCCTACGCCATGGTGTGTAGAGGAGCAGCAGGGTGGGCCACCCCTGTCACCTTCAATGTTCAGGGGCTACAGGGAGGAGGGAGGAAAAGGAGGGTTCCACTGCCTGCCATGTCTCTTCACAGGCCCTAACAGCTGGCTTCTCCCGCCCCCAAACAAGGCTCCCGCCTTGGGCTGGATCCGGGATCTGGGTTGGGGAGAGGCTGCTGGTCAGAGGCTGCAGGCTGGGTGGGGAAGTCCTGATGGCCTGGAGAGGAGGGGATGGAGAATAACCCCGTGGGAAACAGACGCAAGAAACCTAGTCTGATTTTGGATTCCCCTCCCTCCACCCCATCTATTGGAAGGGGCCTCTCAGTGTTTATGGGTGAGGAAGGGGTCTCTCACTTGGCTACCCCCTCAGCCTTGGTGGGTCAGGGCCATCCAGGCAGGGCACTGGACAGAACCAGACCCCAGGAGCTGGGCGTTTCTCTACTTTGGGCAGATGTGTGCACAGGGGCATGTCGGTGTGCCCGGCCTTGCCACCATTGCTGTCTTCTGCTGGTTGGAGGGGGTGCAGGGTGGCGTGTGCACATCTTCTGTTGGGCAAACATCACATACCAGGAGGTGATGGCCTAGGACCTGCTCCAGGAAAGTTCTGGAGTTAGTCCCTCTTGGAGATTCTATAAATACATTAGCACTTGAGCGACTGAAGGGCTGTGGGTAATTTAGGATGCACAGAGCTGTAATTTAACTCGCAGCATCTCCATGTGAGAGCATTAAAGATGTAATTAAGATGTTTACACAAAGAGAATGTGAGCCTGTGACACTTGGGGTGTGAAACTCCAGGAGAGGGCAGTGGGTGAGGGGCTGTGGGGGGGCCCAAGGAGAGTTGCTTGGGTGCCAGCTATGAGGTGGCAGCCATTGGTTTTCCTCTGTCTCTGAGGAAGTGTGTCTGGCCCTGGGTTCAAGGCTGCTCTGGGGACTCATTGATTTAACTTTGGGCGAAGAGGCCAGGTGAACAGGACCTTGTGGGCCCACAGGAGGGAGAAGGCTTGAGCCCCAAGAGCCAGCAGAGGTGTGGCACCCCAGGACTCCCAGCAGTTGGGTCTAAAACATGAAAGGGTGCAAACTTATGTGGCCTTTCCCCAAGTGGGGGATGGGGGAGATGGGAAGCCATTAGGGGTTTGTGTGTGGAACCCACCTGTGGGCTCTGAAGGGTTTGGGGGAAATGACACTAGGCTGACCAACCATCTGGCTTTTCCCGGACTGTCCCAGTTTTAGCACCGAAAATCCCACAACCAGTACTCTAAGTGACATCCAGACTCACCCCCAGAGAGCTGAGCCTTTAGGCTGGCATCATGGAAATGAGGAGGGTGTGAGTCCCCCAGTTCCATGTGGAGGGCTAGGCTGCAGGTGGGGGCAGTGGGACATGGCCTTGGGTAAAGGTGAAAGCCAAGCGGTCCACGGGCCACCCACACCGGGGTCAGAGAGCTGGGCTGTCAGCAACAGCCGTGGTGTTGGGGAGGGGTCTCTTTCCCTCTGTAGACTGGCAGAAGAATTCCTGAAGGGCATGAAGGGGTGGTAAGCTGTGCCTTCCCATCCTATAGGGCAGCCCCTCAGCCCAGGAACTTGGGGGCTGTAGAAGACCCAGTGTCTGGCAGACCCTGAAGAAAGGGGGCCTATGAAGTAAAACTGGCTCCCAGGGCTTGGGATAGGGGCTCCAGGAGGACCTGTATTCCCATTCTCCTGTTCCATGCCCCTTTCCCAGCCTCCCAGTGGCTGGGGGGGGGGGGTCGGTGGCAGGGCAATGGACACAGGGCAGCTATCTCTGTGGGCAAAGGGGCTGCTTCCTCATCTCTTGTCCCCTCACAGCCATCTCCTCTTCCCTTCCACCTCACCTTCTTCTGTTCTCTAGCTCTTTCCTGGTCCTAGAGTAAAAAATTCCCCAAAGTCCTCAGATCTTCCACAAAGCGAGGCATAAATAAATCTTGAGGTGAAAGGTTCTGGTTGGCGTGTCCTCCTTCTGGTCTCCAGGCTGGTGGACGACCAGAACTCTCCTTACTGCCTCAGTCAGTCAGCGGAGTAAGATGGGGTTGCCCGCCATTACCGCTCCTAAAATTGACTGTCAAACGGGGCCCTGTGGGAAATACCTCCCCCACCACACACGCACATCAGTAAGTGAAACCTCTTCTCATGAATAGCAACCAGGGCTTCAGGTCAGAGGCTGTGGTGGTTTGCGGTGGGTGGTATCAGGGTGGACATGGACGAGTGCCTTCAAAAGAGGCTATCTTCTTCTTAATAAAGTGAAGTGTCACCCTCCAGCCAAAGTGAATAAAATAATCCCATTGCCTGGCTGCAGGCAGACGCCGAGGACAAGTTCAGAATATAAAGGAACGTTCTGGTGGGAGTGAGCCCAGAAACTCCAGCAGAGCAGTCTGACCTTGCTATGAATTTTTTCCAGAAACATTACTGAGCACCTACTGTGTGCTTGGCACCGTCAGTGAGCCAACCTGGTCCCTGCCCTGTGGCATTTCCATTCTAGATGAAAGGAGACAGACATCAACATACGTGTGTGTGTTTGTGTATATACACACATCCAAAACCAAACCCAGTGCCATCGAGTCAATTCCAACTCATAGCGACCCTAGAGGACAGAGCAGAACTGCCCCATGGAGTTTCCAAGGAGCGCCTGGCAGATTCGAACTGCCAACCCTTTGGTTAGCAGCCATAGCACTTAACCACCACACCACCAGGGTTTCACTATACGCACATATACACACATTATATGCCTATATCTTTATATGAAAAAGAAGGTGGGGACAGGGGCAGGATGTGCCTGAGGGTATTGAGAGGCTGGGAGCAGACACCCCCACCCTACCCTATCTAGCTGCACCCCTCAGCAGTCCTCGGTGTGGAGGGCCTTACCTGGGGGTGAGGGCAACAGGGCTGTGGGCACTGCCAGCCATTCTGTTGGCCATGATTCCTGGCCAGGGCTCCCCAGCACACTGACTTCTCAGCGCCTTGGACTCTGCCTCCTGGACATCTCCCACCAGGCCCTGCAAAGGCCACACAGAGCACTGTCCATGAGCACCCCGTCTCCCAGTAGTTCACGCCACGAGTCCTGCTTCTAGTTTTCTGGAGATGGTGACATGGATAGGGATGTGCCTGCCTTCTCCAAAGTCTTCCAACAACACCAGGCTGAGGCCCACCCATGCCCCTCATCTTTTCCTGTGCCCAGCTCTGCTGCCCCACTTCTCAGAAGCAGCCACTGGGACTCAGTGCTGAGCTGTCCCTGTGGTCTGGACTGGGAGGAAGTGGGGAGAGGGATGGCGGGTGTTCCAGCCCTTGGGGCTGACGGGCCTCCTATGCTCTGGCCACTGGCACTGGAAGATGAGGAATATGTCCACCCCAGCCATTGCCATCCATCCACCCAGCCCCTAATGCACCCCTGTTGGAGGCCTGGAGACCCACAGAGCCCTGCTGAGAGCTGGGGAGGTCCCTGATGAGCACCCCCAGCCCCTAGTGCAACTCTGTTGGAGGTCTGGAGACCCACAGAGCACTGCAGAGAGCTGGGGAGGTCCCTGATGAGCACCCCCAGCTCAGAATGCCAGCTCATCAAGGCTGCCTCATCTCAGCCTCAGCTTCTTCCTCTCCGAAATGGGAGACAAAACAGGCATCCCTGCTCATCCTAGTAAGTGGCCAGAAGGAGCCTTGGAATGGGCTTTGGTCCCAGTAACAGTTACCCTTGATTGGCGCCATCCTGGCACCATCTCGCTTTACTCCCAATGGCCCCCCACGTGACTGTCCTGTCACCCCATCTTACATTGGGAGACCCAGCACCCAGAGACTGGGGTTATCAGGCTCATCTCCCCTTCCGTACCATCCAGAAAGGATCCTCAGACAAGCCCCAGAGTCAGGGAGTGCTCTGGGATACGGTGGGGCACCCAGCAGGCCCATGAGGATCCCTGACCTGTTTTCCAGGAGCCCATGTTGCCACCTGCTGGCGGCTCCAGGCACTGCGGGCAGCCTTCCATCCTGCTGCCTCAGTCAGGACACCTGCCCGGTAGCCCCAGGGTTCTCCTCTGGCCCTGCCTTTGGATTCTTCCCCTGCACTCAGCCCCTTCCCCCATGTGGCATGGAAGGCAGTCCCCAGACTTCAGGCTTACCTGGCAGGACCAGCACTACGGTGAGATGAGTGAAGGGTCTAGGGTTCAAAATTTAAGGAGGCACTCATTCTTAGGTACTGACACTACATTTACACCAACTTAAGAGTGAGTGCCTCCTTAAATTTTTCACCCTGGTAATCCACCACGGTCAGGGTCCAGGAGGCCACATGGAACTCCTGCACCCCGCATCTCCACTTCTATGCCAGTAGGTTGGGGCTCCAGAGGGCCATACAATGATGGTGGGGGCCAAACCTTGCCCTGGCAGGAGCTCACTAAGAGGCTTTTTGCTGGGAGCAGGCTGAGAAGACCAGACTCTGAAAGTTTGAGTTTATCAATGCCTCGGTAATGGGTCAATAAAGTGACACTCTGAGGCCCAGGTGAAGGAGGAGGGCAGGATTTCTGCCACAAATCTCCACAGATGGGTCAGACTCAGAGTTTATGAATGTGAGTTCCCTGGAGCACTGACAGAGGGAATCAAATATGTACCCATTTAATCCCCCAACAACCACAGAGAGTGGGCACTACGAGTGGGCCAGATCACAGATGGGGAAACAGACATGAAGCAGTAGGGTTGTTTAGCGTGCGGCAAGGTTAACCAGGTGGGCTAACCCCAGAGCTCACTCCCAAAAAAGGAAAGAATGCTACCTGGAGCAGAGCTGCCGCCTCCTCACTACTCATTCATTCTCTTCAAACATCCCAACTCCTCTCCACCAGGCCCTCTGCTGGGCTCTGGAGCTGAGGGGTAACCCAGATGAGACTTCCCATAGAGGAGTCCCACCCAGCATGAGGGCCAGGACAGTAATTGCAACAGCCCTCACAAGAAGGGACAAGAGACGCAGGTGAGGCGACAGGAGAGATCAGAGGAGGGATCACCACCTCTGACTGTGGGTGAGGCAAGGCTTTCATTGCGCTCTGCCTGGAGGACAGGCCAGGGATTAAACATGAGGCGATAGGGGGCATTTCAGGCAGGGCAGGTGGCGAGGTGAAGGGGGCGACGGGCTTTCCCCCACGGCCAGGACACTAATGTCAGAGATTCCACCAGGCAGTCCCTGTAAACTTGGGGCGCTTATATTGCGCCCAGCCAGCCCTATACACGGTGCCTGTGCTGCCTCCTCGTTGAGCACCCATGTTGTAGACGCTGTGGACTTGTTCATCACTGCTCCTGGAGAATTTGGACCAAGGGCTGGAGCACTATAAGTGGATGTGCCAAATGACCTCCCCGCAGAGAGCACTCCCATATCCACTTCCTTCAAAGGGGCCCGGGGGGGCTGTCACCATCCCCATGTGGTGACACGCCCACCCACACAGGCACAAAAGCTTTAGTGTGTTTGAGAGGAATCAAGTTGCCTTAGGGGAGTAGGCAAAAGCATCTTTTGGAGCAGTTCTCAATATGGCCACCAGGTGGCGGTGCAGGTCCAGATTATTGGTGCTTGTGGGGCCGTGGTGAGTGCAATTTGTCTTCCGGTCTTTTTCAGGGAGTCTGCTTGAAGCTGTTTGTTTCCTCCCCGCCCAGGGTAAACCTGGTCACCACTGTGGCCTGAAGCCCCAGAATGGAGCAGTAGGTGCTTAGCGTATTTATTGAATGGAGGATTGGATAAGGTTGGTTCTTGCCTCATGAGAAATAAATGAGTTAATATATAAAAAGCACATGAAGAGAGCCCTCAATAATGTACGCAGGTATGTGTATTCTTATTATGAAGGGCGGTTCTACCCAGACTGTGGACAGGACCCCAGAGGCCCCCACCCATCTTGGGCTCAGGAGTTCTAAGCTGTGGGCGCCTCCCAGATATCTAGATAACCTCTCCCAGCAGACGATAAAGACCAAACCCCAATGCTTCACCCACTCAAAGAAACAGACATTGTGGGGAGCTGGGGGACAGGAGGGGCCTGTGCCCAGAACCGAAAGTATTGTAGACTCAAGGATGGGGTCTCCCTTGGCTTCACCAGGCAGCCAGCCTCCTTAGGGAGAGAAGAGAGCCAGCCTTCTGATGTCCGTGTTGGGACAGGCCCAGTGGCAGGTTCAGGTGGCAAAAGGGTAGGAAGGGGTGGGGCTAGGGAGAACATGCCCATTGGTGGTCAGGGCCCATCACTCCCTCCCAGGGCTTTCTCCCTGCACATTTTTGCCTACCCCGGGACCTCTGCTGTGAATGCCTGTCCCATCTTTACCTCAAATCCTAGCTCCTTTCAGTGCTCACCTAGGGCACTGCACACAAAGACAACAGAAGTCTCTCTGGCATCTAGCTCTCTCCCCCACTCCACCACGGAAGCCAGCTTCATGCCACTGAGCTCCCATGAGATTGGTCAGCTGTCCCACCTGAACCTGGGTCTCAGAGAGATTGTATGACTTATCCCAGGTACCTGGGATTTCAATCCAGCTCTGTCTGACTCCCAGCCCAGGCTCTGAGTGGGTCTGGTTCATCCCTGCAGCCCTCAAGGTGGGTCCTGCCCAGGTCCTGGGTGTTTCAGCGAGGGACCCCCTCCTCTTGGCCCCTGCATTCTGCTGAGTAAACTAGGAGATGGGGGCTTGCTGCTTCCAGTGGCCAGGCTGTGAGACTGAAGGGGGCAGGAGCAGCCCCACCACCCCCTATGCATCATCTCCAACAAGGCAGATAGCAGGAAACCAGCGCTCTACACGGGGATTCCTGGGGTGATTCCTGGTGACAGAGTGCATCAGGAGGGCTGACCTGGAGGGGAGAAGGAGGAGGAGGCCTTGCCCCAGATCCCCTTTCACCTGTCAAGAGGAAGGATGACTAATGGCGAATCAGCTCTGCCTTCCCCTGTGGGGCCTGCACGAGGAAACAAGGCATAGGCCCACCTGGTTCCAGGCCACACCTCCTGGCCCCAATTCTAAAGACCAGGCAAAAAGGTTGGGGGCGGGGCCTGCGGTGGGGCCTGGACTCAGAGGCTGAAAGCAGAGAGCTCTCTGACCTGCCTCCAGGTGGCTACCTGGAATATTTTTTTTTTTTAATTTTTATTAAGCTTCAAGTGAACATTTACCATTCCAATCAGTCTGTCACATGTAGGTTTACATACATCTTACTCCCTTCTCCCACTTGCTCTCCCCCTATTGAGTCAGCCCTTACAGTCTCTCGTTTCGTGCCAATTTTACCATCTTCCCTCTCTCTCTATCTTCCCATCCCCCCTCCAGTCAAGAGTTGCCAACACACTCTCCCGTGTCCACCTGATTTAATTAGCTCACTCTTCATCAGTATCTCTCTCCCCCCCACTGACCAGTCCTTTTCATGCCTGATGATTTGTCTTCGGGGATGGTTCCTGTCCTGTGCCATCAGAAGTTCTGGGGAGCATTGTCTCTGGGATTCCTCTAGTCGCAATCATACCATTAGGTGTGGTCTTTTAATGAGAATTTGGGGTCTGCATCCCATTGGTCTCCTGCTCCCTCAGGAGTTGTCTGTTGTGTTCCCTGACAGGGCAGACATCGATTGTGGCCGGGCACCAACTAGTTCTTCTGGTCTCAGGATAATGTAGGTCTCTGGTTCAAGTGGCCCTTTCTGTCTCTTGGGTTCTTAGTTGTCGTGTGACCTTGGTGTTCTTCCTTTGCCTTTGCTCCCGGTGGGTTGAGACCAATTAATGTATTTTAGATGGCCGCTTGTTGGCATTTAGGATGGAATATTTTTAACACACTGGGAAGAACTGGAGCCCTCAGGCTCCCTGACAGTTCAGGCAAACCAGCGAATGGAGAGGCTGGTTGGCCACCTCCCCACCCACTGTCGCTCTCAACACAAGAGCCACAGTTAGGCTGAGCCCAGGAGGCCTGGAGTCCACAGGATGCAAGAGAGGGGCTGGGCCCCAACTCATTCCCTGTTGGATTCAGGGATGCCCACTGCCTTCCCAGTCACCAGGCCAGAAGCAGTACCTTCTCCCCATCGTGCAGCCCTCTAGGCCGGTCACCCCTTTCTCCCCAAGTCTGACAGCCACGCCCACAGGTACCACTTAATCATCTTTTTCTGGGCCTCCCAGCTGCTTCCACTGGTTTCCCAGTCATGCTTCACTTCCCACTGTGCCTGTGGCCGGCCCCCTATCCTCCACCCACGGGCCTGCAAGGCTTCCAGCAAATTCCAGACCTCCCAGCCTGCTGCCTCCCCTCTGTTCAAGTGCCTGCTCAGCCTGCAGCCCATCTCCTGCTTCTGCTCTCTCGCCCCAGGCCTGTGGCCAGGCCTGCAACCCCACTTGCCCCTGGTGGGCCTTGCCCTGATGGGCAGCCGGCTCCCTCCCTGCCCTCCTCCCAGGTCTCTGACAGTTGCCCAAGAAATTAATTTGGTAATTAATTTGGCAATTAATCATGCTCAGGACGCTCCTCTTTCACCGCCCTGCCCAGAATATAGATCTTCTCGGCTTCATTTGTCCTGGGAAGGGGGCTGAGCCCCTGGAGGCAGGAGGGGCTGAGTCCATTCTGAGTCCCATTTCCTGGCTGCTGCAGGCCATGCCCAATACACAGGGCCTGCTTGTTAAGATGGTCAGGACAGGATTTGTCTGAGAGACACACGTCATGCCCCTGGGGAGGCCCCAAGGAGGCCTTGGGAAGCACTTTACTGCTGCTTCGCAGCTTGACTCTCTCCAGCCACAGGGAACTCACTACCCCCAAAGCAGCCCTTCCTCTGGCTCGGCCTTCACCCAGCCTTGTGGTGACTCCTCTGGGTTCCTGGGGTGCTGAGTGAAGGATGCTGTGTCCCGGGCCGTGGGGAGCCACAATCCTGGTCCTCAGCAATCTCCTAGCCTCCCAAGGCCACAGGACAGGCCAAGTCTTCCCTTCTGGCTAGAGGAAAAGGCAGCCCCCTGACAGACGCATCACTGCAGATGGGCTTTGATCAGCAGTAGAATTCAATGACAGAGGAGACGCTGAGTCCTGGTCTCTGGTGGGGTTTGGGGCCAGGTCCGAGCCAGGTGGCCCTGACTTTGCTGTGGGCTCCACTGGGGCTGGCCACCAGATGTGTGGTCCCTGCAGGTACAGCCACCAGATGTACCACCCAGACGAAGTCCCCATGGAGCCAGCCCTGTGGCATTGATTGAAATGCCCCCCTGCCAATTAGGATTTTTAAAGAAATGTATAATGATCCCTAAGTGGCACCCTCATTAGGTGCCAATTAAACACTTAAACATTTCTTACAAGTTTACCACATTAATAAGGCAGCTGATTACATGGTAAAGAGATTTATTTCTCATATTTATTATATTGTTTCACCACTGCTGACAGCAGAGTTATTTTTAAAAACATGGCTTCTTACTGATTGCACACAGCCCTTTCCCACCTTGCCTCAACCAACGGTGGCTCCTGCCAGGACTCTCCCCTGAGCTTTCGCCTCGGGCAGGCCAGGTGTTAGTCCTTTGCATCCTCCCAGGCTTCTTGGTCCAGCCTCCCAGAGGTATGCCAAACAGGGCAGGACCTTCCTCTCAAAGTCTGGGAGGGCCAGAGCCTCAAACCCTGGACAGTTTCAGAGGCCGAGAGCCCTGGGGAATCTCTGTCCACTTAGCCAAACTCTGCATTCCAGGAGCATGAGGGAAGGGACAGGGCTTGCTCTCTGCTTCTAGCCCCTGACAGAGTCCAGGCACTGCACAGGGAGAGGAGAGACCATGCTGTGAAGGCAGGATCACAGCAGCCAGAGGAGGACAAGGAGGTAGGGGGAGGGCAAGATCTAAGATGGGGCAGGGCAGAAGGACGGCTGCAGACAGAGGGAACTGTGCTGAGACCAGGGGCACTGGGGGGTTGGGAAGTATGGAAGATGGGAAGCCAGCAGGAGCCGTGGGCCATCGTGGGGGCCTGGCCTCCACCCTGGGGGTGATGGGGAGCCACGAAATATTTTGAACAGGGAGGGATGTAACCAGATATGTGCTTTAGAAAAATCGAGTAGAAGGTAGGCTAGGAGGGGCTAAGGGAATAAACATCAGTTTCCCCCTTTTGCCTGCCAAACATTGGCAGACTCCCAGCAACCAGACCCAGCTGGATGTCAGAAGGCAGGGAGCCGCGAGGATGTAACCCATGTGGCTCGACCTCCTTAGACAGGGCAGGGGAGGTGAGGCGAGGCTTCTGGAGGGACCAGCAGTGTCCAGGCACACTTCTCTTCTTAAAAAAAACACAAGATTAACATCCCATACAAGGAGCTCTGGTGGTGGTGGTGAAGCGCTTAGCTGCTAACTGAAAGGTCAGCAGTTCAAACCCACCAGCCACTCCTTAGAAGAAAAGACCTGGCGATCTGCTCCTGTAGAGATGACAGCCTAGGAAGCCCTATGGGGCAGTTCTGCTCTGTCCTGTAGGGTTGCTATGAGTTGGAATGGACTCAATGGCACACAACAGCAACATCCTATACATACACTGCTGCATGTTCTTATGTCAATGCATGTGGCACGGCCTCACCCTGGTGTACTTTAATGGCTGCATAGTATCTAGGCCAAGAGTAAAACAAAGGCAGAAACCAAACCCATTGCTGTGGAGTTGACTCTGGCACAGAGCGACCCTGTGGACCAAGGATGCTCCCTATTTACTTAGCCAGGCTCCTCGGGGTAGGCTGTTTCCAATCAATTACTTAGGGATAGGACCATCACACTGTGAACACCCCTAGGCACAATTTCACATGTGTGCAAGTTTACCTCTAGGATAAATTTCTAGAAGTGGGCAGTGCTAGGCCAAAGGGTCTATGCAGTTTTAATTCTGACAGATACTGCCAAATTGCCCTTCATGGAAATTGCACAATTTGTACTCCAACCAGCAACTGTAAGTTTTGTTTTCTCACGTGCTCACCAGCAAGGTGCAGCCACCTTTCCCAGCCTTGCAATTTCATGCGCATTTCTCTTAGCTAGAACAGGGTGGAGAGTCCTTTTCGATGGTGAAGAGTCGTTTGGATTTCCTTTCATGTGAATTCTATGTTCTTGACCCATTTTCCAATGAGATTGTTGGTCTTTTCCTTAACAATTTATAGGAGGCCTTTATACATTATGAAATTTGCAATATTTTCCTCAGCTTGTTGTTTGTCTTTAAACCCTGATTTTTTTCCATGTAGAAATGTTTGATTTTTATATAGTCAGATGTATCCCTTTTTTTCACTCTTATGATTTATTTTTTCAATTTATTTATTTTTTATAATAATTTTTATTGAGCTTTAAGTGAACGTTTACGAATCAAGTCAGTCTGTCACATATAAGCTTATATACACCTTACTCCATACTCCCACTTACTCTCCCCCTAATGAGTCAGCCCTTCCAGTCTCTCCTTTCGTGACAATTTTGCCAGTTTCTAACCCTCTCTACCCTCCTATCTCCCCTCCAGACAGGAGATGCCAACACAGTCTCAAGTGTCCACCTGATACAAGTACTTCACTCTTCGTCAGCATCTCTCTCCTACCCACTGTCCAGTCCTTTCCATGTCTGATGAGTTGTCTTCGGGAATGGTTCCTGTCCTGGGCCAACAGAAGGTTTGGGGACCATGACCGCCGGGATTCCTCTAGTCTCAGTCAGACCATTAAGTCTGGTCTTTTTGTGAGAATTTGGGGTCTGCATCCCACTGATCTCCTGCCCCCTCAGGGGTTCTCTGTTGTGCTACCTGTCAGGGCAGTCATCGGTTGTGGCCGGGCACCATCTGGTTCTTCTGGTCTCAGGATGATGTAATTATGATTTATTTTTGTTGTCGTTGTTGTTATACTTAGAAAAGGCCATACCCAGCTGAACCTAATACAAAATCCCCTTGCTTTCTTTTAGGTTTTTTTTTTTTTCCATTCTTTAGTGCCTCTAGCTTTGGTCCAACTAGAACTGGGTTTTGTTTTAATTCTTTCCCCCGGCGTATCATCCAGTGATTTCAACACCATCTTTTCCTGGAGGTTATTCTTTTTTTAATTATTTTAAATATATATATGTAACACAGCATTTGCCAATTCAACATTTTCTCCACACACAATGTAGTGATATCGGTCACGTTAATCACGTTGAGCAGCCCTGACCAATAGTTGTTGCAGAACTTTCAGCACCACAAACAGTACCTCACTGCTCCCTAATCAGTGACCTGGAGGTTACTCTGGACTGAGCTCTTGAGACTCTGGGAAATGTTGCACTGGGATATCTCCTGCCCTGCTGAATGGAGAAGGCAAAGCTGTCAGGAGACTGGTCCCAGGAGGACCGCGCGGGTAGGCTACGCCTCCTTCACATTGAGAAAAAAAAGAGGGGAAAGCCCCTGTGAGAGGCCTCATTTGTTTCTACTCCAGGAGCAGTCTTTTTGATGCTTAGTGTTAGCTTGCCCGCCACACCATATTCCTTCGGGAGAATCTGTGATCTTGACACAACCTCGGTGCCGGCAGAAAGAAATTGAGGGAGAGGCAGGAAGGGAAGCTGCTCCTTCCTGAAGTCTCTCTGCTGGGGCCATTTGGCCAAGGTCTCAGGGTCCTGAGCAAGCCTAACCCCACCCCCACGGCCCTGCTTCCCCCAACCCCGCTCTAGAACTGGGAGGGGAAGGGCATTGTGACATAAGAAGATGGACCTCAGGGTGCTGAGGAGAGACATTGGGGCACAGTCCAGTTCCTGCAGACAGAGGGCAGCTGATTCCTAAAACAAGGACAGGACAGGCAGGGCTTGGCTGGGCTGCACCCACCTCCCTGCTCACCTTCCTCCCAGCTCCACCTCCTCTCTGCTCCTCTTTCCTGCCACCAAGACCCATTGGGTGCGGCCCCAAATGTCAGTCTGGCCCTCAGTCTCCCTTCAATACAATGGAAGCCAGACAGGCCCTTCCTGACACTGAATCTATTTCACCAGCATTCTGGAAGGCTCTGGTGGGGCTGCCACGTGTCTGATGGCACCTGGGAGCGGCTCTGACTGAAGGCCCAGGTTCTGGGCCAGGATGCTGGCCTGGGGAGCATATCCTACAGCTGCCTCTTTGCCCCCAACCTGTGGCGTGTCTTTCCCCCGCCCCCTCCGCACCTTCTCTGGGAATTGGAGTAGCAGATGTGTTGCCACTGATAGCCACCAGGTGGCAGCAGTGGCAGCTATGCCTGTCACATTCCATGCCTTCCCTTTGGAGCAGTGGCCTTGACCTCCAAAGGGACTCAGAGGTAATCTGGTGGCCCTGGACCTGTAAGGAGCTGAGGGAAAATGAGACCTCACCCCTTCCAAGGCACAGGACCCCCTTCCATCTCAGAGGAATGAGGGGCCTATGGCTGTGGCTCCTTTTTTGGCACCACCCCTGCAGGGGATCCTGGGGCAGTAGCTGGGCAGGTAGAACAGAGGACACCCACAGCCATGCCTCAGCTGGGCCCACTGATTCCCAGACAATAACCAGAGAGAACCCTACCTGGAACTCAAGGAGGCTGGGAGGGTAGAGGGAAGAGATGAGGGCAGGGTGGGTGGGGAGAGAAGCCAGGACTGGTGGGTGAGGGTCCCCCATCGCCCCCTGCTTGGCCCCCCACCCAGGATTCAGCACCAGGTGGCAGCAGAGGGTCTGGCTTTGCGCCTCCATGGGCTGAGGCTGAGCTGGCTCCCAGGGCTGCTGCCCCGCACCGCTCCCCCCCGCCCCACCATGGAGCACCTTCCTATATAAACCTGGAGGGTTTATAGATTCTCCCAACATTCCATCCCCACACCCAGCTTTGCCCCCCTCCCCAGCCCTGCATCAATCAGGCTGCACCAGCCTCCTTGTCATCTACTACAACTCCAGACACCTCATTTATCTCCATCATGTTGAGTGTGGAGGTACCCAGACTTGGTGCCAGCTTCCAGATGTACTCTCTCTGAACTCCAGACATAGGGCCCAACCCAGGCAGAGCTTGGGGAACCTGCTTTCTGGGTATGTGGTGTCCTTAGGGTTCTGGCTACTCGGACCCCTCTGTGACATCCTGAATCCAAAGCTGTAAGCCTTTGCTTGGGGTCCCTCAGAAACAGGCAACCCATTGCCCTGGAGTCATGGATTGAATTATGTCCCCCCAAAAATGTGTGTATCAACTTGGTTACGCCATGATTCCTAGTATTGTGTGGTTGTTCTCCATTTTGTGATTGTAATTTTATGTTGAGAGGGTTAGGGTGGGATTGTAACACCACCTTTACTCAGGTCATCTCCGTGATCCAAGATAAAGGGCGTTTCCTAGGGGTGTGGCCTGCACTGCCTTTTATCTTTCAAGAGATAAAAGGAAAGGGCAGCAAGCAGACAGTTGGGCACCTCATACCACCAAGAAAGCAGCACCAGGAGCAGAGTACATCCTTTGGACCCAGGGTCCCTGCACTTGAGAAGCTCCTTGACTGAGGGAAGACTGATGAGAAGGCTGACAGAGACAGAAAGTCTTCCCCTGGAGCTGACACCCTGAATTTGGACTTCTAGCCTACTAGTCTGTGAGCAAATAAATTTTTCTTTGTTAAAGCCATCCACTTGTAGTATTTCTGTTATAGCAGCACTAGATGACCAAGACACCTGGCAAGAGTCCTCCCCTTTCTGGCCCCTGAGCAGGGCCTGCCTTATGCTGACGCGAGTGGTTCTGGGGACCAGAGCACTCGTGGGCAAATAGGGGGGCATCTGGGATCTTGCCTTGGGCCTGGCGAAATGCCTTGTCCTTTGGGCTCCCCAATGCCTGTGGTTGCAGCTCTGACCATGCTGGCACCTGTCTGCTATGGGTACCCCAAGGGCAAAGCTGGACTTCTCTCCACCCTAGCATGAGGGCAGGGGGTATACCTCAGGAAAAAGGGGCAGCTCAGGACAGGCTGAGGAGAGAGTGAACTGGGGATACCACTGGGGAGGGGGCTGAGGCTGACTCGGTACCCTGGAGGGATTTCCATTCCTGCTGGGGGAGACCGATGATAAGCAGGTAGACCAGTAAACACTATTTTCAGGCTCTGAAGGGTACAAACCTGGGCTGTATGGAAATAAAAATGCAAGAGGCAGCTTCAGACAGGCAATCGGGGGAGGGGGGGCCTCTGGCACAGGGCTGAAACCTGAATGTCAAGAGTTGCTAGCTGTGTGGGACCTGGGGCAGTAGAAAACAGCAAGAGCAAAGGGCCAGAGCCTTGGTGGAAAAACAGCCAGGATGCTGATGTGGCAGGAGGGGAGTGGCTAGGGAAGGAGATGCCCAGGTCTCAAGGGCAGGGTGGAGAAGGGTTTGTAGCAGGCAAGAAAGGACACCAGGGGAATGAATGAATGAATGAATTAACAAATTAAGTCTGGGACTGGGCCCTCCAGCTCCCCAGCCCTCACCTCAGAGGTCTTTGTGAGAAGGATCTTGGTCCACTTGACAAATATGAATGAGAACACCCCTCGCCTCCAGTGCCTGCCCAGGCAGGGATCGGCCCAGCAGGCAGTTGAGGGTCCAGCAGGGCTTCAGCTTCCACAGCTGGGTTAGGGTGGTGGCCAGCCTGTCCTTACCCCATACCCTCACCCTCCGAGCAGGCAGTAGACAGCTGGGTCCCTGGCTGGGCAAGGCCCTGGGGATCAGCCCACATCATCCATCAGGCCCAAGGCAGCCTTACCCAGCCCCAACCCCCACCCCAGACAGGGACTATTTATTTCCATCAGCTGCCCCCAGAAACCAGGTTCTCAGTCAACAAGTTCTGCCTCCACCCCACAGGCAGATGCTGGGCAGCCCTTCCTGGACTTCACTTCTATCAGCTTGACTCCCTGCAGGGAGTGGTCAGGCAGGGCCTTGCACAGCCCTGCAGGGGCCTTGAGGTGGGGCCCCTTCCCACCAAGCCCCCAGGAAACCAACTTCTAACAATTCATCCATCTCAGACATCTTCAAGTGCCTACCGCTGCCCACCTTATGTTGGCACTGGTCATGTCACAGTGAGCAAGGCCAGGCCCCCCACTACCCACATAGAGCTGTGTTCCCCGACTGGGAGGGACTTGGCTCCCCAGGTCCAGCCCCATGACCAGTGCAGGCTCTGGGGGGCCATGGGCCTCCATGAGTGATCACTGTGCCTCCTCAAGGGAAGACGGTGGGGTTGTCCTCCAATCTGGAATGACAGGGTGCCACGCAGGGCTCTCCCCTTGCCTGGCACCAGGCCCCACCCCAGCTGGACTGGACCTGTCTTCACCAACCCCAGTTGAGAGGCCGCAGGCACCAAGCAGTGTGGGGGTCTGGATAATTAAGGCTAAGAGACCTTGTGTGGCCGTAAGTGTGTATGGACATGGCTGTGTAAGGGCTATGTAAGGGCAGTCAAGCTCCACCAGCACAGGAACTGTCCCTGATGCCCCATGGGCTGACATGCCTGCCTGTCCCTGGGGGCAGGGGGGCGGGGCGGCCACAGCCATGACTTGGAATTGGGAGAGAGTCCTGGGTGCAGGGGATCTTCCACGCTACCCTGCCCCTCCCGGCCCTGTCCAGAGACCGGGGTCTGCTCAGACCCTTTGCTGGGTAGCTGAGGTGAGGCTGCGGGGGAAGGGGACCTTGCTCATTGCCCCCTAAGGGCAGGGTCTCCTGACGTGGGTTTTCTTTCCTCCCTTCCCATTAAGGTGGCCTCCTTCTTCCTGGGTTTCCACCCACAGACCCAGGACAGGCCCTTAGAGCCCCTAATCCCTGTGCTCCCATCAGCCGCTGCGTCTTTCTCCCCAACTTTATCTGTCTCCTGCAGCCATTAGCAGGCTCCCCTGTGGCTGCAGCTCCCCCTCCCTCCAGCCTCCCTCCAGGTCAGGTTGGTGTGTCCTCCACCCCTCCCCTCCCTCTTCCTCTCCTCCCTTCACCTTTCTGCTCCTTCCCTCTCTTTCCCCTCCTCCTCTGTCCATCCCTCCCTCCTCCCCAACTTCCCCCTCCCTCTTCCTCTTCCTCCTCTTCTTTCCCCAGGTCCTCCCTTGGGGAGAGTTGGGGGACTGTGGCCAGAGACCACCAATCTTACTAATCCAAGGTCAGCCTTCCAGGTTCCACTCAACAATGACCCTTTGGCCACTTCCTTCCAAACTCTAATCTAATCATAGTCACATAAGAGAGAAACAGCTAATGACATCTGACGAAGGGGCTGCTTTAATTCAGAAGGCCTGGAAATGGGGCCTCTTCCAAGAGGTGTCCCTGCTCCGCCCTCTTACCCCTCCTTCCCCAGAGCCTTGGGTCAGAGCAGGTGGGAGTCCAGGTGCTGCCTAGTACAGGGGTGGGAGAGAGCCCCACACACCCTCGCAGGATCTGAAAGCCAGTGCCTATAGAGGAGAGCTCAAAGTATCAGCCCCAGGGGCTCCCCTAGAATGTCTGACACTCCCAGAGACACACAGACCGATGGACACAGATGGAGCACCTCCCTTCTTCTGGACATCTGCAGCCTCCCAGTCCCTTCCCCTCTGGCCCTGTTTTGAGAATGCCTCAGCCTCAGGTGTGTCCAGGACTACCTCATGGAGGTATGGCTGGAGCAGTCTGTTAGGGCTTGAGCATGGAGACCTTGAGTGCCAGGTCCAGGAGAAAGAAATAATGATAACTATCGGCAGCAGCTGGAAGCTCAGTGAGTGGGTGTGAAGTGTGTGTAGGAGACCACGGTGTGCGTGTGTGTGAATGTCCATGTGAGTGGGTGTGAGTGTGCCTCTCCTGCTGCCCTGGCCTCTCTGGGAAGCACTCCTGCACTTCTGTGCTCCATACATCCCAGCTGCCTGCCTGCCCACAGTCTCAGCCACCTCTGCCAACAGGCCACACGGGCAATGAACACATCAGGTAATTAAACAGCAGATCAATTCAACTTAACTTCTTGGAGGAAAGCTGCTGTGTGGGGGCCCAGGGACAGTGGGCTACAGAAGATGAAAGCTAGCAGGGAGGGGGTGGGGAACTGGCAGGGAAAGGTGGGAGAGGCAAATGCACCCTGGGAGAGGTGAGCAGAAAGAAAGGAAAGAAACTATGACCAAGGTCACTGGTCACTAGGGGCCAGGACAGGGCTAGGTGGTTGCTGACAGAGTGGGGGAAATGGAAAGGAGAGACAAGACAGGCAGAAAGACAAGCTTGTGTCCTCTCAGCTTCCCGGGGTCCTTTTCCGGAGGAGCAGGGGTCAGTGATAAGGCTGAAGACATATCAACAGCTGCCTGGACACCTCTTGACCTTCTCCATTGGCTCTGCTGGCCCTGGACATGTGCCCAGGACCCACACCCATTGGCTCTGCCAGGGGTCTCCTGGGAGGTCTTCTTGACTGACCACACCCCAGGAGAACTAGTGCCAGGTGAGAAGATCCCCATCACTATAAAGCCATTCATTCATTCCGTGAACGTGTACTGAGCAGCCACTAAGCACCAGGCTCTGTGTGTGGCATAGGCAGACATCGAGAGGACTCATGGACTGTCTACCCATGAGGGTACAGACACACATAACTATCCTACAGCGGGGGGAGGTGACAGTGACAGAAAGCATCTGGCCAGGGAAGAGTGTCACAGAAACTTCCTAGAGTTGGTGATCCTTGAGCTGAGGCTTAAAGAAGAGAGGTTAGCTGGGGAAAGAGGAGTGGGTATAAGGGGATGACAAGGATGGAGGACACTCCAGGCAGGGGGATGGCAGGGGCCAGTGAGAACACCCTCCGGAGATGGCACCTTGTCTGTGGGAACACAAAAAGCCAGGGGTCAGGGAAGGGGTGAGGAGGGCCTGGGGGCTCACTGAGGAGCTCGGACTTGGTGCCTAGGGTAATGGGGAACTATAGATGGTTTTGAGCAGGGGAGGGATGGGGAGGCTGGATTGCCCAAGACAGTGTTACAGCCTGGTCTTGGTGGTGGCTGCAGGGCCAGGAAAGAGGGACTGCATTGGATGTGGGCTAAGGGAAGGATCTGATAGGGGTAGGGGCAATGTGTCTGGGGACAGACCCTGAGTTCATTGTGAACCTGCTGGGTTTCAGGCATCTGGGGACACCTACAGGAGGTGTCCCATGGGGCGAGGAGCCAGAGATCGGGGGCCCAGAAGAATGATGTGAGCACCAGGAATCGGGGATGATAGTGTCGCCGCAGGCAAGGATCAGACCTCTGGGAGGGGAACTGTGAGACTGGCAGAGGGGGCAGAGCCCCAGGACAGCGATGGTCCGGAGGCAGCTGGAAGAAGACACTCCTGAGGGGGGCTGAGATGGTGTGGCCAGGGCAGGAGGGGAGTCAAAGCCGTGTGGCGTGCAGAGCAGTGGCTGACGAGAGGCCACTGCGTGTACACCAAAGTCAGTGGGGGCCACCGGGGCCTTGGAGAGGGCTGAGATGACAGGGATGTGGCAGCTTCAGAAGACATCACAGGAGGAGTTTAGAAGAGATGACTAGACAGACAGGCAGAGCTGGAGGCCATGGCAGGGGATGGGGTGGATGGCTTGGGAGGGTGGTGACGGTGTGAGAGCAGTGGAAGGTGTGCGGGAGGAGCGGCTGTTGGAGACCACATGGGGGGCAGAGCATAAAATGCCTTGTCCTGAAAATGGCTGTGTGATCTTAGCCAAGGCCCTGCCTTAGTTTCCTCATCTGTAGTGTGGGATCCTATGAACAAGACAGCTAGGTCCCCACCACTGGGGATCCTATGAACAAGACAGCTAGGTCCCCACCACTGGGCTCATGCCCAGAGGGGGACAGGACAGGAGGGGAATAACCCTGTGAGGAGTTAATCAAGGAAGGGGGAGTTCAGGTATTGTGAGGGCTCAGCAGAGGCTTGGCCGCGCTCAGCTTCTCACCCTGAATTTTCCCCAGGGAGCTCCGTTCTCTGTCCATGGCTTGGGGAGCTGCACCTGTTCTCCCCCATCTCCCTGCCTTGAACCAGATCTGGCCAACCAGCTGCCTCTATTCCCCAGATATAGTGATCATCAGGGACAGGCATGTGACCAGATCCAATGAGGCTCAACCCTGGGGCTTCTGCTGGGAGGACAGTGAACAAGGCTCACTAAGGAGACAAGACATGAGAGGGCCTGGCTCACACTCAGGGATACAAGATGGAGAGTTCTGCTAACAACGAGCACCTGGATCCAACCATGCCTGAAGCTCATGGCTCTGGACTTCTTAGTTATTTGTACCAATAAATTCTATTTTGTAGCTGAATTAACATGAATCACAGTTTCTGACTCCTCATTCATTTAGATCTAATGGGTGAGAGGAGATGGTCAGGCCAAGTGAGGGAGAAAAATTTTCTCAGCAGGGGGAACAACACGGGCTAAGACCTTGGGGCTAAGAAAAGCCTGATGTTATTGAGGAGTTGAAAAAAATTGCTGAGGCAGAGGGCATAAGAGTGGAGGCAGGATACCAGGGAGCAGTTGTAGCTGCTGTCTTGTTGAGAGCTGAAGGGATGAGAGGGTCTGTGGAGTAAATCGATCAGAGGCTGAACTGAGCAAAGGGGAGAGGGCAGGGCCAGCAGGAAGTGAGGAGGACCAGCCAGCAGGAGGTTCCACCTGGGGCTCAAGAGGGAGTCTGGAAACAACAGGTGTTGGTGAAGATATGGAGAAATTGGAACTTTCATCCATTGCTGGTGGGATTATAAAATGGTATAACCACTGTGAAAAACAGCTTGGCAGTTCCTTAAAAAGTTGAGCATTGAATTATCATATGAGCCAGCAATACCATTCCTGGGTATATACCCAAAATAATTGAAAGCAGGAATACAAATAGATACTTGCATACCAATGTTTATTGCAGCACTATTCATGATAGCCAAAAGGTGGAAACAGCCTAAATGTTCGTCAACAGATGACTGGATAAACAAAAAGTGGTATATACAGACAATGGAATATTACTCAGCCATAAAGGGAAATGAAGTCCTGATATATACTACAACATGGATTATACCTTGAAAACATTATGCTGAACTTTTCGCAATAGCCAGAAGGTGGAAACAACCTAAGTGCTCATCAACAGATGACTGGATAAACAAAATGTGGCACATATATACAACGGAATACTACTCAGCCAGTAGGAGAAATGCTGTCTTGAGACATGTTACAGTATGGATGGAGCTTGAAGACATTATGCTGAGCAAAATCAATCACAAAAGGACAAATATTACATGACTTCACTTATCATTTTTTTTTTCACTTATATAAAAAGACAACAAAAGGCAAATACATAGAGACCAAAGTTTATTAGTGGTTACCAGGGGCAGGAGCAGAGATGTAGCAATTTGTCCCAGGCGCAAGTCCAAGGGGGCACGAGACAAAGCCAGCTGGTGAATCACCCCCCTTGATGAGGCTGGCTGGGGCCTCCCCCAAACTTAGAGATTGGCCCTGGGCACTCCTTATCCTCCCTATGCCTCTAGGCGGGAGGGAGGAGGAAAGGGGAGGTGATGGAAATACAGCATCGATGAAGCATAGAGTTGCACAGCTGACTATTGTAATTGTTGTCAGTAAGTTGTACACTTGTAAAAAGTTGTATTGGCAACAGTTGTGTGATAGATATATTTGCAAAAACGACAGAAAAAAAAAGAGAGTAGCTGCTGGGACTGCACATGTACAACCAAACACCTCATGGTATTTGGTTTCTTGATTTGGAGGTTTAGGGTCTTGGTTTCATGGGACATCCCAGTTAATTGGCCTAACAGCCTGAGGTCTTAAAAGCTTGCAGGTGGCCATCCAAGTCACAACTGGTCTCAATTCACCTGGAGCAACAGAGGAAGAAGGAGCGTCAGGAATAGAAGGAGGATATGGGTTTTTTTTTTTTTTTATGGGTATGCGGCCAACTGCCTCCATGAAAACTGCCTCTTTTGCCATGAGACCAGAAGAACTGAATGGCGCCTCGCTACCATTGCTGAATATTTTGATCAAAGATTCATTAGAAGAATCTTATGGGGGAAAATGCAGAACAGAATTTCAAATTCTCATGGACTTCAGACTTTCTGGAGCCATGGGGGCTGGATGAACCCCTAAACCTATTGCCGTGAGATAATCTTTAAACCTTAAACCAAAAATATCCCCTGAAGTCATCTTAAAACCAGACAATAGTTTAGCTTAACTAGCAAAAAATGTCTGCCTTAAGATTAAACTCTTTTAAGAACTATCTATATGGGATCAAAGTGACAACAGCAACTTGAAAGATTAGATAGGAAATTTAGCGGGCAGCGAATTTATGTTGATGGGGAGGGACAACTCAGAAGAGGAGGGCGAGAATGGTAGCACAACTCGGAGAATGCAATCAGTGTCACTAAACGGTACATGTAGAAACTGTTGAATTGGTGTATGTTTTGCTGTGTATATTCCCAACGACGACAAAATCAATAAATTTTAAAAACCAAAAAAAAAAAAACAAAACTATGCTGAGTGGCATAAGTCACAAAGGGACAGATATTGTATGATTCCACTTACACAAATTATCTAGGATAGGCAAGGGTTTTTTTTTTTTTTTGAGGCTAGGGTTTAGGGACCAAGTTTACTAGCGGCTACTGGGGGTGCTATGAGTCGGAATTGACCAGGAGGCACACAACGACAACAACAACAACAGGGGCAGGTAGGAGGGAGAGGAAAGGGGGGACTCACTGCTTAGGGGACACTAGAGACAGGAAAATTCAGAAATGGGTAATGGTTGAACCACATGATAAACATGGTTAATGTCACTGAATTTTACATGTGAAGGATGTTGAAAAGGTAAATGACTTGTAAGATTTATATGTTGTTATCATTGGGTGCTGTCTCCGTGGAATTGATTCTGACTCAGAGTGACTCCATGTGACAGAATAGAACTGCCCCATAGTGTTTCCTAGGCTATAATCTTTACAGGAACAGATGCTAGGTTTTTCTCCCCACGGCTGCTGGATGATTTGGAACAGCCAACCTTTGTTGGGCCACTAGGGCTCCTTACTTATATATATTATACCACCACCACAACAACAACAAAAGAGGGAGCCTGGGACTTGGGAAGAAGACTGCAGGTTGGAGGGCCAACCACAGAGACTGGTAAGGGAGCATGAGAGTAGGCCCATGATGGAGCCCAAGTAGCAGCCAGACACAGGGCAGGGGGTGTGCAGGGGGCTCTGGAGAGGCAGGTGTGGCCACTTCGTCCACTGTGGGACCTGCCCATTGAGTCTTTGGCGACTTCGGCCTGAGCCATTTCTAGGGCGTGGAAGGGTCAAAGTCAGAGCCAGGACAAGGAAGAGAATGGTGGGATGGGTGGAGGGAGGCTAAGAAGTGTGGATGAGAGTGTGGACACTGGGGCTCAGCAGTCAAGAGGCTCAGCCAGCACTTTCTGGGTATCAGGTCCTTGGACTCTCTGAGGAACTCTGCCCCCTCCTAGAACAGGTGAGTCAGTCAGCAAGGGCCCACTGAGCTCCTCTGCCCCCTACTGTGTCATTTAGGGCCTCAGGACAGAGACACAAGGCTAGCCAGGAGGAGGAGGCAACTGGCACCAGGCAATTAAACCCAAGCATCTGGAGGCTCGAAGGCCCCGGAAGTGTGGGAGTCAGGGGAGGCCTGGGGGATAAGCCCTAGATTGTGTGGCAAGGCTTCCTGTTGCAAGAGCTGGCAAGGTGGTGGGTGCATTTCAGGCTGAGGTCACAGCAGGAGAAAAGGCACAGAGGTGAGCCAGAGTTAAACGACGAAGTCAGGGGAATGACGAGAAGGCAAAGGGGTCAGCCCTGTGGCAGGATCCTAGAGATGCCAAAAGGCAAGGTGGGAGCCAGCCCAGAGGCTGCTCTGCAATGTCTCTGCAGCTTGTCTGGGCACTCGGCTGAGGCTGTGGCCTCCTTCTCCCGTCTGTGAAATGCGGGTGCCCTGAGGCTCCAAGAGGAGAGACAGGAGACTCAAGCCCTGCCCTGAATCAAAGCTGGGGCAGGCCCCTCCCCACCCTACTGGATGGCTAAAAATAAAAGCAACGATAATTTCCCTAAATGAAACCTCCACTTAAACACTTAAAAAGCAATAAAAACTCAATTTTCTTTCTCTCAATTATTTTACTTATTCCATTTTCCAAAAGGTTCACCCTGTTATGAAGATGTATTTTTCCCCATCAGTGGCAACGTTCTCCACCATTACTCAAACTGACTCAGCTCCCTCTGCCAGGAGGGTCGCCTGGTCTCCGCGGCAACTGGGTGCCATCAACAACTGTGACTTCACCACCATCACCGCCATTAGTGGGGACACTTGGAGTGGGTAATGTCTGCCCCCTCTCTCTAGCCCCTGCCTCAGTTTCCCACGTTCCTGGCTTTGCCCCCAGTGCTGTTGTCGGCCCCCTTGCCTCCGAGCCTCTCCCAGCAGCCTGTGTCGTCTGCCTCCTGGCCCCTCATTCAGTACCCTCTCAGGTACACGGAGGGAGATAAAGTCCCACCTCCCTCAGCTGAGCACTCAGCCTGGTTCAGGGGAGCAGCCCAGTGCTTCATCACGCAGTCCTGACACTGTAAAAATTAAGTTTCCTGATGTCATTAGTGCTTTGTGATCAGCTCCATTTGTATCTCGCCCGCCCTGTTGTCTTGTCTCTGCTAATTGTTTTTACTCATTCCTTCCACTTTTAAACGGCTGTCTTATTGGCTTTTAATTTTTAATTATTGCTCCCTCCTCTTCCTTCCTAATTGGTCCAGGCCCCTACCGATGCTCCCTGCGCCTGTGGCTGCAGCTGGCTCTCTCCTGGACGGCCAAGGACTGCCCCCAGTCTGGCCCAGGCTGCTACAGTGGTCACAGCTTCGCTGCAGAGGAGGTTGCCTGCCTGGGACATTGTAATCCAGATTCATCCTCCAAACACATATTGGGCACCCACTGTACAAGGCTGTGGGTGCAGTGACCCTTGGGGGGTGTAAATGACTCGACCCACCTGAGAAACGCTTTTGTCATCATGGGTGCTCCTGAGGGTCGGGGTAGGTAGCATCAGCCTTGATCATCAGTGTCAGCTCAACTGGGTGCTGCATCCATTTTTCAAGTACAGACTCTGAGGCCCAGAGAGGAAGAGACTTGCAGGGTCACATGTGCATCCTGGTTCAGCAGGGGCTCAGTGTGCAGGCTCGTTGTGCTGCTGGTTGGCCTGGGGAATAAGTGAATTGGGCTGTGGTCACAGGTGACTGAGACCTCCTCACATTGTTAGCCTGTCCCCTCCTGCCCTGGTCTGTTTGCGTTTCCAGCGAGTGGGGGTGGAGGGGTAGGGCAGGGTCAGGATGGACAGAAACATTCATTAGCATCTACCCTGGGTCAGGCACAATGCTTGGCACAGCCACACTTAACTCCGGGCAGGTGGAGCTACTGTAACCCCACTTTGCAAATGTGCAGCCTGAGGCTCACAAGGGGGCAGCGACCTGCAGGGGGAGCCCCACTCCTGGGAATTGGCTTCTGCTCCCGCCCCTTCCTGCACTCCTCCTCCTGGCTGTGAGGATGGGCTCCCCTGTCTGAGAATGATCTCCAGACTCCAATCTCTTCCAAGGAGAAGGCACAATGGGGCCTGTAGTTAGAGCCTTGGAAAGGGACAGCCCCTGTCTCACTCATCCTCCTCCATGCCAAGCACCCAGCACAGGTCTCGGCTTGAAGCAGGTCCTCTGCCACCTTTGGTGACATGTACTTTTGGTGAGGCGTTTGGTGCGTGAAGGAAAGGAGTGAATGCCTTGGCCCCTCTTGGCTTCTGCTGAATACGGCCCCAGGTACTAACGGGCCCCTCCTCCAGCAGCACCTGGCCTTCAAAGCAGGCTCTGGGGTGTGAGGCATCGCTAATGGTGCAACCGCAGGCAGAGAAGAATTGAGAGACGACCAGGGCTCCTGGTCTGGCCCTGCCGCCCGACGTCCCCCCGCCCCAGTCCCGCCGTCCCAGGCGTGGGCACACTGCGGGCACTGGACAGCCGTACCCGGCTCGCGGAGCCCGTCGCGGCGGAGGGCCGGGCCACCTGGACGTACGCACATGCGCAGAGCAGCCCCGGCCTTGCGGCAGCACTCGGCGCTCCAGTTGCCACCCGCGCCCCAAACATGCGAAAAAAGCAAACAAAGACTTATTGGTTTCTGCTCTATTAGAGGCGCAGGAGGGGGGAAATCAATGTTTAGTAAATGGGAAAAGAGAAAATCGTTCAGGAAAGACAGTCTATTTCCAAGCCGGAGAGGGGTTCGTAAACAGCACAGGCCATTGCGGGGGAAGCACCGCAGGCGATCGAAGTCGCCGGAGCAGGGGAATGTTCACTTAGCGAGCGCTGACGCCGGGGGGCGCTGTGATAACGAGGCCCCGGCTCTTCTCCGGAGCTTGGGGTAGGGCAAGGGCCTGGCATCCTGCTTTAAAAGCCACACCCAGGCACCTCGCAGTGGCCACCCTGCCCCCCTCTCTTAATTCCATCCGTGATTTGCCACCTCCTCAGTGGTGTCTGAGCCCCTGACCTGGCATGTAGGGGGCTGCGTGGTAGGAACAGGACAGCTCCCCTGGCCTACCTCACCGTGCTCCCTCTCATGGCTCCAGCCTCCCTGGCTGTTCCTAGGAGGATCAGGGCTGTCTTCCTGGAGGAAGGGGTGTTTGAGCTGGGCCTTGAAGCACGTGGAGGAGTTTGCCAGGCTAAGAAGGGAAGAAACGGTGATCCGGGATGGGGGAAAAGCCTGTGTAAAGGCTAAGGAATAATTTGGGAAGTGGCCACAGGCCCTAAGTGGGTGGAGTGGAGGACGGGATGGTGGAGATTTTGTTAGGGAGGGGGTGGTTGAACTGCTACTGTGGCTGAGGGAGGGAATGAGGCTGGGATGGAGGAGTGGAGTTGAGGTGGGATTGGGATCAAGGTAGTTGGAGGGGCTTCAGTCTACCCCTTGGCCAGTTGCACTCATTCCCAAAGGGCCCAGAAAAATACAGCATCCAATCCAAGTAGTGTCTGCTCTGGTCCCTCCTGGGCTGCTAGACTATTAAAGCCCCCCTCCTGGGAGTGCTGGGTTGCCCCCCCCATCCCCACTGGGTCCTCGTGGTTGGCATTCCGTTGTTCCAGGCGCCGGGCTCAGCAGGTGTGTGGGACTAAGCCTTTGTCCTCTCCATTCATCAAGGCCCGGCGGGCTGTGCCGGGAAGTATTGAATTTTAGCTTAAGATGGATGGAACGACTGGAGTCTCCTTTACAAATGAATTATATTCTGTTTACTGTTTGTGTGTACGTGTGTGTGAGCGTGTGCATGTGCCAGGTAGGAGTGTGGGTTTGTGGCCTATTCCCAAGAGGGGTATGGTCCTGCAGATGGGGATGGGTGTGTAGGAGTGTGTGCTTGGAGAGAAAGTGGCAGCTGGGGTGCAGATAACTCTCACAAAAAGTTTGATAGAGAAGAAAAGAGCTTAGTGAGTGGGGAGCCGGGAGGGGACTGCAGGGAGGGGCAGAGATGTATTGTTCTCATTGCTGTTACTGTTATATTGGTATAGAACCCTATTCCCTGCACTTAGTCCCTTCCAGGTAAGTCTTTCAGCCTCATGACAGCATTGTGAGGTCAGCTCTGTTACTGTCCCCATTTGCTGAGGAAATGGGGACTCAGACAGGTGAGGTGATCTGCCCAAGGTTACACAGCAGGAGCCTGGACTTGGGAACCCAGAGCATATCTGAGGCCTGAGATGATTTTCCTGATGGGGAGGTGACCCTGAGAGAAAGCTGAGGGGCAGAGAGGAGAGGGTGGAGGACTGGGGTCGGGGGAGATGGTGGGCTGGGGCTCCCCAGGGCAGAGTGCTGAGATCTTGATTGCTCTGGGCAGAAAAAAGGCTGGAGAGAGGATGTGCCCAGGCAAATGGCCTAGCAGAGGGGCCTGCCTTCAAAGCGGTGAGGGGAACGAGCCAGAGCCCCAGCCCTTCTCTGGGACTGCAGCCCCACTCCCGCATGCTTCCAATCCACCCCTCTGGGATCTACTTTCCCATCTGTACAATGGGGGTTCCAGGCAGGCGTAGGGGAGTGGAGGACTTCTGGGCTCCTTTAGGATCTGACTTTCTGGAGCTCTTCATTATGCATATGCACAGGTGTGTAAGTTCATGTTTGTTGAGGTGTACATGTACCCGAAAGGGAACACAAGTGCAAAGGGGGGCCCAAAGGAGCATGAGCAAGTTCATGTGTGGGTCTGGGCTCGTGGGAGGCATCCCAAGGGCCTGCTAGGTCAGCCTGGCCCAGGCGAGAGGTGAGCTAGTGTGGGCATGAGCAGCAGTCCAGGAGTGGGGAGGCAGGGACAGTCTCCCAGCCCCTAGACCTCATGACTTGAATTTTCACCCACTATAGCTCAGTCCCAGCCCTGCACCCACCCTGGCCCCACTGCTCAGGGCAGGCACAAAGAAAACAATTTTGCTCCAGCTAAGGCTGAGCCAGAGATGGAGATGTTGATAAGAGAACTTCAAGGTGAAATCAGCCAGCATAGCCCCTGGGCTGGGCAGGGGAGGAGCTCCCAGGGGGAGCAAGTTGAAGGGAGGGGACTCAGAGAGACTCTGGTGTAGGCATCTGAGGAAAGAAGGGTCGGGGGATGGCAGTCCTGGGAGCAAGCTGCAGAGAAGGGAGGATTGGCACTGGCTCAAGGACACCAGAGGGGGATGGATGTGTCAAGGAGGATGAAGGCATTGGGGAGGGGGCTTCCAGGCCAGGTCCCTATGGGGTCCTTGAAGAGTCACCCAGCAGAGGCACCTCCTGAGTCCTGGAGTGGGCATTCAGGGCAGCTGAGCAGGGCAGCGGGACATGGGCTGCAGCATGGGGGGAGCCCAGTGCTGAGAGAAGGCCCGAGCCAGGCTTTGATCTGGAATGACAGTGGAGAACCAAACATGCCCGGCCTTGGGGCTACTGAGCAGGGAGGGAGGGGGTTCCCAGCAGCAGGGGTTGCTCCCTTCCTTCCTGTCAAGCAGGCAGGCATCTCTCAGCCCAGAGGCCTGGTGCCAGGTGGGCAGTAAGGAGCCAGTAGCCTTCACCAGAGAAGGTGTTCCCAGGCAGGGGCCCAGGCCATGGCACACCTAAGCCCACTTGCTGATAGGAGAGCAAGGCGTCAGAGTGCAAGCCAAGCTAAGGCCCATCAAGTGACCTGCTCCAGTGCCCCATCCTGCCGATGTTAAGCAGGCTTAGAAGGTGGGAGCAACTCAATATGTGGGGCTGGGGACTACAGGTAGTGAGGGGAGAGGTTCAGGCATGAGTCAACTCAGGCCCTGCCCAGCTGCCCTTACTGAGTCCAGTTTGTCAGTTCCTCATGGCAGACACTCTGCAAATGCCCCTACTGTTACCTTCAGAACAGGAGGGGGAGCCTGGCAGAGCTAGCCTGGAACTTCCCTCCTCCCCGTGGCTGTGGTGGATGAGTGAAGGACCCTGGGGTTGTTGCTGGGCATGGGATGTCCTTTTAGTGCATTTTGCTCATTGAAGAAACAAACAGTCTCCCAACCTGAGGCCTAGGAGACTCTATAAAAATGGTTTCAGTCTCAGGATTGCCCTGGCTTCTCCAAGGGGGAACCCCTGGGAGTTCAGGCTATCTGTGGTGGGGGTGGAGAATTTCTGCCACACAGGCCCTCATAGGCCAACCCTTCCCAGGGCTTCCATGTGTCCTCTTGGGCCTGACCCTCATTCTCTGAGCACCCTCCCTTCTGCAGCTGAACTCCAGAGGCTCAGGGGTGCTGGGATGCTGAACACTTGGCCTTGGCCTCAAGGTGCTATAGGTCTGGGGTCTGTATCGAACCCAATAGAAAATGCTACCAATCAGGGAAACGTCATTGTGGATGTGGTCCATCTGCTGCACAGTCAGGGCCTCTGTCAGTTCATCAGTCCATCTTTCTGTTGTGTCTGCCCTGGCTGATCCAGCCTCACTCAGGAATCTCCCCCTCTGAGCGGAGAGAAAGAGGTGAGAAGGTACCAGCAGAGGACTGTGTGTGGAGGGGACTGGATGGGTGAGGCAAGCTGGGCTCTAATGTGGGCATCCTCCCAGCCCCAGACCCAGGCACAGAGGGAGGCCAGGGAGAGCAAGATGGGCAGCTGCCCTCTTACCTGGTAAATGGGCCTCAGCACCATGGAGAGCTCCCACATCCCTACCAGGCCCCCACTTGAGCCTAGAGGGCCCAGTCTGCCTATGAATCAGCCTAGGGTCCCTTCTGGTGAGTCTCATGTGTGTGCTGCCCTCCCAGTGGATGGGGTTCTGTCTTGCCTATGTCTCCCTCACACCGGCCTGGACAGGTCAGCATCTTGGAACCAGCATGTTTGTTGACCAACTGGTCTCCCAGGCTACCCCATGCCACCCCAGGCCGCTGTCAGGTCCTGGGTACCATCTTCCCACACTCTCTTTCCTCACAAAGTTTTAATTTAACCAAGCCATCCTTTCGTCTCCCTGAAGAATCAATATTTTCTGTCTTTTGACACTTATTTTATTTTATTTTTACATGAGGCCTCCCAAAGGCTGTAATTTACAGCTAATACCATGCAATCAGAAACAATGGCTGGGCGCCTGTGAGCGGGAGCAGGCAGGCTCCCTACCAAGTGCCCCCGGCCCCCCCCGCCCCCACCCACTCACAGGGGTGCCCAGGGCCACGAGGCCTCTGGGTGCAACGTCCACAGGGGGTGGGGAAAGGTGAGCCAAGACCTCAGCCCCTACCTGAAGGGCACAAAGGATGCATCCCAGCTTGGAGAGGGCCCTGGAGAAGACTTGAGTTGTGGGGGCTCCTGTGGGGGGCTAGTCTGGGCAGAGGGGAAGGTAGGGGGCTCAGAGGCTTTCCGCTGGGCAAGCTTCAGCTGCAGAGAGCCCTCTATTGGGCAACGCCTTGCCAGGGTAATGCCTCTCAGCCTGAACCTCCTTGCTGCCCTCCCACCCCTCCTCTGCCTTGGTTGCTCTGTGCCTGCGTGGCTCCCACACTGTAATCTACGGCGCTGTTACTCTGTGTCAGTGATTTAAATCCTCTGATGGAGCTGGTGACAGCTTAAATGGCTGTCATCCCCTCCCTATACCCTCAGGGCCCTGACGAGGCCCCATGGGGGGTGAAGGGGGGCTTGCCGAGGTGGGGTACAGACAGTATTTTCCAAGCTCGAGGGTGGTCGGGCTGCTGTTCCTTGCCCCCTGGAGGAGGGAGAACCAAGTGTGCCCTCTCCTTCCCCTCACCAGTGATCAAGGAAGGAAGATAAAACCCTCCATAAATTCCCTGGAAATGGAGTGTCTGCAACACGCTCAATTCCACCTGCCCTCAGGTGAGAGGCACAGGGAGGGAGCAGAGAGTCCGGCACCCAGCGGTTCATCTCTGAGGTTTTGCAGTCTGTGACAGTGGGGAACAGGACATGCCTGGAACTCAGCCTTGTGCAGTAGGACCCAGCCCCAACCTCACCAGTCACCCCAGTTATGCTGATGCTTAGACCCTGGTCCTGCTTCCAGCTCCTCCTTCCTATTCTAGACTCTTCCCCTTCATTCAGGTATTTGAATCTCCCAGCTTCCTCTATGTTCAGCCAACGGGGTGGAAGAACATTGTACATATAGGGAAACTGAGGCACATAGAGACAAAGCTGGCCAAGGTCACCCAGAATTGTGTGGCAATGCAGGTCCTGGTCCCTAGCCCCTGCCTCATTGTTATCTTCGAGGTCCTATTGTCTGAATTTCTTGATGGGTATGAGGCATCCTGAGAGTGAAGCTGGCTCCCTTTCTGGCTACTAGTCCAGGGCAGGGCACCCAGAGTCAGGAGCAGGGGCAAAGCTGGGAGGCCTTACTGTAGGATGGGGTCTCTCAGCATTGGGTCAAGAGACCTTGTGAGGGCCCAGCATTGCCTGGTTCCCTGGTTCCAGGGTCCCAGACCCTCCAAACATGCCTGCAAAAGGGATGTCTTGCCCAACCCAGCAATGTCCAGGGCTGAGTCAAGTTGGATCTCACATGGAGGAAGGGCACCAGGTCTCAGTTCTACGGGGGGGTGTCAGGGACAGGACTCAGTCCTTCTGGAGCTCATGCCTAGTGGGGGCAGATGAGGCCCTGATCAGGCACCCAGTGATAGGAGAGGAAGTCCAGGGGCTGTGGGAAAACCAGAGGGCTCCATCCGGATTTGGGGAAGGATGTCAAAGTAGAGGTCTAAAGGAAAGCTGGGTGAAATTTTCCAGAAGAAGGACCCGGGGAAGGGGGTAGGTATTCCAGTCACAGAGAACAGCTTGGATGAAGCAGCTCCTGAAGAAGGAGCAAGGACTTGACCCTAATGGCAGAGGGGCAGAGCAATGACATGACAGAGTTCCAAACCAAGAGGGCCAGGCACAGGTCTTGTGACCTCCTTCGTGCTTTGTGAGGAGATAGACAGCAGTACCGCCTTTCTCCAGGAGTGGAAACTGAGACTCAGCATGGTCAACAGTTTGCAAGTGGCTGAGCTGTGCCTTAAGCCCAAGTCCTGCTGTCGCTCTGCAGCTCCCACCTCAGTCAGGACTCAGGCTAAGCTGGGCTTGTAGCTTGCTGGCCTCCTAAGCCCCTGCAGATCCTTCCCGGGAGTAGGAAGTGTCAGAGGGGTAATAAAATGATTGAGCGAGCAGGGCCAGTTGCTGGAACAAGGTGCCTGGCCACACCAGGTGTCCCTCCAAATAGCCACATGTCCCCAGTTGGGGGCTCCGAGGGCCTCAGCTGGCAGGAGGGACCGGTCTGCCTGCCAAGGGTGGGAATCAGGCTGAACCTCAGCCCTCTGTTCAGGATCACTGGGAAGCAGGCCCTGCACGGCCATTTCTCCCCTAGGAGGGATCATTTACTGCTACCCCTCTGTTCCACGGAGCTCATAATCTGGAGGAACAGGCTCTGGACAGATGGATAGGCACAAGGTGGGGTTGACAGGCTGGGGTTGACTTACTTCTCAGGGTCCCGTTTCACCTTGAACAGGCCCTTCAGATAGAGCTGGAGTTGAAAATGAGACAGACCTGGGGTCTCTTGCTTGCAGCTCCCCCACCCAACCTATACCTCCGCTAGATCCACAACCCTGACTCAGCGGTACAGCCCGGCTCCCTCTCCCCCACCTCCTTAATGACTTTTTAATAAATTGAAAAATTGTTTCAATACCAAATGTGATCCTGGGACATTGTTCGTGACTGTATTGAGCTTAAGTCAAACGCTTTGCGTCCTCAAATCCGACTGATTAATAATTACAAGGAGCAAGTCTGTCTTTACTGTAATGTGTTTAGGAAAACTGATGGATTTAATTTTTTTATCGGCCAAAGTAAGAAAATGTTATCTTTCTGAAAGTATCTAATACAACAATGCACCATAATTAGTTTCTCTGGAAACAGGCATAATGGAATAGAATAATAAATCACTTCTCCTTTCGTTCTTTCCCTCTGATGGAGAGAGATTTCCCCTCCACAGGGCTGGAAATAGGACAGGGAACAGGACTGGGGGGACAAGGTGGCCCCAGCTGTGCAGCCCTGGCTCCTCTTAGCTGAGTCAGTGGGCCTTGGGCCTGCCCCACTCTCCAGGGGGCTTGGAATGCGGTTCCTCCAGTCCCAGGCCAGAACCTGGCATCTCCCAGGAACCAGGTGGCTGCTCCCACCTCCCCCAACAGCCAGACCCATACCCACTGCCTTCGATACCTCCTCTGACTGGGTGGCCAAGATAACATGCCCTCGAGGGACAGTGTTGACAAATACTTATTTTGGCCAAGTGTTTAGGGGTCCCGAGATGAGAAAGGTGTGATAGGCGGGCAGAGGACAGTTACTAATTTGTGTCTGGGATTGCTCACAGTCACTAACTTCACTGATGTATCCCTTTCCTCAGCTCAGGCTGCTCGGAGAGAAGGGATGAAAGAGACACCAGAAGCAAGGGAGGGGAGTGGGGTGGGTCCACAAAGCTGCCTCCTTCCCCACCCCTGGCCAGGTAGGGAATGGCTTGCCCCCTACCCCCTCCAGGTAGCTCCCAGAGCGTGGCTCAGTCTTCCTGCTTTCTGGGTTCTGGCCCTGCCTCTACTCCAGGGCAGTCCTGCCTGACAGCATCCACAGTCCTCATGCCCCCCAAACCTGGGCCACCGCCCCTGGTGCATGCTGTCCTCATCAGAAACTTCCCCGCTGAGTGCTGCCCTCTTGGCTGCTGCCCTCCGACTGTGGCCCATGATCAATAATGACAGGATAATTGTTTGTTTTATTGATCATGGCCAGCCTTCTGTGGCCCGGTGACGGATAGTATGGGGAGAGCCACACTGCCCTGGCACAGGCACCCCAGCTCTGGGAGAACCAGACATGGGCTTGCCTGGACACTGATTCCCGCACATCCCACTGCTGCACTGCCCCTCCCAGCACTGGCCCATGGTGATAGAGCAAAATGAGCCTAAACAGGGCATCTGGAGCCCTGGAGATGAGCCTCAGAATTCCATACCTGATACCCAGAGCCCTCAAGCACTCCCTCCCACATCCCCAGCCTCGGTTCTCCTGCAGCCCAACCTCTGGGAAGCCAGGTCTCAGGGAATCCTCACCCAGGTTAGAGGTTTGTAGAATCAGGAGTGTGACCGAGGTGCCCCAGATGGAGCCTCATAAATGCCTGCACAGACTATGAGGCTCAGCTCAGAACCAGCCAGTCAGCTGGTCACCCTGTGTCGCCAGAACATCTCTCTGTACCCACCTTGTTCCTCATCCTCCTCTGTCCTGGCCCCCCACCAAGGCTCCCCCACAGAGGCCTCAACTGGCCCAGTCTCTCCCTTCCTAAACCCTCAAGAGCTTTCTCAGCCAGTCCATACCCCAACCTTTCCCATTCCACCTCTCACCACACCTGTGGCCAGAGTCACTGCCTGAAGCCCAGCTTGGATCCTCTCTCCCTTTCCACACAGCCCCCCTGGGACAGGACAGGCTTCCAGGTTCCATCAGCTTGCCCAGCCTCATCGCCTGGGGTATCCTTTCCCAGAGCCGCCAGACCCTCACCTCTCTGGTCTTCCTGAGGAAATACTCTCTGACATCTGGGATTAGGGGCCTGGAACAGGAAACCCAGCCTGTGGTCCGAGAATGGCTGAGAAAGCCCTATCTCCAACCTCACAATCCTGCCTGCCAGGAAGCTGGAGAATGTAGGTATGTGGGGCTGTGAGGCAGGGCACGCAGGGAAAGAAGGACAGGGAATCTGGTGGCTAATGTGGCCCATTGCCAATTCCCTGTTCTCCCTGCTTCCAGGCTAATGGTAGAGTTGCAGTTCTCCCCATGCCTCCCCCCGGGTGGGGCTGTATGTCTGCTTTTGGCCAATGAATGGGGAGGGGGAGCAACGTGTGTCGCTTGCAGCTTGGAGTTTTTAATTGCTGGTTCAAGGCCTTTCAGGACCCTCTCTCCCTCTGCTGTGTTGACAGTCAGTTTCCCAGACTGTGGCTGCTCTGTCAGCCTGGGTCTCAGTGTGAGAATGACATGGAGCAGCACCTCAGCTGACCCAGGAAGGTCATATAGCAGAGAAAAGAAATAAGCCTTTGTTGTTTTAAGCCACTAAGATTTTTTTTTTTTTATCATCACAGCCTAATTGAGTCCATCCTGACTAACACAAGTTGGAAGGATATGCACTGTTGGCAGGTAACATTGGGACAGTAGGGGGCAGGGCTGGCAGCAATGGTAGGATAAATGCCAAGAGGCCAGGTTCTCACCCTGGTTAGCCACCATGGCTCTCCCCCTCCCTGGGCCGCAGCCTCTCCACCAGTGAGCTGCCTGTGTGTCTTGTAGGACTATGGGGATAATCAAATGAGGGGACAGTGTGAAAGGGTCTTGAGTCAAGAAGAGTGAACACAGCTGGATGGGGATAGTGAATCCCTGAGGGGGTGTCAATGATACTCTGAGGGTGACAGTGATGGTGGCAGCCACAGTGACAGTGGTGGTGACTGTGAGGGTGACAGCAAGGGTGGCAGTAGTGGTCACAGTGACAGCAATGGTGACAGTTATGGTGTCTGTGAGGTTGACAGCAATGGTCATGGTGACCATCATGGTGACAGCAACACAGAGCTGCTGGAGACAGTTCAGTTGGTGGTTTTTGGGGTGGCAATGGGGATGCTGTCAGCAATCACCTCCGTGCCTGTCAGCCTAGTCCAGGCCCTGACTTTCACCAGGGCTTAGAGCAGACCTGGCTGGAAGGCCTTGAGTGTTGATTAATTACCTCTGCTGGGGCTGGCTAATTGTCCGCTGATCTCTGCTGAGCTCATGCCCTGCCTCCTGACCCAGGCGAGACTTCCAGAGCCATACTGCGCGGTGTCAGGGCAGAGGTTTTCCAGATAAACCAGCCCTAAAGTCTTCATTTGCCTTGTCTGGGCCCTCCCTCCACCAGGTGCAGCACAGGCTCCTCCTGGCCAGGAGCCTCCAGGGAGCTGTGTGGGGAGCTAGGTGCCTGGAGAGTGCTGGGCTGGGCAGCTGTACAAGACATCAGATGGTGTTTTCCTGACTCTTGATGAGCACAATATGGAGCTGCTGTGTGCCAATGATATCCATGATGTGCAGGGCTGGGAATGGGGGTGGGGGTGTTCCCAGACACTTGGCCAATGGAGTCTACTCTTGGATACTCTGTGTCAAGGAAATGGCCTTGGCTCATTCAGCAAAACATCCCTGTCCATTCCATGCAGGGCCTTATACTGGCCGCTGGGAGCACCATGGGCTCAGTGAGAAGTGCTCTGCCCTGGCGTGTCCTCTGGAAATCCAAGTCTCATAGAGGAGGCAGTTCTGGACACAAACACACCCAGTGTGATATTTGACATGGCTATCTGGGCAAGGGTCAGGGCAGAGCACCTCAGCCTCCAAATCCAACTCCCTCCTGTACCAAACTGAAGTCAGGAATGGATGGGGCAACTCCCACATGACACGGAGACTCAGGAGGTGAGCTGGGCCAGAACCATGTTCCTGCCCCCCAGACCAGGGCTTCTTACACCACACCCCAGTTCCTCATTCTGAGCTCTATTTTTGCTGAAAGGCACAGATGAAGATTAAAAAAAAAAAAGCCTCCATTTTGTTTTTGCTGAGTTGGCACTTCTGTCATCCCAATCCGAGGGGCTTGGCTTGTCTGTTCTGAGGGGGGAAAATGCCTCCGTTTAAAAGCAGAACTAAAAGAAAAACATCCACAGGCTCCATTTCACTGCGGCAGACACGATGAGCAAACCATGGTCGTTAACATGATAAAAGTCACTTTGTCTGGGTGTAAAATTCATTTTTCCCCATTTAGCACATGGTGTATTTGCATCGTGCTACAGTTCCCAGGCTGCTGCCGTCTCCTCCCAAGGATGCCCTGAAATTGTGCCCCTTCCCCAGGCAGGGTCCCCGAGGAACCTGGGCTTGGTGAGGCCAGGGCCACAGTGCTGGGAGGGGCTCAGTGTATAGACGTGCCCTTGGCCACGAGGCTGCTCCTCATAGCAATCTCTGAGACTTGAGCCCCCTTAATCTCTGGCTAGGCCTGGAGGGGAATTGGCAGGGTAACCCCAATGAACCCTCACCAGCCAGTCTTGGTCCTGGCTCTGCCACTTAGTGCCCATAGGAGACCCCCTGCCCAACAGCTTGCCCCTTCAGTCCTAGGGGTCATGCTCTCAGAGGCAGGGCTTTACCTGCCTTCCGATGCTCAGAGATGGTAGGGAGTTGCCTATGGTCACCTGAGCAACTGAGGCAATGCTCATTCCATCCCACCACCACCACCACCACCCACCCCCCACCACCCACCCCCACCCCCTGCAGCAAGAATTCAAATTCCTCATCTCTCATGCTGGGGCCTACAGGGGTCAAATGCCAGGGCTGAGACAGAGTCCTAACTCAGAATATGGCCTTGGAGCTTCCTCTCACTGGGACTCAGTTTCCCCAACCGTACCTTGACATGTTCCATGGGCCAGATTCTAAGCTCCCTTCTAGCTCTATCCTTCCCTGAAGGTTGTTCAAGTGTCTTCGGCTGTTCAGCCCAAGCCTTTAGGGTCACACAGACACCCAGCACCATGGGGCAGCACTGCTGTGGGCCAAGAGACAAAAGGAGAGAAAGGGCAGGAAGGCAGAGCCCTCGGGCCATGTGTCCACCAGGCCAAAGAGGATCATGTATGGGTGCAAGTGCCCCTGAAGCCCCTGCTAACAGCTCCTTCCCACAGAGGCTGGGCTGGCTCCAAGGAGGAAATGGCATTGAGCTATAGCCCAAAGCGGCCCCATGGGGTTGGCCGGGGCTGTGGATAACATACCACTCCTTGAATAGAGAGGCTGAGAAGGCCTGGGCATTGGGTGGGAGTCCTGTCAAAGTAAGGGGCCTACCTGGGTCATGGGGACAATGGGTGGGCTGGGGACCCTTTAGAGATGACGTTGGCGTCCCCGCTCAGGCTTTCCCAGGAAAGACAAAACTCTTACCTTCCTTCAGGGGATGGTCTGAGCTTCCCCTCCACTCAGCCTGGGACAGGGGGCTTGGTAACCCCTCCCCACATCTTACATTCTGTTGCCTGAAGAGGGGTCCCTGACCACCATCCCGAGCACAGTCTCAGGGGCTCTGGGGAGGGGAGAGGGGCCCCAGCCCTGGTGAGAGAGTGTGGGAGGCGCAGTGCGCATGACAGGCAGGGCCCAGCAACAGCTGTTCACTTACTGAAGCTATTTTATAATATTGCCGAAGCTTTTAAAATAATCCCATTTCTGCAGAATATTCCCAGCTAATTGGAGCTGTCTCTTTCTTATTAAACAGGAAGGTTATAAAAATGTGTGTTGAGGGTTTAAGAGCAATACCTCTCTGCTGCTCTGATTGTTATGACAAGGATAACGTACCGGAAGCCCATGCTTTGTGGGTTAGGTGGAACAGGCTCTGGTGGCAGGGCAGGGCAGGGCAGGGCCAGGGCAGGGCCAGGGCCGGGCTGTCTCTCCCCATGGCGCCTTACACAGCACAAGCTTGAGGAATGGCAGCCTTCTCCAGAACAATTGCTCTCTAAACACTTAGGCTGCTGTGACAGGGCTGTCCATCACCCAGGCCTCTGACTGGGGGAATTCGCATAATTTACTGAGAGGCAGAGGAGAAGGCGGAAGTGATTCCAATTAGCTGAGCCGGGAGGCAGAGAAGTTCGCCAAAACCTCAGCGAGTTGGGAAGATGAAAAAGTATTCCCCAGCTTCCCACCCCTGACTCTATAATGGCCAGTTCAGGAGAGAGGGGTCTGCCCCACACCTGTTCTAGCAACCTAGGGGCAAGCTGGGCCAGGGCACTCAGAGCTCCCCATTTCACAGATAGGAGCATGAGGCCTTTCCCAAGGTCGCCCAAAGCATAGTAACCCTATGGGACAGCATAGCTATCCCATAGAGTTTCTAAAGCTGCAAATATTTAAAGAAGCAGACTGCCATATCTTTCTCCCTCGGAGAGGCTGGTGGGTTCAAACCTCTGACCTTTCAGTTAGCCACTGAGCACTTTAACCACTTCGCTACCAGGGTTCCTAAGGTCACCCAAAAAAAAAAAAGGTCACCCAAGGAGGGTGGAAATGACAGTTCAGAGCCCATTATGAGCCAAGGCTTTCTGCCCAGCACCCATCCCTCCCCACACCGACCTCTGACACAGGGTGTGCACCCTGGCTCTGTTCTGGGAGCCCCTGGGCCCCCTCACCATCCTCCACAGAGGAGCCCCACTTCAATCTGTCATATATTGGGGATCCACCAGGAATTTAGTTTAAAAAGAATCCCCCGTTGTTTAAAAAGCAGTTTGAAACCCACACTCCTGGAAGAGGCAGAAGGTGCCAGGGGCCTCAAGAGCCCCTCTTGACTTCCATGTATCCTCTCCCCGCTCAGCTTCTGTCCCCAATTTAACGAGCAAATCTGTTCTGTCCCTGGGACCCTCCCTGGAACTCCTCTGGCAAAAGATAAGATTCCAGATTGATCTGAGCCCCCCACCTCCCATCCCTGTCTGCTTGCCACATTCTTCCTCTGAGACTCTGCACCACTGCTCCTGCCCCAGGCTGCCCCGTTCTCCCGGTGTGCCTCAGTAGATGCAGGAAGGCCTTCACACGTTCCCCACCCTCACTGACCCGTCCCTCTGAAATATGGCCCTGTCCCGGTCCTGGTCCTGGCTCAGGGCTCAGTTCCCGGCTGTCCAAGGCTGTCTTAGGAGTGCCAATCCTGTCTCATCGCTTCAGCTGGGCAGTGTGTGCAAAGGTGGGGCCTAGCGGGTAACACCGGGGTACGCTTCCATGAATCTTTACTGCAATGGGTCAACCCCTAGTGGTCTCCCAGCAGCTCAGAGAGGGAGAAGAGGAGGTTTATTGAACCCATTTTCCTTCCAAGGAGACTGAGGCTGAAGCATTGTGACATTAGGTAACAAGCTCAAGGTCACCTGGGCCCAGCGGATGTCCGCTGCCTCCCCAGCCATGAATCAGGCCAAGGCGCTGGGACGACTGTCCTTTCCACCCTGTGCTCATGGGACATTTCTCCCATGATTTGCGGCCACGGCTTGGATGCAGCCCTCACCACCCGCCTCCTGGCCTCCCAGCCTGCCTGCTCCGGTGCAATGGGATCTTTCATCACAGAGAAGCCTCGGTCCTCACTCTCTGCCGAGGAGCAGACCTTAAACGCTTCACTGGCTCTCCCTGGAGCAGGTCCTACCCTCACACCTTTTACCAGTTCTCTGATGTTCCCTTGCCTGGAATGTCCTTCTCTTCTCCACCTCCAGAAAGCCTCCCCACATTCCTGCAGCAGAAAGCAATCCCTGTGCTCCGGCATCCCAAAGGCAGACGCTCAACTCTGTTGGGCCCAGGTTGGGGGAGCCAAGGGGAGGAGGGCGGGGGAGGGAGGCAGAGGGCCCTCACATCATCCCTGGGGTCTGAGATCTGCTTGTTGGCCATATGGAGTCAAATTCCCACCTTCCTCCTCCAAACCCCTTCCCAAAAGTACCTGGGTGGGGGTGGGGGGGGAGCCAGGCAGGGCACAGAGGCTCAGGCCAAGCAAATGAGAGGAGGCCTGATCGTTGGATTGTTGGCAAAACCCAAAGACAGCACTGCCGCCCTGGGAGTGGGCCAAGATGTGCTCATTTACATGCCATGTGCATAGTTTTGTCTACTGAGATAAGATGGGCTTATTAAAAACAAAAGATTACAATATGCTCCTCTTGCCTCAACCCAGGAGGAGCTGGATCGGAGTCAGATCCCGTCTCTGCTGTTTCCCGGCCAGCTTTGAAGAAGTCACTTGGAAATCCTGGGGCCTCAGTTTCTGCATCTGTCCAATGAAGCTGATGCTACCTGCTTGGAAGTTTTCTGTGAGAATTAGGTATCCTGCTGGCCAAGTGCCTGGTATGTAGTAGGGGCAGGGACAGATGGAGGGAGAGGGGATGGTGATGGGGGTTATGATTCTCATTTACTTTCTGAAGGAAACACCAGTCTTGTTTGGAAATCACAAGGCACCATGACTTGGGTCAAGCCCTTTTCCTCCGTACAGTGAATGTAAGATTCAGTCCCCAAGGAAGGTATGGGTGGGAATGCTCCAGTGTTCAGGGGTGTGAGCCCCCACAGTGCCTTTTACTGAGAAGCTGCAGCAAGGCTCAGTGAGGTCGAAGTGTGGTCCCGAGGCTTTGCCACGTGCAGGTCTGGAGGGCCAGGAGGTCAACAGAGCCTGGGTGTTTGTGTGTGCGCGTGCGCGAGTGCATGTGTGCATGTGTGCGTGTGTGCGTGTGCGTGTGCGTGTGTGTGTGATGGTTCCAGGTCCTGCCAGGCCCTGCCCAGCTTTCTGTCACAGCCAGGGTTCCGAGGCCAGCCTGAACAGGAAGCAGCTTCCCTGGAGTGTCCGGAACAGCTATGGTATGCGGGGCAGGAGGTCCAGTGGCCGGGGCTTACGGGGAGCCCTGAGAGATGGAGAGGCAAAGAACTGCACTGGAGTCCAGGAGGAGGTTATGTGGAGTCCTGAGGGCAGGGTATACTTCACCTCCAGGGATGTGACCTGCAGAGCAGAGGTCTCCTGCCTGGACCCACAGCCTGACCCCAGGCCCCAGCATGATGGAGATGATACGTATTTACACAGTCATTCATTCAATCAGCAACATTTGACATCTTACCCTCCCAGGGACCTGAGCATGCCTGGATACTCACTGTGCAGGGCTCAAGCAGCCCCCACTCCTGCCCCTTGCCTGACTCACTGACTCTATTGAGTCCACGGCCTGCTCCCAGCACCCGACAGCAGCTGGCTTGGATTCTCAGGCAAGACCTGAGTGGCTTGCAAATTGCTGAGTCTACATCCTGATCTTCCCCGAGGTCTCTCTCTCTGTCTCTCTCAGTGTATCTCTTCCTCCACCTCTGCCTCCCCAAAGCTCCTCCTTGCTCATTTAGAAATTAAGACCTCAGCAAGTTGGTGCCTTTGGAGCTGCCAGGCTGGGCTCAGGGAGGCCGTGGGGGTTGGGGGCGGGGAGAGGGTGGGGAAGACCCTCCAGCTGATGGGAACTTAAGCAGGCAGCAGCCTCCTCATGCTCACCGGCCTGGCCAGGCACCCATCTGCTGCCCAGAGCCCGTGAAGCTCTCTGACCACCCTACTCTGAAAGGAGAGGGCTTGGCTCTACTTTGAGGGCTGTTGGGCCTCCGAGGCCTCTCCAGGCCATAGAAGGGCCCTCTGCTCTCTGCATTTGCCCCAGTATTTGCCTTGCTCTGGTGGTCATAGGGAAACCCTGGTGGGGTAGTGATTAAGAACTACGGCTGCTAACCAAAAGGTCGGCAGTTTGAATCCACCAGGGGCTCCTTGGAAACCCTATGGGGCAGTTCTACTCTGTCCTGTTGGGTCATTAGAGTTGGAATTGACTTGATGGCAATGGATTTGGCTTTTGGTTTGTTTGCTGGTCGTAGTCCCAGCCCCTTATCAGCAAGTGGAAAATGGACACCCAAGATGGGGATATGAGCCGGCTGTGACCACTGGACAGTGCCATAGAAGGCTCAGAGCAAGGACCCAGGGACCTGGATTCTGGTCTCAGAGGTGCCACTGCTCACTGGGGACTTTGAGGCTCAGTTTGCCCATCTATGGAATGGGGTGAGAGGTCCACATCGGTCCTGCTGTCCTTTGGAAGGGATTCTAGGGCTCAGTCATCTTAATGGGCACTCCAGACTGGCCAGGGTGTTGCCTAGACCCTGAGCCCAGTTGGCAAGGGACTCAGAATCCTTACAAGCCATGGTCAGCCCTGGCACTTGTGCCCTGGGCAACCCCTCCCCACGTCCATTCCTTCTGGGCAGCGATGCCCCTCTCCGAGCTAGCCCACCTGGGAACCATGGTCCCAGGCCAGCCTCTGCCTTGCCTTTCCCTCACTAACCACCCCTGCCCCTGCCTCCTGCCACACTGCACAGGCTGCACCTTCCATCCAGGCTGATATTCCCTTTGCCTAACTGGGTACTACTTCATGCTGGCAGAGGAAAGACAGGTGTGTGTTTCCACCCAGGCCAGGGAGAGGGGCAGCCCTGCCTGCTTCAACCCTTTACATGACCTGAGGAGCCCTAGCTCCCGTCCATCTTAGGTGCCTCCAGCCTCCACTGAGCCCTCCAGGCAGCAGGGTAGCCTCCAATCCAGCAAAACTTTCCTCAGCAGATCCTGCCAGCCTGCCCCTTCTCCCTTAGATCAGCGCCATCTCTATGATTTCATGGGGGATTGGGCTGGAAAACACCCTCCATCCCTGAAGGCTTGGGTCACTGTGGAATCATGAAGGCCGATGGAGTGTGTTTGAGGCTAACGTTCTGGCTCCAGGGTCCACAGAGGAGTAGTGGTTCTGGCCGAGAGGGACCCCACAGGATGCACAACCCCAAGCCACTCTAGCCAGCTGGAGAGGAGCTCCCCGCCTCCCTGGACCACCTGACTCTTCTCTAGGACCTGCAGTACAGGGCTGGGAGCAGACAGAGGCCTCTTGGGAGAACAGTGAGGGCTGAAGATGGGGCCATGATCCCGGAAGTGAGGAGATCCCCACCCAGCACTAATGGGGAGGCTGGGTTGATTCTTGGTTGAAAACCTCCCTTCTCCTCCCTGCCTGGTGTCCAAGGAACACAGGAGAGGATACCAAGTGGCAGCACTACCCTCAGGAGGCAGGGGCTTCATGGAATAGGGCAAGACAGCCACCCTGGGGTGCCCTGCAGCCTCTCACAACATGATGCTCCTACTGGCCTTGCTGCTACCTCGCACAGTGTCAACCTCCTGGCAATCGAAGAATGACCCAGCCTCATCCATCTTCCAGGCTCAACCAATGAAGTGCTAACTGCCCCTCGCAGGAGCAGCAGCCATCTCTTAAATTAAGTGATGGTGAAGTAGTCCCTTCAACTGCCCAGCAGAGGTTAATCCGCAAATGGGTTGACGGCCAACAGCCGAGGGATGCTTACAGCAGAAGATTAAAGGACTTTCCTCAGTGTGTTTCCCCAGGCGGCTGCTTGAGGAGGTACTTCTGTGGGTCTAGCCTTGATCTCTCCTACCTTTTCATGTCCATCAGTGACGTGTAGCGATCACTTCAGTGCCTGATGCTATGGCTGAGGGGAAGGTGGATGGTGTGAAGTGTGGCCCCACCCTCAGAGACCCCCTCTCAGGAAACAGACCTCCCACTCCAGACACATTATGCACAGCTGACTCATTCAGGAGACACATCTTTGGTATGCGGGTTTCATTCACCAAGTTGACAAAACCCTTTGTGCCTCAGCTTCCTCATCTGTAAAATGGGTGACCAACAACAACGGGCTTCACAGAACTGTCAGAGAATCAGGCTGGGTGGAAGTTCATTGGGAAGTAATGAGTAAGTTACGGAGGTTGGGTCGTTTCCACAACTGGATTCCAGCAATGGGAAAGGGAGGGAACTGTCTGGTGAAGCTCATTCCCAGTCTTGGAGCTGAGGAGGCCAGTCCACCCCTCACTCTTCTCTGGCTGGCCTGGAGGGGCAGCTATCAGAGGAGGCAATTTGCCGTGGCCATTCCGCCGAGGTGCTGATGGGGTGTTAGGCGTGATGGAAGGCTGCCTCCGTCAGATCCTAACTTAGCCCACCGCAGATCACTCTTCACGTCCACCTGGAGGCAGAAAAACACTTCTCGTGAGAATTAGAGCCTCTGTCAGTGCTGCCTGGGGGCTCTGAGGAGACTTTTATTTATTAGGAAGCCATTCCAAAGCCTAATGCTCTTCCGAGGGAGAATTTCTCTTTTATTTGTCCTCATTTTCTCTCACCAGAGTGAGATGAAGTCCTCAGGGGAGGGGGCCAGACCCAGTGTCTGAGCCCATATGCCACATCCACCACAGCACATGGACCTCAGATTGGCACCAAGGGGCCTCTTGCTTCCCCCAGGGTCAGATCTTCCAGTCAACGTCCTTCCAAGAGGGAATCTGAGGACTCTGAAGGCCTTCAGGACAAAACCCAGACCTTACCTTGGAGCCGGACGTTCTTGGCTCTCTGTAACCCTGAGACAAATCTTACTCCTCCCTGGGCCTCAGCTTGCTCATCTGAAAAATAAGCAGGTTGGACCAGACCTCTGTGAGGAAAACTCCAGATGTCCACAATAGTTACGCCTGGAGACATGGACCATCATGTGGACATCTAGGGAGCCCTAAAAAGGACTACACCTGGTTTCCTCAGGCTGAAGCTCAGTCAGCCCCAGGGCCTGCAGAGAGCCGGGAACCTAGGAAGTCCTACTCAATGATGACCACTGGGACAAAGACTCCTGGTGGGAGCAGGCTCTCTGGCCGGGCAGTCCTACTGTCTCCATCCAACCTGCGCTGGGAGGGTCCAAGTTTTATGAGAGCAGCCAAGGTGAAGGTGATTCTGTGTTTCTCTGAACCCACACAACCAGTGGTTGATCAACTTATTTTTACTTGCCTTTTTAAGGATGAGGCCACACAGGGCCCTGGGGTCCTGGATGCAGGGACAAGCAGGCTGTCCTGACATCCTGCTCATTTTCACTTCCAAGCCCAGCCTTCCCCCCGCCAACTGCCTGTGAGGTCACACCAGTCATCTCCCTGCCTCTGCAAGGAGCACATTTGCTCCACATGCACACATCCATGAGGGAGACTACCTTCCCCCCATGAAGAGGTCCAAGGAGGAAGATGCTGGGGCCTGGGCAGATGGTCTCCTCACTGTTCCCTACACAAATCCAGTCCACTCCTGCCTCAGGCTTTTGCACAGACCCTCTGCCAAGGATGCTGTTCTCCCCACCTCCAGCCTTTCATTTATCCACCCAAGCGCTCCCTGCCTTCCTGTGCCAATTTTAAGGCCTCCTTTTTTTCTTCTAGGAAGCCTTCCCTGACCCCCCAGGTCTCACAGTACTGAGTGACCACATGTTGTTCCAGCCATGTGACATAGTTATGTGTGGTTTGAGTTCTACATCATTTTTTCATTTCTGGATGTCATATTCTCCCACTAAATAGGGAGTCTCTAGGGGCTAGGGATGGAGCCTTTTATATGTGCCTCCTGCCTGGGTGGCCCAGGAGGCAGAACCTACAGATTAACCATTGTTCTTTGTCACTCAAACAACCTGAGTCCAGCAACTCTCATGATGATGGGGTTCTAACCAGGGACCCTCCATTGCAGTACAAGGAGGCCTGGGTCCCCCATGAGCCACATGCTGGCTTCTTGGCTTCCCAGCTGGCCGATGCCAGGATGGGGACACCAAGGCCCAGGATCTGGGGATCTGATGGGACTCACCCTGGGTCACAGAAAAACAGATCTGGGGTGACAACCCAGATCTCCTGACTCGAAGCTCCACACCCTGATCTGCACTTGGAAAAGTCTCTGTCCCCCTGGGCCTCAGTTTCCCCTTCCACCAAACAAGGGTGTCCTACAAAGTCCAACAGTCTGTTGCTTGGCACTGTTGTGATGTGCAGGCAATGACAGCCTGCACTTCCTGAAAGGATTAAAGCCCAGCACCCTCCATGTATTGTAGAAAATGGTGCTAAACTGGCCAAGGGTTGATTATTGCATGAAGGATCCTTGAAGGATTCTCTATGCATTTGGAGGTGGGGTCCCCATATGATTGATCCTGGAGGCCTTGCTGCATCTGTGCCATGCTCAGGCAGGGGCATTTTGGGGGTATTGCATCCCTGGATGTCCCCAAGGAGCTGGTGAGCAAGCCACAGCAGCTGCTAGCAGCTGTGAGTGCTGACAGTTGGCCCATACACAGAGCGTGTCCTGGCTGGGAGCCCTTGGGGACCACCAAGTCCAGCCCAAAGGGGGCCAGGAATAGGCATGTCAGAGGGGCTGGATAAGGTGGGTACAGCCTCCTGTAATAAGAGGACACTGGCCCAACAGAGTGCTCGGGCCAGCTCAACTGACCCAGGTAGAGGCAGAGCTGGGTCAATGGGGACCAGAAGGGCAGGTCCCGGCTCAGGCCATGCCCTAGGAGTCTCCCTTCCTCCCCTCCCTGATATACCCATCCATCCTGCCTACATTTCAAGGCCAAGCTAGAATCACTGCTCCTGTTCCAGGAAACCTTCTCAGTCTTCCCAGTATAGAGGGCCTGCCTTTCCTGGGGACTCCTGAGTCTCTCTGTGACTCCTATTCATAAGCCTTTGCTGAAAGCCAAACCTCAACCTCAGAGTGTTACTTGCTTTGTTTGGGTGGTCAGATCACCCCTGCCAGGTGGTTACCCTGTGTCCCACTATATGGATGAAGAAACAGAGGCTCGGAGAGGCAATGTAACTTGCTTAAGGCTACAATACCTGTGATGTTTGATGCCAAAGTCAACACTCCTCATGCCCAGACCAGACCACCTTTCCTGGGTACACCACAGGCTCCTGGACATGCTAACTCGAAGATTCCTTATCTTACATACTCTCTGTGCCGTCCTGATGGCCAGGCCTTGTGCAGGGCCCTAAAAGGGTGACAGGGACGAGGGAGACTTGGGTCCGAGCTTGATAAGAGTCTAGGGTGCATGTGTTCCTAAGCCCAAGGCAGAGGCTGCTGTATGTTTGTGGCAGGGCAGGAGTGGAAGGGATGGAGAATGGATTGAGATGGGGAGGCCTGGTTAAGTGGCAGGGGTCGGGGGAGTGGGCGGAGTCCCAGGAAGGCTTCCTGGCATAAACAGTACTTTACTTACAGGATCATAAATCCTTGGGATCAAGTGGTAGAGATGAGGGAAGAAGAACTGCAGGGGTAAAACGCCCAAGGCAGATTTCTTCTTTTTTTTTCCACAGAATAGGGAGCTGTCCAGCTCATTGGCTTGTGGAAGGCAGGCTGGGGTGGGTATCTTGCCATCCCTGGTGTCCTGAAAGCTCTTCATGGGCCTCCTCCTCCCTCATGCTGCATAGCTGAGCCCAGGGCCTGCTTGGCACATAGTAGGTGCTCCATAAAGTCCTCTGAGTCTCTTCTAGCCTGCTGAGCCTGCATGCAGAGCTGGCACCTGCCAGGCCCGGGACCCTCTCTGCTGGCTGCAGCCATACTGGCCCCTGCCACCCCATCTTCAAGCATGGGTAGATGGGTAGCCCCAGTTCTTTCTTCCTGAACCCACCGACATGCCTACCACGGAAGTCCCCCTATTCCTTGGGAAGGCTTAATTTCTTCCTCCCAAGCCTGCTTGCTGGAAGGACCAAGGATGTTGTGAGCCTCAGAAGTTAGAACGTGTAAACTCTTACTACCCGTTTACTCTTAATTACCTCCCGTCCTTATTTGTCTTCCTTTAATGGCCTGTCAACCAAAATCTCCCTCCTTTCCCTCGGCGCTGGCGGCCTCAATTAGATGCACATCTGTGGAGGTTGGAGCTGAAATGTCCAACCACCAATGACCATCTGCCACACCCAGCCTGGCTCCAGGTGCCTACTGGCCTGAACAGTCTTCGGGGACAGCACTGCCATCCTGGTGTCGAAGAAGAGGGAGGCTGCCACTGACATTTCCCGCTCTGCCATCACAGGTTCTGCCCTGGGAAAGTGCCCACGTAGCTCCACAGGGCACTTGAGAGGGGTAATGCCCTTGTGTGCTGGTCCCCCGGGGACTGGGAGCACAGGCATTTGCCCAGCAAACAGATGGGGGAGGGTACCATGGGCCTTCCCTGTCATGAGCATGGGGGAGACAAAGAGGTTAGAGATAGTTATTTGAAGGAGGGGCTGGGAGGGGACTTAGCCCAAGCTTGTTGATTCTTCTGGACAGACCCCTCATTCTGTGGGGTTCCAGCCTGGAGGGACTGCCCTGCCTGGGGGGCTGGGGTGAAACCTGGCACAATCAGGCCCCCGGATCACTGAGGACCCTGCCTGTCCTCCTTGAAGTTGGTCTGGCTTGGCTTCCCAGAATCCACCAGGTCCCAGGAGGCCTGTACTGCCTTCCTTTGATAATGTTTTTGGAGCCTCAGAGTTTTACCTGCTGAGTGGTCCCCGAGGGCTCACTCAGGTTGAGGGAGGGAGAAACTCCAAGAAACGCAGAAAGCTGCACCCTTGTCAAGCTCTGGCTAATGGGAATGGGGCAGGGGCAGGGGCAGGGGCAGCCCAGGCAGAACTGGAGAGTAAGTGAAGGGATCCCGAGCCATGTTTCCAGCCCTCCATCTCTTCACCCCTCAGTCCCAGGATCGCTGCTTTCCCCACCTTAACTGTAAACCCTCCTCAGGCTGACTGGTGAGTGACTGATGGGAGACCCACCAAGGTATCATGAGGTGTGTGGGCTCCTGGGTGCTCTGAACTCACCATCCCTCACTCCTCATGTTAGGCACAGAGTCTGTGGGCAGCTATTGCTGAGGGGTCCTGCCAGGCTAGGGGCCCATCCTATCTGTGCCAGAGAGAGAGCAGGGTCCCAGGGGCAACTTTAGGATCCGAAGGATGCTCTTCTCCAACTGTGAGCGTTTCAGTTTACCAAAGAGTTCACACCATTCTCACTTCATCCTGGAAATGGGAGGCGGGCTAGGCACCCATATGAGTATTCAAAGGGAGGAAACAGGCTCTGAGAGGCCTGCATGCCACAGAAGCAGAACTGACACCAGCACCAGCCTTCTCCCTGCAGCAGGGAAGACCCAGGGGCCTCCAGGACAGGAATGACTGGAGTGTGCATGGGTGAGCTCCCTGGCACTGTAGGGTCTGAATAGAGGCTGTGCAAGCCCTAAAGGCTGGGGCTGGAGGCTGGACTGCCCACGGCACCTGCTCTGCCCAGGAAGCGAAGTGAGGGGCCTCAGGGGGCTGCACTCCAACATCCACAGCTCCCTACAACTGGGCACTGGACTAGGGTTCCCACTCACGGCTCCGAGAGGCCCAGGCCCTTTCTTTCCATGACGGGCTGGGGCACATATCCTCACCACTCCCCTCCCAGGACCCTTGAAGGCAGCGGGAGGCACTGGGAGTGTAAGTTCAGGACTGTCCTCTCGTCTCTGCTTAAGCCTGCCATTCCTCCATCAAAGCTGTGACTCCAAAGCCTTAAGCCTGTTGAAGGTCGAACCCCCATAAGGGTCACATGCGCGCCTGCCCCGGGGCCGCTCTTCCAGTAGGCGGGGCGGAAAGGGACGCCGGAGCTTGGGGCGTGGGTGCTGGGTAGCACTGGCGACTCTCGGGCCGTGGCTGGGGCGCACGACGCGCGCGCGCGGTCTCGGCTCATCCGCGCGGCCGGGCAGGGCAGGCTTGGGGCTGCGCGGGGCCGAGGGGCGCGCGAGCAAGGCGGGCGCGTGGCCGCGGCGGGGGCGCGCGGGGGCGGGCCAGCCGGGGAGGGAGGGAGGGAGGGAGGGAGGGGGGAGGGCGGCGCCGGCAGGTTGGCGGCGGCCGCTATTTGAGCACGGGTCCCGGGCCAGGCGCTCAGAGCGCTTCGAGCCAGCGCGGCGGGGAGAACGCAGCGCGCAACCCTCAGAGGCCCGGCGCTGAGAAGGCGGCGGAGGAGGAGAGGCCGGATCGCCACCCGCGCCCCCACCCACAGCCTCCGTCGCCACCGCCCCCCCTCCCCGCGGCGCCGCATCTTGAATGGAAACATGGCGGTGCCGGCTCGGACCTGCGGCGCCTCCCGGCCCGGCCCGGCGCGGACCCCGCACCCCTGGCCAGGCCCCGGCGTCCAGCGCCCGGCGCCCGGGACCCCGCGCCCGCTGGTGCTGCTGCTGCTGTCGCCGCTGCTGTTGCTACCGCTGCTCGCCGCCCCCGGTGCCTCTGCCTACAGCTTCCCCCAGCAGCACACGTAAGTGGCTCCAGCCGGCCGCGGGACCCCGGCCGAGCCCTGCGCATCCCCCTGGCCCGCATCTGCCTTCCCCACCCCCGCGTCACCCGTCCGGGAGGGCGGGCGGCCGTGGTCCCATCGCTTCTGACTGCGTCGCGAAACTTCCCCGCGGTGCCCCGCCTCTCCCCTTCGCCCCACAACGGGGCACGACACGAGCTCCAAGCCCCTGGCTGGAACGAGGGGTCCGAGCTTGCCAGCTGATTCCCCTGACGCTGTCCCTGTGGGAGGGGCACCCGGAGTTGGATGAGGGGATGGCCAGCGACCCCTGCCCTATGCGTGGGCCCCACGTTCCCTCCCTGGTGAAAACCTGGCTCTTAGGGCCTGAGGTGGGGGCACCTCCACACCTGCCTTCGTGGGCCTTTTCCTTTGAGGGATGCCTGGATGCAGAGAATGACAGCACCTTTGTGTCCAGTGCCATAGAGGGGGTCGGAGTTCCATTTTCTTGGCTCTCACCTCATCCTGGGGGGAGGGTATCCTGGAAAGCTCAGTTGGGAGCTGGGAAGGGAGACAGCAGAAGGTGAGTGGCAGGCGGACCCTTGCCTATCCCTGCTGCAGCCACCAAAGGGGAAATAGCATCTACTAGCCCTGCCAGCTTCTGCTGGTTTATGGTCCTTCTGAACCTTCTTGCTCTCCTTGAGAGCCAGCAAACTCAGGTGTCCTCCTCTGGGTAAGCTTAGCCAGATGCGTCTGGGGCTGGAGTGGGTATTCATTGCGTTTGGCCTTTAGAACAACAGCCCCAGCCTTGTATGGTGCCCAGACACCTCTCGTCCCAGTGGCTTTGGGACACAGTGACCACCTTACAGTTATCTGTCCTGGGTCTGAAGAGCCACCTGTCCCTGGTTCCCACTGCCAGTGGCTAAGCCTGAGGTTTTGGATATGAGTAGCCAGGCTGCTGGTGGACAAGGGGAAGGGTCTGGCCTCAGGGAAGGGGTGAGGCTGGCTCTGCGTCATTAGACCAGTTCTGCCCCAGAGTAGGAGCCCCTGGTTCTGTCACAAAACCTGTCGACTCCAGCTTGTACGTTCTTCCAGGGAAAAACAAACTCGGCAAAGGCACTGCTCTGGGTCTCTTTCTCTGTCTTGTCATCTCTCCTCACGATGCCTGGCTGTGCTCAGGCGGGTGATCAGTTGGCAAATTACAGGTGCCTCACGGACGTGTCCTCTGTCAACGGTCTGGATTTTTCGTGTGTATGTGGAGGGTGGGGGTGCACAGGGAGGAGAGAATCGTATGGAAGTTCAGCGCTGGTGGCTGCGTTGTCTTTCATTTGCTGTAATGAAAATGGACTGAAACCACAATGTTTTTAAAAAAGCAAAAAAGCATTATTTGGTTGTTGTTCTTTCTTCCTCAAGGCCAAGCACGGGCCAAGCCACAATTCTTTTTTCTCAACCATTTCACAGCCCCTTGAGTGAAGGTTTAAGTAGATGTCTCCTTCCACCTCTCCCCACCTCGCTCCCTCCCCCTGCAACCTGCAGTGGGCCCGACGGCTGCTGGGTTTGCATGGGTTCCCCCTAGAAGCCAATGTGAGACCCTGACCAGAGTGGACATCTGTCCCTCTGCCCCTGGCCAGAAGATGGCGAGGCGGATGTGACAGTGGCGACACATTTCCAGCTGGATGGTCTCCTCTTGTCGATATAGTTGGAGCTAATTCGGGGGATTGGGACATGTCTTGCAAACCATAATTAGGGACCGAGAGTGGGGGCTGCAGAGCTCCGAGGGTCTAGGGGGAGGTGACAAATGGCATGACGATGCAGCAGGTTTGCCATGACAGCCAGCGCCCTTCAGTTGCCCTGGTCCCCGCAGATGTGGATGCCCGCTGATTCTCGGAGAGAGGAAGAAAAGGGAATCAAGTGAGCCCCCCCTACCCCACATGCCCACAGCTGGTTGGAGTTGGGGCTTTTGTTGAACTGACATGAAAGGCTGAGGCTGCCGTGAGGACCAGAGGGCTCCATGGGGCCACTCAGGGTCAGGTGGCCTCCCTGAACCCTCTCCTGGGTCATAGTGGCCAGACCAGCCCCTGACCAAGCCATGCAGGATGAGACTTTAATTTAATGCAGGTGGCTTTCCGAGGTGGGGAGTGGGACCCTCAGCCTCACGGCACTGGGAGGACGAGCTCTCGGTGGGGAGGGCCCTTGGTGGGAAAGTGATTTCCTCAGGAGATGTCTGGCAGTGCGACAGGGCTCAGCTTCAAAAGTTGCTGGGTTTTATGCAAGCTCAGGTTTAGGGTCTGGTTATATTTGTAATCGCTCTGGTAGCGTGGCTCTCTGCCCACCAGGCATAGCAGACCAAGGCTGCTGCTGAATTGAGGAGGGCAAAGGAGTGTCCCTTGGAGAGGGGACAGGGCTTTGGTTTTAAGGCAGGGGCCTCTCTCTTTCTACCTGGACCTGGATCAAGATAGCAAACAAGGAGGAGGCTACATGTGCTCAAATGGGTGTGTGTGTGTGTGTGTGTGTGTGTGTGTGTGTGTGTGTACATGTGTCTGCGGGGGGCAGGGGACGTGGAGTCAGAGCACACACACTGCCTTTCACCTGCTTCCTCTATTTCCAATCATGCCAGTGCCAGCCGCCACCAGCCATTCAGCCCTAACTGCTGCTGGCCGAGGGGCAGCCCTCCCTTCTTTGCCTCCCCTGTGTCTTTTCCTTCCCCATCTGGCAGTCACCTACCCCCTCTCCTACCCCCTTCTCTGAGTCTCTCAGCTTTTCTTCTCCCGCATCCATCTCCCCGTGCCCACCCTATGCTGCCAGCCTCTTTTGTTCTCCCTTTTGGGTCTAAGCCCCTCTGATCTCTGGCATCCCTGGATTCCTCTGGCCCCTGCTCTGAGCTGCCCAGCTGGCTACACCCTTTGACCCAGCTCTGCTTCAGTATGATGCTGACCAACACCTCCCTTCCTGTGGGGTTGGGTGTGTGGGGAGCAGTGAGGGGCTTAAGGAGTCTGGACGCCCCAGTAGATTAATAACAGCGGGAGGGTATGCTCCTCTCCTGAGCGGACATACAGGGAGCCATGCCCGAGACAGGGCATACGTCAGTCTGGCTATGGTTAATGGTGGGTGACGTGTGTCTGTCTGGGCCTCTGAGCCCGTCTCCACTTCCCTGTGGCTCAGCCTGCTGGGGGGAGGTAACATCACACAACTGGGTTCCCCCCCTTCCCAACAACCTGCTGCAGCTTTTGGGCGGGGAGGGGCAGAGGCTCCGTGGACTTCTACCACTGCACTGGGATGCAGAGCTGCAGAAGCTTTCCTGGTACTGAGGGTTTGTGGGGCTCCTGACTGCTGTCCTGCCCCGGGCCCCGCCTTCATTGGATACCTCCTCCTGGCCAGCTGAGTCAGGTTAACCCCCAAGAAGAGAGGGAGTCTGAAGACAAGTCACTTCATAGTCTTAGAGGTGAGTCTCACTCCAGATCCTTTGTCACACCCGTGTCCCTGATGAAAGACTGACTCCATTTGGCCCCATGAGTAGAGTGAGCCATTTCCCTCCTTCCCTGCTCTGCCTGTGTTCAGGTGGGGGACACAGCTTGGGGTCATGCTAGATGCCAGATGTAGGCTCTGTGGGCTCAACCTTTGGCCTCCAGAGCTGGCCCTCTCCATTGGGATGACCTTGCCTCAGTTTCCCCAACTGAGACAATAGATCTACTTAAGAGGCTGGTGGTGAGAATTAATGGGAGGGAGTTTAGCCCCTAATGGGCAGAAAAAGCTCTATCACTGGGCACCATGGTGGCTGTTGTTACTGTTAGCATCAGGCCCTGGTACTGCAGCCTGATGGGCCCCACCTGCCAGTCTTTTCTCAGAGCTCCTCTCTGTCAACACTCCCAAGCACCTTCCTGTCTCTCTGCTTTGCTCATGCTGTCCCCTCACTAGGGCATGCTTTCCTCAGGGTAGGGATTTAGATCCCCTCCTTCACAGTCTCATTCCTACACCTTCCGTAGGCTTCCCGCATCCCAACCCTAGGCTGTACCATTTGCTCAGGCTGTGCCCACCCACATGGGACTCCAGCTCCTTGGGGACAGACACTGGGCCGCCTCACTCCCTCCCTCCTCACAGCCTTGCTTGGCTGTGGTGTGGGACACTTTTAGGCTAATGATGTCATCTACCCACTGAGCCCAGGCCCCTCACCCACATTACCACCTTGACCTTAGAACCCTGTGGGATTGGAATGGTCATGCCCATCCCACAGATGAGGCAACTGAGACTCAGAAAGATGAAGGGACTTGCTCAAAGCCCCGCAAGTACTGGAGGCAGTGCTGGGAGAGGACCTGCTTCTGTCAGATGCTTAGCTGCCGTGCCAGGGGGCTGGGGACATCTGGGCAGTGGGCCAAGGAAGTGGGGACTCAAAACCTCAGTCTCTGGGGAGAAAAGGAAGAGTCCTAGGATGTGGGAGGTGTACCTAGGCCTCCCATCTCTAACCGTTCCCACTCTGACCCTCAGTCCTCTTCTGGGTCTCAGGCAACCCCTGGGCCTTCCTTGGCCCAGGACTGCCCTGCCAGCCTGGTGCTCATAGCCCAGTGCCCACCTCCGCCCAAGTGCATATACACACAGGCGGTGATGGAGCTGGGGCCCAGGGTTTCCCCTACCCTGAGGCTTCGAAATGTGGCCCGGCCTGCCTGGCAAGGAGGGGTGGGGGAGGACAGGAGGGGCTCCCTCTCCAGATTCCAGTATGATTCCAGAGAGAAGGGCCATGGGGCATTGATGGAAACCTGAGGCTGGATCCTTAGCCCTGAGGCAGCTCTGCCAGATTTGAGGGAACTTCAGAGGACTAGACCTTGTAGATGCTTGGGTTTTCTGCCCTTCTGGACAGGTGGGGTCTAGGGCGCTGGAGAACCAGGCTCTTAAGGGCTTGTTGCTAGGGAACTCTTTAAGGGGAAGCTGGAGATTTGGGAGTCAGAGAAGGTGGGCATGGGACATGCCTGGTGGGTTGTCGTCATCTATGGGGAGGGGGATTCTCCTTCCCCTTCCCACCCCCAGCTGCCACACACACACACACCCTCCCCTGGGCTGCCACTGCTGCCGGTGCCCCTCTGAAGGCCATTCTGGCTTCCAGATTCAAGCTTTGTCTTGGGACCTGATGACCTGTGTCTTTAAGCAGTTGGGCTCAGGGCCTCAGGCCTGGGGAGGGAGCACTGGAATCTGGGCTACAGTGAAGGCAGGGTGGAGGCTTTCCCACTGCTGACTCCATCCCCCTAGCCAGATGGGGAGATTTTTTTCATGGGCTAGTTTTTTTTTTCTTTTTCCTCTCTCCCCTGGGTGCCTGCTGTCTAAACAAGAAGCTACAGAATCAATATTGGGATTCCCAGGGGGAGGTGTATGTGTGGTTTTTGCTTTTTGTCCTTTCCCTTCCTCTCTTGTCCCTTGTAACCTGAAGAATCTCCTGAGCTGCCTGTGGCTAAGGGTGGGGGGGGGGCGGCGGGAGGGTTGGGGTACAGGTGATCACACAGACTGAGATGCCTCTGAGGAGTTGTGAGGTCCCCACAGGGTTCTCTTGAAGAAATCAGATGTCCTGTCATTCTCGTTCACATGGTCTGAGCCTGGCCTTGTGTGGGCAGGACCTAGGGACCAGGGCTCATCCAGGACCACCTAGCCCACCTCCAACCTCACTTGCCCCCTCTCCCCGGGATTTTTCCTTCTGGGACTGGGGCCTCCCAGACTAGGAGACCGTGCCTAGTTGGAACAAGGTGGGGGATCTTCACTTGGAGGGACCTGAGGGTGTCCACCTTGGGATAGCCTGGTCCTGGGGGGCCTTTGTCAAGGGCAAGCCCAGCTCAATCTTCTCGGCCGGACAGCTTGCAAGGTGACCTTGGATGGGGCCCTTCCTCTCCCTGGGCCTACATTTCCTCTCTTTTAGGACCGTTCCAACTCTGACATTCCAGGGATAAGAAGACAGATCTGGGGTGTTCCTGCTCCTCTCCACACTCTGCTCTAACTGTGGGGCCAAGCCTGACCCCCAGCTTATCTGGGCCTCATCTCTAGTGTGAGTTTGCCTGAACCTCCTATACCAGCCTCCAGCCACACCCTGGGTGTCTCAAAGCTGATTCCCAGACTGACCCACTTTGAGCTCTGATAATCCTAATTGTTTAGCAGAGGGAGGGGGACCGAAGTCTTTGCTGCTGACCACTAACGATCTGCCCCAACCTCGGGATTGATTCTCCTTAAGGAAAGGGAAGGAGCCACTCCCTCTGCCCATCTGTTCTCCACCCCACTCAGATCCTGGGGCCCCTCGAAGGCTCTGCTTCTTCCTCGAGGCCTTCCTTCCGTGCTGGCCAAGTGGTTCTGAATAAGCCCCCTTCTTGGTACACACTGAGGCTCTGCCATGCCTCTCAGCAACTGGGTGACCTTGGGAACTTCTTCAGCCTCTCCGGGTCTTGGGACCTCATCTATAAAACAGGGTTCCCGTGATTGCACTACCTCATCGTGTTGGGGAGTGAAAGGTCATGAGGCCAGGTCTGATCCCAGGGAGTGCACGATAAGGGCATGTCCAGCTGGGCCTGCTCTCTAAGTGCCAGGCACCTGTCACCTTACTCAGCCAGGCCCTACCAGCACCTGGAACCCAATTATGGTTTCTGGGTCTTTCCTCCCGTGCTTGGCTCCTGCCTCAACCTGTGTGTGTGAGCTGGTGTGTGGGAATATGCACATGTGGGGTTTTTTTTGGTGCTCAAACCTGTGTTTGTACACAGAGGTATTTCTGCATATATGTTGGGTACACGTATGTGTGTGTGCTTGAGTGTGTGTCCACTGCGTGAGGACATGTGCTTGTGTGTGTGCATGTGTGAATGTGTGCCCATGTTTGTTGTCATGTGGTGTTTGTATGCTTGTGTGTGCAGATGTGTGTACATGTGTGTGCTCTCATGTGTGCACAGGCATAGGTGTGTGAACTGTGCATATGAATGCATTGTGTACATGTGTGAGTATATGCCTGTGTGCACGCATGCACAGTTATCTCTCTGCACCCAGGATTTGCTCCCAGTGCCCACCTTCCGCACCCGCCTTTGAGGTGAATGCCAGGGCTCGGCTGGATAAACGCTGGCAGTAGGAAATAAAGCTGCCTGGTCATTTGGACCAATGTTTTGCAAACTTTTATGTCAGGAGCAGCCTGAGTTAAGGCTGAGCTGGAAAGTTTGATCATCTACCAACTGGCACGATGACAGTCTGTGAAGGAAACACACAGAGGCTGCGTCCTTGTAATTCAAATTTTTGCAAATTGAATGGTATTTCAGATTCACTGAAGGAGCTTGGGACTTAGAGTAGCTCGCCTAGTCCTTTGTGAGGTGAAGCATCTTTGCAGACAGCCCTAAATGTGTGGAAAATGCAGAGGGTGGGCCGTGGAGGTCAGGCCCCAGGCAGGGTGGGAAACCCTTGCTGTGTGACCTTGGGCTGGCATCGTTCCCTCCCGGAGCAGGTGCTTCTCATTTGTGCACTAAAGGAGCTGGAGACTGGCAGCCCTTGGAGTATCTGCTGTGGGTATGGGGTCCTTACCCCCAGCAAAACATCCATGCAGTCAGTTGTAGGGCATGATTTGGGGGTATAGGAGCTTTGGGTTGAATGATCTCTGCACATTCCTCTATTTTGGGACAGCTCAAGTGAAGTCTTCTTTTGAGGGTAAATTTTTATCCACTGGGTTTTCTTTTTTTGGGGGGTGGGGGGTGGTTCTTATATGAGACTGTTCAGATGCCCTGTGCTGGGTGATGCCCTGTGGGCTCTGTGGGTCTTCATCTGATGTGCTCTGGTGTCCACGAGAACTGTACGTTTTGCTTTCCTGGCATCCTTCAGGCCTGTGTGTTGGTGGGTGTTGGGATAGCTTAGGCTTCTTGGCATTTTGGGAACAGTCTTCTTCAAAGGGCAGAGGTGGCTTGGAGGGATTCGGGAGCCTATGGGACTGGTAGGGGTTCCTGCGAAGGTGGGGAGCTTGGACAGGGCCCTCTCCTTGGGCAGTATATGCTTTCTCTGCTGCCCTGACTTGGGACGGACACATCGCAGCCACAGAAACCCCTGGAGGCCTGCTTGTCCCCATTGTACAGACAGAGAAACTGAGGCCTGAGACAGAGGAAGGGAGCCCCACGTTTCTGCTGTCTGCCCACACTCTGCAGGCAGGGCCCTGTCCCCAGCTCCAGTGCTGTGTGAAGGGTCCCTCCCCATTTGGCCTTCCTTATACTATGACATATGTTTGTCTTAAATAAAAGTACCCCTGGTGTGGGGTTGGGGAGCCATTGGAATCCTCCTTGGCAAACTCTGCCAAGCTAGGTTCCTGTGTTGCATGAGGTCCCAGTCCCTGGTGTTTCTCTGGGGCAGACCTCGACACCGCTGGGCCATTTTGGAGTCACTGAGGCTTTCTGGGTCCCCTCAGGAAGGGCAGCTTTGTCACCAGGCAGGGTGGGCACAGGTGCGCTGGTGTGTTCCTGAGCTGAGTAGAAGCCCCTGCCATGCTGCCGAGTTTCCAGCCTGACGTGGCATTTTCCTCCCGATAACTTCCCTCTGCAGCCCGTGTTCTCCTCCCACTGGCGCCGCCTGAAATGCTGCCTTTGAAGCCTTAAAGGTCAGGCTTGGTGCTGCCACCGGTTCCAACAAACAACAAAACGACTCACCTTGGCCCCACCCCCAACGCCATTTATTAGAAAAGGGAATGACCTGGCGCAACAGGCCTCCGTGCTGAGGGCTCTCACAGATGGACGTTACTCTTTTTTCCATGTGAGCTGAGCCGAGAGAGGGCATGTTGGGACCCTGGGAGTCTCCCCTTCCCTCCCTAGATGCTCCAGGCATGCTACAGCATCCCTCATTGAGGATTAGCAGGGTTAGCTATGACCCTGACTCCAGAAACTGACTGTGGCAGGGCCCCACTTCTTGGCCTGACATTCAAGGCCCTGCCTGGGTTGGCTCTGGCCTCGGGCCACCAGTTCTGAATATTCCAACTTCAGACAGACAAGTCACTTGAATATCCTAGTAGGAGCCCCAGCCTCCCCACCTGGCCTTTGCTCACCGGGTCCCTTTACCAGGCTGGCCTGCGCAGCCTGAGTGCTGGAATGAGGACCCCTCCAGACCAAATGCCCTTCTCTGGCTCCCTGCCCCTTGTAGGCCTCTCCTACAGCCCTGTGCCTCCTTAGCTCTCTGGCCAGGTCAGAGAGGCCCCTGGGGAGTAGGCACTGAGCTGACTGCCACCCCCTCAAAAGCTGAGTCTGAGGAGTGCCTTTGGCTGCAAGGAAAAGAGGCTGCTTCCATGTACTCCTCGGCAGCTCCAGCTGGATAATTTTTTCCTCATGGTCAGGCCCTTTATCCCCTGACAGGGAGTCCAGAGGTGGGTGAATGTGAACGGCCAGCAAGTACTGAGCCCTTGCCTGTGGTCTGCCTAGCTCTCTTCGCGTTCAGTGTGGCGGGTTCTCCTTGGCTGACTCTCCTCATGGCAATGAGATGGCTGCCACAGCTCCAGGCATCATGCGCAGACCCAGCTATGAGCCAAAGAAGAGATGTTTCCATCCCTCTTAAGGGGCAAGGAAACCTCGCCCAGAAGACCCCAGATGACTTCTCCTTTCATGTCATTGGTTGGCACAGGGTCCCATGTCTACCTCTGAACCAATCAACAGCAACTGAGAAAGTCCATCGTGATTGGCTCAGGCTAATCAGGAATTACCCTTGAGCTGAGGATAGGTTCACCTTGGGGCTGGTAGTGGGAGACATTCCTGTAAACTTGGGTTTTGTTAGCAAGAAGGCAGGGGAGTGATGGAGGCCTGGGAGGCAGTATTTGCTACAGACCCAGACAGGAGGCCTGAACGTAGGGGTGGGGGTGAGGGATAAGGTGTAGGGGAGGTTGGGGGTATCCATGCTCAGGAAAACGTTTGTAAAAGAAATGATTGTTTTAACTACAACATTGATCACCAAGAGCTGGGCCCTGAGTGATGTATTTCACATATGCTACCCAGTGCTTTCCGCGTGGGAGACCTGGGTTTGATTGCCAGCCGATGCACCACATGCACGGCCATCACCCCTCAGTGGAGGGCTTCCATGTTGCTGTGATGCTGAACAGGTTTCAGCAGACCTTCTGGACTAAGACAGAATAGGAAGAAAGGCCTGGCAATGTACTTCCAAAAAACCAGTCCATGAAAACCCTATGGATCACAACAGTCTAATCTTGTTGTGTGTGGGGTCATCACGAGCCAGGGGCAGACTCAAAGGCAGGTAACAGCAACAAATTCAATGCTGTCAGACCATTTTTATCGCTGTTACATAGGAAAAAAATTGAGGCTCGGAAAGGCTAAGCAGCACTGAAACCGCACAGATGGCAGCGAATGGTAGAGGCAGGATTCCTGCTCTAGTGCTCAGGTCCGAGCAGTCGGTCACTGTCCCACATGGCCTTTCCTCTGCAGCCAGCCTCCTCCAGGCAGCCCCCCCGATCATGGGACCCTTGGGGTACCCCACACTTCCACACTGTTCCATCACATGTGCAAGGGCTCCTCTCCCATCAGACCGAGGTCCTCGGACGGTGGTGTCATAGGGGCTGCTGGCTTTCTCGTTATGCCTTAACACCCTGAGTTCCTTGGAGGCACCTCAGGGACCAGGAGAGGGAGGGTCTTGGCCCCCAGCCCCCCTTTCGGTAGAGCAGTCCCACACCCACCTGTGGTTTGGGTCTGGGTCAATGGGAACTGTGGGATCATTTAACCCATTTGATACAGATGGGGAAACTAAGGCCTAGAAGTCCACTGACCCTGGGCTTCTCAAGCTGTGCCAGTTGAGTTTGTTCACTCAGGGGCCTGAAGAGGCTGCTGAGGACATTCAGGCCACCCCCCGTCTCAGATAGGGCTGAGTGCAGGCTGTCTGGGTACCTGGGACCTGCTGGCAGGTATGGACAGGCTGAGAGGATGCTGACAGAGGGGCTTGTCCTGCTGCTGCAGAGCAGCTGTGACTGAATGGGCCACAGCCAACGAAGTGCCCTGCAGACATGACTGGGCACTGTCTATGAGGCTTCATTCTCAGCCTCTTTGGGGGGCCTGTACACATAGGGCTATACTTGTGCCTACTCACTATAGAGAGCACTGGGGTGTCATTGGGCATGGCTTCCCATAAGGCAAGAGTCACTATCTGACGTGGCCACGTTTTCATGACCTGGCGCCTGGCCCTTCCTGTTACTCTCTGGGCTCTGTTCTCTGCACCAGTCCTGGGCCTGGACTGGGCCAGGGCACAAGCCTTAGGAGGATCCCTGGGCTCTGTGCTCTTCCTAGGTTGGGGGGTCCCCTCTGGCTCCTGTTGCCCACCTGTCATATGAGGGGGAAAGTTCTCTGGAGCTGTCCGAGGGCCAGAGAAGGAGTTGACTTTTGTTGGGCACAGCCTTCAGAAGGCCTCTGGACCAGGACAGGCCTCCTCTGACCTTCTGAGGCCTTCTCAAAACACACACTGATTGGGAGGAGTAGACTCACTTTTCCCATTCCCTCACCTTACTTCCCCCATCCCCACACCTCCACCTCCCATTCTCCCATCCTACTCTCAACCATCCCCCCGACCCATGCCTAGAGTCACCCAGGCTGGGAGTCTTGGAGGGAGAGAAGGAGGCAGCATGTTTAATTCAAGCCAGACCTTGGCCAGTCCAGACCCCAGAAACCCCAGGGGCTTCTGAAGCAGGGTCTGTGGGCCTCTGTCCTGCTTCCTCCCTCTTCCCTTCTACCTCACCCCAGTCTCAGCCCTGTCTAGCTCGCTGTGGAGCCACCTGTCTCCTCCTCCGAGCATCAGTGTCTGAGCATCAGTGTCTGTGTCAATTTCTGACTCTTCTGCAGCTGTGATGCTCCCTCTGCCCCCCTGTCCATGTAGCCATCATCCTGTCCTGTGAGTCTGTGCTATGGAGACCAGTCCAACGGAGGCCACAGCTGAGGGGGCTGGGAGACAGGCGCCGGAGGGCCTCTTTCCCCTCGGGACCGAGTGCCTGAAGGGACAGTAGCCACCCCCTTCCATACGGGCTTATCAAGCACCTATTAGGTGCCAAGGAAACCCTGGTGGCATAGTGGTTAAGTCCTACAGCTGCTAACCAAAGGGTTGACAGTTCAAATCCGCTAGGCGCTCCCTGGGAACTCTATGGGGCAGTTCTACTCTGTCCTATAGGGTCACTATGAGTCGGAATCGACTCGACAGCACTGTTTTTTTTTTTTTTTTTTTAATGTCCCAAGCATGGAATAAGCTGGGGAGAGGTCAGGTGGGCTCCAGAGAGTCCTGCCAGCCCCAAGCAGTACCTGCCTGTGGTCTGGTTGGCCTCTACTTGTCCCTCAAGGCTCAGTTTGGAGTCACGGTCCCTGGGACCTCCCTGTGTGAGTCAGGGGCCTCCTAGGCTACCTGAAGCCCCCAGTCCAGCTGCCCAACATGGCAGTCTCTCATTCAAAGCTGTAAGCTCATCTGGAGCTTCAAGCTTCAAGCCTGCACCCACTAAGTGCTGAATAGGGAGAGGATCCTGGGCCTGCCTTCCTCTGAAGATAAGCTGCTGATGGGACAAGAGTAAGGGGCATGGGTGGGGTGAGGGAAAGGCTTGCCACACATGTTGATCCACCCCAATTCCCCAAGCTCCTGGTGGGCCCCATCCATCCCCTGGGGATGCTGTTCCCCCAGGCTGCTGCACCCCTGGGCAGTGCTTCCTCATGTCCAGGATACCTTGAGCTGCCCAGAGCTCAAACTGGGGCACCGCCTGCCTGGCACCCCACAGCCTCGTATTCCCTGACACAGAGCAACAGGGGAGGGGTGGTGAGGAACAATCCCAGAGGCCATTAAGCCGGGTGATTTACAAGGTTCCCGAGCCAGAGCCGGGGGAAATATATTTCACAGGTGATTTCCAGACTGGTGGCGTATGGAGGAGGTCATTACTCTAAAATGGAGAAGGGTGGGGACTTCGCGGAGCTGTCTGGAGGGACCTAGAGCCATGGCTTTGTCTGCCAAGCAGTGTGGGCCTGTTGCCTGCTAGATAGCCTGGTCCAGGCACTGGGGGCTGGGGAGCTAGGGTGGTAAAGAGAGTTCCATAGGTGCCCTTGTGCCTCAGTTTCCTCACCTGTAAAATGGGATCATATTTCCTGTTTTGTCGTTATGAGGCTGAAGCATCCAGTTACTCAGTCAACTTTTTTTAGTACCTCCTGCGTGTCAGGCCCCGTTCTCAGGAGATGACATTTTAGTGACAATGTCTATGTTGAAAAATAGTGGGAAAATGGTGAGCACTTTGCACTCTAGGTGCCTTGGGTGGGGGCAGAAGTAGGAGGGTCCCACCCCTGAAGCCCCTATCTAGCTGGGGGAAGATGTGGTGGTGGGAAAATAATAATAATCTCCCCACCCTCCAACATTTATGGGGCTGAGTCTCAGTATTCTGTGCTTCCCCCACCCCGGGAGCGAAGATCCCACTTTACAGAGGGCGGAGTGTAGGGATACCTGCACCAGGAGGCTCTGCACAAGGGCTGGTTTATGATGGGCACTGGTTAGTGTCTGTAGAATGACTGAATGAACAAACCAGTCCCCAAGAGACCATGCGCACCTTCCTGCCAGCCTCTGTTTCCCCTTCCCCCCAGCTCAGAGGGGCCACCTTCCCTGGGGGCCCCCACAATCATGCAGCCCAGGGCCTCTTCTCCCTGGGTCATAAGCCCCTGGAGGGAGGGGCCCCATGTTGAGCACCTCTCCCAGCAGGCCAAGCAGTCAATAACCTTGTGATAAATAAAGCTTAAAGAGTTGGTGGGCAGCCACTCTGAGCCTTGCTTTTCTCATCTGAGAAATGGGGAAGGCAGCCTGCCCTGTTCCTTTCTCATAGGCTGGCCTTGGGGATGGTGACCTGGTCTGTAAACAAAGGACAAATACCATGGCAGGGGTGGCCTGAAGGTTGGTGCAGGGGCCCCTGAGGGACGCAGAGACTTGGAGTGGGGCTGTCCTTAGGTATCAGGTAGGGCTGTGGGGTGACCCATGGGCTTGAGCACACAGGCTGTGCCCATAGAAATCCTGGTACAGGCCGAGGCACTCAGCCAGTTCATCCACTTTCAGTCAGTGCCTCCGCCAACTGTGGGCACATTCATTCCTTCCATAGACACTCACACAGCCTGCTGTTCATTCATTCACTCTATACTCATGAGCATCTGCCATGTGCAGGTCCTGGCAGGGAACAAGCAGACAACAGTCTCTATCCCCAAGGAGGGCCTACAAACAGAGGACACACAGTGTTGAAAGGTTGTAAGTGCCATGGAGAAGGGACAGGATGAATTGGGGGGAGGTTACAGTTTTAACTGGGGGGTGGGGGGCAGAGTCAGAGTGGACCTCACTAAGAAGGAGACATTTGAGCAAAGCCTGGAAGGAGAGGAGGGTGACAGCCATGTGGGTGTCTGGGAGAAGAGTGTTCCAAGCAAAGAGAACAGCTAGTGCAAAGGCCCTGAGGTAGGATGTGATTTGAGTAGAGGGAGGAGAAGAGAGTGGGAGGAGAAGAGGTCAAAGGCAACAGGGACCAGGTCAGGCAGGGCTGTTAAATTAGTGTAAGTTGTTGGCCGTTTACTCTGAATGAGATGGGAACCATGGGCTGGCTGTGAGCAGAGGAGGACCAAGCATGACCTGGTCCTGAACTGGTAAGTCCCCTCTGCTGCCTCATGAACAGGCTCCAGTCTCCAGGGAAGGGTGTAAGTGGGAGACCAGTGCAAGGGGTAAGGGCCGGACAGGGTGATGGCTGTGGGGGTGGTGAGACATGCCAATCGTTTGGGTGTAAGAAAAAGAAAGGGGTCCTGAGTGATGACCCCAGGGTGTTTGGTCTGAGCAGCTGGAAGGATGGAGCTCTTGTCAGGGGAAGCTGGGGAAAAGCGGGTCTGGGGGATGATAAGATTGTGGACATGTTGGGTTTAAGACATCCAAGGGGAGATGTGCCAGAGCTGGGTATGTGCACCTGCACAGGTCCTGACTGAGCTGTGCCTGCCCAGGCTGGGCACCAAAGACTGAGCAGACTGCCCTTATCTACTGCCTGCATCCTCTCTCCTCATCTCCCCACCACTGGGAGCACCCTACCCTCCACCACCCAGCATGTGGTGGTGGTCACTGTATGCTTGAGGGCTGGAATTCTGCAGGCCTCATTGTGGGAGCAGCCTGCCTTGGTGCCCATGTGGGTGTTCACAGGGCATTGCCTTGTTCAGAGCTTGCTGCTAGGCCTTGCACGTGCTTGCCCTTTGTCTGGGCCGCCTTCCAGCTCCACGGTGCCATCTTCACCTGGCCAGACTCGTGCATTCTGACCATGGATTCTCCCCCTCCCCAGGGCCTACTGGACTTCTCTTCCCTGACACCTATCAGGTCCTGATCCATATCCCACGTCTGCCTGCCCTGCATGAATTCCAAGATCCAGAGGGCAGGCCTGAATCTGCCTTGCTAACTACCGTATCCCTCCCCAGTGCCCATCCTGCAGCCTGGCACACAGTAGGTGCTTGGTAACCATTTGAATGAATGAATGAGTGAGTGAGTGAGGAGTGAATGAGCTAGCTGGGAGTGGGTTTGACCTGCTTGTCTCTCCTTGAGCCAGCCTCAAGGATAGCAACACAGGCTCACCAGGTAGGGTGACCCCTCTTGATGTAGCCAGCATCCTGGGGCTCCTCCTCAGGAGGCGAGGAAGCCGCTGGGGTGGCACTTGAAGCCCCCTGACCCTTACAGCTGTGGGTGCTGCATGGCGTGCAGAGGAGATTTACATTGCTAAAGGATTCACCACACAGCATCTGCACATTTCCGCCCCACAGCGCGCATGTCAAGGTGGGCTGTGCCGCACACATTCGATTTACATGCAGCTTGGTTCCCTCTGAGGAGCAGGCATGAGCGAGAAGCAAATCCCAGAGGAAGTGGGCCTTATCCCCTACCTGGTCCAGGCTAGCTGGTTGGGGGATTTGAGGGAGCTGGAGCTTGGCTCTGCCTTGAATAGCTCCTGTGGGGTATAAGGAAGGGCTTCCCGATTGCACCAGGCTTTGGCTTGCTGCGGAAGGCAGTGAGGGCCCTGACGTAGGGGTGGGCAAGCCCCCTTCTCAAGGATGGGTGAGGTCATAAATGAGGAGTGGGCCTTACGTGTACCCTATCTCCTAAACCTTGGCTATCGTGGTCCCCTAGGGATTAGGGAGGTCTAGTGGCGTAGGGAAGCGCTGGTGATGCAGTGGTTAAAGAGCTACTGCACGCTACAGCTGCTAACCAAAAGGCTGGCAATTCAAATCCACCAGCCACTTCTTGGAAACCCTATGGGGCACTTCTACTCTGTCTTAAAGAGTTGCTAATACCCATCTGCAAAAAAATGAAACAAGACCCATACTTTACTCCATGCACAAAAACTAACTCAAAATGGATCAAAGACCTAAATATAAAATGTAAAACGGTAAAGATCATGGAAGAAAAAATACGGACAACGTTAGGAGCCCTAATACATGGCACAAACAGTATAGAAAACATTATGAAGAACGTAGAAGAAAAACTAGATAACTGGGAGCTCCTAAAAATCAAATACTTATGCTCATCCAAAGACTTCACCAAAAGAGTAAAAAGACTACCTACAGACTGGGAAAAAGTTTTTAGCTATGACATTTCTGATCAGCGCCTGATCTCTACAATCTACATGATACTGCAAAAACTCAACTGCAAAAAGACAAATAACCCAGTTAAAAAATGGGCAAAAGATATGAATAGACACTTCACTAAAGAAGACCTTCAGGTAGCTAATACATATATGAGGAAATGTTCACGACCATTAGCCATTAGAGAAGTGCAGATTAAAACTACAATGAGATTTCATCTTACTCCAACAAGGCTGGCATTAATCCAAAAAACACAAAATAATAAATGTTGGAGAGGCTGTGGAGAGTTTGGAACACTTCTACACTGCTGGTGGGAATGTCAAATGGTACAACCACTTTGGAAATCAATTTGGCACTTCCTTGAAAAGTTAGAGATAGAACTACCATAAGATCCAGCAATCCCACTCCTTGGAATATATCCTAGAGAAATAAGAGCCTTTACACGAACAGATACATGCACACCCATGTTTATTGCAGCACTGCTTACAATAGCAAAAAGATGGAAGCAACCAAGGTGCCCATCAACAGATGAATGGATAAATAAATTGTGGTATATTTACACAATGGAATACTACGCATCGATAAAGAACAGTGAGGAATCTGTGAAACATTTCATAATATGGAGGAACGTGGAAGGCATTATGCTGAGTGAAATTAGTCAGTTGCAAAAGGACAAATATTGTATAAAACCACTATTATAAGAACTTGAGATATAGTTTAAACTGAGAAGAAAACATTCTTTTGTGGTTACGAGAGGGGGAGGGAGGGAGGATGGGAGAGGGGTGTTCACTAATTGGATAGTACATAAGAACTACTTTAGGTGAAGGGAAAGACAGCACACAATACAGGGAAGGTCAGCACAATTGGACTAAACCAAAAGCAAAGAAGTTTCCTGAATAAACTGAATGCTTTGAAGGCCAGCATAGCAGGGACAGGGGTCTGGGGACCATGGTTTCAGGGGACATCTAAGTCAATTGGCATAATAAAATCTATTAAGAAAACATTCTGCATCCCACTTTGAAGAGTGGCGCCTGGGGTCTTAAATGCTAGCAAGCAGCCATCTAAGATGCATCAATTGGTCTCAACCCACCTGGATCAAAGGAGAATAAAGAACACCAAGGACACAAGGTGATTATGAGCCCAAGAGACAGAAAGGGCCACATGAACCAGCGATTACATCATCCTGAGACCAGAAGAACTAGTTGGTGCCCGGCTACAACAGATGACTGCCCTGACAGGGAACATAACAGAGAACCCCTGAGGGAGCAGGAGATCGGTGGCATGCAGACCCCAAATTCTCATAAAAAGACCAGACTTAATGGTCTGACTGAGACTGGAAGGACCCCAGTGGTCATGGCCCCCAAACCTTCTGTTGGCCCAGGACAGGAACCATTCCCGATGCCAACTCTTCAGACATGGATTGGACTGGACAATGGGTTGGAGAGGGATGCTGGTGAGGAGTGAGCTTCTTGGATCAGGTAGACACTTGAGACTATGTTGGCATCTCCTGCCTGGAGGGGAGATGAGAGGGTGGAGGGGGTTAGAAGCTGGTGAAAAGGACAAGAAAAGAGAGAGTGGAGGGAGTGAGCAGTCTGTCTCATTAGGGGGAGAGTAATTGGGAGTGTATTTTTTTTTTTTAGCAAGGTGTATATGGGTTTTTGTGTGAGAGACTGACTTGATTTGTAAACTTTCACTTAAAGCACAATAAAAATTATTATTATTTTTTTAATAACTTTTATTAAGCTTCAAGTGAACGTTTACAAATCCAATCAGTCTGTCACATATAAGTTTACATACATCTCACTCCCTACTCCCACTTGCTCTCCCCCTCTTGAGTCAGTCCTTTCAGTCTCTCCTTTCTTGACAATTTTGCCAGCTTCCCTCTCTCTCTATCCTCCCATCCCCCCTCCAGACAAGAGTTGCCAACACAATCTCAAGTGTCCACCTGATATAATTAGCTCACTCTTCATCAGCGTCTCTCTCCCACCCGCTGACCAGTCCCTTTCATTTCTGATGAGTTGTCTTCGGGGATGGTTCCTGTCCTGTGTCAACTGAAGGTCTGGGGAGCATGGCCGCCGGGATTCCTCTAGTCTCAGTCAGACCATTAAGTTCGGTCTTTTTATGAGAATTTGGGGTCTGTATCCCACTGATCTCCTGCTCCCTCAGGGGTCCTCTGCTGTGCTCCCTGTCAGGGCAGTCATCGATTGTGGCCGGGCACCAACTAGTTCTTCTGGTCTCAGGATGATGTAGGTCTCTGGTTCATGTGGCCCTTTCTGTCTCTTGGGCTCTTAGTTGTCGTGTGGCCTTGGTGTTCTTCATTTTCCTTTGCTCCAGGTGGGTTGAGACCAATTGATGTATCTTAGATAAAAATTATTTTTTTAAAAAAAAGAGTTGCTATGAGTCGGAATTGACTTGACGGCAATTTTTTTTTAAGTGGTGTAAGGGTCAGGGCCTGGGCTCCAGAGCCAGACTGCACTGGGTTCGAATCCTGGTGCCACACAGACTGGCTGTGCAGCCTTGGGAGAGTTGTTCCACCTCCTCAAACCTTGGGATCCTCATCTGTGAAGTGGGCATAAATCAGTCTACAAGCCAAGGGTGCTGTGTGACTTTAGTAGGAACCGCAAACAAAGCATCCAACACACAGTAGGGACTTCACGTCGTGGGTTCTTTTCCTTGGTGCTCTGCCGCCTGCTGAAGCTGGAGCACCTCTCTTAGCCCTGCCCTTCAGCCTCTCTCCCACTGCAGAGGGAGGTGGTCAGGGCAGATACCAATCTAAGGGTGAGGTGGGAGAGGATGTCTGGGTAAATCTACTTCCAGGTGTTTCCAGAAGGCTCTTCTTTGCCAGGCTTTAATTTAAAGTTCTGCCAAGGGCCTTGTTAATGGGACCAGGCTGCATCCTCAACTTAAGGTAAAGCTCAGTAAAGTGGGATAAGAACTGTGGGGTGAAAAGATGAGGGTGGGGGAAACCTAGGAGGTCTTCCTGGTGGAGGTGGCTTGGCCAGGTGGGGGAGGGATGAGGCCAGATAACAAAGCTGTCCCTGATGGGTTGAGTTCTAAAGTCTCAGCTCAGCCTCTCCTCTGTGCCTGGGAGACCTCAGTGGCCTGTGAGCTTCCACGGGGGTCTCTACCCTGAGGAGGAACGCGTTCTCTGTCTTCCTCAAGGCAGGTGGCTATGTTGAGGACGCACACAGAGGACGGCTATTTGTGGCTCAGTGAGGATTTGACTCATGCTGGGGGATGGGGAGGACGTGCAGGAGGGGAAACAGGGACGTATGAATCACAGACTCTGGCCTGAGTGGCTGGTGACACGTGGACAAGGCCTGCTCTACTACCAGGCTTCAGCTACTGGTTCCAGGGCAGGAACCAGGTGGCCAGAGCCCCTGGGTTCCTCCCTGACTCACCTGGTGACCTCCACAGGTACCTCAACACTACTGTACCAATTCTCACCCCACCCCCAGTCAGGGTGCTTGGAGAGACTAGACAGAGTAGGCTGTGTCAATACGTCTACCTCCTGAAAGCCAGCCTCACTGAGCCTCATCTGCCAGATGGGCCTGGCAGTGGTTACATTCCCATTGTGCTTGGCTACCTGGAGAATATGTTGGGGAGAAAGGGAGGTGCAGCAGACCCAAAAATGACCATGATCTGTATCAGCAACTGGGGCGGGTGGCTCTGAGCCTAGGAAGCAGATAGGAGATCCTGGCAGAGTGGACAGCAGATCCCTACCCCAATGCCCCTGGCCTGGGCCCTTCACTGTGCCCCAGGGAGGCCTCAGCTGGGTTAAGAGCTCCTCTTGCTCATTGCTAAATCCCAGCTCTAGACTTGGGAAATTCACAAACAGCGACACTTGGGTGGTGGCACCCTGGAGACCTATGAGCCTCGGCACCAGGGGAGTTGCCGATTTTATCTTGGACCTCAGGAAGCATTCTCCTGCCACTGCTGGGCATCGAGCCGTAAGCCACTGTCACCGTTTGCATCTGTTTGTTGCTGGGCCTCAGGAGTTTCTCAGGTTAGTGCAATGAAGGCAAAACACAGCAGTGAACTGGGCATGGGGGTGATGGGAGCTGCAGAGGCCCCGTGGGCCCCCAGTCCAGGCCCTCATTTTTTGCACTGATCATTAACTATACTCCCAGCTGTATTTTACAGTGCTACCCTCCAGAACATTTACGCTCCTGAGTTACTCCCTTACTAGTTACGTATTGGGGCTCCAGGTAGGATTTTTTTGGAAAAATTAAAGGTGGGTGAGTCTACTGCCAGAGCAGTTTGAAACCCAGCAGTGTGACCCAACTCTATCAGTCCACAGATGGGAAACTGAGGCAGAGAGAGGGAAGTGGATGAGCCTGTGCAAAGCCCCTGGGTCCAGCTCCAAGAACTAGAATCTAAGTGTGCAAGAGAAGGCGCTGGGAGAGCCATGAATTATGCACAGAAGCCACAGGCCTGGGCAGGCCCATCATAAATGAGCCTTAATAATTCATATGGAGCGGAGCCAGGGAAAGGAAGGGCCTCCCGGGCCAGCCCCAGGGCAGCTGCTGCACTTCCAGCCCCTCCACAGGTTCCCACTGCCCATCCACCTGCCTGCTCCTAGGGCAGCTACACGCAGACTGGGGCAGGGTGGCTGGGAGGGCTCAGCAAAGGGTCAGTTCTTCCAGGTGGGGGAGCAGACAGCTCCTCCCTTAGGGCCCCAGTCCTGGGCAGAGGCAGACAGCAAGTAAGAGAGGAGGTGGTCTAGTGGAATACTAGCTAGAGCAATAACCCGAGGAGGACATCTCGAGAATGGTTGTGCTGGGGAGTACGATTTAAAGTGGGGTGTCAGAGTGGGCCTCGGTGAGCAGGTGGAGGTGAGGGAGGGGCCCTGTGGACGTCTGAGGAAAGACTGTTCCAGGCAGAGGGAACAGTGTGTGCAAAGGGAGCGCACTGGTATGTTCAAGCCACAGTGAGGAAGCCGTTTTGGCTGGGGAACAAGGTTAGGGAGGCCATGGGAGGTGTGGCCACTGGACAGACTTTGGTTTTTCCTTTAGTGTCCTGCAGCAGGGAGTTGACAGAGGAGGGACACCAATCTAATAGGACACTGGTTGTGTGTGGGGCCGGCAGACTTGGGGGGTGCGGGCAAGGCCCGAGGGCTGAAGCCAGAAACCAGCGGACTGGTGACTGCCCTGCTCCAGGAGAGAGAGATGGTAGCCCAGGCCAGGCAGGGCCCAGGAAGTGGTGGGCAAGGGTGGATCCAGGCACACCGTGAAGGTGGAGCCAACAGGACTTTCCAATGGTTTGGATGTAGATGTGAGAGAAAGTGGGTTCCAGGTCACTCTGAGGCTTTGGGTCTTGAACAGCTGAGCCAGGGGTGGTGGGTGTATATGTGTGTGTTGCGTGGAGGGGGCAGAGTAGGTCCAGAGGGAGGTGAGGACCTTGGTTGTAGATACGTTCAGTCTGAGAAGCCTGTTTCACATCCAAGTATCCGTGACACACAGGCAGATGGGCGTCCTCAGGAGAGGTGTCTGTGTAATGCTGACTGGCGTTCATTAGCTGTGCAACCTTGGGCATGTCACTCAATTGCTCTGTGCCTCAGTTTCCCCCTTGGAGGACTGGGGATAATCCAGCTGCTGTGAAGATGAATTATGGCAGTGAGAGCCCCTGCCTGTCACCACTATGATGCCCTACGCACAGGTGCAGGCTCCAGCCAGGGAGGGGCCCAGTCAGACCCCTTGAGACATGGATCCCCAAACGGCCTTTAAAGGCCTCAGGCCACCCCTCCTTGGGCAGAGAGGGAAACTTACCCCTAGAGAGGCAAAGGCACAGAGATGGGTGTGGGCCACAGGGGAGGGCCTGGCACACAGAAGGGGCTGAATGAGAGACTGCCCCTGGGTCCAGGCCCAGGACATAACTCTGGCCAAGCCCTCCAACCCTGGGTCTGGGGCCTTGGTGCCACCCCACCCCCACTTCCTTTGCGGAGCAGTGTTTTCTTTCCTGCTGTGTCCCCATTTCTTCTCCCCTGCTCCTTGGTGCCTTCTCCAGGTTCCCCTACCCAGTACTGTTGGGGCGGCTAGAGCAGTCCCACTTAAGGCCCTCTCCCTGCTGCTGGAACAACTGAGACCAGGCTTGGGAGAGGGGCTGCTCAGGACCCCTGTGGCTGTCAGTGTGGCAATAAGGATATGTTACCACTTTTTGCTGCCCCTTATTCCATTTACTTTCTAGACCCAAGTGGGGAAAGGGTGTACCCAAGGTCACACAGCTAAAACAATTCAGGCTCAGGTCAACCTTCAACCTCGTCTTCCTAACTGATGGTGGCAAACCGCTTTCCTCTTTCTCAGGCTGAACATGCCTGGCTGAGGCCTTGTCTCTTCCACGCAGTCCTCCCTGGTTGCTGGTACCCCAGTGGGCCCTTGATCCTTGCTTGTCTGCACTGATGGGGTGGTGTTTGGCAGAGTGTTGTGGTTATTTGCTGTGTGACCCTGGACACTCTCCATTCCTCTCTGGGCCAAGTGGGCTTGCCTGGGCTCTCCAGCCCTGAGAGTGACACTGCTCCCTGGCTGCAGACCTTGCTCCTTCCCTGGGCTCCTGCTCACCCCCTCAGTCTGTTATGAATAAGTATCGCACTGGACCTGGCACCCTAATTAAAGCCGGATGACTGTTCACAGTGAGTCTGAGGGAGGAGGCACAGGCTTGCTGCCTCCCATCTGAGCACCAGTTAGAAATGACAACTCTTTCGAAGCAAAGAAAGGGAAGGGACGGTCGCATAATTAATAACCTCATTAAGGAGTGGTATTTGGGCAGGGTCCCAAGACACACATAGTTGAGGCCAATGGATTTGGACTAATTCGAGCTTCGGCAGCACCAGCCCCCTTCCCCATCTCCTCAGGGTCTCTGAGGATCCCTCGTGATAAATGGGCTGGCTTGACACCTGTGTGCACAGGATGAGTGGGTGTGGATGGTGCTCCTGTGGGGTCGTGTTGCTCACATTAGGGGTCCCTTCAGCTGGATCACAAATAGATGGAAGATGGGCCAGTTCCCTTTGAGTCCCATGCCTCAGTTTACCTGCTTATGCAGTAGTGGGCAGCTAGCTGGGGAGCCTTTTTCCAATGTGAATCAGCTGAGCAAGCATGCCCGTCTCACCCTGGCCTCAGTTTCTCCTCCCTAATCTATACAACGGGAGGCCCAGCGCTGACTGGTCTCTGCATCTCTGAGCCCAACGGCCTGGAGTGGCTTGGCCCAGTTGGCCTCTTGGGAATAAGTGACTTGGCCAGTGTTACGGATTGAATTGTGTCCCCTCCCCCACCCCCAAAAAATATGTGTTTTAAATCCTAACCTCTATGCCAGTGGAAACCCTGGTGGCGTAGTGGTTACGTGCTACGGCTGCTAACCAAAAGGTCGGCAGTTAGAATCCACCAGGCGCTCCTTGGAAACTCTATGGGGCAGTTCTACTCTGTCCTATAGGGTCGCTATGAGTCGGAATGGACTTGACGGCACTGGGTTTGTTTTTTTTTTGGTTTATGCCTGTGGCTCTGATCCCATTTGGGAATGGGTTGTCTTTGTTATGTTAAAGAAGTAGGATTAGCGTAGGGTGTGTCTTGAGTCAATTTCTTTTGAAATATAAAAGAGGTTAAACAAGCAAGACAGCAAGAGATGGGGTAAGATAGACGCCAAGACACACAGAGATCTCCAAAGAACGAGGAAGCGGAAGCTGAAGAGACAAGGACCTTCCTCCAGAGCCGATAGAGAGAGAAAGCCTTCCCCTAGAGCCGGCGCTCTGAATTCAGACTTCTAGCTTCCCAAACTGTGAAAAAATAAATTTCTGTTTGTTAAAGCCATCCACTTGTGGTATTTCTGTTATAGCGGCACTAGATAACGAAGACAGCCAGGCTATTGCCCTCTGCCAACCCTGTTTGCTTCAGGAGGCTGTGATCAAAGTGGAATTGGGATGGGGACTGCCCTGGGCCTTTGAGCCCTGCAAGACACCGAGACCCTGAGTCTCCCCTCCTGAGCAGACAAGCAAGGACACTCACTACAGGAGACCCTGACCCTTCCAGTAAGGTCTCCGTAGGTCGGGGGTCTCTGAGGCAGCACAGGAAGGGCCTGCAGTCCACCTGGAGCCCCCAGTCTTAGGGGGAGACACAGCCACCCCACTGTTTGTGAGCTACAGGTGCAAGGAGGGAGATTTGGCTGTGGGGAGAGCAGCCCTGCCCTCTGGGTGGGTCTGTGTGTGGGCATTCACCCCCGTTAGCATCCCTTTCACACGGCAGTGTTTTCCACCTGTCTTCTTTTTGGATCCTGGGAGGTGGCAGGACAGTAAACTTTATGTCCATCTTCCAGATGGGAAAACTGAGGCCTAACAGGGTACATCTAGTCTCAGAAGGGCCAGAGGTAGATCTAGGTGCTCAGTTTAGTGCAGAGGCACATCTGCCCAAGTGGTCAGGGAGTACCCTCCCAAAAGAGGTAGCCCTGGAGATGCCACCATCTGGAGTGTGTCCCTAAGCTTCCTGCTATTGGCAGCAAGGCTGAGGCCTCGGGGAGGAGTCAGGTGCCCTGTCAGCTCTAAGTGGCTGTTGGGGGAAGCACATCCTCTCCAAGCTGGGTGGAGCGAGTGGCCCTTTGCCCTCTCACCAGCTTGCCTGGCCCTGGGGCCAGGTCAGCCTAACACAGCTGCTCTCTCTTCCCAGCTTTCTTGGGCTGTCTTCATGTCTGTCTCTCTCTTTGTGTCTCTCTGTCTGTCACTCCCGCTTTCCTGTCCTGCCCTGTCTGTCTTTCTTTCCCGTTGAGAAGACTTCGAAGGCACCAAGGTGGGAGGTGGGAGGCCGGCTGAAATATAATCAGAATAATTAAATAGCACTTTATTTTAAATCATTGCCTCCCCTAGAGCTGGGAGAATAATTGGCCAGCTTGTCACGAGAGAAGCAAGGGACCTGTGGGTTTTCAGCTGTCACTGCCTCGAAAATATTCTAGCCGTACACTGCTCCCTCCCACCGCCATTGCCAAGTTTGGTTCACAGTGCCCTTGGCAGTAAGTGGCTTCCCCTGCGCGTGCTCCCCATAATCCTCTCCTGTTCCCCACCACCCCCCCCCCCCCCCGCACCCGCCGCACCAATCCTGCCCTGGAATCCACCCCCCTACCTCACATACTGTCCCACCCTCAGCACAGGATGGCTGCCTTGCTGAGTTGTCGGGAGGGCTAGAGACTGTGTATGGGCCCCCAGTGGAGTGGGGCTCTCCAGGTAGGCTGCCTGGTGGAGGCGCCCTGCAGCAGGGCTTTGATGGCAACAAATGATTCCATGTGAGTGGTGAGGAGTCTTTGCAGTGGCAGAGCTTGGGGATCCCAGCAGCTTGGCTTCCCTGGAGATGGGGAACCCAAATCTGCCTGGAGACTTATGGGAAAACCCCCCCTCACATCTGCCCCCTCCACCACCAACAGCTCTCACCCTGCCAGGCCTTCACCTCCTGCCTCTCCCTGGTCTGCCCCTCTCAGCTCCTGAACAAAGCTCCCTCCCTCCCCTTCTCGCCTCTCTGCGAGGTCCAGCCGCCCACACCCACCCGTGGCCTCTGAGGGTGAACCTGTCTCTGGTTTTTTGATTTGTTTAATTATAGATGAGTTTTCTGCATAATTTATTCCAAAAGCTTGGATTATACTGTGCAATTAAAACACATTCTGATCAACAACTTCACGTATAAAATTAACAACTGGCAACAGTTTAATCTATGCTGCTGCATCTGCACCCTGGCTTCCCCCTTCTTCCCTCCTTCTCTTGCCCCATCTCTTCCCCTTCTCTTCTTCCTCTCTCATGGACCCCTGTCTTTCTCTCCCTCTCCTCCCCTCGCCCTCTCCTCCACCCCCCAGTGAGTATTTGCATCTGGTCCTCTGACTCCTCCCCCAGCTCACACTGCAAGGTCTCAGAGTGGGAGGCCCCACCCAGTGCTCTGCAGTCAGACCTGGAGCCCTCTGGCTGGGTGTCAGCTGCCTGCTAAAGGGCGTCCTCAGCCCAGCTCCTCACCCCATGCCTCCTTGTCTCATGGTGTCACCTCCTCTTCCCTTACCCACTCTTCTTAGTTCTGAACCGAGTCCTGGAGACCAAGGCCTGGTGTCCCACAGCACAGGGTGTCTTGGGCTGCATCTCCTTCTCCTCCGGCTGCCTTCAGCCTACTGGGCTTAGACACCCAAATCGGCCTAGGAGGCCATAACCTGGGGAGCAGAGGGTTAAAAGGAGCCATTCTACTGCCACCAGCACCAGTTGCCCTTGCTGATCCTGACTCAGGTCAACCCCATGTGTGTCAGGGTAGAACTGTGCTCCATAGGGTTTTCAATGGTTGATTTTTTTTTTAGGTGTAGATCTCCATTAGGGGAATCCTCTTCCAAAGCACCCTCCCTCCACTCCCCCCCCATCCCCCGCCCCCAAGCGCAGGCATTGGTCAAAGATGTCCTTAGAACTGGAAGAGCCCTTATTGGATCAGCTTCTAGCCCTCAGGGGACTGCCCAGTAATAATACTGCCATCAAGATTTCCATGTGGATTTGTGGTTTGCACTCAGAGTATCTTCAATTCCATTAAAAGTGTTCATCCAAAAGGCCATTACCACCCTTATTTACAGATGGGAAAGCTGAGGTTGACAGCTGGCAGAGGCAGCCTGTCCCTCAGGCTTTCCAAGAGGCCTCATTCTTCCAGCTGACCCTGTCATAGAGCTGATGGTATGGCCCCACACCCATGCTTTAACTTGCTGGGAGCCTCAGTTTTCTTGTCTCTAAAATGGGGGCACAGTGCCTGCAGCTCCCTGGGCTTGGGCACGTTGGAGGACACAGTGTCAATCACTAGCCTCTCCCTCCCGCACTAGTCATCCTGCTGGCTGCAGCAGCCCTGGCTCCACGTGCCTCCTCTTGGGCACTCTCCCTTCATTGTCTTGCTAATTTGGCTCTTAGAGATAAGCAGTGTCATGTCCACGAACAGCATGGAAAATCACAGGGAGGTCAGTAGCCAGGTAGCTATCAGGTGGGTCTCCTGAGTTGGGAGTGTGACTGGTGGGCAGCAGTTCAGCCAGGGAGGCATTGGCAGAGCAGGGTGGGCACTTGGGCCTAAGCTGATGGGAGTCCTGGCAGGATTTGGCCACTTTGCCTTTGACCCAGCAGGGCATGGGTCAAAGGGCATGTCCCCCATCTATCCATAGCCCCAAGCCATTCTGCTTGAGTGAGTGGGACTGGGCCTGGCCAGAGTAGGTCTTGGCCTTGTGGGTGGTTTCTCGGGGCAGAATCACTGCAGGTGCACAGTCTGCTCCTGGCCTCCTCCCTGCTGTGTGCCACCCCCTTGGAACTGACAGTGGGACATAGGCCAAAACCTGGAACCCACAGAGTCCCATCTCTGTGATAGTGAAATGAATTATCCATCATGTTCTTTTTAACTCTTGGGCACACACATTGCCTTCCTAACTGGGTTTGTTTCAGGCGAATAATTGGAGTAACTTGTTTCCCTGGCATTGTGCTGATGGGCAGTGGAGCTGGGGTCTAGGGTGTGCCTGTCAGGCCCAGGGCACCAGGTTAAGGGCTTAAGCCACCCCTAGAGGAGGGGTGAGTGTGATGTGTCCCAATGAGCCATGGGTGGGCAAGTCCCTGAAGCCCATTCTACAGCTACTCAGTCTGGGGTGGGGGTGGAGAGACGCTGTGTGTGTGTGTCTGTGTGTCTGTGTGTGTGTGAGAGAGAGAGAGAAAATTCCTTGGGAAGAACTGTACCTTATCCAGAGATTTGGCTCTTCTAAAAACTTTTTCAGTGTTGAAATATCCTTTTTAGGTGAAATGATGGTGATTATAATAATAATGTGCTGTCTGAGCAAAATAAAAACTTGGCAGGCATGTCTGGTCTCCCAATTAATTTTTTTTTTTTTTTAACTTATCTGTGACATCCTAGAACTTGAAACCTATAAATATACTAGAAAAAAGTCAACAGCCTGGGGTGGAATCAGTGGTGTGCTGGTAAATGATCACAATTCACTGTCCATGGGGAAAAGCCCTGATCTGTAGTGTTTGCCAATTTACGTGGTGTAAATACTTCCATTATGGCCCATCTCAAGCCCCCAAGATGACTATGCTGAATGCAGAGGTGGGAAGAGGTGCACATAGTCAGCTCTTGCAAGCCAGTGCAAGCTGACTCCAGCACACCCCCGGGTTGAGTCCTGTGTCTACAACTTCCTGGGTAGGTGAACTTGGGCAGGTCACCCTCTGTGCCTCAGTTTCTTCCCCTGCAAGTTGGGAATGATAATGTTTGCGTATTTATAAGGACTGAAACAAAAGAGAGTAGGTGACCAGTTGGCACACCACTTTTTACATAGTAGATACGCAATAAATATTAACCTCAGGAAGGGTTACTTGTGGTTAATTATGATTGGTGTTTTGTCCTCTGGACCAGTGAGTGGTGGAGGTCAGGGTCAGGGCCAGGCAGAGCTAATGGCTTCCTCTAGAGATGAGCTTCTTGACCCATGGCTGTTTGTCTGCCTCCTGCCTGGCTGCACGTAAGACTGTGCACTGGCCCATCCCTCAGCACTCCTTTTCAGGAGCACAAAACAGCCGCCTGCTACACTGTCCACCCACAGCCAGAGCCAAGTGACCAGCGCCTGGGGGACAGGGGCCAGGCCAAGCAGGCTCTCCCTTCTCTGCTGTGCTTTGCCCTCCCCAGGCTGGTGGCTGAAGCCTGATTGCCCTTCTTAGCCCAGCCGGCAGCCGGGCCTCTGCCCTGACTCAGGGTTAGATTTTTTCCCCTGCGGCTGGTAGCAGAGGTGGGAATCAGGCTCAGCTGGCAACAAGCCGAAGCTAATACCTCTTTCTTTTGATGTTGATTCTTTTTTTCCATCACGGTCCTGACATTCAGCTTGGCAAATTGCAATTAGTGATCCGCCAGTCTCCTGCTCCAAGTTCCCATGCCAACAGACCCGGGCACACAATGGCACAGGCCCAGCCCTCAGCCACAGGCCTAAGGAAGGATGTGGGGCAGGGGGCCAGGGTAGAGACTTGGGCTCTTCTGACCCGGTGAGTCAGAAGGGTGTCAAGGCTCCGAACAGCAGTAGGGGAGGTGGTGGGCCCAGGGGTGTGTTGGGACCAGACACAATCCCCTGACCCTGTGGCTCCTAGGGTGCCCCTCCAGCTCAGACATCCTCTCCCGAGCCTTGTGGGCTGTGCTTGACCTGTGGCTTATCTAAATCTTTGTGGTAATTCTCCCTAAAGGGGCCTTCTGCAAAATGGGAGTGTGTCACGTGGGATAGAGAAGTTGAGGTACGTTTTCAGCTGCATTAGGGCAGCCCATGGCTCAGGAAGCCATGGTCACAGTAGGGAATGCATTTGGCCAAGTGGAGAGCATCTCTGTGGCCAGCCCAGGGCAGGAACCAGGGAGATGTTACTGACTTGACCTGGCACTGCCTGAAGGATGGGGGGATCCACAGGAGGTTTGAACAGGCCAGGTTCTTCTGCAGATACTATCCCTGTTCCTGGGTGTGGAGCAGAGGATACAAGGCCATGTGACCACCTGTCCCTCCTGGTCACTCATAGCTTTAGGATCCCTGTGCTGTGTCCTTGCCCAGCCTATTCTCACCTGCTCTCATAATACCCTAAGAGGTGGCCCCAAATTAGTCCAACATTCCAGAGGTGGAAACTGAGTCACAGGTGGGTTAAAACAAGCCCAAGGTGGCGCCAGTGTAAAGGGAGACCTGCTCGGGACAGTGGCTCAGGTAAAGGATTTATGGGGCTTGCCAGGCCCCAGAAAGGGACGAGGTGGTCTGAACTGAACCAATGGGTGGGCGGTACATGTGGGGCATCCAGTGGTGAGCCTTAGGTCAGTATGTTTACAGGATGCGGAAAGGCGAGGGCTATCTGAGCTGGAAGCGCCCCACATCCATTGCTCAGATAAGGCCCAGAGGGGCAGGGACCTACCCCAGGTCACACAGCAACTTGGTGGTGGCAGCAGAGACTGGTGCTCCCTCCCACTCCCCGGACCCCACCCGGCCTCAGGGATAGGAGGCCCTAAGATCCAGCCAGATCCACCCAGCCCACTCATACCTTCCCTCCTCCCAGTGTCCAGAAGTTCCCATGTTCGGAGCCTCAACATCAAGGGCTGGCTCTTCATGGTAAAAAACAGTCTCCCTGCAGGCATCTTTGAGGCACTGAACTCCCTCAGAGCGTTTAAAATACAATCCTCTCTTCTCCTGGCAGTCCAATGGTGCATGAGGAGAGCCCGGGCCACCGGGTCTGGACTTCAGAGGGAAACCACAGGAGTGCTTTGGGCCTTGCTTCTGCTTTTCCCCTAGTGAAAATTGGGCTCTGACGGGATGGCTGCCCCTGGTCACTCCTGGGTGGCTGGGGCTGGGCTATTCCCGCACCTGGTGGGCTCTCCTGACACTTCTCTCCTCTCTGCATGCAGGATGCAGCATTGGGCCCGGCGCCTGGAGCAGGAGATCGATGGTGTAATGCGGATTTTTGGGGGCGTTCAGCAGCTCCGAGAGGTAAACTTGGCACAACTTGCGTTCCCTTCAGGGACTCTCTTCCAAGTGGGAATTGACAGGGATGGAAGAGGTCAGAAATAAGGAGCTAAGATGATTTGGCGTTGTGGAGGTCCCAGTCTGGGGACACTGCTGGGCCTGTGGGGGCAGGTGAGGGAGATCACCAGGAAAGCAGTGGATTCCTTGGGTCTTGGTCTGCTCTTCTGGAGGTCACTGTGTTTAAGCAGTAATGGGTGGGCTCTAATGATGACTGTTGTCTCTGGGAGGTGGTCACAGGGACTTTTAGGGTTCCCCAGCTGGGCTCAGGTGGGTGAGGTTTGTGCTTGAGGCAGAGGCTAGGGTGGAAGGCCAGGCCCGCGAGGGTTCAGATGCAGATGTGGAGATGAAAGCCAGAGGGACTGTCCATGGAATGAGCGGGCGGCTGGGCCAAACAACCCCAGATAGTGGTGCCACCCACTTTTAGCCTGGAGATAGGTTGGAAGCCTGTGCTTGGAGAGATAAGGGATCAAGGGGTGGGAGGGGTGACTGATGAGGTGCAAGCGACCACATTCATCCTGAGAGATTATGTTAATGTTTGAAATAGTGATGTGAGGAGCAGGCTATTCATCACCCCCAGAAGGCTGCAAAATGTGTCGCTGTCAGGCCACGGGCTCCTGAGCTATCACTCTTGACGTGGCTCAGGAGAACTGAGCTTTGGAGTGGTGGGGGTGGAACTCTGGGGTTCCTGTGGGGGCATTGCTAGGGGCTTGAACCAGGAAGTACTAACCAAAAGTGAGCAGGGGGATTAATGGTGATCTCCTGCTGATGACCTGCTTGGGAACTACAGGATAAACCAAATCATTGACGGTGGTTCAGCAGAGTCTAGGCCTAGCTAGGAAGTCTGGCTGGAGGATGTGGTGGTGAGAATGGCACATGGGAAGAGGCCAGGCTCAGGCCGAGGTGAATATGCCCCCTTTTCTAGAAATCAAATTTGAATTTCCCTTGTTGATCGTTTTTATTCCCACAATGTGTTCCCTTCCTTCCTGATGGGACTTGAGTGATTCCAGACACTTCCACCAATGAACACATCCTCCTACACCTACCCACCCAGCAGTCACCAAGGTGACTTGGACCTGGGGTCTGACTCCCATTCCAGGATGCTGCTCCTCCTCTGGCTGTACTTTCCTCTGAGAAGGCTGAGCCAGGGCGGTGAAGAGCCGGCTGGGGCTGGGCCATGGTTGATGTGGCTGTGGTCAGCATAGTGGCTGGAGGAGAAGTGCTGACCTGGCATTCCCAGCTCCTCCTGGCAGCCCCTCTGCCTGCCCACGACTGCCAGCTCTCCAGCAGCTCTGTGTCCTGCTCCAGTTTTTTCTCACCTGCTTCCTCAGCCTCTTACTTCCTGCTGACAGCTCCAGGCTGCTTCTTGGCATGAGGCCTCTGGTGAGGTGGGTGGGGGGAAGGGCAGATGGGAGGGTCTAGAGACAGAGGGTAACTGCATGGGAGCAGGAGGGAGCTAATGGGCCATCTCCCCACCCCTACAATCCTCCCAGACCTGGACTGTGCCACCACCACTCTTCTTCCCATGCATGTGACAGGGCCTGTATGCCTAGCCCATGCCCGGCTCTGATGGCTTGGGAGGATGCTTGGAGCAGACCGTGCTTTGCCAAGATGACAGCCTCAGCCCCCACTGGGGCAGCCCCTCCACGGGCCTCCCTGAGCTGGTTTTGAGCTGTCTCCCCAAACACCTACATCTGGGATGGTCCCTCCAGGGCTGCCCTCTCTGCCCCTGTCCTAGGGGCCACCCCACCCCTAGAAGCCCAGAGCCACGAGGGCTGGCAGCTGCAAGAGTGCAGAAACTGCAGACGGTGGCTTTTGGGAGCGTTTTCCCTGCCTGGGCACCTTCCTACCCCTGAACTCACCACAACCCTATGGGGAATGACTGGGTGCAGACTGTGGTCCATTTTACAGGTTGGAAACTGTGACATACCTGGCGGGGGGCGGGGAGGCTGTCCACAATGACCTCATCTATCCCCAGGGTCAGCACATACTAGGAGCTCCTCTATCATCCCTCCCCCATGTTTAGCCAGACACCTCCTGAGACACGCCCTCCTGGGTACCCGAACCTTCCCCAGCCAGCCCACTCCTGCCTCAGACAGGCCAGAAAGGTGTGGGCCCTGCATAGCCTGCCCCCTCTGGAACCCCTGGGCGCTGAGTGATGTCTCCTGAGCCCCTTCTCCACCCTCCTCCATCAGCACCATATTGTCCCCCTCGGGGTGGGGGAGAGCAGAGAGCATATGCTTAGGCTCTGAGCTCATTTACATAATGAGACTGATCAGGATGAATAATTCATCAGGTGCCTGGGGGTACTTGGGGGAGGATGTGGAGATGGCAGTCTCCCCACTCCAAAGCCCAGGTCACTTTGATGGGTACAGCCAGGGACAGCTGGGTGCCCAGGGTAGAAGGGGGACAGTTCTGGGGTCCTTGTGGAAAAGCAAAGCGGAAGAATTTGTCATCAGACATAAAGAAGAACCAGTGGCTTGTTAGTTGCACAAGCCCTGGAACGACTTCCTGAGACCATCCTTAGAGGGTCTCTGCAGAAGGAAGTGAGATCGGCTGCCTGGGGTGAAGGTCGGGGATAAGAGAAGAGCTGGGGGTTTTTACGGGCTGTGAGCAGAGACCCAGGACTGCTACATCTGGGGACTCCAAGCCACCTTCTGAGGAGGCACTGTGGAGAAATGGGGTTGGGGAAGGTGTGTCAAGGCAGAGAAACAGGCCTGGGGCCAGCCTGGAGGAGCCATCTGGGGCTTCCCCTCCCCCAGGCAGAAAGCAGGACCTCAGGACTCAGATCCGTGACCCCAAATCTCCCATCTCTCACCCCCAAAACCAAACCAAATCGAACCTGTTGCTTTTGAGTCAATTTTGACCAATAGCGACCCTATAGGACAGAGTAGAACTGCTCCATAGGGTTTCCAAGGAGCGCCTGGTGGATTCGAAATGCCGACCTTTTGGTTAACAGCAAGTTCTTAACCACTGAGCCACCAGGGCTCCACCTCCCTTCCCGCTGCTGTGCTTTTCAGGACAGTCATGTTGATTGAGACCAATGGAAAATGGCATTTCTGAATCAGTGATGCCTCCACAGTCCCATCTTGTCGCGTCCACCCTGCACCCCGTCTGCTCACTGCTCCCCGGGAATGTGTAATTAATATTTGCAGAGTGCCACATCTGGACCTGGCTCCTGGCGTGGACCAAAGTCTGGTCACATTAAGGCCCCTTTCCCGTGGGGTTCAGGGAGGCGGGGACAGGGCCTCTCTGCAGGTGCCTTTGCCACAGGCCCCTCCCATCCCGCCTTGCACATGCATGCTCACACACTGGCTCTAGGTATGCTGCCTGAGGCTGTGGTCTGCATCCATTTGGGGAGAGGGCTCCCCGGGAAGCTCGCATCCCAAAGGGTGTCAGCAGTGTCCAAGAGTGCCAGGGAACCTAGAGGGGCTGGAATAGAAAAGGAGGAAGGAAGCTGGGATTGGGGAAGCACCAGAGGACAAAAGCAGCCCTGGGAGGGCCAGGCAAGGTGGATACAAGCTGTTATGACTCCCTGACTCCATAGCTGGTCCTTCCATCAGAGCACATGGCTGGTTACATGCACCCCAAAGAGGCAGGCCTGCAGCTCCATGGCCCGGTGGACCCCTACCCACGCATGGGCCATCCCAGCTGAAGCGCTCAGTCAGATGGGGGGTGGTGAGGAAGCCCCACCGAACCCCATCACAGCCCCTCCCCAGGGTTCCTGCAGCCCCAGCACACCCCTCACTGTGCAGCCCCCACCCCGCCATCCAGCCAGCCTCCCCCTGTGAGACCCAGGAGCACCCTCCCCTCTCCTGGCGTAAATGATCAGGATGTGGGGCACGTCAGGGTGGGGGTGAGGAGGGGCATGGGTGTGAAATCCTCTGCTGGGTAGGAATTGCTGCCGCTCGCCTCCCTAAAAACCCACATATATTATTCTTTAATGGAAAGTTAATTGTCTTATTATTCCCTCCATATGGTCCTCTTGCTCGGCACCCAGCAGGGATGCATGGGGCTGAGGGGGGCACTCCTGGAAGGGTGTCTGAAATGCAGTGAGGCCGTTGCTTGAGCAAAATGGGGTACACAGAAGCAAGTACACGGGCGCCTGGCCAAAGCCTGCCTCGGCCCCTTCCTTGACCCCCAGCCCAGCCTGCTCCCCACCTTTTTCCTTCCCAGGCCTTGCCATGGGGGTGACCTTTTCTGATATGCTCCCCTCTGTGAGTTCTGGGAACCCGTCTTTCTGAGTACTGCATGGAGAGACACAGAGTTAGAGGGGGGTGGGTATTGCCCTTCTTCCCCCCATACACATACCCCACTGTCACCTGCAGGAGAAAATTCCATTTTTGAGAGGCTTTTCAAAAGCCATTTTGTCTGTGGCAGGAGCTCCCGCCTGAGGGCCGGCTGGCTGGCATGGGTCTCCCGCACCCTTTCCTCACCACACACACACCCCACCAGAGGCGGGGCCAGGGGGCCAGGGGGTGATGTCTTGGGATGCCTGCACCAGGGATGTTGGCTCATGCTGACCAAACCTTCCATAGACACCAGCTGCCTCACCCAGCAGCTCTTCGGGGGCTGCTGAGGCTGGGGCCCCAGTCCCTTGCCATGCCTCCCCCTTCCTGCTCCCCGGGGTATTGGGTCAGATCAACCTCCAGGCAGGAGGGGACCTGGCATGAGCTAGAGGTTGCACCTATGTGCAATTCAGAGCCTCCTGGTCCTGGAGGCTTGTCAGGGGACAGCTAGGGCAGGGAGCCCTACTAGGAGGCTTCTGGGATTCTGAGATAGTCCTAGCAGGGAGTTGCCACATAGCTTCCTGTGTAGGCCATGGGTGTTGAGGGGGTGAGCCGAGGGAAGAGGCACTTCTGGGTGAGATTAGCAGACCCAGTGGCTGGTGGTACAGCATGGTGGGTAGAGGGATTGTCAGCTTCCAGCTTGGGCCAAGCAGTGACCGTGGGGCCATGTCACTGCATCCTCCATCTGTCCAAGGTCAGTTCCCAGGGGATGGAGGAAAGGATGTTGCCTTGCCTCTCTGAGCCTCAGTTTCCCCATCTGTGAAATGGGACGTGAGTGGTCTTGTCCTAATGGGGAAACATGAGGATCCCCGGGGAGCGGGGATGAGGAAGGGCTGCAGACAGAGCCCCGGAGATGTGGGAGTACTTTTGTACTCCCCACCACCAGTTACCTGTTCTCTCAAATGTTGGCCACAGTTTTGGAAAGCTTAGATGCTCAAGGCATCTCCTCCACCCAGCTCCGTCCAGGATCTTGGGACTTAGCTCCTCCCTGCATCTATGACTTCTTTTGGGGGAATCTGACCAGGATATGACCAAGGGCTACCAGGCAGGGGCAGGGCTTGGAGAAACAGGGCTTTGTGGACCAGGGAAGGGTGCATGGCCTCTTGGGCCAGCAATCCAGGGAGCCAGCTGCAGAGGCAGCCCTGGGGGAAGATGGGTGGAGATGAAGGGGAGGGTCCATATGTCCCATAAGAGGCCCTTGAGCCCATTTCGCACATCAGTCAACGAGTCAGAAGCTTGTCCCCCAGACCCTGTGGACACAAGAAAGGGGACAGGGGCTTGGCTGGCAGCAGGGTAGGAGGCAGTATGAAGCCATCAAGTTCTGGCCAGCCCCTGGTATTGCCACTGAGAATGGGGAGGTTAGTGAGTCAGAAAATGGAGTGGCCAGGGCCAGGACTGAGAATCAGGGGTTCTTCTTGGGGATGCAGCTCCAAGAACTACCGGAAGGTTCTCTGCCTGGGGCAGGGGGCCCTTCAGTTTAAGAGAGAGACATTTTCTGAAGTGAATGCCCCTCAATTCTTCTATCTGGGGAATCCGGGAAGTTTGTCTGTCAAGCTTTTCTAAAGCAGGACCCCCTGCATGGGGAGGGCGTTCAAAATGAACACGCTGGCCCTCTTCTGGGGTCCTCAGAGAGGCTGGCTTTGCAGCAAACAGCTGGGGGTGGGCTCTGACGGAGACCCAGCTCTTGTAGCTTGTTGAGGAGTGACCAGACTCTTCTCCTCCCCCATCCATCTCTGGAGAGTAATGGGGCTGCCAGGGGACCGGTCTGAATGACCAGGGGTGGGGGAAGGAGAACAGGGACGAGTATGGTGTGGGTTTCTGTGCTGGGCCCCTGGGGACAGCTGACCTGAGCTGAATGCCTCCCCAGCCCCCACCGCTGTCCACTGCTAGATCAGTGGCAGCCACTGGGACACTTGCCTGAGATTCATGGAGCTCCAAGCACTTGGTGGAGTCAGAGAAGTAACTGGTTTTGACAAACCAGAGCCAGCCTGGGGGCAGCCTGAACAACACTTACCATGACCACGCAGGAAACGGAGGCTCGGTGTGGCCTCCCTCCACACTCTCTGAGCATGGCTCCCAACTCCTTGTGAGCAGGATTTAATGTTTGGAGAAGATTACAGAGCCACAAACCTCCTGTATTTCTGTACCTCTGTCCCAGCCCTGGGACCTGGCAGCTCTGAGGAGGGCTGGCCTGCTCCCTGTAGAAGGTGGAGACTGGGGCAGGGTGGATCCTGGGCAAACCCCTTATGCCCCCTCCTTGTCCATCCCAAGTGGCTGACCTTCAGGACTTGAGTGCCCGGCCTCCTGCCAGGAGTGGTGGGGAGGAGGGACTGGGACCCCACCCAAAAGGATGCTCACTCTGGGTGGAGAAGCAGGCTACGAACACACATGTAGGTGTACATGTATACATGCACAGTGAACATGTATACCCACAGGCGGGTACACACATGTACACACATGTCTGCAGCGCACACACATGTACATATGTGCCCACAAGGTGGGCACTGAGCAGATGCTCAGCTAATAACTGTTCAATGGATGGGTAAGGGAAGGACAGGCACCTAGCAACTGAGAAGGGAGAGATCAGGGCTCTTACTCCATCCCACAGAACCCTCACGGCAGAGCCTTAGTGCCAGCTGCTTGGGAGAGATAGGCTTTCGTGGGGTCTGCCAGGACTCAGCCCCACCAGACAGGCCTTTGGTTGCTCTGTGTGAGGGAGTAGACGACCCTGGAGGAGAGCTGACCGCACGGAGTATGCTAACTACCCAGACACATCTGGGGCCTGGAGAGGCTGGGCCATTCCTGGAGGGACATGAAGGTGTGTGGCTCTGGACAGGGGTATTGAGGAGCCTCCCATAGTCCACCTGCCACTTTCCTCACCCACCCCCACCCCCAGACAATCTCTTCTTCCCCAACTCCGCCTTCCCTACTCCAGGCCTTTCCCCAGCTTTAAACCCAGCCCACAGCTCCCCTCCTCCAGGAAGCTCTCCAGATCAACACGGAGGCCAGTGAGATGTTCCCCACTCCTTTCTGCCTCTGCATCCCTGGGGTACACATAGAAGGTGGGTCTGGAGGACCTCTGGTGGGCTGGTCAAGTCTCCCCATTGTATGGGGTGGGGAGACTGTGGCTAGAAGGGCAGGGCCATGCCCGGGTCTGCCAGAGTCCAGCTGACCACAGACAATCAGGCCTAGAAGGCAACCGACCCATGGTGATCCTCGTTCCCCTTTCTCCTGGCTCACTGGGAGACAGAGTCCCTGACCTGCTGAGGCCTGTGTGAGGTGGGATGTGGGCTGATCATAGTGTGCCTGTGGAAGAGAGTGTGCAAGATTCGCGACACTGCACATGGGAGTGTGAGTATGCATGCGTGTGCATGTAGAAGAGAATGTGTGAGCCTGTGTGTGTGTGCATGCTACAAGTGCAGGTATAAACAGGTGAGTGTGTCTGTGGAAGGGAGCATTTGAGCCTCCATGCATGTTGCATGGGGGGATGTGACCAGGCACACGCATGCACATTTACATGGATGAGAGCATGATCCTGCATGCATGCATCATGTATGTGAGAACATGACCAGGTACACGTGTGCGTGTGTGTATGTAGATGAGAGTGTGTGGCTCTGCGTGCCGTGTGTGGGGGCCTGAGGAGGCATGTGTATGGGGTAGGCTGGGGCTGTGAGGAGGCAGGTGCTGAGAGCTCTGTGTCACCCAGAGCAGGCGAGAACTACTTAACTGATTAATTAGCGAAGCCGAGAAGTCCTGGTTGTGGGTGAGGAGCTCACATTCACACACGCATGGGGACTGTCCCCATGCGTGGCGAGCATCCCCCCGAGTCACTCTGCCTGACACTGCTCAGCAGCCCTGCAGTGTGGAGGATAGAGTGGACTGCCATCAGTTGTGGATCTGGGTCCTTGCACGCCTGTGTGTCTACACCCTGGTATGGGTGCTGGGAACCAGTGACTCCGCTGTGGAGAACATCTGCCTTGTGCAGGGCCGTACTTATTGTTCCCAACCCAGTGCTCTCTGAGGCTTGGTGGGGAGGCCACGCTGGACCTTGTCCTCGTTTCACAGATAAGGGAGCTGTGGTCGGTGGGGGGACACTGTGCAGGAGCCCCTTTTACTGGTCTTGGGCCTCCTGCTGAGGAGGGGGGCATCCTCCAGAGTTTGCAGGCAGTCAGGACTCCCTGGGCTCAGGGAACAGTCTGGGTGCCCATGGGGTTAGAACAGAGCTTTCTACATACAGCACAGGACAGTCCCCCGCCACTTAAAACCCCAGGTGCCTCGTCACCAGCGCAGAAAAAGCCAGGTTCCTCCTCATGCCCTGCAGGCAGGCTCTGTCTCCTCAGAAGTCTGCTCAACACCTCCCCTCTCCTGTCCCTAGAAAATGAGGCCCCTCCCAACACCCCCAGCCTCCCAGCCCCCGAGCCCTACACGCCTCGCCATCCGCAGGAATCACATTGTAATTGTAGCTGTCGAGTGTCCTTCATTCACGCAGCTCCTGGTGCATCGATGGGGTTGTTGAGCTTGTCCCTGAATCCCAGGGTCTGGGGTCGATGCAGGCCTGCCCCCCAACAGTGCCCCACAGAGACCCTAAGGCTCTGCCGCTGCGCTGCATCGTTGTGCAGGGAGACCCTGAAGCTGGGTCAAGTGGCAGCCACTTGCCTCTTGATCAGGTGTTGACTGAGGGGCCTTCATTATACTCCATCTACAGGCATGGAATAAATTGGTGTGCAGTGAATTTATTCTTGTTAAAGAAGGACTTTCACACTGGAGAAAACTTTTAAAAAAGAACATTTATATAAAAAGCAATTACCGTGCCAGTAATTTTTATGTATTCTCCCCCGTCCATTGCTGCCTTTGTGTTTGAACGTGACCGCCTCTGGGGCAGCTGCAGACTGGTTCCGTGGTCTCCCAGCTACAGCCTCCCACCTGCTCGATCAGCCTCCTCCTCTGGGAAGGATCAGAATGCAGGCCCAGGGCCCAGCAGGGGTGTGTGGCTAGGTGGATTTATGTTCAAAACTCGAGCGCTTTGGAAATTTCCTCTCGAGTGCGTCTCTGTCCCTGTGTTGTTCCATTCCCAGGCTGTCCTGGCCTTTCCAGGTCCCTCTTGGCAGCGGCTGAGCACTTAAAGGTACCTGCTTCCCGGCAGCCTCTTGGCCCAGTTCGTTGAGAAAGGAGGTGGTAGTGCGGGAGCAGGTATTTTCCCTCCCAAGGAGCCACTAACGGGCACCCTGCTTCCCCAGCCATTATTGCTCTCACACTCAATGCATTATGTAAATTGTCTCTGTTGCTAAGTGGTGGAGGAGCCACTCGGGGGAACAGAGGGAGCGAGGTCTGGAGCCTTCTGAAGGAAGGCAGGAGTTTGGGTCCTAAAAATCCACCTCCCTACATCAAGGAGAAGCTGACAGCCTCTCCCCTCAGACTAGGGCCACCAAGGGCTTGGACACTGACTTTCCCTCAGACCACGGCTTTGTGAGGGCAGTAACTGTACCTCCACAGCAGACTAGGGACACCCAGGAGGCCAGGTGGGCTCCCTTATTGGATGGGGCTGTCAGACTGGGGCTTTGCCTCCCACCTCAGACTGGCTCTCAGTGTAGGACACATGCCCCCCTGCTGCCTAAGGAGGCCTGCTTCTCACCCCTGCATGTGTTTCATCAGCAGCTAGGCACTCCTTAGGAACCCTTGGAGGAGCTGGAAAAGGTCCTCTCCAGCCATGGACTCTGGAGAGCCCCAGTAACCTGGGTCTCCTCCCCAGTGGACACTCAGTGAGCTCAAGATGTGGAACAGTGAATTTTGGGGCAGCCCCGCATCCTAGGGTGCCAGTGGCTTCTTGAATCCCTGCTGAACTCAACAGGCTCTTGGCTCTCAATGTGGCACAGGGGAGTATGAAGGTTTCTGGACCTGGGCAAGGCCTGGATGGTGGGAGGGGTCTGTCCGGGAGTACTCACCTGGCTCAGTGTCTGCCCTTTTAAGACACAGGACCTGATAGGGGAATCAACCCACCCAGGGGTCTGGGTTCAACATCTCACTCTCTGAGGAGCTGAGGGCTCTGGGCTTTTTCCAAACTGCCCTGGACTCCTCCCATCTGGGCTTGTATTTGCATGGGACCCGCCGGTGCCACACGCACTCGTAATTCTCTCTGGGACTGAGGAGCTCCGTCACGGCCCACCCCGTTCTGCCTCTGGGACAGGATGTCTGTCTAGTGCAAGGAGATGCCACTGGGTTGAGGGGTTGCAATTTATGTGTTTCCTGACACCAGGAGTTTTGGTTTCCAGGGAGGGTATGAAAATTGGCAAAGACATTTGCAACCCACCCAGCTCTACTTCTGGGAAAACCCACCCCCACCCCACCCAAGCATGGCCACCTGTGGGTCTGAGTAAAATGGCCATTCGACCCCGACCCAAGTTTAACCGGAACTTGTGCAGGGGCTGTGTGTCGACGCCCATACAGACATTGTGAAAGACTTGGAGCTTCCTCCCCACCTAGCGTTGTTTCCTGCTGTCTCCAGGAGGGGCTTTGTCATCTCTCAGGCCACTGTGGGCTGCTGTCCCTCAGCTTCCTTTCAGGTGACTCCCAACTCTTCAGAAATGTTGAGGTGGGGGCTAGGAGCCACTCAGACCAAGTAATTCAACATTTCTGTCTAAGAAGCCTGATCTTTGTACTCAGCTGGTCAGAGAACTGACATCACAAACCGTCCTCCTTTGCAGGAAGAATAAACAGAGGTGGTAGTGATGTCCACAGAGTGTAATGTCAGCTGCTGCCCTTTAGTGGTCCCTGTTCCAAAGCCAGAGGCTGGAGTCAAAGCCTTCAGTCCTCTGTCCCTGACTCCTCTGTCTGTCTACGTTATTCTCTGTCTATGTTATTCTCCTCCTCCCTCCCTCCCTCTCTCTTTTTTCTTTTTCTTACATTTCTAGATGGATTTTTAAATTTAGAATTTCTAATGAACATTACACACATACATGGTTTAAGAGTCGTTTTACCAGGCGTGTTGTGTTAGGAGTTCAGCAGCCCCCTCCACTCCATTTCTGACTCCCCAGAGGCTGTTACTTTCTAATCTGTGAGCTCCGTATCTCTAAATTTTAGGCATACTCATGTCACTACTTCATGATTGTTCAGTTTTAGGCATTATCCATGGACATCCACTGTGGGAGAGGAGAACTCAGCTCTCTCACCTCCTTCCCCCACACACAATCCTACCCTCATCCTCCCAGTGTCACCACACTGTGATATGGTTAGGTCGTGACACAGCATCTCGTAATATGTGTGATTACTCTTCCTTCTGGGCATAATTTTTAGTGTGTGTGTGTTTTATATAGTTAATAAGTATCTTGTTTTTTGTTTGTTCATTTGCTTAGTTTTCTGTGAGCTTTTACTACTTCTGCCCCAAACTCCCTACCATTTGTTTGGCCCTCCTCTTAAATATATTCAGATGCATCGGGGGTTCTATCAAGTTCACTGTTCAAGGGAGTCTTACCCAACTTGCCCCTGCACAGACAGGCTGCTCTCCCAGACTGCTGCCCTATGTCTCCCAGGGATTTTCTTCATCTCCCTTCTGGGTTGGAGTCACCTCTTCCTGAATCCCATGGTGTCTGCTTTCTCAGTTTCTGGATTTTTCCCTCATTTTCATAGAAAGTATTCTCAACTGGCTTCATGAGAAAAGATATTTGGGAGCCAGAATTTTGAGACTTTCATGTCTCAGAAAGCCTTCCCTCTCTCCCACACGTGACAGAGAGCTTAGGTGGGCTTCCAAGTCCAGGCCGGAAACTATTTGCCTCAGAATTCTAAGGCAGCACTCCATTTCCTTCCAGCTTCCAGAATTACTATATAAAAAAAATAACCCGTTGCCATCGAGTGAGTTCTGACTCATAACGACCCTATAGGACAGAGTAGAACTGCCCCATAGGATTTCCAAGGAGCACCTGGTGGATTCAAGCTGCCGACATTTTGATTAGCAGCCATAGCTCTTAACCGCTATGCTACCAGGGTTTCCAGAATCAGTGTGGAGAAGTCCAAAGTCATTCAGACTCCTGCTTTACTGTACATGACCTGATTATCTCCAGAAACTTGTCAGTTTTGTTTTTTTTTTTCTATTCCCAGTGCTCAGAAATTTCACAGGGATATGCCTTAGTAGGGCATATTTTTATTCCTTAGGCTTACCACTCAGTAGATGCTTTCAAACTACATACTCATGTTCTTCAATTCTGGAAAGTTTTCTTGAATTATTTCTTTGACCATTTCTTCCCTTCCCTTTTCCCTTGCTCTCTCTTTCTGGAACCCTTAACTCAGACCCTTTTCCTTTTTCTCTTTTCCCTCCAATTTTCCTTCTCTGTGTCTTTTAATTGGGGGATTTCTCAATTTTATCTTCCAACATTACTATTAAGTTTTATATTTTGTTACCATATTTTTAATTTACAGGATCTTTTTTTTTTTAGTAAATCTTGTTATTGTTATTTACAACCATATCTTGTTATGGTTGCTATACTGTGTGCTAGCTCTCTGAGAATATTATTGTAGTTTTTGCTAAAAAAAATTATTACTTCGGACTCACAGAGAGGTTGCAAAAAATGGTACAGAAAATTCTCTAACCTTCACCCAGCTTCCTCTAATGTTAGCATCTTGAATAACCATAATACAAATATCTAAACTAAGAAATTAACGTTGGTACGATACTGTAAACCAAACTGAAGGCCTTTTGTGGATTTCACCAGCTTTTGCTCTAATGTCCTTTTTCTGTTCCAGGATCTGATCCAAGATCCCACATTACATTTAGTTGTCATGTCTCCTTTGTTCCTCCTATCTGTGACAGTTTCAAGGTCTGTCCTTGTCTTTCATGACCTTGACACTTGTAAAATACCGGCCAGCTATTTTGTTGAATGTTCCTCAGTTTGAGTTTATCTGATGTTTTCTTATGATTAGATTGAGGTTATACATTTTTTTAGGAAGAACACCACAGAAATGATGTGTCCTTAATAAAAAAAAAAAATTTTTTTTTTTAATGTGTCACATTAGGAGGTACATAATGGCAATATATGTTATTATTGGTGATGTTAACCTTGGTCACTTGGCTAAGGTGGTATCTTCTGGGTTCTTCCACTGTAAATTTACTGTTTTCTATTTGTAATTAATCAGTTTCTTAGGGGAGATACTTTGAGGCTCTGCGAATATCCTGTTTCTCCTCAAACTTCTGCCCATTAATTATAGCTTCTACGAGTGCATCTTGCCTGCAGCAGTTATTACTGTGGTGTTCTAATGATGCTTTTGTGTTTCTCTCATTCCTCCTACATTTATTAATTGGAACTCTTCTGTAAGGAAGAGCTGTCCCTTCTTCCCCATTTATTTATTTGATTATTTATATCAGTGTGGATTCATTGATACATATTTTATTCCATGGGTTATGAGCCAATATTTTCATTATTTATTTTGTTGGTCAAATTTTCTCACCTTTGGCCATTAGGAGCTCTTTCAGGTTGACTTCTGTGCCCTTTTGACATACCCCTGCCCTTTTTTTTTTTTTTTTTAACTCTTCCTTACTTTCTGTTGTCACAAGGTATTCCAAGCTCATCTTGTATTTTTCTTATCCTAACCCTGGAATCAGCCACTTCTCCAAGGAGTTATGATTCCATTTATTGGATAACGCTATTTAGAAATCAAGATCAGGGTGCTGGGTGTGCTCATTGCCATGAGTGTCAATGCTTCTAGGCCCTCTCAAGATCAGAGCTAGGAAATATATGTATGCATATTAACACATGCATACACAAATATCTATAATTATTTCTGTATCTGTCCATTTGTATGTATATTCAAAACCGTGAGTCCATACAGATCCCTCCAACTGCAATCCAGCCCAACATTCTGTCTAAACCCATTGCCGTCAAGCCGATTTTGACTCATAGTGATCCTGTAGGACAGAGTAGAACTGCCCCATAGAGTTTCCAAGGCTGTAATCTTTATGGAAGCCGACTACCACATCTTTCTCCTGCAGAGCAGCTGGTGGGTTCAAACTGCCAACCTTTCAGTTAGCAGCCAAGCACTTAACCGCTGCATCACCAGAGCTCCTTTCACATTCTGTCTAGTATATACAATTCATAGCATTTTTTACATTTTCTTCTCCCTGTGTCTCCTTTCGGTTTCCTTCAAGTTGTTTTTTGTTTGTTTTGATCTCTGACTCCTGTGTGTCTGTCTTCCCCCAGTGTTCGGGGTTCTCCATGGTCTGCTAATATTTAAGCAAAGACGATAATGTGATGTTAGTCCCACACCGCAGAAGAGTGGGGCACTAAAGAATATGGCAGAGGGGGCTTATGGACCATGGGGCTCATTGTGGGTGATCTGGCCAAGTCACCCTTCTGGACTGTAGGTTCCCAGAGAAAGCTTTCCCAGTCTCTCATTTGGGGGTTCAGGGCCGTGTCTTTGGGGTTCTCTGGCTTAAACTCACTGCCGAAAGCAGTGAACCTTCCAGGGGCTGCTAAGTCAGTTGCCAACCGTCCATCTGCTTCCAGTTTTCGAAATGTTGTCCCTGGTGCTTCCTCCACATTTTTCTTGTCCTCAGGTTTTGAAGAGCCCTTTACTGTTGTTTCAAGAAGTGAAAGTTCAACTCACCAGGTACCACTGCTTTCATTTCTCTTGTAGCACTGACCCAACCGGTGAATGGATAAACAGGAGGTTCTCTGGCTGAGGAGTGTGGGGAACCCTGACCTCCCTTTCATCACCCCTGACCTCCCTTTCATCACCCCTGACCCTCCACATGAGGCCAGGGCCCCCTGTTGACTGCCTAGGCTCTAAAGAACATAGTTTGAGAACGGTTGGGACCAAGGCTTGGCTTGGGAGTAGCAGCAGGGGGCCACTGAGGACAGTGATCGGAGTTTGGGGTGTGGGCAGACAGGCAGAGGGCTCAGCCAACATCACAGGTACACTTGAGTGGCTTAGTCTCTCTCTGTTATCAGGTGTCCCTCATCAGTTCCCTCATCTGCACAGTAGGAAGCCCTAACTAGCCTGGCTTAACACAACCAGGAGTAGGGATGAGCTTTGCTGATGAAGTGAGCTCTGCGTTGGCTCACGACATGCCAGCTGTTCCCTGGGTGGCGTTCCTGCACAACACCCTCTATATACTCACAGTCCAGCGGGTGAGGTTACTCAGGGCTTCCGTGGCTGGGGATGGGGCATTACCCTCAGCCTGGCAAGTGGCCAAGGGCTAGCTCCTTTGGGGCAGCTTCCAAGGATTCAGCCTTGTCCAGGTAAGTCAGGGCAGTCCTCTCTTCAGTGCAGCCCAAGTCTCTGAGCTTCCCCAGGGCCATGGTCTTGCTGTTCCTTCTGCCTGAAGTGCCTTCCTCAGTCCCTGCCTCAACCTATTTAAATTGAGCCCTTTCTTCTGAAGCTGGCAGGATGGGACCCTGGTAGGGCCTGGAGGGCGATCAGCCCAAATGTTCCTCAAAAGCCAGGTGATCTAGGCCTCAGTGTCCTCATATGTAAAAGGACCAGGTTGTCCTTCCTCAGGGTTACGTTGAGATGATGAAGATTGTGAAGTTGTTGCAACGGACAGAGCGGAGTCTGTGGATGTTGAGGCAGCAACATAGGTATAAGGGGATCTGGGGCAAAAGCTGAACCAGAGGCTAAAGCCTGAACGGGGGAGGCGAAGGGGCTGGAGCAGGAGGCAAGGACTGGGCCTGGGACACAGTCTGGCCCAGAGTGACAGGGGCTAAGAGATGGACTGGGTCCAGGGAAGACTAAGCCATATTCCCCTGGATAGGGCTGGACAGGACAGCACCTTCTAGAAGCGGAAAGGGGCTCACAGGCCATTTTCGGAAAGTTCAGAGCTGAAGTTATAGAGTGACTTTTTTTATTTTTATTTGTTTGCAGGCAGCTATTGGTTACATGGAAACACACTGAGCAGGAAAGGAGGTCTCAGTTCCCATTTCTCTGAATGGCATTTTGGGAGACTGGTGAGCTGGACCACCTGCCAGAGCTCAGTTTTTTGTCTTATGCCCTGACTTCATTCTACAAAGGGTAGGGGATAGAAGGCACTTCTCAATGCTGAAGAGAGAGTGACATTCTTGGGGAGGCCACAAGGAGTATTGTGATGGGCACGGGACTGGGGTTGGAGACCATTCCTGGTCTTTCTGTGCTTCCTCTAACAGGGTGGCCTGAGCACATCACCTCCCCCTCTCTGTTTCTGCATTTTCTCCTGTAAAACCAGGTGGTGGGACAGGACACTATCTATACTCCTGCTTTGGGGGCAGATAGGTATGGAGGAAGGGCAGGTGGACGAACGCCATAAGGTGGGACTGAGTGAGGAGGAGCAGAGTGTCGGGGGCAGGCTTAAGGGGCAGGGCGTTCCTGGCAAGTCCCGAACAGGAATGCCAATGGAGAACAGTCCCTCAGATCAGCTTGGCCAATCTCTGGGGAAACTGAGGCCTAGAGGGGCAGGGACAGGCCCTCAGCCACACAGCAAACAGGTGACAGAAGTGGAGTGAACACAGGTGTCCAGACTGCATCCCAGGCCTGTGGGTGAAAATGGTGAAGTCACAGTGTCCTGCAGCTGCAGCGGACAAGACACATCTATGTGCCAGACGCCCTCAGCCATGCCAGGAGCTGCCCTACCCACTGAGTATGTGAGCCCCTCCCCCACACCCTACCAGTCCATGTCCCCTCTTGCCCAGGCAACTTTTGTTTCTTGGGTGTCAACCACAAAGACTGATTAAAAGCCACCAGCCTCCTCTCTCCAGAGGCTGAGCTCCCCATTAGCACACAGCCCAGGACAGTGACAAGACCTAGGTCTGAGTTCTCCAACATTTCTAGTCTTAAGCAAATACTCTAGCTCTCTGTGCTTCAGTTTCCTCATTTGTAAAGCAGGGCTAATACTCCCTGCCCTGCCTCCCTCCTGGACTGTCACAAGGCTTAAAGGACACACACTATGCATGTAACTGGGCCTGGGCTGCAGACACAGGAGTCCTGGAAGATGATGAGGGAGAGACCATTCTGGGGGGGGGGGGAGGGGCGGCTGTAGGACCTGCCCTTGGGTCAGTCAGAGTTGACGATGGTTGGCACCCAGGACAGGCCCAGATGGATGGGGGCAGAGGATGATGAGGAGCAGCGGGGAGCATGTGGGCACGAGTGTCTGTTTTGCTGATTGCTCCTTTTGCTTTCAAGGAGATTAAACTATTTTTAGTCTGCACCACTGCTGGTGAGATGCTGGAGGAAGCCTTTCCATCGCTGAGATTTTCTGGAAGCTGCCAAGTGTGGTCTTCAACTCAATTCTGAGAGCCTTCTAGAGCGGGCAGGAGGGGACGTCAGCATCTAGGGGCTGTGGGGACGGGCTGGTATGTGGTTGCTCCCCAGGGTCCTTGCTGTGCTGGCCTTCTTTGCGCAGCACAGCCCTGGCCTGCGGGGAGCAGTAATCTGATGAGCCCAGTGTTTCTAATGCTGTGTTTAAAAAAAAGTAATTTATTTTCTAATTATTCCTTGTCTTGCATAACGGTACATCGCCAAAGTGTCGCTACTTAAAATATTTATCTCTCCACGCTGCAGGAGCAGCTCTGGAGCATAGAGGGGGAAGAAATAAAAGTCCACGTACTGGTTGCAGTCATATTACTTTGACCCATCGTGGCAGCTTTGACGTCTCCTTGTAAATACATTTATTTTTCATTAGAACGTTTCTGAGCTTGTGGCCCCCAGAAAGCCAGAGTGATTATGCTGCTCATCTCTGAGAGATGCAGTAGAGAGGTGCTCGCAGAAGGAGCGCCGCCAAACGCATCTGGTGTAGGGTCCAAGCAAGTGGGTGTGCAGGGCTGTGCTGCGTGTGTGCTGGGTGGGCCATGTGCCCAGGGGCTTCGGATGTCTGGTTTGATGGGGAAACGGAGGCCCAGAGGTCTGTTTGGAGTGGATCCAGCCTCACTGGCAGAGTGGGCAGCGGGCAGGTGGCTTGTTCTTGTTTTATCCCTGGGGCAGCTTTTCTCTACAGCTAGGGGTCAGGGGAATCTGGGGTGGCTTCATGGGGGGGCACATCCAACAGCCTCAAGTGGAGGGCCCATGGGCACAGCAGACTGGTGCTCCCAGCACACATCACGGGGACCTGATTCTTCCACCTTCGCTGCCCCTCCCTAGACTGCGGGTTCGAGCCTCCCCATAGAGGCTAGAGACACCTGGGGGCCAGAACGGCATCCTTGTCCCGCTGCCCAGTGACTGAGCAGGGACCTGATCTGGCTCCTCCCTCACTGAGAGGCTCTTTTCCAATTTAAAAAAAAAAAAAAATTTTTTTTTTTTTTTAGCCCACTGAGTCTGAGTTTTATGCTGAATTTTAAAATGCCTTATTTTTTCCAGTCTCTAAACTGCTAATCTCCCAGGCTGAGGGATTCTGGGACAAAGGCAAGGCCTCGAAGTGGAAATCTGTAAAATTAGCTTCGGCGGTATTAGTGTTTGCAGTTGGAGATTGAAAAATTGCTTTCCCAGGGCCTGATTGGAGACTGCACTCTCCTCAGGGAAGAGGCAGGGACTCAGCACAGAGGGAAGATGGAAGGCCATGGGCTGCTGAGGACAGAATGCTGGGACGGTATTGTGAGGTTCAAAAAAGCTCCTCCTGAGGGGGGCAGCCAGGCCTGCTCTGCACAGGCATGAGCTGGGGAGGGGGAGGGGTGCAGTGTGTCCTCTCCCCCACCAGCTCACAGCTTCTCCAGGGCTCTGGGTACACAGCAGGTGCCAAGTAAATGCTTGTGGAGCTCAGTTGGGTCCCTTCCCCTTCTCTTCCTGAGGCCTCCTGAACTTGCCCCCCTACCTCCCACTGCTGTGCCACCAGAGGGAGGGAGGAAGGAAGAGAGAGAGGGAGGGAGGGCAGCTTCCCGAGTCTGGTGGAGGGGCCAGTTCTGGAGCTTTGGGTGAGCTCCTGTGGCCCATCAGGCCTCTTGTGTGCTTGATTGCCTCTGATTGGCTGCAGCTGAATTCAGCAAAAGCTATTATTTGCCCTTGATGAGCCAATCAGATGGCCTCATTGGCCATTCAGAGCAGGCACCAGAACCTGGGGGGAGATGGGGTGCAGCGAGGCAGGGGCAGGGGGAGATAGATGTGGGATCTAAGCCTGTGTCCACCGTGACCTTCTCACAGCCCACACCTCCCTTTCCTTTCTCATCACCCCAAATCAGGGCTCCACACCACACTCATTAGACCATCCCCCCTGCCACTGCCCTCACTTGATCCTCTCCCTGCAGCTCCTCTCCTTGTACCTCTGCCTGTCCGAACCCTTCAAGACCTCCTCTATGGAGTCCATTTCCATCTTTCCAGCCCAAGGTGAACTCTCTACTTCAAGCTCCCAGAGACTGTTGTCTGCCCCCCTCTCTCACGCTCCACCAGGAATTGCAGAGGCCATAGTGGTCAAAGAGATTCAGAGGCTGGGGTTCCAATGCTGATCAGCCCTTTTCCAGCTCTGAGACCTTGGACAAATTTGATCCCCTCTGGAGCTTTTGGTTTAACAATCATACCTCCTCAAAGGGTGTGGACCTGAATGGGGAGGTGGGAGATGTGAAGGGCAGGCCTGGGGTATTGGAGGCCCAGCAGCCCCATGTCAGGGCTTTCTTGAACCTCTGAAGCCTGGCCCAGGCTTTGATACTGGTGGGAGCAGACAGGCCTGGGTGGCTCAACACAGCTGTGCCCCATCTAGGGGACATGTGGATGCATAGGGACCAAAGCAGATGAGAAGCAGTAGTGTGCAGTAGACTGTGGGATGTGTGCGCTGCAGATGGAGAGGCTGCGAGGACTCAGGAAGTGGGGCAGGTTGACCCACAAGAGTGTGTAGGAATGGCTCCCTGGAGTAGGCGATGGGGAAGATGAGGGCAGAGGGATAAACTGGTGAAGGTACCAGCGTGGCCAAAGGCCTGGCAGTGGGAAGGAGAGGGAGAGGCTGGTATTGGGGACTCAAAGATGTGGAGGTGGATCCTTCTGGTCCTAGGGAGCGTCCTGAACCTCCTGGAAAACAGACTCTGAGACTCTAACAGTTGCACACAGAAGGTTTATTTGGGGAGAGGGGCGTCTTCAAGAGCACTTTTAAGAGGGTGTGCGAGGTAGGATGGGACGGGGAGGGAAGCTGGCCCGCACTGCAGCTGAATGGAGGCCTCAGCCAGCCCACTGGGGGGTTCTTAGATGTCCCAAGTTGAACCCAGGAGTTCTGGCCTTTGTACCCCTGCACTGCCCAGTCACTTGATACAGACTGTTACTGAGGAGGGGACATGACCATGGATGGGGAAACTCCCTTCAGTCGAGGTAGATTCTCAAAGACAGACTCGTTTGTGGGCCATCAGCTTCCAGCAGTTGGGGGAATGAATGCCTCGATCCTGATGGGGGGACCTTCAGCAGGATCCATGGTAGCCCACTTCTTTCATCACTTGGGCCCAGTTGCTTCCTACAGTAAGTTTTTCCTATGTGATAACAACTGCTCTAGAATTCTGATTGGCCCCTGTCTTAGTTATCTAGTGCTGCTTTAACAAAATTACCGCAAGTGGATAGCTTTAACAAACAAAAATTTATTCTCTCACAGTCTAGGAGGCTAGAAGTCCGAATTCAGGGTGCCAGCTCCAGGGGAAGGCTTTCTCTCTCTGGTGGTTCTTGGGGAAGGTCTTTGTCATCAATCTTCCCCTGGACTAGGAGCTTCTCCGTGCAAGGACTCTGGGTCCAAAGGATGCACACTGCTCTTGGTACTTCTTTCTTGGTGGTATGAGGTCTCCATCTCTTGCTTGCTTCTCTCTCCTTTTATCTCTTATAATATATTAGGTGATGCAAGCCACAACCCAGGGAAACTCCCTTAACACTGGATCAGGGATATGACCTGCGTAAGGGTGTTGCATCCCACCCTAATCCTCTTTAACATAACCTAATCTTGCCTCATTAACACAGGCAGAGATTAGGATTTACAACACATAGGAAAATTACATCAAATCACAAAATGGAGGACAACCACACAATACTGGGAATCATGGCCTGGCCAAGGTGACACATGTTTTGGGGGACACAGTTCAATTTATGACAGTCCCTTTGACTGAAAAACTTGCAAGAGGAAGGTTAGAGGGATGGGCTATAGCGCCCAAGACCATGGCTAGTCTTTGAGCCCACAACTGATGCTACTCATCTCCTCCCTCCTCTACCACCCATTCTAGATTCCCCTCACCCTGACCCAGACCCTCATTCCTGAGGGGTCTGAGCCCCTCCTCACCATGTCCTTCTCAGGCCATGGCTTATGCACTGGTTCATCCTTCATTAAAACTAGGCAGGGGAGTACTAAGAGATGTCCAGTGGGTCACGTGCACCCAACAAATTCTTTCCTGCCCCAGCTCCTCCTGATAATGAGAGTCAATGCCTTTCCTTGACTGATGTGCTCTTGGCATGAGGAGCCTGAACTGTCTGGACAATAGCCATACCTTAAAGTCCAATGGGACTCTCAACAGGTCCCTCGTAAAAGTATTCCTTCTCTGGAAACCAGGACCTGTAGACCCATGGAGCCTAATGTTGGGGGGATGGGAAGCCAAATTTCCCAAGTAGGGGCCTGGGAGTGATGGGGACTGTAACCACCCCTATTTCTTTTTCTTGGTCCTCAGACCTGGGTATTCTGCCTGTTAGGGACTCAGCACCTAGTGTTGTTCATTGACTTAAGATACATACTGCATCCTAGAGGATGATGCCCCATTTTTACAGGGTCCATTTTTAGCCCGATGCCTTTGCTGTGTCTTCAAAAGGTCTTTCCAGCCAGGAGAATTGAAAACATATGTCCACATAATATCCTGTACCTGAATGTCTGTAGCAGCATATTCATAAAAATAAAAGAACAGAAACAACCCAAATGTCCCTCAGCTGATTAATGGATAAACAAAATGTGGTATATACATATAATGGAATGTTATTCAGCCAAAAAAAGGAACAAAGTACTGATGCATGCTACAACAGGGATGAACCATGAAACTATTATGCTAAGTGAAAGAAGCCAGTCGCAAAAGGACAGATATTGTATGATTCCATTTATATGAAAAGTCCATAATGGGCAAATATATAGAGACAGAAAGTACATTAGTGGTTACTAGGGGTTCGGGGAGAGAGGAAGGAGGAGTAACTACTAATTGGTATGAGGTTTGTTTTGGGGGTGATGAAAATATTCTGAAATTAGATAGTGGTAATGGTTGCATAACTCTGTGAATATACTAAAAACCACTGAACTGTACACTTTAAAAGGATGAATTTTATGGTATGTGAATGATATCTCAATAAAGCTGTTATTTTTTAAAAAGGTCGCTCCAACATTCTATCAGGCTAATGGCTTCAGGATGGTTAGGTAAGTGATAGGGCCAATGAATCCTACATTCATATACCCACTGCAACACCTCTTTTTGTCGTAAAGTGGATGCCTTAGTCCGAGAAACCCGTAAAATCTCTTACCAGTGGATCAAACACTTGATAAGTTCTTGGATAGCCAATACCCTGCATGTAGGAAAGGAAAACTGACCTATGGTAATAGCATATATGCCAATCCCAGTGGAGATGAATACTGCCCCTTCCAGGATGGGAGAGGTCCACCAAGTAGGGTGATTTGTCTCCTCAAGATATAGTGCTTTGTTGAAGGCTCAGGCTTGATCTCTGTTGCTGGCAGGTTGGACATTCAGCAGCAGCAGTAGCTAGATCAACCTTGGTCTTGGGCATGGTCTCCATTGCCTGCCACCATGGCTACTCCATTCATGCACCCATTGTACCAGCCCTGGGGTGGCTGATGCCTCAGGCTGACTAATGCCAAATGGCTGAGCCATTATGTCTGTTTGGTTATTTGGTGCCTCTTTCGTAGTGGTGCTCCCTGGTAGGGGTTAATACGATACATGGATTTTCAGATTTTGTGCCCACTCCCATATGAGTTGGAATTGACACGACAGCAATGGGTTGGATTTGGTTTTGCCCATAACTCCATCCACATACCCCTTCCCCAGACTTCCTTGTCCCTGATATTCGAGACTTTTTTTCTTCCTGACAACCAGCCAAGCCATTTGTCACTTCCCATGAATCCGTATGTATTCCCTTTCCATATAAAATGGATGGATGACCAGACACACTGCCCAAAGTTCTGCCCATTGGGAGAATTTCTCCTTAACGCCATCACTCAGGACCATCCCTGAGTACGGCTGTGTATTTTCAGCTCACATCAGCATACCAAGCTGACCTATCTGAGAACATGCTCAGTCTTTTTCTACCTCTGTCCGCTGATCATGAGGGACCCACACTCCCTTCCTGTGGCCATAGTTGAGAGAGAGGCACTGGTGCAAAGGTAGAGGGCTTACTTCTGCCCTCTGATTGTATCATACTGTGTCAAGGGTGTATCATTTCTTCTTACAGTGGATTGTTCTTGGGCCCACCAGACCTTATGACTTAGTGAGTCTAAAAGAACCCAGACCATTTCACATGTCATGGTCATTTAATATGCAATGATTGGATGTTCCATCTCTGTTGTTATTAGGTGCTGTCGAGTCAGTTCCAACTCATAGTGACCCTATGTACAACAGAACAAAACACTGCCCAGTCCTGCACCATGCTCACAGTCGTTGCCATGTTTGAGCCCATTGTTATAGCCACTGTGTCAATCCATCTCATTGAAGGTCTTCCCCTTTTTCACTGACCCTCTACTTTACCAAGCAGATGGTCTCCCCTGATAATATGTCCAAGGTATGAGATGAAGTCTTTCCATCCTCGCTTCTAAGGAGCTTTCTGGCAGTACTTCTTCCAAGACAGATCTGTTCATTCTTCTGGAAGTCCATGATATATTCAATATTCTTTACCAACACCATAATTCAAAGGCATCAATTCTTCTTTGGTCTTCCTTATTCATTATCCAGCTTTCTCATGCATATGAGGCAATTGAAAATACTATGGCTTGAGTCGGGAGCACGTTAGTCCTCAAAGTGACATCTCTGCTTTTTAACACTTTAAAGAGGTCTTTTGCTGCAGATTTGCCAATGCAATCCATCATTTGATTTCTTGACTGCCGCTTCCATGGGTGTTGATTGTGGATCCAAGTAAAATGAAATCCTTGACAACTTCAGTCTTTTCTCCATTTATCATGATGTTGCTTGTTAGTCCCGTTGTGAGGATTTTTCTTTTCTTTATGTTGAGGTGTAATCCATACTGAAGGCTGTAGTCTTTGATATTCAGCAGTAAGTGTTTCAAGTGCTCTTCACTTTCAGCAAGCAAGGTGTGTCATCTGCATATAGGAGGTTATTAATGAGTCTTCCTCCAATCCTGATGCCATGTTCTTCTTCATATAGTCCAGCTCCTCAGATTATTTGCTCAGCATACAGATTGAATAAATGTGGTGAAAGGATACAATGCTGATGCACATCTTTCCTGATTTTAAAACACACAGTATCCCCTTGTTCTGTTCAAAAGACTGCCTCTTCATCTGTGTACATAGTTCCATCTCTGCCAGGGTCCAGTAACATTCCAGGAGCTGCGTTTTGAATGGTGCATATTTTCTGTTGCAAATGGTGTGGACCCTAGGACTATACTGTGATCCTCTTATTGTAGCCTGCCATTAACTCCGCACAGCATATTTTCTCAAGACATGTACCTCTGGTACTGTCGAGTCTGCTGGGTTATGTGGCTCAAGTTGGAGGGCCACTTCCATCTTGACCTGAACCTGATGCAGAGCCCCACTCAGAGCTAGGATCCTTCCATGTCACCTGGTATATGAGATGGCCAGTATTCCCAGATGTGAAATATGCTGCCTCCAGAACCCAAAGAGGCCTACTGAGAATTGGTGATGGGAGGTACCTGGTGTGATAAATTTGTTCTTCATATTGGGAAGGATACCCTGACATGTGAGAGAACATTGATTCCCTAAAATCTTCACTGATATGGCAGGATTTCAAGTATTCATAGTGTTTGTCTCTCACTGTCTAGTGTACATGTGCCTTACCAAGGCTTCCCAATCTACTTGCCATTCCTTGCTCATCAGTCTGATTAGCATGATGTTATTGATATAGTAGACCAAGGTGATGCTCTGTGGAATGTCCAGGCTGTCCAGGTCCCTTTGGACTCTATTGTGACAAAGGGCAGGAGAGTTAACATATCTCTGGAGCAAGGCCTAAAGTGTATACTGTTGTTTATCCCACACATATGTGATGAACTGTTTATGATCCTTCTTACTGATAGAGGGGAGAGACCAGGGCTTTGAACTGGTTCATTGCAGTTTGAACCTCTGCTGAGAATTTGCATTTCCACCCCATGTACACTGAATTAAAATCTACATTTTAACAAGATTCTCAGGTGTTTCTTACATATACACATAAGAATCACTTGGGATACATAAGATGAGACCATCACCCCTGCAACCTTTGGGTCTTTAAGGATGGCACCAATCTCTTTCATTTCCCCAGGGTGTGATATTATTTTTTATTTTACCATCTTAGTCAGAACAAGGGATAGTTTCAGAGGCTTCTACTTGGTTTTCTCTATTACAGTAGACCAAGGAATCAATGTTTTGCCAACTACCAAGTATGTCCATTCCAATTATTTATTCAGGGACCAGAGAGATGACCACGATGTGGGCCCATGGACTTGTTGGGAGCTGAACCTAGGCTAGGAATCCATTTATGATCTGTTACCCATATGCTCCCATGCTAACAAGGGGCACAATGATGCTTCAAATTCCTGAGCATTGATGTTAACTTGGACTGTGTGTTCAACAGTTCTTGAAGTGCATCGGTATTCTCCTTTCCCCAGAGTAAATAGTTGTAGATCCTTTGGGAAAGACTGGAGGAATCACTATGGTATACATTCCTCATGTAGGGTCCTTCCTCATGGGGACCTGGCCTCTTCTTTTATCAGTAGGTTCCAGGTCTGAGAAGTGGCTCAGATCTGGTATCTGAACAAAAGATTATGACTTTTTACTGGGGTAGCTGCCCTTAGCCTCCTTGTCATCTATCTTTGATTTCTTTTCATTGTACAGATTCAGCAATACCCTGTTGGCTGCCCATCTGTCTTACCCTTTGGAATGTTCTGTAATATTAACCTTCTTCATAGCTTTCTGGGGGTTGGGATTCTCTTGATGGCCTGCAAACTGACCACTTGTTATAATAGTTGTGTCCACCTTGCTTCTGATGGTTAAGGGCCACCCCTGGCCTCTATTGTTTCAGGAGCCAGTCACCTCCATGGCTACCAGAGGGTCCAGCTCTGTGATACCTACAGAGGACAGCCCCACGGTGTTTCTCAGTGATGCTTGTGCTCCTCTTACCAACACATTCCTTGTCACTTTGGTAAAGAGTGTCCCCTGCATCTAAGTCAATTGGCATAATAAAATCTATTAAGAAAACATTCTGCATCCCACTTTGGAGAGTGGCATCTGGGGTCTTGAATGCTAGCAAGCAGCCATCTAAGGTGCATCAATTGGTCTAAACCCACCTGGAGCAAAGGAGAATGAAGAACACCAAGGACACAAGGTAATTATGAGCCCAAGAGACAGAAAGGACCACATAAACCAGAGACTACATCAGCCTGAGACCAGAAGAACTAGATGGTGCCTGGGTACAACCGATAACTGCCCTGACAGGGAACACAACAGAGAACCCCTGAGGGAGCAGGAGAGCAGTGGGATGCAGACCCCAAATTCTCGTGAAAAGACCAGACTTAATGGTCTGCCTGAGACTACAAGGACCCCTGTGGTCATGGCCCCCAGACCTTCTTTTGGCCCAGGACAGGAACCATTCTCAAAGCTAACTCTTCAGACAGGGATTAGACTGGACAATGGGACAGAAAAAGATGCTGGTGAAGAACGAGCTTCTTGGATCAAGTAGACACTTGAGAGTATGTTGGCATCTCCTATCTGGAGGGGAGATGAGAGTGCAGAGTGGGTCAGAAGCTGGTGGAATGGACACGAAAAGAGAGAGTGGAGGGGAGGAGTGGGCTGTCTCATTAGGGGGAGAGCAATTAGAAGTATATAGCAATGTGTATATAAATTTTTATATGAGAGACTGACTTGATTTGTAAACTTTCACTTAAAGCACAATAAAAATTAAAAAAAAAGAGTGTCCCCTGGGCCTTCCCATGGAATATGGTCAGCTGGTAGATTTTCTGGCCTTTTCTGACATAACCTCTCTGGTATGTCCACTTCTCTGAGCCTTATAACCCTTTGTCAACTGTTTGCTATACTAGTTCTAGCATTTCTACTTCTCTTAGCATGGGCCATTGCTTTTTCCAGGCTCCCAGCACCTCCTAGGGTCCCTGCTTGGGTGTTAAGTTCTGTGTCATGGGAGATCGCTCCACTCCCATAATAATAACCTCTCCCATATCCGACTTTATGTCCTGCCATCCTTGGTCCAGTACCTAGGGATACTGTCCTAACTATTGGCTGGGTCCTGTATCTCCTTCAGGTTAGTCCTTGTTTTTCCCTGAGCAGGCCCACCATTTCCTGGGTTTGGTTATATTGTGACTCAACCCTAGTTTTTGGCCTGGTGGCTAAAAAAAAAAAAGAGAAGGGGCGCAGATCCTGAGAGGGGGCACATGTTTTGCAAGGTGGGGGCCTCTACATCATCTTCAAGCAAGGGGGAGTACTAGCCTTTAACAGGGAAGCCTGGGCTACTTCTGCAGACTCAGAGAGTTTAGGGGGTATCTGAAGTTTCAAGATTCTCAAGTGCAGTAACCCAGATGTCCCCACCACAAGACTTGGGGTCCCACTCTTTTCCAGTCAGGGCCCTGACCTTGGGGTGGCCAGCCTGCCACCACTGAGACTGCAACCTCCTTTGGATCTCTGCCACTTATCTCTGCCACTTTTCTGATTAAGTCCTGAGGCTGACCCTCAGCTTTGCCTGCCACTGGCTGCAGGACATGAGGGTCTTTTTATATGCTGCCAAGGAGGCTTCTAACTTTCACACTTTACCTTAAATTCCTGTTTAATCACACTCAGCCTTTTGTTATCTTCCTCCCAGCAACAGCCATCCTATTCCATTGTCCTTATCATTACACTTTCCTGAAACTCTCACACCTGAAATATTGCACCTGTCCACAGGTATCCCATCCAGTTCATGGTGGGAGAATGTTTGATTAATGGTCCCTTTCGGTATGCCAGGAGTGCCAGCTCTCCACCTACCACCTGCAGTGAGGTCCTCACTGCCAGCAGGATAGCGCCCACTTTAGAGTCAGCTGTCTGGGCCTACACCTGGCATCAGCTGTTGTAGGGTGGGTCCCTGAAATCACACTCTGAGATGGAGGTTTGTGTATAGATGTTTACTGGGGAGTATACTTGGGGACCATACCTGTGAGGGCAAAGGGAAGCCGAGCTGGAAAGCAGGAGAAGCTGGGCTACAATGCAGACAATTCCTCGGAGAGCTCTGGTGCTGGGCTGGCACCTGAAGTTGACCCCAGCTGAGGCCAGGGGGCCAGGGCTATGTACTCTTCCACCCCCACCTTTGTATCAACCAGACCGTGGATGAGGCAGCTCTCTCCTTCCCAGGGCAATTCCTGGGGAGCGACACAGCTGAGAGCAGTCAGCATGCAACACCCCTGGCAGCTGAGAGAATAAGAACCTCCATCCTGAAGGGGGTATCTGGGCAGCACACCCCAGTATCCTCTGCACCAGGCTTCCACCAGCAGTTCTGGGGTGAGTATTGACCCCCTTTGATAGCCCCCAAGCCCAGAGGGGATTCTCTGCTCCCTTCCCCTACTGCCTCCCGATCAGTAAGCTGTCGAAGGTGGGTTTCCCTACCCTACAATCCCAGCCTGGGGCCTGGGGGCATTCACCATCCCCCGCCACCACTCCTGTCCTCTCACCACGTCCCTCCACTGCCTCACCCTCGTCTTTCTATAGCTTCATACCTTTATCTTATTTTTGTTGTGTATTAGGTGAACGTTTACAGAACAAATTAGATTCCCATTTGATAGTTTGTACATAGAAGTATTTCATGGCCTTGGTTTCATTCCCCAAAATGTGTCGGCACTCTCCCCATTTCCACCCCAGGTACTCTGTTTTCTTTTGTCCTGATTTTCTACCCCTTCCTGCCTTCTTATCTTTGCTTTTAGGCAAATATTGCCCTTTTGATCATGCATAATTGATTGTTTTGGAAACCCTGGTGGCGTAGTGGTTAAGTGTTACAGCTGCTAACCAAAAGGTCAGCAGTTCGAATCTGCCAGGTGCTCCTTGGAAACTCTATGGGGCAGTTCTACTCTGTCTTATAGGGTCGCTGTGATTCGGAATCGGCTCGACGGCAGTGGGTAATTGTTTTAAGAAGCACGTTCCTTTTGGGTGTTATTGTTTATTTTATAGGCTTGTCTATTGTTTGACTGGAAGGTGGTCCCTGGGGATGTCTTCAGTTCCAAGTCTGAAGGGTATCTTAGGGCCATAGTCTCAGGGGTTCTTCCAGTCTCTGTCAGACCAGTAAGTCTGGTCTTTTTTGTGAATTTGATTTTTTGTTCTACATTTTCCTCCCGCTCTGCCCAGGACCCTATGTTGTAATCCCAGTCAGAGCTGTCGGTAGTGGTAGCCAGGCACCATCTAGTTCTTCAGGTCCTAGGGTCACGTAGACTGTGGTTCATGTGGTCCATCAGTCCTTTGTACTCATTGCTCCCTTGAGTCTTTGGTTTCTTCATTCTCCTTTGCTCAGGATGGAAAGAGATCAATCGTTGTATCTTAGATAGCTGCTTGCAACCTTTCAAGACCCCAGACGATACCAAAGTTGGATGTAGAACATTGTCTTTATGACCTATGTTGTGCCAGTGGACATAGAAGTCCCCCCAGGTCTATGATCTCTTGCCTTCCAGCCTAGGAATTTCATCCTGTGAGGTGTTTGGTTATGTCTAAGAGGTTTCCCTGGGCCACTTGTGTGCTTTATTGTCTACATTAATACATGAGGAGCACCTGCAGTCGTGTATTTAGAAACATCTACCACCAAACCTGTATCTGCCAGTAGGTGTGCTTCCTTACACCCTCTCACACCTCTTGGCGTATCTATCTACACATGTATCCATCTGTAAATTATCATTTCTTAATGCTATTATTGCAGCATTGTCTGGGCTGGAGTAGTTACCGTAGTTGCCCTTCATTCCTGCGTTTCTCTCAGTCGCCTCTCGCCTTCGTCATGTTGAGCTGACTTCTCCCATATTGTATAATGTCTTTCCCTTTACCAATATTAACACGTGTCTGCTACCTGTTGGGTGATTTCCTCTCCCTCTCCCTTTCCCTCCATCCCTGATAACCACCAAAGTTTTTTTTATTCTTCTTTTTCTGTGTGTAAGCCTTTTGTTATTACTTTATAATAGTGGTCTCATAATGATATTTGTCCTTTCGTGATTGATTTATTTCACTCAGCATAATGCCCCAGATTGATCCATGTTATGGGATGTTCTGCAGATTCATCGTTATTTTTTATTATTGCATAGTATTCCATAGTTTGTTAATCCAGTCACCTGTTGATGGGCACTTAGATTATTTCCACCTTTTTGCTATTGTGAATAATGCTGTGAAGAACATGGATGTGCATATGTCTATTCATGTCATGGCTCTTATTTCTTTAACGTATATACCTAGGAGTGGGATTGCTGGATCATGTTGTTGTTTTTAGGTGCCGTTGAGTTGGTTCTGACTCATAGCGACCCTAAGTACAACAGAACAAAACACTGCCCGGTCCTGGGCCATCCTTACAATCATTGTTATGCTTGAGCTCATTGTTGTAGCCACTATGTCAATCCACCTTGTTGAGGGTCTTCCTTTTTTCCACTGACCCTGTACTCTGCCAAGTATGATGTCCTTCTCCAGGGACTGATCCCTCCTGACAACATGTCCAAGGTATGTAAGACGCAGTCTTGCTGTTCTTGCCTCTAAGGAGCATTCTGGCTGTACTTCTTCTAAGACAGATATGTTTGTTCTTTTGGCAGTCCATGCTATATTCAATATTCTTCGCCATCACCACAATTCAAAGGCATCAATTCTTCTTCAGCCTTCCTTATTCATTGTCCAGCTTTCACATGCATATGATGTGATTGAAAATACCATGGCTTGGGTCAGGTGCACCTTAGTCTTCAGGGTGACATCTTTGCTCTTCAACACTTTAAAGAGGTCCTTTGCAGCAGATTTACCCAATGCAATGCGTCTTTTGATTTCTTGACTGCTGCTTCCATGGCTGTTGATTGTGGATCCAAATAAAATGAAATCCTTGACAACTTCAATCTTTTCTCTGTTTATCATGATGTTGCTCATTGGTCCAGTTGTGAGGATTTTTGTTTTCTTTATTTTGAGGTGCAATTCATACTGAAGGCTGTAGTCTTTGATCTTCATTAGTAAGTGCTTCAAGTCCTCTTCACTTTCAGCAAGCAAGGTTGTGTCATCTGCTTAACACAGGTTGTTAATGAGTCTTCCTCCAATCCTGATGCCCCATTCTCCTTCATATAGTCCAGCTTCTCATATTATTTGCTCAGCATACAGATCGAATAGGTATGGTGAAAGAATACAACCCTGACGCACACCTTTCCTAACTTTAAACCAATCAGTATCCCCTTGTTCTGTCTGAACAACTGCCTCTTGATCTATGTAAAGGTTCCTCATGAGCACAATTAAGTGTTCTGGACCCATTCTTCGCAATGTTATCCATAATTTGTTATGATCCACACAGTCGAATGCCTTTGCATAGTCAATAAAACACAGGTAAACATCCTTCTGGTATTCTCTGCTTTCAGCCAGGATCCATCTGACATCAGCAATGATATCCCTGGTTCCACGTCCTCTTCTGAAACCGGCCTGAATTTCTGGCAGTTCCCTGTTGATATACTGCTGCAGCCGTTTTTGAATGATCTTCAGCAAAATTTTGCTTGTGTGTGATATTGATGATATTCTATAATTTCCACATTCAGTTGGATCACCTTTCTTGGGAATAGGCATAAATATGGATCTCTTCCAGTCATATAGTCTGCTATGCTGGGAATGACAACTTGAAGAGGAATGGTGTTACATTCATCGTCAAAAAGAACGTTTCAAGATCTATCCTGAAGTACAACACTGTCAGTGATAGGATAATATCCATACACCTACAAGGAAGATCAGTTAATACGACAATTATTCAAATTTACGCACCAACCACTAGGGCCAAAGATGAAGAAATAGAAGGTTTTTATCAGCTGCTGCAGTCTGAAATCGATCGAACATGCAATTAAGATGCATTGATAATTACTGGCGATTGGAATGTGAAAGTTGGAAACAAAGAAGAAGGATCAGTAGTTGGAAAATACTGCCTTGGTGATAGAAACAATGCCAGTTATCAAATGATAAAATTTTGCTTGACCAACTACTTCATGGCAAATACCTTCTTTCACCAACATAAACGGCGACTATACACATGGACCTCGCCAGATGGAACACACAGAAATCAAATTGACTACATCTGTGGAAAGAGACAATGGAAAAGCTCAATATCATCAGTGAGAACAAGGCCAGGGGCTGACTGTGGAACAGACCATCAATTGCTCATATGCAAGTTCAAACTGAAACTGAAGAAAATCAGAGCAAGTCCACGAGAGCCAAAATGTGACCTTGTGTATATCCCACCTGAATTTAGAGACCATCTGAAGAATAGATTTGACACGTTGAACACTAGTGACCAAAGACCAGACAAATTGTGGAATGACATCAAGGACATCATTCATGAAGAAAGCAAGAGGTCACTGAAAAGGCGGGAGAGAAAGAAAAGACCAAGATGGATGTCAGAGGAGACTCTGAAAATTGCTCTTGAACATCAAGCAGCTAAAGAAAAAGGAAGAATGGATGAAGTAAAAGAACTGAACAGAAGATTTCAAAGGGCGTGTCAAGAAGACAAAGTAAAGTGTTATAATGACATGTGCAAAGAGCTGGAAATGGAAGACCAAAAGGGAAGAAAACACTCGGCGTTTCTCAAGCTGAAAGAACTGAAAAAAAAATTCAAGGCTCGAGTTGAAATAGTGAAGGACTCTATGGGGAAAATATTAAACGACACAGGAAGCATCAAAAGAAGATAGAAGGAATACACAGGGTCATTATACCAAAAAGAATTAGTCGATGTTCAACCATTTCAAGAGGTGGCATATGATCAGGAACCGATGGTACTGAAGGAAGAAGTCCAAGCTGCTCTGAAGGCATTGGTGAAAAACAAGGCTCCAGGAATTGATGGAATATCAATTGAGATGTTTCAACAAACAGATGTAGCGCTGGAGGTGCTCACTCATCTATGCCAAGAAATATGGAAGGCAGCTTCCTGGCCAACTGACTGGAAGAGATCCATATTTATGCCTATTTATGCTGGATCATATGATATTTTTATTTCTAGCTTTTTGAGAAAGCACCATACCATTTTCCATAGTAGTTGTACCATTTTGCATTCCCACCAGCAATGTATAAGAGTTCAAGTCTCCCCACAACCTCACCAACATTTGTTATTTCCTGTTTTTTTAATTAGTGCCAATATTGTTGGGGTGAGATGGTATCTGATGGTAGTTTTGATTTGCATCTCTCTAATTGCTAATGACCACAAGCATTTCTTCATATGTTTATTAGCAGTTTGAATGTCTTTGGTGAAGTGTCTGTTCATATCCTTTGCCCATTTTTTAATTGGATTTTTGTCATTGTTGAGGTGTTGAAGTTTCTATAAATTTTAGAGATCAGACATTTTTCGGATATGCTGTACCCAAAAATTTTTTTCCAGTCTGTAGATTCTCTTTTTTACTCTTTTGAAGAAGTCTTTTGTTGAACATAAGTGTTAAATTTTTAGGAGGTCCCATTTAACTAATTCATCTTCTGCTGTAAGTGCATTTTTAGTTATGTTTCGTATTCTATTTATATATATTAGGGCTCCTCATACCGTTACCTCATACCTTTAGCTTAAGATAATTACCAGCAGGGCAAGGTCCCTCGTTTGCTGATAAGAGGGAGTATCTGTCAACAGACCTAGCCAGTGGACAAGAAAGAGGGACAGGTGTGGAAGGAGTGGTGGCTTTCAGGCCCAGTGGCTTTCTCCAGTCCGTTGGGGAAGACTGTCCCCAATCTCGGGAATCCTCAGCCTGATGGAGGAGACATGGCCCTGCTCTCCGGGAGCTTCCAGCCTGGAGGAGAATGCAGTGGGTGTGGCGGTAGGGGGACTTGGGAATTGATGCCGCACAACTAGGATCTGGGTTTAGGTCACGTCTCTCACCTGCTTTGTGACCTCGAGCGAGTTCCTGGAGCTCTCTGAGCCCAGCGTCTTCATCTACAAAATGGGGTGTTGCTGAGCCCCCACCTCCCAGAACTATTCGGGGTGGGATCTGAGGGTGGCTCCCAGGCACCATGTGAACTGCCAGTGCTACACACATACAGGGTAGGACTAGGTTCCAGTCACCATCCAGGTGGAATCTCGGGGTGTGGAGCCTCCGACCCTTAGATCCAGCAGGCTCCTCATTCTCTCACTGGACAAGGAAACCAAGGCGAGGGGAAGCCCCAGATTTGAGGGAATGCCAAACAGAGAAATGGAGGCTGTCTCCACTTCCTGGGCTTGGGATGTTAGTTGTGGGGGACAGAGCCTGGGGATGTAGAGGGTCTCCTGTCCCGGCTGAGCAGAGGCATGTTGATAAAGCCACATAAAGCTTGTCTGGTTCCTGGTGATGAGCGAGATGACCCAGTACTTGGTTGAAGGATAGGGATAAAAACCATGTTTCCAGTGGAGGGATGAACAGAAGGTATCCACTCAGTGGGTTAGTTAGTTAATGGCAGGTGGAGACAAGTGACCAGAGAGACAGGGGCCATCAGGCAGCCAGGAGAGGGGCTGTAGAAACAGTCTCTCATGGAAGGCGGTAAAAGCAGTGATGGGGGCAAGCACAGGCAATGTGGCTCTCCAAGGGCCATCAAAGGGTGGACAAGGAGCCCCTGCAAAAGCCATGGGCTGGTACTCTTATAGAGGCCCCTGGAGGCAAGGAGGTTCTGAGGCCACCAGGAATGACCCACTCTGCACAAGGACCCTGTACAGCAGGGAGGCAGCTCAGAGTCAGGTCCTGTGCCCTGGACTTGGGTCATAGTAGCCGAGAACACGTGTGATGTCAGCCACGTGGTGGTGGAGTGGGAAATGAACTTGGGGCCACCTTGTGGGTGTGGCTGTGGGCAGGGAGGAGGGGCACACTCATGGCAGGGAGGCTCTGAGCCGAGCATGCGCGTGCGGGCGTGCCTTTAAAAACGATCATCATCAGCCTTAGTGTTCCAACAGCCTATTTCAGTTTGTAAAAGCCTTTTCTTTCGAAAAATAAAAGAAGATTGGAGGCAAGTACAATATTTGGCTGTGGCGGCTGCTAATTTGGCACTGAATATCACCTCCGCCTTTCTCTTCCCTGATGCCAGGCACTCTTTCCCTGGCTCTGGGTGGGCGGGCAGGGTGATAGGGGTGCAGGGCGGGCTCCCTGAGCCTCTTAAGATGCAAGATTCATTTCCTTAAACACACATTGTCTCACTCCAATTTCACGTCCGAGCAGTTCTGACGAGGAATTAGCGGCCCCTGGGAGAGAGTGGGCGGGTTCTGTTTACCCAGGGCTAGCGGGGGGTGGGGGCGGTGCAGGCAGGGGGCTTGGGGGCTGTTTGGACAGGAAGCCCACAGACAACCTGGGTAGGGGGCTGCCTTACCTGGCCAAAGAGCTCCCAAAGACAGCCAGGCAGAAGACTGTAAATCCTGCCTCGTGTTAGATGTTCTGAGTATGTGGAGGAGGGAGTGGTTTAAAGATTGGGGGACAAATCTAGGATGTTGGACTCCCAGGGCAGAAAGAATATTTGTGACCATTTGGCCCACCTCCCTACCAGAGAGGACTGTCTGAGAGCTGGGATCAACCTCTGCTCGGTCCGCTTCCATGACCCGGGCCTCACTGCCTCTAGAGGCTACTCTTTGCTTGGAGTCAGGCTCACTGAGCCCCTCCCCGACGTGGCTCCCCACCTCTACCTTCACCTCTCCTTGACAGCCCTTCTGGGCTTAGGAGGCCCTGATCCTTGTGTGGGAGAAGCCAGGACCCAGGACCCGGTCTCAGACCCCTATCCTAGTCAGTGCCTGAGGACCAGCCTAGATGTCCCTGGGTCTCATGTGAGGAGTGTGCTGGTCAGTCCTCAGGGCACAGGCTCCCACGCTGCTGGCCTCCCCACCACCAGGGTGCCTTTCTCTTCTAGGGATTAAGGCCATTCTATGTGTGGTAGAAGGAGCCCTGCTAGCCCAGTGGTTAAGCACTGCACTGCTGACCAAAAGGTCAGTGATTTGAACCCACCAGCCAATCCACGGGAGAAAGATGTGGCAGTCTGCTTCCATAAAGATCACAGCCTTGGAAACCCTATGGGGCAGTTCTACTCAGTTCTATAGGGTCACTATGAGTCAAAATCGATTCCACAGCAATGGGTTTGGTTTTTGTTTGTTTGTTTGTTTAGTGTATGGTGGAGATGATCTTAAAGGGAGTCTGAGGAGGGCAGTGCTTAGGCCCTGCCTCAGTAGTGCTGTTCCAGACAGCATGACAGCAGACCAAGGCATTTGGGCCTCTCTGGCTCGTTGTTTTGGTTTTCCTCCGAGGCCGAGGCTGCCCTTTTATGCCCTCTCTGCCCTTCCCCTTCCCATAGCCCCCAGCTGCCCTCACGCCCCACACAGGCAGGGTCTGACACCCTGTAGGTGCAGAGTCAGGGCTGAACCTCAGAAGGACAGTGAGGGAAGTGGCCCCTGCATAGCTTGGCTGTCCTGGGCATCTGCTCATTCATCACCTTTTAGAGGGGAGACCTACTAATTTGTCAGCCCATTAGCCTGGCACGAGCAGCATATGGCCCCGATTCCCACTGCCCTCTTCCCAGCCCTCCTCTGATAGCACCAGCTGGGACCAGACTCACAGTGCTGGGCAAGGTCTGGGTTTGGATCACAGGGCCAGCATCTTGCCCTGAGTACCCCGGTGCAGCAGCCCAGAGATTAGCATGCTCTGGGTTTCTCTGACAAATCTTTGGAGTTAGTGACAGAGCCTGTCTAAGCCCTGAGCTGAGGAGGAACCTGCTTTTAGGAAACCGGGCTCTATTTTTAGTATTCAGAGAAAGATACTTTTCCTCACTCAACATCATCAGGGTGTTTCTTGATCAAGTCTGCGGGGGTGGGAGTAGGCAGGAGGGGTCACCTTGCCTGAGGGTTCGAATGTTGCTCCCCCTCAAGAGGGAATTCATGCCCTGGGCTCTCTGTTGTAGCCTGGGATCATTAAGGGGGGTCTGCCTGTCTGAGGGGGCAGTAGCTAGAAGGGGGCACCAACCCAGTATGGCCACACTGGGTCTGGAAGTGTGACCGGTGCTGGGCTCTAGTCCCTCTGAGGCAAAGGGACAGGGAAGTGGTCTGCTTGAGTGTCCCCAGGGCCTGTGCACATGCACACAGATGTTTCCTGAGACCTACCATGTGTTGTCCCGAGCAGAGGGACACAGAACCAGAGGGAACTCAGAGCTGCACTCAGGGAAGGAAGCACCCCAACTCATTCACGGTGCACACATGTGCACATGCACCAGGACACACACACACTGGACACACACTCCCCTGGACATGTGCTCAGTCATGCATGGACACTCCTGGGGGTACCACCACCCTTCCCATGCACGCAGGTGAGCATTCGTGTGCATACGCACTGCTCATGCACATACCCTGGCTCCCATATCACCTGGATTTATGGAGGGAGATAAATCTGTAGTAACACTGCTAAACCTGCCAGTATGGTAAACTCAAAGAGCCTAATGGACAGGGCCTCATGTGTGTCGGCAGCTCTGCAAAGCATGGTGCCACACGGAAGGGGGTTTCCCACCCAGCTTTGCAGGCCAGCCCTCCAGAGCGTTGTAGGCCCAGGTGGCAGAGGGGGCTATGCAGGACTGCCCAGCCTGTGTCCGGGAGGGGCCGAGAGGCAGGACTACAGTCACTACCTTGGGATCTCGGTCTGGAGCATTCCTAGTGCTCCCCAGGGGAAAGGGCAACAGAAATTCAGAGGGGCTTAGGCCCTGAGCAGGGAAGGGGTAGGGGGCTAGTTTTTGCACATCAGGGTGGGGGCAGCCCAGAGGCTATGCTGAGGGTGTGACTGGTCTGGCATGTTAGCCCGGGTCTGGGCCTGAAGGAGGGGGGCTTCCTGCAGGAGGGAGAGGCACCAAGAAGAGTGGCCCTGAGTTGAGGAGCATGGCAAGGCAGGGACACAGTGATTTTGGAGGGGCTCAGAGTTCTCCAGGACTCCGCTGTGACCCTGGCAGGGAGAGCCTGGGGCATGAAGTTCTAGGCAAGGAGACAGGGAGGCTGCCCACCCCAGGAAGACCAGAAGGGCCAGTGTGTGCTCAAAGACCCTGAAGGAGCAACAGCTGAGCAGAGCTGACCCCTGCTCTCCAGGCCCCAGGAGAGTGGCCAACCGGGATCCCTCCCTGAGATCCTACCCCAATACCCCTGGGTGACCTGGGCCGACAGGCCCTGCTCAGGAGCTCTCTGAGCAGGCTCCCATGAAGCAACCTGGGGTGTTGGGGGCGGGGGAGCATGGGTTTCTAGCTCTCCTGTTCCTCTGGAGGGGGAAGTAGGACTGCCTTACATAATTGGGGCAATTTGTTCCGCTCTTGTCCTCCTGGCGTCGTTGCCCTCACCGCCTCCTTGCTCAGGGAGCCCTCGATGGAGCTGAAAGCTCAGGCCTCCCTCCCTCCTGCTGGAGGTCGCCGAACAGAGGACGCAGGAGCCCAGAGCACCGTTGCTGCTGAGATTTGATGGGCATCTAGGCCCCAGGAAAGAGAGGGGTAATGTCACACCATGCTCCAGGGACCCAGGCTTCCTCTCCCCAGCCTGCCAGAGGACCCCACAGGTTCTCAGAGAGTTCATACGAGCAGAGGCCCCCGAGAACCAAGTGGAGGGGCAACACCGCCTCTGCACTGCCTTCGGGCCCCCTCCTCACAGCAGCTTTCCTCACAGGCCCTCGTCCCCAGATGCTCAGTGTCATCTGCCGCCTTTGCTTACTGACCCTTCCAAGGTGGGCTCTCCCCGCCAGCCCATCCACTCATACCCCGAGGGAAGACTCCACTGACCTTCCTAGTCCACAGGGAGGGGCCAGTAGCTGGAGCCTGGGTCTATCTGACCCTGCGGTGCTGCCCACCCCATTTTGGGCCTCAGTTTACCCATCTGTATCCTGAGGTCCTGGACTTCCAGCCTTGCAAGACCAGGGTGGTTTTCTGCAGGTAGAAGCACCTGCTGCCCAGCTCAGATTTGTCCTCATCACCCACATAATCCCATCCGGCAGCCAGTTTGGGCGAATGAGCCTCAGGGCCGTGGGCACGATGGGTGTTAGTGGAGCTGCTGAGCAGGGCGATTCGATTGGTATCATAAGTAGATCTGAGTGTAAGAATCAATGGCCCCAGCAGAGGAATTCAGAGAGTGTCATCCTGAAGGGGCTATACTTCCTGGGAGGGTTTGCCAGGTGCCTTTGCAACAGGAGCTCTCCAAGGGCATTCAAAACAGGATGAGGTTTGCGAATGCTCAACTCAGCTGACCCCCACTGACTTTCATAGTCCCAGGGGAGAGTGACCCCATGAACATGGCTGGAGGTTAGTCAGAGTTGCTTCCCAAAGGAAGGGTCCTGGGGCAGGGTTGGGGCTGAGGGGGGTCACAGGATCCCACTGGATGGAAACCAGTTACTGGGGGCTTGGGGATGGGGTCTGAGACGAGGTCTATGTTCATTCATGTGGTTAGTCTGACGTGTATAGTCATTGAACCCCAGCTCCACTAATTTCTCTCTGTGCCTCAGTCACCTCATCTGCCAGCTGGGGACAATGACTGAGGGCTTGTGAGGATTTGATGCAATGGCCGGTGTAGAGGTTCACTGAAGGCATGGCACGTGCTCTGCCCTGCCAGTGTTGGCAGCTATTCCCATGGTAACCATCACCCCATCCAGTGGCCTCCAAAGCTGGGCAGTGAGGGGGTGACCCACCTGGGATGGGGCCCAGGCACAGCATCTGCCTCCCCTGACCACAGCACACTGGCTCTGAAGTTCATGACTTTTCAGACCTTTCATTCAGGAGCCTTTGCGATGTTTGCCAGTGTGGCAGGCAGTCAGGCCTGTTTGCACAGTTCGTTTACATGGCAAACACCATTCACAGATGGACACAGTAAAGGTAAACGTTGGCCCTGATGGCCACTGGGGTTCTTGCATTCACAGAGAGAGAACCTGGAGCTGGGGAGCCAAGGATGGTCCCTCCCCGTCACGGTGAAATGAGAGGAAACTGAGGCACAGAGAGGGAGCTGGACCTGCCCAGAAACACCCAGAGCTGGGACTGGACACAGATCAGTGACCTCTAGTCCAGGCTCTAGGAAACCTCATGTGGTAATGACCCTGAATTGTTCAAGTTCAAATGCAGGAGCTTTCCTGTGAGGGCCACAGGCGGGAGCGATCCTCTCCAGGTGCATGTTTCCAGCGTGCGTGTGTCCCCACTGTTTGCATATCTCCACTGTGTGCCTGTCCTCGGCATATCCTCAGCACGTTTAAGACCTCTGTGTGTTTATTCATGCTCTGACTTGTTCTATAGAAGATTTAAAGGCACTTACGAGGATACCTAAAATTCAAGAAGGTCCTATAAATTGGAACTAGGATAAAAAGGAAAAAGAAAAACCAGGGAAGGGACTAAGGTGGAGTTGGGAGGTGCTGAGAGAGGATGTGAACAGGATGGTGCAAGCATGTCATGCTCCCTTGTACGGTCCCTGGCTCACTCACCAGGGTGGGCTGCAGCCAGGCTTGGGGGCCCACTACCCGATCAGTGCCCGACACTAACTCTGACCTTGTGATAGCATGCTCTGAGGACTCAGGAGGGAGCACAGCCAGGCCTCCTGGGGACCCTGGTCCAGGGGCCACTGTCTGTCAGGCTATGCCTTGCCCCTCCAGGGCCAGCATCCATGCTGCCAGGACCTTATCCAGTGCTGTGTCTGGCAGGAGGACCCCTCAGATGGCCCCAACCATCTGGGCCAAAGAAGTTCCACTGCTTAAAATGTTTCAGATGGCCAAAGACCACCTGTAGAGGTGTGGATGGAGACTCACAGAGCCTCACCCAGGCCTGGGGCTGCTGGACATTGAGTGACAGTAGACAGGTCTTGGCTGTGGCACTTTTCCTACAAGTCTGGTGTGAGTGGGATCTGCAAGCAGCTTCCTAAGCACTGGGTGTGAATGCAGCGTGTGTGTGTGTGTGACCCAGTGTACAAGGTCAGGCACGTGTGCACGGGCACGGGGCAGAGCTTGGAATGTCCTTGCCCTGCAAGGGCCCTTGACACCACAGGAAGCTGCAGTCACCACCTAGGCTTACCTCCGTCTCTGCCTTTTATCCCCCACACCTGCCACGTGAAGATCTTGTGTTTTCAGGAGAGCAGCCAGCTTCAGGACCTCGGCAACATCTTGCACTGTGATCAGGGCTGTCACTGGTGCGTCGTTATTTCGCACCATCTTCAGCAGCATATCTCAGCAGCAAAGGGTAGGCTTCTGATCTGCGAGGCCTAGAAAATGGGACAGTGTAGGGAGGGGAAAGCACTTGGAAGCTCAGGAGCAGCCCTGGTGGGGAAGGCCGCGAGAAGTGGTGGCACCCCACATTTGACCATCCGTCTTTGAGAAATGCCCTGAATGGCCAGCTGAGGCCACTCAGGGTTGTGCGAACTCTGCGGGTGAAGGCTTCTGTCAAGCCACGTGGCTGGTAAAGAGCAGAGCCAGGATTCAAACTCAAGCTTCTTGCTTCCCAGCTGGGCTTTTAGCAACTCCCAGGCAGAGTGGCTGCAGGCACAGGGCAGCTCTGGGGTATCCTCTTTGAACAGGTTCTGACATTCCCTGGCCTCAGTTTCCTCATCTGTGAGCCGAGAAGCCAGCCAGCTGCTGAGCCCCTCCTGGGTCTCCATGTCACAGGCCATGGAGGGAAGATGCATAAAGAAGACTCAGGTGAACCCCCCGCCACCAGGAAGCTGGACTGGGACCTCTCAGGGCAAGGTTTTTTTCTGACTACTCTGGGGTCCCCGAGGGACCTGCCCCCAGTGCCTGAAGAGGGTAGCCCACCCCTGGGCTGTGTGTGCTGTGAGTGGGCAGAATGGAGGTGATGTCAGCAGAGGACGCAGATTTTGTCCTTTGCTCCTAAGTATAGGACAACATACTCTTCAGAGCTGTGCCTCTGGCCAGGCCTCACATCCATCTCCCAAGGGTATCTGGGGCTGAATTTCTGCCAGCTCTGGACTGTGAGGGGCGGTCATCTTAGATGAAATCTCAAGAACTGATTGGAGCTGTGACATGATCAGAGGTCCTCCCTGACCCCCTGAGGATCCGCTGGAGCCCTCTGCACCCCTGTTGCTCCCATAGGCCCTTTACCCTGTCCCTGCCAGCACCCACATTCCTGAGAGGCCCTCTTGAGGGGCACAGCAGGTTCTCGTTCTTCACCCACAGCCCCAGGAGGCGGGTAGAGAGAGGCTTATCATAACCTCATTCTACAGATCAGAAGATGAAGGCTCAGAGACTGAAGGGATTGATGAGGCCAGGCGACAAGGCAGTGGCCAGGCCCTGGGTCTCTCCAGGCTGTCACATGGCAGGGAGGGGGCTGTTTGCCCTGCTCTGAGGAAGGGCCCATGTCCAAGGTCACCCTGGGCCAGGGCCACTTGGGCAGTGCTCTGGAGTAAAGGACAGACCGGACTTATCTGGGGGGTGGGTGCTAAGGGACCTGGGGTCCTGGAACTGATGACTAGGGCCCGAGGAGCCCAGCACCAGGCGCTCCTCCACTGACTCTTGTAGTCTCGGGCTGGTTTCTCCACCTCTCAGAGCTTTGGTTTCTTTAGCTGTAAAATGGAGACAATAACTGTATCCACCTGTAGGCTTGTCATGACGGCTCAGTGATGTTATCCAGGCCCCCAGAGCACCCTGTCATCACTGTCATTATCTACGGATAAAGGGGTCCTAGGGAGACAGACAGAGGGGCCCTGGTGGCATAATTGTTAAGAGCTTGGCTGCTAACCAAAATGTCGGCAGTTCAAATCCACCAGCCGCTCTTTGGAAACCCTATGGGGGCAGCTCTATTCTGTCCTTATAGGGTCACCATGAGTTGGAATCCACTCTACGGCAACAGGTTTTTGGTTTAGGGGACAGAAGGCGGGCCAACTGGGTGGGGAGGCAGCGAGAGCGAGCAGAGCCAGGGTGGGTGGCAAGGGGGCCTAGACGCCGGCACAAACAATCTGTTTCTTATAAACATGGGCGCCCGCACCAGCCGGCCGCCACCCGGCAACTTCCGCGAGTTGGGAAAGTGTGGGTATGTTTATTCACACTCCCCTGTGCCAGCTGGTGTGCTGGGCACAGCTTCTCTCCCAGCTGCCTCGACAGCCGGCAGCTCCCACCTAGCTCAGGGAGGGGGAGCGAGCGGGGGCCCCCAGATCTTGCTTGTAGCTCCATTCAGCTTGGGCTCGAATCCCCCACCTGATGCTATCCTGGGTCAGATCGAAAGGACAGGTGGTCTCGAGAGTCTCCATGGCCACTGTGCATGTGGCCAGGCTGTCCTGCAGCTCTCCTGCTCTCCAAGACCACCCCCAGTCCAAGGCCCAGTCCACCTGAGTGCGCAGAGGCTGGAGGGGGCCCTGTCCTGAATGTAGGCAACAGGTGACCCCCCAGCGGGGTCTGGGTCCCCCTCCTTTCCCAAACCCCAGGTGCCCTCTCAGTAAGTTCTTCCCCCTGGCTGTGGTCAGCCCCTGGGTGCCGCAGCACCCCTACAGCTGACAGGCATGTATCATAGGCAGGTGGGCTACAGAGGCCCTCATACCCCATGGGCTCCAGAATGTTGGGGGCCCCGCCTCAGGTTAACTGTTTTGTGAACACCTGTCTGAGCCCAGCAGTGGCAGCTATAGGAGGTGCACACATCGTCCCCATGAGGTCAGAGCAGAGTCTTGGCTGTGAAGGTGTCACCGCAACACTACACAGCCACCGTCAGGCCTGGGCTGAACATCTCAGACAGTGGGAGCTCAGGGAAGCTGCCCAGGAGAACAGGGAACAGAGGAAGGGGCTCAGGGAAGCTGCCCAGGAGGACAGGGAACAGAGGAAGGGGCTCAGGGAAGCTGCCCAGGAGGACAGGGAACAGAGGAAGGGGCTCAGGGAAGCTGCCCAGGAGGACAGGGAACAGAGGAAGGGGCTCAGGGAAGCTGCCCAGGAGGACAGGGAACAGAGGAAGGGGCTCAGGGAAGCTGCCCAGGAGGACAGGGAACAGAGGAAGGGGCTCAGGGAAGCTGCCCAGGAGGACAGGGAACAGAGGAGGGGGCTCAGGGAAGCTGTCCAGGAGGACAGGGAACAGAGGAAGGGGCTCAGGGAAGCTGCCCAGGAGGACAGGGAACAGAGGAAGGGGCTCAGGGAAGCTGCCCAGGAGGACAGGGAACAGAGGAAGGGGCTCAGGGAAGCTGCCCAGGAGGACAGGGAACAGAGGAGGGGGCTCAGGGAAGCTGCCCAGGAGAGGCCTCCTAGACAGGCACTAAGGGGCCTGCACTGGAGCTTTAACTTGTGACTTTGTAGATCTGTCATGGATGATGGAGACCTGGCCCTCCAGCATTTGTGTTTGAGGCACACAGGAGTGCACCCATGCTGACATGGGTGGGCAGGGACCCTAGTGTGTGCCTCTTCCCTGGGCCCCTACAAACTGGGCCATTTGGGGTTGCCACATTTTTTTTCCTCTGTGGTAGGGGGCCCCACTTGTCCCCAAAGCACCCTCCTGACTGCCAAGGGAGCCAGAACTTGGGGAAGATGGAGTCACAGGTGGTAAGTTTCATGTGGGTACACAGTCATGGGAATGATAGTACCTAATGATGGCAGCCTGGAGTCCAGCCGCTGTTGTGGGGTGACTGTAGATGAATTCCTCTCTGGCGTACCTGATAGCTGGATTCACATACTTCCCATGACAAGGAGCTCACTCTCTCTCCAGGAGATGCTTTCAGGACGTGGGTGGGAGTCCTGAGTGTGAAAAAGTTCTTCCAGTTCCCCCTCAGCTGGAACAGGCCCCCCTTCTTACAGGTACCATCAGGAACCCTGTAATGGATGGGTAAGCAGGATGGGCATGGTGTTAAAGTCAGTTTGGAAATTCACATCTGTTTCAGAGGAGCACTGCAAGGTCATGCCCAGGAATGGCACTTCAGGCACTTCACGCTGCTCTGTGGCAGGTCATGTCTGGCCATGTCTTGCCCTGGGCCATGCTGGGTAGGCTCGAAAGCCGGGCGCTGCACAGGGGCAAGTGCAGGAAGGTTGGCACTGCCTGGCCCTAGCTGGGCTGGGAGGAAGTGGTTTGTTATTTTGTGTTGGGTTTTGTGTTTTTTGAAAAACAAGAGATTGAGCCTTTTTATGACACGGATTTTACAGCGTAACGAGGCGGCGTAATTTCCCATTCTCAGCGGCAAGTGCACTTTTTACACTAATTGCATAATTAGACATAATGTACTAATTGCAGTAATGGATGACAGTCAACTAAACTTTAACTTTAAAAACAGGGAGCTGTTGCTGGGGTTGGTGGTGGGGGCTTCGTGGCCCCATGAGTTTCATAAAGGGAAACCTGCTGATAAGAGCCCCTCGAAGCCGCTCCTTGGGGTCAAGGGGTCACAGAGGCACCAGAGCCTCCCTACCCCAGGTCTAGACCACACCCCCCTCCTCCCTGGGAGCCCTCCACCTGGATGTCTCCCTCTCTCCCCCTCAGAACCTGTCCCCCAGCTTCCCCTGTACCCCCCGACAAGCCTCTCTGCTCCTGCTGCTGAACAGCCCGTTAACTGTCCCTCCGCCAGCCTTCGCACCTGCATTACTCCCACCTAGAATCCCTTCTCCACCCACCCCAGGTCTGGCCAGCTCCTGCTCAGCCTTTCAGACTCCACTCAGATGTCCTCTCCCCTGTAAAACCATCCCAATCTTTTCCTTGATCCAGCCCCCCCAACCCACCCAAGGACCCACCCTGTCCTCTCTAGATGGGGATCCAGGAGGGCAGGGGTGACATCTGGTCCATCTCCACAGCCCCGGGCCCAGAGGGCACCAGTGAGAGCCTCGGGATGAATGTGAAGGTTCCCCCAGTAGGGGTGTAAGACACAGGGGAGAGGGTGGGAGAATGGTGGCCACCAACCCAAGAGGGCCACATCCTTACCTTCTCTGGGAAGTCAGGCCAGGTGGCACCTTCCTTGCCCCGACACTGCCTTTGTGTCCTACATCATAGCCCACGCAGGGCCGGATTGTAATGGCCTGCTTAGGTGTCTGTGACCCCCTCTAGGTAGAGGGTTCATTCCAGGCAACCCTACTCAATATGAGGCTGGTTACTAACAATGTGACAACCAGCATCACAATGCACAAACCTTAATTGTGACAAGACACTACACACAGATGCCAAACCATGGGGCCAACCAACCACAGGATGGTGGCAGTGTGGCACGGCCACATGGGAATCTAACATGGCAGCTGGCAAAAATGTCAGTCACTTATGAAGCATGTAACTGGGTGGCACATAACACCCCTACCTGGTGCACTGATTGTGTGTGTGCTGGGGGCAACTCCAGGGACCTTGCTTTTGCCCCTACTGTATACCTTGCACCAGACAGGCGAGAGAGGGGCTACAGCCCCTGCCCCAGGGGGCCTCAGTCACACGCACAGTCCAGTGCCTTGTGTGTCCTCACAGCAGCCGTGTTAGGGATTTCATGTACCTGCTGTGGGGCAGACCCTCAGTTCCTTCAGGAGGGCTCAAAGCTGGTTGAGTTGGGGGAGAGCCTGGTGGTACAACCTGCCCTGGATCTGTCCTGGGTGCTCTTGATGGACGAAGGTCCCAGGGCCCCAGCTCCCATCCTTTGGAGGTCCCATCCTCCCATCAATCCCATCCTCCCATCCTTCCATCGATCCACCTTCAAGGGTGATTAGCAACTATGTCCGTACCCTTGATTTTTCTTACGGAGGCGGGAGGCAGGGGCAGCAGCCTGGCAGGACCAAGTCTCTGTCCTGACTAGCTGGGGTCCCTGAGCTGGCCACTCTCAGTTGCCTACCCCCCTCCTCCTTTCTGGCCCAGCTTAGGGTCCTTGAGTCAACCCAAGCCCCCTCTCCACCCACCTATGGTCTCCCCTGATCCCTGGCACAAGTGTACCCCATTCTGGTAACTGACACACACCTCCAGCCCCAGACCCTGTAGCTTCTTAAGGTTGTTGCTTCCCCAGTGTTTGCCCATGTGGGCCAGGCCTAGGGAGGCCCAGCCTGCCATCCTTAGCCCACTCACTGCTGCCCCCTTCAGGGGCCTGGTGGCATGATGACCTGGGAAGTTAAGACCCCCCCACCTCACTGCTCCTTATGAAACTAGTGAACAGACAGAGAGACATGGTGAAAGGGGGATTGGAGAGCAGCAAATCCCCCAGGGGTTGTATCTCAGGGCTCTGCTCCCCCCAGCCTACCTGTGCTCTGCCCAGCTCCCAGGCAGAAGGAGGGGGCCATGATGCTGGAGTACCGAGCTGAGACCCTAGCCAAGCCTGAGCCTTTGAGGAGACAGCCAGCGGCAGGACCGAGGCTGTCAAATCTTTCTTGTTCCATTTTCTTTTTGATTTAATTTTCCAGAGATTAGGGCCCGTTCACCTTCGCTGCAGAGAGGAGCCTCGCACCACGTATCTGTTTTTACTCCCAGGGTTGGGAAGTTGGTTAGTCCATCAGGCCGGTTCTGAAGATCCATCCTCCTGCTCCAGAATGTCTCTCCTGCCTTCCATTGCCTCATTCCTTCAGTGCCACCCTGATCTATCCCAGGCCACCTTGCAGGCCCTCGTGCCCCCTTCCCCAAAGGCCTCACCTTCAATTTTGGTAATAAATGCAGGGAACAAAACTGCATAAAGAAAGTGCCCTAAAGCAAGGGCTTTGGATCAGACAGACCCAGTTCAAATCCCAGCTCAGACTTAACCCCTCTGGCCCTCAGTGTCACCATCTCCTAAGTGAGGAGGATCAGAATGGACCCTCCTCAAAGGTTGTCAGAGATCAGCGGGGTCAAGCGTGTAAAGCACCTGTCAGGGTGGCAGAGCCAACACCCAAGTAAACAGAGGCTTCATGGTTACTCCTCCTCTCCCTTCCCTTCCTCCTCCCCCTGATTTTCCTTTTCCCTCCCCACCTTCCTCCTTATACTGGGCAAGTTAGGTAGTGGTTCAGGTCTAGGCTCCACTGCTGCTGGCTTCCTGGGAATTTGCGAAACGCCTCTCCAGCCTGAATGAGGCCTGTCCAGGTCACTGGTTCTGAGGCCTTTCATCTCCTGTGGTGGCTGTCTCTGTGTTACAGGCACATAGGGGATGGTAGTTGGACCCCCTGGCTCAGTCAGGCTTGTTGAGGGCTGTGGGGATGAGGCTGGCTCTGCCTGCCCCTACAAGCATCCAGGCTTCCTTCCAAGGTTGCCATTCCTCTGTGTGTACTCCAGGGTCACCTCCCATTGACACAAAGCCGCCCAGGGAAACAGGAGGCTGAGCAGAGTCTGGGGCACCTGAGGAGCCCTCAGCCACCACACACACACACACACACACACACAAAAAAAAAAAAAAAAACCTGTTGCCATTGAGTCAGTGCCGACTCACAGCCACCCTGTAGACAGAACTGCCCCATAGGGTTTCTAAGGGGTGGCTGGTGGATTTGAACTGCCAACTTTTTGGTTAGCAGCTGAGCTCTTAACCACTGAGCCACCAGGGCTCCAAAGGCCCTGGGAATCCCCAGGCCAGAATGCTGGCCACACGTGCTTCTTAGCAAAAGAATTGTTAGAGCTGAGAGAGGATTGGGGTTGGGGCTAGCACTGGGAGAGAATGTGAGAAGGGAGGAGAAATGGAGGGACAGGCATCGGTACTGGTTTGGGGGGAGGTGGCCATCAGGAGGATACCCAGGTGAACAGTGGCCGTAGGTGCATGGCATGGGATGGGGGCAGGGGCCCCTGGGGCTCTGAGCTCCTTCCTGAATTGTCTTTCAGGCCTCAGCCACCCTTGCTCTTCTTGTTCCTCAACCCCTCTGCCATTGCATCTCCTGCCTCACCCACATGCTCACCTGGCTCCAGCCAGCCTGTCGCTCTAGTCTGCTGCCCTGTCCCACCACCATCCTACCACCCCTCGTGGGATGGAGCCCTCCCTCTTTGTCCCCCATCCCAGATGGCTTGGAGCTGCAGCAGCCTACTGACCTGCTGGTCCCATTTTTCTCCTCATGCCACTGCCCACACAAAGGTGGGGGCTGTGCGGCTGCACTGCTCTGGGAGCTGTTGGTTTTTTCAAATTAAGTCTCTGGGCCAAGCGTGGAACCCTGCTGTGGTTGTTGAGGCTCTGCACCCAATGTGCCCTGGCCTTTCTGCTGCTTCTGAGCTGGCCGCAGGGGCTAGGACTGGAGGCTGGGGCTCTAGGGAAGCCAGTCCTGGGAAGGCTTCGTGCTCTGGAGCTGCCCTGGGCTCTCCTGGGCTTCCTGCTGGGCCTGCAGGTGGAAAGTTCCCCAGACCACATCAATGCAGAGATGGCCTATCTCTCATGGTGGGACCATCTGCTGGACTGGGCCACTCAGATCTCCCTGCGATACAGGACTCAGCTCAAGGCCCACCCCAGGTACAGCGGCAACTGGAGCAGGTGTAGGGGAATGATGAGAGGGGCAAGGCAGCTGGGGCCTGCTGTCCAAGAGACATAGAAGGAATGAGGGCTGTTGTACCTCAGGGGCTCGTCTGGGTTGGGGGACAGGCTTGGCTGGCAGTTTGACCAGTCCCTGTGATTCTGGGATTCTGCCTTCATCTCCCCGGGAGCCCCTTCCTCCTACTTCTCTGTCTTTGCCGTAGGGAGGATTTAGATGGGCAGGGAAGGCGGGGAGTGGGGAGCAGAGGCAGTATGAACAAAGGTGTGACAATGGGAATCAGCATGGGCTGGGGGCCCAAAAGTCTACAGGTGCATGATGGGACAGTGGGCTGGGGGCACAGGGTCAGTAGAAGGGCAGCATGGTAGGTCCTTGGGTAGAAGTGGTCTGAGAGGAAAGCATGGCAGGTGCGGCCCCAGGCTCCGAGGGGTTACACAGCTTCAGACTGAAGTGGAAGAGTCAGACCTAGGCCCAGATGGCCCTGAGTCTGCTCTTAAACTTAGAATTGGACGGATGCATTTGCCCAGGGTCCACTGCGCACAGGCCCAGCGTTTGGGGAGAGATGGAAGGGAGCTGACCATGGCTATGCCCTATCAGCAGCATCCCCATGTCTGGGCTCCCACTTTATCACCTCCAGGGCAGAGGCTGAGGTGTCGGAGACAAGGACAAGGTGCCCAGGGGAGGGGGGATACATTGCCCAGGCAGGCCTGGGAGGAGGGGGTAGGGGCTGGAAGTGAACAGACCTTGGGGAGATGGAGGCTGACTGCTTTGGACAGCCCTAAGTGTGGGGATCTAGCAGGGAGAGGGTGGGGACAGGGGACTGTGATTCCCTCTGCAGAATGCTGGCGATCCTAAACAATGGCAGTAGCAACAATAACACAGGCCACTTGCTATGAGTCATGTGGTCCTCAGTGGGCCCATGAGATAGAGGTTGCCGCTCCCTCATTTAATAGATCTGGAGACTGAGGCCAAGAGATGGGGTGACTCTTGGCTGAGTTGCTACTTCCAAGCCCTTGTGTTACTTGTTGGGACCCTGGGGTGTGGCCCTGCCACCTGGAAACCCACCTCCTCTGTGGCCCCCGAGCCTGGCCCAATCACCGTACCAAACTGCAAGGGGGCATCCTGGACCCCATCCTAGCCACACAGACCCCCCCCCCGCGACCCACCCAGGAGTCTTCCCAGGAGGCCTCAGTGTCCAGCCTTGGATCCTGGGGCTGCCTCTGTTACAGGCGGCCCAGACAGCCCTGACCGTGGCGGCACCTGAGAATGACCTTGATAGGGGAGGCTGAGGTTTGGGAACTTCCCCAGCCCAGAAAAGCCAGGCATCTGTGCCCCCTGCTGGCACAAGTGGTCTCTGGGTGTGAGCTCTGCAGAGGCTTCAGCCAGAGTGGCCGTTGGACTGTGGATGGGGCAGTGGTCCAAGGCCAGGGAAAGGGTATAGTTTTAACGTCCCAAAACCTGGGAAGAATGGTTCAGGGAGGGTGGGGGACCTGGCTTTACCACTTACAGCTGTGTGGCCTTGACCTGTCCTCTCCTATCTCTGAGCCTCAGTTTCCCCAGCCATAAGGCACTGGGCTGCAAGCTACTTGCATTTAGCCAGCGACCTCCAGGCTCTGACCCCTCCAGGCTGCCTGTCTCTATCCCTGCCTCCCATCTGGGGGCCTTTGTCCTGAAACAGGGCCCAGGGGCCCAGGAACAGCCTGGCCTGGCGCCCGCCTGGGCCTTCATCCTCCTGGCCATGTGGCCAGGCCTCGCAACTTGCCCCCTAATTGCCACTGCTCTGCAGAAAGGAATGACTTCGCCACAAATTATTTTGTTCTAGAGAAGAGAAGCTGAGAGGGATGGGGGGCAGGAGAAGGAGGAATTGCCTGAGTCGGGCTTTGTGCTGCGCTTTAACCCTTTACTGCTGGATGTTGGGGGGAGGGGCAGGGGCTCTAGTGGCGCCCAACCCCCCATCCTTCTGTAAGATGGTAGTGGCCTTATCTCCCACCATCAAGCTGTCACTCTCCAACCTTATCTCTCCCCACCTCTCTTTGTCTCTCATCAGCTGCCTCTCCCACCTTATCTCCCTCTCATTGCCTCCGCCTCCTCTCTCTGTCTCCACATCCCTCCGCTTCTGTACAACTTGATGGCGGCAGTTCAGTTGTGGTGACCGAGCCTGTGACCTGGTGAAGGAGCCAGCTCAGGTCACAGACCTCCTGGGTACCTGGATGGGCATATGGACCCAGCCAGGGACAGAGCCACATGCAGGGGTATGCAGTGCATGCACACATGTGTGCACACACATGTATGTGCACATACCCCAAGACCCCAGCCACGAACAAAGACGCCCACTGAAATCTGCTCAGAAGACTCACATACAAGCCCCAGGCTTAGTCTAGAGGCCCTAACCCCACCTCATGCCAGCACACAGGCACCGGCACACAGATGGGTGTGTGTTGAGCCATAATGCAAAGGCTCGCACACAGGTACAGACTGTCCTAGTTACACCCGCATGCACATGTGCACAGGTCCACACCCTGAGGAGGAGTGATGGGCAGACCCACTCCTCCACCTGCATCTTCCTCCTTGGTCGCCTCTACATAGTCTGTGCCCTGAGTGACAGAAGCGCCTCCAGCGCCCAGAGCCCCTGCTACAGTTTCTGCAGACATCCTGGGGCAGTGCCAGCAGAAAGGGATGTTGTTGCCTGAGCTGTGTGGCGTGGCGGCTGTATGTGTGATGCATGTGTGGGTGTATGTGTGTGTGCATGCGTGAGCATCATTGTGTTGGTGTATGGGTGTGTAACGTGTGCTTATTGGTTCCGTCTCCCTGCCACCATGCCCTGCCCCTTCTGGTGCTCAGAGCTACTCTGGGCTAGTCATGGAGATGCTGCTTATGGCCCTCAGAAGGGGAATACTGACATCCCCACCCCATAACCACTGTCCCCCAACCAGCCCAAACTGGGAGCCCATCCCGGATGCTAGCTGTGGAGCCCATCCATGAGGACACTGGGTTGAACCCCTAGACTTCATCCAGGCTGCCTCAAGGTAGCCAAAGCTAGGGTGGGGGTGGGGTGGAGGCTGTCCTGAGGTGAGCTGTGCTGAGAGGCTGTGCAGGGGCCATGGCATGGGAACATGGGACGACACCAGCCTCACTGCCAGCCTCTGCTTTCTTCCAGATCTACAAGGACAACCGGAACCTGTTTGAGGTGCAGGAGAATGAACCTCAGAAGTTGGTGGAGAAGGTGGCGGGAGACATTGAGAGCCTGCTGGACAGGAAGGTGCAGGCCCTGAAGGTAGGCATGTGTGTGGGGTTGATGAGGATGAGGCCAGTAGCCGTGCACCCTGAGGGCAATGTCCCTACTCCCTGTGATCACACAGCCCTCTGGTCCCTCTGAATTCAGGCTGAGCCATCGTTGGCAGGCTGTGCACATGCAGACTATGGGCAGCTGTGGCAGGAGCAGGATGGTTATGTCTGGAGTAAGATGTAGGCTGCAGGAGGGGTGACCTGGGGGTCTCAGAGACCTTATGTAGGCGTGAAGGCGGGGCCCACTCAGGCCTCACCCCACCCCCACCGGACCTGGAGTCCTCCCATTCCTCTGAGTGCCCCAAACTGTCTATGGGTGATGCCCTAGGTGAGCACCTGACCAGGACAGCGACCTGTTGATGGCAGAGTCTGCCCCCGAAGGAGCCAGGAGGTTGAGCTTCAAGCTGTGGTGAAGAGGGAGTGTGGAGAGGCCCTGGATACCCCACAGAGAAGGCTGTGGCTGTGGGAGGCTGGGGCCTGTAGCCCCTGCTCTGCCTGTGACCTTAAACGTTTCTCTACCTCCCTCTGGGCCTCAATCTCCCCATCTATACCCAGAGAAATTGTGCCTGTCAGTTCCATGGTGCTCCTGGCCACAAGGTGCTGTGGTTCTCTGGGGTGACAGGGCCCACTGAGCTGTGTGAGGAGGTCTACAACACTGGCAGTCCCTGGTATGCAGCCCAACCCAGGGAGAGTAGGTGGGGAAGGGCATCTGGAGCTGCAGAGTGTCCTGAGCAGGTCATGAGGTAAATGAAGGAGGAGGGTCCAAGTGTCATCAGATCAGAGGCCCAGCTGCAGCTACCCCTGACTCTGTCAAAGATAGGAGTGCATAATAAAAATAAACAGAATTCTAATACACGCTACAACATGGATGAGTTTGAACACATTATGCTCAGTGAAAGAAACCAGCCACAAAAGACCACATATTGTATGATCCTATTGTATGAACTGTCCAGAATAGACAAATCCCTTGAAACAGAAAGTAGAGTAGTGGTTGCCTAGGGCGGAGGGGTAGGGGAGGGGAGGGGAAAAGGCTAGGAAGTGCCTGCTAATAGATACATGGCTTCTTTTTGAATTGATGAAAATGTTCTAAAATTAAATAGTGGTTGCTTGCTGTCTTAGTTATCTAGTGCTGCTAAAACAGAAATACCACAAATGGATGGCTTTAACAAACAGAAATTTATTCTCTCATAGTTTAGGAAGCTAGAAGTCTGAATTCCGGGTGCCAGCTCTAGGGGAAGGCTTTCTCACTTTGTCAGCTCTGGGGGAAGGTCCTTGTCTCCTTTCAACATCTGTGGGCCCTGCATTCCTTCTAGAGATCTCCACCTGTCTTGACATCAATCTTCCCCTGGGTCTAGGAGGCTCTCAGCACAGGGACCCCAGGTCCAAAAGACACACTCCTCTCCTTCCTCTCTTTCTTGATGGTAGGAGGTCCCCCCTCTCTGCTTGCTTCTCTCTCTTTTTATCTCTTGTAAGATAAAAAGTGATGTAGACCAGACCCCAGGGAAACTCCTTACAATGGGTCAGGGCTGTGACCTGTGTAAGGGTGTTGCATCCTACCCTACTCCTCATTAACATGACCTAATCCTGCCTCATTAACATAATAAACTGCTCACTCCCAAATGAGGCCATAACCACAGGCATAGAAAACAAAAACCAAACCCGTTGTTACTGCTGTGGAGTTGATTCTGACTCATAGCCACAGGCATAGAGGCTAGGATTTATAACATCACAAAATGGAGGATAATCAGATCACAAAATGGAGGACAACCACACAATACTGGGAATCATGGCCTAGCCAAGTAAACACATATTTCTGGGGGGACCTATTTCAATCCATGACAGTTGCACAACTCTGAATATGTTAAAAACCACTGAATTGTATACTTCAAATGGATGGATTTTATGGTATGTAAATTATAGCTCAATACAGCTCTTTAAAAAAAAAAAAAAAAGATAAGTGAGTTCACACTAGCCATGCCCAGGCTCAAGCCAGGGTCCTGCAAGGTCAAGTCAAGGCAACCAACCTGGCCTAGACCCCCACCACATCCAGGCATCCGGGTAGAACCAGAACCCCTTTCCCAGGAGCTGGGCCCTGCTTTCCTCCCTGGAGTCCTCTGCCTGCCCCATGTGACCCAAGGTCATGGAGTAGAGAAAGGCTGAGATCCTGGGGCCAAGGACCTGGAAAAGGTAGACCATGAAGGCCTCCTACTCAGTGCAGACCCAGAGCTGGGTCCAGCCCCCGTCCAGAATGCAGGACCTCCTAGTGGAGGTTGTAGGGAGGCGATTAGGGAAATGAACTGTCTGGGGAGGAGCCAGAAGCCAAGCCTTCAGCGGGGACAGGAGCCCAGCTGGGGTCTCCCCTGATCATGGGAAACGTTCTTATCACCTTGCCCAGCCAACACATTGCTTCCCACCTGTTTGCCTTTACTGGACCTGGGCTTTCCATTCTATCTTTTTGTTTCCGTCTCTCCCCTCCCCGCCTCATTTCCAGACCTGTTGCTTGCATGCTGCTTCCTTGTTTTGCTGCCCCCCTTCACAGTTTGCAGAGTGCAAGCTGCCCAGTCCCCAACTTGTGTTGGAAAAGTCTGATAAATTGGAGAAGGATCACCCTTCAGGCCTGCCACCCACCCAGGCTTCAGGCCTGGTCCCCCCAGAGGGTGGTGCTGAGTGGTGACAGTGACAGATTCCTAGCTCGCCCTCCACACAGGGAGCTCAGGGCCCAGCTCTGGCTGTGTTGCCTCCGGAGCTGCAGGGCTAGAGTCCCTCCCCAGGCCCCTCTCCCCTTCCAGGGGTATGGATCAACTCCAACAGCTGGGTGGGGGGAGGTGCCTGGGGTCCTGGTCCCACCTCTCTTCCTGCAACCCACAAACCGGCCCCTGCCTCATGAGGCAGGACAATTGTCTGTCTCCCTTCCACTGCTCTGCAGCCCAGCCCATGGCCTGATACACACTCAGCACTGAATACAAATTATTTTCAATGGAAGAAATGATGGGGAAAGGTGCCCACTGGCCGAGCACTCACTGTGTGCGAGCAAGGGAGGCCCTGCTACCCCCACTTCACAGATGGGGACACTGAGACTTGGAGGTGCTATACATCAGGCCAGGGTGTGGCAAACTCATGATTTTTTTCCTTTTTAATTTTTATTGTGCTTTAAATGCAAGTTTACAAATCAAGTCGGACTCTCATACAAAAATTTATATACACATTGCTATATACTTCTAATTGTTCTCCCCCTAACGAGACAGCACACTCCTTCCCTCCTCTATTTCTTTTCGTGTCCATTCGGCCAGCTTCTGACCCTCTCTACCCTCTCATCTCCCCTTCAGACAGGAGATGCCAACATAGTCTCATGTGTCTACTTGATCTAAGAAGCTTATTCTTCACCAGTATCATTGTCAGTCCCATAGTCTAGTCCAATCCCTGTCTGAAGAGTTAGCAAAGTCAGGATTTGAACTCAGGTCTCTCGGACCCTAAGCTGAGCCCTCAAAAAAAAAAAAAAAATTTAGTCCTGAGGTATGTATGCATAGAGCCCTCCTAGCCGGCTACTGCTACAAGCGCCCCCTGGCTGCAGGCCCTCAGGATGCACCTGTCCACATCCCCAGTAGCAGGGGGAACCACCATCCCCCTTCTGGGTCCTAATTGTTCCAAGATGCGCTTTGGTCTTAATTATGTTTTAAATTTGCTTTTAATCAAGTTCTGGCCCTTTTCTCCTTTGCCACATTTGTTTGCAGCCTGACTGTGTATGGAGGGAGGGGTGTTGGGGGGCTGGATCCCCCCCACCCCCACTCCATTGTTCCTTTCTCCCTGGACCCCATCCAGTAATCCAATTTAAATCCCCTTGCTCTGGTCTGGAATTTTAAGTCGGGGCTTGCAAAGAGGGAGCGAAGCAGCACAGGCTCACCAGGATGGAAGTTTATTGTCTCATCTAATCAGGGACAATCAGATGTTTGTTACGAGTTTCTTGAACCTGCATAGGCTAGTTGATGGAGCTGAGAGTCACGGGGGAGCAGTCAGGTTGGGGGAGCCTTGCACACAGGCAACCAGCATCCCTAAGTCTGGGAAATATGCTGGGGCCTCAGCTTCAGAAATGTGGAGGGGAACCTGCCTTGGAACTTTGACTACGCAGGGAGAGGGGGCCTCTGAGCCAGGGCTCATACTCAGGGTCTTGAGTCCCCAGAAGGATAGGGAGGTGCCTAAGGGACAAGGCCAAGGGCCTTGTGGCTGGGCGGGGGGATGCCAAGCCTGGGGCCAGGGCAGCCAGGCCAGAACAAGTCCTAGGAGGGCATCGGTGTGGGCCAGAAACGTGCTCTCGGGAGGCTCTTCGACCTCCAACCTCTAACAAGCAAGGGCAGTGGAAAAACCTGGCTGGGATCCAGGACCTAAGCCCCCAGCCTTAGGCTTAGCTCTGTCATTCTTACCATGCTCATGTTTCCTATGCTCTTCCTCAGGTATGTCCCCCTGTCCCAGGGGCCAAGCCCTTCCAGCTGCCCTACCTTCGTGCCTGCCATTCCCTTTGCCTCCATGCACATTGGAATCATGATGCCCAGGCTCCACCCACATCAAGTACATCAGGGTCTCCAGGAGCGGGCCAGACATCATCGTTTTTTAGTGCTTCCCAGATGATTCTGTATCGATTCAGCGTTCAGGACCTTTCCCCGAAAATGGCAGAAATCATTCCTTCCCATGATCACTGGCCTCTCGCAGAGTACCTGCCGAGTGCCGGGCTTACGATAAGCCAGAACTCTCGGGATCAGTCCACATCCTCACCACAAGCTCACTCTTATATTCCCATTTTACATCTGAGGAAACCAAGCCTCAAAGAGGTTAAGCCACTTGCCCCAAGCCTCACAGCAAGAACAGGCTTGGACCCAGGCAGACCCCACAAAGTACCCACAACACTGCCCTCCCCTGTGCTGCCATTAGTGGCCACATGGCACTTGCTCCCCACAGAGGGGCAGGGCTGAGAGAAGAGAAGATGGAGCAATTTTCTTCTCTGACAGGGACTTGTTGTGTGTTGACCTAGTGACCTTGGGCAAGTCCTTGTCCCTTCTGTTTCCTCCTTGGGCCCTGGAGACTCTGAGTACCCTGCTCCTTCCAGTGAGGCTCAGATGGACGGGCAGGGGGAGGTACAGCTCTGGCCCTGGCTCTGGGGGCTACAGCAGGCAGTGTTCCCACCATCAGCAGCCTCTCTGGGGAGCGAGCATCATTTAAAGAATAAAATTAAAAAGCCTCCTGCACGCAACAGCCCCGTTTTTGCCGTTAATGGCCACTTAACCCAATTAAGCTGGCGCATTGTTGGCAGTGTGGCCAGGTCTGTTCAGGAACTGGGCTGTGGGCTGGGTAATCAGGGGAGCAGGGGGTATGAGCTAGGGAAGGAGCCAGGGAGCAGGGGCTGTGGTGCAGACCACCCCCCTTTGTCAGCCAGTCCCGGAAGAGAGAACATTCTGCCTGGCTCCCACTTATTCACTGCCTCCTCTCTTAGGCTTCATCTAATGCAAAGGTTCTCAACCTCAGCACTACTGACATCTTCAGCTAGATAATTCTTTGCTGTGGGGGCTGTCCTGTGCATTGCAGGATGCTCAGCAGCCTCCCTGGCCTCTACCATGATTGGCACACCACTTCCCCAGTTATAACCACCAGAAATGCCTCTAGATGTGGCCAAATGTCCCCTGGGGGCAAAATCACCCCTGGTGGAGAACCACTGGTCTGATGGGACAGGGAGGTGCTGCCATGGTAAATAGAAGCTCTGCAGGCATGGGGACTTATGGGGACCTGTGAGAAATGCAGATGGAATGGGGCAGTCCCAGCAAAAAGAACACCTCTTTAATCCAAGGGGGCAATAGGGAAGGCTGCCTGGAGGAGGCATCGAGGCTATTGGGGGAAAGTTTGGCATTGAGGTAGCTGGAGGCCATTTCAGAGCTGGGCCCACTGATGCATTTATTGACGGGGGTTAGGCAAGCAGTTTCAGCCCTTGGAGGACAAGGCCACCGGTGGCACCTACTGCCAAGGCCTGGCCCAGGGTAGGAGCCTCATGAGTGTCTGCAGAGCAGATGACAGGACTGTGGCTCTGGGTTCTAGCCAGAACTCAACCTTGGCATCTGACTTCAGACCAGAGACGCTCTAGAAAATGCAGTAACGGTGGACAGACAGCCTGGGCATTCTGTAGCGTTGGCTGCCTCCGCCCACCGTTCTCTGAGCAATTAAAAGGTGTTTATATGGGGCTGGCAGTGGCTTCTGCCTCCCCTCCATTATGAACATTAAGAGATCTTGACCCTTCTACTTTCCCTCTTTTGAAAGGAGCCGCAGACACGTGGAGCCAATTAGGCACACGCGTGGGCGCCAAGGGCCTGAGCAGCCTTTTCTCCCTGATTGCGGTGTTTACGGCTGATTATTCTCCCCTCACCCAAACAGCTCTGCCGCTTCCTGGCAGGATGCCACTGCCACCCAGAGGAGCCGGCTGGGGCCCCTAGGGATGGGGTGTGCGGAGAATTAGTGAACAGGAATTTGTTGAGCACCTATTATGTGGCAACCCTTGGGACCCTCTGCCTGTGGGAAAAGGCGGCTGGAGAAACGGCCAGCAAGGAAATAAAAAAGGGGGCTTGGCTGGTGATAAGAGAGACAGGGCAGCATGCCGTAGTAGAGAACGCCACTCAGAAATGGGGGTCTGACCCCAAATTCTCATATGACCAGACTTAATGGTCTGACTGAGACTAGAAGGACCCCGGTGGTCATGGCCCCCAGGCCTTCTGTTGGCCCAGGACAGCAACCATTCCCAAAGCCAGCTCTTCAGACAGGGATTGGACTGGACAGTGGGTTGGAGAGGGATGCTGGTGAGGAGTAAGCTTCTTGGATCAGGTGGACACTTGAGACTATGTTGGCATCTCCTGCCTGGAGGGGAGATGAGAGGGTGGAGGAGGTTAGCAGCTGGCGAAATGGACACGAAAAGAGAGAGTAGAGGGAGGGAGTGGGCTGTCTCATTAGGGGGAGAGTAATTGGGAGTGTGTAGCAAGGTGTATATGGTTTTTTGTGTGAGAGACTTACTTGATTTGTAAACTTTCACTTAAAGCACAATAGAAACTATAAAAAAAGAAATGGGGGTCTGAGGGGGCTCCTCGGAGGAGGTGGCCTGAATATGTGTGGAGGGAAGGTGAACTGCTGTCTACTCCCCACACACCTGAAGGGCCTGGGGATCAGTGTGCACCTGGAGCAAAGACACAGCAGCTGCTCCCAGAAATCAGTGGGTGTGAGGGTGGGGACGGCTACTCCATCAGATGGCCAAGAATCTGGAGACTCCACCTCAAAGACCTTTAGTCTGTGCTGGCAAGGCAGGGAGCTGGCCTCCCTAGAAAGGTCACAGGAGACAGAGAGCAGGTGAGGTGTAGCTGGGGTATGGCTGAAGGGTCCTTCAGGAGAACATGTCATCCCTCACCTTCCCCCACCTGCTCAAGCTAGTGGTGGTCAGACAAGGGCCTGGCCTGGTCAGGCCTGGCAGGCCTCAGGAAGGGTCAGGTCAGGAATTTGATGCTGTACCCCCTGTGGGACAGGCCTCTCTCCTGAGTCCTCCTCCAAGGTGCAGGTAGCTGCAGGGCCCTCCAGAAGGGTCAGAAGAGTTGTGATCATTTTCTAGCATCCTAGCCAAAGGAAGGGTTTAGGTGGGCTAGGGTGTGGTGTCACTGAGGCCCACAGAGCTTGGTGGGTCAGCTTTTCACACACCCTACCCCACTGCTGAGTTCTCTGGAGCCGCTGAAGGTCAGAGAGAAAAGGCCGAATACAGCCATGTGTCAGGTTAGGAGGCTCACTATCCCATTCACCCTGATCAGCATCACCTTCACCTACCTGCTATGGGAACACCTGGACTGGAATGCCCCAGGCCCAGGTATCACCCCAAGAGGGGTATCTGTGCCACTCCCGCCCAGTGGCCCTGCCAGATGTGTGTCCTGTGCATGCCGTTCAGTCTCCCATTTGTTCCCTTGCTCACTCATTCAGAAGTCCTTCTCCACTGCCCCTGGCCTGGCCTGGCCCTAGGACAGGCTTGGTACCAGTCTCTACTCACTGTGGGGCAGAATTCCCATTTTACAGATGAGGAAACAGACACAGAGAGAGGATGCAACCCCAGTCAGTGCCTGGCTGAGACAGGGTCACGATTCCTCTGCTTGCCCTAGTTTCTGAGCCTGTTACCTCCCCTGCATCCCGAGCCCCCAGAGGTTGGGAGGAAGCAGAGTGGCGGTGACTGGGGGAGGGGAAGGTGAGGGTACACCAGGCAGAGGGCCAAACACAAGCAAGGGCCTAAAGGCAGGGCTCAGTTGGGAGATGTTCGGGAGCATCTGGAAAGGATGACAAACTGGGTTGGGGTGGTCCCCAGGTGCAGCCCAGGAGCCAACACTTGAGTTCCCTTTTTAACACCCCTGTACCCTGCCCACCACAGGAAGAGGAATCTAGGGCATGGGGCTGGGAGGGGGAGGGTGTCAGCTAAATAGAAAAAAATGAGCCCTGGGCCCGAGGGAGACGCAGTGGGCACTATTCCCTGAAGAAGGGCTGCACTGAGGGGGGATCCCCTCAGTTTCTGCCCACCTCGCTGGGGGTCCCAGTGAACAAAGGGGGGTGGGTGCTAGGAAGCAGAATGAAAAGGCCTGCAGGTGCCACAGGGACAAACCAGCCTAATTTAGGATCAGAGAAGAGAGGAATTTAATTGAGTTTTAATAGCATCTGGCCCTTTGTTCTGAAATCCTCACGTTCAAGGGCTGGGGGAGCGTGGGGGTGCATCAGAGGTAGGGGAACCAATGGCTGGGCTGGTGCTGCCCTCCAGGGCTTCAGACTGCAGGGAGCCAGAGAGCAGGCTTCACAGACCCGAGGCGCAGAGCGGCTCATGTGGGAGAGGTGAGTCTAAGAAGACAGCCTGGAGGAGGTGGTGTTTGAGCTGAGTCTCGGAAATCGAGTGGAATTCCCAAAGGTGGAGAAAGGGAAGAAGGAAAGCACCCAGGCCAAGCTCCCAGCCCAAGCACTGGCCCAGCAGTGAGTGAGCAGAGCTGATGCAGGCTGGGTCTTTGGAGGTGAGAGCACTATGGGCCTGGGGGGTGCAGCCTGTACAGCAGTGTTTCTACTGGAGTGAAGAGGAGGCCAGGAGGTGACAAGGGCAGGGAGAGGCAGGACTTAGCACCTGATTTCTGGGGTGGTATCTGCACATTCGCAAGCAGGATCCCCTCATAATGCAGGCAGCCTGGAGTGGTCAGTCACCTTTCTCACTCCAATTTCTGTGGCTTAAAATACATAGCGAACAACGCCTCCATTGTAGCAGTGAGCGGCTGTGGGAGAATGAGCCAGGCTCACACGGGCGCTGGTGGGAAGGGCACAGTGCCACAGGCCCAGCCCTGGGGGGGTGGAGGCGGGGCACTGGGGTGGCAAGAAGCCCCCTCTGAGGGCCCTCACGGGACCCTCAGCTCTCTTTTCCATGCCCACACCTGGAAGCTGGACCAGGCCCAGGTGCCGTGATGACCCCGGGCAGGGTTTCCTGGAAGAGGCCACATGACCCTGGCTCATTACATCATGGGATACCAGGGCCTCAGGTGCCTTTGCATCCTTCAGCCTCTGTTTACTGAGCACTGAGCACCCGCTGTGTGCAGGCACCGTACCAGATGCAGGGAATGGTGGGAGTAGACTCGCAGGACCCCTCCCTCGAGGAGTGCAGATGTTGAAGGTCACAGTGATGTGATCCACGCAACAAAGTGCATAGCCAGGGTGGCAAGCCCTGGGGGCACTTGACCAGGCCTAGGAGGGACCTTCGCCAGGGACTTAGGCAGGCGAAGGAGGATAAGGAAGGAAGAGGGCTAGAGGCAGAGGGAACAGCAAAATGCAAAGGCCAGAGTATACAGTGTCTGCATACTTGTGCATATGTACATAGGTAGTGATGGGGGATCTTGCCCGCTGGTCTGGCTCTGCATAACATGTGCACAGAGGCACTCGGAGACAGGTTTCAAGGTAGAAAGGCCTGTTTGGGCTGTGTCCATTGCACATACCCCTTGCTGGGATCCAGCAGAGACCTTGCCTGGTGGCCGTAGCCCACCCAGACCTGCTCTTGCACCCAAAAATGGAACCTCTGGCCACAAGCCCTCCTCAGACAGGTGTAACTCGACACATGGTGCACATGACCAGGCCCAGAGCACTGAGGGTGGCCGAGAGTCAGGGGTCTCACCCACCACTGTGCTGCAGCGCCCACTCGGCACTTGAGCAGCATCGAGTACTTGGCAAATCTCTCACACTCTCTGGGCCTCAGCTTCCCTCCCTTACACTGGGAACAATGTAGCCCCAGAGATCTGTCGTCAGAGTTTGCACCAGGCTTTGGTGCCGTTGATTCAGGACAGATACTAATGGAGGTATCACATGAGGCAGGCCCCATGGACAGGACTGACCTGTGTTCCTTTGGCCCTGCCCAGCATGTGGACAAACCTGGGGCTGCAGGACCTCATGTCAAGCCCCCCTCCTGGGTGCAGGAAGAGTAGGACTGGCCTCATCAAAGCCCCATCCTTATCTCCCACCTCCATGGGCCGTGCTTTCTAGGCTCTTCAGTGCTTCCTTCCTCCTGGCACAGGCTTTGGGGCCTTCATTTGAGAGGCTGGTCACGGTTGTTGGCCCTTTGTGCCAGCCTCCCTGTGTTTGCCCACTCTGTGCCTCTGCAAATGGGAGTCAAAGCATGTTTGCTGTGTCAACACCAGCTGGAGCCCAGTTATCAAGAGAGCCGAGGGCATGAGGCCTGGTCTGCCAGCTGCCTAAGGTTCAGTTCCTCTCTGGGCATGCAGTCATGTTGGTTGGTGGGTAGGTAGCCCCTTACCTATGCACCATCCATTCACCCCACAGGATCACTGGACATGAGCTGGGGTGGGTATCTGAAACCAATGAGTGTGGTCCCAGGTGGAGAGCAGGGCTTAGAAAGGGCCAACAGGGGAAGCAATCTTTTGTCAGTGCAGTCCAGGGAGGCTTCCTGGCAGAAGTGGCATTCAAACCTTTGAAGACTGAGTATGGAGCTTCCCCACCCCTTCATGCAAGATTGCTTTGATGTCCCTGATCCCTAGCCCCAGCCGTCTCATCCCCTCATTCCCAGTCATCAGGCCCAGCAGTTTATGAGGAGAGGAGGCCTCAGTGGTCAGACAGATGAATAGACAGACAGCAAGACCGTGTCAGAGCAGGTGACCAGAACTCCAGAAGACCTGAGTGGATCATGAACTGGGCATACTGGTATGTCTCATCCACGTGTATGCAGGGGTAGGGCAGCCACAGCCCAGGGAGGGCTGAGATGGGCAGCTTCTGGCTGGTGGCTGGCACTAAGAACAGAGGCCCAGAGATGGGGAGCTACTTGCCCCAGGCCTGGATGAGAACCTGGGTTCCCTCATTCAGTGAAGGCTGTTCTGCCACCTGGGGGCTGGGTCAGTTGGCCACAAGGCAGGGCAGGATCTCTGAATCCTGTTTACTCCTAGGATGGGACCCCTACCCACTTTATCAGTGGGTTTTCCATAAATGGGCATTTCAGGGTGACTCCCTCAGGAGACAGAAGCCTCCAGGGCATGGGCCAAGTGGCTGGATCAAGAGCAGAAAGAGCAGTTGAGGTCAGAGCTGTAGCACTGACACCCCTGCTGCATGACCTTCACTAGTGATTTCCTTTCTCTGAGCCTCAGTTCCCCCATCTATAAAATGGGACAGTAAGAGTCCAGCTGGCAGGGTTGCCAAGAAGATCACCAGAGCTGAGACGGGGCCAGAGCATCTTCCTGTGCACCTCTAGTGCCCAGAGGCCACAAAGCTGGCAAGGAGGGCACCGTGGGATGAGAAGCCGATGTCTCCCCACACACACCCAGTCAGCAAGTAGAGTTAGGAGGGGCCTGTGTCAGGCCCAGCAGGAAGTAACGGGCATGTGAACAGAGAAAATAAACCCATCTGTGCTCAGCCAATGAACAGAAGTGACAGCCCAGTTAATGATACGGACCCAGCTCCAGTGTCCTCTGGCTCAGAACATGTGTGTTGGGGGCCCACTGCGAGCGCCCATGCCCCGACCCTGAGATACCAGCTTGCCGTGGGAGGGAAGAAGGGGAGGAGCCCTTGCAAATGCTCCTTCAGCTGTGTGTGTGTGTGTTAGGGGGGTGTCCATGGAGGTGACCGTGTGTATTCTCATGTGCGTACACACACCTGCTCACTTTCCTGAAGCTACGACTCCCACGCGGACTGGAACCAAGCCGTGTGACTGGCCTGAGTGAGGGGGTTGCCACCCCACACCCCATGGCCCAGGCAGAAGCCCTGGGCTCCCCTGTCCTCCAGTGATGACACTGACCTTTCCCAGCCACCCATGTGCATACCTGGGCCTCCTTTTTATCAAATATTCTGTTAATCATATCTCCCTGTGTGACTGCCGTGTCATTAGCTCATTTCACAGAATATTGCATCTGTCATATTTTCCCCTCTGGTTTTTTTCTTTTTCCAGCAAGGGGTGGGAGAGGATGGGGTCGAGGAAGATTCCTGGGCATGGGACCACCTTACGGGTCAGCTCTGGCTCCACCCCCTGCACCCAGGGCCCCCACATGCACTGACACACGCCCCTCTACACACACCCCCAATCCAGAGCCTGGCGAACAAGAGAAAAGGTAGGCTGGAGGGTGTCCAGAGCCTGCCTGGTGCTAGGAGGAAGGAAAGGTGCAGGCCTAGCTGAGCCCTACCCCCAGGAGTGCCCCCACACACCTGCTCACCCCTAGGGACTGCTCAGGCCCAAGATGGGCTCAGACAAGCTTGATACTAAGTGGCATTGCCCACCAACAGCCCAGCATGTTGTGGGCATGTATGTGACAGGCAAGCTGGGTTGAGTAAGGGTCAAGTGGGCAGCACCCTGGGATGGCGCCTCTGCTGGACCATGTATGGATGGCGTGCAGCAGACACTCGGTTAACAGTCCCCATGATCCTCACTATCAACTGCCCACCCCCACCTGTCAGACACGTTCTCACAACTGCGGACTGCCCCAGACTCTCACATTGTCCCTCCCACCCACCCACCCACCAAAGCCAGGGCCTGGCCCAGCTGTGAGGTGGGTCTGCTGGGACAGTGAACCATGGACAGGGCACACATGGAGCCCGTGATGCATCACATGTGGCTTAACCCGAGCCAGGGGACCCGAGGCCTCGTCCTCCTCCCTGGGAGCAGAAACACTGGTCCTCCCTGCCCCCAGAGGTGGGCCAGGCAGACGAAGCTGCCCAAATGTTTAAGCTATTCTAGCATCAGAATTCGGTGCTGCCCTGACCCAGCCATTGCCGCTGAGCCCCCTGACCCTCACCTTCCCTCACCCACTCCCCAGATGGAAAACCACAGGTTGCCGAGGCCACACCTGGACAGAATCCTCAGTGACACCTGTCTACCCCGCCAGAGCCTGCTGCAAGGGCTGGGCTCTGAGCCCTGAGCCAGGGTGGCCTACTTTCCTGCTGCTCCCTCTGTCCCCTCTTCGCCTTTCCCACCTTCTCCTGCTGCGACTCCCTCGGGATGTGAATTCTCTTGAACTTTTAATTAAAAAGATTCTCCTTTCTCTCCTTAAGATTTGCTTCCCTGTGATTTTCCCCTTAGAAGGAGAAGTGGCAGGAGTAGCAGGCAAGAAAGTGGGGATAGGCCTTCCTGGGTTTTCATGAGGGACCTGGCGGAACCAGGGCCTGGCCCAGGGTAGGCTGCTAGCTACCTTCTGCCCTGTGCCACCTTCCCTGGCTTCCTGGCTCTGCCAGGGGAGGCATCTCTGAAGGTCCCAGCACTGCCTGTCACTGCCAGATCCCTCACCCATCCTACCTTATCACTCAGGACTTTATGGCAAGTTCCAGTTAGACAGGCCAGGATTTCACCACATAGAAGGAGCCTCCTGCTTTCAGTAAGGGTGCCATTAGCCTGTCCCTGAGTCTACAGGGAGATACCGCCATATCCTCAGGCCCCCATTTCAGGGTTGGAGCCACTAACTGGAAGCTCTTCCTTGCTCCAGACCACGATCCCTCTTGTTGAAGTCTAAGCCCGTTTCCTTGGCTCCACCTCCAGAAAACTGCCTGGCCCTCATCGAGAGCATCGGGATGCCCCAGGGAAGGGGCAACAATGGAGGCATTGGCCCATGGCTGGAACAAGGGCCCTCCCGCCACCAGTCTCCTGATACTCCCAGCATGTAGCCTGCTTTTTGGACCCCAGGGCAGCTCCACTTGGTCCTGGGAATTGTCAGAGAGACATCTCCATACAGGTGGGTGGTGTCCTAGCAGGATCTGAGGGTGGGTGAGATTAAAATTGGCTGAGGAGGGGCAGGCATGCCAGGTAGGAGCACAGCATAAGCAAAGGCAGAAGAGGCTCTGGGCAGGGCACTGGTTGGGGGTGGCAGCAGCATAAGGCCAAGAAGGTAGAAAGGGAAGTGGGAGGCCTTGAACCCCAGATACTAGGATTTAGACCCCAGGCATCAGAAGCCTGAACAGCCTCTTGAGTAAGGCAGTGGCATTATTCATTCATCTTACAAATATATGTTGAGTACCTACTGGACTACCATGCCTGTGTCCTAGCCTGGTCCAGCCCCTAGGCAGTGCCCACCTCCCCTGCAGATGCTGTGAGGCTCTAGGGGTGATAAAGTGGGAGTGATCATAGGGGAGAAGTCTGGCATCCCCCAGAGGGCAGGGGCACAGCCTCTCTGGCTCTTCCTGTCTCTCAGCACTGCCATCTCCTCCTGGCTGGCATCCCCTAGGGCCCATTAATTTCCAAACTTGATGCTGGTGGAGGTGGAGAGCGCTTCTTCCCCCAGCAGCATGTCTTGGTGCTCCCAGACCCACCCCATCATGCCAGGCTCTACCCATCCATTGATTTTCTAAGCACACATTGAGTGTCGACTGTGTGCCAGGCCCTATGCTAGGCGCTGGGGATTCTGCAGTGACAGAGGCAAACCTGGCCCTCCTTGGGGTCCTTGTGGTCCAGATGGGAGGCAGAGGGTAGTTAAGTAATGTGAGGATGTGTAGTGAGGTGGCAGAGGGGTGTCAGAGGACAAACGCAGCAGATAGGCAAGGAGAGGGTCTGGTGACGATCTCAGCACTCCTCCCCCACATCTGCAGGGGCAAACCCAGAGCCTGAGCAGGGGTGAAGGCAGTGAGGAGGAAGAGACAGGCTTTCCTCCTGGCTTAAGGTCTGAGCCCCATCTCCTCACCTGGGCCACAGCTTCCCAAGGTTTTGGGGGTCTCCACTCCCTTCTTCCCAGCCCTGCTCCTGCTGGGAACACAAATAGCGAGAAGTCTCCCCCAAGGGGCAAGGTGCAGCTCTGCAGAAAACTGTGCCAACTGAAAAGCTACCCCCATGCCCTGCAGGGCCTGCTGAGCAGTGCCTGCAAGCAGGTGGGCACTGGGAAGAGCAGGCAGCGCTAGATCTTCCTGGGTTCCCCAGCCCCCGGCCACCCTGAGCCACCGCTGATGTCAGCAAAGGAGAACCCCAAGTGCTCCTAAAGAGCTTACAGCAGTGGAGGGGGGGTCTGCGTATGCCAAGGAACAAATGGAGTGTTTGTGCACGCTTTTGCACACACACACACACACATGCTAATGAGGGGTTGTCTGTGTGACTAGGGCATGCCCCATATGCATGCCAGGTATGGTTCTGGTGGATATGCCCATGTGTGTGGCAGTGGGTCTCCATGACAGGCCAGCGTCTCCATGACAGGGCCTGCAGTCACGCCTTTGTGTGAGAGATGTGTGGTGTGGGCTGAAGGAGTCTGAAGAACTGAAAGTGAGAGGGAAAGGAAGAGCCTACCACCTCAAGACTCATGCTATACCAACATGGCCCATCTGCCTTACAGACACTTGTGTGGGCATGCTTTGGACACCCACAAATGTATATATGTACAAAACCCATGTGCACATGTCCCTTCCTCCCTGTCTACAACCACACAAGCATCCCTGGGCCTGTGCCCTCATGTGAGTGCACAGATACATGCAATACACGTACACGAGTGCACCTTGGTCCATGCACACCCACATGTGCACATTCTTATTCCTGTTATAAACCCCCTGTCACTTCTATGTGGGCAGCCCCATCACAGAGCAGGGGGCAACTGAACCGGGTGTTGGGAGGTGGAAACAATTGCCCAAACAAAGGAGGGAGGAGAATGACCTTCCAGGCAGAGGGAATGGTATGTGCAAAAGCACAGAGGTGTGTCATAACAGTCAGAGATATTTACTGAGTCCCTGTCTCATGCATTTGAGCATCTGTGCAGCCAAGGCCCTTCATTCATTCACCAAATAGTTAATCAAGTGCTGAATGTCATGGTCACTGGGATGGAAAAAAAACAGCATCCCTGTCTCAGGGAGTGTACTGCTGGGAAATTACAGAACAGGGCAGTAAAGTCGTCAATGAGGGGAACACAGGCACCAAAGGAGCCTTGAGAAGGGGCCTACCCAGGACTGGGGCTCACTGGTTGATTTGTTTATCGATATTTGATTGGTACCCAGTCTTTAGAGGCCTTCGAAGCTGGGAGGACCCTTGGCGGTCCAAGTTTATACCCTTTATTATATTAAAAAAAGATTATATTATTATCATAGAGACTAAGCTCAGAGCCCAAGTCTCCAGGGTTCCTGTTTTGGGAATGTAGTGGTACTGGATAAAGCAGGTCTCTACCATAGCCAAACCGAGCCCTGGACTCACACAGGACTCAGTCCCTCTGCACAGCACCTCCTGCAACACAAAGGTTGAATTGCAGAGCCAGGAGCCAAACCTATCCAGGCTCCCTCAGAGCTGGACGTGACCTTCTTAGGCTGGCAGTAGTGTCTGGAGACCTTGGATATGCCTTTGGGCCTCAGTTTCCCACCACAGAATGGAGACATGATTCCTGGTCCGGCTGCCTACCCTGCTGGGTTGTTGAGAATGGGGAGTGTGCTGATTCCCATGAGGGTGCTCTCCGAGGCCTTACTACTGAGGGAATGTTGGGCTGCTCACCTGCAGCTGCAGGACCGATGACTGGCTTCTCTTCCTCCTCCATGGCTTTGAAGCCATCCGTCACTTACACCTTCTCCTCATTTCTAAAAAAAAAAAAAAAAAAAAATGATTTGTTAATTTGAATGAGTGATCGCCAGCGTCCGAGCCTTTTTGCAGGTCCAGGAACAGCTTGTGGGCTCCCGGAGCCTCCGTGCCGCTGGCCTGACGCAGACTTGGAGGGGTTGTTTTCGATTTAAATGTGAATTGAATGAGGAGAAAAATGTTTCTCTTGGCAATTCCATAGGAGCTTGCTCTTCTGACAGATGTTGGAGTTTATTATCCCATCGGGCCTGCGTTTTGTCGAGCAGAATTGCTAATTATCTCAGAGGCCCGACCACAGCCGAGGAGGGGAGGGAGGTGGTGGTGCGGCTTTGGGCAGCATCTGTCGACAGGCAGGCACTGGGACTGTAGGCCCAGCCTGCTACCCCTTTCCCCACCATCCGTGATCTGCGGACATTTTGGGGTGGGGGCTCCCCCTCCCTTGGTTTTTGCTGCATGGAGTACCCTGGAGGAGAGTGTGGTCGTGTTTGTTCTTGTCAGTGCTGCTTTGGCCTTGGAATAGGACTCTGGGAGGTCAGTCTTGGGGTCTTGAATTGCTTGTGGGTTTAATGGGTTCAGGGGGTGGAGGAAAGAAAAAGGCTGCAGAGAAGCCAGTGTTTTTCTCTGTGGGAAGCCTAGCCTTGATTGTAAGGGTGTGGGCAGACAGGGGCTATGCTTATGCAGGGGCGGGGCTGAATGTCTCTTAACTAGGGGCTCTGTGCAGGCCTGTGTGCCTTTGGCATGACTGTGTTTGCGTGTCACGGGCCACCTCACGCGTGCCTGCGTGTTTCTGTGACTGAGATGTCTGTGGCTTTGCCGCAGGGGCTTCAAGGTATGGCTTTGATGTCTGGAGCCTAAATCCTTGTAGCTGGAAGACAGATTGTCAGAGGGAACTGGACCCCTGGAAGGGTGGGCTGAGGCTGCCCAGGGTGTCACTCAGCCACTGTGAGGGTGCCACAGGTTTCAAGGGGCTCCTTGGTGGATGGACTAGGAGGGTGGATTTTGTTGTGGAGATGTGACCCTAGCTCCCAGACTCCTGCCCCTTGGGGGAGACTTCTGGCCACGGACCTTAACCTCACTTGGGGCAGATTAGAGCAGGGCAGCATAGCCAGCCTCCCCCAACCCAGTGGGGGCCCCAGAATTCCTCCAGGGCTGGATCCCAGAGCCCCCTGACTCCACACAGCCCCAGGTCTGACTCCAGAGCTGTGTTATTCATCTCTGATCTGACCCCAAGAAGACCGTTCTTCTGCTGCAGCCCCTGAGAACCAGCCCCCTTGAGAGAGTCCCTCCACCTCTCTCCCCTTTCTTACCTTCATCTCTCCTTCCTGAGCCCTGAGGCAGGGAGGGGGCTGGATGCCATGACTGCCCCCAGGCTTCAGCACTTCACCCCTCCCCCATGCTTTGATGTCCTGTCCCCTCCCCCTTCCCATCCCCTCCTCCCTCATCCTCCACCATCCCCAAAGTACCCCCACCAACTCCAGGCCTCCAAAGTTCAGCTTTCTGGGTGTAACACAAAGGCAGCCACAGCAGCTGGGCAGGATTTTATAACCGTAATTAACACTGGATTCCCTGGGGTCCTGGCTCTAGAATCCTGATGCCGGCTGAGACCAGCAGAGCTCCAGCCTGGGAGAGTCCACCCTGGTGCCAGGGCGGGCAGATGGAAGCTCGGTCCACGGCAGCTGAACCTACGAAGGGCCCTGCAGCCTTGTTCTCTCCCCACGCGAGTGCTGGGCCCTAGCAGCCTCCTTAACGGGGACACTGGGGAGCAGGGGAGGGGTGCCTAGCCACCCCCAGGCTAAGAGCGTGCCAGGCGCCTCTGATTGACCGTAGCTCCCTGGGAACCGGGTCTTCTCTCTCCTCTGGATAAAACTCCACCGTGACATCCTTCCATTAAATAGGGCATGTTCAGAAGAGAAAATTGCTACTATTTTCCCCTTTTACTTCACTGTCATCAAAAATTGATCCCATATTGCATCCTTATTTCAAAGAATGAGCTAAAAAAAAATGATAATAATAAAAATCCCCACTTCTCAGAGCCACGGCTGCATCAAGCTTCCCACTCCCTCCACACCCCCCAAAAAAAAGAAAGAAAAGGAAACCAGGGCCCTGGAGGGAGGGCACAACTGCCATCTGGGATGCCTGGGATGCGCATGACCTGGGCTGGGGGTCCCCCTCCCGGGCAAGACGGTGGCGCAGGCAGGCTTCGATCTGGTGAAATGTGGTAGAAAATGGGTTAATAAGTGGGAGAGGTTAATTTGGATCTAAATGGAGCGATTCGTTATCTCAATAAGAAGCGTCTCGTTTTCCAGGGAGAGGGCTGCACCTGCCAGATGCCAGCCTGCCCGCTGGCGTGTGATGGCTCAGAGCAGGGCCCCACGTCAGTCTAACCTCACAGAGCAGCCCACCCTGCCCGGTGGACATGGGGAAACTGAGGCTGGGAGAACACTCCACAAAGTGCTGGGCCTCCTGACTCTTGTCCAGTGTTCCTTCCCATGGGTCTAGCTGCCTCCTGGAAGAGGGAGGGCAGTTTAATTTGCCTTATTCCCCAATTCATTTAGCAAAGTGCAGAACAGCTCTTCACACAAGCTCATGCAGTAAAAATCAGGACTGGACAGCATCAGGACCAGGCTATCTGAGCTTTCAGGTTGACTCTGAGCCTCCTGGCAGCCAAAAGAAAAAGGAAGCCCCAGTGCTTGGTGCTCTCACCAGAGGAGACAAGACGTTTAGATCAACTCCCCATGGAAGCCGAGCCCAGCTCCCACGGGGTGGTGTTTGGGGGACTTTCACAATGGTGCCCCTCAGGCTCTAGTCCTGCATCTACCACCATGGGACTCAGTGTGACCTTGGATGGGTCTCTCCCTGGGTCTCAGAGCCCCATCTGTTCCTGTGCCAGGCGCTACATGCAGGAGCCGCCAGCAGTGCTGCAGTTGCTGGTCACTCAGGTGCAGTTGGTGCGGGTACGTGCTGTGTGCTGTGGGTTCGCCATCTGAACAGACTTAGGTTCCGATTCCTAAGCCTGGCAGCTTAGTGGCCCTGAAGCACTCACTGCAGTGTTCTGAGCCGGCTTCTTCTGAAAACATGGGCCAGTAGCACTACTACCATCCCTCCCCACCACCATCTCATGATTGTGACAGTCAAGTGGGGACAAGATCCTGGGCACAGCACCCAGTTGGCACCCATAAGTGATAGCTGTGGTTATGAGGGCACCTGGTGGGCAGTTGGTTGGGATCAATGTGTGAGGTTTCCATGGTTCAGCTATGTGTCTAGCCTGATGTTAGCTGTACTGTGTCTGGGGGGAGGGGCATGGAGATGAGCAGCACCCCCTCCTCTCTGCTATGGACTCTGAAGGTGGGGATGGGTCTGATTCATCCTGTGTGTCTGGCACCCAGCACAGGCCATGAACCCAGAAAGTGCTGAATAAATGTTTATTGAAAGAAGAAGGGCACTGGGGTCACTGTTTCATTGATTCCACACTGTGGGGTAAGTGGGGGAACATAAAACAAAACAAAATGATCACAGGCAGGGGTGAGGGCTAGGAAGAAGGTAAACCAATGGAGAAATTGAGGGCACATTAAAGGAGGGGACAACTGGGTGTGAGCCAGCAGCTTGCAGTTAGAAAAGCCCATTTCACCAGGCTTGAGCAGGTGAGTGGTGCTTCGTGAGGCGTGTGCAGGACACGAAGGAGTAGGTGGGCTGCCCCTACTGTGTATACATATGCTGACACATGGATGCATACACATGTGCAAATACTCAGATGTACACATACATGTATACATCCTCTTCCTCTCACCCTAAGCCTCTACCTCCCAGGATCGCAAACTGTTGACCACAAAGTCAGAAGGAGGAGCCTCCCTGCCCACAACCACTAAAGCCACAGACTCCTGCCATCCCCCTGTTTGGCAGACCTTCCTCAGTGGAGGCCCAAGAGACCCTGCCACAGGGATCTGCTTATCCCCCTTTCTTCTGGGGGTGTCCTGCAAGGAGTCCCTTGAGGGCAGGAGTACTGGGAAGGGGAGGCCCCCATGGCCAGGGTCCAGACCTGGAGATGGGTCGGCAGGCCTGGGCTGGGTGGAGCAGTGAGCTGGGAATCAGGTGGTCCAGAAGCCTTGTATGGGCTGAGGGTAGGTGGTACTGGGGGTACAAGGACCCTCCCTCCCCGAGAGACCACTGACTCTGTGGATTTAGGAAAGGGAAGTAGACGCAAGAGTAGTGAACAATGCTGACATATGGGGTCCCTGGGTCAGGGGGGTGCAATTCTATGCTTAGACTCACTACTCACTCTCACCCCAGGGGAGTTCCACCTCTTGCTGAGCTCCTGTGGCTTCATCTGTGAAACTGGGTGAGGACAGCTCATGTGAGACATTCAGTAAGCTCTTGATGGGCATGGAAGGGCAGCTCTAGGACCTGCTAAGTCAGCCCAAGACTCTGCATCTGCTTCTCAGGGGGTAGACCTGGCCCTGATCTTCTACCTTTAGCCCCTCCAGGCCCCTCTTTCAGGCATGTCTCTGATCTAGGCAGAGCAAAGTGCAGCTGCCCCCAAAGGGTCACGGGACTCAACATTGATAAACAAACCCATAGCAGCAGCTCCCAGCCCCAGCACTGATGCCTTGAGGGTCCCAGCCCAAGCCTAGCAGCAGTGCTGGACACTGACCACATGTGGAAGAGGACTTCAGGAGCCCTTGTGTGACCTTGGGCAGGGCACAGAGCTCCCCACCTTCTTTGGGTTCTCCTCTGCCACCTCCGACTTAAGCCTGTGCCCCGGGAAAGGGGCAAGAACTCTGAAGCCATGCAGGAGGACAGCCCGGGTCTCCTCCTACCCCCTGGATTCCTCCCCACCCCAGTGCTGTCTACCCAGCTCATGCTCTCTGATCCACGGCAAGCTGAAGGGCCCACTTCCTCCTCAGAGTGGGCAAATCAGCAAATGGGAGAGGGGCTGCAGTGACACAAACCCACGGATAATCTCTCACTCTGCCCTCAAAGAACTGTGATCACAGGCAAACTGAGTGACCGCTTCTGAGGCTCAGTCTCCTCATTTGGAAATTCACGTCGCAGTCCCCACCTGACAGTGGATGGTGAGAATTCAAGGCGAAGGCATGTGGTGAAGGAAAGAAGAGCCGGGTGCTGGGCTCAAGCCCCACATCCGTCCCTTACTCACAACTAGTTCTTGACAAAGTGCTCTAGCTCTCTGTGCCTCAGTTCTCATCTGAAAAAATGGGCCTGCTTCACAGGGGCTACTGTAAGGAGTGATGAATAGTGCTGGGCCCTGGGACGGCTCAGTGGCATCACCCCTGACAACAGCCTGTGAGCTCCAGGACAGTGCTGGCACCCAGTCCTCATGGGTGCTCTGGCAGGAGTAGGAATTCCTTGTCAACCCTGCGTATTTCAGGAGTACTTATTCAAAACCCCACTCCATCACCCAGCTGTGGGTCTGGCCTCTCCAGCAAACACCTGGCCCTTTGCTGAAGCTTGCTCTGGCTCCTTCTTCAGGGGCCTACCTCTTCTTCAGGTGGCCCTGGGGTCCACGCTTCCTCTCCCACCCACCCCTCTGGTCTGACTCTACTCCCGGCCCTTCCCCATAAGCCCAAGGGCCACTGGCCTCCACGTGGCCAGCACAGCAGCGTTCCCGTGCTTTTGCACTGATGTGCTCAGGCTACCTGGGTGGCTGGTGCCATTTCTGTTTTATGGGGAAGAAAACGGAGGCCAAGAGAGGCAAAGTCGTTATACCAGAGTAGATCCGAGTCCAATGTGGGTTCACCACTAGAGGGTCTCTCCCACACAAAGTCCAACCCAAGGGCTGAAGGAAGAGAGCCTTGGGCAGCTGGGATTCAGGGTGCTCTTGTCTGGGGGGTGGCATGGTGAGACCCAGGGCAGGGGGGCTGCAGTCTGAATGGAGGCAGAGATGGCAATGATGTCCCAAATAGGCAGGCATGTGCTGCGTGGCTGCTGCCCAACCCTCCCCAGCTGGCACACGGCACCATGGCCGTTGCTAGGTGTCTGTAAGGCCCAGGTGGGCCCTACCTGTCCTGGAGCAGCCACGCAGCATGGGGTGGGCACAGGGCCCGGGCAGGAGCAAGGCCGCCTCCGCCTGCCCGCCCTCCTCTCACTTGGCAGCAGCGAGCAGAAGCCATTAGCGCCTGGCAGCCTGTGTCCCACGGCTCTGACAAACGCCTTAAATGTTGTCGCCATGGCTCCAGCTGTCCCGCCGGCCGCCTTTACTTCTCGTAATAACCGAGTGTCGAGGCTGATTGCAGCAGCGGGATGTAGCCAGTATTCAGAGCAGCTTTTACCCTGGGCGTTTCCACCCAGCAACCTCCATGCCCACCCCGCCCTCCTCCTCCAGGCCTTTGTCTGCCTGCCACCTCCACCCACACCCCCTGCATCGCCCCTGGGACAGCTGGTGCCCAGCTTTGTGTCCTGGTGGTGCCCAAGTAGCCACTACCAGAGCTGGTGGGCAGTGACTAGTGGGCACTCAGGCACCCACGCCCAGAAGAGTGACAGCCTGGTGGGAAGATCTGGCTCCAATTCCCACTCTTGGGTGGACTCTGCAGGGATCCCCTGCCTCATCTTGGGCAGCCTCATCTCTTGGCCTTGATGACCAGGGAGGCAGGGAGTGGTCAGAGCCCAGGCCTGTTGTGGACAAAGCTGGTTTCCAATGTGAGCTCCTCCATTCAACTGCTATGTGGTCTTGGACAAGTGACTCACCCTCTCTGAGGCTTGATGTCCTTGTCAGTAGAATGGGAATAACAATTGGGCTTCGTGGGCCTTAGAGGGAATGTGTGTGAATCAAGGTATGAATAATGATGTCCACACTGGCCACACTGATGAGTGTAACACGGGGGCATAAACCCTTGGATTAAGGGAGGCTGCCCTGGCCTTGACTGCCCTCTTCTCCCCCACAGAAAAGTCCACTCATTCCCACCTCCACACCTTTGCCTCTTCTGAGGCGCCCACTTGGAATCACCTCTCCTCTCCCCTTCATCAGCCCTTCTCCCTCAAGTTTTGACTGCTGCTCCCTCTTCTTGGAATCCCTCTCGGCTTGGTCTAACCACACTCGTCTCACACAAGGTTTACATGGCCTTTGAGCAGGCCCTGAATGTGCAACATTTTCCTCTCATCAACTGCCTTTATCTTCACACAGTCTTGTGAGGTGGGGACTATTAGAAGCTCCATTTTAGAGATGAGATCATCCAGGTTCAGAGAGGTATATCAGTTGCCAGTGTCACACACACAGCTCCTGGCTGGCAGAATGAGGATCGAGCCCCTGGCTTGGAGTATATGAGTGCACCAGGCTGGCTCTGACCACACCCTGCCCATCCCAGGCTGGCAGGGCCTCCTCACTTCCAACTGGGCAGCCCTGAGATCAGGGACCAGATTCCCCTATCCCTAATTAGTGGCTCAATCTCTGCTTGCCTAGGACAGACTTCTGCACTCTAGGGGTACGAGGGGGTTCAAGGGCCCGAGGTTAGGAGCCACCCTCCTGTAGGCTCACACCAAGAGTGAGAGGCCCAGTCAACACAACCAGGTTGGAGACAGGAGCAGATGGACAGATGGGGTGAGGCCAGGTAGTCTTCAAGCTGGGCTGCAGGGGCAAGAGGAACTTCTGTCAGCAGCAGACATGGAAGACAGGAAATTGCAGGCCTCGGTGGGACAGGAATGGACCAACAGCTGGCACTGCTGGAAGGCAGTGTAGACAGGCCATGCTGCCACCCCAGTCAGCACTTCATCACTGATCAGAGGGAATGGGTCCTCCCAGTGGACAGTGCTGGGCACTCTCAGCATGGGGGGTCTTCCTGTGAGTGGGTCCCTTATGGACCGATCTTGATCCTGTCCCATGGGGCACTGTGGCCACTGATCTCCATCTGCTCAGCCTCAGGTCCCTGCTAGGATCAGGGGAGTGAACTAAACCCTGCTCCTTCCAGGACCTCTACCAGAATGAGTGCCCCCCCTACCCCAGCTTAAGGGCTTCCTTCCTGAGCCATTCAAGCACAAGTACCAGTGTCCAGGTTGGATTTGAGTGGTTGATACATGTGGTCTCTGAGCACTGAATCATTTGTTTAAAGGTTCCCTAATGCTGTGATGATGCTAGAGGGGGATGAGCAGAGAAAGCAGAGCGAGTGGTTCATCAGACTTTTCTCTGGTGTGCACAGGCGATGGTGCAGGTAGGCAGTGATGGTGGTGATGAATATGATGGTGGTGGTGATCAGTGTGATGGTGGTGGTGATGGAGGTGATGAAAGTGATGGTGTTTATGTCAGTGACGGTAGTAGTGAATGTGGCAACGGTGATAGAGTTGGTAATAATGGTCGTGGTGATGAGGCAGGTGATGGTAATGGTGTTGGTGATGGTAATAAAAAATAGGGATGAAGGTGATGGTGGTAAAGGGTGATTGAAGTAACATTGACGGTTGGTGATGGGGGATCAGTAGTGATTTATCAGGTAGTGAGTTACTGGGAGTAACAGTGGTAGTGGTGATGTGAATAATATTGTGATAATGATGGGGGTAATGGTGGTGGTGTTGGGGGTAAGTGGCAGTAGTGCTAGGGGTAACTTTGATTTGATGGAATAATGTTGGCAGTGGGGTAAAACTGACAGTGATCACAGGAACATTGGTGGTAGTGATGGGGTAACAATGGTGATGGTGAGGGTAACATTGGTGGTGGTAAGAGGAGTAATGGTGTTAACGGTGGTGGTGGCAATGGGGGTGATAAGGCTGGAACGGCTCCCTGTGGACTGTACTTCTCAGGACAGCCCACCAGGCAGCCCTGCTCCACTCATAGACTGCAACCTAGCTGGAGGCAGGACTCAGTGGGGCTTGCTTGGCTCTCTTTTTCTTTTAACCTCCAGTGAGCACAGCCTTCTGGGTAATGAGATGTAAATGGACAGAAAAGACAATGAGCCAGCCTGCGGCCGGTGGGGCAGCTTTTAGAGTTAGGCTGATTGCCTCTGTGCCAATTTGCATGGCATTAGCCATGCTTGTCTCCTCCAACGGGCTTGTACATTTCATCAGAGGTCACTCAGATTGTTACCATGCTTGCAACTGACAAGGGGCAGTGGCCTGTAATTCCAGGCCAGGGATAGGGCAGAGCTACATTGACCCTGACCTGACCAGACTCCAGGTTGTGGCTTCAAAAAGTCTGGGTCTATGAGGGTGGGCAGTGGATAGAGGGCTTCCTGGTCAGCCAGGGCCAGGGCCAGGCCAGGGATCAGGATCCACATCTGGCAGGCCTAGGAGGTCCAGTTTGGCTGGCACTGTGGTTCCATCTGAGCATTTTACAAAGGCGACAAACAGACCTCAGGAGGGAGGCCTGGTCCTGGCCTGGGATGCCTCAGTGCAGGTCCAGGCTCTGCCCCTAACTGGGACTGTGGTCTGGGCAGTCCCTCCAGTCTCTGGGCCTCGGCTTCCTCATTGTGCAGTGGGGCCAGTGAGCCCCTGACCTCATGGTCTCTACAGTGAAGGTGATGATCGTTAAGCCAGGCCCTGACTGTGGTTGCTCAGCAAGAGTGGCTGGGGTCAATTTTCCACATCCAAGGTCACTCACCACAGCCCTCTGTAATGGTCTACCCTCTGTTTTGCTGTCACCGTCACTCAAGCTACCTAGGAATCATTTATCTCCCCCTAAGTGGGGGGCTTAGGAAAGATAGGACCCAGGTCACTGTCCAAACCTGGCCTTGTAGACCACCCTGCCCATTCTCCCACCTCTGTCTGTGGTGCTGAAAGTCATGGGCCCAATCCACTCTGCCCATTCTCCCACCTCTGTCTGTGGTGCTGAAAGTCATGGGCCCAATCCACCCTGCCCATTCTCCCACCTCTGTCTGTGGTGCTGAAAGTCATGGGCCCAATCCACCCTAGGGTCCCTGATGCTGAGGTAGATAGACCAGGGGTCTTTCCCCTACTGCCTTTGCTCTCTGACCCCTAGCCTGACACAATGCAACTCAAGGCTCCGTGACCTCCCCTAGAGCAGGCAATAGTGGGCCCCAGGGCTCTTCCCTCCCCCTCTCCACCCTCTGCTGTCTGCCCCATCCCAGCAAGTGTCCCTCAGGCACATCCCAGTGCCCCTCTGGCCCCGCCTCCCTGCTCACTGTCCCACCCCCTCTCCTGAGGTTGGGCCTAATCAGAGCTAATCAGAAAATTATGAGCTGCCTGATTACTGATTAGATTCCTAATGTTAATAGAGTCGAGAAGGGCCCGCTCGGGCTGTGTTTTAGGAAAAAGTATAAAAATAACATCGTGGGAAGAGAGTGTGGTAGCTGGGCGGGGGCTGGGACCAAGCTGTCCTCACAGGTGGGGGCTGGGGCAAAGCCATTCTAGTTGGGGCTGGGGTGGGGGGGCCCAGGCTCAGCTTTACTTGAGGCTGGAGGCTAGACTCAGGCCCTGCCTGAGCTGAAGGGTCAGAGGTGATGATACATTTCAAAGCAGAGGGACCTTCTGGCACCTCTACATTCTGCCAGTGAGATTGCCACCCCAGGTATCTCTTTCTCTAGAGACCTGTAGCGATTGTTGTGATCAGGACTGAATTGTACTGGAAAGAAGTTAGGTGGGATATAAAGAACTTGCTGATGTATGCTAGGCCATCTCTATTGCTTGTTACCTCCTCATGCCTAGCACAGGCCAGGCACACAGTAGGTGCTTAACTAACATTTGTCAATAGGAAGGAGGGAGGGTCACATCAACCCCTTTCCACTGGATCCCTACCCTGCCCTGCCCTGTTCCTGAGCCATATGAGGGCACAGAGGGGAGAGGCATCTAAGAAGCCCCCTCAGGGGGACATTGGAGCACATCAGAAGAATGCAGTGGTCTGAGGCCAGGGCAAGGGGTGCTGAACTCCCCAGGGACCCAACTCCTGGCTGACCTAGCCAGATAAGAGCCCCATGCCCCTCCCCAAGCTTCTCACTCCAGCAGGGCCCCAGCAGCTTTTGCTTTTGCAGCAGCTGGGTAGGCTGTAGGTGACATTTTCACAAGGCCTAGAGTGAGGTTGGGGTCCTGGAGTACAGACGTCAGCGATTCAGATGCCTGACACAGCCCTTGGCCCCTCTGCCTGGGGTGCCCAGTGAGGCTCATGTTTAGACTCAGCTCAACCTACCCACATCTTCACCCCTGTACCATCTCGGATCGCTGTTTTCTATCATCAGCCCTGTCCTGGTGTGGCTTGGTCTCTGCCATCTCTGTCCCAGGGAAACCAAAGCCTCTGAGCTGGCAGGTCCTGAGGACGCCTCTGATCTACTGCCACCCCCACTCCTGTTTCCTCTCTTGACCATGAAGGGAGCCTGAGGCTACTTAGCACCTCTGGGCTGAGCTGAACTGGGCCACACAGATCCATGAGCCCAGTCCCTGCCCCCCAGGGACCACATGTGGCAGGGAGTCAGATACACAAGCATGATAGAGATGCCACAGGAGACTCTGGGAGCCCAGCCTGGCAGGGCCCCCAGCCTTCCTGGAAGAAGTAGATCACCCTGACTCCTAACAGCTGAGGAGGAGCAGGCCGGGTGAGGGGCAGAGGAAGGGCCAGGCCAGGCATAGGCACAGCACTCACAAGGGTGGAGAACACAAGCATGGCAGGAAGGCAGCAGTCAGGGTGAGCATGGTGGGAGAGTGATGAGGTTGGCAGGGCCAGGCCACACAGGGCCTTGTAAAGGATGGCAGCAGGTAAGGGAGGAGTGGTCAGCGCTTCCAGGAAGCACTGGTCAGAGGGCACATAAGCCAAGGCGGGGATGCAAAGGGCCTGAGGCGAGGCCTGAAGGTGCAGGGGCTTGGGCAAATGAGCCAAGCAGCTCTGGGCAGGAGGCTGAAGCCTACCTGCTTTGGGTTGGGGGTGTGCTGGAGAGGCCTGGCTGGGAAGGCAGTCATGGAAGTGGGGAGCTTTGGAGGGAAGCAGCTTCTAAGAGATGACCTTGGGAAAATGATGGCTCATCTTGGGTAGCTCCTAGGCCCTTGCCTTGGGCATGGCTGAGCTGGAAGCCAGGGCAGGAAGAGCAGACAACAGTTCCCAGCAAAGGCAGGGCTGTAGAAAGGGACAGCCCACTGGCATCAGGAAAGACCAGGTGCCCTCCAGGGTGAGGTTAAGCCAAGGGGAAGGGCAGTCAGGAGTCCCCTCTGGTGGGGTCAAGGAAAGAGGCAACCCAGGGCCTGGGACTGTGACTCCAATATCCAAAGTGAGTCCACATCTACATACTGCTCTCTGTCCATGTACCCACAGTCCTGGGAGGGAGTCAGGCAGGGTTCTGGTCTCATAGGTGAGAAACTGAGGTCCAGGGAGGTGAGGGTGATGGTCCCCAAATTATGTGCTGGGTCAGTTGCCAAGCCTCAGGAACTCAGGCCTCCCACCCCCAGAGGGAGTGAGTAGTTGTCACACATAAGCACATGCACACCCACGTGCACACGCCGGCAGTCTCCTGAATGTGGCCTGATGAGGGGAAAAAAGCAGCGCCGCGCTTTATGTTCCACTCAAATAAATAACGTGTCATCCAGCTCCCCTAGCCAGAGAGTGGCCGACAGCCCTCGGCCTGATACCTTCACCGCATGCTATCTGCCTGTTGTTTAAAAGGATGAAAGAAATTGATGAATTATACTGGGTCATAATTCAGTGGAAGGAAGACTGACAAAACTGTCAAAATTATGAGAAATTCCACCTGGCTCACCAAGGACCGATTCATTTCCCCCACTGAAATGCGTGGGCTTTGTGTTGAGGACGGTACTGGCTAGATTGGAGAGTTCTCACCCACTTGAGTCCCCAAGGAATTGGGCTGGGCAGGGAAGTGCCATGGAACCACCCCCGGCAGCCTGGGAGTGGGCACAGCTCGGGAGTTTCACGCACAGGGTGAGTCTACCTCCACAGGGCTGTGCTCGGGAGCTCCAGCGCAAACATGCAGCCCAAGCTGTTTGTCTGATTTATTAATTTGTTTCTTTTTGGGACACCTCTCACACATGCTTGACATCTGGGGGACCCAGGAGCAGCAACAGTAACCCAGCAGGGCAGAGACCTGTAGCCCCAAAAGCCAGGCCTGCCCTCTACCCCGTAGTTCTGCAGGCTACCCTCCAGTGACAGGGCATTCACTCCTCCTGAAGCAGCCAGAGGCCAGAGTTGAAATCTCCAGGGCATGGGCCTGCTTTGGAGGCAAGACCAGCTGGGCCGGGGGTTTAAGTAGCACCCAAGCCTGGGGAGTGGGTTTGACCCATGGGTCCCAAAAGCTGGTCTGTAAATTTAGGCTGGTCCCTTGCAGATGGTCTGTCTTGCCAGAGGCCCCTTTCCTAGTCCCATCCACACTGGACACATTTGGCTCATGTCCCACAACACATCCAACCCACTCTTCTGTAGTAAGCGTGGTTCCAGTTTAAAGATAGAACAGCAACTCGTGGAATATACATTATCACTTATGGGTGGCATGTCACTTCCTTTCCTTTCCGGGAAGGATTGTCTTTCAGAGTTCATGTTCTTCCTACTACTGAGGTCGTCATGTCCATCTTTTGGTAAAATACTAGTAATAGGGAAGAATGAGGTTTTTAAGTATCTTCTCTTGCAAGTACAACATTGGCAGCCGTCCCTGAGTCCCCAGGGATGTCCTGGGAATTCCTGTCTGGTCTGAAATTCCAGCCTCTGGGACACCATGTCCTCTACCCCAGTTGCTCAAGGCCTTGCCCTTCCCATTTCCATCACCGGGCACCACTTACTTCTTCGTATTTTCTGGGAAATTAACACACAGGCTGTCCATTCCAGGTGGGACCAAGGGGCACAGGAATCGATAACCAAGCCCAGAATGCCCATGGGGAGCCAGCTAGCCCAGACTCAAGGGTGGAGAGGCAGGAGCCCCCTGCACAGGGAAGCCACAACTGGAATGAGTTTTTCCCTGTTACACATATTCTGACCTTTTTTTTTTTTTTAAGAAAAAAAATGCATTTCACCACAATTTTTTTTTTTTTAATCAACTTGTGGAGAATGCGTGCAGTTGGAAGGGAAAAGGTCAGGCAGCCTGTCGCTGCCAAGAACAGGGTGAGCCTCACGTGACAGCTTTCCCCTGTGGCGCCCTGTGTGGCTAGAGGGTTTGTTATTTTCCCTGCAGTTTTTGGTAGCTGGAATTTTAGTCAGGGTCTTGGATCCCACCATTGTTCTGGTGGTTGTTTTATCCTGATGCTGGAAGCACAGTTAATACAGAAAGGGTAGGTTGGATATGTTGTTGGGCAGCAACCAAATGCATCCATTGTGGATGGGGCAAGGACGAGGGAAGAGACCTCAGAAAAAAGGGGTGCAGAGGGTGGGCGGAAAAGCCGAGAGCCCATCCTGGCCCCAGGAGGTGGGAGCATCAGCAGTGCACCTGACAGAGAAAAGCAAAGCCACCGGTGTCTGTCCATCATCTGTAATGCATAAGGTTATGGATCCTGGTCCAGCACCGCTCTGCGCATCCTGGTGCCTTCCTTTTCATCCATCAGAGCCCAGCAGAGTGAGGGACCAGGACAGGGCCTGCCTTCAGGAGGTTGTGGTGAGTGAGGTTGTGCACATAAAGCTCTGAGTACATCATGTGCCCCAGATGGCGGCAGTCAAAGGGGTTGTCGAGGCAGCCATTGCTCAGGAAGCAGGAACTGTCTGTCCATGTGTGTGCCTCCCCCCAGACCACGAGTTGTGCAAGGACAGTGGCCAAGGTGAGATTTTCCTTGTCCCTGACTGTGGATGTACCTGCTTGGGGCAGGCAGTGGACGAACAAAGGCCCACTCAAGCCAAGGCCGAGGCCGCAGGAAGGAGAGAAAAACAGGGCCAGGAGGACCCCGGCGCCCTGCCTGCACTTCTGCCCCTATTGTCAGCCCGGGGCTCCAGCTCCCTCCTTCTGAGCCAGGTCTTGCTTCGTTATTATGCAGATATTTTAATTATGCAGATATGTTTTTAGATAGTTTTAAATATGTATATTATTTACTCATTAGACCATAACAGCTCTGGAAATTGGAAATCTGTATTTAGTATCTATCAGTGCACAATACAGAGCTGATACAGGTCCACAGGTGGGGAGGGGAGGAAGGTGATAGCGGTGGCAGCGCTGCCCTGGGCCAGAGTTGCTAGGCACCCTGGAGCTCACCCCCTCTGGGGCCCAGTGACACCAAGGTTGGGGATTGGGCCCATAGCAGCATCTGGGGGGCAGGTATGTATCTGAGGGCCCTGAGCCCAACCACCCAGGCCCCACCTGGCCAGACTGGGCTCCTTCCCTGAGACATTCACTGTCCAACATCGCTGCGCTTTGGCATCAGGCATACTTCGGTTTGATGTCCCCTCCACCACTTCTTCGCCGGGGGCCTGGGGCAGTGGCACAAATGCTCCTTCTCAGTCCCCTCACCTGTTAAAAGAGGAGTGCAAAAGAACCTGCCTCTCAGGCATCTGGCTCCGTCAAGGTGGGGGCATAGTCCTTCACCAGATGTGAGATTAACTGCATCAGTCAGTGACACCCTGGCCCAGGGTGGGGGCTGGGGGCAGTGTCTGGTGCCATCTTGTCATTATTACCTTCCTTGCAATCCTCCAACGGGATTCTCAGGCCATCTGCTTGGTGCTATGACTTTGCTCAGGGCTTAGCTGCCCCCAGCCTCCACCTCAGGGTCCTCCATCATAGCCTCTACACAGCTCAGCTCCAGTGTCCCAGATCTCAATATCCTGCCCCATGGGTTCAGGGCCATTTATCCTAAACCTCTCACATCCTCTTGGAAGTGGGAGTAGCTATAACTAAGACCCAAAACACTGTTACAGTTTTTCCTTCTGGGCTACACAGAACAAGTCTTGTTTGATGGGCTGTTGCTCCCCGAGGCCCCTTCAGGGCAGGCTGGGGCTTGGGTGGAGGGGACTCCTAGGTGAAGAGAAAAGGAGAGTGGGGTACCCAGCCTAGGGGGAGGAGCAGATAGCAAAGAGAATAGGGAAGCCTGAGGGCTCCAGCCTGCCAGCACCGAAGTGCCTCCCAACATGCAGTGGGACATCACCTGCCAGGCAATGGCCTCTGGTGGTGCCCACCATGGCCCCCCAGACCTGAGTCTTTTATCCAAAGTCATTGTCTATCTCAGTTATGTGGCAATTGAAAAACATTTAGCTTAGTGAAATTTGAAGGTATCCGTGGAGAGGGCTGCTCCCCATGGGAGCTTCGTCCCCAGCCCAGCGCCGCCTGTCCTTTCTTGCCTTTTCCTCTAAGAATCGTCCTGGATCTGAGGGAATTGATGGTTAAGTGAAACTCTCCGATAATGGCGTCTGAAATGCCCACTGTTATCGCAGTGGCATTGCTGGGGGTGCGGGCAGTGTGGACTGCACCAGGTGACACTGTCAGGGGGGTGACACCAAAATGACTGTCCATAAAATTTTTGTGCAGTGTTTCAGCAGATACTTATCATTTTTAATAAAAATATTCCTATAGTTAGTTATAACAACAAAAACACTTTTCATAAGCCCAGCTTACACGCATCGATACACCTACAAGGCTAAAACTCTTTGCAAATTTACTTTTTGAACCTTCTAATGCACGCCGGTCAGAGCTGTCATCATTACCCAATTACAGTGACACTTCGAATCACGTAGTTTCTTCTGCGTACGCTACAAGCATCCGCTGTCGTTTTCATTGCTGCCAGTGTTTTTATAGTCGCTGATTTTTCAAAATTTCTGATGTTTTAGCTACAACATTGTGGTAATTAGTACTTGTGAACCTATATCAATAATTGTTTTGAGAATGAAGTAGTAACTAAAGGAAAAGAAAGAATGATTTACGGGAATTACGATTTACGAGTAACATTAGTACAAAAAATATTACTAAGGATTCAGTATGGTCTGGTATGGGAGGAGGTCCATGTGAAGGGGTGACACCATAGTTAAAGCCCTGGGTGACACCAGCCCTAGTGATGCCACTGTGTTATCATGATGGACTTGGCATGAGCAGCACCTCTCAGCAGTCCACTGCAGATCCCTACAATGCCATGGTCGGGACAGGGACAGTGCAGGCCAGGCAAGGAACCATCAGTGGCTTCATAGCAGCACCATCCTCCTGGGCAACCCCCAATCCCTGGGAATGAGGCTCAGAGAGGTTTAATCACATGCCTGGGGTCACACAGCTGGCCTGGCAGAGCCAGACTCTAGCCCAGGCCCAGAGCTGCCCTGGCCTTGATTTAGCAGGCATTCATTGTGCACCTACTGTGTGCAGGTGCCAGACACTGACACCACTGAGCTGAGGGCTTGGAGGGGAAGGATGCGGACCAGGCAGAGGGCTTGTTGAGTGCCACAATGGGGGACGGGTAGGGCTTGGCAAAGGGAGTTTAGCAGTGATCAAGCAGTGGTCGGGAAGAGATCCTAAGGTTTAAACTAACAGACAGCTCAAGGGTGAAGGAGTGAACCAGGCCAGAGGAGTCAGGGTGAGAGTCATCGGGGAGGGAGTAGCATGTGAGGGGCTTGGGGGCCAGGAGAACCAGAGACGCAAGCAGAACACAGCAAAAGCAGGTATGAGCAGGGAGCCGATCTCTTGACAGGCAAGGGCCCTGGAAACAGGACCGAGCCATGGCCCCAGCCCCGCCCCTGGCCTCCTGAGAATCCTGGGTAGGTTCTCCCCTTACCTCCAGACCTGTTTCCTCAGTTTTCTTCCCTTTCCTGCCTGCTGCCCCAGGCCATCAGGAGGGCTCCGGTGAATTGGGAGGATTGCTGGAAGAATGAACCGTGGGGGAGGTGGGGGCGGGGCTGTAAGCATGTTCACCACAGGCCACTCCTGAACAGGCCTGACTGTTGTGGGCAGTATGGGGACAGGAGCCTGAGGCTCGGAGTGCCCAGCCTGGGCCAGGCAGGTGGGGCTAAGCTTGAAGATCCCTCCCCTCAGAACGTGTCCTGCCTGGCAGGGGGAAAGGGAAGTCCATGAGGTGAGCAAGGGCAGAAGGGAGCTTCCAGAGGAGGTGACACAGACTGATAGGGCTGAGAGAGGTGATGGGGAGGGCGTCCCGGGCAGAGAGAGCAGGATAACAGAGGAAGGCTTGGAGTTGGGCAAGAGCCAGCGAGCTTGGAGCCAGCAAGAGAAACTCCAGAGGACTAACCCCACTGTGTGCAGCTGCTGGGGGTCGAAAGTGGGGGGCTGCCAAGATCCTACCTGCCCTCTGAGTAGGGGTAGTTTCTGTCTCCAATGTACAGACAGGAAATCGAGGGCCATGGGAGTGAAGCCACTGCCTGAGGAAGCAAGAGGCAGAGCTGGGATTTGGGCCAGGCCAGGGCTCCAGGGTCCAGGCTCTGGTCCCCACTTGGAGCCCCAAGTGGACCATGCCAGCGGGTGCTCCTGGTCCTCTCACTTCTCCCACTGTTGGGCCTGATGGGACCGAGAGTGGCCACGGCCTGCCCACTGCATCCGCATGCAGCCACCTTGGCCCTTCCTGGAACACCACCAGGCCCGCGCGCTTAGCAGTTTCTACACGTTCAGTGCCTGGGGATGGACTGATTGATCTGTAACACCGAAAAAAAATAGTAATGGCTTGATCGTCACTGAGGATTAAAAGTAATCCTTTAGCTGTGGCTACTGCGACTCCGTTACTCACGAGTCAGCGGGCTGACCCAGGCCTTCGAGCCCACGGGACTCCATGAGCTCAAGGCAGCTGGGCCCTCCTCCGCCAGGTGTCCCTCGCCTTGGCCGTGCAGCCAGGGAGCTAGAGGACCCTGTGGCCTCCATGGTCTTGGAGCCGCTGGTTCCTGGGGTCAGAGCCAAGCCCCGAGAGGGTGGAGGCGCTGGCATCCCCTGGCCAGGGGTGGGGGTGGGGGCAGAAGGGGACAGCTCCTCAAAACATGGCCCAGCTTGGAAACCTTCACTAGTAGTGGTTCGATGCCTACATCCCCATCAGCTACTTGGCTTTTCTGTGAGAAGAGACCCCATCTGGTTGTTCCCACACCTTGCCCAAACCTCAGCCCCATGAAGGACAGTGGCCCTGGCAGAGCCCAAGTGGACTCTAGGCCTGCTCTGAGGAGGATCTGGGTTCCAGGAAAGGAGGTGGGCCACTGGGTGAGGAAAGGGGGGTGCAGTGATGACTGCCTAAGGCCCAAGGCTATAAGAGCTGAGGTGCTGAGCTGGGCCCTGCCCCCAGGTATCGCTTTTTTCTGGAAGAGCTGCCTCTCGGGCTGAGTCCCTGGGCTTCACAGATCCTCCAGGCCAAGTGCCGAGCTCTGAGCCTGGTTTGCTCAGTTAACCTTAGTGACAGGTGTTAACCATGCGGGTAATGTCCTCCGAGGAAGGGTGCTGCGGGCTTGTGAACCTGGGGCCTCACCCACCCTGGGGTTAGAGTCAGGGCAAGGGTATGTTGGTTTAGGCCAAGAGGAAACCCCAGGGTGGACACAGAGGGGCAGGCGTTGAGCTTAAGTGAGCCTCTTGGGGTCTTAATAGGATCTTTTCTTTTATATCCAGAGCAATAGATAGCTACTGGAGGGTTTAGGGGGGCTGCAACATGGTCAGATCTCTATTTTGAGATGAGGCTCCGGCGGGTGTATGGAGAAAGATGAAGAAGCACAAGAGGGAACACAGGGGCCTGGGGGAGGACAATGCTGGGACAGTGGCAGACTGGATGGGGGTAGGGGGATGAACAGAAGGTGATCTGAGTAGTAGGTGGGGTGATGGATTCTGAGGTAGATGGGCTTGTTCCAAACAAGAGGAGGTGGTGTGAGCTCAGGTGGGCCTGATGATTGTCCCAGGAAGGCATCCAGAAGCTCAGGAGGGGCCAAGATTGGAGGTGACACGTGGGAGGCATCTGGGAATAGAGAGGCCTATGGTCCCTGTGGCCCCAGGAGTGGGAGTGTGAAGACCAGTTGTGGGGGGGGGGGTAGGCAGAGGAGGGTGTGAGTCCTGCCCTGCATTCAAGGGCGGGTGGAGGATGGAGCCTATAAAGGAGATGGTGGGCATCTAGAGAGGAAGGTGGAGGCCAAGAGGGGCTCAGCACTGTGAGGTGAGGGTGTTTGACTCCAAGACGGACTTTCTGACCTTCCCTGCCCCTAGGACGCTTTTCTCCACCCAGTCCTCTTGGCCTGGGTGGAGGTAGGGGGACGCCAGGCCCAGGAGGAGTAGGGAGGGCTCTGAACAGCCACTCTAGCTGCCAGGGGTGGTATCCTGTCTCAGGAGATCGGAAACCAAAGCTCCACATGGGGTTCCACCATACTCTCCCTTCCACGCTGTCCCATGCTGGAAAGGAGGAAGAGCTGGTCCCCTGCATCCTACCTCCCACTTCCCCTTAATGGATAGCTGCCAGCCTTTATTAGAACCTCTTCTCTGGGGACCCACGTGCCATGTCGGGTCTGGGCTGGTGCATAGGGGGATGGTGTCCTGAAAACCAAGGTTCTGAGGGCTCCTGAGTGGGGAGGGGAAGCCTAGAAGCAAAACCCTGGTTCCACCCACAGGACAGGGCTCCCAGGACCAAGATGGCACCTTGGGGAAGAGATGGGGGACAAAAGCTGCCCCCCGCCGTGAGTTGCTCTACCCCTCACCGGGCATGGTGGGCCCCACAGAGGGTGGCCTGGGGGCCTCAGTCATAGGCTGGGCAAGGAGAATTCGGTGGTGAGGGCCAGGCTCAGGGCCCCAGCCCAACCCAGACTCTGTGACCATGGGCAGACTGCTTGTCATCTCTGTACCTGGGTATCCTTGTTTGTCAAGGGGCCATAACAGGCTCGTGTCAGACACGTGAAGATAGCAGGTACAAATGTGTCACTGGCCTGGGGAGCACTTGACATGCAGTAGGGTCAGAGCTGCAAGCTCATGGTCACGGTCATCATGATTAACAAGGCTTCACTGCACTCAGCTCTGCTGGAGGCCCAGGAGGGCCAGACTCAGCCCAAGCCTCAAGAGTCCCGAGACGTCATAGAGGGTCAGGATCCTTGGGACAGGCCAAACGAGAACTCCTGGGTGGCCCAAGTTCAGGCGCACAGCATGGCCAGGTCCCAGTGCCTCCTCCAGGAAGGCTTTCCTGATGTCCCAAGTTCCCTCAGCCCTAAGCTTCCTGCATCTTAGCTACCCCCACCCTGTGCTGTTCTGCCTGGCTATGTCTCTGTTACCCGCTCTGGACTGTGAACTGGGTGCACCCAGTGACAAGGCCGGGGATGAACAGTCACACGGCAGTGCTCTAAGGGAAACATGATCTGCTCGCAGGCACAGGGCCGTGCTGGAGGGGGCTGCCGAAATGAGCCCCAAAGGATGGGCCGGGCTCGTGTACACAGAGGGCTTGGGGGACCCTGCCAGGAAGGAACTCAGAAAGCCTGGAAGAGGGATGGTGGGAGAGGGTACGTCCTGCAGGGCCCTGAGCTGACTGAGAGCAAAGGAGGATCAGTGAAGCACTATGTAATTTATGGCAGATCACCCCTTGGCAGGGGAGGACATTCCTCTTGGTGCTGAGGTGACACTGGCTTGTGGGGTATGGAGAGTGGCAATGGGGTTTGGGGCCCCCAGTCCTCCCCTGGGGGTCTCCCTACCAGTGGGAGACCTTCTGGGCGGAAATACAGGGAGTCGCTCAGAGATGACACTCTGTGCAGGGTTCACCTTTCCTGTGTAAGTCCAGCAGTAGGTGGGGGAAGTGCCCACACAGCAAGTTGGGTATGTCTGGGGCCAATGTATCTCTGGCAGGATGGAGGGGTCCGTGAGCTGGCCTGGCCCAGGGTGTGCTGGAGAGGCGGGGGAGAAGAACACTGTGGGATGGCCATGGGGCAGGCTGCCTTCCCTCAGCCTCTGACCTCCCTGTGCTCTGTCCCTCAGAGATTGGCTGACGCTGCGGAGAACTTCCAGAAAGCCCACCGCTGGCAGGACAACATCAAGGTAAGAACCAAGACATCTTTACCATCCCCTACGGCCTGCCCACCCCCAGCGAGGGTGGATGTGAATGGGGGTGGGTGCCCAGGCACTCTGGAGGAGCACTGAGGGGTCTATAGAGCCAGGAACCTTTGCAGCAAACATTCGAGGCTCCCCCTCAGTGCTGGGGCATGGGATGCCGACCTCAGCTCCTGTTCCCCAAGAAGAGCATGGAGTTACTCATGAGTGAACAGACTGCTCTGAAGTCATGTTCCCCAAAGCTGGTGTTGCCTTGGTCGTTAAAGAGGTGGCCAGATTCCTTGGAAAACTCATGGGCCAAAAAGGCCTCTTCTTGACTGCAGGACTTTTCAGAGCCTTTAATACGCTAACTGGAAGAGACACTGAAAGACAAGGGCTGCATCCCTTTGTGCTCTTCCATGAGCAGCAGCCTGTCGTCCCAGGAGGCCCTCAGGCTGGCATCAGGGGACCAGGCCATTCCCAAGAGGGGGTGGCTTCGGGCCATCCTCTTCTGTGGTCTCCCTGGGCCTGAGACAGGTAGGCAGGATGATCAAATCTGTGTTACAGACGAGGAGGCTGAGGCTAAAGAGAGGTGGACTTCCCAAGGTTTCCCAGCGAGTCAGGGGCATGGTGGGGTGAAACTTAAGCTCCCAAAGCCAGGGTCTGTCCACTGGAGAAACAGGTCTGATTATTATCCTTGTTTTATTGATGAGAAAACTGAGGCACAAAGTGGTTAGACCTACCTGAGTTACCTGTCGGTGGCAGAGATGTATGGCCAGGCTGTCAGGTGCCAGGGGGTTCACAGCTCTGATCCAGGCCCCCCAATCCTGTTCTTCCTCCCAGGTCGCCATCCCCTGAGCTACCTTGCCCATGCCAGGGCATTCTTCCTTTACTGCCTGGTGGCTGCTGGGTGCTGCCCTCAATGAGCTCACGTGGGACTTGAAGGCAGATGATTTTTACAGTGAAGAAATAAATGAGCTAATGACTCTTGGGGAAACCCTGGTGGCATAGTGGTTAAGTGCTGTGGCTGCTAACCAAAGGGTCGGCAGTTTGAATCCGCCAGGCGCTCTTTGGAAACTCTACGGGGCAGCTCTACTCTGTCCTATAGGGTCGCTATGAGTCAGAAACAACTCGACAGCACTGGGTTTGGTTTGGTTTGTAAGGGGCCTGAGACTGACCTTTCTCTGTCTTCCCATACCAGTACCACCACCCATCACTGGGCCCCTGTGCCTCCTCAGCTCCTCGATACCAAGTATGGGAGACAGCAGCCAGGTTCTGTCTCTCACCTGCCACCAGGACCATGCTCCTCACGTCCAAATAATCCCTGTCCTGACACCTCCACCTCTAAGGCCCAGTCCTGAGCCTGGATCCAGCCACTGTTCCCCCCTTGCCAACCTCACTCCTCACTCCACTCCTCCTGGGCTCTAGCCACACTGAACACCTCTCTTCAGGCCCTTTCTTACCTCTGGCCTTTGCTCATGCTGACCCCTCCACCCGGAATGCCTTCAGTTCCTCCTGGAGCCCAGCTGACCTGTCCCCTCCCTGGGAAGTGATGCCCAGCTCATCAGCCCCTCCACCTTCAGCGCATCCAGGACCCTCAGCTCGTGCTGTGTTGCTGCATTCATCCCTGACACATCTGCTTTCCCCTCACACACATACCTCCTAGGACAAGTGTACAGAGCAGACACAGGAAGGGCGAGTGAAGGAATCAGGCCCTAGTCCAGGCCCCAAATGGAGACAGGCTGCCTAGGCCCCTAACCTGCTTTCTCTTCCTGACTGCGGAAGACCCAAGATTTCCAAGGGTCACCTGCCAGACTCCTGACCCCTGATTTTCAGCCATTCCCTGAGGCACGGGCAGCTTCTCCCAGACCAGGGTAGGCACCCAGGGGGCCTGCCAGGGAGGAGGGCCCAGCTCTCAGAGGCATTGGGGTGATGCTAAGACAGATTCTGCTGGAAGATTTGCTTCCTAGGCACTGGGTCACAGTCCCTCTCTGGGCTCAGTCACCCATCTGGAGAAGAGCTGGCCAGTGTTAAGGCTGCCTGTCTGCTCTGACATGGTGTGTGAGAGGGTCAGTCGTATATCAGCCATTCAGGTGCCATGTTGGTGATGGTGTGGGTGTGTGTCTGGCTGTACCAACCCTTGGACCTTGGGTGCACCTGTCCTGAGATGCATATGTGTGGGCTCCTGGCCAGCCCTGGGCATGACCACAGGCAGCACGTATCTGCTTCCCCTGTAAAGGGCCAGCTGGGCCCAGCCTCACTCGCTCAATGCTCACTGCCTTCCCTCCACAGTCCATCCAGTCTGCCCGCCCGCCTGTCTGTCTGTCCCACTGGGGTTCCCAACAGGGTAGGGCTGTAGTCATTCCCTCCTCCCCCGGCTGCAGGGTCACTGCTCTTCCAGGAAGCACTGCAGCTGCCAGGCCGGAAGGCATTAGCACTAATGGGCCTATCAGCCTGCACACTGGCCAGCCCTGCCTAGGCTGCTAGGGACAGCCCGAGCGGTTGCCAGCGGGGGCTGTCCATGCTGGGGGCCTACGGGGGCTTGAGGCTGGGGAAGGGATAATGTTTTGTCCTTTGCAAGCACATCACCCACCTCCTTCCCAGCGACCTTCAGGAGGTGACAGAGGAGCCGTGTTCCTCCACAGCTTGCAGGAGAAGCACCTGGCCTATACCACAACCCCAGCTTCAAACTCAGGGCCTTTATCCAAGCCAGATCTTCTCCCAGGAGTTCCCTTGCCCCCTCCTTCAAATGGGTAAAACCTCTCTCTCCAGATATTGGCCTAGGGCTCCTCTTTCTAGCCCCAATCCTAGGATTGGCCCCCGCTGCCCACAGCACCCGCCTTTGGTGCCCCCATTACAGACAGTTCCCAGTTCAGGCTGTCTCAGGCCCATGTCCTAGGGCTCACCTGTCTGCCCCACTCCCAGCTCATCCAAGCCAGAAGCAGCCAGGCCTGGCTCAACACATCCATGTGCCCAGCCAAGTGCCCTGTGAACAGAGAGACCAGGAGCACCCAGGCCTCCTTATCCATGAGACCGGGAGGATGGTGCCCAACAGAGCTGGGCACAGAGGAGACGCTTGATGTGTGGGACCAGACTACAGTCCACTTCACCCTCAGTAGGGTGTGACCCTCCCTGTGTCAACAGCAAACAGTAGGTCTGCATGCAAACTGCTGAGGAACAATGATCAACCCACTCCCACCAAACCCTCCCCCTAACACCAGCCAGGGACTTGAGGAACCTTGGAGTCTGCAGGGTCAGAGCTGGCATAGAAGAACAAGGCAGCAATGTCTGAGAATGAACCCCCCCTGCCCTCCTCCCCAGTCTCAGGCCACAACCCCACACACTTGGCTCCAGTAGTCACAGCCCTGGAACACCCAGACCATAGGACCGCAGGGAAACCATGGCCCCCATTAGCAGACATTACCTCCCATGGCCCAGCAGACAGGCAGCAGGTGCTCCAGTGCCCATAACACTTAGGGCAGATGAAGACAACAGCCTGCCGGACACCGTGCCTGGCGCCAGCATCGCACTGTGCCAGCATTGTCTGCCACCTAACCCGCCGCCAGGGAGGAGCTGGCCCAGGGCAAGGGTTGGGGAGGGAGGAGACGCCATTGTCCCCCGAGCCTCCACGCCAATACCAGCATCTTGAGGAGACAAAGCCTTGCCCTGGAAATCTAAAGGGGGAGGTAGTCCTGCCCTGGGAAGTCTGATGGAGGAAGCAGCTTTACCTTCGAGAGTGTGATGTGAAGTCAAAGCCCTGCACCGGAAGTCTGATGGGGGAGACAAAGCCCTCCCCTGGGGACCCTGATGGGGGAGGCAGCTTTGCCCTGGGCAGTCTAATAGTGGAGAAAAGCCCTGCCCTAGAAGTCTAATGGAGGAGGCAGTCCTGCCCTGGGGAGTCTAATGGGGGAGGCAGCTTTACCGTGGGAAGACTGATGAGGGAGACAGTCCTGTCCTGTGGAGTCTAATGAGAGAGGCAGCTTTATATCCTGGGGAGTCTGATGAGGGAGGCAGTACTGTCCTGGGAGTCTGATGGGAGAGGCAGCTCTGTCTGGGGAATCTAAAGAGAGGGCTGCGAAAGCTGGGCCAGATTGGAGGAGCCGGCTGGACAGGACAGGTGGCTGCCCTGGCCTGAAGGCCTACCCCAGCCATCGGGCCCACTGCCTGCTTCTCTGCCAAGCCAGCAACAGACGGCTGTCTCAGAAAACAGTCCTCTTGGCTGAGCTAAGCTGGTGGTGGGCCAGGGCAGGAAGGCCAAGCGTCCTCACTGGTGTGACAGGGGCTGGCCTGGGCCCTCACAGGGGGCTGATGGGCAGACGGTAGTCAGGTCTGGCCAGGGCATGGCAGCCGCCTTCCAGTGCATCAAACATGGACGAAAACTGCTGTTTCCTGTGCTCATCCCATGCTGACTCTTTCAACCTGTGTCCCACCTGCTCACACCTCTCATACCCTCTCCTGGGCTCAGCTCCAGCCAAGGAGCATGTATGTGTCATCTACACATGGCCATGAGGGCCCCATGTCCTTAAAGGGCCCCCAGCCCCACCCCTCATGTACTGCCTATGTGCGGGGCATGTGTTTGAGTTCAGAAGGGGTAATTCCCTCCACCCTCTGCCCAATTTGAGCAAAACGGCCCTAAAATACCAGGTAACAGAGGGGTGTTAAGGGTGTGGACTGCAGATGTTGAGGACACCTCATTTTGCCCCACCCAGGGAATCCCTTCCACACTCAAGCCCCTCCTGTGGGGCTGCAGAGGTGCAAACATGAGGGGGGCCTCCTCCTGGGTAGAGTTGGCCCCAACCCCTGGGGAGGCCCAGTTCCCTGTCCTCTTAGCACCCTCAGGGCAGGGCGTCACCCTGACTTTACAGGTGGGGATATCAGGACCAGAAGGTCAAGCCTCACTGAGGCTACGTGACCTAGCCAGGCACCCCTGCCTCACTGGTGAGATGGAGGTGACCCCAGGAGTCCTCATGGGGCCATCAGGACAGTCTGTAGGTTGGAGCCCTTGAGGCTTCAGCCTTACTCTTCACTCACTGCTCAGAAGTTCACATGTGTCCAGGTCAAGGCTTGAACCCAGGCCCATTTGCCAAGGCCCCTGTACTTAATCACTAGGTAGTAGTAACCGCCTTATCGTTGTTTAACCCAGGAGGCAGGGCACTAATGGTGGACCCTCAGGCATTGTGTGGGCCAGAGCAGGCCCAGAGGCTTTCTTAGGGACCTTCACACCTCAATCCTGCTGGCCACATCCTGCCATACCACCTGCTTCATGTCACAAAAAGCTTACTGTGCTCACAATGTATTTTTACACGTGTGACCTTGCCCAGACACTGTCCCACACTACTCTCTCCAGGAAAGAGGCATGACCTGGTCCTCCTGAAGATGGCAGGAGGGGGACCGGGAGGAAATCCTGCCCACATGCATGCCCCCCCTACCCGGGGACAGGGAAGGCGTGCAGATACCTGAGCCTCACCCACAGTCTGCAGGGGGCTGGGAATCCTCCAGTTTGATATGCACCCCACACACCCCATATCTCTGATGCCACCAATATCTGATCCTCTGCGACACCATGAAACAACAAAACAGAGAAATGGAGCCATTGGAGTAGCTGGGAGGGTGGGCCAAGTGAATGCCAGGGCATCCCAGGGACAGCCCAAGTGCAGGCAAGTCCCAGCTCCAACCTGCGAGGGGAGCCCAAGGCTCCAGGAGCCCAAGAGTGACTGGCCCCTATCCTGTGCCCTTTCCCATCCTTGTGGAAGGTTCACCTAAAAAGTTGATGAGTGAAGCCCCATATTCTAATCTACAGTCCTCCCACCACGCCCGCCTGTTTTCATTACGGAGGGAAAGAGCATCAGAGCCGTGTTTATAACCCCTTTTTAGATAACAAATCACATTTTCTTTTCACCAGTGAGTGTGTTGAATTGATATTTTTTCCCCTCGGTTTAATGGGTTTGTGTGTTCAGGAATGATCTTCATCAACTGAAACTCCTTATTGTGTTTGATGTAATGTCAGCTTTCATTATGTACTGAGGTTGGAGCCAGGCGCAGGGAAAGACCATGCACCCTGGAGCTTGGGTCCCTGCCCCAGCCCCCGCCACAGGCTCTTTGGGCTCCAGTCTTCCTGGACTGGTGGGTGGGTGGGTGCGGGAGCAGCTGGAGATGATGAGCTGGAAAGGCAGCTTGGAGCCATGATGTGAAGCCTTTCTTATCCCTGCCTCAGTTTCCTCATCTGTATAACGGAGGTCATGGAGCTGTTGTGAGGACCCAGTAACTCAATATGTATGAAAGTGATTGTCAAGTCGCCTTTGGCTTGATGTACATCAAGAGTTTGTGTATGGTCTTCCCCAAGCATAATGCCAGGCACGCAGTCAGTGTTCCGGAATGCTTGGACTGTGCCTGCATGTCCAGCCAGTGGCCTGCATCCCCCAGACCCCTGGTGGGAGACAGCCCCGGACTGCTCCCAGCAATGACCCCCAGTACTGACCACCTCAGGCCATGGCCTCAGACCCAGCAGTCCCCAAGGCCAAGACCCTTCCCCGAGAGATGAGGAGCCCGAGACAGAGAGGGGACGGTCCAGCCCTGCCGAGGTCACACAGAGCAATCAGGGCCTCATGAGGTTCCAGGATGGCCAAGGTGACTTTCACTCCCCACAGAGCAAGTACTATTTCAGTGCTCGCTGCGTTAGAGCCAGGCCCTTGGGAGCAGACATGGTCAAACCCCTGTTTGCAGACCACAAAGAAACAGGCCCCAAATGAGTGAGGGACTTCCCGGGCCATGCTGCAGGGCTTTGCTGCACAAAACAGGGCTGAGGAGGGTGACTTGGACACTGGCCCTGGGGGGGGGTCCTGGCCCTAGGGGTTGGGGAGGCGGCCTCTTCTGGGAGTATGGCACTGGTTGGCACCAGACTCACCTTCTGGTGGCCTCTGTCAGCCGTGCTTGGTTCCGATTAAAAAATATTAAACATGAAATTAGCCCGTTTGTATTACAGGTCCTCGGGGTGGCCAGTGATTATGACGCACAGTTGGCCAAGAACCCAGGCGGCAGGCGTGTGGTCCCATGCCAGGACTGGCGGGGTGGCACAGCGGCAGGCGAGGGCCAGGAAGCAGGCTCATAGGCCGGGCTTTGTTTCTTCCTGCTCCTGTTGTGTAAACCCTTTGCATTTCACAACAAATCACAGATAATTAATAAGTACATGCCTGTAATGAGCAGGCTTTTTAATAGAAGAAATTGGAAGATGCGGCCTCGAGTCATTATTTCACTCGGGCCCAGACTCTGCTTTATTTTTCCAGCTTCCTCACTCCGCCTCCCCTGCCCCCGCCCCCCAGCTTCAGCCACAGTCTCTGCCGGTGGGCCTCCTCTGACCCTATCTCCTGGCAGGGCTGCAGTGCTGGGACCAGGAGCCCCAGACCAGGAACCTCACCCCTCCAGAAGCCCAGGTGAGGCCTGGTGAGGGCAGTGCATCCCCAGCACTGGCTCACCCAGCGCCTCAGGATGTTGGCTCTGGAAGGGCAGAGGGGGAAGTGTGCCTCAAGACCCTCAGGAACTCCTGGAGGAATCTGAGGGGGCCATCCAGGCCTTGGGGCTGGGGTCCCAGCTGCATCTCAGGAGGCCTTGGGCTGTGAGTGCTGAGGCTTCTCTCCCCCACCAGGAGGAAGACATCATGTACTATGACGCCAAGGCTGACACTGAGCTGGTAAGTGCCCCACCTGGCTTCACTGCTGCCAGGTCAGGGTGGGGGCAGCTGTGAACCCCATGCCCCCTCTCTGGGTCTAGGAGGCTTCAGCTGTAAAACAGGTGTGAGGGCTCACTACTTGGATCCTGAGCTCTACCCTGCAGAGCTGTGGTGACACAGACCTCCCACTCACCTCCCACAACTTCCCTGACCCCTCCAGAGCTGTGGTGACACAGACCCCGCACTTACCTCTCACAACTTCCCTGACCCCTCCAGAGCTGTGGCTCAGTGGCCTCAGTGGCCTATGGCAAGGCTTCAGGGCACAGTGTAGAGCAGACCCAATCCCCTCCCTGGGCCGGGTGGTGAGGCCGTTGGACCGCCCCACAAAGGGCAGTTGAGAGCTCCAGCATAAGAAGGGCTCTCTGAGCACGATGAGAGGCGGGGAGAAAGGAGCATTTTGGGAGGGCTCCCTGGATGTGGGCAGGCAGGGCTGTGGTGCGGATGCCATGACGTCCAGGTGGCATGTCCAGGCCAAGGCAGGTTCCTTTCTTTGTATCCAGGGAAATAGCACCCCGCCCACCTAGCTTGGCTGGAGCTCAGCCAGTACACGCTGGCTGCAGACACAGCCCAGTTCGTGTGCCCATTCTTCAAATGGAGGATGGGGCTCCGGCTCAGCTGTGGTCGCCCCTCCTCAGAAGTGGTGGCTCGGGACCCTCGTCACCAGAGGACTCATGCAGAAGATATGTGACCATTTTTGGGGGGTCTGTGGAGGGGAGAGGAGTGTCAAAGGTACAGGAGACTGGAGGTAGACAGTGTTTGGTGAACCTGTTAAGGCCTGAGCCCCTTTGTCTGCCTTCGAGGCAAAGTAGTAAAACCCAACTGCCCCTTATGTAAATAGAGGCATCACAGCATCACAGTCTCTGGGGTGCCCCTGCCCTGAGCTGGCTGGTACAGGAGACCCAGAATCCTGTCTTCCTCTCCCAAGCTTATTGGCCTGGGGTGTTTCCTGGAGTAAACAGGAGGTATCCAATGACACAGGAGGTGGGTACACTGAATGATCTCTTGCAGGGTCCATGGACCAGGCGGGGCTGGATGAGCCTTCGGGAGGGCAGGTGGGCAGGAGGCCTGAGAAGGAGGGGTGGGTGGGCTCAAGCAGGTGTGCTTCCCCTTGGCTGAGCCTCTGTGGCTCCCGGAGAAGTTGCTAAAATTAAAGCCGGAATCTGAAATTCAAATGAAGAGCGAACCTTTAATTAGACCCTGAATCTAATTCCTTACCCCCCTCGGCAGCGGGCTGTAATTTTAGCAATCAGTGCATTAAATATAAACCAGGAGACTGCGGTTGCCCACCCTACAAAGCCCCTGGGCTCTGGGGGTGGCACTGAGGGGCGAGTTGGCCAGCCTGGCCCTGCCCCAGTGTCCAGCGCCCTACCAAGACACTCTGAACTCCCAGCGGCCCCCAACTGTGTCCAGATCCCCAGTCCCTGGCTCCAGATTGCTGGCTTCCTGTCCCTGGCCCCTTGGACATCTGCTGGGGACCTAGAGACTGCCCAAAGAGAGAGCTTCACCCCAGGGTGGGGCTGGGCTAAGGTCAGTAAGCTAACAGCCCAGCCTGGCCTGACCAGCCCCCGGTAGGAACAATGGCACGCAAACACTCGCCGGCTCACGTGCTTGTTGTGTTGTTCTGTTTTTTTAATCTTTGCCAGAGGTACAGTTAGGGATCTTTCTAGACCATTTACTTTTAAATTACCAGCCAGAAGGTGGGGGTGGGGGAAAGAGAAAGGAAGGAAAAAGTTCGCCAGCTGATAGCTTATCAGAACGGAATCCAAATGTCACATTAGTTGGAAAAGTTGGGAGATTAAATTTTCCAGCGCCCTTCATCTGCCGCTGACATTTCAGGGGCTTTCTTCTCCGGCGCCACCCCCTCGTCCGAGCGGAACGTGCGGAGCACGCCTCAGAGGCAGCTGGCTCCCTGCTCAGGCCTCCCTGCTCAGTGGCTGCCTGCCCTAGCTTTACCTGGCATCCAGGGGCGTCCGTGTGTCCTCAAGGGTGTGCCTGGGTGGGTAGAGGGGTGGCACACTGGGTGAGGGGCAATGGGAGAGCAGCAAATGGTTTGGGTTTGCTCCACAAAACCCACCCTTGAAGAGGTGAAAAGGGTGTTGTCAGAGACGGGCCAATCCCACACCAGTCCAGGCCACTGCCCAGCCCAGGTTGGCACCCCAGGGTGGAGGCCAAGCACCCCTGCGGTGTGTAGAGCACCTCTGACTGGCTCAGGAGAAAGCCAGCCCTGTGGGCATATCACCTTACCTAGGGGTGGGAACATGAGGAGCGTGCACAGAACCCAGGGGCGGTACGGGATCCTCAGGGGAGAGGAAACAAGGCAAGTCTGGTGCTGGGGGTGGTCAGAGGTCTTGAGGGGCATTGAGGGAGCACAGGGTCGTTTAGCCACTTAGCCCCCTTCCTACGAGGGCATAAAGCCCCCCAGCTCTGCTCCTCGTCCTGCCGCAGCCTCTGTCTCTCTCTCTGCCTCCTTAGTCTGGCTTTTCCCATCTCCCCCTCCTCTCTCTGCCACCATCTTCCCTCTCTCCTGCACACCTGCACCATGCCTGACCCCCCCTCGGCTGCGGCATCCATGCTGCAGTCGCAGACCCACTCCTGCCAGCCTCTGGTGGTAGGCGGGGGTGCACGGCGCATGCCCAGCCTGCCCAGCAGAGAGATGCCATAATTGGCACCTGTCAGACGGCTGCAGCTCATTTTAGAAAGTCAACGGGGGTCCTTGCAGTCCTGCCACTAGCAGGCACCGCAGGCCCTCCCTCTAGAGGCCACCGAGTCTAAATGCTGGCCCCCACCCAGCCCAGCTCTCCCCGAGGACTGCTACTACTCCGGCTCAGCCCTGGACCCATCCTGCTGCATGAGTAGTGCCCATCTGCGTGGGGCCAGGGCCCCTCTCCCTGGTGCCAAAGGAACACCCGGCAGGGGATGAGTGGGGCCCAGGGTGGGGGTCACAGAGCTCCTGGGAGGGGCTGCCAACGCCTCCCTGTGGTTGCACAAGGCACATCCTTGTGAGCAGAAGTCTGCAGCGCACTCCTTCTAACTGGATTTGCCCCCTTTGCTGATAATTGGTTTTCAACGATGTGGGGGCGGGGTTGGATTTGGTTTTGGTTTTAGGATTTGGGTTTAGCAGACGTGGAGATGGTGGTCAGGGGCAGGAAGGGGCAGGTGGGAGTCACAGGCCACTTGGGTGAGCTCCGTACCCCTGGTCTGTCTGTCCCTTTGTCTCTCCATCCATCAGTCTCTTTCTCTCAGATGCCCCTGTTCCCGAGACACTGCCCTCCCTGCCCCCACCCACAGGCCTGCCTGACCCCAGCCCTGCTGCTTTCCAGCCTTGACACTGCTGTGGGGGTGGGGGTGGGGGGGTGCTCTCTGCAGGACGACCCTGAGAGTGAGGATATGGAGAGGGGATCAAAGGCCAGCACCTTGAGGCTGGACTTTGTCGAGGATCCAAACTTCAAGAACAAGGTCAACTATTCGTACACAGCGGTGCAGATCCCTACGGACATCTACAAAGGCTGTGAGTGTACAGAGCAATCCGGGCTCCCCACCCACCATGGGAGCAAGGCCCACTGCCCCAGCACTCCCAGGGCCCTGGGGATGGAAGGCCAGTGCCATCCACCCCAGCCTCCTACCCCCACGGTCACAAATGCTCACCTGATGTGCCCACACACAGGCAGGCATCAAGCCACACACAGTCACAGCCTTGCACTGACCCCCCAGCAAGTACAAAGCACAGAGCTTTTCAGCAAGCTACAAAGTACTGAGCTTCTTATACCTGTGCAAGTGTGGTCTCCTCATGTACACACATGTGCACACACGAATGCGTGCACACATACACGGTTCCCACACACAGAGCTGAGTCCTACCCAGCCCCTGCAGCAGCTCCTCCCCAACTCACCGTACTCCCTGCCCCTTTGTGAGGGAGGTTAAGGAGCTACCACATCAGGTGGATCCAGGGGCAGCGGGGACATGGAGCCACACCTCACTCACCGACATCAGCCCTGAAACACCTCCCGCTTCTCCTTGGCTAAGAGCACAGAGCTGAGGAGTTGGAGAGATGGTTTCCAGCCCAGAGCAGCCAGGGTCTGAGATGGGGAAGGAGATTGGGATGAGGGTGGTTGAGATTCCAGGAACAGAGCAGTTTTGCACAATGGGAAACCAGGTTACTACAGCTAGAAGGATTTGAGGTGGATATAAGGAGGAACTTCCTAATGATCTTGGGAGATGTAGGCAGAGGAGGCCAGGAGTCTAGGTAGGCTAGGAGGAGGCTAGGTGGGGAGCTCCACTGGCAGGATTCAGATGACTTCTTGAGCACTTACAGAGTAGCCTTAGAATCCAACGTGCCCACCAGGCTGGGGGTCCTGGGGCAAAGATTCCAGAGCTGATGTGTGGGCACCATAATGCAGGGAATCTTCCAGGGTCCTCAGGGAGGCCCCCTCTACCCTTCGGGTCAGCCAGGCCATGTTGGCAGCTTCAAGCAGGAGTAGGGGAGGACACCCCCCCACTCCTCCCCCACAGGCCACCCACAGGCCACCTGCCCGAGCCAGTCGAGGGGCACTATCACAGGCAAGCACGCTAATTAAAACAGGAGCCACACGGCCCTCCCCAGTCACCCCTCGCTACCCACACAAATTACATTTTATATGTTTTTTATTTACTGTGTCACTTTTAATTAAATCTGTAATCGCCTGCCTGAGGGGGCATGGTCCCCGTTTCCCAACTCAGCTCCATCTGAGTGTGTGTACACACGGGTACGGGAGTGTGCACACGGGGCGGAGTAGCTGCCCCTTTCGAGGCGGGGGCAGGGTGTTTGCGCAGTGTGGCTTGCCATAAAGGTATGTGCACACGTATGTGGGTGGCCACATATACCTGCAGGGACAGCCCAGCAGGTACAAGGATTTTCTCTTGGCTCTTGACCTGAGCCAGGGACATGCCTCTGCCAGCAGCTAGAGGAGCTTCCAGGACCATCTGATCTCAGCCTCTCTTTGTGCAGATGGGGAGATTGAGGCCCAGTGAGGGGTGGGGCTTGCCAAGCAAGGACAGGGCCCTACCTCCAGAGAGTACCATGTGAAATGTTTGACAGCCTGACTTTATTTGTTCCTTAAAAAGAAAAATAGAAATTGTTCAACTCACTAAGTTTCTAAATTAGGAACGAGACCATAACACACTGTTCAATAGGCACAGCCAATGCTAGGAATGTGTTTTGTTTTCATATTATGGCCAGTTAAGGGCAGCGGCAGGGACTGAGAGAAGGAGCAAGAGCAGACAGGGAGGGACTAGGCAGCAGAGAGGGCACAGCAGAGGTCCCCACCCTCTGGAGGGAGAAAACAGAAGGGAGAGTGCCCAGGAATATGTTGGTACCCCCTGGGCTGTGGGCAGCCTTGAGCGTTTGTATCTGTACATCACAGCTCCTCATCTGCTCTGAAGGTTTCAGTGTTCAGAGGCTCTGCTTTGAATAGAAGAGCAAAACTTTGGAAGGCATTGTCTGGTTCTCACTGAGGGTGGGTGCTTGACAGGGGTCCATTGTCTGGTTCTCACTGAGGTTGGGTGCTTGACAGGGGTCGGGATGGGATGGTGATGGTGGCAGGTCTCCACCTGGGAAGAAAGGGGTGGTGGCAGCTGGAGGAAGAAATAACTGCCACCCAGGGGAGGGGATAAAGTACAGAGACCTGGCAGAAGCAGGTGTCCCACTCCTACTGCTTTTTCTGAGCACACGCGTGACACACACATGCCCACAGGTACAGTGCACACCTGAGAGCATGTGTCACACATCTGCGGAGCCATCGGGCAGATTTAGGGCTGCCCTGAGTTGGGGAGGGGGTCACTGCTAAAGTCACCCTGGGTCTCTGCCTGGGTTAAAGGATCCCCAGAACGGATGGTCAGCTGCCTGAGAGGAGCCCTGCTCTGTGAGTGTGCGTGCGGGGTGGGTCTGGCCAGGGGATTGCACGTGTGCAGCCACAGGAGGGCGGAGGCGAGGGGGGTTACTGGCTGGGGGGTTGTGAGAGCAGGACCCACTGAGGAACGGGGTGGTGTGTAAGCATGAGCATGTGTGCCCTAAGCCACGGCAACAGTCGGGGCTTCCAGGCAGTGGGCTTGAAGTGGGGAGGGGGTGGGGGGAAGCTAGGGGTCACACACCTGACTAGAAACATGGAGGTTGGCTGCAGGTATACCTGTAGGGGAATGCAAGCTCTGTGTGTGTGTGTGCGCGCACGCGCGCGGGTTGGTGCCTGTGTTGGAGCAGGATCAGGGCGCTGCCTCTGCCCCTCTGAGAGCCCCTGCCCCCTCCCCTGCCTGTTCCTGGCCCCGGTTGATTAATCATGGAGCTGAGTGGCTTCCAGCTTATCAGGTACCTTAATAGCTGAATAATTCCAGCCCCATCATCGGGCCCTTAATTGCTTTCTTGTGGCTGCAGCCCGGAGTGCATGCTGAGTGGGTAAGCTCCCGTGGGAGCAGCCTAGGCTCCAGGCAGGACGCTGGGCTGGGTCCCAGCTCACAGCTCCCACCACCCAGGCCACAGCCACCCTGCCTGATCACGTAGGCCCGGCTGAGGAGTAGGCTGAGCCAAACCTTCAAGGACTTGGGAGGAGTGAGGACCAGGAAGTCTTTCTGTAGGAGGCCCTGGGGAATGAGGGAGGCTCTGGACAGGCAGAGAGCAGGTGAGGCTTCCTAGATAGAGGGCACATGCAGGGGTGTCATTGTGGCAAGAAAAGTGGGGTTCAGTGGGAGACAGCCCTGGCACTTGCCACCCCAGCCGCCTGCTTCCCCATAGCCACTGTCATCCTCAACGAGCTCAACTGGACGGAGGCCCTGGAAAATGTCTTCATCGAGAACCGCAGGCAGGACCCCACACTGCTATGGCAGGTCTTCGGCAGTGCCACAGGAGTCACCCGCTACTATCCAGGTAGGTGCCAGCCTCTCCCAATCTCTCAGCCTACCTGTCCTGGGTGCACAGGGTAGGATGAGCATCCTGCAGGTGCGGAAGGGCCCGGCCACTCCTGCCAGTTCTGCCCTCGGGGCTGGGCCCTCCCCTGCCAGTCCCACCTCACACCCCCTTTCCCCCCACAGCCACCCCATGGCGAGCCCCCAAGAAGATTGACCTGTATGACGTCCGAAGGAGACCCTGGTGAGCAAGCAAGGGGGAGCCGGGTAGAGACACCTCCGCAGCAAACCCACCTCCCTGGCCTGCTCCCCTCCCTCCTGCTATCCAGGCCTTGGAGCAGGGCGCAGCCAGCTCTATCCAATTTTCATTTCACACATCGTTGCCACTGGAAAATGGATCCTATCACCCAGGCAGGCCTCCCAGCTGCCTCTGCCCCCCATCCACTGCCCAGTACCCCCACCTCCTCAGGACTGAGGGACTGGGACGGTGGGGGTTCCCAAGGGTGGATTCATCCTCTGCAAGGTTGGCCAGGCCCTGCCCTGCCCATCTGAGCCCTAGAAGCCCCTCCAACAGCGCCACTGCCAGGCCTGGGCTAGAAGGTCTTTGGCCCTGGTACTGCTCACTTCTCCTTCAGTATCCATGACCTCCTTCCTCTCTGTCACCTGTTCCATCCCATACACAGCTAAGGTTCTGCCCTTTGGGGCCTCAACCCGGGACAGGGGACACGACTAGCCACTGAGGCCAAGGAACAAACCTCCTGCCCCCTCTCTGGATCACCTACTCACCCTTCCCTGGGGTTGTTCATGTGCCAGGGAATCAGGTCACTGTGATTTATCAAAGTGGCATCCTCAGTGCCTAGAACAGTGCCTGGCCCTTGCAGTGGACGCTTACTAGAACCACGTTGAATCAATATCCACAAGGCCCCAGTGGGCCTGGCCCTAACTGAGGCTTCTCTGGGCAGGTACATCCAGGGGGCCTCGTCACCCAAGGACATGGTCATCATCGTGGATGTGTGAGTGAGCTTGCCAGGAGGCCAGGCTAGGGCGGGCCCAGGGATGGACTCTGCTTCCCCGGGAACATCATGCGGGATGGCAGGAGGACAGCTGAGGCCTGCCTGGCACCTCCATGGCCCCTGCCTGACCTCTGCAGGAGCGGCAGCGTGAGCGGCCTGACTCTGAAGCTGATGAAGACATCTGTCTGTGAGATGCTGGATACACTGTCCGATGATGACTATGTGAACGTGGCCTCGGTGAGTGCCAAGGCAGCAGGTGGGCAGGGTATTGGCCACCCCCACTCACACCATCCCCATGACCACCACCAGCCCCATCCATGCCAACAGCTGCCTAGCCTGGCAGCCTGAGGCAACTCACCACCCGCACTGTCCCTGCAGTTCAACGAGAAGGCACAGCCTGTGTCATGCTTCACGCACCTGGTGCAGGCCAATGTGCGTAACAAGAAGGTGTTCAAGGAAGCTGTGCAGGGCATGGTGGCCAAGGGCACCACAGGCTACAAGGCCGGCTTTGAGTATGCTTTCGACCAGCTGCAGAATGTGAGCCCCATGGGTGGGCAAGTGGGCGAGAAGGGGCGGGCAAGGGCCTGGGCACAGAGACACCAGGGAAATCAAGACAGATGGCCTTGTTAGTGCCGAGCAGGCAGGCAGCTCAGGCAGACAGCACTGTCTGCTGTGGGGAAGGAGGGCCAGAGAGCCAGGCCTGCCAGGGGAGGGAGGCTCTGCCCCTGGACTGGGGAGATGCCAAGAGCCACCTGACCCTATGCCTGCCCCTGCCCAGTCCAACATTACTCGTGCCAACTGCAACAAGATGATCATGATGTTCACGGATGGTGGTGAGGACCGAGTGCAGGACGTCTTTGAGAAGTACAACTGGCCCAACCGGACGGTGAGGCTCATCCCAGGTGGGGCTCTCCTGGCCTGGGCCCAGTTCAGGAGAGGGTTGTCCTCTGGTGGCCTCGGCAGTGACTTCACGCCCCCTGCAGGTACGCGTGTTCACATTTTCCGTGGGGCAGCACAACTATGATGTCACGCCCCTACAGTGGATGGCCTGTGCCAACAAAGGTACATTGCCCAGGTGCCACTGCCACAGGGCCTGCCTACCATTCCTGTTGTCCGTTGGGTTTGTTGTCTACCTGCCCATCCTTATGTCTGTCTGTCCAGTTGTTCTACTGTTTGTTCATCCTCTGTCTATCCGTCTTTCCATACATGTAGCTGTCCATCTCTCAGCCTGTCTGATGGGCTGTCTAACTTGTCCATCTGACTGAGCGTCTTTCAGCCCATCTGTCTGGTTGTCCATTGTCCATCCATCTCCCAGCTTGTCTGCTGCCGTATCCCCGTTTGCTGGTCAGATCATCTCTCCATGCACTTGGGCCTGCCCCGGGTGGACTCTGAATGTCACTGCCATCATAGCATGGGGGACTTCCAGCCTCAGGCCCCTCGCTTCACCCTATGTCTGCCCCAGCTCTGCTTCCTATACCCCTATACTTACTCCCCCTTTCACAGCAGCAGTCCCAATGACAGGGCAAGGGCAGGGAGCACCAAAGGGACATGAGTTTAGGGGGAGTGACACCAAAGAGAGAAAGAGCCTGAGGGAAAGGTCAAGGCTGCAGACACGCCCCACAGTGCAGGACCCCCAGCACTGTCGGTCCCACAGAGCCACCCAGGTCTGCCTCCCCTTCACTCACAGGTTACTATTTTGAGATCCCTTCCATCGGTGCCATCCGCATCAACACGCAGGTGAGACTGTGGAGGCGGCCCCCACCCCCAGCTGTGGGATGCAGTGTTCCTCGGGCTGGTGTGGGGCGAGAGCGCCCCCTGGTGGCTTTTAAGGGTACAATCCCAACACACAAAGTGACAGAATGGGAGGGTACAGTGCAGGGGCAGGAATGTGACCTGCCCACACCCCCTCTCCAGGAATATCTGGACGTGTTGGGCAGGCCCATGGTGCTGGCAGGCAAAGAGGCCAAGCAGGTGCAATGGACCAACGTGTATGAGGATGCGCTGGTAAGGCCTCTGGGCAAGGTAGGGGTGGGGCTGACTACCTTTCCCCAAGGATGTGCCCACAGGGTCAAGTTCCTCAAGGGCTCTCTTATGGAGATAGATAAAGAAGACAGAGAGAGGTGCTGTGACTACTCAGGGTAGAAGCAGGTCTGGCCACAGGAAGGAGACCCATTGTCCTCCTCTCCTCTCCTTTCAGGGGCTAGGATTGGTAGTGACAGGGACCCTCCCTGTTTTCAACCTGACACAGGATGGCCCTGGGGAAAAGAAGGTGAGGCTTCACACTGGGGGAGGGTTGGGCATGCCCATGGCAGGTATGGGGATGGAGGGGCAATGGGACAGGACTGCTAACTCGGTGTGAGCAGCGGCTTGTGAGAGCAGGGTGAAGCTGTGGGTGTGGGGGCTGGACAGAGCGGGCTACCAAGGAATTGGGCCCATCACAGACCCCCAATGCCTCTGCTCTCAGAACCAGCTGATCCTCGGCGTGATGGGCATCGATGTGGCTCTAAGTGACATCAAGAGGCTGACTCCCAACTATACAGTGAGTGTCCACCTGCGCTTCTGCCTTACTCGGACTCCTCCATGGACACAGGCCAGGCTCCATAGAAGAGACCTGCAGAAGTTACAGCACCTGCCTCCACGGAGACCTCTGAGTGCAGGGAATCAGACAATGCTTCCAGGGGAGGTGACCTTGGGCCTAGTGCCAGGGTCGGCAAACTTTCTATAAAGGGCCAGACCGTAAGGGTTTTAGGTTTTATAGGCCATACAGTCTACACAGCTCTGCTATTGTGTGGCTCTGTTCCAACACAATTTGACTTGTGGATTCTGAATTTTTAATTCCATATAATTTTCACATGTCATGAAATATAATTCCATTTTGGGGTTTTCAACCATTTAAAAATGCAGACAGCATTCTTAGTTCATAGCCGTACGAGTGAAACAGGCAGCAGGCCAGACTTGACCCATGGACTGCCGGCCTGAACTGGAGCGCAGGCAGGAGTGTCCTGGGCAGAAAGAAGAGGAAGGTGTAGCTTAGGGAACTCTCTGGGTAAAGACCTGAAGGTGAAAAACAAAATGATAAACCAGGGAAGGAGCAAGATCACAGTGTGGCTGGCCCAGGGCCTGTGGGAAAGGGAATTTGGTTTTTGATTGTTGCAGGGGGCAGGGGGGTGTGGGTGGAGCAGCTGTGCCCTAAGCCCAAGCCACATGAGCAGGCAGGGGCCATGTCATTGGCCTCCATATGCAAGGAGAAAACTGTACCTCAGAGAGGTGAGTCAGGTTTCCCACCTACTCCCTACCAGCTGGAGGGGAAAGCCCAGGCCTTCAGGATTTCAAAACCTATGCTCCTCCTTCCCCACACTCACTGAGATGAGGACAAGGGGAGGCACAGATCTGAGGCAGGAGGGAGCATCTGGCCTGCAGCTCTTGGAGGATGCGAGGCTAGAGACAGGATGGCCCATGGGCACAGCAGCCGGAGGAACAGACAGGACAGAAGCAGCAGGCTTGGACCGTGGAAGCAGAGAGGTTGAGCTGACTGACAGCTCCATGAGAACCAGGGGTAGGAGAGAGAACCACAGAATATCAAATTGAACGGGACCCCCACAAAGCTGGTGAACCTTGGCAACGGCCAGTGCATGAGGGGCGCCCAGCATGCTGGGCGTTGGTTTGAGGGGTAGGCTTAGGCTGCATGGCATGTGGGGCAGACAAACAACACTCCTCAGTGGGGCAGAAAGCAAGAAGTAGAAGAGCCCTAGAACATAGGGAATCCCTGCCCAGCCCTCTAAACCCTGAGACCCTGATCTGTGTCCGCAGCTTGGAGCCAATGGCTACGTGTTTGCCATTGACCTGAACGGCTATGTGCTGCTACACCCCAACCTCAAGCCCCAGGTGAGCCAGATGGGCGGTCTGTAGGTGGGCGAACCCTTAGAAATGGGGACTCCTGACTTCCCACCCGGCCTCTCGCAGACCACTAACTTCCGGGAGCCTGTGACCCTGGACTTCCTGGATGCAGAGCTGGAGGATGAGAACAAGGAGGAGGTAAGGAGAGCGGGGGGAGCAGGAAGGGGAAACAGGGAGCAGAGGAGGGCAGGGGCCCTGCCCCTCATGTCTCTTGCCCCTCCAGATCCGTAGAAGCATGATTGATGGCAACAAAGGCCACAAGCAGATCAGAACGCTGGTCAAGTCCCTGGATGAGGTGAGAAGGTGGGGGAGTAGAGCTGGGAGTCAGGCTGGGCACCCTCCTGCCCCCCCACCCCACCCCCACCTCGGCCTGCTAGCCTGAGCACCTGACCCAGCCTCTTCTCCCAGAGGTACATAGACGAGGTGATGCGGAACTACACCTGGGTGCCCATAAGGAGCACCAACTACAGGTGAGTGGGGCCAGGGCTGGGCTGGCAGAGGGTGGCGGGGTGTGGGGGAGCCAGAGCCCAGAGTCTGAGCCGGGCTGCCCCCTCACTTTCCCACTCAAGTCTGCTGGGAGAACAAGGGTCTTGGCTGGCTGTGACCACCATCCCAGGGGGGCACCACCAGCCAGGGCTGCTCACTGAACACTCCGGGATGCTCGGTCCCCCAAGGGCTTCCGCCTGGCCCTTCAGGGGCAAGTGCCAGCCCCCTGGAACTAAGGACAGAGACAGGACAGTGCATCTGATGTCTCCCCACACCCAGCACCCTTTCTTGTCACTCCCGCCTGGATTGTACCCCCAGTATCTGCACCCAGGATATCATCCTCAGTACATTCACAGGCTGCTCTCAACTGGCATCACAGCTTCAGAGCAGGTCCCCCTATGGGCCAGGTCAGTCAGGGCAGCTGTTCTCTGTGCAGCCTGAAACTGCTGTCCTTCTGAGATGCCAGGGGCATCCACACACCCGCTATCACCAGTGACTGCCCCTCACCACCTTAGGCCAGCCCTGCTTCTCACCACCTCTCACATAGTGTAAGTGTCCGGACTGTAGACCCCACCCCTAAGGCAGTGCCTGCCCCCCCCAGCCTACCTCACTGGCAGTGTTTGTTCTGCCCCTTGTAAGTTTGCTGCTGGCTAGATGGGGGAGGCTGACTGGGCAGGTGGTATGCTGTGGGAGGCTGCTGGGGGTGGGATTTGTTGTGGGGCTGGGAGTTCTGTGGTCTCCAGAAGAGTTTGGGGGAGTGGAAGGTCCTGACCCCTGGGTGTCTCCATGGCCCCTAGGCCATGAATCTTCAGCTGGCCAGGGAAAGGTCTCCCTGGTGGTTGGGGCAGGGGACACCACAGCCTGGGCCTCTCTGCACAGCTCCAAGGTCCAGGGGGAGAGGGTGCCAGTGTGATCTGCCTCTCCCCAGCAGTGACCTATGCTCCTCCCTCCTCCCCAGCCTAGGGCTGGTGCTCCCGCCATACAGCACCTTCTACCTCCAAGCCAACCTCAGTGATCAGATCCTGCAGGTCAAGTGTAAGTGGCCCGGCCCCTGCCTGCGCCCTGCACCCCTGCCTCTGCCCCGCACCCTGGCCGGCCCCAGGCAGCATAGCCAGCCACCGCTTGCTGGAGGCAAGGGTGGCAAGGCAGCCCCTCCCACCCCGTGTGCCCACCCCCAGGCACCCACAGGCTGGGGGCACCTGCTGTCGGAAAGTCTGTGGAAATCTGCATGCTCGCCTTTTCTCAGATTTGGTTCCAGGCCATTCTTTCATGGTTTGAGGTTTCTGTTTTTGGTTTCTCCTACTCAGTGTCTTCCCTCCTTAGCCTGCCTCCCTGCACACCCCTAGGGGCTGCATTCTCGGAAGACACCCCCTTCCCTCACCTCTCCCTCCCCCTTTTCCCTGGTCAGTTCTCTCCCCCTGTGGTGTCCCCCAGGGTCCCTCTGCCTCCTCCTGTTTCCTCCTCATCCATGCTCAGTTCACACTCTGCCTCATTTTCTTCCTCTCACCTCCTCCCTCATCTACTGCTTCACTCATCTCCCTATACCCCTGACTCTCTCCCTTACTGTCTCTTCCCCCTTCCTTCTCTCTCTTTCCTTCCCTCTCTCCCTCTCTTCCCCTCCCTTCTGCTCACTCCTTCCTTCTCTCTGTTCCACTTGCCCCCTCCCTCTCTCCCCTACCCCTGCACCATCACTCTCCGTCTGTCCACGTCATTCCAGTCTCCTTCCCTCCTCTATCCCACCCTTGTTCTCTCCGTTTTTCACTCCCTCTCATCTGCTCTCCCTCCCCCCTCCTTCCCTCTCTTCTTCATCCCTCTCTCCCCCTTCCTTCCTACCCTCTCCCCCACCCCTCTGCCTGTGGCTCTCCCCTGCATGCCCTGCTCACCCTTGGCCTCCCCTGGAAGGCCCTGCTGCCCACCGCCCGAGGTCACTGGGAGGGAGGCTGGGGCTCCGGCCCCACCGGGCGCCCCCCACCTGCCTGGCCGACTGGGGCTCCTCTCCTTTGAGTTTTCTTGCTCTCTCTTTCTCTCTCATGTCGTTTTTTGCAAGAAGTTTCCTTTCGGTATGATGATGAGACACAATATTTTCATTCAAACAGCCATTGAATAAAATATTGTTTGTGCCCCTCCCCTTCCCCTCCCCTTTTTCGTTTGTTTTTTGTGTTTGTGTTGTTTTTGTTTTCCTCGCTTTCTCTCTTGGTGGACTGTCCCAGTGCCAATCAGCAAACTGAAGGGCAAGTATATCCAGAACCAGTGCACCCTCCTCTCCCCACCCCACCCACCCTCACACCCCTGCTTGCCCCCCTCCCTGCCCAGGACCAGCCAAACCTCTGCTCTCCAGGGCTCCCCTCCCAGCATCCCCTAGGATCCTCTAGATCTTGCCTTTCCTCTAATCCCTAAACCCCCATTAAAGCCGGTGGCCCACTCCCCTGGCCCTGCCTGCAGGGTGTTGTCCCCCGTGGGCTGAGAGCTCAGGCCCCTCCTCGTCTTCCTCACTCCCACTAGGCAGGCCCCTGGCTCCCCACACCTTCTCTGTCCCTCCAAGACAACTCAACAGTGGAGACAGGGCTAAAGGCCTCCCCATCACACTTCACCCAGCAGGGCAGGGGGTCTGAGATTCAAGGCGTAGGTCAGCCCTCAGAGAGGCTTATGTCAGGGTGAGACAGGGGCCAGCTGCACAAGCTTCCCCTGGGGTGGCTTTCCCTCTTCTGACCTCTGACAGTAGCACCAAGCTGACCGCTGACAGCCCTCCACAAGAGGAGACAGAAGGCTTTGGAAACCTCACACCCTGAGCAGGATAGGGCAGGCAGCCAGGCCATTGGGAGGGAGAGCAAGGCTGAGCGAGGCCAACTGGACCAGCCCGGGCACTGGCCAAGGTGCTGAAGCACCAGCCCCTGCTGCTCTCCTGGCTTAGGCTTCGCTAAAGTCCAGTGGCCTGGCCCAGCCCTGTCCTGTGGGGCTCACTGCTCCTGGGCAAGTCAGAGGGTCAATGGGAGCACCAGACATAGCAGTGGTGTTCCCCTGGGTAAATAAAGGCAGACTCAGGGGCAGTGAGCCTGGCCAGGGAAGGAATGGAATCTGTCTGGACCCCCAAGGACCAGCAAAGGAGCTAGAAGAGAATCAGGCTGGGTGTGAGGAAAAAGGTTCTGGCACTTAGAAATGCCCGAGCAAAAGAGGCTTCTGGGAAAGGTGGGAAGTGAGCTCCCCAGTTCTTGACAGAGAACAAGGGGAGGCTTGTCATGGAGGGTGCTGGGGAGTCAGAGAGTACAGCACACAAGGGTTGCTGCCACTGGCCCACAGAGAGCCACCCTTCCCAGAGAATAACTGGGCAGATGGGGCATGGAGAATTACAAGGGGATGACTCATCCCCTATGGCCTGGAAGCAGGGGCTCCCCAAGAAGTCCAGGGGCTCTGTCCAGCCTAGCCCAGCAAAGGGGATACAGTGACCCCCACTGGCCTGGGTGAGGGTGGGAGACATGTCCTATTCTCACTGGCTTGAGTTGTCTTTTTCTTCCCCCATCCCAACAAATGAACCCAGAAATGCGGGATCCTAGTAACAGTGACAACCATAGCATAGTCTCCCTGCTCCTCCTCCCTCTTTTTTTTTTCTCCTTCTCCTCCTCTCCCCCTGCCACCCCCCCGCCACGTCCCATTGGCTTGTGTCCAAACCCTGCCTCACAGTCCTATCAGAAAGCAACAGTCCAACCAGTGACTGCCCAGCCCCTCCAGGCATGCCCAAGTCCTCCTCCCCAGAATCTTGCAGTGCATTGTGGGAGTATTTGGGAACAAGGAAGACTCCTCTTCGGCAAAAATGAAGCCCTGGGGGTAAGCAAGGTCGGGATCTAGGTCAAGACAGGATGGAAAGGTAGGCTGTCCTGAGTGGGGACAGCTAAGAGCTGAAGGGCCCTTCCCAGATATAGACCGCCAAAGGCAGCAAGTCCAGCTGAGCAGGGAGAGGCCACAGAGGGGGCCCAGTGGCCACATCCACAGGTTCACTCACAAACTCACACACACTCTCACATACATTCACATACATACTTACACACATACACACACACACTCATGTACAGATCACAAGCCCAGGGCACAAGCCCAATTGGTGCACCCTTCAACAGCGCCCCCATGCCCTCCCTAAAGTCCCTAGCATTCCTCCCTGGCTCCTCTGACCCCAGGCAGGTCCTAAAGAAGGGAAGAGACCCCTCCCTATGCCCTCCTCACCTGCCCCTCATGCCTCCAGCCTAGGAGGACAGGTGTGCAGGTCCAAGTGCCCTGTCCCCTCCCACCTCCCAACCTCTCCTCCCACAGTGTAGGACAGGCCTGGGCACCTTGAAGGTCTCCCCTCACCCAGTTCCGTGCCCCAGGGAAGACTGCCCCACAATGCACTGCAGCCCACCACCAGCTGCCCACACCTGTCTCTGGTTGGACTGTCTGTGCCCATGAGAAACACCCTCGGTTTGGCCATGTTGATGCCTGACACAGAACAAAAGCGAGACCTACCAAAACGCAAATAGCTGCGGCAAAGAAAGATAAAAATCTGCAGCCAAAAGCCAATTCCCTTCCTCAAAGTCTCTTTGGAGGCAAAGGAAGCTCAGCATGCGTTTTTTTCCATTATGGGTGTGATAAGAGCGAGACTGGCGCCTCCCCCAGACCATGCATATATATAGCAGTGTGTGTATATATATGTGTGTGTGTGTGTCCGTGTATATGTGCTATACAGCCGTATGGAAGCATATACAGCCACGCCAAGGGACTCACTGCCAACAGAGGACCAGACCCGGGCAACATATTGGCTATAACTGCCCTCCTCCTGCGATGCTGTAGTCTCCACAGGCCCTCCACCCCTCCCCACCTGCCCCTTCTCTCTGGCTCGAAACTGAACGTGGAAGTGGCGGGTTCCCTCTCTGCTGGTGTCTCCCTCTCCCTCAAGCCATCCTCTCCCCTACCTCTCCAGCCCCGTCAGCTCTGAGCCCCCTGGCCTCCCGCCTCCCCAGCCCCCGCCAGATAACCCCCCGTTTCTGTTGCAGATTTTGAATTCCTGCTCCCCAGCAGCTTTGAGTCTGAAGGACATGTTTTCATTGCTCCCAGGTAGCTTGTGTGTGGCCTTGCTGAGGTGTCCTCCCCCACCCCGACTGCCCCGGCCCCGCCTCTTGCACCGCTGCCTGGAGCTCTGTGTGTCTGTGTCCTGTGCAGTGTCGCCCCTCTCCCATACATAGCCCCGTATGTGCTGCCGTGCGCATACCCGGAGCCATGTAGCCACACCAGGCAGCAGTGGCCAGCAGTTCCACAGCTTTGGCTCCCGCCAGCCTGGGATGAGAGAGCTCTGGACTCTCTGCTGAACTTCCGTGGCCTCCCAGGCAACCAGGAGGGAGCCCTTCCTGCCCTGGGCTGGCTGTCTGCAGTTTGCCCCTCGCTGGGCGGCTGCTGCTCTGGTTTGTGGTGCTCTCCCCATCCCCCACCCGGCACCCTGTCATTGTCCTGTGTCAGTGTTTGTGTGGGTCTGGGGGCCGAGCCAGCCAGAGCCCCTGTCGGCACGGCAGTGCCAAGTCTAGGTGTGGTGGCTCGCTGAAGACTGGTGGGGTGGGGGCGGGGCTTTGAAGAGTTGCTCTGGCAAGTGATGGGTGTGGCCCAGAGCAGGCTGGGCCTGGGACCTTCCTGGAGCACACTCTCAGCATCCACACACACATTCTCATGCACACACTGCCTGTTGGCCCACAGCTGAGGAGGCAGGTGGCCCCCAGTGGTGAAACCCTGCCCTGTGACCTGGGTTTTGGATGAGGGCTGGTGGGTGCAGTTGGCAGAGACCTATGGCACTCTCAGGCACCACACGGGGGCTCTGGGCAATCCTCACCTCTGTGTGTGTGCACATGCGTGCATGCACCCACAAATTTCTCTGTGACTCTGTCAATGTGAGTTTGTATTTGAATCACTGTGTGTGTGTGTGTAAGAGTCCGGGTGTAAATGTGGGGTGGGCGTTCTGCATCAGTGACTGTGGGAATGTGTGAAAAGACCTGTGCAGCCCATGTAACCCTGAGGAAGCTCTCCGAGGTTGGGGACTGTGTTTTGGTCACTTCTGATTCTTTGGCTCAAGAGAGCTCACTATTTCCTGGGTGAGTGACTGAAGTAACCACAAATGTGAATGTGTGTATTGTGTGGGGGGGAGGGACTGCAAGTGACTTGGTGTCAAGCACAGCTGTGTGGGTGTCATTCTGGGTGTGTAAGGTGTGGCCTCCATGCATAGAGGTAAAGGTTGTGCACTGCACAAAGGCCCTTGGAGCCAGGGAGTAAGTAGGGACTGAGACCCAGTCCCAAATTCTCACAAAGTTGTTGGAGGAAAGTCCCTGGTGGATGAGGATCAGGGTAGAGGGACTACTTGCCAAGACTTCCTGGGGGAGCAGAGCCCCAAGAGGGCCCCTCCACTCCCCAAAGCCCCCGTATTCTCTGGACCCAGAGCCAATGTTGAGCCCAGTGAGGGCCTTGGGGAGGTGAGGGAGTTGGCATTTCTACCTCTGGGGAAAACATTCCAGGCAAAGAGAACATTCAGTCCAAGAACCCACATGCTCCCACTGACTTCCCAACACCCTGTATGGTAAACAAACAAACAAAAAAAAAACAACCCATTGCTGTCAAGTCGATTCCAGCTCATAGCGATCCTATAGGACAGGGCAGAACTGTCCCCATAGGGTTTCCAAGGCTGCAAGTCTTCACACAGCCACATCTTTCTCCTGCAGAGCCACTGGTGGGTTCAAACCGCCAACTTTTCAGTTAGCAGCCAAGCACTTAACCACTGCGCCACCAGGGCTTCCACCCTCTATGGTAGGGGCAGTGATTTCCCATTTTCTAAATGAAGACACTGAGGCTCAGGGAGCCCAAAGGTGCACAGTCAAGAAGCAGGATGAGATCTTAGACGCAGGTTGACAAAGCCCATGCTGGTCCTGTAGCCTCACCTGTGCCCACATGGATGAGGCAGCCATGAAGCATTTCCTGGGGCCTCCAAGCACACCATCCTGGATATATGGGAGGCTCTGCAAGTCCATGCTCTGGAGGGAGAACTGGCCAGGGTCGAGGAAGTTGACCCTCATTCTCCTGTCAGTTCTGTCCCAACTGAGACCTGGGCAGCCAGGCACATGGCGGCTGCAGGCCATGAGAACACGTGTCCCTCCCTGAGGCCTGGATTTCTCAGCGAATGGCCAGGTCGACCTGTTGAGAAGCCCCAGGCCCACTGCTCTGTCCAGCCCTGCAAGCCCACTCTTCTTGCCCCTCCCCACCCCCAGAGAGTATTGCAAGGACCTGAACGCCTCTGACAACAACACCGAGTTCCTGAAAAACTTCATTGAGCTCATGGAGAAGGTGACTCCAGACTCCAAGCAGTGTGAGTGCCCGGCAGGGCAGCCGGGTCTGGGCAGTGCACTGGCAGCTCAGAGGAAGCCAGGGTCCCAGCAGGCAGGCATGGAAATATGCAGACCCAAGCCAGGGGCAGGGCCAGGGCCAGGTCCTGGGAAAGGCTCCTATGGGTGAGGGTGGATGAAGGGAGAAGGTTGGGGAGTGTGGGCAGAGGGCCAAAAGAAGATGCTCCCCTACCCAACCCTCAAATTCCAGGCAACAACTTCCTTCTGCACAACCTGATCTTGGACACGGGCATCACACAACAGCTGGTGGAGCGTGTATGGCGGGACCAGGACCTCAACACGTAGGCACCACCCAGCCTGTGGGGGCAGGAGGCTGGGGTGGGCCTGGAGGCCCCAGCCCTGCTTGGCGGAAGACAGGCCTATGACCCTACCTCCCTGCTGCCCCCAGGTACAGCCTGCTGGCAGTGTTCGCTGCCACTGATGGTGGCATCACCCGTGTCTTCCCCAACAAGTAAGTGATCTGCCCAACTCCCTGCCCCTGTCCTGCTGCCCAGAAGCCTCCCTGCCTCTAACGAGACAACTGCTCCCCACTGGGCTAGGCCAGAACCACCCCTTGCCCACCAACCTCTGCCTTTCTGGATGCTCCAGGGCAGCTGAGGACTGGACAGAGAACCCCGAACCCTTCAATTCCAGCTTCTACCGCCGCAGCCTGGATAACCACGGCTATGTCTTCAAGCCCCCACACCAGGATAGTAAGTATCCACCCAGGGTGTCCAACAGCAGGTGGGAAGCCTCACCTTCCCTGTCTACCCAGCCAGGGCTGGGCTGTGCTGCCTGAGGCCCCTCTCGAATATGACACTGGCCAAGACTGGAGCAGACATGGAGAGAGTGCTGGGCTGCTCCTGTCTTTGTTGAGCACTCACTGTGCCAAACACTGTGTTGGGTGCTTAGGCCGGAGCCGGCCCTGGGTTGGGCTCCTGAGCCCATGAAGCCAGAGTGGAGGGGTCAGTGGCCGCCAACCCCTGCTCCTGATGGCCCCACCCCATCCCACCCCCAGCCCTGTTAAGGCCACTGGAGCTGGAGAACGACACTGTTGGTGTCCTGGTCAGCACAGCTGTGGAACTCAGCCTGGGAGGGCGCACACTGAGGCCAGCAGGTGAATGCCCGGAGGGGAGGCAACAGAAGGGGCAATGGGCAGGGTGCTGCCCAGGCAAGCAGGCATTGATGGCCCTTCACTTTCTGCAGTGGTGGGCGTCAAGCTGGACCTGGAGGCCTGGGCTGAAAAGTTCAAGGTGCTAGCCAGCAATCGCACTCACCAGGACCAACCTCAGAAGGTACCTGGGCAGGAGGCAGTAGGCTGAACAGTGCCCTTCCTGAATCCCCAGGAACCCCTACAAGCCTCCCACCCAGAGTTGCACCAGCACCTAAGGAGAGGCCGGGGCTGCTGCAGGTGGCCTGGGAAACCAGATGTATGAGGGATGATGGGAGGAGGAAGGAGGGAGAACTGGTGGTCGCCTTATAGCCCTCACACTCTATCCAGCAGTGCGGCCCCAGCAGCCACTGTGAGATGGATTGCGAAGTTAACAATGAGGTGCGTGTACCCTGAACCTGCCCAGGATCCAAGCTTACCCACTCTCGGACATCTTAGTCCCAACCCTGACTACTGGCCCATTCCTTGGCCTGTGGGCCTCAACATCCCCACCCTGACTTCACAGCCTTACCAGGGCTGAGGGAGGTGGCAGCACCCCCACTCTCAATCACTGGACTGCCAGGGCCTGGGGAGGAGGGTCTGAGGCTCAGCCCCTCTCCATCCTCCTTCCCCTTCCTCACCTCTCAGGACCTGCTCTGTGTTCTCATTGATGATGGGGGATTCCTGGTGCTGTCGAACCAGAACCATCAGTGGGACCAGGTGAAAGTCAGGAAAAGGGTGGAAGGAGAGGGACAAGGCTCAAACCTTCTGTGGGTGTGGCACTGCCAGCCTGTGTCCACAACCCCCTTCCGGCATCCCCAGGTGGGCAGGTTCTTCAGTGAAGTGGATGCCAACCTGATGCTGGCACTCTACAATAATTCCTTCTACGCCCGCAAGGAGTCCTTCGACTATCAGGCAGCCTGTGCACCCCAGCCCCCAGGGAACCTGGGGGCTGCGCCGCGGGGCGTCTTTGTGGTGAGCCCCCAGCAATGCCTGGTCTGGAGGTGGGGGTCTAGGAGACCTGCCCACAGATGACCCCCACCTCTGACTCACCCGAGAGGGCTGGGGGGTGACCTGGGACGAGGGGCAGCGGAGGCAGCCCACAACCCTCTCTCCACTGCAGCCCACCATTGCAGACTTCCTTAACCTGGCCTGGTGGACCTCGGCTGCGGCCTGGTGAGTCCTGGGGGCGGTAGAGAGGGTGCTCCCTGGCCAGGAGGACTGAGGAGGAGTGGGGATACTGGCTTCTGCTGACAGCTCCCACTTGGTGCTCCGTGCCCTGTAGGTCCTTGTTCCAGCAGTTTCTCTATGGCCTCATCTACCACAGCTGGTTCCAGGCAGGTAGGCAGGATTTTGGAGACCCCTCCCCAACCCCTCCCCTCCATCCTAGGTAGAGAAGGATCCCAAGGGGGGCGGGGCTTACGGCTGAGTGAGGCTGAGGCCCGAGACCGTGCCAGCGTCTGTGGGCGGGGCTGAGGCACTCTGGGTCCTCGCAGACCCGGCGGAGGCCGAGGGGAGCCCCGAGGCGCGTGAGAGCAGCTGCGTCATGAAACAGACCCAGTACTACTTCGGCTCGGTGAACGCCTCCTACAACGCCATCATCGACTGCGGAAACTGCTCCAGGTACTCGGGGGAGGAGCCGCGGGCCGGGGCCCGGGGCGGGGCCTGTAGGTGGTGCTGGACGCGCCGGGAGGACAGAAGGGAGGAGGCGGGACCTGCGGCTGTACTCGGCCGGGGCGGGGCCGAGGCTGCAAACGGAGGGGCGGAGCGAATCTCAAAGCCAGGTCTCCCTGCGCTGCTCTCCAGGCTGTTCCACGCGCAGAGACTGACCCACACCAACCTTCTCTTCGTGGTGGCCGAGAAGCCGCTGTGCAGCCAGTGTGAAGCTGGCCGGCTGCTGCAAAAGGAGACACACTGTATCCTGCCACCGCCCCCCCGCCGCCCGCGCCCCTCCCTCCCCATGTGCCCCCTCCGTGCATCCGCGGCCTCCTTGACTACCCACCCATGCCCAGCGGACGGCCCGGAGCAGTGTGAGCTGGTGCAGAGACCGCGATACCGGAGAGGCCCACACATCTGCTTCGACTACAACGCGACGGTGAGGACGGGGGCGTCAGGCTAGACACCCCGCTTCCCTCCCCCAGGCCTGGTGAGGCCCTGCGTCCCGTCCTGCCCGGCTGATCAGCTGCCTGTTTCTCCCCGCAGGAAGATACCTCAGACTGTGGCCGCGGAGCCTCCTTCCCGCCGTCGCTGAGCGTCCTGGTCTCCCTGCAGCTGCTGCTCCTTCTGGGCCTGCAGCCCCAAGTTCAGGCCCACGCCTCATGTCGCCTTTGAGCGCCCCCACCCTCGCGCCTCCCAGCCTTTACCCAGCCCTCCAGCTCCATACTCCCGCCTTAGAGCCTTGCCACCTCCCCTCACTGAAGGACATGAACCCTGAGAGTTTGCGCCATGGGTTGGGGTCCCAAAGGAGGACGCCGCAGGTCTTTGGCCCCCAAGCCACATGTCACCGCTGAACTGTCACAGTGTCCCCAGACCCTTCATTCCCACTGGACTCACCCATCCCGGAGAACTGGGACAGGGAAGCCACACTCACTGGTGCAAGACAGGCCTCCACTGCCCACCAGGCCTCGAGTCTCCCTCTGCGTTGGAGACCTAACCCCTGCCCCAGCTGGATTCCTATACCATGGCCCGGCTGCCCCAGCCCAGCCCAGCCCAGACCTGGTTTCCCTGGGAATAATGGAGGAAGGTGAGATGGGCACTTTGAGACTTGCGCATCCCAGCTCCCTGAGCAGGGTATGCAAGGGAGAGGCTCTGATTAAGCTTTAGCAGGAGAGGGGTCCTAAGGACCCCCCTGCCCCCGCAAGGGCTCCTAGCCCTCTGAGGCCTACAACCACCTCCCCTCCTTCAAGCCCTTCGGGTGCCAGGACAGACATGGTGACAGCGTTTCAGACACAACCCCATGCATACCCGGTGCCCTGAGGGCAGAAACTGGACTCATACTAGACATACCCTGGAGTATACACATACAGAGACATACACACACACACAAACACACACACACACACACACACACACACGACGGAGTGGGTGGGGCTCACAAAGCCTTATACTGGGTGAGGGGTTGGTGGGAGGGTTGCCACCTCACACTCCATCTCCTGCTCACCGCCTGCCTCTAATCTGAGCTGTACCCCAGCTGATCCTCCCATCTCTAAAGCAGGATGTCAAATAGTGCCAAATGCCAGGGCCAGGGCAGAGACCCCTCTGTCTTACCTCTGGCTGCCAGTGTCCCCCAAGTGCCCCTGACTCTGCCAGGTGCTCATTGTAACCATTTCTCACTAGTGTCAGGCCCCCACCGGGTCCATATGCCACTGCCTGCACCCCTCAGCAGAGGAACCCCCGCTAGACATCGGCCTTTGCCTTAGCAGGGGTGACTTGGTCTCTCCTGGCTGGGCCATCCCACCCTCAATCCGGCCCTTACACACTCAGGCCTGCACCTACTCCCTGTTCCATTTCCACTCACATATACACACTCCCTGCCCCCAGGAGGCCAAACTGCCCCTCCCCTACTGAACACACACTTGCACACACACACTGCACACACAGAGGCTGGGCCTGGGCACATCTCTTCACACTTCATTTTGGTCATTTCCCCCAAGGCATCCCATCTTGGGGGTCAGTGGGGGACTGAGGGCAGGGGGATGTGGCCATGGGGCTCAGATGGACTGGGAGGAGGGGGGAGGGTGATGCATTAATTAATGGCTCCGTTAATTAATGTCATGTTGCTTGTCGCTTTCTCGGTGTGTGTATGGTCCATGCCTGCTGCTGGTGCCCAGCCTGGTTGCCAGCCGTGTCCTGTGGGGGCGTGTGTGTAAATGTAGTGTAGTCAGGTGCTCAATGGAGAATATAAAAATAAACAAACATATACAGAAAAAAATATATTTTAAGTTTAAAAAACAGAAAAACAGACAAAACAATCCCCATCAGCTAGCTATCCAACCTCCAGCTGGGTCTGATCCTCCTCATAGCCCACCCAACCTGGCTGCCCCTTCACCTCGGGCTCAGGGGACCTGTGGGGGATGGGGGACCATTTCTTTTTTCTGCCCTTTTTTTTTGTTCTATTTTGTACAGACAAGTCAGAAAAACAACAGTGACAAAAAAGACAAGAAACTTTGTAAAATATCGTGTGTGTGATTCCTTGTAAAATATTTTCAAATGGTTTATTACAGAAGATCAGTTATTAAATAATGTTCATATTTTCACTTCAAACAGTTCCCATCCACTGTGTCTGCCCAATGGTGGGGACTGGGTAGCAATGATGACAGGTGACCTTGACCTCAGAATCCCACCTACTGCTCAGCTGGGTGTGACTGCCAGTTGGGCATAGGGCATAATATTTTTGGCAAAAAGAAAAAAAAAAGCCTCCCAAAGACTCAAGGACGGGACCCTGGAACGAGGAAGAGAGATGAAATACGGGTTTGAATGGGGAGAGCTGTAGGAGGCCGGGGGCTAGCTTGCCCACAAGCACAGCCGTAGTCCCCTCTGGCCCAGGGGAGGCCCGAGCCGCTGTTGCTAATGCTGGAGCCTGAATTCCAGGCAGTATTTGCAAAATTCTCTTGTGCTGCACTAACCAGGACCAAATGCCCCTATGTCATTGTTCATTTTAAACTTAACCCTCTTAACCCTAGTTGACATGGCCTTCACATTATTTTCAAGAGAAGAGAGTTATAACCACCAGGGCTGAGGTTTCCTTCTGACCCGCAACCCTCATTCCCGTTCTAAAATGCACTTAGTTGCAGGGGCGGAGGGATTCGCTCACTCCTCGGTTACCCTGAGGCTTTGGGCCTTCCAACTGAGTCTTCGCCACAACCCTTTTTGTTGTTGAGTCAGCCCTGACTCATGGCGATCCCATGTGTGTCAGAGTAGAACTGTGCGTTACAGAGTTTCCAGTGCTGATTTTTTGAAAGCAGATGGCCAGGCTTTCTTCTGAACCACAACCTTAGGGGTGGGTAATACCGTGTTCCCATTCTGCAGATAAGAGAACTGAGACTTAGAGGAGAAATCCTTTCTTCCTGGGTGGGAAGGGTAAGAAATCAGCAAATGTTTCAGAGAGGAGGTGGCCAGTGGGAGGAGGGCCTTGGATGCTAAATAGATGGAAGGCATTTCAGCCCTCTGCAAAGGCATGGGGCTTTCCTCACTCCTCTGCAGGCAACCCGGGAGACAGATTCCATGACCCCTAACAGCAGTCCTGGAGTAGGATTGCCAGATACAGAACATCCAGTCGAATTTGATTTTCAGAGAAACAAGCAATAATTTTTTAGTATAGGTGTAATATGATAGGAGTAGAGGTCCCTATCTAACTTCACGAGGGAGTAGGATAACCAGTATCAGCATCAGGCCAAAGCTGACCTTATGAGGTGGAAGTCAGACATACTTCCATCTTCCAAATTTTGACCAATTCTGACACCAGCTGTCCCTCCCATGGCACTCTCTACTTCTCTCCTGGGCTTGATAATTTGTTGCAATGGCCAGACAGAACTCACAGACCACACTCATGATTATGGGGTTTATTAGGGAAGTAACAGGTTACAGTTCAGGATCAGGATCAACTTGGAAGTAACAGGAACAACTCAGGATACACTTACTTGATCAGGACAGCTTCTTCTTGGTCATGCATACCCAAAGGGAGGCCTCTGCCACTGGGCCTTGCTCGGGCCTGGCCTCTGCCCTGCTTGGGCAAGTGTTACAGTTCTTTAGCTTGCCAGTAAGTGCCCAGAGGCACCCCATTCTGCCAAGAAGCCTCCTGCCTGAAGGCACGCAGCTCTCTGGCTCTGTGGTTTGGTGAACCCACTGCAGCCATCTGCCGGTTCTGTGCTGCTGCTGTCTCATGCTACTGTCACAGCCTCCAGTGTTAACAGCTCTCCAATGTTAACAGCTGTCTCCTGGGACTAGGAGGTTCTCAGTACAGGGGCCCTGAGTCCAAAGGACGCACTTCGCTCCCAGCTGTTCTTCTTGATGGTAGTGAGATTCCCCCTCCATCTCTGGGATTGGCTCTTTTCAAGCCTAGTGGGATGGCAAAACTGACCAATCTCCCTGGTGGGCCACAAGCACCTTATTTGCATAGTCCCAGCCAGTCATTTAATGGGAGTTTAGAAGACCATGGCTAGAAAGGGCATACAAAAGTGATTCATTGCACCACAATAAGTATATTTCAAATAGGGAACCCTGGTAGTCCAATGGTTAAGCACTCAGCTGCTAACAGAAAGGTTGGCAGTTTCAACCCACCTGAGTGGCTTCAAAGGAGACAGACTTGGTGATCTGCTTCTGCAGAGATTACAACCTAGAAAACCCTATGGCGCTGTTCTACTCTCTGTCACACATGGTTGCTAGAGTCAAAAACTGGCTTGCCAGCACCCAATTGCAACATGTTTCAAATATTGCAGGGGCCATACTTACACTAAAAATTTTGGGACATGCATATTGCTAAAAATATTAGTAAAAAACACACATGGTTGCTATGAGTCAAAAACTGGCTTGCCAGCACCCAATTGCAACATGTTTCAAATATTGCAGGGGCCATACTTAAACTAAAAATTTTGGGACATGCATATTGCTAAAAATATTAGTGTTCATTAAAATTCAAAATTAACTTGGTGTCCTGTATTTTGATTTACTAAATCTGGCAACTCTACCCTGAGGTTGTATCCAGTGGGAACCCACTCTCCAGACAAAGATAAAAGGTGTCGATGGCCTTTATAGCCCGGAAGGCTCCGCACACATCAGCAGCTGTACTTTGAACAGTGGCTGAGAAGAAGTTCTGAGCTTTATATAAACATTCTGTCATATAATTATGTTAATCAAATGCACACTTTAAAAAGTAACTCAGTATACAAAAAAATCAGTTTGCACAGGACACAACCTGCCGGAAGCCACTGGGCATGCCTGGCCCAGGCTTGTGGGGAGACCTCTCTTCCTCTCACCAGCGATCAGAAGTCTCTGGTGGAGGGCAACTGAGGACAGCCCGTCCTCACTCTTTTGGAGTGAGGAAACGGAAGACCTGGGTTCCTGCCCCAGTTCTACCTCAAGTGGAGCCTGAGCAACAACACTCTACTGGCAGTTTATAGGTCTGTCTCCTCAAGGTAGGAAGGTCCTGCCATTATCTCCATTTTCAGGACCACGAAACCGAGTTCCAAAAAGTTTCAGTAACTTAGCCAAGGTCACAGAGTTGCCTAGTGGCAAAGCAAGGATTTCAGCCTAGGTTGGACACCATACATCCGACCGCCGAGATTCTGAGAACTCGCGCACACACCTTACACACACCAGGACCTTACGGAATTCTCACCCCTACACACCTGCCCACAGGGACACACCCATTCAGATGTTCATACACAAATAGAGCCACTGTGGCTCTTCCCTAGTAACTGACAAGTGTCAGCCATGGGGTTGTGTTGCTGCCGGTACTCTCCACTTTCCCGAGATCAGCGATGCTCGTTCAGCCTCCCCCACCTCTTGAGAACCGGAGAAAACGGCGCTGAGAACTACAACTTCCAGCACACCCTCCTCTCACCACCAAGGGGAGCGTCCGGGCGCATGGCCCCCTGGGACTTGTAGTTCCTCTCAGAACACCGTTTCTACTCGTCCCGGAACTCCGAGGGACTCCATGTCCCAGCATGCCGCGGGGCCGGAACACCAGCGCTCAGAGGGCACCCCGCCTTCGCTTGGGCGCGCAAGCGTAGCGCCCATGTTTGTCGGCCCCTGAAAAGGGAGGAGGTACAGTCGAAATCAAGACTGAGGCAGAGCCGAAGCTAACCGGACTTAACTCGGACCCAGAAGAAGGCGTCAGTCCCGCGCTCGGACCGATGGGACCCCGCTGGATGGAGGAGGCCGAGCCCTGAGATCAACAACGGCCCGGCCGGCCTGGCGCGGGGCCCACAGTGGGGCCAGGCAAGCGTGCCTAAGCCGCCCAGGGCCTTTCCTCAGGTCCCGGGCAAGGGGCCTAGGCCCCGGCCCCGCAACCAGGCCCGGCTCGGCCTCTCAGTATCGGTGCCCGATCCGACCGGAAGTGGAGCCTTCACCAGGGCCATAGTCCAGTGACTAGGCCGGTCCCGGGCCTCCCGTCGGGGCCGGACGGGAACGAGGCCCCGGGGAGGCCCCTAGGCCACCAGATCTTACCCCAAGGCTGTCGTCTCCCGCGAAGATGCAGCGCGCCCTACCAGGCGCCCGCCAGCACTTGGGGGCCATCCTGGCCAGCGCCAGCGTGGTGGTGAAGGCCCTGTGCGCGGCTGTGCTTTTCCTCTACCTGCTGTCCTTCGCCGTGGACACGGGCTGCCTGGCGGTCACCCCAGGCTACCTCTTTCCCCCCAACTTCTGGATCTGGACCTTGGCCACTCATGGGCTGATGGAGCAGCACGTGTGGGACGTGGCCATTAGCCTAGCTACAGTAGTGGTGGCCGGGCGTTTGCTAGAGCCCCTCTGGGGGGCCTTGGAGCTGCTCATCTTCTTCTCAGTGGTGAACGTGTCTGTGGGACTGCTGGGGGCCTTCGCCTACCTCCTCACCTACATGGCTTCCTTCAACTTGGTCTACCTGTTCACTGTCCGCATCCATGGCGCCCTGGGCTTTCTAGGTGGTGTCCTGGTGGCACTCAAGCAAACCATGGGAGACTGTGTAGTGCTGCGAGTGCCCCAGGTGCGCATCAGCGTCGTGCCCATGCTGCTGCTGGCACTGCTACTGCTACTGCGGCTGGCCACACTGCTCCAGAGCCCAGCACTGGCCTCCTATGGCTTTGGGCTGCTCTCCAGTTGGATCTATCTTCGCTTCTACCAGCGCCACAGCCGGGGCCGAGGGGACATGGCCGACCACTTTGCTTTTGCCACCTTCTTCCCTGAGATCCTGCAGCCTGTGGTCGGACTGTTGGCGAACTTGGTCCATGGCCTCCTGGTGAAGGTAAAGATATGCCAGAAGACAGTGAAACGCTATGACGTGGGTGCCCCATCCTCCATCACCATCAGCCTCCCAGGCACAGACCCTCAGGATGCTGAGAGGAGAAGGTACTGTGGAATCTTCCAAAACCTTTTCAAGCTAGCAGACTATTTATTGGTTCATCTGTAGAAGTGCTGCTGTGTGTAGGCTACTGGCTCTGGGGCAGATGCAGAAAGGGATAAAATGCAGTGTTTGGCCTTAAGGAACCCAGCATTTAGGTGCTTTCTAACGTTGGGGAGTCAAAGTAGCTTTTCTCACCACTTAGGCCACTTAACAAACCTCCAGAAATGCGCAGTTTCCTTTGATGCTGCGTGAGGGACTAATGGAGAACCACGTAAACATAACCCAGGCTTGGAATCCTGGACCCGGGTCCTACAGGAACCAGAGACAACCTGTTGGTCCCTTCTCCCCTGTGAGGGAGAGACAGGGAGGGAGTCTTGGGGTCCATAAGAGGCCATCTGGGCCACCCTGATTTCCAAATGTTGAACCCTGTACGCCTCCTGGTCCTTAATTCAGATTCTGTGCTTCTCTGCCGCTTATTTATTGAGAAGCGAGCTTGGGGTACTGCCAGATTCCCCTCCTCCTCCAGCAGGCATGTGTCACCAAACCCAAGGGACAGGCCACATAACACACCAGGGAGTGGAGGATGACCCTTTTGTTATCTGTAAACTAAGCCACCGGCACCATCAGGAGTCCCAGGTGAATTATTCACTGGGTGCATCTTGGCCAGGCCAGAATAGGTCTTTGTTAAATACTGCTCTGACTCTCCCAGCTCTGTGGCCTCACCAAAGCGGTCACAGCTTCCACCAGGCCCACAGCTCCATTTCCACCATCATTCTTGAGTTTTTTTGAGGCAATTATTCAGGTAGTAAAATCTAAGGCAGATTCTGTTCCTCCTTTGTCATTTGTCAAAGACTTTTGCTTTTGTTCCCCTGTAAAATGGGTTCTTGGCAGGAAGCTTCATGAATTCAGCTGAACAGGTATCGCTATGCTTACCCTTCACTGGGGCTATGGAGTTGTTTGTAGAAGACATCCCTTTCTTGAAGGAGTTTCCAGGCTGGTGAAGGAGCTACATAAGATGATGGCTGTGGTCCAAGGTGGTGGGTGTCAAAAAGTACACACAGCACACTGCAGGACATAATTCTGAGCCCTACAGCTTGAGTTCCTGCAGCTGATGAGCCCTAAAGACAGAGATAGTCTTAATCTTGTCACATGGACGAAATGGGGCTGGGAGAGCTGGGGCTAGTAAGAACCAAGCTGCCCTCAGAGCTATTCAGATGGGGCTAGACCTCAGTGGGGGCCCCTCCTCCAGTGAGAGAGTTGGTTAGGCGTTCCAAAAACCTCTGCCCAGGCCCAGGAGGCAGGTTGCAGGAAGGGGGCGGGGTGCAGGAGGAGAATTCTTAACATAACCTTGTGGTTGTCACCTTACATGGGGGTGGGGTCTGCTCCTCAAACCAGCTTGACATCTGACTGCATGCCACCTGCAGACCCAAAGGGCCACTAACAGAGGGAGACAAGGTTTCCTGTTTGTCTCTTTGACCCTTGTGAGAAAGAAGCCACTGGCATGCCACTACCTCGCTGCCTTGGCAGGCTTTAGACAGCTAGCAAGGGCTACTCTGGGATGGGGGCCTGGGTAGAGACAGGGAATAACTGTCCTGCCTGTGCCAACTTGCTGTGTGCCAGGTTAGAGGGCAGAGTGGAAGTGTGCAGAGCCGTCTGTGCCTGTGCCCTTTTGCCTCTCCTGTCATGTTCCTGGCATGGTGAAGATTCGTTCTCTTCTAGAGCCTGGGAGGCTATACAAGCCATCCCCCAAACTGGTGGTAGAGTGTTTGGAGCATCAGGGGTCCATAGTGGCACTGTTGGAAGTATTGCCTGGCAGCATAGGCACTCTACCTGCTGGTGATTCTGAGCGCATGTGTATATGTTCTTATAGTGAATTTTCCCACCTCTCCCCAAAGTGGGGTCTGCTAGGGTCTGCCCTATGAAATGAGTAGGCTCTGATCTGTGCCCTACCCATGTGAGCTGTTTGCCCTTCCTCTCTTCCTGCAAGGGCTTAACTAGGCCCTGCTCTAACACAGGCCCTGGTGGCTTTGGGAATTATGGGAAGAAGGATATTAGAGTCATGTAGGAGGGATGGGCTGGCCCAAGTTGGCTGACAGACAAGGCAGAGGCCTGAGTTCCAGCCTTTCCTACAGATGGTTGCCAGGAGCCTCAGGACACCCCTGACCTGGAGAGGGGGAGAAGTAATAACCCTCTCCCTGGATGTGATGACAGTGGCCAGGGACTTACCCTTCCACCATCTGCCCTGAGGCACCAGCTCCACCCACCCTTAGGTACTATATTCAGAACCTTCCTGTTGGCTGGCCTGGCTGGCAGTCTGGCAGTCAGCCTCCTGGCCACCTGGCAGATAGCCCACTGGCCTCAGCCTGGAGGTGGAGTGCTCCGTTTTTGGAGGGAAGGCTCAAAAGCCACTGGGTCCTATTTCTGATGGCAGAGTGGGCCCTAATCCAACCTCTAGGTAGCCCTGGGCCCTGCATGGGGAGGGGTAGCACATGGGATTCTGGGGGAGAAGCCTGGGTGGAGTCAGTCTCATGGGGGAAGGGTGCAGGGTATAAGCCAAGCCCAAGCTAAGAGTGACCTGTGACCTGTCTTCTCTCCTCTGGCACCAGGCAACTAGCCCTGAAGGCCCTCAATGAGCGGCTGAAGAAAGTGGAGGACCAGTCTGTCTGGCCCAGTCTGGATGATGATGAAGAGGAGACCAGAGCCAAGGTGGACAGCCCCCTGCCATCAGACAAGGGCTCCACACCCCCAGGGAAGGGGGCTGCCCCAGAATCTAGCCTAATTACCTTCGAGGCGGTGACCCCGAATCTGTAACTCCAGACCACCCCAAGGGCAGCACCTCCTAAGCCCCCTTCACCACCCTCTCAGCTACTCCAGGGCACCAGCTGCTCTAAGGGGAGGGAAGAATGCCTGCTGGATGTTTCCACAGCGTTCTGCTGTTTCTCGCCAACACTACCCAGGCCTCTTGCTAACTTGGTTTCAACTCCAGACAACCACTATGCCCAGGCATGGGGCTACATCAGGCAGCCCACGCCCCATCTGAGGTAAGACTATGCCTCAGCAGACAGCCCCAGGCAAGTGGCTGCAAGGACATTGGTGCCACAGCTCCTAAGCTGGCCCTCATGCCTGAAACTGGTTGCTGAGAGCCCTGAGCCAAGGCAAGGATTTGCCAAAAATGTTCTGGGGGCCCAGCCGGTGCAGAGCTGCACAGCCCCAACTACCCCCAGAAAGACTGAGTTCATTTCAGGATTTCTGTTTCCCTCTGCTGTGGCCGTGGCTGCTTCTGGGCCAGGACAGCCACAGCTCCCAGGTATTTTCTACAGGACCACTTGAGCGGGCAGCCAAGCCCAGCCTCGCAGTATCAATAAAGCAGTTCTTTGAGATGTGGCTCCTGGGCTCTGTCAGACCACTTTGGGCAGCACCCTCATCATGCCCAACTGCAAAGTTAGAGATTTTACTCTGAGTTTAAGGGCTCAGCCCCTACAGCAACTCCAGCTGGATAAGGGGCCCCATTCCCCAACCACATGCCTACTACCAAGCAACCTTCCCAGAGCTGTCACCACAGACCTGTTCCCCTTTTCTCTTTCAGTGACCTCCCATCCCAAGTCAGGGAGGACCTATACCCCTACCCAGGGGATCTGATGATTGAGGACCTCTATCATAAAGAGTTGTTCCTACCCCTGGCTCATCTCCGTGACAGAGTGCCCAGTGCTGGCTGACTCCTATGGGTATAGAAACCATCTGCAGCCCCCATCCTGTTGTTGTCCATATCTAGCCACCAGTGTGGAGACTCCAGCACAGTGGATAACTGGGAGACTGACAGGATGCACATTTATAGCTGCAATGCAGCGCTAGCCTTCCTGTGTGCCAGGAAGGCTCCCCTCACTCAGTGCACAGCCAGGGCAGGGATCCCCAACTTTCCCAGCTTCCTGTTTTCTCGTGCTGACGGCATTAGCAAGAACCATCCCCAACTCTGTGCTGCTCCTCCCATCCAGTCTTTTCAGTCATTTTTATTTTACTTTTTTTTTTCCTCGTAATATCTGGAAATACCACTACTGATTTGCTGGGGAGGCAGTCTTGCAACCCCAACTTCATTCAGACACATGATCTATGTGGTCCTCTGGGACAATGGATAGAGAAGAGGAGGCACTCTAGCATGAAGAACAAAGATGTCACACACAGCTCTCCTCCCAACCCTGACTGCCCCAGTACTTGAGGTGTCCCCTTGACTCAGTCAACTGAGAGAGCCCAGGTGGTCATAGCCCCAGCTTGTATACTGAGGGACAAGTCCAGACTTCCACTAGGTTAGGAGGGGTTCATGGCTGGATCCTCTTGCGATACAGATAGGCATTGCTCACCTGGTTCATGATGACAAGGCTGGTGAGGACAGGACATAGCACAGCCAGGTACCAGGCCCCACCAGTAACTGTGGCAGTAAACCACAGGGAGCACATGCCCAACAAGAGGCTGGCACTACCCAGAAGGTAGCCCACCAGCCCTGAAGTGGCATGGTACAGCTTGAGCTTGGCCAGGGGCCATCGGGTCAGCAGCTTGGGGTACAGCAGCCCCACCCCACCTGAGCACTGCAGCCCCGCCCACAGCACAGCCAGCAGCCCTGCCCGTCCATGCCACGTGGCCAGGTGGGCTTTGCTCTGTTGCTCCTTGTGGAGGATGACAAGACCCAAGCCCAGCAGCGCACACAGCAGGGCCAGCAGCTGCAGCACCCAGTGGCAGCGTGCTCGACCTTTCCTCGAGAGGGAGTGCAGCAGTGAACTTTCAGGAGAGAACACCAGTAGTGCCTCAGTCATCAGGAAGGAGAACTGGGGAGACAGGGATGGGAAACTCAAGTGAGGGTGCAGTCGCAGCAGAAAGGAAAAGAACTTTAGATAACCCTCTAAGCTGTCAGCCAATCTGGGCTGATTCCTCTTTATTTTCTCCCCACTTGGTGTCCATTTGATGAGAAAGGAGTGGAGAAGCCCATCTGGGACAGAACATCTGCCCTAAATAATCAGGGAGAGATGCCTCTCCACACTAGGTGCCATTCTGAAATGTCATCTCTGTTAAGTTACCCAGCAAATACAAGGTTTGAGATGTGGCAGTTATAAATGATTCACAAGCTTTGTTTCTCTGACGTGGGGCTGGATACAATTTCTTGGCAAGAGTTGGCCACATGGGTGCACTGTTTCAGAGGAAATTAAATGCATCATCATAAATCATGGTCGAAAGAACATAGCTACATCCAAATAGGTAAAAAGGAACACAGGTATATGCAAATGCATTTTCTAAGCTTCTTGCCTAGAGATAGGTTAAACCTCATGTTGTGCTTAGACAAATTTCACCCATTTGCTCTAGGTCTTGAGTACTCTGGTTCAAGTCTGGGATACAGAACATGGGCAGGAGTTAGAATGTGCAGGAAAAAAAAAAAAAACAGACATTAATTGTTCACAAGGTTTCAGAGGCCACAAAGGCCATCACCCATGCCCAAGCTCCCTCCTTTCCCCCAGAGCTGACTAGGCCCACTACTTACAGCAAGAGACATAAGCACAGGGTGCCAGGAGAACAGGCCTGGAAAGAGAAGAGGAGGCCTTGTGAGGCTGAGGCAAGAACCCAGCCATGCCAATCCCTACCGACAAAAATATGGGCAGCCCATCACCCAAAGAGGTTTTGGCAAAGTGTGAGCCCCTCCTTACTGCAACAACGTGACCCCATACCTATTCTGTCTTCCTGGCTCTCCTTGGATCAGAGACCATGCTTTGCCACCCCGCTTCTCTGGCAGTCCCCCCAGCATCTCCCAGGAGGCAGTCAAGTGGAATACCAAAACAAGAAAAGAGATAGCAGGTACCCTCTTGGGCTTGGCCAAGCTGAGAGAGCCCCCTACACCCATCTGCTCCACCCCAGTCATCCCTCTAGCACAGCCAGCCAGGTCTATTCCCAGGAGTCAAGGCCAAAGCCACCTACCGGCCCTGTTCCCCAGGAAAGTGACCCTTTCCTTCCCAGAAGCCAACTCTGAATCCTACTTACTGGAGCCAGGCCTGGCAAGCACAGCCACAAAGATGGTGAAACCCAGGGCCACGAGGTGGGCAGCAGCACCGGAGGCAGTGCGCAGAGCTCGATAGATGTGCGATTCGGTCTCCACAGTCAAGGCCATAACCAAGCAAGCCTGTGGCTGTACCCTGAAAGCACAATAGAGTGGGCAAGGGTCTCAGGTGCCTGCTGTCCACTCCTCACTGGGGCAAGTTTAGCAGGGCAGAAAAGCCACCCTCTCCCAGGAAGGTAAGCTAAGAAGGGACATTGCCACAATATGCCAGTTAAGGCACGAGGAACAGTCACAATATACCACGTAAGGACTGGGGCCTGTCACCCTGTACCCACACCTGAGCTGCATCTGATTGCTGACCCGCCTTCCAAAAAAGATGCGCAAGGCCATGTAAGACTACAAATCCCAGCGTACATCACGCCATTGCCGGGCTGGGGGCGCCAGCGGAGAGGGCGTGGAGCACTACGGGAATTGTAGTTCCCAGCGGCGACCCACGGTTCCAGCGTGTATCCCTTCGCGAACAGTCTCCCCACGTGCCGCTCGCATGCTGCCCATCCATTCTAGGGATTCGCCTGCCTCACCCACAGTACCGATCCGACGCGGTGGTTTCCTCCCGAGAAAGCGGGATCCTCGGGGCCCTTCCGCGCTTGCCACAGCTCCGTCGCGGAGCCGCTTCACTTCCGGGTGCGACGTCCACCCGCCCGGGACTTCCTGGGACGAGCCCCCCAGCCACGCCTCTGAGTCGCGCTGCGCAGGCGCTGTTGAAGTGACGGCCTCGCTGTTGTTGGGCTCGCAGGTGCTTGTGACCCGGCAGCCGAGGCTTTCGAGCTGTCGCTAACAGGTGTTCTCAAGGGTGGGGGCGTCTCCGCGCGCGAGGGTCTAGAAGCTACGGACCTGGGCCCTGGTGGCGCAATGGGCAGCAGCTGTCGCATCGAATGCATATTCTTCAGCGAGTTCCACCCCACGCTGGGACCCAAGATCACCTATCAGGTGCCACTCGGGCTTGCGGGGCTAGACCAGGAGAGGGACGCTCTCGGGAACTCGGTCGACTGCCTGGAGGCGGCAGATACCCGAGATGCATGCGGGCGCGCCACTCCTTCATTCGAGGCGAAACTTGAACCAAGAGGATACTCAGACACAGGGTCCTGGCTCCTGTGTGTCAGAGGAGACATACATTACACAGGCAGTGATTGTCAGAAATCGGGCTGTGGGGAGGTGCCAGGCTTCAAGAACGGGGGTGGTGGTCGGTGAGTATAACTGGGTTATTGAGATCTAAACGATGCATAGGAAGTTAGGTAAGGGAGGGGAGTGTGTTTCAGGCAGAGGGAACAACACATGCAAAAGCTAGAAAGGGGGCAGGGCCTCGAGGGTCAGCCCTGTGCATCCATACAGTCGCAAAATGCGATGAAGAGCCTCTTGCCGTTCCCCTTCCCAGGTCCCCGAGGACTTCATCTCCCGGGAGCTGTTTGACACAGTCCAGGTGTACATCATCACCAAGCCAGAGCTGCAGAACAAGCTCATCACTGTGTGAGGCCCCAGCTGGGGGATCCCCAGGAAGAGGGAATGGGGTTGGGGGAGAGCCTGACTGTTCCCACCTGTTTCCCCATCCAGCACAGCCATGGAGAAGAAGCTGATTGGCTGCCCCGTTTGCATCGAGCACAAGAAGTACAGCCGCAACGCCTTGCTCTTCAACCTGGGCTTCGTGTGTGATGCCCAGGCCAAGACCTGTGCCCTTGAGCCCATCGTCAAAAAACTGGCTGGCTACCTGACCACACTGGAGGTCTGCTTGGGCGGATGGGCAGGCAGAGCTAGGGCAGGTGCTCCCATGTCTCCAAAGCCCCCCAGACCTGGAACTGCCAGCCAGGTCTGGACCTAGACAGGGCAGGCAGACAGCCAGGGGTCCTGGGGTGTGCCCACCATGCTGTCCATGCTCCATCCAGCTAGAGAGCAGCTTCGTGTCCACAGAGGAGAGCAAGCAGAAACTGGTGCCCATCATGACCATCTTGCTGGAGGAGCTAAATGCCTCGGGCCGGTGCACTCTGCCCATCGGTATGTCCCAGCCTCTGCAAGGAGAACATAGTAGGGGTAGAGGAGGGATGGCAAAGTGACGGGGGAGGTAATCCCAGCCATGGGCAAGAAGGATAAGACTCACGAACAGATTGGTGGCTAGGAAATAGCTATGGGCTAGGCTGATAATGTCCAGGATCCAATGTGTAATGGAGTCAGGGTTTGGGGCTGGCAGAACCCTCCAGCTCTGCCCCCTGGGCATATCCTTTCCCCTCTCCAGACCTCAATCTCTCACTCTGTAAAAGGGAAGGCTGGCCCTACCTAGGGTCATCTGCCTGCCTCCAAGGATGCTGGGAGGCCTGAATGGTTATGGAGGGCCTCTTGGAAGAAATGACACTGAGAATGTGGGTGGGGTCCCTTGCAGATGAGTCCAACACCATCCACTTGAAGGTGATTGAGCAGCGACCAGACCCTCCTGTGGCTCAGGAGTATGATGTGCCTGTCTTTACCAAGGACAAGGAGGATTTCCTCAATTCACAGTGGGACCTCACCACACAACAGGTGTGCCAGCCCTCCCTGGGTATCATCCCTTGGGGCTGGCCACAGCCCTGACCTCATCCCACCCACACTGACCCTTCCCTGTCCTGCCTAGATCCTTCCCTACATTGATGGTTTCCGCCATGTCCAGAAGATCTCTGCTGAGGCAGATGTGGAGCTCAACCTGGTGCGCATTGCAATCCAGAACCTGCTGTGAGTAGGGCTATGGTCATGCCCAAGACAGGGTTGCCAGTCAGGGCAGAGCCCAGGGGCCCTGGGTGTGGGGGTAGGAAAGTATGACTCTCAGAAGCTGAGCACAGCTGTCTCCCCCAGGTACTACGGCGTTGTGACACTGGTGTCCATCCTCCAGGTAGATGGGTCTGGTTAGGTGGAGTGTGGCTGGGTCAGGCTGGGGGCTGTGTCAGATCCCCCAAGCCCCTTACTCAGGTCACTGTGCCTCCTGCTATCCTCTAGTATTCCAATGTGTACTGCCCGACGCCTAAGGTCCAGGACCTGGTAGACGACAAGTCCCTGCAGGAAGCGTGTCTGTCCTATGTGACCAAGCAAGGTAGTGGCCAGAAGATGGTGAGCTCTGGTGGAGACTGTCTTGGGGAGGGCAGGGCCAGCTGGTGAACTGAACCCTGGCATCCACAGGGCACAAGAGGGCCAGTCTCCGGGATGTGTTCCAGCTGTACTGCAGCCTGAGCCCTGGCACTACTGTGCGAGACCTCATTGGCCGCCACCCCCAGCAGCTGCAGCGCGTCGATGAGCGGTCAGAGGGGGATCCCTGGAGCATGACGGGGTTGCCCGAGGGCAGAAAGACCCTCTACATCTGTCAGGAGCCCTGATTTGAGGGGAGGCAGGGGATGCCCAGTGAGCAGAGTCATGTGGCACTGCCAGTTCAGGCAAGACTTCCTGGAGGTGATGGGCTTGGAGGCCAATCTGGCAACAGAGGCGAAATTAGAAGGGAGATGGCTGGAAAGGATTGGCCTGGCTGGATGGAGGCCTGGACAGGACATCACCCCTCTCTTCCCAATCCCACTCCAGGAAGCTGATCCAGTTTGGGCTTATGAAGAACCTCATCCGCCGGCTGCAGAAGTACCCTGTGCGGGTGTCTCAGGAGGAGCGGAGCCACCCTGCCCGGCTTTACACGGGCTGCCACAGCTATGATGAGATCTGCTGCAAGACAGGTGGAGGCAGGCAGGGCAGCCAGGGCAGGGGCAGGGTAGGGTGGCTGGCCAAGGTCTCTGACCTCACCTCCACCACCCTACCCAGGCATGAGCTACCATGAGCTGGATGAGCGGCTAGAAAATGATCCCAACATTATCATCTGCTGGAAGTGAGGCCTGTGGGGGCTGGACCGGGGCATACTGCTATGGGCACTCCCTCCTGCTAAGCCCTGCCTGGTGCCACATCCAGACTGGCTTCAAGGTTAACCCTCAGTTCTATAAATAAATTCATTCATTTCAACCTACCTTTATTGAGTACCACTTCTGTGCCATCCACCAAAGACCCAGCAGTGAATGAGATAGCCACAGTCCTGGGCCCCCCTCATCCAGAACAAGTAAAACCTGGAAAAACCTAGACCCATCTCCACAGAGTTGAATTCCAACTCATAGGGATCCTACAGGACAGAGTAGAACCGTCCCCTAGGGTTTCCAAGGCTGTAAATCTTTATGGAAGCAGACTGCTGCAGGTGGGTTTGAACTACCAGCCTTTTGATTAGCAGCTGAGCGCTTAACCACTGTACCACTAGGGCTCCTTCCCACTAATTATAAACTGAAATAAACAGAAACAATCAGGGAGGTGTGATGGAGAGTGAGTTGGGACAGAAGAAGGGGTTGCTCTGGATTAGGTGGACAAGGAAGGCCTCATTGAGGAGGTGACTTAAGCTGCATCTTCAAAGAGGCTGAGTTCCAGGCAGAGGTAACACGTGCAGAAGCCCTGCTGCAGAAAGCACTTTGGGATGTTGAGGAAGCCAAGGGAAACCCATGGGGCTGGAACATAGGAGGCAAGGATGACAAAGTCAAGAAAGTCCCAAGCTAGAAGAGGAGGAAAGGGCCAGACCTGCAGAGCTGCTGGTAAGCCACTTTGGACTGAATATTCTGAGGGCTAGAGGCAACCATAGAAAGGTTTCATGCAAGGGAATACTGTCTTTAAAAGACTCCTGGCTGTTCATGAGGGTCAAGAGTGGAAGTGGGTCCAGTGAAAAGACCGCTGCAGTTACCCCATGAGATATGATGGCAGCCTAGACTTAGGATGAGAAGTTGTAGGACCTGGGCAGTATTGTGGAGGTAGAGCCAAGAGGTGGAAGTGACCCAGATGGGGCAGCCATAGGAGAAGCAGATAGGGGTCAGAATTGCCCCCATCCCTTTACGGGCTGACTGGACATCCTAAGAGAGAAGGTCTAGGAAGCACCGGCCACGAGAATCTGGAGCTCAGGGGAGGCCAGTGGGCTGCAGCAGGTTGTCGGGGGAAAAAGCTCCAGAAATCTAAATCGGACGGCTACCGGCAAGCAGGCCGGCAGGCTGGCTGGTGGATCCGGACCCTCAAGTCGCCGCCAGGGGGCAGAACTCAGGCCATACTGCGCAGACGCTTGCTAACCCTTCTCCATGGCAACGAGGACCCACGCGACCCCAACCGCTCCGCAACAGTCCTGTCCTGGACTTCGTCCCCACCGGAGCCTTTCGTTTCCAAGCGTGGCCCTGTGTCAGATTCTCCCAGTGCCAGCTGCGGCCCCAAGTCAGCCGGACCCCACCTTCCCGTTTTCTGTCCTCATCCCCGATATGGGCGACCTGGAGCTGCTGCTGCCGGGCCAGGCGGATGTGCTGGTGCGGGGTCTGCGCAGCTTCCCGCTGCGCGAGATGGGCTCCGGAGGGTGAGGCAGCCAGGTCGAGGGTCAGGCGGTGTCATGGGGTCAGGACCCCTTGTGGGGAGGCTTTCGGCCTTACACTGCGGGAAGGGGTTGCCTAGGATGGAGGGGACTCCGGGTGAGGACAGAAAACTCTCTGAGCTAAGGATATATAGCCCCTGACGCCCCTCCGGCCTCTGGGGATCAGGTTAGGCTTGCAATAGGACCCAGATCCTACCCCTACTCCGCATACAAGTACACCCAAATGCACACATCCCCTCTGGGGCAGGTGGAACCAGCAGCATGAGAACCTGGAGAAACTGAACATCCAGGCCATCCTGGATGCCACGGCCAGCCAGGGCGAGCCCATCCAGGAGCTGCTGGTCACCCATGGGAAGGTATGCCGAGATCACAGGTAGTATTCCTGTCTTCTCCCCTGCCATCTCACCTCTCTACCCATCAGGAGCATGCTGGGTGCCTGCTTTCCCCTTTGGTACACCTGTCTTCCCCAAAGGGGAAGGAGTGTGTTACACATTCATTCTGCACTGCTATTAGACAGGACCCTGATGAAGTGGACAACCGTGAATCCTAGAACAGCCTAGGCAGCAGGGGGACGGCTGAATGCTATGGGTACACCTGAGTAGACTGTTAGGCTGGAAGGGGTCCTTACTAAAGTGGAGGTGGGACTTTGACATGAAGGGAGGCTGCCTTCCCAGTAGGGGAGTGGAGAGTTAGACACCAGGGATCAATGTGGCTGGAGCATTCACCAGGAAGCGGCCCTAGTAAATGACCTGAGATATTACTTAAAAAGAGGCTCCCAGCAAGGAAAAGTAGAAACCTACCTTAGGGGGAAAGGGAAAGAACACTGTGAAGATCCCTGACGAAGGGTGAAGCCAAGGCACTCAACAGCCTCCAAGGGCCAGAGGACAGCGACAAGAGGGAGGCCTGGATGGGGGAACAAAGGCACAGGGGAAGAGGGAGCAAGGTGACTCCCACCAGCCTGGGCAGGACAGAAGTCAGTCCTGGGCAGCAGCAGCACAGGGGGTGTCTCCATAGATGTGAGGAACAGCTGGAGATGCAGGTCTAAGGCTCAAGAGAGAAGTTAGAAAAGGTATACATGGGGCCTGGGAGAGTCTGGGGGCCCAGGGGAATTTGAGAGGAGCTGGGCTGTGCCAAGCCAGGGATGGGGAGGTTTCCAGGCCAAGGCAGGCCCACCTCATCCCTGTCCTCCCCCCGCCACCCCTCAAAGATCCCAACACTGGTGGAGGAGCTGATCACAGTGGAGCTGTGGAAGCAGAAGGTGTTCCCTGTGCTGTGCAGGCTGGAGGACTTCAAGCCCCAGAACACGTTCCCCATATATATGGTGGTGAGCTGGGCCCCCGGTTTGCACCCCTGCCCACCCCTTCAGAAGGCCCTGGACTGGGGAGGGCAGCTGGTGGTCCCTAACCCTCACTGTATAAGGCCCTGGCCTCATCCTCATCTTTGGATGGCAGGTACACCACGAGGCCTCCATCATCAATCTCCTAGAGACGGTGTTCTTTCACAAGGTGAGGCAAGTGGAAGTGGGTCCAGTGTCCCAAGCTGGGGTGTGGCAGGAAGAGGTTGTCCCTCAGTGGGGACGGTATTGAAGGCAGAAGGTTTCCCCTCCCCCTGCACCCCAGGAGGTGTGTGAGTCAGCAGAAGATACCATCTTGGACCTGGTGGACTACTGTCACCGCAAACTGACTCTGCTGGTGGCCCGGAGTGGCCGTGGTGGCCCCCCTGAGGAGGAGGGGTCCCAGGACAGCACTCCCATGCAGGTGGGCTGAGTTCCTTGGGGCTAGCAAGGGCTGGGCCTGAGCTCCCTGAAGCCTGGGCAGCAGGGAGTGGCCCACCCTGAGTACCATATGGCCCCCCTCCAGGAGCTGCAGAAGCAGGCAGAGCTGATGGAATTTGAGATCGCACTGAAGGCCCTCTCAGTGCTGCGCTACATCACAGACTGCATGGACAGGTAGGCAGCCCTACTGGGCCTGATGCCAATAGTGGAGAGCTGGGAAGCTGGGCCTGTAGCCTCTGCTAACTTCCCTCCATCCCCTGCCTCTAGCCTTTCCCTGAGCACTTTGAGTCGCATGCTCAGCACCCACAACCTGCCCTGCCTCCTGGTGGAACTGCTGGAACACAGTCCCTGGAGCCGGCAGGATGGAAGTAAGGGCCTGCCTAAACCCCAGCCCGCTGTTTCTAGGACATTCTCCAGGATTGGCAGTAGTTGGTAGCTTGCACACAGACAAGGCCCCAGAGGATACAAGGATGCCTCAGCCAGGGTGGTCCTGGACCTGGGCTCTGCAGCAAGCGAGACCTCTGTGTCTACTACTGAGATCTCAGCCTGCTCTGAGGCCAGCAGCACCCAGCCTGGGCAAGTCCCATGTCCAAGGCTCTCCCTACCATGCCCGGGTGGTGGTCAGCCAGCCCACACAGCTGGCTCACTCAAGGAGCATGCTCCACTTGCACCCAATGTGCTGGTCCCTCTCTTCAGGCAAGCTGCAGAGATTTGAGGGTGGCCATTGGCAGACTGTGGCCCCCTCAGAGCAGCAAAAGCTAAGCAAGCTGGACGGGCAGGTGTGGATCGCCCTGTACAACCTGTTGCTAAGCCCTGAGGCCCAGGCCCGCTACTGCCTCACAAGCTTTGCCAAGGGTCAGTTGCTCAAGGTGAGGAGTGGCCCCAGTTTCCCCCACACCGGTGCCCACAGCCCAGCACTGGGTCCCACGGGCACCTACAGACACCCTCAGCCCAGCCCAGCCCCGTAGCCAGCACCTGCCTCTCACTGGTTTCCCCTGGACACCTTTGCAGCTTCAGGCCTTCTTCACAGACACATTGCTCGATCAGTTGCCCAATCTGGCAGACCTGCAGAATTTCCTGGCCCACCTGGCCTTGGCCGAAACTCAGACCCCCAAGAAGGACCTGGTGTTGGAACAGGTAGGCACTGAGTAGTTACTCAGGACCACTGCCCACTGCCAGCTCCTCCCTGACCCTCTGCTTCTCTCTCCCTACCCCCACTCCCACCCCCCCACCCCACCCCCACCCCCACCCCCACCCCGCCTAGATCCCAGAAATCTGGGAGCGGCTGGAGCGAGAGAACAGAGGCAAGTGGCAGGCTATTGCCAAGCACCAGCTTCGGCACGTGTTCAACCCCTCGGAGCAGGACCTTCGGCTGCAGGCACGGAGGTGAAGTCTGCTGAGCTGGCAGAAGGGATGGAAGGGATGCAGGAGGTATGGAAGAGGGTGGGGAGCTCCATAGCCCCCACCTGCCACGCTCAGCCAGGCCCTCCCAATCTCCTCCCCAGGTGGGCTGAAACCTACAGGCTGGAGGTGCTGGAGGTGGTGGCTCCAGAGCGGCCTCGCTGCGCCTACTGCAGTGCAGAGGCCTCCAAGCGCTGTTCCAGATGCCAGAAGGAGTGGTATTGCTGCAGGTGAGGGTACCCTAAGATCCTGGAACCCTGAGCCCCACCCCCCAAACCACTGCCCTCCTCACTGCCCCACCTGCCCACAGGGAGTGCCAAGTCAAGCACTGGGAGAAACACGGAAAGGCCTGTGTCCTGGCAGCCCAGGGTGACACAGCCAAGTGAGGGCTACAGCTGCAGAGGGCTGACTACTCCCGCCAAGGGATCCTACCGAGAGTGCGCCCGTGAACCTCAAAGGATCCTACCGGGAGTGCGCCCCTTAACCTTGAGACCTCTGCCCAGCCCCGGGCCTGCGCGTGGGGAAAGTCGTGGGGCAGAGTAGAAATGCTGACCCACCCCTCTCCGGCAAAGCGCTCCCCGCTTCCTGCCCCGCCGTGGAGAGCAGGCCGGCAGCTGCCTCAGCAAGCTGGGGCTGGAGACCTGAAGCTGAGGCGAGGGCGAAGGCCGGATGTGGGGACCCTCTTCCTCTAGCACAATAAAGCTGGCCTCCAGAAACACTCCTGTCTCCGTGTGCCCCAACGCCTTCGTCGTCGTGGGCGGAGAAGGATATTGCCCGAAGGGATGGAGGGAGGGAAGGAAAGGCAAGGCAGGGATTCTGCGAGAGCTCCTCCGCCCCGGTCATCCTCGGCTCCTTCTGCGGGCAGACACAGCCCCCGCGCCCAAGTTTTCATTGCACCGTTCCCCTCAGCTCTCTCCCACCGCCCAGCTTGAAGCCTAGAGGCGGTGCTGCAGTCGGGTCCCGCCCCGCGGCCCCGCCCGCCCAGCGCTCGCGCCCAGAGCAGCCCGCTTTTCGCTCGGGGCCGGCCGAAGTCCCGGCGGAGCCGAGCCATGTCAGCGGAGCCTGAGCTTATCGAGCTGCGGGACCTCGCTCCCGCACAGCGCGCCGGCCCGGGCCGCGCCCGCCTAGAGCGCGCCAACGCGCTGCGCATCGCGCCAGGCACCACGCGCAACCCCGCAAGGCAGCTGGCCCCCGGCCGCGGCCACCGCTTCCAGCCCGCCGGGCCCACCACGCACACGTGGTGCGACCTCTGCGGCGACTTCATCTGGGGCGTCGTGCGCAAGGGCCTGCAGTGCGCGCGTGAGTAGTGGCCCCGCGCGCGGGCAAGAGCATAACGCGCGGCCGGGGGGCAGCACCATCGCTGCGGGCCAAGTCGCAGCGGAGGGGGGCAGTGGGGAAGGCTCACGCGGACCAGATCCGTTACTTTTGGTCCATCGCAGAAATGAGTGCGGGCAGATGACGGTTATCTCCTTGCCGCGCTCCACCTGAGTCTGGGGCACAGTTGGGCAGGGACAGTTGCCTGTGAATAACAAGGTGCTGATTGGAAGGTTTTTTTGTTTTTGTTTTCTTTAATCTCTTTAAAGTGCCTTGGTCTTTCTCGAAAAAGGCTGTGAGCCCACCGGTCTTTGAGCCCACAGGCCTGTCCCTTCCCAAAGATTACTCACCGTTTCCCCCTCCAGAATCCCTGAGGTGAAGGGAATTCACCGACCTGTGGGAGGAGACCTGGATAAAGTTTAGGACATTGGGTGGGCCCCCTGCAAGCAAAGATTTTTCCGAGTCTTTATTCAGCAAACATCTCCTTTGGGATCCACTGAGCCAGGTACTGAAGGGTTGCCTCTGCCCTTCTGGGAATCACTGGCCTGCAGACGTCGCTCCCCATTGGCTGGAACGCTGTTGTAATCACCTGGGGCGACTTTACAGCCCTCCCACCCCCTATGCCTGGACCCCATCTCAGAGCCATTGAATCAATTCCTAGGGGGGTGGCAGGGCTAGGCATCAGTCATTTTTTGGAATTCCCCAGATCATCCTAATGTCCAGCCTGCGTTGAGAATCAGTGCTGGCCCATTTAGAAACTTAGGGATGGTGTTTCAGTCCTGTGTGTGCACGGAGACCCTCCCATCCGGTTCTGAAGTCTGTCCCATATTCAACTGGGAGAAGCAGAGTTGTGATTGAATACAAAGCCATGAACAAGTGCTGGAGACACTGCAATATCCCCAGTGAGAAATAAAATGGCCATGGAGATGAGAAATGGGACAATTTGGGTGTGTTTCAGGAGACAGAGACAAGGGAGGAATCAAGAATGAGTTGGGATTTTGCCTCAAACACCTGGGGAAATGGTGGCTGTTTTTGATGGGATGAGGAACCCTGGGTTGAGGTGGAGGAAAAATAAGTTAAATTTTGGCGTTTTTAGTTTGAAATGTCTATTAGACGTTCAAGCAAAGATACTGACATATAGGATTTGATCTGAGGGTACAGGTCAGCGCTGGAGCTTTAGATCTGGGATGCAAAGGAAGCGGATGAGATTTGGGTAGGTAAGTGTTGACAAACAACACCGATCAAGACTGAGCCCCAGACACTCCGCCATTAATAGACGAGGGTTAAGGTGAAACCAGAAAATCGCAGAGCAGGAGCTGCAAGAGGAAGAGTGTAGGCACCTGGGAGCCAAGAGGAACAAGTGTCAAACGATGCTGAGGAGGTGGGGTGGAGAATGAACCACTCAGATTTGGCAGCGCGTAAGTTGCTGACGACCCCGACCACAGCAGTTTCGTGGAGGGAAGGACAAACCTGACTGGAGAGAGTGAAGGCAAGGAATTAAGAGTCTATGCAATTGTTTATAAGTTTTGGTGTGAGGGGAGAAAGATGACAGCTAGAGGAACATGTGGGTTAAAGGTTTTTGTTTTACCTTTAAGGAAATGAGAGGAGGAAAACTGACAATCAGGAAAGAGGGGGACCCTGCCTAGGCTCTACAGGTCCAACTGTTGAGCAAGCCTGGGTCTCTAACCGCCTGAGGCTTTCCAACCAGTTTTCAGACAACCAGGGATCGACAACAGTTTGTGTAACTGGCAGATAAAAGGCCCTGAGAGAACACGGGTTATGTAGGGCCCCCGGGCCTTCTTTTCCTTCCCCTGGAACGCTTCCGCGAGCTGGAGCAGGGGATCCTCCGCCTCACGGCCCGGCCTTTCCGCAGACTGCAAGTTCACTTGCCACTACCGTTGCCGCGCACTCGTCTGTCTGGACTGCTGCGGACCGAGAGACCTTGGCTGGGAGCCGGCGCTGGAGCGGGACACGAACGTGGTGAGCGGGGCCGGGGGCGTACGGGCGGGACAGAGACGGATGGACGGGCCACAGCGCAGGTGTCCCCAACTACTGCCCTGGCGCTGCGTGCTCTGAACGTTCTAATAGTATATTTCGCCGCTGCATAGGGCGGTTAATTCCGTATGCGGGCTCGGCTCGAACCTCACAGGCCGGAAGCCGAACGCAGCGGACTCGGCACCGCCCAGGCTCTGCGCAAGCGCATTGTCCGCAAAGTGCCCCACTTGCATCCGGTCCAGCGGCCACGCGGTTGCACATGCGCGTACTTCCCGACACGTCCCCTACGGGAAGTGGGCGTGCCAGACAGAGAAGACCTGAGCTGTGCTGTCTGGGCAATGAGGTCATTCCTGGAAGTGAGGCGTGTGTGGCCCTGCCCCTTGATGTTCCTCCCCCAATGAGACAAGAGCTGGATCCCGGCTGTCTACGTTTCAGTCTTAACGGTTGCCGCGCGGACGCTGTTGGTCTTGGCGCACGCGCACACGAGCGCACGCGCCCGGGGCGGTGGTTGGCGGCTGCGGGCGTACGCTACCGGGGGACCGGGCGGGCTGGCGCGGCGATGGGCGAGGCGGACGCGGGGACGCCTTCTTTCGAGATGACTTGGAGCAGCACGACAAGCAGCGGTTACTGCAGCCAGGAGGACTCAGACTCGGAGCTCGAGCAGTACTTCACGGCGCGCACCTCGCTGGCTCGCAGGCCGCGACGGGATCAGGTGGGGGCCGGGTGCTGCTGGCGGCCGGCGGGGGGCAGCCGTTGGGACTCCGCCCCTCCCCGGTGAGTTGCCTTGTCGAGAGTTGGTGGGCAGCTCCACTTCTCATCACTTAGAAACTGCTCCCTTCTCGGCCGGGGGACGACCAGCTCAACCGTGTGTCCACTCTCAGCTCACGGTGAAGCCCTGATTCCAGCGCCTCGGTATCAGGCATCAAGGCCTCCTTTCTCTCAGTCACAAGACCGGTTGATCCGGGGGAAGCAGCTACGTGGCTTGGGGTAGACCAGGAATGGGCATCATTCACCTGTGACTAAGGCCGAGACTGTACAGTCTGGACTAGCACCTCGATTTTCCCCTTCGGGCGCTCCCACCCCCTCCCTGGAGGACCAGGGGGAGGAAGTGGCGGAGTGCTCACCGGGAGTCCAAAAGTGTGTTAAGGAAAAGGGAGAGGCCAGGAAGATCCGGTCTTTTCATTAGCACTCCTGGTTGGAGCCAGCTGAGCCACCACTCCTGCTGGCCCTAGCCCGTCTCTAGCCGCTAGAATGTGGAGGATTCCAGTCCCCCTCTGGGGTGGACATGGAGAAAGGGGATTTGGGAATAGATAGAAGGAAGTCTTGTTTCCGAGGAAAAACATTAAGAAGCACTTTACCCTCCTTATTCTCAAGAGGTGGGTACGGCTGTATAGTAAAATGCCATGAGAGGGGTTGAGAGAGATCAGGATTACTAATCCAGGACTGTAAAATGTGAAGCTGTCCCTGGGTTGTTGAAATTGATGCCAGGGCAGCTGAGCCTCTCAAAATCTCCTTGTAGTTATTGGGTGCTCACAAGTTAATTCCGACTCTTAGCGACCTCGTGCGACAGAGTAGAACTGTCTGATAGAGCTTCTTTTGGCTATAGTCTTTATAGAAGCAGTTTACCACGTCTTTCTTCCACATAGCCACTGGGTAGGTTTGAACTGCCAAACTTTTAGTTAGCAGCTGAGCACTTAACTGTTGTGCCACCAGGGCTCTATCACAGTCTCCTAGGTGTGTCTCCATTATCAGAGACCTCTCTGTGGTGTGCTAGGGTGTTAACTATCAGGCTCAGATAACTGCCCTGGGTCTGGGACCTGTCAGGGAAGCATCCAGACCAGGGTATTAGGAAAGAGAGATGGGGACTATGAGACTCACTACACCTGGCAGAACTGGGGCAGAATCCCTTACGTGAGCCAGGAAAAGAGTGTCGTGGATGTTTTTGGTGAAATTTTACAAAAGGAGTGATACTCAGCAGTCTGAAAAGAGCCCAGGGTCTTTTATGAGGCTTGAGTGTGGACCTTAGGGATTGTCCCTATGTCACTCAGCCCTGAGCCATTTTCCATTGTGAAAAAGTGGGAAAACCACAGTGAACTAACTCATTGAAAAAGAAGCCAGGGAGTCCGAAAGTGGTATTTAAAAAATAACGAGCTGTCACTATGGAGGGTAGCAGAGGAGAGGGTGGGTCGCTATGGTGCAAGGAAAGGAAAACTTCCTACTGTGCATCCCTCCAGGACAGCTGTTGGAATACTCCTCCAGTGAGTGGCTTTGGAAAAGGAAAAAGAAACTCTTCCTCTAGAATTCTGGCAGGAGAGTGCTGTCCTTCCAGCCCAAGGCCCTTGTTTTACAAGTGAGAATAATGAGAGAGGTCCACCTGGAGAAGGGAAAGGACTGGAACTGAGATCACTGTGGTGACCTGGAAAGGGAAGATGGAGGAGCAAGGTTTCTAATTCCCAGGGTGGCACTCAGAGCTGCCTCATGGAAGGGGAGTAAGCTGGCACTATTTCTGGGCCCTCTCAGTTCTATAAACAGAATATTATTGTTTTTTGCCCTGACACTAGAGTCTGTTCAGTGTTCTTCCTACTCCTGACCCTAGTATTCCTACATCCAGGTTCTCCTTCCTGTCAGGGCACTCCTTCCTGTCCCACGCCTTCTCCCTGGGCCTGAACAAACATTTCTACCCTTTATGCCCATCATCCAGTCCTCATTTTACTCCCCAGGCCCCCATTTTCCAGGGTTCCCACCATTTGTTATGACTAGCCTGATAAGGTTGCTCACTGTCCCCAACAAAGTTTCTGCTGGATTTTTCACTCCTGGGTGCTCTTCTCCATCCAGACCTTTGGAAACATGGGGAACCAAAAGGGCTTCCATTCCCACCTTTTCCCCAATACTTTTTTTTCCTCTTTGAGGCCCCAGCCTCAGTCCTCAGCCCCATTAACTAGCTGGCTGCTGAACAGTAGCAGGTTCTTGGTGACTAGCATAATGCTAAAAGGCCATGGAGGACTCCATCTTCCCTCCATCTGTTCTCACTTGTCTCCATTGATGGTTTAATCCCCTTAGGGAGCTTCAGGGCATCAGGCAGGGAGAAACCCGGCTGTCCTGGACTCAGAGCTGGGCACAGGTCATTCTGCAGGAAACCCTGTGATAGGAAGTCCCTTGGAATAAGGCATCGATCGGTGGTGATTTCAGCTGTGTCTGTGACAACTCCTTTCTAGCTGACATCAACAGGAAGTAAGAGTGATGCAGTGGGGCCAAGGGAGTTTGGTAGAAGTCAGTTAATTGAGAGCCCAGGCCCTGGCCCACACTCCACCTTCTGGCAGGAATCCAGTCCTTCTTTAAACCTTAAACCAAAAATATCCCCTGAAGTCTTAAATCCAAACAGTAGTTTAGCTTAACCAGTAAAGGTGCATTTGAGTTATGGAGTTGGTGAAGAATATTGAATATACCATTACTGTCAGAAGAATGAACAAAACTGTCTTAGAAGAAGTATAGCCAGAATGCTCTTTAGAAGTGAAGATGGCGAAATTGTGTCTCATATACTTTGGACATATTTTCAGGAGGGGCCAGTCCCTGGAGAAGGACCTCATGCTTGGTAAAGTGGAGGGTCTGTGAAAAAGAAGAAGACACTCAACAAGATGGATTGATACTGTCTGCAACATTGGGCTCAAACAGCAACGATTGTGAGAATGGCACAGAATTGGGCAGTGTTTACTTCTTTTATACATAGGGTCACTATGAGTCAGAACTGACTCGACAGTACTTAAAAACAACAGAGATGGAACATCTAATCATGGCATATTAAATGACCACAACATATAAGATGGTCTGGGTTCTGTCAGACTCACTAAGTCATAAGGTCTGGTGGGCCCAAGAACAATCCACTGTAATAAGAAATGATACATCCTTGACCCGTATGATATGATCAGCAGGCACAAGTAAGCCCTCTATCGTACCAGTGCCTCTCTCTCAACTATTGCTGCAGGAAGGGAAGTGCGTCCCTCATGATCAGCTGGTGGAGGAGGAAAAAGGCTAAGCTTGTTCTAAGATAGCAGATTGGAGCCTGACCTGAAGCTGCCTTTTGTGCCAAATGGGTCAAGGTTAAACAGCACATCACAGTGGTTTCCTCACTATGTCTGAGACACAAAAGGTGGAGCCCAAGTTCCCCAGGAATGTTTATGTTGTGGAGGTTCCCTTTCTCTCCTGCCCACTGGTGGCTGGGCACCTGATATACACTAGTTCCTACACTTCCACCCTACACCCTATAGTAGTTATGGCCCTGTGTATGGGCAGAGAAAGTAGGCTGACTTCTCCAGGACATACCCTTACCCTACCCAGGTAGATTTTACTTTAAACAAGGATTCTTCCTCAACCCCTCAGCTTTTCTTGGCGCCTGGTCTCTTGCTCATAGTTCTGAGTGGAGTCTTTGGCCAGGCTCTGCAGGCATTACCTCTCCTGAGGGACACACCCAATGCTGAGGAGGCATCAGGCTGGCAGCAGAGGAGTCAAATGATTCTGCCTTTGCTGCCTCCACCCACACAGGCAGAAACAGGAGCAGTGGAGGGCTCAGGGTGGGCCACTCCTGGGTAGCTATGTACATCAGCAACAGGAGGTCAAAGGCAGCTCTGGGAGCAGGCCCAGAGGGCCAGGGATTCTTCTCATCAGGTTTCAGGCTTTGTTACCAGTGTCCAAGGGCTGCCCCTGAGCTTCAGGGAGGCCCTGGGTGGGCCAAAGCAAGCATGCATTCCAGCCTGTCTCTCTGGAGGTGAGGGGTGATGATGGTTCCCCAAGAATCCTCTCTGCCTGTGTCATGCATTGCAGAGAGATGTGTTCCTCAAGGGCCTACGTGTGTGCTGACTCTCTTTCAGGATGAGCCCGTGGAGTGGGAGACACCTGACCTTTCTCAGGCTGAGATTGAGCAGAAGATCAAGGAGTACAACAGCCAGATCAATAGCAACCTCTTTATGAGCTTGGTGAGTTGAGGGCCTGGGGTTGGAAAAGGGGGAACAGGAACCTAGCTGTGTGCTTGATGCCCAAAGGGTCACAGCTGAGGTATTCTTAGGAGAGTCCACGGAGTGATTTGTTCACACCCAGTCTAGCCCCAAGTGGACTGACCGTGCCTGAGTCTGTTCCATCTCACCTGGGTTCTGCAGTCATTGTTTCGTCTCTCCCTCTCTTCAGAACAAGGACGGTTCCTACACAGGCTTCATCAAGGTTCAGCTGAAGCTGGTGCGCCCTGTCTCAGTGCCTGCCAGCAAAAAGCCACCCTCCCTGCAGGATGCCCGACGTAGCCCAGTGCGGGGCACTGCTGTGAGGCGCCGCACCTCCTTCTACCTGCCTAAGGATGCTGTCAAACACCTGCACGTGCTGTCACGCACACGAGCACGTGAGGTCATTGAGGCCCTGCTGCGCAAGTTCTTGGTAGTGGATGACCCCCGCAAGTTTGCACTTTTTGAGCGGGCAGAGCGCCACGGCCAAGGTGGGCTTCCCAGCCTGCCCCTCCCTGTGTGAGTGTGTATGTGCATGCCACTGTTCGTGTAAGGGTTACAGGGGCTGGGCCTCTCTTGACTCACTTGCCTCCCTTCCCACCTGGCCCTCAGTGTACCTGCGGAAGCTGTCGGATGATGAACAGCCCCTGCGGCTGCGGCTCCTTGCAGGACCCAGTGAGAAGGCCCTGAGCTTTGTCCTAAAGGAGAACGACTCTGGGGAGGTGAATGTGAGTACACAGCTCTCCTTCATTTCTTGGTTGTCACTAGGCAGGACTGGCAGGTTGCAGCTACAGTAAGGCTTGGAGGAGGAACAGAGCTGGAAGACAAGCCCTACAAAGCCTGAAAGCTTTATGGTCCCAAAGCATTGCACCTGTGGAATGGGATTAGCCTGAGAGCCTGGGCCTGACTTGCCTCATGGGTGACTGGGGAACATCCGATTTGTTTGCCTGTCAGTGAGGTTAACCCATTGCCGTCGAGTCAATTCCGACTCATAGTGACCCTATAGGACAGAGTAGAACCGTCCCATAAGGTTTCCAAGGCTGTAAATCTTTGCAGAAGCAGTTCGCCACATCTTGGTCCCGTGGAGCGGCTGGTGGCTTTGCACTGCTGACCTTTCAGTTAGCAGCTGAGTGCTTAATCACTGTGCCACCAGGGCTCCTCAGTGAGATTACTGCCCTACTTTGTGGGGCATCCGTCTTCTATACTGATGGCCATCAGAGATCCCAGCATAGGCCACTCAGGCAAGAGCCTGACATCAGAAGACCCCAGCCTAACTTGTGTGACCATGAGATGCTGGTGTCCTGTGGGGAGGGGCTGCTGACTTGGCCCAGACCTGCTATGGCCTGTGTTCCCTCTCCTCTCGTAGTGGGATGCCTTCAGCATGCCGGAACTACACAACTTTCTGCGCATCCTGCAGCGAGAGGAGGAGGAGCACCTTCGCCAGATCCTGCAGAAGTACTCCTGTTGCCGCCAGAAGATCCAGGAGGCTCTGCATGCCTGCCCTCTGGGGTGACCTTGTCCACCTCAGAGGGTGGAAGGAGGAGAGTAGGCAGCACCAAGGGCATGCCGTGTGAATGTGACCTGGCCCGTGGGGCCTGAGGAGTGAGTGTGCGTGGGGTTTCTCCCCTGTTGGGGGTACGAGCCCAGAGAACAGCTAAGGAGCTGACCTGTGTCCGTCAGTGGGTGCAGCAGAGTATGACTCTGCACCCCTTTGCCCTTCATGCACTGAGTCATGGTGGGTCAGGGCTTCCCTGGAAAGCTGCTTCAGGCTTCTGGCAGGAGTGGAGTAGACAGAAGTCTCCCTAATTCATGGCTCTGATGTGAGAATCATGGAAACCCTACAAGAGGAACAAGGGCGTGTTTGTAGGGGTGAGAGCCCTCATATATGGGGAAAGGTTGTATGTTTTGGGTATTGGATGGGTTCAGAAGACATCCTAGAGAGCCAAGGGTGGGTGCTCAGGATAAGGCAGGCATCGAGGGAGAATATATTCCCTCTAGACTGCCCTCTGACCCCTCATACACCCTGGGGTCAGTGAACACTGTCTCACAGTGCAGCAACAGTGCCTCAGTGCCTCCTCTGAGGAGGAAGTCCCTGGGCCAGGGCCCATGCAAGTGTGGGCACTGCCCAGGTCTGTGCCTTGTTTGCCAACTAAAGTCAGGGTCTCTCCAGTATTTTTGATGATGTGTGCGAATGTGTATAATGTTTTGTGGCCTCAGCTGAATGCCTTCTGTGGGGTGAAAGGGGTGGGGGTGTCAGTCATCATGGCCTGGGGCCTGAGAGAATTGACTGAATAAAGGTTTGAGAATACTCCTGCTTTTGGACTCTTTTTCATGGGCCCACAGCCACAGTTGCCCCTCATGCTAGAGACTACCAAGGGTGATGGACAGACTCACAGGGCACCTCTTTTGCCGAGTCACCGTAGGCCCGATTTATAAAGGATATGGGATGCTCTGTCAAGAAAATATACCCAGCCGTTACTCAGCACCCTGGGTCTCAGGTTGTGGCAAGGCCGAGTATCAGCTGCAGCCAGCTTAGGGAAACACACACACCAAGCTCTGGGGAGGTACTGTGGCATGACTCCACCAAATATTTACTGAGCTGCTACTGAGCTGTGGACCAGACACTGTGGCACTGAAGATAGAGCTGTCAACAGTTCTCACTTTGATGGAGCTTGTATTCTGGTGAGTTTTGAAAGAACAGTGAATTTAAAAGACATACTTTAGACCTGGGTCTATGCGACATTTGGTCTGTTAATTTTATTTAGACCCCGTTTCTTCACATGTGACGCTGGCTATCAAAAAGACACAGTTGTGGCAATAGAATAAGGCCAGGTGGGCACTCTGTGGCATGGCAAAACCATTCTTTGGTACACCTGGCCTGGCTCTGGGGAGACCTGGTGGTTGGGCCGGTCAGCTGGGCCCGAATTCCGGGAACTGGAGCGTAGGGGCACCGCACACTCGAGAGCTCCAGATCTCTGGGTGGGACCTACCGCCGCTGGCGAGAGCGTGTCCTGCCGGTACCTGGCGTCTCGCAGAGCATGCTGGGATGCGCAGCGTCTTAGGGCCGCCATTGGTCTCGTTTCGCGGACCGACGAGAGAGGCAGCCAATCAGAGGGAGCACCGCTCGGGATGTGCGGAAGCGGAAGTGAGGTTTCCGTGGAGACGGCCGAGCCTGGGGAAGGCGGCGGCGGTGGCGGCAGCGACGGCGACGGTGGCACCTGCGAGCGGAGGCCGAGACAGGGCATGGCGGCGCTGTCGGCTCTGTGAGGGCGGAGCGGCCGTGGGGCCCGCCATGCGCCGGCGGCCCTGACATGGGCGCCAGCGGCTCCAAAACTCGGGGGCTGTGGCCCTTCGCCTCAGCGGCGGGGGGCAGTGGCTCGGAGGCGCCCGGCGCGGTGGGTGCTGATCAAGCTTTGGTGCGGCCGCGAGGCCGAGCTGTGCCCCCCTTCGTTTTCACGCGTCGTGGGTAAGTGCACGGGCCCCGCCAGCGGTGGACAGGAGGGCGCCGGCACCATTGGGAACTCCCGTCGCCTCACGCCCTACACCCGGGTCAGGACGATTCCCTATTTTAAGCCCTTATTGGAGCAAGAGATGGGGAAAGCTGGGCTTTCGGCTTCTGGTCTTCCTAGGGGAAGAACGGACCTGAGGCTTGTTCTTGGGGTTGAGGCACGCAGGTTTCTCTTCACTCAGTAAAGCCAAAATAAAGCCTCCTCGAGACCTCGGGCCTCTTTCATCCCATCGATTCCAATCTGCAGTCCCAAGGCTCCTAGCCCCACCCCCTCACCCCCATTCTTCCGAGGGGAGAATGACCCTCTGTTGTGGCTCCTCCCTTTTCCCACAGTGATAGGGCTGGACTTTTGAGGGTAGTATCCGGGAAAGCAGGGGTGGGCCTGGGTGAAGAAAGACCCTTACCTGGGTATGTTCTCCAGACTTGGAGCACTGACCTCCCGCAGAGGCCCAGACAGGAGCACCAGATTGGCCTGGCCTTAGTGGGCTTCTGGGGGAGGACACTCAGGTGATGCTGGAGATTTGAGTAGATACCAGGGAGATCCAACAGTGGCAGTTTGGCTGTACCAACCGCCTCCTGCCTTATAGGCTCCCTCCTAGCTTGGGCATCTGCTGTCTCAGGCTTTGGCACTGGACCAGCATGGCACTATGGAATAAGATCAAGATGTCCAGGCCATCACCCTGTCCAGTCTAGAGGTCCTTTACCATACCGAGTGAAGGCAAGTTCAGTGGGCTGCCCTTGCTGAACAAACCAGGGGTAAGAATTGGCCTTGGCTGCCTGCACAGTGCTCTGGTGTGGTCTCTCTTTTGAGGTCTGATAGAGTAGCGTTGGCCACCACTCCACTCCCCGCTGCCTTCTAGTTGATCCCAGTCCCAGCAAGGGGTTCTGCAGGCACATTAGCCTCCCTTCCTTCCACCAAAGTTGTTCCTGCCCACTTGGGTGTGGGCACACTTCCCTGTGGTCTGTGGTATTTGCCATGACTAGATGTGGGGCTCCAGCCCACTAACTCTGTTCACCTGTCCCTCTACACAGCTCCATGTTCTATGATGAAGATGGGGATCTGGCTCACGAGTTCTATGAAGAGACAATCGTCACCAAGAATGGGCAGAAGCGGGCGAAGCTGAGGCGGGTGCATAAGAACCTTATTCCTCAGGTGAGGGGCTGGGCAGTGGTCACAAATCCTACATTGAGTGTGTGAAGGTAGGGTCTGCCTTCATGATGGGGACCTTTGTGGGAGGAGCTGGGAGGAACAGGAAGACTTACTGTAGTAGGGGGCCTGAGTTAGCCCTCACTACTTTCTGTTTCCATGGCAGGGCATCGTGAAGCTGGATACCCCCCGCATCCATGTGGATTTCCCTGTGATCCTCTATGAAATGTGAGCCTGGAGGGTGGCAGGCACAAGCGCCTCCTGCCCCAGCAAGAAATTCCCGGGCTCAAGGTGTGGCTTCCCTTGAGGACCTCAGGCTGGGGCCACAACCCTGAATAAACTCCGTTGGCCTGGAACCTTCAGCTGTGAGCAGGGCAGTTCTTCAGTGTTGGTGTGTGTGTATGGACAAGAAGCAAGACAGGACTACTCTGGTCAGGAATGCCTAGTTCTTGTGCCCTTGCCTGGCCTGCTTTCTTCCAAGCTTGCCTGAGGCCCAGGCCTGTTTGAGGCCATAGCACTTTACAAGTAAGGTCTGCCTTCTTCCAGCCCCTGGGCTGTGGGGGCTATACACAAATGGGAACTTCCATTCCTCCGCTTCCCTTGTCCCCTTGTTGGAGCATTTCAGCCGTTTGCTACCTCGATTCTTCCTGTGTTGGACAGAGGCTGGGGGCAGCACCAGCCTGATGCTTTCTGCCTACTTGCCCATCTGTTCCTACTCCCAGATGGATGAACACTTTGCTGGCAGTTGATAGTAGAGGGGACTGATGTGGGAGACTTCTCCTTCCACCCAGGGCTGGGCTGACCTCTCCCACTGCAACTGATTGTTGCACTGGTCCCCCAGTTAAGAGGGTGCAGGCCAGGTCAGGAAGGGGCGTGGATGCCTGTGCCTAAGGGGAGTTGCCCCAACCTACCTACTCTGTCTAATCCCCCTTGCCTTTGCACCAGCCCTCCCCTTCAGAGGTGATCATCCACAACCCTGTGATAATGGACAGCACCCCAGGGTGGTGCCAGTAGCTCTGAGGCACCCATCAACTCTCACCTGTAGTATCCCCACCCCTTCAGGATCAGTCAACGGAAAGTACTGGAGCCCCTGCCTTTTGTGCCCTAAGTAGGGACAGAAAGGAGGACACAACAATAAAAAGAAGACTTAAAATGTGAAGGTTTGTAAATAGTCCATGATGTTGTTGGGGCAGAGTCTGATTTCTATACAAAGATGGTTTTTTTTTTTTTAATTACTGTGCAAGATGTGTGCTTCTAGAGTGTGGGAAAATGGCTAGGGGACAGTGGTCCCCAGCCTAGGAAGGCTGCTGTGTTATTTGTTCAATTTCAATAAAAGTATTTGTAGATCCTGCACACGAGTGAAATCTTGTGGGGCTGAGCCCAGCCTGCAGCCAGCAGGTGGCAGTGTGTGCACACGGACCTTGCTGCAGGATGGGGATGGGTAGGGGTGGGGCTCAGAATGGAGGCCCATTGTGTTCAGTGTGGTGGGGGGACCCTTGGAATTGGGAGGCCTTGGGAGGTCTCACTAGGAATTGGCCCCACCTGCCTGACCTGAGGTAAAGGTATGGCCCCAGGTAGGTCTGGAATAGCTGCTTTGCAGCCAGCAGTGCCAGCGACCGTGAGTGAGGTCATTGCCTGAGCCCTATGGACCCCCAAGGCTCAGCCTTAGGTAGATAGCAGTTTGATCGGTGCCACCATGCCCTCAGCCTATTTCCAGGCTGTGCAGCCCAAACCCACCTGCCTCTTCCCAGTCCTACCTGTGGACACCAACCAAGGAAAGTGGAATCAGGATTCCTGTTCAGCAGGCAAGGCTGAGCCCCCCAGTACCCCATACTGCCTCTGCTCCCTGCTGCCTAGTCTGCTGACCTGCACCCCATCCCCTGTGGACATTTTTCCCTACACTTCTCAGGGGCTGGTATGAGGCACAGTCTCTGCTAGGCCTTGCTCTTGGCCAACAGCCCAACTCCCAGTCAGGGAGGGAATAGTTAGAGGACACAAGCTGCTGGGTGAGGAGAGTTGGCCTGCCTCCAAGTCTGAGGCAGGATCACCCTGTACAGCCTGGACTTCCAGTAGCATGGGGCACCTTTCTATTCCCCTCACAAGATGCCAGGTATAAGGACCCATCATCCTCCACTTACCCCCCTCCCCAAAACTAGCTGCCCTGTGGCTGTGGCTCTTACATTCCAGATGTCATTCCATCTCCCACTACCACTGTCCCAGCATTGGGGAACTCCCTGTGCTGTGCCTGCCCCAGCTGACCCTGAAGCTGGAAAACAATGGGGGTCAGGCAGTGCTTCCCCACTCCCTCCCAAGGGCTGTGTTCACTTCCTTCCTGCTGGCTGCCTGAGGAAGTGTCCCTGCCCTGGGACAGTCTGGTCTGGCCTTCATTCCCCCAGGAGCCCCCACCCCTGGAGCCTCCAAGGTGTCCATGCAGGGGTACAGGAACACTCCACCCTCCATGCCCAGGGCAAGATATCAAGCTAGCTGCCCACCTCCCGCAGTCCCCCTCCTCCTGTCTCACACAGCCTGTTAGAGAGGCCCTGGGCATCTGGAGGTGGGCCAGTGGTGTACTGGAGGTAAGAGGGATCTCAGGGTGATTTGAGGGTGTACTGCTACGTCTGCACCTCTGAAGGGGTCTGCTGGGACCCTACTGCAGCCTGCCTTGGGGCCAGCAGCATTATGGGCCCCTCTTTCTGCAGGACCACACTATCTTTCTTTCCTCACCCATCTTGTAAGGAGTCCCCTGCTCTGTAGCAGACTCAGTGAAAACCTCCCAGGAATGGTCTTCAGGAAAGTCCTCTGCAGAGCTCTCCTGCCCTCTCCTTCCAGGCACACATGTCAACACAACTGTCCACTTGAGCACACTTGGGATGCTTCTGCTCTTGGTGGGGGAAAAAAAACATGGACTCAGCTTCTCCAAGTCCCCTTTCCCAGACCCCCACCCGGGGTGGTTCTCTTACTCTTTGGCACCAGTTCTGAGCCACTATCAGCTGAGCATTCCCGGAGTAGTCTGATTCCCGGAGTAGTCTGATTCCCAAAAGCACCACATCACTGGGTTCCCTCTGAGCACACTCTCCTAGATTTGAGCATGGGCCCAACCCAAGGGAAGGCCGGAGAGAAGAGGCATCCCCAGTGTTGGTGTGCGGGGAGGCCAGCATCTAAGCCTGCCCCCTCTCCTCTCACCTGGTGAAGTTGGTGGGGCCAGTGACCAGTCAGGGCAAGGTGGGGATGGCAGCCAGCCAGCCAGCCAGCCCCAGATGCCCGAAGGAAACAGTGCCTGTTCCTGGCCCTTTCCTCTCGGAGGGGCAGCAGGAAGTGAGGAGAAAGGACTGGGGTGGGAGGCGGGAACGGGTGGGAGGGGGATGGAGTTTATCAAGTCGCCGGCGGGCTGCCGGGAGGACAGCAGCTGGTGTCAGTGGCCCGGCGGGAGAGGTTCACCAAGGGAGGAAGGAGGCTGCTGACCTGCTGGGCCGACTGGCTCCCACACAGGTGAGCCTGGCGCAGACCGATGGTCTGCACCCCGGTAGATGCTCCCCAAGCAGCGCCCCCTTCCTCTCCTCCCTACCCTTCGAAGAGCTGAGCCCCACACGGGGGAGCGGATCTAAGAAGAGGCGAGAAGAGCTCGCACAGGACTCGCCCCTGCCCAGCTCCATGTCTGCTCCTCGCCGGGAGGGGCGTGAGGGGCTAGCGGGCCCTGGATACCGGACGGCGGCCCCTGAGGAGTCCCTCCAGTCGGCTTGCTCCGCGGCCTGTGTGGCAGCCTCTTCGGAGTTGAGAGGGAGCCCTGGAGGCTCCCACAGGATCCCTCCAGAGATTGGGCAGGAGGGAACGGGAATCCAGGGATTGGCTCGCCCCGAAGCGGGTACAAGGTAGCGGGGCGCCCTCCTGCCTAGCCCCCGCTGGGCCTCCCCGCTGCCAGTCCCGCCGGTCACGCTGCGACCCGCAGACCGGGTTGTCAAGACAACCAGTGCCTCTTGGCCCAAACCCCACTGGGCTGAGGCGGGTGTTTGGCCCCCTCCCCAAGCCTGGCAGCGGAGGGAGAGGGGGCCTGGACCAGAGGGGGCGGGGCATAACTCTCTCCGGAGGCTAAAGGCGAAAGTGTCAGGGTCCCTTTTTCCACTCCGAGGGACCCTAGGACTGGGAGCTAAACTCTGAGGTGCAGAGCCCGATCCGCTGGTACCCCCAGGCAAGGCCGCAGGATCCTACAGCACCTCCTTATGGCTGAACGGGGGAAAGCAACCTCTTTTATCCCTCTCCCTTCCACTGTCCCTTATGCCTGTCCCTTTAAGGGGCTGGCGACGCCGCGGAGTGGGGCGGACTGTACCACCGGCCGCAGACTGCAGGGGGAAAATCTCGGGCTGACGTGCCCTCGCAGCTGCGACGTCTGCACGAAGCCTCATCGAGAGGGGCTTCATGGTCCCATATAGGAAGCCGCCCTTCCGGGCAGAGAGTTTGGAGGCCCTGGAAGCCGAAACCCGGAACTGGGACCTCGGGAGGCCGACATACCCTCCCTCCTGGGTCGCAAGTCTTGCCCAGGGCCCGCCTCCGTGCTGGGTTCTTAAAGGAGCCGGGGGCCAGGGGGCCGAGCCAGCAGAGGCGCCGAGCCGGGGCAGTGCCTGGGAGAGCGGCCGGAGTTTGCTGGGCTGGACTGGGGACGGCGGTGGCGGCGATGGCCATGGAGTGGGTCCCGGCTACGCCCCGCGCGAGGTGAGGGCGGGTAATGCAGGACTAGGGGGCTTTGTCCCTGCGGACTGGGCTCTGAACCCCTCCCGGGGGGTGCGCCCAGAGGAACGACCCAGGGACCCCACCCCCACCAGGCTGGGCTCAGGCCCCACGTGCGGGGCGGGGGCGGGGTCCCGCACAAAGGCCTAGAGGAGTGGGCTCTGCCCGGGACTACCCTGGCAGGGGGACGCGCGCACTCCCGCGGCGTCGGCGGTGGAAAGGGCCGGTTGGCCGGAGCCGCCGTGGGAGGTTCACCGCCCCTTTGTCGCCGCGGGGCCTCCACTGATCTCGGGAGAGAGTCTGCAAACGAGACAAAATCTTGACAGCTTCACTCTTCTGCCTGGCGGGTCCTACACAGATAACAACAGCTCCGAGGCATGTGCCTTCCAGTTTCTGAGGCTTTGCATGAGCTGTGCCCTGCCTTACCTGAGTGTTAGCATTTTTCTAGACCAAGAGTTCTTCACGGGGTGCAGGGTGGGCCTCAGGGGTTCAGGGCCCACAGAACCGTGTGCTGGGTGTATGTGAGTCTCTCGGCAGTGGGCCTATAGCCCAATTCGTCCATTCTCAGAAAGGTCACATATCTGAGAGGCCCCTACCCAACCATAAACTACCTGCTCCAAGGAGCTGGATGCTCCTAGCAGTCTTCAGGATGTCTTGGTTTTAGCCACGTATGGTCGGAATAGCCGTGGGCATAGTGCCCATGCAGAGTGGGTTTTGGAAGTGCGGATTGGCTTGTGGTAGGTACCTCCAGGATTCTCTAGTGAGATTTGTTCTTTGTTTTCCCCCAACCTTCCCCCAGTTCCTGAACTGGTGCCAGACAGGTGACACCATCTTCCTGCAGCCTCCAGCATGCAGGCAGGCCCGAGCCCCTCCGTCACACTGGCCCTGATGCTGGCGGTGGCATGGGCCACAGAGCTCAAGCCGACAGCGCCTCCCATCTTCACAGGCCGGCCCTTCGTGGTAGCATGGGATGTGCCCACACAGGACTGCGGCCCACGCCACAAGGTGCCACTGGACCTGAAGGTGTTCGATGTGCAGGCCTCACCTAATGAGGGTTGGGTGAACCAGAACATTACCATCTTCTACTACGATCGGCTGGGCCTATATCCGCGCTTTGATTCAGAGGGGCGGTCTGTTCATGGTGGCCTGCCACAAAATGGCAGCCTCCCAGCACACCTGAAGACACTGAAGGCACATGTGGTTCACTACATTCGCACACAGGAGCCTGCTGGGCTGGCAATCATTGACTGGGAGGACTGGCGGCCTGTGTGGGTACGCAACTGGCAGGACAAGGATGTGTACCGCCAGTTGTCACGCCAGGTGGTGGCCAACCGCCACCCCGACTGGCCACAGGACTGCGTGAGCAAGCAGGCACAATACGAGTTTGAGTATGCTGCACGGCAGTTCATGCTGGAGACACTGCGGTGGGTCAAAGCAGTGCGTCCCCGGCACCTCTGGGGCTTCTACCTCTTCCCTGACTGCTACAACCATGATTATGTGCAGAACTGGGCCACCTACACGGGTCGCTGCCCTGATGTTGAGGTTGCCCGCAATGACCAGCTGGCCTGGCTGTGGGCTGAGAGCACGGCCCTCTTTCCCTCTGTCTACCTAGATGAAATACTTGCCTCCTCTGCCCATGGCCGCAAGTTTGTCAGCTTTCGTGTACAAGAGGCTCTTCGCGTGGCTCACACCCACCATGCCAACCATGCACTCCCTGTCTATGTCTTCACGCGGCCCACCTATAGCCGTGGGCTCACAGGGCTCAGTGAGGTACGTGCCTCAAAGGACCCCACCTTCTTCCTTCTCCTTTGAGGAACCACTAGCAGGTTTGGGCTACCAGGCTTGTAGTTTAGTGACTACTTCACATCCCCTTGCCTCATCCTCTCTGCAGCCTCGTGAAAGGATAGCTGTATTATCACCATCTTGCAGATGAGAAAACTAAGACCCAGAGATGCTGAGAAATTTACCCAAATCTTCCCAGCAAATCCAGAGCAAAGCAGGGACATGGGCCCAGGCATTCTGACTTTGGAGTCCATCAGATGGATACCCTAGGCTCAAGTGTGCCCTAGGCTTGGGAAACTGAGGCCAAAATGGGGATGGAAACAAGCTTATAAACGCTTAAGGAGAAAATGAAGCAGATGAACCCTTGCTGGGAGGGTGAGAAATGATGACCACCAGCAAAGAGAGGCCAGCAGGTTAGAATAGGCTGGGGCCTGCCCACCCTGTCTGTTCTTTTCGCCTTGGGTCTCAGTCTCCCTCAGTGACTATCCCCTTCCCACACAGATGGACCTCATCTCCACCATTGGCGAAAGCGCGGCCCTGGGTGCAGCCGGCGTCATCCTCTGGGGTGACGCAGGGTATACCACGAGCACGGTAAGAGCTGAGTCTACAGGAACAGGCAGAGAATGGACCTTTGGCTCCCAACCTCAGGGTGGCCAAAACCAGTCTAGCCCCCTTGTCTCTTTCCCACCTGAGACGTCCCTGGTCCCAGCAGAGAAAGAAGGTACCCCCACCCTGCTCCCAGGAAAGGGGAAACTGTGTTCTGAACAGCTGTTGAATTCCACCCTTCCCCGCCTGCCCAGCTGGGCTTCAGTCTCTGCCCCCACCCTCTCCCCGCAAGAACAGGAACTGAGGATTCAGGCATGCACCGTGCATGTATGTATGTGTGCACACACACGGGTTGATAAGAGAAGGTTCAGTCACCGTAGCGTGGACACAGTTTCCTGTGGGCTGGGGCAGCTGACCCCTGACCCTTGATTCCTGGCCTCTGCCCCCAGAATACCTGCCGGTACCTCAAGAATTACCTGACGCAGCTGCTGGTCCCTTATGTGGTCAACGTGTCCTGGGCTGCCCAGTATTGCAGCTCGGCCCAGTGTCATGGCCATGGACGTTGTGTGCGCCGTGACCCCAGTGCCAATGCCTTCCTGCACCTCAGCACCAGCAGCTTCCGCCTAGTGCCTGGCCATGGACCTGGTGAGCCCCAGCTACGACCCGAGGGGGAGCTCAGCAGGGCCGACCTTGACCACTTGCAGACACACTTTCGCTGCCAGTGCTACTTGGGTTGGGGTGGTGAGCAATGCCAGTGGGACCATGGGAAGGCAGCTGGGGGTGCCAGCCAGGCCTGGGCTGGGCCCCACCTCCCCAGCCTGCTGGCTCTGACAGCCCTGCCCCTCACCTGGACCTTGTAGGGGTCTCCCACCCAGCTGCCAGGCAAGCTGGCCTCTGCCACAAGGGCTCTGCTGGGCATGTAGGAGCCTGTAGGAGTAGGCGAATGAGTCCGGAGGGGGCAGAGCCCCCAGGATGCCCAGCAAGGCATCCATACCAGCTCTCACCACCCCACCTCTGTTCTAAGGGGGAGGGGCAGTCTCCTGGGAGGCCCCATCTCTCCCTGCTGGGGGGGTGGGGAAGGGGGACATAACCAGATAGGGGAGGGCCTGACCCTACTCCCCGGCCCTTGACTAGTTTATTGTTATTATTTTGGGGTCTCTTTTGTAAATTAAATATAAAACAAATGCTTCTGTGCTTGAACTTTCTGCACCTGGGCCAGGGTATGGGAGGGAGATTCCAGGGTCTCCCGAGAGGTTTGAGCTCAGCTTTGTCTGTTCCTGTGAATCCTGTTCTGGGGACTTCTCATCTATAAAATGCATTTGCTGGGACCTGAGTCTGTGGACCCACAGCTGCCTACTCTGCCACTGTCCTACTGGGGCAGGGGCCACTGGGAGTGAAGGGACCCACATTCTATCGCAGCACCAAGGGCCTTGTTTATTCCATATTGATTGGCAAGGGCTAGGGCCAAACCTTGTGTGAGAGACCTGTACCCTCAGCTGGGCTTGTGCGGGCTCCCCCGCCTTGCCTCGCCCACCCAGGGAGAAGGGGGAAGTGGATGTTTGATCTTCCCTGGCTGGGCAGGTAGCCAGCCACCCCTCCCTGCTGTTCCCACAGGCTAGAGTCTCTCCTCCACTCCCCTCTCCGGAGAGCTAGAGCAGTGGACTCCAACCGCACATACCATACCTCTTCCTGCCTGGGTCGGGGAGGAGGAGCAGGCAGGGGCTTGGGATCTGAATCCTGAAGTTCAGTCCCCATCCCACTTTAGAGATACATTCTAGGACTGGGGGGCCATCCTCAGCCTGGGAGCAGAGGCATCCTCAAAGGTCAGCTCTGTCCTGACAATGAGAGGGCATGGCTAGTGCCAGGTTGTCCTATGGGGAAGAAATAGCAGCTGGAGCAGTCAGACCAGCTCTGATCTGTGTCACCACACCCACCTCTGACAGGAGTTACTCTGGGTAGGTCCCTGCCCCTCCCCTCAGCCATCAAACCCACACCCAGTTCCCCTTCTGAGTCAGAGATGACTCACCTGTGGGCACTGGCTAGCCCAGCTGCTTGGGGCTCGGGGAGATAACTTCCTACATCTTGTTTTGGAAGGTGAAGGGGAGAGGCACACTAGAAGCTAGAAGTGAAGACTGAGTCAGGTGCCGGGCAATAGAGGGTGCTCCCGAGAAGCACACAGGTGAGGGATGGTGTGGTCCAGAAGCAGAGCCTTGGAGGAGCAACCAGGCCAGGTGGAGGTCAGTCAGGTGGTAAAGTTATCCCTCATCCCTCTGGCTGTCTGTCGGTGGGCAGAGAATGGAGGGGGGGGCTGGGTGATAGGACTGGGAGGGCAATGAGGTAAATTCACATGGTGGGGGAGGAGGCAGAGGGGTGCTCAAGTGCACATGGCCCTGGTTGGGAGAGGCTGGGCTGGAGAGAGAAGATAAGGTTGTGAGATGGAGGAGCCCAGCAGAGGGAGGGCAAGAAAGGAGGAGCTGTCACCTATCTCCCGAACACCTGTGACTTCTCCCTACTCCTACCCAGCTGTGATTCTTTGCACCTGTCACCTGCCCCACCCGTTCTTATAATCTCCCACACACACGAGTGACTCAGACATACCTGTGCCTTTCCTACACAGCTGTGACTTCCCAGCACACACCTGTGATTTCATATATACACAGGTGTGACTCTCCACAGTTGTGATCGGACCCATACAACTGCTGTTACCTTTCCCAAACATCTGTGAGTGCCCCACAACTGTGACCTGCACCTACCCAGGTGTGGTGAACACACCATTTTCCTAGGAGGTATCTGCAAGACAGCCTCGGGAAAGAGTACAACTCAGGGACAGCCAGAGCTGTCCTGTGAGTGAGGTGGGGGAAGGTGCAGGCAAGGTGACCCAGGCCCTCCAGTATGCACAGCCAGAGAGAGCAGGCAGGGCTGGACCCTCAAGCTGGACTACTGATCCCAGGCACACCACTTGCACCAATCTGGCCAGACCAGCCTGCAAGAGCAGGCTGCTGGGCAGGGCCCTGGAATGGGGGAGGGCTTTGGGAAGGTATCCTCAGTCTCTTCCTGCTGCCTGCCATTAGAGCTTCTCCCTTGGACTGAGGCCAGCTGGAGACACTGGCCTGCTGGTTGCTGGTTGCCTGTGTTGTGTCAACTGCTGCACTAGTTTTCTGGGGGCATCAAGAGGTAGCATAGCACCTCGGGGAGGGGGGTTAGGAGCTGCCTTGATGCTCTCCTGTCCCTTCAGCCTTCAGGAGTTGTGCCGAGTTTTCTGGGCCTACATGGTCATTACTCTAAGACCCTGCTTCCTGAACAGGATCAGCAGCCATTGTTCAGGCCGTGGCCACGGTGCCCACAGCCACCAGTACCCTGGGGCCATCTCTCCCTCAACTCTTTCAGCTTCTCCATTTCAGCTGGCCTGTCCCTGGAGGCCCAACCCCAGATAGTAGACAACTATGAATGTCATTTCTGCAGCAGCCACCAGGCCAGGGTGCTCACTGACTCAGACTCTGCTGCAGACCCAGGCAGCACTTTCTCCCTTGGGAGGGGACATGGTTTTTCCTTCACTCTACCCTGGCAGGCAAGCCTGGGCCTGGGCATCTGGCAGGTCTCAATGATCAACTTCTGAATCCGAATAAGTGAAACCACCAATGAATGAACAAGCACATGGTCACTGATAAACCCGCAGCATACTCATGGTCACACAAACACAGGGTCTCAGGGTCAAAGACAACAGGGCCTCACACACACCCAGTCCCAGGCACTAGCTCCTACACTCACATACACGCACCACTGGAGTTTGTGCAGAGGCCGAGATGGTCACTAACTAGGGCTTCACAAAGACACTGTGACCCTGACCCAGCATGTTTACGAGTGATGACAGAGCCCTGACTTCACAGTCTTTCAGAAATAGGTCTCAAGAGCAGGGCTGACCCTCTAGGCAGCAGGCACAGAGCCTGAGGCCTACAGTACTTATCCCACAAAAATGTCTTAATTTTTTTTAATCTGAAGAAAATAATAATGAGTATATAATAATGAACCCAGCCTGGATTGTATATGTTTATACCCACATAGTTGTAAAATACATTCTTAAATATATTTTTAAGGAGGAAGGGGCCCACAAAGGCAAAAGTGCCCAGGGCCCAGGAATGTTGTAATGTGGCAGTGCCTGAAAGTACACAACCCCTAGGCACCCAGACTAGAGGACCCAAAGAGGCCTCTGCCCAGCTAGGTTGGCCACCCAGGCTGCCACCCTCCCTAACCGCCCCCTGCCCTCCCAGTAAATCCACAAAGCCCTTCCCTAGTGTTGACAGGGTGGGAGGGGCTACTTCCCCCCCTACTCCCACCGAAGGCACTTTGCTGGGGGGTGCGGAGGTGACTGCTGCCTGGCAAGGCCTCCCAATCCAGGGCCTGCCCCTTGGCCCGCCCCCAGACTGGGTGGGGTCACCCCCTACAAAAGCTCAGAGTTTCCAGCAGCAGCTTCCTCTGAAAATTTCTGGTGCAGCTGCGACCAGAGTTGAGGAACAACGGAATCTGGCTGGGCCCTGCCTATGCCCCCACCCTGGGGCTCAGGAAGCTTAGAGATGAAGCCTTTCAGCCCTGAGGTCAGCAGGGACAAATGGGCAGACTGGCGGGTATATAGAAGGGCGGGGCTAACCTGTCCTTGGTCACTAAGCATCCCCTCCTCAAATGGATGGCCAGGATTCTGGGGGGAAAGGAGAGGAAAGGCCCTCATCAGCAGGTCAGCCTAAGGGCCAAGGGCCTGGCTCTTGGTGTTTTTCCCAGAACAGAAGTCACAGCCTTCGTAGCCCTTGGGGGAAGTGGGGGAGGGTGGGCAGTTTGAGGCCAGGCTAAGGCCCGTGAGATTGAGGGCAGGGGCCTGGCCCATGAGGCAACTCAGATGTGGCCTTCAATGGCAGGGCTACCCTCCCTGCCTCTCCTCTGCCTTCTGACCTTTGTGAGGTCAGTGTTTGCCTGAAACCAGAGCAGGGGCAGTTTAATGAGCAAGGGGCTTGGTCTGCCTGCCCTAAGCTGGGTTAAAGAGTGTTTGAGGCCTGCTCTCAGCTCTGCCTCCCTTGAACAGGTTCCAAAAGACCCATCCTGTGCCATGGCAGCCCACCTGCTGCCCTTTTGTGCTCTCTTCCTGACCTTGCTGGGCATGGCCCAAGGCTCCAGGGGACCTGTGGTACCCAACAAGCCCTTCGCCACCATCTGGAATGCAAACACCCAGGGGTGCCTGGAGAGACACGGTGTGGATGTGGACGTCAGTGTCTTTGATGTAGTGGTCAACCCAGGGCAGACCTTTCGCGGCCCTGACATGACCATTTTCTACAGCTCCCAGCTGGGCACATACCCCTACTACACACCCACGGGGGAGCCTATCTTTGGCGGCCTGCCCCAGAATGCCAGCCTGGACACGCACCTGGCCCAAACACACCAGGACATCCTGGCTGCCGTGCCTGCACCTGACTTCTCAGGGCTGGCAGTTATTGACTGGGAGGCATGGCGCCCGCGCTGGGCCTTTAACTGGGATGCCAAAGACATTTACCGGAAGCGCTCACGGGAGCTGGTACAGGCGCAGCACCCTGACTGGCCATCTTCTTGGGTGGAGGCAACGGCCCAGGACCAGTTCCAGAGGGCCGCGCAGGCCTGGATGGCAGGCACCCTCCAGCTGGGGTGGGCACTGCGGCCTCGTGGCCTTTGGGGCTTCTATGGCTTCCCTGACTGCTACAACCATGACTTTCTAAGCCCCAACTACACAGGCCAGTGTCCACTGGGCATACGTGCCCAGAATGACCAGCTGGGATGGCTATGGGGCCGGAGCCGTGCTCTCTACCCCAGCATCTACCTGCCCGTAGCACTGGAGGGCACAAGGAAGGCACAGATGTATGTGCGGCACCGTGTGGGTGAGGCTTTCCGTGTGGCCATGAGTGCTGGAGACACTGACCTGCCAGTGCTGCCCTATGCCCAGATCGTCTACAACATGACAAACCGCTTCCTGCCCCTGGTAAGTCACTTTCTGTGACCCTGCCTACCTTGTGAGTTTGCTCTGTCAGGCATTGAGCCCAGTGACTCAGGCCACACAGTCTTGGGGCACTTTATCCATTCCCTCACACGTTCACTGAGCCTCTGTGCCAACCTGTGTGCTAGACACTGGTGATTATGCATGTCTTAGAAAGCTGAGTCCCTGCCAGTGTGGCACTTACAGACTAGAGGGGGCCAGCTTGCCTCTGGCCACCAGAGCAACCCCAGATGGAGGGTTAGAGAGCTATTTGTCCCATCCAGTGGTGTTCCATCAACGTGCTGTGGGGAGGGAAGGAGGGAGGCCCCACAGAGCTGTGCTGTCCACTTTCCTAGGATGAGCTGGAGCACAGCCTGGGAGAGAGTGCAGCCCAGGGAGCAGCAGGAGTGGTGTTGTGGGTGAGCTGGGAGAACACACGAACCAAGGTGAGTTCAGGATGGGGCAGGGGGTAAGGGGTGGGGTGGGGCCTCCAGGCTGGCTGGGGAGACCCTGCCTTTTCCATCTCTGCAACCCTGGCAGGCCAGCGAGTAAGTGACTCAGTGCCCCAGGTAGGCATGTGCATGACTGCAATGTCCCTGACAGTCCCTCTTCTCTCCCAGGAATCATGCCAGGCCATCAAGGAGTACGTGGATGCCACGCTGGGGCCCTTCATCCTGAATGTGACCAGCGGGGCTCTGCTTTGCAGTCAGGCCCTGTGCTCGGACCATGGCCGCTGTGTCCGCCGCCCCAGCTACCCTGAGGCCCTCCTCATCCTCAACCCCACCAGTTTCTCTATCCAGGTCACACCCGGTGGTGGGCCTCTGACCCTTCGAGGTGCCCTGTCACTCGAGGATAGGGCTCAGATGGCTGTGGAGTTCAAATGTCACTGTTACCGTGGCTGGCGGGGAGTGTGGTGTGAGCAGCAGGGCATGTGGTGACTGGTCACCTATGAGAACACACACCTTGAGCATCTAATAATGCACTCTGGGCCTGGCCACAGCTTTCCAAGTACAGGCACAGTCACACAAGTCATGGTCACAGTCGGGCGTGCACTCAGTCATCACCATGGACATCTGCCCAGCACATGCACGCTTGCCCGCCCAGGAGTGTCACATAAGGAGTTAAAGCCATGGGCAGACACCATCCACTCATGTCCACAGGTGCCCCCCAGCAGGGTAATAGCTAATTCCTCCAGAGACATGGAGCCAGACTTTAAACTGCAGCCATCATAGAAGCTGACGTTCGCCGAGCATTTAAAGTAGACGAGCTCATTTAATCCTTCCAACACTATTAGGAAATTGAGGTACACACAGGAAGGGTAAGCACTTTGTCCAAAATCGCAGTCAGGAGGAGAAGCAGAAATTCGAACCCAGGCTGTCTAGTTACAGAGGTGGAGCCCTTGAGCTCCTACAGTGTGTTGATGGTGACCAGCCCTGCACAAGTCCTGAACGCATTCAGAGACACTAGCCCCGCACAGCCCTGCAAATAAAGAAGGCATGAATCTTCCTTTGAGGGCTGTTTATTGAGAGCCTAAAATGTGCAGGCCCCGGGATCTACAGGGCATGGGAGAGACCAGGCTGACTCGGTTAGCCCTCTGTACGAGGGCGGCTGATTCCGAGGGCGGGGCCCAAATCTCAGGAGGAAACTTCACCTGAGGGTTGTCCTGCTGGGAATGGGCTGGGGCGCGGAGGAGAGAAAGGGGGCGGGACCTGTCTGAGCCTGGGGCGGGGCGAGGCGGAGGCGGAGCCAGCTGGAAAAGGGGCGAGCGCCCGGCAGAGGATGTGACGCGCTGGGCTGGGACGCGGCCGCGGCGGAGCTGAAGAGAGGCGGGCCCTAAACTGCGGCGGGCGGATCCAGAGACGGGACCCGTCGGGGGAGGAGGGCGGGGCGGGGCGGGGCGGAGGCGGAGCCAGGGCACAGGCTGAGTCTGCGCCGGGGCAGAGTTATGACGCGCCGAACCGGGGGCGGGGCCTAAGGGGTGTCGCGCGAGGCCGGGTTCGGGACCCGGCCGCTGGGGGACACCCTGAGGAGCTGGTCGTGAGCTGCGGGCCGCTACGGCTGCAGTGTGCCCGCCGGACTGCTGAGGACCAGAGCGAACGGACAGAGGAGTCCGAGCCAGAGCGAGATCCCGAGCCGCGCAGAGCCCGGACGCGGAGCATCCCGGAGCCCGGCGTCAACATGTCAGTACCGCTCCCTCCCCACGCGCGACGTACCTGCCCTCGCGGTTGGCGGCGCTTTCCCTGCGAACCGCATGTGCGGTCCCCAAGTGGCCGTGCTGCCCCGCACGCCCTCCCTGCGTCTGTTGTTACCTCCTAGCGTATGCAGGGCCACACCCACCTACAGAGTCAAACTCCCGAAGCCCCCACCCCCTAGAAACTCCACGGTCCGTGACCCATTAGGAGGGAGGGAGAAACCGAGGCACCGGAGAGGTGCAGTTCCCCTCTGAGCACCGCCCAGCCCATAGGAGGAGGAGTCTGCACTGAAGGGGTTAAGCCCACGGGGAAGTCTGGGGCTCCCGCCTAGAGGCGGATCCTGGGGGCTTCCTCTCTCCTGACCAAGGGGTGCAACGCTGCTGTGGAAGAGGCTGGTGCAGGTAAGGGGCCTACACTTCTGTGAGGAGAGGGGGCTGCCTGTTACTGATCAGCATTTAATTGGCCTCAACTTCAGGGGCCTCCCCTGGGGAAGTGGGGGAGGGGAGCCAAGACACCCCTTCTGAAGCAGGTGAGTATTGAGGTGGGGCGCAGTTGTCCCCAGTTCCCAGAAGTCCGACAGCAGAGACTCCTGCCAGCAGGACCTGGGGCAGAGTGGGCAAGCAGTGGGGTCTGGGCACAGGAGGTCTGGACGCCCAGCTCAGCAGCCGTTGGACACCCCTGTGGGTATGGGAAGGAAGCTGTGGCCCTTATCTAGGGTAGCTACGAAACTCAGGCTAGTGGGGAACCAGGCCTGCAGGGGCCTCACTGCTGGGTGATGTGGGCCAGGCCTTGTGCTGGTTCTGGGGCCAGGGCACCGTCTGGGGGGACTGTTGGGCCCATGCTCAGTGAAAGTGCAGTGAAATGGGCAGAGTTGGGGAAGGGGCCATAGACTCTGTGCCCCAGCAGGGAAGGCTGTCCTAAGAGGGGAAAGCTGAGCCTGTGGATGGGTTAGTGGGGCCCCAGGATTGGCTAAGCAGTGGACATTGCCCACGTGGTTGAAAACGCTAGGAGCTGGAGGAGACCTGGGATCTAAGAAGAAGGAAGAGACAGAGGAGTGTCTGGAGGCAGCTGTGTTCCCACTTGAAGGGAGCCTTGGTGGGGTTAAACAGGGAAGTCAGGGGATTGAGTTTGCATGTTCTATCCAATAGCAAGCCTGCCCTGGTGGTGGACTGCTGAAGACAGGATGATCAGCAAGGAGGGTGGGTCAGCTGTCCTGGCACAGTGGAGTTCTGGGAAGGACAAAGCTGTAGCCATAGTAGGCTGGGGCCAGGACTCCTGGGTTCTTCCCTGGCCTTCAGCAGCTCACCATTGCCCTCAGCCTCCATCCCGTGTAGGGCAGGACACCCTGAACCCATCCTCCCTAATCTTCACCTGAGTCAGCCCCCCTAGATATAGGGAGTAGGTTTGCTCTACATCACCTGTGCAATCAGGTGAGCATGAGGACAAGGTACAGCCCACCACTCCCCAGTTCCAGGATGCATGCATGACCCTCCTTGCACTCTTAACACCTCCCTGTCCCAACCCCTGCATGCCTTCCTGGCCCAGCCCAGCATGGGCTGTTGTCCACAGGAGACGCTTTGTGGTCTGAAGAAACACCACTGCCTGGAGACTGTGACCTTAACTCCTAGCCTGGTGCTGAGCCACCTGCAGCCTGGCACATTTAAGCTTGGATCCTACATTCAGGCAAGAGCTGACTCTGAATCCCAGCCTATCCAAGCTGACCCCAAGCACAGACCCTGCATACCAGATGGAGCTGATCCTGAGGCCCAGCCCGTCCGAGCTGACTCTGGATCCTGTATGCTAGCCAGAGTTGACCCTGGATCCCTCACACCAACGAGAGCTGACTCGGAGCCCCAGGCTGGCTGAGCTGACCCCAAGTCCTCCATGCCATCCAGAGATGACCCTCAGTCCTGGTGCAGCTGAGATGATTCCAGATCCTGCACACCAGCCAGAAGAGACCCCAGTCCCCAACCTGGCCGAGCTGACCCTGGAGCCTGTACACTGCAGGCCTGAGCTCCTGGATGCCTGTGCTGACCTCATCAATGAACAGTGGCCCCGCAGCCGTGCCTCCCGCCTACACTCCCTGGGCCAGTCCTCAGACGCCTTCCCTCTCTGCCTGATGCTGTTGAGCCCCCACCCCTCGCCAGAAGCAGCCCCCATTGTGGTGGGCCATGCCCGCCTGTCACGGGTGCTGGACCGGCCCCAGAGTCTCCTGGTGGAGACGGTAGTGGTGGCCCGGGCCTTGAGAGGCCGTGGCTTTGGCCGCCGCCTCATGGAGGGCCTGGAGGTCTTTGCCAAGGCCCGCGGCTTCTGCCGGCTGCACCTCACTACTCAGGATCAGCTGCACTTTTACGCCCACCTGGGCTACCAGCTAAGCGAGCCTGTACAGGGCTTGGTCTTCACCAGTCGAGGGCTGCCCGCCACCCTGCTCAGTGCCTTCCCCAGGGCCTCCTACCCCCAGCCACCCTGCAAGGCCCCCAACCTGACTGCCCAAGCTGCCACAAGAGCCCCCAAAGGGCCCCCACTGCCACCTCCTCCTCCCCTGCCTGAGCTCCTAACTACCCCACCCCCACCCAAAGCAGGCTCCTCTCCACAAAGCCTGCTGGAGACACAATACCGAGACCTGAGGGGCTGTCCCATCTTCTGGATGGAAAAGGACATCTGAGGGCCACCCAGGGAAAGGCACCACCTTTTTGGGTCAATGGATTGCCTAGAACAGTACCAGCCCCTAACCCCTGGAGGTGGCTTTAGCCTGCATGTGTTTTCTGAGTACCAGTGGGGCCAGGAGGTGCCTTCCGGGGCTCTGGCTCAGAGCCATCAGTGTGGCTGAATAAAGGCTTCTCTTGGGTGTGGATGTGATCGTTCATTTGTTGATCCCCACCCTTGCCTCTCAGCCTTGCCTCAGGACCCCTGTCCCTATATGAGCCCCCAGATCCACCTTGGCCCTGGGGCCCTGGTGGAGGGACACCTACCTGCCTTTTGCCTCTCCCACCCTGCTGGGCCCAGGAGACAAAAAGCAGGGTGGCTATTCCCTTCCCCATTCACTCATCACCACTCACCGAGTACCTACTGTGTGTCAGGCTCTGGGCTAGGCACAGGTAACAGGGACAAGACAGATAGGTCTCAACCCAAAAGGACAGACAGGGAGACAGGCATAGAGGCAGGATTTATGCTGGGATGAGGAAGGTAACAGGTTGTGGGAGCCCAGATGCTCTCACTCCACCTGTGGATCCAGGAGGCCTCCCCAGGGAGGTGCTGTTACAGCAGAGATCTCAGTGCTGAGCAGGAATTAGCCAGGCAAGGAGGTGAGGACTGAGTGTTCTTGGGGCAGGGAACAAGATGGGCAAAGGAGAGAAGGGGCCTTCTGAGAGTGCTGGGGTGGAGTGGGGTCCGATGGCACAGTGGTACCATGGCAGAGACGGAGAACACAGGAGGGGAGCTGCCAAGGCTAGCTTGGTGTGTGGTTGCTCTGAGAGGCCTGTGGGACCCCTTGGGGACCATGCTTTCCCCAGCCCCTAAATCCTTTTGGGAATGGGCTGGGGAGCTGCCCTTTCTGTATGGAAGGTGTGGCTATGGCTGTGCTCTCTAAGCTCACACCCCCTCTCTCCTGCAGGTTTCCATCCCTGGGGCATGAGCATGCAGCCAGGCCTGGCCCTGGTGCTGGGGGTGGCCCTGTGCCTGGGGTGTGGCCAGCCCCCTCCGCGGGCCCCTGAACGCCCCTTCTCCGTACTGTGGAATGTGCCCTCAGCACACTGTAAGGACCGCTTTGGCGTGCTCCTGCCACTCAGGGCCCTGGGCATCACAGCCAACCGTGGCCAGCACTTCCAAGGCCAGAATGTCACCATCTTCTACAAGAACCGGCTTGGTCTCTATCCCTACTTTGGGCCCAGGGGCACAGCTCACCATGGGGGCATCCCCCAGGTTGTGCCCCTTGGCCGCCACCTGGCAAGGGCTGCCTGTCAGATCCGCCACAGCCTGCGACCTGACTTTGCTGGCCTGGCAGTGCTGGACTGGGAGGAGTGGTGTCCACTCTGGGCTGGAAACTGGGGCCGCCGTCGGGCCTATCAGGCAGCCTCATGGGCTTGGGCACAGCAAGTGTTCCCCCATCTGGACCCCCAGGAGCAACTCCATCAGGCCCGTGCTGGCTTTGAGCAGGCAGCCCGTGCACTGATGGAGGACACACTGCGGCTGGGCCAGGCACTGCAGCCCCACGGGCTATGGGGCTTCTATCGCTTCCCAGCCTGCGGCAATGGCTGGCATAGCATGGCCTCCAACTACACAGGCCGCTGCCACGCAGCCACCCTTGCCCGCAACACCCAGCTGCACTGGCTCTGGGCTGCCTCCACTGCCCTCTTCCCCAGCATCTACCTACCACCCAGGCTGCCACCTGCCCATCACCAAGCCTTTGTCCGACACCGCCTGGAAGAGGCCTTCCGTGTGGCTCACGCTGGGCACCTGCATCCCCTGCCAGTCCTGGCCTATGCCCGCCTCACATACCGGAATTCTGGGAGGTTCCTGTCCCAGGTGAGTAGAAACTGAGGCCTAGGGGTCTGAATGGGCCCTGTCCAAGGAAGGGCTGAGGACACCTTGCCCCGGATTATCTAGGGGAGGCCGTTCCCTGGGGCATCTGATGAGGGAAGCATGGCTCTGTCCTGGTGAATCTTGTGGGCAAGGCGAGGCCTGGCCTTTGGAGTGGTCTAAAGGGAAACATTCTCTGAGTGTAGGGACCTGAGAGGCCACTTACAGGCTCAGTGCCAAGGTGCCCTACACTAGAGGTGGAGTCAGATAGATCATGGGGGTGAACCAGGAGAACTTCTTGAAAGTAGAAGTGAGCCTAAATGGGTCTGGCCAGCCCGGCTCTGGCTGAGCAGTTCTCTGCTTCCAGGATGACCTAGTGCAGACCATGGGTGTAAGCGCGGCACTGGGGGCAGCTGGCGTCGTGCTCTGGGGGGACCTGAGCATCTCCAGCTCTGAGGTGAGTATCGCCCCCTCCAGCCTGCCACACAGCCCACGCTGCGGTCCAGCCAATGTTGGCGCCATGGAGCAGAGCAATGGCACATCCCATCCCCTCTCCTCAGGAGGAATGCTGGCGTCTCCACGACTACCTGGTGGGCACTTTGGGCCCCTATGTGATCAACGTGACCAGGGCAGCTATGGCCTGCAGTCACCAGCGGTGCCACGGCCATGGGCGCTGTGCTCGGCGAGACCCGGGACAGCTGGAAGCCTTTCTGCACCTGCGGCCAGATGGTATCCCTGGAGCTTGGGAGTCCTTCAGCTGCCGCTGTTACCGGGGCTGGGCTGGGCCTACCTGCCAGAAGCCTAGGCCTGGGCCTAAGGAGGTGGCATAAAGCCAGGAGTCTTCTGCTTCTGACCAGCCACTTCTCTTGTCCCTGCTGCCACCTGCCCAGGCCATGATGGAAAACTCTGGCTCACCCCTGCTCTATTCAGCTCATAGTCAACCTTCCCACTCACGCACCTCACTCCCCTCCCCATCCCTGGGGGGTGGAAAGGGCCAGAGAAAACACTTCCGCGATTTTAAAAATCTGACCACTCCTGAAGAGGAGGCAGCCCCAGAGTCAGCCAGGTTTCCAGCTGGTTAGGGCTGCCGGTCCAGAGCTCTGTTCCTGCACCTGACTGGGTCCACGGGGTGGTCACAGGAAACCTATCCAGGGGCAGATGAACCCCAAGAAAATTTTGGCTAAGCTCTGGGCGTGCCAAGCTGTTTGCTCTCTGTACTATGCTTTCCTCATAAACTCACTTTTTCTTTTCACTGTCTGAGGTTTAGCTGTCCTCACTTTTCTACTCAGCCCCAAGCTCCTGCCATGGTCACCTGATCGAGGTACCCGTGTAGACCCCGTCGCGAGTGCCCTGAGAGGCCAGTCCTGCCACGGGGTACTGCTCTGAGGGGCAGGTTCAGACTTAACGACCATGCACGTGTACGGTTGGGGGGGGGGGAAATGCAGGGCATTGTGGGTACAGAGTTCAGCAAGAGACTTGTCAGCTTACGGGCCCAAGGAGTAGACTACAACTCCCGATGTGCTCTGCGCCCAGTCGGCGGGCGCTAATCCGTGCGCGCAGCCTCTTGGGAATAGTAGTTTCGGCCGCGTGGATGAAGGTCTGAGCCGGGTGACCAGGCACTCGCCTTCCCGGCGGCCCATTTGGCAGGGCGGGGCGCCTGGCGAAGATGGTGGAGCGCGCGGCGTGTGGCTCCAGTAGCTTGCCCAAGTCTCAGCTTCGCTCACCGGCCGGTGTCTCGCTGGTCCGGAGCCCCCGCCCGCCAGGTCCCTGACCCAGCGCCCCCCGTGTTCGGTTTTCGGCATGCCCCGCGCCCGCAAGGGGAACGCACCTCGCAAGAGCGGCCAGCGCCGCGGAGGGGGTGAGTAAGGGGCGCGGGGTAGTTGATGGACGGAGGGTCCCTGTCATGTGTCCCTGTCAGTGACTCTGAGGCTCCTGCGATGGGGATCCCCGCCTCGATCAGCCCGGTGCCGCCTTCCGGAACTCCCCTGGGGCTGGCACGTGCCCTGGGAAGCAGCGGCCACGTGTGCGCCCAACTTAGGTGTGCTGCCCCCAGTCTGGAGGCCGCGCTCCCGGCCATAGCCCAACAGGTACTTCCCTCAGGTTTTCCATTGCCTTTCCACCCCAGGTGCCTGCTGGGTTGGACAAACCCTCCAGAAAGGGAGGGTAGCCGGCCTTGTCGCCAAGCCTAATGTTTTCCCGTACTGGACGAGGAAGGTGGTGGGAAGCCCGGTCTGCCCGGGAGAACCGAGGGAGAGGGAGGACCAGCAGGAAGCGGTAGGAGTCTGGCCTCGGTGGGCTTGGCCCACGAGGAGATGGAGGGAGCCCACGCCCTGGAACCCTGGGCAGTCCCGGACTCACTTATCAACGTCGAGCAGGAGTGTAACCTGGTGCAGTAAACAGATATGTTTACTGTGCAGTAATGGGACACCCATGAGGCACAGCTCAGACCTGACCACTACTCTAATGGGACTTGGATTGGGGGACATCTAAGTGGGTAGTGACAAACCCAAAGGACAGCGCTGGGGCGTGTTCGCCAAGTGTTGTCAGCTCCAGAATTAGGGACTGGAGAGACTTCCCAGGGGTGGAGCTTCTGTGAGCCTTGAGAAGGTGGGAAAGACAGCACCATGCCAAGGGAACAAGTTATGCAAAGGCTGGGTTGCTTTGGCAGACAGAGTGGTGAGAGAGGAGGTGAGCAGAGACCAATGAGCTGGACTTTGTCTGGCAGGCAGAAGGAGTATTTTGTGAGAAATACAGCCAGTCTGATGACCAGAACCTGCCCAGCTGTCAGCCTCACCTCACGAAGAGTCCCAGTACCAGAGTGCTCCAGCCCTGCTGACCTGGACATCCTCTGTGTTCACCCATCTTCAGAGGCTCACACAGTTCAGGGTCACTTCCTTTTTGCTGCTACTCCTAGCATTGGGAGGAGCTTGTGTGACTATCACTCAGGGTTGAAGGCCCACGCTGGACCAAGGGGAACTTAGAGGACAGTATGTTTGAAGCCTGGGGTACTTACCTACCTCTTATGAGCTGGGCTGCTGCCCCCAAGGCTGAGAGATGGCTTGGTAAGATTGTTGATCCACAGAAGAAGCATTAAAAAAAAACTTGTTTAGTCATAATCTCCACCTGTTCCCGCCTGAAAGAGATGCTTTTGCATCTCTATTTTGCAAATGGAGAAACCGAGTCTGGTTACCTGACCTGGTTATATACCTGTAAAAGTGTGGAGTCAGGATTTGAAACCCGGGTCTGTCTGATTCTAGAATCTAAGCCTCTGACCTTCACCCTGCCCACTTTGTGGTCATAATCCGGGCTGGTGGCTGATCTTGCCCAGGATCTGCCTGTACATGGCCCCACTCCAGGCTGAGCCACAGTCCTAGGTGAGGACTGTGCAGCTCCTTCTGCCTCTGCCTGCTTTCTAGTCCTTAAAGAAGGCTCTGGCTGCAGGAAGACATTGCCCACCAAGCCTGACAGGGTGTCAGTAGGCTGGGTCTGATACCTAATGCCGTCTAGTAGATAGACCTTCCTTTTCTCCTGCTTTCTGGCTCAGTGCTGCCTGCATCAGCCCTGTGCTGCCCACCTCAGCCTCTGTTTTCTTATCTCTGAGAGGGGACCATGTTCTGTCTTGCAGGGTCGTGGGGCTGGGGTGAGGTGCCTCCAGCCATCCCTCACCAGTGGAGGCAGGCTAAGCACCCTTTTCCGCTTTCCCCAGGTGCCCGGAGCAGTGCCCAAGCTGACTTAGGTTCCAGTGAGGATGAGGCGGCCAGTGAGGCCCGCAGCACCACCAGTGAATGCCCCAGCCTTCTCAGTGTCACAGCAGAGGACTGCCTTGGTGAGAGCTGGTGGGAGCAGGGACCGGCTCAGTGGGGCCTCAGTGGGCAAGGGTAGGAAGTGGAACTGACCAGCTGGCTTTGCAGGGGGGGATGCTGTGAATGAGCAGGCTCAGCAGGAAGACCTTGAGGATAAGCTAAAGGAATATGTGGACTGCCTCACAGACAAGAGGTACCGGCAGCCGCCAGCCAACCCCTACATCCATATCCCTGCTCAGCCCATGCCAATTGTGGGCTGGTCCACATGACCCTCCTTCTCTGCCCCCACCAGTGCCAAGACCCGGCAAGGTGCCCTGGAGAGCCTGCGCCTGGCCCTGGCATCCCGCCTACTTCCTGACTTCTTGCTAGAGCGCCGCCTCACACTGGCTGATGCCCTAGAAAAGTGCCTCAAGAAAGGTTGGGAGCAGGAATGTGTGGGGGACCTGAACTGGACGGGTACTGACCCTTGCTGCGCAGGCTTACAGAAAGCATCCCCTAGGGAAGGGTGAGGAGCAGGCCCTGGCTGCTGCTGTGCTAGGCCTCTTCTGTGTGCAGCTGGGCCCTGGGCCCAAGGGTGAGGAGCTGTTCCACAACCTGCAGCCCCTGCTGGTTTCTGTGCTCAGCGATGGCACAGCTAACCCTGCTGCCCGGCTCCACGTGAGTGTTCCCACGCCCCTCCCCCACCCCTAAGGAGCGTGGTGGGTTCCTCTTAACTCCATGCTCCCCTACTCTAAGGGACTGTGAGACTCGTGATTGGAATCCAGGCTCACACTCCTGACTGTGACCTGAATTTGCCCTCCTCCCAACAGTGCGCTTCTGCTCTCAGCTTGGGCTGTTACGTGGCTGCTGCCGATGTCCAGGTGAGTGGCCTTTAGGGGCAGGTGGTAAAGCACCTATGCCCTCGCTCTGCCCCTAAGTCACTCCCCTACCTTCCTGTGTCCCTAGGACCTGGTCTCTTGCCTTACTTGCTTGGAAGGTGTTTTTAGCCGGGCCTGCGGTATGGGTGGCTCCACAGCCCCAGGGGCCCCTGCCAGCCTGCATGGCCTGCTGTGTGCTGCCCTGCAGGCCTGGGCGTTGCTGCTCACCATCTGCCCCAGCACTCACATCAGCCACATCCTTGACAGGTAGGGGCACCAGGAGGGGAAGGAGAAGGGAGAGGAGCCCCCTAACCTACACATGAAGCTCAGCCTACCCTTTTCCCAGGCAGCTGCCCTGGCTGCCCCAGCTCTTGTCCAGTGAAAGTGTGAACCTGCGGATCGCTGCCGGCGAGACCATCGCTTTGCTCTTTGAGCTCGCCCGGGACCTTGAGGTGCAGGAAATTGGTGGGGAATAGTGTCTGTGAATGCCACCTGCCCCCCGCCCTCGGCTGCATACAGGCGATGCCAGAGAACTGGGCAGGGGTGTCCAGCCTAGGCAGGGGCCAAGGAGGGGCTCAGGAGGCTAGGCAGGAGGAGAAGAGAAGGGCTTTGTCAGTGAAGGAAGGGCTTGGGTGGCCCATGTTGAGAGCCAGCTGTGCTCTAGTCCTGCCCACATGCTCTGTCCCTCCCCACAGGAAGACTTTATTTACGAGGACATGGAGGCCCTCTGCGGTGCTCTGCGCACTCTGGCCACTGACAGCAACAAGTACCGGGCCAAGGCTGACCGCCGGCGCCAGCGCTCAACTTTTCGTGCTGTCCTGCACTTTATTGAGGTGTGTGAGAACGCGTGTGTCCTAGTGGGGGTGCACCCCCAAGCACCGTGGCCAAGCCCTGTCTACCCTGCAGGGTGGCGAGTGTGAGGAAGAGACAGTCCGCTTCGGGCTCGAGGTGCTGTATGTGGACAGCTGGGCCCGGCGCCGGGTCTACACGGCCTTCAAGGATGTGCTGGGTTCTGGCATGCACCACCACCTCCAGGTGGGGGACCGACCGGGTGGGAGCAGGAAGGGCTGCTTCTGACTGGCTTGATCTCACTGCCCTCTTTGTCCCTAGAACAACGAGCTACTCCGTGACATCTTTGGTCTGGGCCCTGTACTGGTGCTGGATGCTACTGCCCTTAAAGCCTACAAGATTTCACGCTTTGAGAAGGTTTGCACTCTTGCGCACCTTTATCTCCCCCCATTCCCGTTTCCTGGGAGACTGGGACTCTGCAGGGGCTAGAGGAGGAGCCCTGGGCTTCCCTCTTCCCAGCTCACCAGGTCATCATCCCCTGCCCCTCCAGCACCTATACAACGCTGCCGCCTTCAAAGCCCGGACCAAAGCTCGCAGCCGCGTGCGGGACAAGCGGGCAGACATCCTGTGAGGCAGGACCAGCTGGGAAGGAGACTGTCCACACTCTTGCCCACGTTTTTAACAGAAGACAGTGCAACGACTGGTTCCCGCCAGTAATTGTCGCTTTATTTTTTTAATGACAGAACCAAAAACAGATATGGGGGTGAGGGAGCTGGCAGCCAAGCTGCTTGGGACCCTGGCCCTTTGCCCCGGTACTCAGTCCTCTTGCTTCTTCCTGCCCTCTCAGGCCTGGCCAGATGTGTGCCTGTCCCAGGCTGTAGGGCAGGCCTTGAGGGAGTGGGGGACTGTCCCTTTCTCTTCCTTTTCAGGCCTTAACCCACCTATTGGTAGGGGAGGGGGGGAACTGTAGAGCACCTGGACAGCCACCACAGCAAGTGGGCAGGTGAGGCTACCTGGAATGGATTTTTGTGCTGATTTTTTAAGATTATTAGAGACAATTAAACAGAATGCTCAGTCTTCTGTGGTCCTGGCTTCTGGGTGTTTCTGCCTGTCACTTCCCCTCCACCACCCCATGCTTGGGCCCAGCTGGCTCTCCCTGTCTCCCCTTTGCCCTCCAAGGCAGCCTCTACTCAGGTGGCCCCTCCCCCTCCTCATAACCCAACCTGTCCTGGGAACTGAAGCTGGACCCCACTGGGAGGCCTGGCAGAGTTTAGACGACAGGAGTGGAGGTGGTAGGCAGCTATTTCTGGACTTCTTGAGCTTGCTATCTGGGGGGTGGCCAGAGGGTGCTGACGGGCTACGGGAGTTGCCAGGAGGCTGATGCCCCCGCCTCTGACCTTGGACTACCCAGGCAGGGCCTTGGCACTGGAAGGCTTGGCTAGACCTGAGCTGCAGCAGTCAGGAGGGACTGGCAGCTGTGGGCTCAGGTCCTGCTCTTGTACAAAAACCTCATCAAGGAAGTAGTGTAGATGTAGCTGGCGGTGGGAGGGGGGAGCCCTACTGGTGGCCACTTTATTTCCCCCTCTACACACCCCCAGACCCCAGGTCCAGGCAGCACCTCAGCTGGGTGCTCGGGCCTCACTCAAGTTGAGCCTTCGAAGCTGGCTGAGGCTGGCAAGCCGGAGTTTGAGTAGCGTCTCTTCTTGTGTCCGCAGTGTGTGCGCCAGGACACGCAGGGATTCACTCTGCAGCACTGAAGCAGGCAGGCAAGGGAGGTGGGGAGGTGGGTGTGTTGTCAGCCAGATACCACCCCTCAGCCCCTCCTGCCCCACCCAGCACCAGGGGTGCCCATGAACACTGCCCTACATCCTGTCCCTCTCACCCCCTGCTGCTATCTCTGGCTGCACTCTCCAACCACACAGAAAGGCCCCCCATCCCACTGCCTTGCCCTCAGTTCCCACCAGCACCCCACACCATCCATACCACTCAGGTAGACGGCCAGGATGGCAAGCGCCAGACAGGTGAGCACCAGCAGTGTGAGCAGGAGCAGGAAGCCCCCACGGCCATACACAGGGCCACAGCCAGCCTGGGCGCACAATGACGGTGGCAAGACCCCCAGCAGTTCTTCCCACGGCTGTGCCTCCTCGGCCAGGTAGGGGCACAGTGAGCCTGTGGGGCAGGTGGGGTATCAGGAGGGCGGTGGGTGCACCTGCTCTCCTCCTTCCCAGTACCTGCCCACACCCCTGCCCTCTCACCTCCGCTGTGTAGGTCGCTGATGGACTCCACCCGGTGCAGGCACACCTCCTGCATATGGTTGGGAGCCAGTGACGCCCTGCTCCTTGGGCTCAGTGTAGGCACCACGGTATCTGCAGGGGCAGTGTGTAGCAGCCTCAGCTAGCTGGTCACACCCTCCATCCTCCCCAGGCGGCCTCAGGAAGCAGGGACTATTGTAGGATGGGGACAGTGGGGCATTTGGCTCCAAATCACCTAAAACTGACTCAGGGGTAATCTTTGGTTTGGAGTCAGGGTGACCTCAGACCCCCGCTTAGGCCTGTTTGTGTGCACAGTGGCAAGGGTTGGGCTGGACTTGCCTGTGTTTGCTTCCTTCTCAGCTCAAGGACTTTCAGACTTCTTCTGCCTACTCGTCTCTAGTGAATAGTTTTTCAGCCTTGCAGGACTTTACCCACAGTGCGTGGAATTCAGTCCTGACTCTTCTGCTATTGAGTTTCCCTGCAAACCCTGTGAGTTAGCCATCAGGTCAGATCCAGGGCCTGGTCCCTCCTGTGCCCAGCACAGAAGCAGCCCCTCTCTAGCCTTTGCTGTGCCTTTCCCTCTTGGCCTTGGTTCTACGTTCTTCTAACATTCTCAGGATGATGCTCCTGTACTCGCGTGAACCCTGCTGTTTTCACTCAACAGCGTGGCAGGGGACCATCTTTATTACGAGACTGCTTCACGTGCTGCTGAGCTCTTTCGCAGGCATCCCTGTGAGGCTGCCTGGACATTTAGGTTGTTTCCAGTTCTTTCGGAAATAACCCCCAGAAGGACATCCATCATGGAGTATGAAGGTTTTTCTCAATTTCCTGATAGTCATTAAAGACAGATTCTCAGAAGTGAAATTACCAGATGAAAGAACAGGAATCTTTTTAAAGCTCTTATCAAATTGTCCTCCAGAATGGCCGTACAACATCACCAGCATGAGACATCCCCACTGAAATAAAATATTTACATATACACATGTGTACATAGATAACATTTGCCAATTTGAGAGATGGGAAAGGGCTTTTCTTGACTGGTTTGATTTGGCTTTCTTTGCCTGGGGAGCTTGGCCATTAAATGCATGACTTCTGCTCGGGATTTATTCACAGCTACTGCACGTTTCATCTCTGAGGTCTGTGTACTGTTCTTGTGATTTTAACCCCACCCTGCCTCCAACAGATGTGTTTATGTTGTGATTTCTAAATATTTGATTCTGTTTTCTTCTGGCTGCTCTTTGACTTGGTTATTTTTATTATCTTGGCTCCTTAAGACCTCCAGATGCCCATCGGGAAGCTAGATGACAAAGTATGTATGTGGGGGGCACACCTCCTGGCACGGGCAAGGGTGGCAGGGAAAACTGTGGACCTGTCATTCTCAGGACAGTAACTTGACCCTCACGATTTGGTTGAAAATGTTCCCTGCATCCTATACTGTACCTGAAGCTAGCTGCATACCTGGGTCCCTGCTGCTAAGGCTCCTCTGAGCCTCAGTACCTCTCACATGCGGTAGAGCAGTTAGGTAAATGGCCACCATGATCTTGACTACCAGAATCAGTCTGAGCAGGCCAAGGGACCCTGACCCTCAGCTGTTGGGGATATTGAGGTCCAAGTTGGGGGAGGCCAGAGGCCTGTTTACTCCCAGTCCTCTGGCCTGGCAACTGCCCAGATGCCCACACGCCCTCTTGGGCACAGCCTGTAGCTGAACCACACCCAACTGGGCAGCTCCCCGCCACCTCCCCTGCTGTCCACAGCAAGGGGAAGTAAAGCCGGGGGGCCTGAGGTGAGGAGGGGTTTCAGGCAAGGCAGGCGTCTCCATGCATAGGGAGCAGGTCTGTTTTCTCTGGAGTTGGGACAGGACGCTGACGACCAGCCAAAGCAGTGAGGTCAGGGGGCAGGTCTCTATGGTCCATGGGGTCACAGGTCTGGGATCATGCCCTCCCCTCATGGTCACCCTCTCCTACCTTCTTGGACCTCCTCGGGCATGGCAGGTGGCGGGTAGTGGGCAGTCGGGACCGGTGACAGCACCCAGTAGCAGAACTGGATGGAGGTAACAGTGGCTCCTGTGAGAGCCGGGGGAAGGCCTGGCCACCTCCCATTCTGGGCCTAAAATAGGTCTGAGCTCAGCCCACTGGGCTATATTTAGAGGGGGCAGCTCTCAGCCCTGGGAAGGGGCAGAGTGACCCACACGGGCCAGCCTGAACTGTCTACGCAAGTGCAGGCCTCCACTAGTGCATGTGCGCAGGGTCCTACTCAGGTGTTGTATTATCCCGTACATGCACGAGACTCTGGGTCTCCAGACCAGCCACCTCGGGCTCAGCCTCCAACAATGCCCCATGTGGCAGTCCAGACATGCAAGAAAACCCTGTGCACCTCCACCCCAGCAGACCCCTCTACTGCCCCGCTGGCCTCTCCTCAAAGCAAACTGGTGCTGGGGGCAGTGGGCAGCCAGAGCTCATGCCATGAGGACTCAGGGCTCAGAGTACCACAAGGGAGCAGAAACACCCCGCCCCCCAATATAGGACTCTATGCTAGGCCAAGTGGTAAAAAGTTATTACTAAGCTTATAACCTTGGGTAAAGGATTGCCCCTCTCTGACCTCGGTTTCCTCATCTGTAAAACGGGAATAACTGGTTCTTTCCTGGTAGGATCTACATGAAAACAGACATGGAACCCTATGTCTGAAGCGGGATGCACTTTAAATCCTCTAACCCTCCTCTCCACAAGCGCACACAGGTCACATGAGGTTATGTGAGGATACAGGCACCTACTTAGACTTGGAGCCTGAGGAAGTGATTCAGCTGTGGTCCCCATTATCTCCCCACCCTCTGTCATTGAACCCTGTGTCCCTCCTTCCCAAGTGGGGCACAGCAAGGCCATGGACTGTACCTCCTAAAATAATCCCCTATCTGTCACTCCATTATGTCACATTGACTGCCTTGATGTTCCTCAAAAATGGCAAGCTTGTTCCCACTTCAGGGCCTTTGCACTGGCTGTTCCCTCCTCCTGAAATGCTCTGCCTCCAATATTCCCATGGCTGACTCCTGCTCATTCAGCTCAAATGTCACCCCTTAGTGAGGCCTTCTGCTCACACTTATCCACATCACCCAGTTTTATTTTTTTCGTAGCACTTGGCCCCTGAAATTATCCAGAATACCGTGCATGTCAGTATCCCCAAAGGCCCTACAAACCCCGCTTGGTTACATGGAAAACACCTTTGATCACCACGGCTTCCTTGGATAGGAAGGTGGGAAGATGCCCAAGGCCACATAGCAAGTCCTAGGACAGCGGCTGCCCACTGCTGCCGTTCCAGGTTCGGCTGATAATGTGTTTATTGTGTTACTTTAGTACAGTCGGCCTGCCCCACCCCTGCCCCCAGCAGTCTGGGCCGTTCACAGCTTCCTGCTTGTTGCCCCAGGTGGGGGTCTCTTCCCCAGAGTGGGCACTCCGGTCACCTCTCTGGCCCCGGTGGTTGCTCTGGAGCCCCACTTCTCTGGCCCCTCCCGACAGGCGGACCTGTGCGCCGGGCCTGGGCCGCCCCTCTCGGGGCTACATTCAAGGGTTATTTGTTAATAAATAAGCCAGTGCGGCTGCCCCTGGGCCAGGGCCTGTCAGCTGGTGTCTCCATCCGCCAGGGTCTGCTGTATGCCCGGCCCCACTCCTCCGTCTCCGCGTCCCAGGGTCTGTCCTCCCCTCTCCCGCCTGTTATCTCCCGTCCAGTCCCGGCATGGGGACAGCCTGGTCACCAGTGCACGGCACTGCGCGGGCCCCGATCTGCACGCGGCTCCGAGAAATGCGTCCGCCGATTGCGGCCCTTCCTCCGCGGTTCGGGAGGCGGGGGGCGCGGGGCGGGAAGCGGCCGACACATGCGCAGGGAGCTTGCGCCGCCGCCGCCGGGCTCCACCAGCTGCAGGAAGTCCCGGTACCAGAGCTTGGGGCTCTGCGGCGCGGCTGGCGCAGCCTCCTCAACCCGCGCCAGCCGCTCGGCCTGCCCGGCGTTCAGCACGTGCAGCGCCAGGCGACGCAGCGGCTGAGAAAAGCCGTGCTCGACCGCGGTGCACAGGTACACGCCTGAGTCCCCGCGCTGCAGCCTGCGCAGCAGCAGCCCCTGCCCGGTGTGCTGAACACGTCCTTCCGCTGGCACCTGCAGGCGGGGCCGGCGTGAGGCGGGGGCATCGGGGCCTGGAAGAGGGCTCTCCGGCCCAACCAAGGAACGGAGAGGCAAAGGGGCATCGGGGGCTAAGTGGGAAAAGGGGTGCTCTAGAGTCCACCCTTGAAGGTTGGATGCATCCGTGCCAGTGGTCTGCAAGTGAGTCCCGAAGGGGGCGGGGTTCACCTGAATGTGGGGGGCGGGCCGGAGAACTCAACGGGCGGGGCGGGGCAGGGCGGGGCTTCTCCCGGATGTGGGGGAAGTCCGGAGCCTAAATTGTTGGGTGGGATGATACTTCATCTGGACGTGGGGTGCAAGTAAGGGACCAAACTGGAAGGGGTGAGTAAGGAGCCTGGTGGGGTGGGGCCCCACCTAGATGTGAGGGGTAGGCCAAGGGCCTCCTTAGCCACGGTGGGACAGAAGCCTGGTTGGGAGGGGCGGAGCGAGGCTCACCTGGGTTTGGGCCGGCTCCCCTGCGCGCTGGAAGGTCCAATTCACCCGCGCCTGCAGAGAGCGGGGCTCACATTCCAGGAAGGCGCTGTCGCCCTCCACGCCGAACACCTTCCGCTCCTGTAGCGTGGGGCGCGAAGAGTCTGGAGGCGAAGGGAATGTCAGATTCAGGCAGGGCGGGGCAGGGTGCGTCTTCGGAGCTGATGGGTGGAGGCTGCTGGGACACTCACCTCCGGAGCAGAGCGTGCTGGGGTCGCCATTCCTTACGTCTTGCCGCCGGAACCGCCTGAGAACATTGGAGCCTCAGTGAGCCCTTCCACCCTAGAGGTGAAAGACCCTCGTGCTTCTCCTCAGCGGCCCGCCCCCCAGCCCCGCCCACCTCTTGGAACTGGGCTGGAAGCGCGTGCATGCGGCCCCGTCCCAGGCGCAGTAGGGGTCGCGCGCCAGGCAGCATTCGGCGCAGGCGCGGCCATGGGCAGCGCAGCGGTGCAGCGCGATCTGGGTCACCCCGCTCCGTGAGGCTACGTACAGCTGGTGCTGGGGGACATAAGGGGCTTTAGGCTGACTGAGGGTGCCCTCGTGCCGACCTCCCAGCTGTCAGGGATCCCTTCTCCCACTTGACAGATGGGAACTCTGAGGTCTCATTCAGGCCACACGGTCTAGCCAAGGCAGAACCTATACTGGAACCCGAGGCTGCGAACTACCAAGGGGAACATGGCGCTCTAAGTATACACTCGGTCCATCCCACCCCTTCACTGTTCTGGTCACTCACCCTCTTGGAGGAGATCTGCATGCTGGTGACAGCGGCTGAGTCCTGAGAGGGAGGAATATGGGGGGGGGGGTCAGGACTCAGTGGGGTAGGGGGAACCCCGGCAACCGGAGAAGCAGCCTCACCTCGAACACGTGCAGCTCCTCCAATAGCAGCCCCTCAGAGCTAGGACGGCTGCCTTTGGGGACAGAGATTACCTTCAGCACTGTGCCCGTGTCTGCAGGGATAAGAAGGGGTGAGTGCTCCTGCTGATGTTCCCTGACAGCCAGGGGTAGGGGTCTTCTTGACTTTGAGGCCTTCACCCTCACCAGGGTTGGGCCCATTGAGGGCAGAAGGAGGTGGTGGGAGCACAGCCCAGGCAGAGACTTGAAAACGGGACTGAACGGGGGTAACTTCTACTACCAGGCCAAGGAGCCTGCACGGGGCTCCATGGGTGGTCATGGGGAGACTCACCTGTGCCAATAAAGAGGACATCATATTGTCCGTCAGCAGCTGCTACTCTGTCAGCAACGATTTGGGTGAAAGTGTACCCAGCACCCACTTGTAGGAAAAGAGGGCGACTCCCGATGGGCAGAACTGAACTGTACATGAGGGGATGGTTCCGGGCAAACTGGATGACGTCGTCAGGGAAGTCCTTGGTGGAACTGAAGGTGCCAAAGGTCTTGCTGGGGCACTAGGGCGGGGGCACAGCAGAGATGTGGGTGTGGGAGCCTAGTAGGCTGCCTTCCACTGGAGGCCTCTGGGAACCTGAGAGGCAGGAGACAGAGCCCTGCCCTGGGGATCTGAGAGGGGAGACCCAGTCTTGCCTTGGGGAGTCTGAGGGGGGAAACATAGCCTCCTTTGGGGAGCCCTGTCTCATGATAGTGACATTTTCCTACCCATAAAAACCAAAACCAAACCCAGGGCCATCCAGTCGATTCTGACTCATAGCGACCCTAGAGGACAGAGTAGAACTGCCCCGTAGAGTTTCCAAGGAGCGCCTGGCGGATTTGAGCTGGTGACTCTCTGCTTAGCAGCCTAGCACTTAACCACTAAGCCACCAGGGTTTCCCTTCCTACCCATAACAACAACAAAAAAAAAGAAACCACATTCACCAAGAAGACCCCAGGCGGAGCTCTCCAGCCCTGAGGTTTTGACGTGGGTTCTGGAAGGAGTCCTGGGGCCACGCACCATGCCGGGCCGCGGGTAGGGGACGCGGCCCTGGTAAGACATCCACTGGTGCATTGGCCCCTCCTTATGTGCGAAGGGTCCCAGGAAAGCCCGACGCACGTCGTTCATGCTATACACGCACACTGCAGAGCCCTGGAAGACGCCGCTGCAAGTGAAGACAAGGGAGGAGTGAAGAAGTGACTTGGAGGCCCGGCCGGCCACCCTAGGGGTGTCCCGTTCCCTCCCGACCCTAACCTGGACGTTGAGAAGACGGCGTAGAGCAGCGGGCTCCAGCGGTCCCGGGATGGTAGCAGGAACACGTCCTCTGTAGGGAAGGAGCCTGACTGGGGGAGGAGCTCCTGGGGTGCACCCCAGCACCCCTCCCCACCTCAGCCCCCATCCCGGCTCTCACGAAGCTGGTCGAAGTGGGTGTCGCCCTCGACACCGGGCACCGAGCACACCAGCCGTGCCTTCAGGAAGGTCGTCCACTTGTTGACCAGGCTACGCTGGCCGCCCACGTCGTTCTGCGGGAGCGAAGACGGGGGTGGGGGGGCGGGGGGTGAGGGCTGAGCCCAGGAGGGCAAAAGGCCAGAACAGACTAGGTCGCCAGGCGTGGCTCGGTGACTCCTTACCCGGCAGATCTGGCCGACGCGGGATACTGACAGACGTCCCAGTGCCGGAGCCGCCTCCACCGCCAACTCACGGAAGAAGAAGTAGATCTTGTCGTCATCTGGGTTCTCACTCTCCGGGATCCAAAAGACTTTAACGAACTTGGGCTCTGGCCACAAGAGCAGGAGTCGCTGAATCAGAGGGGTCCTGGTTCTGTCAACCACCCACCCCACCCCCCTGCTGCGGGACTCACGTGCTTCTTCCCCTCCCCCAGCGCGGCCCGGAGCTCCCGGAATAGCGTGGGACAGACAACCCAGCCCCCAGGACTGAGTTCAGTTGGGGCTTGCAATGCGCGGACCAAATCCAAAGGGGCAGGGCTTGCGAAACAAGGAGCGTCCACAAGAGGGCAGCAGAGACCATGGCTATCTGGGCTCCGGGAAAGGAAACCGGAGAGGCCTCCGACCTTTCCCCTCACTCTCAGGCCAGTGAATCAGGAAGATAGGGAATCTAGTTTCTCCTTCACTAGTGAATCCTTCTTCCTACCAGGAAGCAGATGCTCCACTCCGCCGCAAAGCGGACCCCTGGGTCCCATTGCTCTTAGCATAAACTACCCTTTCTCCTGACAATTCTAGCCTTTTACTACTGTTTCCTCCATGAGTCTGTTCCTTGGCATGTTTCTGCCTCAGGGCATTTGCACCGGCTTTTCCCTCTGCCTGATATGCTGTTCCCTCAATCCTGCTGGCTGACCCTCTTTTGCTTTGAGAATTAGTTCATATCTCCCTTCAACAGAGTGGACTCCTTCCCCCTCCACCCAGTCTCTTTTTCCTTGCTCTCTATTCTGTCCTTGACCCCATGGCCACTGGAATCTTATCATGTATTTCTTCTTCAGTCTGTGAACTCAAAGAGGGCACCGGCCATACCTGTCTTGTCTGCCGCATGTCCCCAGCACCTGGCACTGGGCCTGGCACACAGTAGGTGCTCAGTGAGACCCGGCTCCCCCCACTGCTTACTCACTTCATGGGCCTTGCTTGGAATCCGCCCTGTGGGGGATGAGGCCCCTTCCTTCCTGGCCCACCAGCCTCTCACCGTTGAGCCATCGGGAGTCATGTGGCTCTGTGCGGAGACTCAGCCGCCGGCCCAGGCTGCGGAAGATGGTAAAGTCCCGGCCCATGAGGTCTGCGGCCACCCCCGAATACAGCTCCTCCCCTGTGGACAGGGCAAGGGCTGCTCAGCCAGGCCGAGGGCACTTGGAGTGGGAGGGCCTGGGCAGTTCCTGGGGCTCTAGTGAAGTCACGAGGCTATGGGAGATCCCCAGGGCTTTAGGAGGGTCCTGGGACTTTATGACATTCTAGAGTCTCTGAGGGTTCCAGGAGCTCTGTTGGGGTCTCAGCCTTTGGACTCACCCACCAGCACGGAGGCAGCCCGATGCCTGGGGTCATAAGGACTCTTCCCCTTGCCGTCCTCTAGGCTTCGAAGGTCCAACCGAAGCATGGGCTCCTGGGAGGCGGGGGGTGGGGGGCGATTGCTACTGCCAGGCCCTTCCTTACCTCCTGCCCCCCTTCTCTGCCTAGGTCTGGCCTTACCTCCAGCCGGTGGCCCACCTCCACAAATGCACAGGTCGGGTGGAAGGCCCCGGTGCCGCAGGCCAGCAGGTGTGTGTGGTTGTAGACATGCAGCAGCTTCACGAAGTTCATGCACTCAGTCTAGTGGGCAGGCAGGGGCTGTGAGGCCTCCTCCCTCCCTCAAGAGGTCCCAGCTCACCAGTGGCACCCATGCCCCTTCCTCTCTTCTACATCAGCCTATGCACGAACCAGTATTGGTCACAGGGACCCAGGTGCCCTCAGTGATCAGTCCAGCCTACCCCTCACCAGGGTGGTACACAGGGAATCATAGGCCTGCACAGCCCCCGCCCCCATGACTCAGAGGCCTCCAAGAAGAATCACATGGGCCCCCACCCTGACTCACCACCTCGAGACCTCAGCCACCTCGACCCCTCTGCCCTCATCCCAGTCAGAACAGGCAGGCCTCTGTCTTAGCACTGCCCATCTATGGGGTGAGGGGCTGACCCTCCCCACTCACCACCCCCACTCCCCGCGCCGCAGGCAGCCAGCACTCACACCAATGTCCTTCCCTGCCCAGTTGCATTCCTCTCGCCATTCTACGGGGGCCGGCCAGGCCAGCTATGGAGGGAGGGGAGCCAAGTCAGGGTCTCTCCACTCGGGTCACATCCCCCCTGGGTCTCTCCAGGCAGTCTGCCACGGGGTCCCTGGGCTCTTTCCCTGGACAGCATGGAGGCTGGGGGGCCCTGGCACCTTCTTGGCCCGCTTGCTGATGTTGTCCAGGCTGAGGGAAGCCACGTGGTTCTCAGCACCCACAAACAGGCGTCCGCGCTCCTCATCCACTAGCAGCGCTTCATAGCAGCAGGTCCGCCCCAGCTGGAAGGTCCGTAGACCATGCCCGGCCTGAAGCTCTGCAGGGTGGGGCATCACTGAGGACTCTGCAGCCCTTCTGGAAGCCTCCCCCAGGCCCTGGCTGGGTGTCTCTCTCACAGGCCAGGGTTGTACATGTGACCTGGCTCACACACATGTGAGTTTACACATGTGTGAGTTTACAAACGCAAAGACGTGCCCACCCAGGTGGATGTGAGTAGCTGCTGGGGTGGGCAGCGCAGCCCCCCTGGAAGGGGAAGCAAGTTGAGCTTGGGCATGCAGGAGCAAGCAGAGTCTCGGGGTGGACATACTGGGAGGCCAGGCTTGTGGACGCCAGGGTTCTGGGGGAGGCTGGGCATGCAGGGACAGCCAGAATCCCAACCTCAAAGTCAAACTGAGGGTTCCCTCCCTGCCACCCCACCAACAGCCTGTGCCCAGCAGAACTGCCTGCCAGATGCTGCTGTCTTGCCTCGGAGCCACCCTCCTGTGCAGTGGGGAGTGAGAAGGGGCTCTGGTGGCTTCTGTGGCAGGGGCATGGTCTGCTTGGGGGTGGGGGATGGATCAGAGACACAGTCTGTTGCCATGGGGACAGGAAGGGTCTTACTAGGAAAGCATGAGTAGAATGTGGGCAGAGAGGTCGGGGGCGAGACCAGGACAGGGTTAACTGGAGATGACCTGAGTCCCCGTACACCAGCCTGGAACCGCCATCTGGTGACAGGCGCACAAAGGAGGCAACAGCAAGCACGGCACCCCCCCCACCCCGCACTCCAAGTGGGTCCCCTTCCTACCCTACCTAAACCCAGCCCCCCCGCCCGCCAGGTGCACCTACCTTGGAAGGACAGCCTCAGGCGTGGGGGGCTGGGGGCAGCACCCCCCAGTGCCGTGGCCCAGAGCAGGGCCAAGCCTGGGATCATGGCGGCGGCCGCAGGCTGCCCCATCCCGGTGGCGGCTCAAGGCACTCAGGGTTCAGCGGGCCTGTGTGGAGAAGCCTTGAGCCGCCTGGACTCTGCCCCGGGATCTGGAAGAGAAGGAGTCGGCAGCGAGGGGGGAGTCCCCAGGGATCAGATTACAGCCCCTAGGCGCACGCGGCTGGGGGGTCGCATTCCACTTCCGAGCCCTCCCCTAGGAGGGTGCACTGCCTGGCCACAATCACAGACACACCCACACTGGGCGCACCCTCGAGGTCACCCCCCGCACAGGCAGGCACCCGCCCCACCACGTCACCCTCCCCAGTCACGCTTTCCCCATACACACATGCACAAACATTAATTCAAAAACACTGCACACTTACTTCATGCCAGCCTGGGTCTAGGGGTGGGGACACTGGGGGACACAGACAAGGACCCCGTGAGGGAGGTGGCAGAGTGCCAACAAGGGCTTAGATTGGTGAGGTCATTGCAGAGGCGCCAAATGCAATGAGCAAAACACTGAGAGGAGGGGGTCAGGCCTCTAGGAAGGAGCTGTGCAGGCACCTTTGGGTCTGGGGCCAGGGTGTGGGTGCCTGTGAGTGTGAATGTGTTTCTGCGTGTCCCTTGTGTATCTGTATGTGCACGCGCGTGCACATGTAGTGTGTATACATGCATACATGTATGCATGCGTATATGCGTACTGTTTGGTGAGTATATGTTGTTATGTACACAGGTGTGCAAATATGTGTGCACGTTCACATGTGTGGCACATGCATGTCTAGGTAGTGTGTGTACCTGTGTGCACTGTGTGATACATGTACGTTGTGTTACGTAGTGTGTACACAGATACATGCCAAGCAGATGTGCATGCATGTATATGCATGTCTGGAGGCATGCAGGTGAGCAAATACAACTGCAGCACCATCAGCCACTCCCTTCAACTCTGAGACGCTGGTGAAACCCATTTCTCAGAGGGAGACCTGATACCCAGGAGACCAGGAGCCTGGGTCCCTAGGGCTGACCAGAAGCCTGGGCCTCCCTCTGACTTGGGGCTGCTGCCACAGCCTGACTCAGCCCAGAGGCCCGCACTTGACCTCTCCCTCTCTGTACCCCAGAGGGAGTGAAAGGGGCTGATCACACGGTAGAGATTCTGTGAGGTCAGGTCTCAGAACCAAGAGGAACTGAGTGAGTGGGGAGAGCCCTTGAGTGGGGAAAGCGAAGGGCCCAAGGTGGTCTCTCATCCCTCATCTCAGTTAAACTGCCCCTCCCTCCCATCTCAGAGCCTCCAGTCTCCCTAAGCCTCTCCCTCCCCTTGTGCTGCTCCCCTTCCTTAGCCTCTCCTGAGGTTTCACCATCCCTGAGCCCGAGCCCTTCCCTGGACCCCTCAGATGGCTGCAATGCCCACCCTCCTTCCTAAAAGCTGCCACGGCAGGTGCCGGGCAAAGGAGCTATGGGGTGGGGCAAGGTCCTGGGGTAGGGTCTAGCAAGGGGCGTAGCTGCTGGGGCAGGTCCCAGATCCCTCCACCCACATCCCTGCCCAGCTCTGGGGTCCCTCGCAGGCCAAGACCTCCACCTCCCTCCTTCCCTCCGCTGACACTTGCCGCTGCCTCTTCCAGGCCCTGTGAGGTCTGCAACGCTGAGAGAAATCCTCGACCTCCGGCAGCAGCGTCCACCCCAGCGCCTTCCTGCTCCGGGAAAGGGGAGAAGCCTAGGGGCCGCAGGGCACCCTTCAACGGCTCCTTTAAGGCGTAGCCCCCGCCCACACCAGCCCAGCTGCCACCGCTCCACACGCCATAAAGTTTACGGGGCGGATCGGGTGACCGGGCAGGCGGGACTGGCTAGAGACGGTAGAGCGAAGCCAGCGGGCACACAGGAAGGGTCGAGTAGAGATGACCCCTCCCCCGCCAGGCCTCAAGAAGGAAGGGTGCCCTGCGAGCAGTCCCGGAAGAGGGGTGGCCGGTCACGGCAAAGGAGAAAGAAGCAACAGAGATCCCCCAGCCCCAGATGGCTCTGCACAGCAGGAAGAGAGTGCAGCCCAGTATGGGGCTGCCCCAGGGACTCCAGCTCCTCACCTGTCCCTCAGAAGCTGGGGAGCTGAGGGCAGGGGTAATAGGGTGCAGCTGCCACCTCAGCTCCTAGGAGCCGCTGAGATGGGATGGGACAGCTGGGGGCCCAGGAGGGGGTGGTTCTTAACTGGAGGGCTGATGGCCCCCAGGACCCCAGCTCCAGTCCTTCCTCACAACTTAGACCACTTCTCAGCGCTTCTGCAGCCGAGCCACAGAGGTGGGGGGGAGGGCGGGAGGGGCAGTGGGGTGGGGAGGACAGAAGGGAGGGCCAGAAAGGGGCAGGCCAAGAAAGAGGCCTGGCAGAGCTCACTTCTGCACTGCAGGGTGTGGGCCCACTGAGAGGTCTCCATCCTAGGCTGAAGGTGGGGGAAATTGCCCCCACCAAGCACAGAGCCAGGAACCAGAGGCGGCTGTACAGACAGGACTTTGGCACTTCAGTTGGGAAGGGACTGGGGTCTTGTGCTGAAGTTGGCTCTGGAGGACACACCCTATTTGGGCTGTGAGGGGTACTTCTTTGGAGAGACTGATGTTGATGGTGGCAGAGTGGGACCTCAGGTCCACCTGGGTGAACATGCAAGGGCTTCAACCCCTAAATGTCCCCAAAAGGCATCTCCAGCCACCTCCCCAAGGCAGATCAACAGCTCCCTCCTCGGGATCAGCGAGGCCCTGTAGGTACCTTAAAAGAGCACAGTTCTGTTGTCCACCCCCTGGGTGCCATCCAGCCAGGCAGGGACAGGGCTGAGGGAAGACTCAACTTCAAGCCCCCTAGAGCAGAAGAGTCTGCTGCACCCAGCCAGGGCAGGGCCATGCCCAACCACCCCTCTGTCCAGAACCTCAGGACCTGGTGTTCCTGGGCTGGCCTGGGTGCCTGGCTCTGAGGAGCAGGAAAAGGGCCAGCAGAGGGGGCCAGGGGCCTTTAGGAGGGGGAGCAGAGGGAAACACTCCTGCCTGAGCTCTGGTCTTCCAGGATGCGGCCTCTACTTACTTCAGGCTAGCTGTCTCTTGGACCTGGGCAGCCTCGCCTGGCCTGGCTCCACGCAAACAAACAAAATTCTTCAGCTGTTTACAAGTTTCCACCCAAGCAGCCAAGATCAGCAAGTGCCTTCTGAAGCTTCTGCCCACCCTACTGGGTCCCCTGCTTGCCCCCACTTCCTTCAGTTCTGCAGGCCCAGGGTCCCAGCCTCTGTTTAGTCACCACCACCACCCCAGCGCTGAGTCTATACTGAGAAATGGGATCAGGATCCCCCACCGTCTTTCCAACCCCCTGGGACTCAATCCCCAGCCAGATGGACTGAGTCTCCCCTGGCCCACCTGAGCCCTGCACACTGCCCTCCCTCCTCTAGATGTGTCTTTCCCCAGATATGGGAACGCAGGTTGTCCCTGTCCCTACGAGGTCTCCTTTCTGCTCCCCAGTCCCAGGTCCAGGCCCTGACACCCAACTGTATGCCATACCATGGGTGAGGGCCTTTATACAGACAGTACTCCAGGAACGGGGTCATTGGCTGTGGGTCACACTGGAGCTGTGGAAGTCCCTGAGGATTCTGGAATTTGGCAGCCTGGGCCTGTGTCTCAACAAAATGGGACAAACCAGGAGGAGACAGCTGGGGTCCCTACTCCTGCCTGTACCCCACCCTAGAGCCACCCTACTCTCCTGGACCGCAACCTTTTGCCGGGGCATCCGTGGGCAGTCTATTGGTTTTTCCTTTTGGAAATAACTGAATTGCTATACCAAGCCCCAGAACCTGATTCCCCACCCCCCCAACCCTCATCCAGCTGATCTGCCCCTCATACCCTGCTTGGACTCTGGGCGGTGCAGCTGGGGCAGAACACCCATCTGAGGAAGGCTGCACCAGCTCTCTAAGTTCCCAGCCTATGCTGGATTGGGCCTTTGGCTTCCCACTCACACCTGCTTTAACCATTAAGGCTGGTGGCTCCAACATCACATCACATTTCCCTGTTCTGGCCACGTGGGCACCAGGACATACTACCCTGAGGACTAAGGGTTGGTGAAGGGGTAGGGAGCAGGCCCTGGAGAGTTCCCAGTCACCCCCAGGCATCACCTGAGATCTAACTTCCCTGACTCTCTACTACCCACTCTGGGGATGGGGGGGTCTCCTGGGGAAGGATCTGTCTGGGCACTTCCCCCACCCACCTCTAGCCTGGTCTCCACATCTCCAGAGGACCCTTAGCCAACGTTTTTGGAAAGATCAGCCCCTCTTCTCCTTGCCTGCTCCCCTTCCCTTCTGAGAGCCCTGTCTGAGCTGAGGTGGAGGAGCTGCGGGAGGGGCCACCAGGAACCCAGGGCCTCTGGTTGCGGCCCTCCACCAACCCCACTCCACCCCTCCCCTCCGCCTCCTGCACATTCCTCTCGGGCTGAGGTCAGCCCCTCTGGGAGTGGGGAGCCCCCCCAACCAGCCACATCACAGCTCTTCACTCACTTCTGTTTTCTTCATTGCCCAGCAGGGTGGGGCGGGGGTGGGGGTGGGGGCAGGGCCTTCCTGTCCTGAGCCTGCCCCAGAGAGTAGGGTGCCAGGAATGCTGCAAAAGGGGATTCGGGCAGGCCCTCTACAGCCATTAACATACATTAACATAAAGTCTGCATTCCCTTCATCTGCTGAGAAAGGGCCTCCCTGGAGTGCTGGTTGGGGGGGCTCTGAAAGGCTTCGGAGGTGGTGGAGGTGCCTGGAGCCTGTCCCAGGGATCACCCCCCCACCCCCACCCCCACCCCGTTGGCTGCCCAGGGAGGGGCAGGGCTGAATCCTGACACTGCTGCTCACCAGCAGTCCCTGGGAGAGACTAACCCTCTCAGACCCTCTCTTCACTTTTCCTATAGCATTTCAGTGGGCAGATCTGGCACAAGGTGGGGGCGCCCCAGGTGGGCACTCTTGTTGCCTCCTCAGCTCTGGGCAGCCTGAGACATCCAGGCCTACGAGAGCCTCATGAGAGACCCTTCACTGTGGCCTCTTCCATCCCAGTTTGAAGCCTGACCCCTTTACCCTGCCCCTAGGCTGTGTCCCTGTGGCCTTCCAGCCACTCCTCTTCCCCATGCCTCCATTCTGTATTCCCCACCCCTCCATCCCCTGACTCAGAGAGGGCACTGAAGCCCAACATTCACACCACCCCTCCCCAGCTCAGCTGGACCACCACCCTCCTCATCCCATTTCTGGAATGCATCAGCTCTGTCTTCGCCAGGACTTTGCTTGGGATTGGTCTCCAGTTGGAAGGCCCTTCCCTCTGCCACCTGCTGAACTCCTCCTCATCATCCTCTATCCATCTTGGGCATCACGCTTTCTCTGTGAAGCCCCAGAGCTCTCTAGCAGCAGGTTCAAGCCCCTCTGCAGGGCTCTGGATTCCTCTCTGTGTGTGGGGAGGGCAGCAGGAGCTATCATCACCTGGGGGCCCCCAGGACCCGGCAGAGGACAGGCACAGGGAAGCAGAAGATGCCATTCCTGCAGGAAGGTCTTCCACTTTTCTGGGCCTGCTGAGCCTGGGTGGGGACCAATGGGGCAGGGATACCTCAGGCCCCTCCCTGACCCTGCCCCAGTTCCCCAGGCCTTGACTCCTTCCACCCAGTGAAGTCAGAGAGCAGAGATGTTGGGAGGGGATGTCAAACTATGATTTTTCTCCCAACCGATATCACCTGCAGCTGTGTCTCCTGCAAAGGGAGAAACCAAGGCAGGGAGGAACAGTTGCTCTGAACCCAGGGACAGGGGTCCATGGCTTTGACCCTTGGACATTGGTGTCCATCATTATGTGACTGAGGAGCTGAATGGTCAGCAGGCATGGACACACTTGCTGTCACAGTGCTGTACACATACCCCAGCTGGCTAAAGGCCCTCTCTGGGTGGATGATGGCTGCCTTCCCTTCTGGGGGCCTGAGACAGGGGTGGGGGAATGCAGATCCTCATGGCAGGGATGAGGGCCCCTAGTATCTCTTTTAGAGCAGTAGATGCAGGGACTGTTTGGGAGTGGGCCTGGACCCAGACCTCAGTGAGAAGCTACAGTCCTGTCCCTGCCCTCTCCCTGACTCCCAGGGCTGCCAGGACCTGGCTGACCATGCCCCAGCTAGGTGGTTGGAGTCAGAGCATGTGTTCTCCAGCCTTGGTGGTGGACTTGGCCCTTTGGGTTTGGGGGGAGGGGGAATGACTCTGAGGGCACCCATGGGGAGTGGGAGGCTTTCCTGACTTCAGGCATAGCCATGGAGCAGCCCTGGAACACGGTGAGGGGTTCTGAGGCTTGCAGCCCCTGCAGCTTCAGAGGCCCTAGCTCTAACCCTGGGGAAGCTCTCCTCCTCATTCTGTACCTGCCATCATGGGCCACCATCCACCTGCTAAATGGGGATCTGGGCCTGGGGAGATGGGGGAGAGGCTGCCTGCCTGCCTGGCTCCTCCCCAGAGCATCTTTCCACACCCTCCTGTCTTCAGGCCTCTCTGACCCCCAGAGCTTGTCTCTTTCTCTCTCCCCAGCTATCCCTGCACTCCCCAAATGGGTTAAAAATACCAAGGCTGCCACCACATCAGTAGCCTGAGCAACTATTTCGAGTGGGGCGGGCCTTCTCAAAGGTGGATCAAACTCATGGCAGTCCCCACAGCTGGAAAGAGCCCACCCTACACTGGGACCTTTAGGCTTGTTCTGGGAGCAGGAGCATGGGTCCCTGCCGGGCTCTGTCTGTCCCGCTAAGGGTTCTGGGCCTCAAAACTGCAGCTGCCCATGTGTGGGAATTTCTCAGGCCTGGAGAGTTCTGGGGAACACAGGAGCAGGGAGCCTTGAATCCCTGGCTCACTTCACTCAGCTGCTCTTAGGGATAAGAGATGGCTAAGGTCCAGCCAGGGCCATCTCCAGACAGGGGGAGATCCCTAGGAGCTGACCTCATGGAGTCCTTCCAGCTGGGGTGCAGGACACCTGGGCAGCCCTTCCCTGCCTGCCGCCACCCCCCACCCCCATGACTGGGAATTTCCCAACCACCAAGGACAAGGCTGAATTGAGGGGCCACCCCCACCAGTGCTGGGACAATGGAGCCTTATGCCCTTAAAATCTGAGCGTGGGGGTAGGAGGGCTAAAGGCAGGTGGGGGCCTAGTCATCTGTGCCTGCACCCAGGGAAGCCGTGTTTGCCAGGCCCCACCCAGGCCCACTGCCCAGCCAGTTGTTATAAGGGGAATTCTGGCCAGAGCCTTACATGGCCCACCAGTGGAGGGAGGTACTGGGTGTGCCTGGCGGACAACGCCAAGCCCTCAATGGTCCTTCTGTGCAGAAATCCCTGCCAGGAGGGAAGGAAAGGACCATCTCCGGCTCTCTTCCTGCTGGGCAGGCATCAAGGCACCCGAGCGCCCTCCAGCACCTCTGGGGCTCAGCAGAGTCCGGGCCAGAGCCGCTGAAGGAAGGGGAGGATCCTGTTCTCCTGCCAGTCGGCCCTCGGAGGCACGGGTAGTAGGAAGGGCCCTAGGAACTGGGGTGGAGACGGGTACTGGGGGGCGTTGATCTCCTTCCGACTGTGCGGCTGCTGCCTCTCATCTCCTGCCAACGCTCGGGCCCGAGGCCACCGGGGACTGGCAGGTGTGCGGGGGCGGAGTTCCAGGTCCCCGGCACTACCCCTCCCTCACCCCGCCCTCTTCGCCTCCGCGGCGCCGACCGCAGCCGGCCCCCAGCCCAGGCTGCTTTGTCCCGCTGAGGGCGCGGAGCCGCCGCCGCCCCACAAAGCTGCTTTTGTGCCCCGCGGCCTCCAAGGGACCCGGTGACGTCAGCCTCCGTGACCGGCCCGCGGGACCAAGCGCGGGCTGCCGCGCCCCCTGGCGGCGGGTTGCGGAGGAGCTGGCCTTGGAGCACCGCCCAGTCGGGGCTTGACGTTTGTTTGACAGGGTCCTCTTCAAATCGCCACTGTCCCCCAGTGCCCATGGGAGAAGGTCCATGGCACTTGCCTGGCACTCAGTGGTCACCCCACTGGCACCTCGGGCCCTGCCACCTGCCATTCCCTTCTCCAACAACGAGCTGCACTTCCCATAGCCTCATCGAACCCTCCACATTCTTAGACCCCTGGCCCTCCAGTTCTCACGCCCTAGTGTGGCTGTATGACAGCCCCCCCTTCCCCAATCCCAGTTCCGAGGGCAGCACTCTGACAGAGACCAAACATGCCTCAAGGCTCCTCCTGTTTCCTGCTTTCTGTTTAGTCAAGTCCAAGGGGCTTCAGTTCTGGGCAACATCTCAGATAGGGCAAAGGGAGGGTGTGCCAGGAGCTGCAGCACAAGCAGCTCACAGTCTCTGGGCCTTTGGTCGTGTGTTCCTTCTACACCGGACAACCCTCCTGCTCCCACTGAGGAAGGGCCCCGTAGGAAAACAGCCTCTTAGGAACTGTGCCCAGTTGCCCTAGTCAGGCCTGAAGACTGTCCTAGAGCTGCAGAGGTGCCAGGAAGCAGGGGGAGAGACACAGGTCTCAACACGTGAGCTGCCTAGTCCGAATGGGAAAACAGAAGCTCGGAGCGCTGGGTGCAAGCATAACCTGGAGAGCTGAGCACCCAGGGCCCTGCCACAGGTGAGGATTCAGGTCCAGATCACCTTGGCACATCTTAACCCAGTCTCTGCTGCTGGGAGAGAAGAGCACCAATCAGTTCTTGGTATCTTTTTTTCTTTCTACATTTTATTATTTCAAACCAGGTGAACAATTCCATAAAACATGTGAAAAAAGCAAGGAAGTGTTCAACGCTGAAGGACCCGGGCCTGGGGTGAGGGCATGAGGGGCCTGGCCCCTCAGCAGGCAGCGGCGGTTCCTAGGTTAGCGCTAAGGAGCTACATTTAGGTTAATGGAGCCAGGGCCCAGGGCCACTGGGCGGGGCCCTCAGTGATGTTGGCAGTTGTCTGGAACAGCCCTTGGAACCCAATTCTGTGGAGGGCAAGGCAGGGGTGCTGCCCCACAGGGGGACAGCCAGCAGAAGGATGGGTGTAAACACACAGACACACTCAAGGCACACTCAAGGCACGGAATCACTGGAGGAGGGGGAGCGGGCAGGCGCTGGTCAGGACCTGACAGTTTTAAATAGTTTTTCTCTAAAAATTTTTTAGGTTTTTTTTCCCCCCCCTTTACTTTCATTTTTTAAAAAAGCTACGAGAATGAGCAGGTGGACTGTGGTCTCCGGGAATGGTGGCGTCTCACGATTCTTGTGCTTTTTTCCTTTGGGGCCTCCAAGCGGTTGGGGGGTGGGGTGGGGTGGACAGGAGGCTCCCTGTAAACATTTGGACTTGGGCTGGGTCAGGGGCTGGTGTTGGACAAAGCCAGGGGTCCCAGGCTGGAGAAGTGGGTACCCCTCCAGCCACAGGCCTTGGGAGACTCAAGTGTATGCTCCCACCGCCCCCCATCACAGAATAAGACAATGGTTAAAAACCAGAACAAATGCCCAGGAAAGGGGTACCGTGGCCATTCCCGGCACCTCAGGCAAGGCCGGCTTCAATTAGGGAGGCCTGTGGCAACTCCTCCCCCAAGTCTTTGGAGCTGAGGGAGGGGGCAGGGAGAGCCAAGAACAGAAAGAGAAAAGAAGGGAGAAGCGGCCAGGGGGCACAGGTAGGGAGCGTGGTCCTCTTGCCCCCATCTTCCTCAGGGGTTAGGGGGAGCAGAGTCGGCGGTGGCCCTGGAGGTGGGGGGACAGTCAGGGCATGGGTGGGGGATAGCCAGTGCGGTGGGCCTCTCCTCCCACCTTGCTAGCCTGCCTAGACAATGACCCTCTCCTTTTCCCCACCACCCGTTACCAGGGACACAGTCACCGCCCAGGAGCCAGTTTCTGTTGCTGGGTTACGTGGGGGAGGCGGGTCAAACACTGGCAGAATCACTCCCATCTCCGCCAGGGCCAGTGGGGCCAGCCTCAACCCAGGACCCTCAGATAGATCTGAGAGAAAGACAATTCAGGATAAGCACAGGGCTGATTGTACTGAGGGGCAGGCGGCTGGGCCCCTGGCATGCAGCCTCTTGCAGACTAGGCCCATGGCCCAGTGGGTAAGGAGTGGGGTTTTTCTGAGGAAGGTTGGGGCAGCCCTCTAGTCCTGTCCCAGGGCATAGCCAGGTCCCTGTCTGGATCACAGGGTAGAACCCAGCCACCTCCCACCAAAAAAAAAACAAACCCGTTGCCACCGAGTCGATTCCAACTCATAGCAACCCTATAGGTTAGAGTAGAACTGCCCCATAGAGTTTCCAAGGAGCACCTGGTGAATCTGAACTGCCGACCTTTTGGTTAGCAGCCACGGCACTTAACCACTATGCCACCAGGGTTTCTGAACCCAGCCCAGGCCTACCTAAATACTTCCTTAGTGCTCTCCTGATTTACCACGCTGGGCTCCCTTCCTTGCTCTCTGATCTCCTACTGTGCGTGTCACCTCTCCAGGTTCACCACCCCCATCTGGTCCCTCTCCTGTCTCCCACCCCGACCCTCTGGGCTCACTGGCCCTACTTGGTCCTTCCCCAGCCTGACCCCACTCTGGCTCACCATCCTGCCAGGCCCCGCTGCCCCTCAGAAGAGGCCGCAGTCCTTCAGGTTGTTCTTGATGATGACGTCGGTGACGGCATCAAACACAAACTGCACGTTCTTGGTGTCGGTGGCACAAGTGAAGTGTGTGTAGATCTCCTTGGTGTCCTTGCGCTTGTTCAGGTCCTCAAACTTGCTCTGGATATAGCTGGCTGCCTCGTCGTACTTGTTGGCCCCTGTGGGACACAAAATGGCAAGGCTTTGAGCCACATGTGTGGCAGGCGGGCCCCTCTGTTCCGCATGTACAGCAAGGTTCTGTACATGTGAATAGACAAGCATATAATGTGTGCGTGTACGTGCACAGGATGACAATGTGAGTGCACACACAGGCCTGAGTGTGAAGGAGAATGCCTGTGTGCCCATGTACAGGGGCACAAGCCTGAGGGTGTCATGAAGGGCCCCCATAGGCGCAAGCATATGTAATAAGCCCTAAGTGTGTGAATGAGGATGCCCACCCATAGAGAGGTGCCAGCCTCTGAAAGAGCATCTCGTGGTCACCCTTCTGTCGGGGGGGGGGGCGCCCACGAGCCACACTGGGGACAGGCACTGCCCCTCCCCAGAGGTCCCACCCCCACACCTGTGTATTCAGGGAAGCAGATGGTCAGGGGGCTGTGTGTGATCTTCTCCTCGAACAGGTCCTTCTTGTTGAGGAAGAGGATGATGGACGTGTCCGTGAACCACTTGTTGTTGCAGATGCTGTCAAACAGCTTCATGCTTTCATGCATGCGGTTCTGGAGACAGGACAGGGTGGTAGGGACCAGCCACCACCCCACCTTGCCGCCGCCCCCGCCTGCCATGTCTTGCTTCCTGAGCCCACAGGCATCTCACCATCTCCTCATCCTCAGCCAGCACCAGGTCATAGGCGCTCAAGGCTACGCAGAAGATGATCGCTGTGACGCCCTCAAAGCAGTGGATCCACTTTTTCCGCTCAGACCGCTGACCACCCACATCAAACATCCTGTGGACGTGGGGTTGCCTTAGCTCCAGGGAAGGGAGCCCTTGGGGAGAATCCTGGACCCATTTCACAGGCTAGCAGACTGAGGACAGAGGCCTGCTCAGAATGGGGCAGCTGCCTTCATGGAATCGCCCACGCTCACCCACCTCACCCCTGGTTCTGGGCCAAGGCATGTCTGGGTATGCAGGATCTGGCGCCTGGTCAGCAGGGCAGGCTGCAGCCTTATGGGGCTGGGCCAGAGAGGCCCCTGAGCCACTGGCAGGAGGGAGCAGATTCTGGCCGTTGGTTTACTAGGTGGTGAGGACATGCTTTCCCAGAATCACCCACTGGCAACCACACAGCCATGAGAAACCCTAGTGGGGCTGGGGTATCCTAGATGAGCCCCTTCCTCCTAACACAGCCACCAGCAGGCCCTAGAATGAGGGTCTCTCCTGTCAACCCAAAGGCTGGCAGGCCCTGCCCCTCTACCTTTTCTCTGGACCCTGCTCACATGCCCACTCACTTGAAGTGTAGGTCCTTGAAGGTGAAGTGTGTCTCCACGATGCCCGTGGTCTTCACACGGGTCCGCAGCACGTCCTGCTGCGTGGGGATGTAGTCACTCTGTGCGATGCGCTCCAGGTCATTCAGGTAGCTGGGGTGGAGGTGGGGTAAGTAGGCTGGCAGGGGCCAGTGTGAGGCCTCCTCATCTGGGCCCCAGTCCAGCCGGATGAGGCCCCTTTCCTCCTACCCTTCCATTTCCCAGGCAAGGCCCTTGCTTCTTTAACCCTTGCCTCCACTACATTCATTGCTCAGATGAGGAGACCTGGACTCAGCTTGCCTCCTGCCTGTGGAACGGGCCTGGGAAGAGGTGCGGCTCTGTGGCCAGGCGGCCAGCCAGGCACCAATACCCAGGGCCTTAGCCAGGTTGGCCTGGGACAGAATCCAGGATGGCAGGGCTGCAGGGAAGGGGAGTGAGGGGGGATAAAATTAGTCCTTCAGTGAGGGATTTGGGCTGCTAATCGGTGCAATTATGGCACCCACTGCAGAGCAGCCTGGCAAAGTCCCTCGATGTAGCTCTGGACAAGCTGGGGCCTGCCAGCCCCAGTGGGCTCCCTGCCCAGAGGCCAGTAAAATTTGGGCTCCTTAGGGAGGGCACTGACACCTGCTTGGCAGGGGGGGTCCCTCATTATTAGCTCCCTTAATCAGCATCACTGCTGCCCCTGCTGGGCCTGGAACCAGCTCTGCTGCCTCTCTGGAGACCCTGGCTTGTGCCCCGGGGCTGGGTCGAGGTCTCCAGCATTGCTCTGTGCTGAGGTCTTGATCCTGGGACAAGGCTGCTGAGGCCACCCCTTGGCTCCCACCAGCAGCCAAGCCAAGCTGAGCCAGGCCAGAGGGAAATGACCTCAGAGACACAGGCACAGAACAGAAAAACAGGAAGGGCCATGGGGGACTATGACGCACATGCTGTGATCTGCATACTGTGCCCTGCCCTCTAGGCAGCTAGTGGACTCCAAACCAGCCTCCCCTTCTCACTAGCAGGCAGGCTCCCCCCAGCTTCCCCTAACCTGCCCACTGAAGCCTTGGAGAATTGCTGTGAAGAGGGACTGGAGTATCCCTGCTACCTGTGGGGTTCCAATCTGCTCCCTACCCCTGGGTGATCTTGTCAAAGTATAAACCTGCCTGGGAGAGTAAGGCCATGTTCACTGCCAAATCCTCAAGCCCTGAACAGCGCTAGGCATACTCTAAGTACTCAATAAACGGGGAATGAAGAAACAGGGTGGCAGAGGAGTGGGAAGTGGGGTGGGGTGACTCTGTCCCCACCCTTTTGGTGGACAGAGTATCCCAGGCACTGAGGTGGTGATGGTGGATGGGACCAAACCCTCCCTGCCTCCCGGGCCCCAGCAGCTGAGCCTCTCTGATCTCAGGGAGGGACAGCACTGAGACCTGGAGGCCCCACGACACAACTGTGACCCTGCAGCTCCTTTAAGGTGGATGCTCTCACGAGGGCACTCAGGCCACATGAGGAGGGTGAGGGAGGATCAGCTCAGCCTCTATGAGATCTGTGTCCATGTGATGGGCCAGGACTCAGAAATCATGGCCCGGTAAGACCTGCCTTCCGTCTACCCTTGCCAGGGTCCAGGCTTAGATGGGCAGTAGGAACAAGAAGGGTGGTCCAGACAGAGACTGACGTAAGCAGAGGTAGGAAAGGGAAGATTGAGAACAGGGACAGCAGCCTATCTGGATGGCACATCCAAAGCCCATGGGTGCCCCCCACTGGTGGCAGACATTGACCTGGCCACCAGCCTGTCTGTTCTGTTCCCGTGGCATCCTCAGCACCCTGTATCAGGCCTGGCCCATGGCAGGTGCTGCCGGGAAGGAGCTCAGAGCATAATTCTGTGGGCTGAGCCCAAAGGGTCCAGGACTGCCATGCCTCTGGGACTCCCAGAACCCCTCATGATTCCCCAGCTGAGTCCTGGGCTTGGCCTGGGGCCGCCGAGGTCCAGGGCTCTGACCTGCATGCATACCTGTCACCTCCTAGACAGCCTCTCCCTGCCTCTGTCCTCCTCTCCAGCCCTTTCCCCCGGATTCTGCATTTTCAGTGCCCCTGCCTGGAAGCCTCTTTCCCGTTTCTGCTCTGGCTAACTCCCGTTCAGAGCTCAGCTGAGGCAGTCCCTTCTCTGGTCCTCCCCCAGCCCCACCATGACGCTGACACCCTAGTAGTCACTGCTTGGGGACTTGTCTGGTCCACTTATTGGTATCCCTGGAGCCTTGCACAGGGCCTAGCACACAGCAGGTGGCTGCAAATGTCCTTCAGAATGAATATCTCTAAGGATAGGTAAGACTCAATCGGCCTGGAGGAATGTGTAGTACAAGCCATCCTGCCTGTCACTCCTGGCCTTTCCATACCATGCCCCCTCCAACCAAAAATACCAACGCTGTGGTCGACAGTCATCAACCTCATAAACCAGCAGGATCTTTCCAGGGGTGCACAGGTCCTCTGGTCCAGCCTCTCCCCACCCCTCACTCTGCCCAGACCCATGGATACTCACTAGGCAGCTGAATCATTGAGCTGGTACTCCCTTGAGCGGCCAAAGCAGGCCTGTACACCATGGTCAGCCCAGAGCCTCCGGATGACGCTGGACAGGTCCTCTGGAAGCACGCCCTGCTCCTCAGCCGTGCAAGACAGTGCAAACAGCTGCCTGGCATCGTCCTGGGCACAGCAGGTGGATGGTCAGCCAGCCACAGAAGCACACCCCCACCCCACCTATCAGAGACAGGGAAACCTCTGGGATGGGGCCCAGGCTGGGGTATTCCTGGATCCTTCAAGACAAGATAAGATTTGCCATGAAGTCTTTTGGAAGGTGGGAGGGGATGGGAGGTGTCCACATACCTCTCGGGAGGAGTCAGAAAAGTTAATCTGCAGGTTGTTCATGGCCTTGACGATGGCCATGATAGACTGAATGGTGTTGCTGTAGACCACTGCCCGGTACTGCCGGCATTCCTCCTCTGAGTAGCCATCCTCATGGATGATCCTGGCAGCCAAGGGTTAGGGGTTAGGGTTCACAGGGTGCAGGGACCCCAGACGGCCACCTGAGGCTGCTGGGGTGTGCAGGGACCTGATTCGTAGAGGGAGAAACTGTCCCTGGCCCACTGGGATCTGAGGGTGGATGACTGCCTCCGAGAAGCTCCTGGGCCTGGCCAAGACTATATTGGAGGCAGCCAAATCTGCCTGCTGGGGGAAGGGAGAACAGGGGAATCAAGGTCTAGGGGATGACTCCCATACACAGCACTTACTTCATCTGCTTGACAATGGTGCTCTTCCCTGACTCCCCAGCACCTGGAATAGAAGGCACAGGTCGTCAGGAGTAGGCCCAGCTAGGCAACCCAAGTGAACAACCAGTGGTTCAGTCCCCTATGGCAATGGAGGCAGAACTCACCCTCCCCATCAGGTGAGATGGTACCAGCTGGCCTAGTGACCAGTGGGGCTACCAGGGGTGTGGTTAGCAGGGTACTATGCTCAACACAACCTGGACCACCTGCACCCTGTGATGGACTCTCCCCAGGCCTTTCCCTCCCACAAGCTCCACTGCCCACTATGGCTCCCAACCATCCTGGTTGAGTTCAGGAGCCTTGGCTGGAGACTTCAGGCCAGCCCCACAGGAGCCATCCTGCTGTCCCCATACGCAGGCTCACCACACCGTGCAGCCGGTACTTGGCAGACGGTGCCCTGGGCACAGAGGTGGGAAGGAACCCTGCATACCCCAGCAGGGCAGCAGCCCCTTTCCTCCCTGTATTCTAAGCTGAGGCACAGCATCACACTCTTGACTCCAGGAGGACGTGACCCAAGGCACGGCCCTCATGGATGATCCTGGCAACCAGGGGCTGGGCCCAGGTCTGTCCAGAGCAGATGGAGACCAGGCCCTGGGAGACACACGGTGTCACATACACACAGCACACACACACAGCCCTCTGTTGACTCAAGCCGCTTCAGGCCTCACTCTCATACCCCTCATCCTGGTCTGGCAGTCCCCACCCCATACTTCTCCTTGCCCAGTGCTGGCATTCTCTCCTGTGATTGTCACAGCAGCCCCACAGGCAGATACTGTTTTTGCTCCCATTTTACAGATGAGGACACTGAAGCTCACAAAAGTAAAGTCTTGGCCCAAGATCACACAACTAGGATTCAGAAGAGCAGAAGGGCACGTGGGACCACAATGCCTGACCCACGCAGCCCTTCTCAAAATGTGGGTCAGGCACTGCAGGACAATGCCTTGGGTGTTAAAAAGCAGATTCCCAGGTCCCACTCCAGACACATCTCAAGAAGTGCAGCCCAGGAAACTGCATTCCCCAGGGAGCCTGTGCAGCAAAGTATGAAGATCAAGAGGGCCAACCCACCTCCCCAGCCTGGGAGGTGCCAGGGATGGGGGCAGGGCCTCACTTTTCTTACTCATTACTGCCTGTCCTGAGCTCCAGGTACAAAGGACTTCAGCTGGGGCTCGCTCTCCCTCCCAGCCCGTGCCCTGGCTGTTTCCCCTCCTCCTGCCCCAGTGCTACCAGTCACACCTACACCTGCTAGGTAGTGCCTCTTGCCACCTTCAGGCCTTGCCCATGCTGTTCCCTTTGCTGGGCATACCCACCCCATTCACATGTATCCCTCTGAGCAGCTCAGCAGGGTGGGGGCAGGGCCTGCAGGGAGGTCACACTTGAGGACTCTGGCCCCACCCCAGAACCCCTCAGAGCTAGTATAGACAACCTCAGGGAGAAAGCGGCTAACTGACTAACACGAGCGACAAAGATAAAACCAGCAAAACTAGTAACAGCAAAGCTACCAACAGTGGTATAGGGTCGCTCACTATGAGTCAGAATCGACTCGAGAGCAATAGGTATGGGCCAGAAGCTGTGCTACACCTCTCACATTCGCTAAATCATTTTAATCCCAAAGAGATCCTGAGAGGCTGGTTCTATTCTCACCCCCACCTAACAAGTGAGGAAACTGAGGCATTGAGAGGTTGAAGTCACACAGTGACAGTCCCCTCTGTGGGTGGCCCACCTTGCCCGCCATGTAGTGCCCCCAAGTGCTGTCCTAAGTGCCTCGTGCTACTCCTGGACACACAGTCCTTGGGCCCCGGCAGCACCTGTCACTGGGCTCACTCCCTGCCTCCCTGGGCAGTCTCCGGTCCCAGTCTTTGCAGTGCCCTCCAAGCAGCAGGAGGCACCAGAATGGGGTGGCAGACCTTATCAAGGCCCCCGCCTGCATGGACCAAGCCCCTGAGAGACCTACATGTTACCAGCAGAAACCGAAGTACAGCTGTGGCCCCCACAAGCTCTACCACCCACCATGGATCCCCACTGCCCTGGTTGAGTTCAGAAGCCTTGGCCAGAGACTTGAGGCCAGCCCCACAGGAGCCACCCAGCTGTTCTCACACACACAGCCTACCCGAGGAGCAGGGACTGGGCCTTCCTTATGACCACCACCAGGTGGCTGGAATCACGGGGCTTCTGGTTGCCCCCAGCCTGTTCTCCAGGATGCTTGGGCATGGTACAAATGTCCAGACTCTGGGCAGTGATTCCCTTTGTTGGTCCATCTCCTGTGGCACTTGGGGGATCAGGCCCAACGTGTTCCCCTGGGCATGGGCTGTGGTCAAATGGCAGCAACCCCTCCCTTCTATCGGGCCGGACATGGCAAAGGCACAGCCAGAACCCCTCACACTAACTCCCCTACCTGCCAAGTGGGATGCGAAGATGGCCTAGAAAAGCTTGGAAGTGATGCCAAGTCACTGGGGCCATCAACTGGGCACAAAATATCCATTGGGGTGGGGCAGGGAGAGCAGCAGTAGCCGGGCTGAGCCCTAGGGCTGTGTGACGGCCAGCCTGCTGGCTTTCTCTCTTCTTGCTCCCACAAATGAGGAGGAAGGGAGTGCATCCAGGAGAAGAGGAAAAACCAGGAGCGAGAGTCTCAGGCAGGGTTGGGGGCCCAGGTAGGGGAGTGGGGGCCAAGGACTTGAAATGTTGGGTCAGATCATGCCATCCCTAGCCAGACTCAGAGAGGGCAGCTGCCCAGAGCACAGTGGACCTGAAGTCTACGGTGGGGTCACCTCCTCTAGTGTGACTTTGGGACCCTTGCCCACCTGAGACATCAGTTTCCCTGTCTGGCTACTGGAGGTGGAGAGGGTACCTGGCACTTTGACCACCACTCTCTCGGAAGGTAATGTGAGCCACCCCGCACCCCTGCCCAGCAATGGGGATGAGAGTGCAAACTTGCTTTGCATATGATTTTCCTAGCTGCACCAGGCCTGGCAGACACTGAGGCGGGCAGCACCTGGGCCAGCTGGGCTGGGGCCAAGACACATGTGCTCCCGTGTAACTGTGGGCTCTGTTCCCTCTGAGTCTCAGTCTCCCCTCCTAAAACCTTTCAAATTCTAACAGCTAAGAGGATATTCTCTTAGCAGGGGTCACTGCAGAAAGAATCCCATTTGACAGGTGGGCAAACCAAGGCCATGGAGCCTCCATTCCTGGACTTAGGGCGGTCCCTTTGTGCTTCCAGTAGCTGTGACTCAGGCGGGAAGAAGTAAGTGGCAGGACAAGGGTGTGGTGCCGGCAGCCATGCAGGAAGCAGGCCTAGCCTGGAACACCAGGACAGAGTCAGGGTCATGGCCCAGGGGCAGCTATGTCAGAGCAGGAGACGAGGGGGCAGAGCCGGGCAGGGCCGGGCATCATGCCTAGGTAAGATGGGTGGGGCTGGGTGCCCCCGGAGCTGTAGGGCAGCAACCTCACTGTTTACTCCTCCAGCTGGGCCCCTCTTCCATTGGGGCCCCTACCAGATCAGCTGGCAATGGCTCAGAGTTTGCTCACACCCTGCTGGTCCTGGACATCCAGCTCCCCCCAGCCAGCTTTGCCAGCTGGCTCCAGACTGTCACAAAGGCACTGACCGGGTAGAGGTGCCTGGTAATAGACGGCAGCGGCAGTCAACCCCCTGTCTACAGAGGGTCTCACCAGGCCCTCCATCTCCACCTAGGTGAGAGCAGAGAAGCCCACAGAAGCTCCTGGCATTGACCAGAGCCACACCTTTCCCCATCAAGGAAGAAACCTCCGCAGCTCTTGCCCCACGGCGCAGCTGCTGGGCCCACAGCGGGCGGGCAGTAATCACTGTGATCTGCGGGCAGCAGTTGCTGCTCTGTTACATTTGCTTCCACCCCAGGAGCGCTGAGCTCCAGTGCTGGGGGAACAGATGGGGAGAAGGGAGACAGTACTGCCTGCCATCCAAGCAAGGCTAGCAGGGACTCTGTAGCAGGAGACGAGGGGACACAGCTTCTGTCGCTTGATGCTTATCCCAGGCGCCAACATTCAAGTCACTGCTGTCTGTCCCTCTCAGGCCCTCTCCCTCCCAGATGAGGCTTTGTCGTGGTTCACACCCTGACATGCTGCTGCTGTCCTCTCTGGTCTCACTCTCCTCTCTGCAGAGGCAGCTGGGCCGCAGGTTCAGCAGGCCCAGCAGGCCCCAAGAAGTCAGCCAGCCCATCTCTCACTTTCAGATTCTCTGCCCCAGGGAGATCCAGACCTGCCACAGTCCTGGTGACCACCCTGATCCTTCCTGAGATCTCCAAGAGCTTCAGCCCCCTTTCGGTACCCACCCTGGCACCTCACCTGAAATGGAACACCGTTACCTCCTCCTAGGAGAGAGGTGAGGAATAAACAGAAAGCTCTTCTCAGGGTGCCAGGCACATGGTAAGTATTCAGATAAAAGTTATCATCATGATTCTTCTACACTTTGGAGGAACACTGGCTTTCCCAAACTTCTCACTTCCTGCAGCCCGCAGAGTAATGCTGTGCTGGTCACTGCAACCATACCCTGCAGAGGGAACTGCTGTGGTCAACTCATTTAAAACAGAGCTTCTGAAGACTTTCAGACAAAGAGCAGATGAAGAACGATAACAGCGGCTAACAGGCTGACTCAGAGCAATGGTAGTTCCCTGCTGGGCCTTGGGTCAGGAGTCAGCTACTTAGTTTCTCTGCTGACTTTTTGCCCTGAGTTCGTCACTTCCCTTCCATACAGCTCCAGGTAGCTGGGGCCTCATCCTACCCAGGAGCCTCACCACAGACACTGCTCACTGACTGCACACTCAGAAGGCTGGGCAAGCTGGATAAAATCCCTCCCTACAGAAAGCCCCCATGCCCGTGGGCCCCCCTGGAACACATGGGGCTGGGAGAGAAGTCAGCTGACGTGGCAGGCCTGAGGGCAGAGATTCTTACAAGCAGAGTTGTTGGGACCACAGTGGGGGCCACCCACTGTTGTTCAGGAGACTTGGGCAGCAGCCCAGCTAAAACCCACAGCACCAAGCCCGCCCACATTGCCACAAACCCAAGGTCCACCCTAGTGGGGCATAGGGGGGAGCCCTGGGAAGCCCACCCCAAAGGCAGTCTGGATACCACCCCCTGACTCCCATCCCAGGAAGGTGCCACGTCTCCAGCCTGCAGTTGCCGGCTCCCGTTACCCCGCCCCTCCCCTGCAGCCACAAGGTCCCAGCCCCCATCACCACCAGGGGGAGCCCGGCTGCCAGAGACGCACAGGAGGAGGTGGGGGCTGGGCAGTGCTGGGGAGCATTTTTGTTTCCGCAAAGCAGCTTCAGCTTGAGGCAGCTGGAGAAGGTGGCGGTACCTTCATTCACCCACCCCTCCCGAGTCTTGGAAGCCTCTAGGCCTGCCAGACCCCAAACAAATGAGAACAATGGGAAAGTGGGGGTGCACCCCCGCCAGACACAAAGGCCCTCCAAGCCCCACCCCTGGCGTCTCTTCCTTCCTCCAGGTGCTGCTCTTTGGCCCCCACACTCCCTTCTCTGAGGAGGCTCAACCAGAACTTGGCACTGTGGGGGGCAGGGAGACACCCTGTGTGACACCCCTACCCATACATGCAGCACTAGATGCCCCAACAAACTCTGCACCTCCTTCTCTCCAGTTGCCATCACTTGGGCTGTCTCCAGTGGCTTCCAGGGGGTCCCAATGGCCTTGGCCTCAGGGCTGCCCCCACCTGTCAGGTAAGCACTAGCAACCAGGGCCTGGTCTGCTACTGCAGAGTCAGAGCCCTCCGTGCAGGAGAATCTGAGACCTGGGGTCCTTGCCCAGACACGGAGGGGGCTTTCCTGGTCAGCGCTGTGTCTCCCTTAGTGGGGCCCTGTCCACTGTAGAGAGAAACTGAGGCCCTGGATGATGAAGGCTAGGCTGAGGAAGAAAAGGCCCTGAGACCCTCAGGCTGCAGGTCTTACACACTACAGGAGCCAGGAGGTTCTAGAGCTGGGGCCCAGGTCAGGGGATCCTGGCCATTTGGCATACCTCTCTTCCTGGAAACTTTTTCATTTGAGGAATCCCTTTCTGTTCTCAAGGGCCTCAAACAGCCTCCACCTCTCTTCTGAATCATTGTGGTGGACCCTGGGTGAAGTGCCCAGTGCTTCAGCGTCAGCGTTTCCATCTGTGAAGTGTAGCCCTTAAGGGAGTATACCAACCCCAAGGCCTGCCCCGAGCAGCCCTCACTTGGGTCCTTACCCACTCCCCAAACTGCTCCAGGGCCCAGGCCAAGCCAAGAGGTGTCTGTGTGTCTAAAGGCCACAGGACCATGCTGAGAATCATGACACCACAGGTTCCAGCATTGGGCACACAGAGGGAAGTGGGTAGCCTGAGGTCACACAGTGTGGGAGGTGGGCGATTGGGCCTTCTGGGACTTGAGGTCTTGGGTGGCCATGAGGATGCATGGTGTCTGCTCTGTGCATGACTTCATGGCCCTGAGAGGCCTGGATACCTCCCCAAGGCTGCTCAGGCTCTTTTAAGTCTCTCTCAGTCCCCTCAGCCTTCTAGAACTGGCCTGATAACACAGAACAGGACCCCTGGGAGCCTCTGTGGAAAGGGCAGGGCCCCACCAGGCCACAAAACTCAGATTCTGAGGCCATGGAGCATGAGGAAGCAGTCTCACCATCTACCATGCCACCACCAGGCCACACAGCGGCCACACTCAGCCTCCACAGAGCACCATGCACGCATCTGCCAGCCTTGCCCACAGAGTGAGCCCTCTGCTGCAACACTCTTCCCCTCCACTCTATCTGGACAACTCTCAGACTCAGGACCTGGCTCATGGGTCCCCACCCTGGACTTCCACAGCCTCTGGGCCTTCCTTAGGCCTGGCCTAAGTACTCCCAAGTCTGGCACCAGGGCCAGCTGGGGGTTTGGGGAGGAACAAGCATAATGTTAGGGAGAAAGTGAAGTGCTACAATGCTTATGACATGAACTTTACTGTGAAGGGACATGAGCTGGGAATAAAAGGGAGAAAGCTGCATGTAAGGTGAGGTCACCCATGGCTGCACGGCAGATTTCGATGTGTAAACTCGGGTTCCACCCTCCACGGCAGAGAGTCCCCTTCAAGTTCCTAAAGAGGACTTGGAGCCCCCAAAGGCAGGGCCCCTAGGCATACCAGCATGGGTACCACCTGCCCCAGCTTCTGCCTGCAGTCCTGACTGATCAATTCCTGCCAGCCAGGTACAAACTCCCAAGGGGCCACAGTAATCAGGGGGCAGGTGCCCAGGATCACTACCTGGGTCATATCCTGGTGTCTCCACTTATTGGGTACAACCAAAAACCCAGTGCCCTCGAGATTGGGTAGGTCAAATAATGTCCTCAAACCTCAGTTTCTCCATCAGTAAAACAGATGTAATGCAGTTAACAGCCTCACAGGATTATAAGAGACAAGACCCTGCTGGCCCTAGTCCAGTCCTGCACAATAGTCAACATTTAATCAGAGGCAGTCACTGTTATCACCAGAGGGGAAACCGAGGCCCAGTGTGGGCACCGGGTAGTGGCCGGGGTAGGGGGGGATCCTTGGCCTGAGCCAAGGGCCCCTCTGTCCACCCCCAAGCAGGGGAAATCCAGAGTGAGCTAATCCCGGGGCTGCTGCTCCATTTCCGGGCATTCATCTCAGCCTGTGGCCGGCCTTCTGGGCCGGGAGGGCAATGGCTGCTCAGGAATCTAAGAGCAGTCCTCTGCCTTCCTGCTCACCCTCCCACTGATGTCCCTCTCCCAGCCACCACTTCCTGCGGCCAAAGGAGGAGCCTGGAATCCTTTTCAGAGGCGCCACCTTTTCTGGGATCCTGGGTCCAGTGGCTGCTGGGGCAGGACAAAGAACAGGGCTGCCTGGACTGACCTTAACCCAGGGACTCCCAGTAGGGCAGCCCACAGGGGTATGTAGGTGAGCAGGTGTGGTTTACCTTCTAGACTCTCTAGCTGACAGAAGCCTGAGATGGGCGGGGGGGGCGGGGCTTGGGCTCATCCCCCTAACACTGTGCAGCCCTCTGGCTTCTTCCTCTTTTGGGCTCCTCCTCTCCCAGCTGCTTCCTCCTTTTCCTCTGGTGTGGACACCACTTCCCCGAGAGGCCCAGGCCCAGGCCCAGCCCTGCCGTGCAGAACTCACTGCCCCCTCCCTGCCCAGCACACAGTAGGTGCTGTCATCGAAATCCTTCTGCATATCTTGAGGCTGCAGCAGTCTTGGTGACCTCGGAATGGTTCAAGCCACGAGGACACCTTCTCCCAGCAAGCCTAGTAGTAATCTCACCTTCAAGCCTTTGCTCAAACTCAACCGGCATGCCCTTCTAAGTCAGTTTCTTTTGAGTACACACAGAAGACCAACTCCAAAGGCCACAAGCAGCAAATGTTCGATCATTACAGGGAGATTGTTCCTCCCAAACCACCAAGATTGCCCACAGCTCCAAGTAGCAGCAGTGAGGTGGTGGTAGGATTGGGGTTTAGTAAAAACAAGAGTTCTAGGCTTGAGGGGCTGAGCTGTGCTGGGCGGGGCGGCGCAGGGCGGGGCAGAGGGAACTCCACCATGTACCTGTGGCTGAGGGAGGGGCTGCCTGAGGGGATTAGGTACCAGGGCAACTATCAAAAGGCCCTCCCCCAGGCACCCTGCAGGACATTCTTAGGCAGGACTTGCCCAAAACCTGTTGAACTGAATCCCCTAGGTTGGCATTCCTGCCCAGGGGCGCTGGGAATATGAGGCAGGTGCCTGGCCTGTGCCCTGCCCCCATCTGCCAGTCCTGCTTCCCTCAGAGTACACAGGGGCCCGGGAGGCAGCACTCTGGTTCTGGATCAAATTGTCTTATCCTTTTTTTTCTGCTGGGGATGCAGTTGGGGGAGGCCCTGGTCCCTCAGTAGCAAAGAGCTCAGGCAGACACAGTCTCCTCCATCCTTGTTCCTGTCAAGAGAATGGGTGGCTTTTAAAGACAGAGACCGAGAGAGAGGCACACCCAGGATAGGGTCAAAAGCAGGGTATACAGGTCAGTATGCCTGCTTGTGGCCCAAGCAGCCGCAAGTGCCAACCCCCACAGTGGGGGAGGCCTAGGGATGTCACTGGGATTTGATCGGGTCCCAACCCCAGCACTGCCTGCTGTCACTTGTTGGTCAAACATTCGAAGGCCTGGGACACCAGTGATGCTACCCAGCGACCCTGTGGTTCAGGCCAGCCCAGGGCCACCACTCTGACAGGCTGCCCAGGCTCAAGGGGCTCCCTGATCATGCCTAGACCCCAGCTCAAACACAGTGGGTAGCTCAACGCTGCCTCAGGACCCGAGGTGGAGGCCCTGTGCCCCTAGCTACCTTGATTACCACCCTCCAGCCATGGTAGCCACTCATTTATGAGGCTTCATCATCTGCTCTGCCCTATCTGGAGGTTCCCCATCCCTGGGATGCCCTCAGCTGAGCTCCACTGTCACTTCCTCTGCAAAGCCACCTTATTCACCAGGTTTCCCTGCTCTGGGGTATTTCTTGCAGGTCTCAACTCTCACTCCTACCCGAGAGGTAGGACTTCTCAAACTGCTCTGCGGACACCGGGGTAACTGGGGGTGGGGCTGAATCCAGAGGGACTGGGCAGGCCACAGGCAGAGGCAGTCAGAAATGGCTTCAACCCCTCCCACCACCACTCACCCCCTATTGTGGGAGCCTGCCTGCTGCCTCTTGAAGACAAAGCATTTGCCCAGCCTGGGGGAGGGGTGGGAAGAAGAGACTGAAGAATCCAGAGGCCCAAGCCACCCCACCCCCATTCAAGTGCTAATGAGCTCCAGCCTCTATGTGAAAGGGGTGAGGGAGAACACCAAGCCTGGGGGCTGCCTGGGTACCAACCCACCTGGCACCCAAGGCCACGCCACATCCCCAACCCCAGGTCGCTGTGAAGGCTGCTCGGCCCCCAGAAATTAGGACTAAAATCCCCACGACAGTCTGTCACCCCAGCTGGCCCCAATTGGCCTCAGTTACCCCAGTTGCTGCAAGCAGTTTCTTGAGGGTGGGAGAAGAGGTTTCCCAGGGCCCCCATGGCACCCATACTGTTGCCAGGCCACCTCTTGGTTGGAGAGACAAACTCTCAGCTGGGCAGTTGTGAGCAGAGGCCCCCTTACGATTTCACACCTCCAGGCTTTAGTCGTAGGGGAGGACTCTCCAAGTGTACAGTCCCCACAACACCCAAGGCTGTGGGCCAGCACCCCTGTCCCCAGGTTATGGATGGAGAGCAGAACTCTTGCCAGGGGTTCACCTGACGCTAGCTCTCTCAGCCAGTGCACTAGGTGGAGGTAGGATTCAAACTCAGGTTTGCGTGACCAAGGGCTGGTCCAGAGAAAGTGAGTCCTCTTCCCTCAGGCCAGGAAACGCCCACCCTAGGTTTGGGAACCTAGGCCAGGCTGTCCAGCCTCATCACCTTTGCTAAGCCAGTCCTTCTGCCCCCAGTCCCTGACCCTGGCACCTACAGGACCCCTCCTCCAGGGAGCCCAACCTTCAACAAGCACCACTAGCCTCCTGAGACAGCCAGATAGCAGCACACACTGCCCCCTCCCTTTGGGTATCTACTGTGTGCCCAGTAGAGCTGGGCTAATCCGCTGGCCCTAGCACCAAACACGAACCAAGACAACCAATGAATCCCAGGCTGTTGGAGGCCTTCCTGTGGGGAGCCAGCTCTCACAATCCCCCGGGGGGCATGGCCTGAGCTGGGCTGGCAGTAGCAGTCTTGCAAAGGGCCTAGGAAGACTGGGAGACGCCAGGCTCCTAGCAGCCATACACAGGATGGTTAGACCAGCCAGCTCAGGCTCCATGTAGTAGCAGAAAATAGCAGCCCTGCAGCAGTCCCCAAAGAGTCTGAGCTGCAAGGAAAAACGCAAAGCCATTCTCCCATCTGAAGAGGTGGAGCCCCTACTGTGTGCTGTGCCCAGTGCCAGCAAGAGTTCTACACAGGGCGATAAGGGCTGCCCCTAAGGTGCAGACATAGCCTGTGGTGGGGCCAAGGGGATACCGCCTGAAGAACTTTTCCTCAGTCTCCCCCAGAATCCTGGTCCCAAGGGCCCTATATTGAGTCCTTGCCACCTGCCCATGTATACCAGACTGTGGCTCAGTGCCCACCTTCTTACTCTTCTATCTTCCCATCCTCAAAACCAAGTTCAGAGGCTACTTCCTTCATCCAATAAACAGACGAGAAGCACCCAATAGGTACCAGGTTCCATGTTGGGCACAGAAATGAATAGGACCCAGCCCTGCTCTTGCCATCTCAAGGGAGAGGCAGCTGCAACCCAGGCAGATACCAAGCTCTGATGGTCGAAGTACCAGAGCTGGGTGCCAGAGGAGGTGCTGCACCCAGCCTCAGTGGAGGAGGGAGATCAAGAAGGGTTCCCTGGGATGTGATCCCGCAACCAAGCCATAAAGAACAATCAAGTGGCCCTAAGTTAAAAGGAAACAGGGAAAGCTTGCCAAGTGAAGGGAAGAACGGGTGCAAAGGCCCAGGGGCAAAAGACAGCTTTTATATTTACAGCCTAAAACCTTCATGATTGGCATTGTCTCTTCTTCCTCTGCAAGGCTGCTAGCTTTTGTTTTCTTTCCCTCAATTGTCTAGCTCAAGACCCCAAATTGCATCTGGACCTTGCTGGTCAGGCAAGTTGAACTGGGTGGGGGGTGGGAGAATCTCTGGAATAGGGCTGGTATCAACTCCTCTGCTCCCCCGACCAAGCTGTCAGGGAAAATCCTCTTGCCAGTGTGTACCACATCTGCCTCTGCCCCAGTGACAGTGACTGTATATGCCTGCTGGCAGGGCTACCCAGGACAGGATAGAGCCAGTATGTGGGTGGGGCAGCAGGCGGGCTCTGGCTGGGAGGGAAGGCTGGCAAATGCCCAGCCTGAGTCCCGTTGCCTGGACAGTCTCTTCCGCTATGTGGGACAGGTGCCCAGTAGTCTGAACTTGCCACAACTGGGCACCCATTACCATCTTGTACCTGGATAGGGAAGGCTCAGTGGTGACTCCTCCCCAGGCAGTCGTGGCAGATCAGGTCCTCAATTTCAGGTAGAGCTTGGTCTCCCAGACCCTTACAGAGCACCCTCTGCAGGGTCCTTCTAGCTCCCACTTCACACCCTCAACAAGAACCTTCATGAGGCCCTATTTTCCCTGACCTGGGCCCAGGCACTTCTATGGCACTCCTCTGGCTCAAGCCCAGAAAGCCCATTTCACAGAGGAAGCAAAGGCCTAAGGTGCAGGATGCTGGGTTGGATTCCCCAGGCTAAAAAGTGCTAAGCTGGCCCCTGTACCCCTGACTGCTAACATCCCAATGTGGGAGGTGTTGCTGGGTCCCACCTGGCCTGCCCCAAAAGCACAGCTGGGCTTCAAGGGACAAGGTCGGCAGGATGGGGGGCCCTTCCGGGGTCAGGACAGAACAGGCAAGGAGCCCTGTACTCTGCTCCCCCTCTTCGCCCCCCACCGCACCATGACCCAGCCCAGCAGTCTTCTCAGCCACCATAATGACCACAATCAACCCAGGAAGAAGCTGGCTAGAGGCTCTGGTCTGGGCACTGGGAGGCAGCAGTACCGGAAGCATCCTCCCCAGGCCCGGCAGGCAGAAGAGACGGGCATTTCACTGCGTCGACACCCACTCACTGCGGCCGCACTCGCAGCAGCAGAGACAGGAAGAGGCAAGCGCCCAACGCAAAGCAGCCCAGGAGGCTGGGCCGCCGCCCCTTCCCGCCCCTTCTCTTCCTCCCCGCGGCGGCAACGGAGCGGATGCCATTTTGAAACCTCGGGGCCGTGCCCCCGAGGCTGGGCCCTCAGGGACAGTCAACAGATGGGCCTATGATGGACAGACACACTGTCTCTCAGCCACAAGCACTGCCTGAAAATCCCAGGTTTTCATAGCCTGGGGACCCCAAGGCGACTGGGGCTAAGGGGCCACACCCCCGCCACACACACACTGTCCAGCCTCCAACGCCACTGCAGGGGCCTCCTTAACCCCCTACCCTGAAAGCACGAAACCGCTGGGCCCCACACCTGCCCCCGTGGCAGGTTAGACAGGGATGCACACTGGGCCCACATCTCGGCAAAAGGCTGGTTCAGATGATCAGAGACATCCTGGCCTACCCTCAGCAGCCCCCAGCTCCTCATTCAGCTGGTCCACTACACTCCCCTTACAGGGCCCCAAGATCCAACAGGGTCACTCTCTCCCAGAGGCTGAGTCCCAGCCCTTCGGCCCTGAAGTGCAGCTTTGGGAAGCCCATCATCGTCAGCAGATTTCCTTGGCCTGCCCGCAGGGGCAGCAATATGTCGGCTGTCTCACCACTTCCACTTCCCCCCACTCCTCGAGCAGCCACCATCTTCCCTGGCCTTGGAGGCGGTCTCAATCCTTACTACGCACACCCCCCCCCCATTCCCCAGACACCCAGGCATCCCTCCCTGGCCTCCCCCCTCGCCGGCCGGGATGAGGCTTAGAAACTTGAAAACATATAGCAAGCGGAACCTTCCGGGAGGCTTGAGGACTGGCCCCTGTCTGAGCCTGGCCCTTGGGGGCCTTGCTCCAGTTCCTTGGGGGTTTGCCTAACCCAGCCTGGGTGGTCCCTAGCCCCTGGGCTCCCTCCTTTCAGCCCAGCCTACCTGGTGCAGGGGAGGTGGAGGAACCTGGGGAAGGCCACTGAGTGGGAGGGGATTTAGGGGAGGGGAAGCAGAGCACTGCAGTAGTGATGCCTGCAAAAGGGGACTTGAGGGTCGGAGACCAGGGGCCTCTGCACATTTGGGAGTTCTGGCTGAAGAGGGCCCATGAGCAGTTACGGGCTCTCACTTGAGAGGTCCCTTGGGGTTGGAGGGTACAGGTGGAGGATATAGAGTCTAGAGTAGAAATGGGACACAGATCGGAAAGGAGTGGATGGGCGCCTGGGAAGGTCTGGGGATGCTCATGCTCAATAGAAATATGGGGGAGCAGGTGGGGAAAACAGGTAAAGCTTGAGGGTAGGGCTGGGTGGGGTTCTGGAAGGATGAAACGACAAGGCCGAGGCTCTGGGGGTATGAGAGGTTGGTCAGCAAGAGTGAATGGTCAAGAAGGGTTCTGGACAGCTGATGTTATCCGACTAGTGCCTGGGTTTGGGATTTGGGGGTCTAGGATTAGTTGGAGGGTCTGATATAGAGTCTGGGCTACCCTCAGAGGTCTAGGCAGACCCAGAGTTTCAGACCCTTATTTGGGAGTCCGGGCTAGGGTTTCAGGCCGGGCCGAGGGGCTCGAAGCCCTTGTCTGGGAGTTTGAAGTCCTTGTCTGGGGAACTGAGTGGGAATCGGGGGTTCCAACGTGGGGCGCGGCCTCACCCAGCAGCAGCAACTTCACCTCCCGCGCCGCCTTCTCGCCGTCTTCCCGCAGATTCTTGTCGATCATCTTGGAGCGCTCGGCCGCCGCCTTGTCCTCGGCGCTCACGGTGCAGCCCATCCCGCTGTCCGCCCGGCCTGGCCGCCGTCCGGCCCCCACACGGCCCCCGGCCCGGCTCGGCCCCGCCCGACCCACTCCGCTCCCGCCGCCGGCCCTCTGCGGGCAGCTCTCGGGTCGGCAGTTCCGAGCGTCTGCGGGCTGCGCCTTCTCGGCCGCGGCGCACCGACGGCGGGGCGGGCCGGGGGTGGGGCCGGGACGAGACGGGCCCGGGACTGGGCCGGGGCGGGTCCGGAGGCGGGGCCAGAGGAGACCTGGGGCCAGTGATTGGCTCGAGGGCAGAGGGAAGGGCGAAGCTAGGCGCAGCCCAGGCTCAGGCCTGGGCTGGAGGCGGAGCCGCGCCGAAGAACAGCACTAAAGGTAGAGCCCAGTCCACGACTGGGCTCCCGGCGGGCTGCCGGCGGGGCGAGGCCCCGGATGGGTTCGGAACCGAGCGCCAGGAGCTCTGAGGCCCGAAGGCGGGGCGGGCGGATCTAGTAGCCCGAGGGTGGGAATCCGGTGCATCTCGCGGGCTGGGCAGGAACCCGCCCTCCGGGCTTTTGCGAGTTGGGTGAGTGGAGTGGAGGAGGCGTGACTTCGTCACTTGCTAAAGTTATTGAATCCAATAAACTTCTTTAGGATCTAAGGAACCCTGGAGCCTCCCTGAACTACGGTTTTCTCAATCTTAAGGCAGGTTTGCCTCTTTCTTGAGTTGCAGGAAAAAAAAAAAAAGGAAAGAAAATAAAGTCAATTACCTTTACACCTTTGTCCAGGCTGTCTCCCTCAGCAAAGGTGCCTTCCTCTATTCACCCAAAGCTTATCCATCCTTCTTTGATCTGCCGGGAGGTGTCCTCCTGCAGGCAGCCATTCTGGACTCCAGCCTTGGACATGGCAACCAGGACTCAAGGGAGAGAGACAGCTGCCATAGTACTTCTGGAAACCTACGTGGCCACGATCTTATGGCCTATCCTTTCCATAGTCTGTCCACCTCTGACCATGGCCACAACCCCAAGGCCTATCCTCCCATGGCCTGTCCCCACTGGGTGGTGGTGGCAGCCGCATGGCCTGTCCGCATCCACTCTGGGCAAAGGTGGGAGGGAACAACAATGTTTCTAGCTGAACATTTCTGCCTTTCTGATTCTGCTCAGGAGGAGCCCACAGCCCTGACCTGGATTGGTCATTTGAAGGGTCTGCCAGGGTTACCCAGGAAGGTGTCCTGTGTGGCCTCAGTGCCATAAGCCTGGGATGCCTGGGTTCTGAGAGAGGGAACGTCCATAAAGTCACATGGGGGAGCTGGCCACCCCAAACCCCTACTGATCACCAACCCCCTCCTCCCCACCCTAGCACATTCCTTGTTCCAGCTCCCAGTCCTCAGGCTGTCCCCTACCCCCGAGTGCCTGTGCATCACTATTTGAACGGCTCCTTTGTTTCAGGAGGCATTGGACTGTAGGCCCTCCAGTGGTTCCCCAACAACTCCCTCCTGCCAAGAGTCAAAGCTCAAGCAGGCCCTGCCCCAGGCAAGCAACAAACATGGCCCACCCAGGGATATGTTCTAATGTAAACCTGGACACAGACCCAGCCCAAAGTATGCCCTATACATTCACACCCAGGCCCAGCCTCCAACGTGCCTTGAGTCCACGGAACACACTATAAAGATGGGTACAGACAGCCAAGAACACAGCCTGTCTACACACAGACCACAAACCCAGCTCCAAGGCGGGCCCCTTCCCTGCTAGCCCCGCCCCATGCCTGAGAGCCGATCCTCTCTCCTCAGGCCTCCCCAGCCTGCTCCTAGCAACAGCCAACAGCTCTCACAGTTGCCGGGCAACAGGGAGAACCTGTCAGCCTCTTGGAGGCCCAGCTCTCCGGAGGTGGGAGAGACACAGACCCCAATCAACGGAAACGGCGGGGCAGGGTGGGGCCACTGAGGGGAATGTCCTGGTCTTGTGGCCATGCTGGTCCCTGGATCTCCCAGCACCTTGGCACCAGCCAGCCACCCCCTTCCAGCCATGTGCTCATCCCAGGGAGTCCAGCAACACCCCCTCACCCCAATGGGTGCACCTTTCCACCTCCATGAGGTCCCCAGGGCTTTGGCTACACCTCTGCTTAGCACTCCAGTCACACACCTCTCACTCCAGGGACTCAGAACCCCACCCGGACATCTCTAGACTGACCTTTCACCTGACTGCCAGTCCATGTCCACCATTGTTCAGAAGCCTCCCCCAGACACCTTGGACACCTCAAACCCATGTTGTCCAGTACTGGGTACGTCCCACCCCCCAACTGGGCCCTGCTCCTGGGCCCTATACCCCTTCATGACCCCTCCCACCAGCCAGAGCCACGAACCCCTCTCCCCACCCTTACATCCTGTCAGCCTCTTCCTCTCCTCAATTCACCCTCAAGTTTGTCCCCGTTCTCTGTCCCCACTGTCCCCCATTATAGGCCTCCTCCGGCCTCCTCCCTGGCTCTTTTGTTTCCCCTACAATCTATCTGGAAACCCTGGTAGTGTAGTGGTTAAGTGCTACGGCTGCTAACCAAAGGGTCGGCAGTTTGAATCCTCTAGGTGCTCCTTGGAAACTCTGTGGGGCAGTTCTACTCTGTCCTATAGGGTCGCTATGAGCCGGGATCGACTCGACAGCACTGGGTTTGGTTTTTTTGGTTTACAATCTATCCACCACATGGCAGCAAAGAGGATCCTGCTGAAACAAATTACATCACTCCCTTGCTCACAAATCTTCCATGGCTCCCCAGTGCCCTGAGGATAAAGCCCATACACACTGCTCTGGACTACACAAGAGATGGTAGAGTGGCTGTTGGCAGCAAGAACTCTAGGGATCAGTCTGCAAACTTGCCAGATGCATGACTCTGGACAAGTATCAGAAACTCCCTGTGCCTCAGTTTTCTCACCCATAAAATGGGCCTAACCCGCTGGATGGCTGAGGTTAGGACTAAGAGAGAAAATAAGGGTAAGAGACCTGGTGTTCTGTTCCCATGAAGATTTCAGCCAAGGAAACCCTATGGGGAAGTTCTGCTCTGTCCTATAGGGTCATTATGAGTTGGAACGGACTCAATGACACATGACGACAACAACAGAGGGAGAAGAGCAATGAGGAAGGGCATTCCAGGAACAGGGAACAGTACATGCAAAGGTAAGCAGGTGGAACTGAGAGGGTGGGTTTGGGGAAGGGTCAGCAAGAAAATCAAGGGTCAGAGCTGGAGAAACTCCTTGCTTTGCAGCTGAGTCAAGTGATGCCCAGAGGGACCAGGAACTATCCACGATCACCAGCGAGGGACATTGCCAGCATGCTGGTTCCTTCACACCTCAGAACCCAGGGCTCCTTCCAAGAAAGTCTGTTTTGGGGGCAGGGGATATTGCTGCCTGGCTAGGGTCTCATGGTCACCAGAAGAGGTATGCCTCGTCCCTGCTCTCACGGGCCCAGCACCACCTAAACTAGACCATAAAGGACAGTGATAGGACATCCAGCAGAGCTGAGGGCAGCACCCCAGCAGGACTGGAGAAGCAACAGCTGCTACTAGCTATCTGGGACAGCTAGGACAGCCAGGGGGCTCGCCACAGGCCACAGGGCAGGTCCAGCTTGTCCTGAGTTCCTACTGTGCACATCCCTAAGCAGGGTGAGGAATGAAGACCCCTTCAGTGGGCTGGCCCCATAACCCACAGGCTCCAGGAAGAGGAAGCTGCCAGCACTTCCCCAAAGGCAGTTTCGGGTGGGTGTGTCTGCCTCACCCCTCCTGCCCAGAGTCTAGAAACAGGCAGGATCCCACCGGGATGCCCAGAGTCTGGGATTTCGGTTATGCCACCTCCATGGCTTCCAGGTGGCAGGGGGTCCCTGGCCGGCTGAGACCCTGTAACCACCAAATCACAGCCTTGTTGGCAGGACCTCTCTTGGCAGCTTCTGTTTGCAGACCTCAGTGACAGGGAGCTCGCTTGCTTGTTCCCTACAGCCCTGAGCCAGGCTTCACCTTCCTGCTTTTTGGCCCAGTAGCAGCTCTGAGATTGGAGTCAGCCATCCTACCCTCCCTTCCCCCTCCCCGCCAGGCCTCTCTTCCCCAAAAAGGAACAGTCCCAGGCCTGGGGACCCTCAGGATCCAGCACCCCCTTCCTAGCCACCGAGCACCATTCACAGATAGTTGGCTTTAGCCTGGGGAATCATGCCCCAGAACTCCTCACTCAGAAGTTTCTGAATGGGCTAGGGGCCCCCACCTGAGGCGGGATCAGCAGGATGACCTGCAGGGAGGGTTCGTCTGTTCAGCCACTGTTTACTGTGAATCTATTGTGTGCTAATGTGCTGAGAACCCTGGGGTGAGTGAGGCAGACAGGACCCTGCACTTCAGGAGTAAGGAGCGGGGTACACCAAGCTAGTAAACAGGGAAATCAGGGTGACTAAGGAAACCAAAAAAGGTCTTGAAAGCTTCACTCCATCCACGTCATAAAGGTCGACTCTACTTTGAGAAGGCAGCTCTTCCCCAGTCGTATTTTGAGTGGCCCCCAACCTGGAGTGGGGGGCTCATCTTCCGGCACTATATCAGACAATGTTCCATTGCTCTTCATAAGGTTTTCACTGGCTAATTCTTTTCAGAAGTAGACTGCCAGGCCCTTCTTCCTAGTCTGTCTTAGTCTGGGAGCTCAGCTGAAACCTGTCCTTCATGGGTGACCCTGCTTGTATCTGAATACAGGTGGCATAGCTCCCAGTATCACAGCAACACGCAAGCCCCCACAGTACGACAAACTGACAATTGTTTCAAGAGGTATCATCTGATCAGGAACCGATGGTACATCATCGCTGATATCAGATGGATCCTGACTGAAAGCAGAGAGTACCAGAAGGATGTTTACCTGTGTTTTACTGACTATGCAAAGGCATTCGACTGTGTGTATCATAACAAATATGGATAACATTGCAAAGAATGGGAACTCCAGAACACTTAATTGTGCTCATGAGGAACCTGTACATTGATCAAGAGGCAGCTCTTCTGACAGAACAAGGGGGTACTCAGTGGTTTAAAGTCAGGAAAGGTGTGTGTTAGGGTTGTATCCTTTCACCATACCTATTCGATCTGCATGCTGAGCAAATAATCTGAGACGCTGGACTATATGAAGAAGAACGGGGCATCAGGATTGGAGGAGGACTCATTAACACCTGTGTTATGCAGATGACACAACCTTGCTTGCTGAAAGTGGGCAGGACTTGAAGCACTTACTAATGAAGATCAAAGACCACAGCCTTCAGTATGGGTTACACCTCAACATAAAGAAAACAAAAATCCTCCCAAATGGACCAGTAAGCCACATCATGACAAATGGAGCAAAGATTGAAGTTGTCAAAGATTTCATTTTACTTGGATCCACAATCAACACCCATGGAAACAGCAATTAAGAAATCAAAAGGCGCATTGCATTGGGAAAATCTGCTGCAAAGGACCTCTTTAAAAAAGTGTTGAAAAGCAAAGATGTCATCTTGAAGATTAAGGTGCAACTGACCCAAGCCATGGTATTTTCAACTGCATCATATGCCTGTGAATGCTGGACAATGAATAAGGAAGACCAAAGAACTGATGCCTTTGAATTGTGGTGTTGGCAAAGAATATTTAAAATACCACGGACTGCCAAAAGAACAAACATATCTGTCTTAGAAGAAGTACAACCAGAACGCTCCTTGGAGGCAAGGATGGCGAGACTTTGTGTCTTACATACTTTGGACATGTTGTCAGGAGGGATCAGTCTCTGGAGAAGGACATCATGCTTGGTAAAGTACAGGGTCAGCGGAAAAGAGGAAGACCCTCAACGAGATGGATTGACTCAGTGGTTGCAACCACGTGCTCAAGCATAACAACGATTGTAAGGACGGTGCAGGACTAGGCAGTGTTTCGTTCTGTGGTACATAGGATCACTATGAGTCAGAACTGACTCGACAGCACCTAACAACAACAACAAGGAAACCCTGGTGGTGTAGTGGTTAAGAGCTACAACTGCTAACCAAAGCTTGGCTGCCCAAATCCACCAGGCACTCCTTGGAAGCCCTATTGGTCTTTTCTACTCTGTCCTACAGGGTTGCTATGAGTCGGAATCAACTCGATGGCAACAGGTTTGTTTTTTTTTGGTTTTGAGAGCTGCTGGAAACACTGGTGGCATAGTGGTTAAGAGCTACGGTTACTAAGCAAAAGGTTGGCAGTTCAAACCCACCAGGGGCTCCTTGGAAACCCTATGGGGCAGTTCCACTTTGTCCTATAGGGTTGCTATGAGTTAGAATTGACTGGACAGCAATGGGTTTGGTTTTGGTTTTGAGAGCTACTAGGGTGTGGGTGCCAGAGGGAACAGTGTGAGAGGAGGGGTCCTTTAAATCATGAGAAGGAACCAATGGTATGGCAAGCCAGAAGCGAGTGACAGGCAGCCAGAACAAGTGCAAAGGCCCTCTGGGGTGGGAAGGAGTTGGATGTTCCTAGAACAGAAAGAGAACCGGCCTGGCCAGAAGAGTGAGAGCAAGAGGCACAGTGCTGTGAGAGACCAGAGCAGTCGGCAGGATGATCATGCAGGGCCTTGTGGACTGCAGTGAGGACTCTGGGCTTCATCCTGGAGCTCTGGGAGGCACCATGGGAGAGTGGGGCAGGCAGGAGGTTCCCAAGTCCACAGGAGGTGCTGAGGTAGGGTTTGGATGTGAGCCTGCAGCATGTCTGGCCCTGCAAATCCAATCGGTCCTGGCTCTGTTCCTAGTGGGTGTGTGTGTGTGCGGGGCACTGCCCAGGGTGCTGGAAGGGAGCCCAGGGAGCCCTCAGAACTTCGGGGAAAAGTTCTAAGTGAGGCCTCTCTCCCTGTCCTCAAAGAGCTCATGGTCCAACCTGCAACCGTGCCTGCCACCGTGCCCGCTGCATACAGAACCTCTAAAGGCCCCTGCCCCAGGAGCTCCAGGGTCCTTCGAGGGCCCAGGAATCAATAATCAACCCCACCTCAGGAGCCGCTGCTTTGCTCAAGTTGTTGCCAAGCCCTCCCTGCCATGCTGTTCAACAGCTGGGGCTGGTAGCCTCTCCTGCGGCTTGTTATGGCCTTCATTAGCATTGCTTCCTGGAATTTAATCTAATGAAGGAGCAAAAACAGCCCTAATGAAGGTGATGCAACAGAAACGGCCCAGTGAGGTGCACAGCAAGGTCTCCAAAGCCCAGCCACCTGAGCTCAGGGGTTTCCTGTAGATAGTGATTAGGGGGTGGGGGTTAGAGGTCTCCTGTCTTAGGAGGGGAAGCTGGTCATTGAACCCTGGGAGCATAGGGCCTTGCTCTGCAGGACTGCAGGGAGTAAACGCCGCAACCCAAGGGACCAGTATGGTTGGGGGCTGCTTCAGGCTGGTGGAGAAAAAGCTTCTGAAAAGCTATCAGCCAGTGCAAAGGCCCTGAGATGAGGACCAATGAAGTGGCCTGAAGTAACAGACCAGGCTGTGGGCTATTGACAGGGGTGGGAGGTCAGCCGGGGCCAGATCATCAGGGCCATGGGGCTAGGAGTTTAAATTTTACTCCAAGTGTGAAGGTTAAAGAGACACGATCTGATATTTTAAAGTTCCTTCTGGCTGGTATATGGAGAATGGCCCCTGAGAACAAGAGTGAAGGCAGGGATGCTGGGAGTGGCCACCATGCAGTACAGGAGGTGGGGGTGATGGGAGTGAAGGCCTATAGGGACAAGGGTGTCCTCCCTTCCTTGGGAGAGAAGAGTACTGAAGACAGGGAAGGCTACATGTAACTGGGCCAAGCTTTTGCCTCCTTGAACAGGGCTTGGGCTGACCCCAGTGCTCTTCAGCCTCACCAGAAGGCTTAGCCTCTCTTCCAAATTTTACAGAAAGTCGGTCTAAAGGGGGCTCCTGATGCCCCCATCCCTGCCTCCTCGCCTTTGTATCCTTCTCCTGGAGTGTCCTTCCCACTTCGCCTTCTCTAGGAAACCTTTCCTAAGCTGCCCCAGGTCGAGGCCTGCGCTGAGGTCCCCATGGACTCAGGACTGCGTTACACAAAGGGATAGGCGGGAGAGGTCCAGGCGTAGCCATTGATCTTTCCAGGGTGCAGCCTTGTAGACAGGGGGACCTGCACCTCCTGCCCCTGTCATCCATCCCCACCCTCTGCCCTCGCAACCGCGCCTGTCTTCGACCTCTCTCCCTGGCTGCCACCTGGCACCCCTCAGTCCTCACACTCCGCCCCCTCTCCCCAACATGTTCTTACTTCCCCCCCGCCCACGGGGGCCTCCACCCTCGCAGGCCCGCTCAGCCGAGCTCAAACCGGAAGCAGCCTCGGGGCGCGCTCCCCCGCCTCTTCCGGGGCTTTTCTAGGCCGGAGCGTGGATCTCGGTGGCCGCGGGAGGCAGGGACGCGGCTTCGCGAGGCAGCGGCGCCTCCTAGTGGGCCATAGGCGCAACGCGGCAGTCGCGGCCAGCCCAGCCCCCACCTCCCTGCAGCCACCTCCTCTCCTCCCTGCTTCCTCTCGCGGCTACCTTCCCACCCGGTCCTGCCTCTGGCCCTAACCCGCGCCTCCGCGTACTTGCCCCTCCTGGGCTATCGAGGGCCTCCCCCCACGGATAGCAGCCGTTCTGCATCCTCTCCAGCCCGGAGCCCTCCGTCACCCCGCTATTGCCCTCACCCGCAGCCTGACCCCAGCCCGCCAGGCCCTCGCCAGGCCGTGGCAGCACGTGTCCATCATACCCGCCTTTCTGCTTCTCGCGCTGTGGGGTCTTCACTCCCGCCGTTTTCTCTGCTGGACGCTCCATTCCAGGACGCTCCCCGGCCTCCCTCTTCATAAAGGGAAGATTAAACTGTGATTCGGGTGATTCTTCTCCTGAGGGCCGGGCAGCTTCCGTTCCCATTGCCGTATCCAGCCCAAGGGTCGGCTGTGCTCTGGGGGCTCCCGGTGCCTGACTGAATTTGACCTCAAAGACACCAGCATGATAGGCAGAGGGGCTGGGAAATACTTGGAGGGACTCTCAGAAGGCTGGGCCAGACCCCTTCCTCCACTCTGGGACCCCTCCAAGGTCAGGCAGCTGGTGGAAGGCTTGGGCTTGACTCGCTGAGGACACAACCCAGTGAGGAACAGACTGGCAGTGCCCCGTTCACCTGCCACTGTACACAGCATGAAGTCTCGCTGCCTTCCTCCCATGTGCCAATCGGGAAGCCTTCCTAGACTGCCTCGGAGCCTTGAGGCCCAGCTGCAGGCCTCTGGCTGACCGTCCCAGCCGCTCGGCCCAGCAACGTGCGGGTGGGTTTCCGCCTAATCCAGACTCAGCCGTTGACCGCCAGGGGGCAGCAGAGGCCGCCTCCCGCCGGTCTCCGGGGATTAGGTCGCGGATAATCCTGTCCAGGTCCGGCTGTGCAGGGCCCCGCGGGCTTGCAGCCTTGTGCGGTTTTGAAAGCAGATTTGTTCGTTCAGATGTTTTCCAGGGCCCTTTTGCTACTTTTTCTTCCTAAGCAACTTTCAGTCAATTATTACTGCTCCAAGTTGTATGAAAGAAGGTCAGTTGCTGGGTGATTTTAAAGCGGGATCAGGACAGAAGCCTGGATGAGACTCCTGGGTCCCCCCACAAGCTCCTAACTGCCCCAGGCTGGATCCTGGACACACAATGTCCCTAGCCACTAGCACTTGGCCAGGCTAGTCAGTGGCCACCCCGCACACCTCCCCGATGCCCAGGCCCCACTGTCCAATGTCCACCTGTCTTCCGGCCTGATCCCAAAAGTTCTTCATCTATCTCCAATCCGCCATTTTACCAGCTTCTTCCAATCTCTTTTCCTCTCTTCTCCTCAAACTATACCAAGCCAAACCCACTGCCGTCTAGTTGATTCCAATTCATAGCTGCTACCCCATTGGAGGAGAGCTGCTCCATAGGGTTTCCAAGGCTATAAATCCTTATGGAAACAGACTGCCCCATTTTTCTCCCACCGAGCAGCTGGTGGGTTCAAACCACTGACCTTTTGGTTAGCAGCCAAGTGCTTTAACCACTGCACCACCAGGGCTCCTGTCTTCTCCCCAGTCCACCTTAAAAGCCTCTGTTCGCCATTGTCACTCCCGGTCCCCTGTCACTTCACACAAGTTGGCTACACTCACTCTTTCCAGTTCCAGCCTTCCACTCACTCCTCTATACACTCCAGTCAGGCTTGTCCCTCTGTTGCAGATTGAATTGTGTCCCACAAAAAGATATGTTGAAGTCTTAACCCCTGTGCCTGTGAATGTGACCCTGTTTGGTAATAGGGTTTTCTTTTCTTACATTAATAAGGTCATATTGGAGTAGGGTGGGTTCTAAACTTAATCCTTCTGAGTGTTGTGTTGTAAAAAGGGAAAATAGACATGAAGAGTCACACGCACAGGGGAAGAGACCATGTGAGGATCTGTCTGTAAGCCAAGGAATGCCAAGAAGTGCCTGGGGCTGCCAGAAGCTGAGAGACACATGGAATGATCTTTTCCTAGAGCAAATAGAGCATAGTCCTGCTGACACCCTGAATTCAGACTCCTATCCTCCAAAACTGTGAGATAGTAAATCCCTGTTTTTAAAGCCACCCACCTGGTATTTTTGTTACACCAGCACTAGGTCACTAAGACACCCTCCCTCTATGAAACTGATGTGGTTAGGGTCCTTAGTGACCAACACATTGCCAAAGCCAGTGGTCTATTCTCCACCCTCACCTCCTCAGCATTGTTTGATGCTCGCTTGGCTCCCAGGTTTTCACACTCTCCTGGTTTCCTCTCACCTCCTTGCTGCTCCTGCTCAGCTCCTTTGCTGGTTGTTTCTCATCTCTCCCATCTCCTAACTGTGGAGTGTTCTGGAACTCAGTCCTGACCACTGCCCTCCTCTGACTAAACTCATCCCCGCAGGCCCATGGCTTTAAATACCATCCACTCACTTTGCCTCCTCATCCAAGGCTCCAGTGTTGGCCTCTCTACTAAACTTCAGAGTCACACAGTCAGTGGCTGTATTAGCATTTCCACTGGATAGCCAGTTAGTATCTCAAACTCTTCATGTGCATAACTGATACAAGCTTGCTCCTCCCCCAGCCTCCCTCAGTGGATGGAATGGCAGTTCGTTCCTCTAGTAGCTCAGGCTACACAGCCTTGGAACCACTTTTGATTCCTCTCTGCCCCTCCACCCATGCCCAGACCCTGCCGCCCCACCTTCTGAAAAAGCCCAGCGTCTCATCCCAGCTCTGCCGCCACCTGGGCTGAGCCGCCCAGTAACGTCTGTCCTGAACAACTGCAGCAGCCTCTTGTCACCCTTCATCCCCCGTCTTCCTCACCCAGGAGTCTAGTCTCAATGCAGCAACCAGGATAACCCATTTAGAACTTGGAGTTACTGTCAGATCAGGTCCTGCCACCTTCTCTGTTCAGGACCTGGCATGGGCTTTCATCTCACAAAGAGAAAAACCCAAAGTCCTTATGGTAGCTGACAAGGCCCCACAACATCTGCCCCCTACTAGCTCCCACCTGCCCCTTCTACCTTCTTCTGCCTCTCTGGCTGTCCCCTCACATGCAAGGGGTGTCCTGCCTTAGGGCTTTGCTCTGGCAGATCCCTCTGGCTGGAAGTTCCCCTGCAACCATCCAAATGGCTGCTGCTGCCTCCGGCTCCAAATCTCGGATCAGACAGCTCTTTTTCAGTGGTCAGGCCCACCTTGACCTCTCCCCTCCCCCGACCTTCATGTTCCCTATCACCTTACCCTACCTTTCTTACTTCCCATAGCACTGAGTATCTTCTAACAAATGATGTAACTTAGTGGTTAGGTTTCACGTTTCTGGTCTGAATCACCCACCTAGAATGCAAATTCAAGCAAGGCGGGTGTCTTCCCTTTGCTCACTACTCTATTTACAGCTGCTGGAAGACTGCCTAGCATGTAGGAAATCTCAATAAACACTTGTTGAATGAATGAGTGAACGAGTGAATCCCTGTTTAGTTGATAGGGAGTGTGTAAATGTGCCCAGGGAGAGGAGGGTGCAGGCTGAACAGGGAGTCTGAAGCCCATGCTTTTGCCCCTTATCCTGATCATATTGCCATTTTTCTATAACAAGCATCCATAAGAAAAAACAGTGAATAGAAATATAGAAGACCTCTGTGGTGGACTTTCCAGCTGCTCTAGAAAAACTTTCCAGCTGCTCTAACTTGTCTATATTCTAGACAGGGCACATTTTAAAGGGCAAAAAAGAAGGGGAAAAAACAACCTGGGAAACTCTTCAAAGCTTGCAAAAATGCTTAAAGACTTTAAACCAAAAATACCCCCTGAAGTTCTTTTTAAAGCCAAACAATACCTTAAATTAACTGGTAAAAAAAGTCTACCTTGAGCATTATGCTCTTTTAAGCTCTGTCTACATGGGATTAAATTGACAACAGCCACTGGAAAGATTAGATAGGAACCTTAGTGGGCAGTGAGTTTATGTTAAAGGGGGAGAAACAAATTCAGAAAAGGAGGGTGGAAATGATTGCACAACTTGAAGAATGTAATCAATGTCACTGAATTGTACATGTAGAAACGGTTGCATTGGTGTATGTTTTCCTGTGTATATTCTCAACAACAAAATAAGTAAAATTAAAAAAGAAAATGCTTAATGATGCCCAAGGACCTACAGACCCATCCACATGGAGGCTGAGTGGCTGGAGCTTGACAGCTGGGGATGAAGGACACTAATTTTCAATCAACAGTCATGTGGGCAGTGGATTGAGTATATCGGCTACTTCACCTGCACCCTGCCCCACCATCCCACCTCTGAAGCCTGCCGCCCACCAGTGCAGCTGGAGGAGGACTACTTGGGCAGGCCAGGGTGGCCTCTCAGGGCTGATGGCCCTCTCCACACTGTGTGTGTTGTTGGGGTGGACACTGTCGGCACATTCTCTGATCCAAGAGGCCTGAGGCAGGCCTGACATCTTAACAGGATTCCACCAGTCCTGCTGCTGCTCTGACCTGCAGCCTTCTTTGGATGGAGTGCTAAAGAAGACCCCTAGGGTCTGCTTGTGGGATGGACCTCACCCTTTACTGACTCCTACCCCTAGGCACCAAGGAGCCTAGAAAGGGCTATGGCCACACTTTATGGGGGAAAAGCCAGAGAACCCCAGAGGGCAACTCCTCCTGCCAGGGCACCCTGGGCCATAGCCACCTGTAGGCTAGTGTCCAGCCTCCTTCCTGGGGCCACGGGGCTCCTCTATGAGTCTCCAGGCTGGAGTCAGGCACCTGGGGCTGAGGAAAGCCGAACTCAGGAAGCCTCCCTCTGCCCAGCTGGCACTGCCGTGGACCTAACAACCACCAGCTTGAGGAAGTTCTTTCTTCAGGGGTTTCCAGGGCTGGCAGCCACATAGTAAGCTCAAACTGGATTTTTCCTGCTGTCCTTTTGCTGGCGGTCTAGCTGGGTGCAGGGTCTCTCCTAATGAGAGTTTGGTGCCAGAGCCCAGGCAGCTCCATCCCACTGGGCCCCAGCTGGTTCAGGCCTGCCGGAGGCAGCGGGCAGCTTCCCGGTCCCACCAGGCCTGGGCACCTGGGGCTGCCTCGACTCCCTGCAGCCCCCAGCCTGCCTTTGACCCTCTACCTCCCAACCCTGCTCACACACAGGGACTCACTAACCCACCTTTATTCACAGTGGATTTTACTGTTAATAAAAAGATCAGCCCAACAGGGCACAGGATCCCTGGATTTTTGTCCCCAGACTTGGGGATTTGACAGAGGGTTGACAAGGCAGCTTGGGAGCCGGGGGAGGGTAGGATAGGGGGCCCTTCCTGGGGCTTCTGCAGCTCAGCTGCCCCCAACTCAGACCCTCCCTGAAGCTGCTGGGGATGCACCTCACGTTGCCTCCTTCCGGAGGCCTCTTTCTGTCCCAATTCCTAGGGCCTCATTAATTCCTCCCCACCTCACCCCGTGAGAAAGCAGGTCTGTGCTGAGCCTGGCCCAGGCCCAGAGCCGGGTCTGAGCACTGATGGTTGGTTTGGGAGGCAGGGGGTGGGGTGGGGTGGTCTGTCCCCATCCCCACCCCAGGGAAGGGGGCAGGAGGGCCTCCATCATACCCTGGCCTTCACTCTACCTTCCAGGAACCCCGAAGTCATACAGCCTAAGAACATAAAACACAGCTGGTCTTATGTCTAATATTTATAAAAGAGGGCTACCAGCCTCCCCACCCTAGCCTCAGGCTGGCCCCTGGGATCTTTGGCCTCCCAGGTATAGGGACACTCTGAGCTCAGCCTCTCCCTTCTCCCAGCAGCAGAATGTGAGCTGTGGCCCAGGACCCAGGCTGGGGGTGGGACGGGGGTAGGGGAAGCCTCAGTCTCCCCAGGACTGGTGAAGGGCAAGGTAGGGGTCCCTTAGGGGAGCCCATACTAGCTCCACTCTCAGCAGAACCCACTGACTCCAGCTGTGGGGTGGAGGGTCTCCTCCTGGTGGGGGATGGGAGAAAGGGACAGAGGTTTTCAAGGGCCTGAGCCCAAGGTCCTGAAAGGGGCCTGGGGAACTGAAGGAGGGAAGGCAAGGGTGCTGGGGGAGATGAGGCCTCAGGGCACAGACCTTGGCCCTAGTGGCAGGGTGGGGGATGGCAGCAGGCCTGCGTTCCAGCCTGTGTGTCCCTACAGGCTGTGTGAGCTCAGAGGCAGCTGCTGGCCCTTAGTATATACATCTGTGCAAGGAAGATGAGGAGCTTGGCAGGATCTGAGGTGACAAAAGGGGGCAAGGGGTGCATCTCCACCCCAACCTCCAACTAAGGAAGCCCCTGCAGCATGGTGGTGGCCCAAAGGCCTTGGTTCTGGCTCTTTAACACAAGAACTTCTACAGAGAGGATGTGGGGCAGGGCCAAATGTCATCATGTTAACTTGTCCTTCTCCTGCTTTGTGACTGGCCACTGGATGGGAGTAGGGGCTGGACAGTCTGGGCAGGGGTGCTGTGACGAGTAGGCAGGACAGGGGCAATCTAGTGGCTTCCTCCATGCTGGCTGGTCCCGGAGACCCAGTCAATGATGATGAAGCTCAGGCTCATGGTCATCAACAAGAGACCAAGCATGGCGAAGCAAAGGGCCTGAGGGGTCAGAGGTTAGTGTCAGGTCTGAGGTCAGGGCAGCCCCCTAACCCCCCACACCAGCCCACCAACCTCCAGGTCCCTCGCACCAGGATTTTAGGGGTGGACCTCGCAGGCTCCTTCTCAGTGGGCACGATGCGGAAGTAGAAGATGGCAGGAAAGATGAATATGAGGCATGGGGCAGATGTGGCACCTGCAAAAGAACAAGGCATGGCCACTGCTGGCTAATGTCCACCTATCAGCTAAGGCTTAGATCAAACATCTCTTGTTAGGGGAGTCTCATCAAGGTCCCAGAGCATGGGGGAATTGTCCCTAGCTCTATTTGATTCTGAGTAAGTAACCCACCATCCCCTCTCCTTGTTCTCTGTCCACCAGGATGGAAGGCTGATGCCGTTGATGTCAGGAGGACCTGTCGGTGAATGAAACTAACAAAGAGAAAAGCCAAGCCAAGAGATGGGCAGAGGCAGAGCTTTGAGGATTTTGTTTGGGTTCCTGGATACAGCTATTCCTGAAGGCTTTCCCATTATTCGAACCAATAGATTCTTTTCTGCTTAACTCATTTTGAATTGGATTTCAGATCCATAGAACTAAGAGTTCTGGCCATGATCTTCATGAGGCTTAGCCCCCAGGTCCGTGCATCAATCCCTGAGGAGTTGTGTTGGGGAGTCAGTTTCCTCAGTTGGGTCACCCTAAAGATGCCTCAGGAATTTCTGACCTTCCAGCTCAAAGCCCCAGTTGGGATGGGGCAGTAGACAGAGCACCAAACATGGAGTCCAGCGGTCCTGGGAATCAAGCCTCTCTCACTTGCCAGCTGTGTGGCCATGCTTCTCCCTTAATAACCCTGAAATTCAGTCTCCCCATATGCAAAATGGGAACAAGACTCAATAAGATCCTGTAGGGAGGCCCCTGACCCTTGGGCTTCCCCCTACCCCCCGGAGGGGGCTGGTCTAGCCCCTGACTCGGTGGTTCTGAGCCCTTAACGGGGTTAAAATAGCCTTAAGGACAAAAGGTCAGGGGGAGGTTAAGCGTGCACATGGCCAACAGTCATCACTTAAATATAGGGTGTGAGCTCAAGAGTTTGCCAGGATTTGCAGAAGGGAAATTCTCTGGGGAAATGCCCTCCCTCACATACAACAGGGCCAGACCCTCACCAATGATCCCAAAGATGCCCAGGATGTTGGGAGCAAAGATGACCAGAAGGTTGATACAAGTGAGCAGGCTGGTGGCGATGAGCACGTGCCGCAGCCAGCTGAACTCCTGGTTCTGAAATAACATCTGCTGGATGGCCCGGCGTACCTGAGGGGTGGGGGTGGAGAGCCATCAGCCCATCAGTCCCATCAGCCCTACCCGCTCATTGGACTGGCTACCTGCCCATTGGCTCACCGGGAACAGAACGATTGGCACTGTGAGTGTGACTGCCGTCAGCACTGCCACTCGCACACACAGAATCAGCACATCAAACGGGTCCACGTTGTTGTAGGTGTGCAGCAGCTCCGACTCCACCCCGTCTGTGGCGGGCAGGGAGGGTGGTCAATAGGTGACCCAGGGAGGGGTCTGGGCCCTGTGCTGCTGGGCCAATCCTGACACTGTGGTGAGTGGCGCTCAGACTCACCTCCACAGCTGCAGAGCACAGTCAGGTATCACACACCTAATGAGCGCCTATAGTATGCGGGGTGCCATGGCCACTGGCCAGTCCCTTGCCCCCAGCCTGGCCTCTGCCCCCACCGGTCCAGCCATACCGTAGAAGGTGAGGTAGCCGAAGAGGGCAGCCAGGAAGTACATGACGTACATGACGGCAATGGACAGGTTGGAGATGTGTTGCATCTTCCTCTTGGTGGGGCTATGGGGTAGTGGGGTGAGGGAGAGGGCTGGTGCCATAGGGGCCACATTGGGAGAGCCCCATTGCCCTTGGGATCTTTCTGGCACCACACTCTCACCATCCCACACCCATGGGAGCCTCCTTCTTGCTCCCAACCCCACCTCATGGGAATCAGCAAGATCTCTGATAAAATTACTTGGCTCCTGTCACTATCACCCCCATTCTTGGGACCACATCCATTCTCTCCAAGACAGCTCAAGGCTGCCCCGCGCTGTCTCCCAGTCATGGACACCTACTCCTTGAGCTCTGTATAGATGGGCAGCACCTCAGGGTGGCAGACGAAGGCGAAGGCCATGATGGGGACGGTGTACGCCGTCTGGGGAAACATGGGGACTGGGTTACGGTGCCCCCCGCCACCGTTGCTGGGTCCCCTGCCCCCACCCTAGCCTGTCAGTACCTGTGTGTTGAGTGTGAAGTAGCTCGGGGTGCAGAAGGCTGCAGCCTCAGTCTCCACCTGCAGCTGTGCCTCCTCTTCGATGACCACGTGGCTGGAGTTGCCCACGATGTTGGTAACGTTGAGGGGCAACGGGCAGGGCACATGGAACTTTTTGTAGATGACCTGGGTGGAGACGAGGGTATCAGGGCTGGGCTAGACTACCTGGGGAGTCACCATAGGGCCACACTTAGATCAGAAACGGAGGTGCTGTCCTCTGATCCAGGCTTCCCTGGGAGATCTGCCCATCCCTCTGACAGAGGGCTCCGCTGGGAGATCTGCCCTCTTCCTCAACTGGTGTAGAGGGTGACTCACTGCAATTAGGAAGAACACCATGCAGCTGAGAGAGAAGCCACTTGAGTAGCCCAGGTAGCCTACAAAGTGAAGGAGGGCTGTGAGACTGGGGAGCCCCTCCTCTGCTCCCTCTACTATCCCCTTTGAGGGTCCCTAACCCTGACACACCACTCACCGAGCTGCCGCATAAGTGCTAAGGGCAAAATGACGGTGATAGAGACTAGGATCACCAGGTAGTTTCCATTCACGTACCAGTCCCTGTGGGGATGGGAATGGGAGCCAGAGTCAGAGCCCTCTCTGTCCAGGGCAGGGCTACCTGCCTCCCCCAATCATAGTCACCAGTGATGCCACTGAGTGACCTCTGGAGAAGACTTGTCTTCAGCTCTGAGTGTCCCTTTCCCCATTTGCAAAATAGGTACCGTCCCAGCATCCTCCTCATGGTGGACTGAGGCACTGGCCTGGTAACTGTTACGATTATGTCACTGCTCAGGACACACAGGTAGAGGACCCAAGGGGCTGAGAGAGATGGGTGAGATAAAAGGACCTGGCTCTGGAGGGGGGCGTTTTCCAAGGGGGTCTCAGAGCCTTGCCAACTTTGTGGTCCCTCTTGGCCTCTGGAACAGGCATGGGGCACAGGGAGATAAGGGACAAGGCCATCCTTCAAGGGCAAGTCCGAAGGCCAACTCTTTGAGAAAGGGATCCAGCTTGTTTCTCTCCTCTTGGAGCTGCCCTTAGCCTCTCAACCCCTCTGCTTGCCCAGGCTGGGCTGTGAGGGTAGACCTAGCTGTCTGCTCTCTCCTTCCCACCCACAAAATGTGGTTGGTGTCCAGGCAGGGCTGGCTAAAGTGATGGGCAACAGAGACACCCTGGGCTTAAGCTCTTGGTGGTGGGGGTGCTAACCCCCAAGTCATGGTCAGGAATAGCAGGTGCTTAGAGCTAAGCCTGGAGGCTCTCACCCCCACTCACGCTCACAGGCTAGGGCCAGGTGGCCCAGCTTTCTCAGCCTCACCATCCCCCACCCCAACCCATACACGTCCCCTCCCTGGGGGTTCCCCTAGGTGTTTCATGACAACTGTGTGCTGAATGTTGGCTCACCAGCAGCTCTCCATCCCCTCCACTCGCCCAGTGTGAGGCCCCAGGGCCAGTGGGTGGATGTGGAGGGGTGGACTAGGGCCTCCCAGCCTCACCCAGTCCCTCCCCACCCTGGGGCTCACGAAGTTTTCTCTTCCAGGTTCAGGAAGGTCTGTATGACAAGAGGCAGCTCCGACTTGATGATGTACAGGTAGCTGCACATGGCTGGGGGCAGAAGGGCAAGCAGACCCTGGGGTTAGGCAAACCAGCCAACCTTCAGACCTGTCCACCCACCAACCACTGCCCCTGGCCTTACCACCAATGTTCTGTAGGGCGATGGCCAGGGCTGCAGCCAGCTTCCCCGGCATTCCGAAGGCACGGTAGCCCAGCTGCTCATAGGCACGGATGCCTGTGGATACAGAGGTCAGGACAGTCAGGGGCATTCCTCAATACCACACCCCCTGCTGAAGGCCTGGTTTGAGGCTCACCCACGATCCCCGAGGACTTGAGCAGCAGGTGGATGGAGTAGCTGGAGAGCAGGGCGACGGCTGTCAACAGGAACCTGGGAAGATGGGTGACAAGAGGCCACTGGGGCTCTCCTGGTTGGCAGGGGGTAGTGGGCTCCAGGAGACCTGGCTGTGCAGCCCCTGGGTGCCTGGACCCCAAACAGGTGCAGTGCAAGCTCAGCAGGCCCCAGAGGTGGTGAACACCCCCTGTGTGAACCAGGGTGGGACATGACCCAGAAGTGGGCCCTCTGAGCACCTCCTGCCGCTGAGGCCTTGGAATAAACAGGTTTTCCATTCAGGCTGCAGGGCAGAGCCCCCAGGTGAATGACACATGTACCCACACGAGGCCGGCCATGGGGATTTGGCCACCACACGTGGACATGGTGGAAGGAAAGACTCAGGCCTGTAAGGCTGGCCCGGTGTCATGACCTCAGAGGGTTTGCTCAGCAGTGAGGTATATTTGTCCGACCTTGGCTGTTTTTTTTAGCTGTGGTTTGGATTGAGTGTAAGAAGTGCCCACCCACTGTAGGCTGGGCCTAGGTATGGGGAGTTGGCAGGTCCTGGGAGGTCATGGTTGGCAGCTTGCTGAGCTCCCAGCCCCTGAGTCTATCTAACAGAAGACTCACTGAGGGCACTCACAGGAAAAGGATGATGCCTGTATTGGCCATGGCATAGGCGAGCCCGAGGATGCCACTGCCCATGATGGCGTTGCTGAGGTTGAACACTGACATCCCAAACGATGTCTTCCCCTCGAACTGCGGGCACCAGAGTGGGATGAGGAGGGGTGGAGATAGTCAGCACGGCCTGAGCACCGTGGTGCTCCCTCACTGCCCCTGGGCCTCCCATCACCCATGCTGACAACAGTGCCCCACCCCCCACTGCTGCCCCGGCTCACGTCAGTGAAGTGTGGCTCCTTGCTTGGGCTTTTCTGCAGAAAGTCCTCGCCCTCAACATAGCTCCTTCTGGGGCCCTCGACTCTGCAGGCACAGGCAGGACAGGCGGCTTGGTTCTAGCCCCTTGCTCTGTACCCCTGCCCTGTTCTGCCCTGTCCTGAGCCATGGCTGGGTCCCTCCTCTGCTCACCTCTGGTTGTCCGCCGTAGGGGTGGTGGCTGGGAGCAGCCCCTCCGAGTGTTTGCCATTGGGTACCAGCTCCACCATCTCCGTCTGCAGAGGTGCCTCCATGGCTCAGGCACCACCACCAGGAGCACTAGCTCTCACACCAACACAGGTCAGAAGTCTGCAGAGCAGACGGTCCCTCTGGTTATCTTCTGTTTGGGCCCACTGCCTAGCCTCCCAGGTAGAGCCTGCAGCCATGGTGCACCTCCCTGGGGGGCGCTCACAACATACGTGCACATTTGTGGCTCCATCTTCTGCCTCCCCGGGACCTGCCTTCAGGAGGGTAAAGCTGCCATACCTGGGTCTCTCAGGCTATCCTGGCGGGACACCTCAGCCAGTATGTGGCTCCCTCCTCAAACACACAGCAGCCGAGACAAGCCCTTGGGGCCTCAGTTTCCCTGTCTGTGAAGTAAGCGTCAGCTGGATGACCTGAGTTCAGAGCTCAGGGGCACCCGGACCCCCAGATACTGAGTCCCAGGCCCCCAGGCCCCACTCTAGAGGTGGGCCCTGAGTTGCCTCTCCCTCTCTGACATTAATACTGGGAGATGGTTTCCTGCATTGGTCTCACTTGCCAGGGGCCTCCTGGCCAACCTAGAATGATACTGCCCGATGGCTGGAGGCCTCGGGACAGGGTGAGGGCTGTGGGCCCTGTTCCCAGCCGCCCGGCGGGCACTGTTGGCAGCCAGAACAAAAGGCCTTCTGTGGGCTGAGAGCTGGCGCTGGGAACGGCAGGCGCAGAGACTAACCCCCCCCCGAGCCAGGAGGCCTGAGGCAGTGCTGGGTGGCTGGACACCTGGGCCCTTCCCGCCTAGCTGTGAAGGGCTCTTGGTGGGCCTTCCAGGAAATGGGTGCTCCAGGGCCCAGTTCCCTGGACCACACAGGCCTTACCCTTCACATAGCCCTGGCCTCAGGGTCATGTTATCCTACCAGGCTCTCCTTCCCTGCCAGGGGACCCCCACCCGCAGGTGCCACCCTCCAGAAGCAGACCCTCTGAGCAACCCCCCCCATTTTCTTGAGCCCTGGCCAGGAGTTCAGGGCCTCGGCCAGCTGGAGAGGGAACTGGATCACTGGATCAGGCCCCCTTTCCCTGCTCTCTGGGCTTGGCTCTGCTTGGCCTTGAAGGAACTAGCTGCCCCTCCACCCCACTGCCCAGACAACTCATGGCCCCTCTCCCATCACTGGGGCCTGGTGCCACCTACCACATGCCCAGAAGGTGCCTGGGCAAACTGCTTCCAGGCTCTGCGAGGACATCCTGGAGGCCAGACCTGCCAGCAGGAGCACCAAGGCCAGAGGAGAGACCAGGGAGGGGGTAACACTGCCAGACAGGTCAGCCAGAGACTGGTCCTGAGGCCATGGAACCCCCTCCACTTGAAAACCTCAAATCTTGCTCTGAATCTGCCATCCCCACTCCAGGCTCTGGTGGTCTCAGGTCTGCTCTTGAACCTGGACTTAGCACTCAGACTTAGTGCTTGGGGGTAGGAGTGGGTAGGGAAGGCCACACAGTACTGACCAGAGCCACACACATCACTAATCAGAGATAGTCCTCCACTGTCCCAGGGAGCCCTAGGTCAGACTTCAGAACCCAGGCACCTTGGCCTGGGGACCCCACACTGGAACCGCTGGACCCCTTCAACTTGCTCTCCCTCCCCTGATGCCTGTGTCTGAGCCCTCTTCCCCAACCAGCACCCCCTCCCCTCGCACTCAGGACCATGACAATGTTACCATCTCTTCTCGAACCCTCATCCTCTAGACCAGGGCTCCAGAGGTGAGCCTTTCCTCATGCCTCTGCCATAAGCCTCACCATCAGCACCCCGCCAAGGATCCCACCTGGGTGTGGAGATGCCGGTGCCTGGTTTCCAGGCTGGTACTCAGCTGGGGTTGCCCTCGCCCAGCCCCCTGCCCTGGACAGGCTGGGACAGGCCCTCAAAGTGTGCTGAGTCGGCAGCCTGGACAAAGCACCCTTCTCTGCCTTAATATCCTTCCCTAGCAGCCAGGCATTGCCTCCAGGGAGACTACAGCCTATAGCATGGGCTTGCTGGGAGGTACCTGAAGTCCTGGATCCAGGTTCCCCACCCCCTAGGAGGACCTGGTTCTAGACCTTCAGGGCCTGGTAGCTATTACTCATCACTAGTCACTGCTGGGTCTCTGGCTGGCCTGAGATCCCACAGACGACCTGACATACCCATCCTCCAATGACCTCCAGTCTGGAAAGGACAAGACCCCTAAACACATCCCCCACTCTATAGCTCCTGCTGTAACTGAGTGTGGGTCACATAGCACCCAGACTCAGTAAAGGGGAGAGGAAGGAGCCAAAGAGGCTTCCTGGAGGAGGAGTGGTGATGGAGCCAGTCCTGAAGTTCCAGTGGGAGCCCCGATATGTGGAAATGGGGAAAGAGTGCTGCAGGTAGAGGACACAGCACCGGCAAAGGCCCTGTGGTGTGGTGTGAATGTAGATGGTAGGCTGTGAGGGTGAAATGAGTTTCACTGAGGGTTCCACGCCACAGACAAGCCTGACAAGGCCTTAAAGGTGAAGTCGAGCAGTCTGACTTCACCGTAGGTCAGGGCTGAGGGCTTGGGGGCTGTGTTGGGGGTTTACTCTAGCCTGGCATGCAGGCCCCAGCCATTCCCTGGGGCTGTCAGCCCATTTTCAACCACTTCAGCCCCTCAGGCCTGTCACTTCCCAGACTCCTTTGTAGCAGGGACTCAGGGTAGACTGAGGCGAGGACCCCTTATATAAGGAAAGCTGCCAGCAGATCCTAACCCACTATGAGGAAAACCCAGAGCAAACACCCTGAGTCTGAGGCCCTGCCCAGCCCTACCTTGCTGTGTGGCTGTGGCAGAATATTCCACCCCCCCCCAGACCTCAGTGTCCCCCTGTCCCCTCTGAGACTTGGCTGGAGCTGGGGGTGGAGTGAGGAGCCTCTCCAAGGCCTTCACCTCCAGAGGGGAGTCAGACACCAGGGCAGAGAGATCACTGTGACCCTGGGTGAGTCATCAGAATGACATCTCTTATGGGTGCAGCATGGGTCAGGGCAGTAAATCGATGGCCCAGGCCTCTGCCCTGGGGCCTGTTTGCTCTGCTGAGAGATAAGGACCAGGAGGGAGCCAGGAGCCACACGGATGGTGCAGCAGGTGACGCCCGCCCACGCGGGCATCACAGGGTGAGACTTCATCAGGCACACCTTGGCAGGTGTTGGGCTGGGCTAATTAAAGATTTCGGGGCCCAGGAATCCAGGCCACCGAGGGCGGCTTCTCTTGTCAGCAGCTCGGGGAAGCACAGCTCTCTGTCCCGGGATTAAGGTCCTTGGAATCCCCAGGGGTCTGAGCTGTGGCTTCCTTCCCGATGCTCAGGGACATGAGTAGGTCTGCAGAAGAGGGCTGGCCACAGGAAGGTACCAACACTGTTGCATGCACTGGTGGGGGCAGAGATCCAGCAGAACTTGTTGCTGTGACCCCCAGACACCCTAAGCCTGGGCATCCCTAACCTCAGCCAGATCTCAGGGGAGGGGCAGCTGGTCTGGCTGGAGGGTCCCCTGTGGTTATCTCCGGGGGCTCGGGGATAACCCCAGTTCTAGCTTAGCCCATCGTCACCACTCCCCTTCTTAGCTGAGACAGGGTGCCCTCCCACCCTGGCACCCATCTAGATCACTGCTCCTCTGCACACATGTGTCCCCAGGCCTCAAAGGGAAGCCCCACTCAGAGGACAGATCAGTCAATGGGGAACCAGGTTCAACTGACACATTCGAATTGTCTGTACTCAAGGTACAGCCACGGGTTTTGTGGGGAGCTGATAGCAGGTCTGAGGTCTAAGGCTTGTGGAAGGGTGTGTAGAACAGGGGAAGGTACCAAAAGTCACCCCTTACCTCTCCCAAGATCCAGAACTCCAGATTTTGACCCTAGTAGAGGCCAGTCCCCCATCCACTACTCCCTTACCACCATCAACAACACTGAGGGGCCAGTATGTGGCCCATACCAGGCTGGTACTGAGGGGCGGGCATGCAAGAGGGAGCCCACCCTAGAGAAAGGCAGCTGGCCCAGAGATTGGCGTACTGACCATCCCAGCCCTCCAGCTCCCTGGCCCTGTGATCTGGGGTCTGTACCTCTGTGTACCGGGCATCCGGAGTATCTGGGAGGATCTGAGAGGCCCACAGCTGGGGCCGGAAGGTGGACTTTCCTGTGGCAGGGAACATTTTCCAGACATCCAAGAGGTGCTCGGACTTGGGCCTAGTCCCAGTCATTTGGCCTACCCTCTGGACCAGCCCTGGATCCTCCTTGCTCAGGTTACCCCCAATAAAGTCTGCAGCCAGAACCTCTTGATGGCTGGCCAGAGCCAGCAGCAGCCCCTTCCCCCAACTGCCAGCCTGCTGAGAAGAACGTGCCGCCCAAGGCCCAGCGAACGCAAAGGACAGGACATCACGTGTCTGTGACCCCCAGGAGCAAGGGAGACCCTGAGCCAGGCAGCCCATCCTCTTTCCTGCTGACTGGGAATTCCCTGGAGGCAGCCAAATATTTGGACAGCCGGACTCCTGGCCCCAAAGAAAACTGGAGCAGGGGCCTGGGGTAGCTCAGGACTCATTGGAGACCCCCACAGGGGGCTAAAGGCAAGGCCAGCCTAGAGGAGGGCATCATCCAATGTCAGGGAGGAGAAGAGAGAGGCAGAAAGATAGACAGGGAGGAAGAAGGGAGAGAATACATATACACACATTAGGTGTCCATGCATACTGATCCAGAGAGACAGAGAAACAGATAGAATAGGACACAGACAGAGAAAAACACACAGAAAGACAGGAATTTCGGTACATAGAAATTCAGACAAGGAGACAGAGAAAGACAGAGACAACCAGAGAGGGTGAGAGATAGACATGAAGAGATGACCAACCAGTCAGAGATAGCCAGATGGAGGAAGAGACTGAGAGACAGCAAGTCAGACAAAGAATGATGGCCAATGAAAAGCAGAGAAAGACCCGGAAGAAACAAGAAGTGGAGAGGGAGTCAGAAGACCCAGGCAAGGGGGAAGGCGGCCCAGTGGCATTACAGGGATGGCCAGGCAAGGCTCCACAAGAAGGCTGCCACCTTACTCCCAAGTCCCCACAAGGGCAGTCTATTCCCCTACTGACCAGGTGTAGGGACATCCAGAAAGTGGGGCTGAGCTCACCAGGGCCACAAGGTCAGGTCTAGATGGAAAGCTCAGAGCTCCTGGCTTGTCTACTGAATGATGGGAAAGACCTATGGAGATGACGGTCAGTTGGGGTGATCCTCATCCTCAGCAACTATGCATGTGTGCAGACGTGCCGGCTGAGGGGCTGGGTACAGGACATGGCCTGCAGAGCGGAAATTCAAAACCAAGCCACCCCAGGCGGCTGACCGGAAAGCCCCTCCTGACCCAGCAGCTGGTCCTTCCTTTTGGTTCCTGAAGCGCCTCCTGGTCCTCTAGAGTACCCACCCCCCCACATCTGTCCTCCCATCCAGTATCAAAGGCCTGCCTTCTGCCCACCAGACTGAACATGCACAGGGCACATAGTAGGTGTTCAGTAAATGTTGTTAAATAAATGGAACGGGTCCAAGGTTCTCTGCAAGCCCCCAGCTCATCTCAGCTGCTCCAAGTGTCCACTCTGGAATATCCTGCCCCAGGGTCCCCATCCTGCCACGGAATAGACCGCCTTCCATCCACAGATGCCAGCACTGCACTTCCTCTGTGGCCAGCCCCCTCCTCCCACAACAAGTTTTCCCTGCAAACTGAGTGCCTGTCCCAACACCCAGCCCAGACTGCCCGGGCTGCTCAGTTTAGCTCCAAATCCTTCTGTGATCCAGCCCAGAGATCATGAACCACCCAGCCTGTCCTGTTGTGCCTCAGTTTCTCCACCTGCGTGGGGCTCTAAAGCTAGGACAGCAGGCACAGGACAGGAGCATTCAACTGTCATGGTCCCACCACTTGGAGCCCTGGACTCCAAGCCCACCCTGGACTGGTGGGCTTTTGTGATGTGGGCCCAAAGAACCAGCATTGAAGAACCAGCACTGAGAGGGTAGTGAGGGCCTTGGCTCCAGCAGCCCAGGCAGAAGTCAGTTCTGAGGCACTCCCCCCCATACCCTCTCTAGAGACACAGTCCCTGCCCCCAGTATCGAGGAGTCAGAGACTCCCATTCCTGATGGCAGTCAATCCAGCCCTCTCGGAGATGAGCTGGGCCTGGCTCCATTCATCACCTGGCTTCATTCAAGCACCAGTGGTGCTTCTTGCAGGAAAGTCTCAGTGGCTATGCTGCAGCTCCTTCCCGCAAAAAAGAAACAGCTCTTTTCTGTTGAGTGCTGTGTATGTCACCACATATATAACAAACCACATAGGGGACACAGTTACAGAGGCTTCCTAGACATATCCAAACAACTTGCAGGACTGGTACTGGGTTAAAAGGCTTGGGACCATAGCCTCAGGGGACAATTTAGTCAACTGACATGACATAGTTCATAAAGATAGTGTCCTACATCCTAGTTTGGTGAGTAGTGTCTGGAGTCTTAAAAGCTTGCAAGTGGCCATCTAAGATACAACTATTGGCTCTCCTAGTATGGAGCAAAAGAGAATGAAGGAAATTAAAGGCTCAAAGAAGAGTCTAGTCCTTGGGACTAATAGCCCACATGAACCACAGCCTCTTCTAACCGGAGACCAGAACTAGATGGTACCTGGCTACCACTACTGACCATTCTGATCAGAGACACAATAGGAGGTCCTGGATAGAATGGAAGAAAAATGTAGAACAAAACTCAAGTTCCTAAAAAAGGCCACACCTACTGGACCAATAGAAATCAGAGGAACCCCCAAGACTATTGCCCTAAGATAACCTTTGAACTTGGAATTGAAGCTATTTGAGTGGGTCCTCTTTCAGTCAAATAACTCACTGGCTTATTAAACAAACCATACCAACCTTGAGTAATGTGCTCCCTTAGACAATTAACTATATGAGACCAAACAGTCAACATTTACCCAAAAGCAAAGATGAAAAGGCAAGAAAAGGAAGGGAAGCTAGATCAATGGAAAGAGAAGAAATAGAATGGAAGTCATGAGAATGCTGACACATTGTAAAAATGGTAACCAATGGCAGGGGACAATTTATATAAACATTGTTAAAGGGGAACCTAATTTGATGTGTAAACTTTCACCTAAAACAATAAAAGATTATTATTATTATTTTTTAATGGAATAGTTCTGATCCCTCTAGCTTTCTGTGCCCCAGACTGAGAGCCCTGGAGAGATTTGCTTCCTCTTCAGAAGAAATGAGCCCCCACCCAGGCCGTGTTGAAGAGGGGATGGAAAGTGGAAGGGCCCCTGGAAGGGCAGCACAGTGGCTGGAGACAGTAGTGGAAGGAAGGACAGCTCTGTCAGGCTGAAGGAAAGATGGCCATAGATGGAGGACAGGGTCCTCCAAGATGGTCCCTAGGGTACCAGGGCCTTGACTTAGCCCTCCTCAGTCCTGTCAGGGAGCCCACCCATAGCTGCCCTCAGGGATCAAGTCACCATGGGGGGAGAGGGCAGATTCTCACAGGTTCCGCCCCCGACCTCCCCCTCCCCAGGTGTAAACAAATGCACGCATTCTCTGCGGCCAATCGGAGGGGCCAGTCCTATGGGGGTAGGCTCATGCAAACGAAGTCCGCGTCCCTTCCAGTCCCACGCGGTGCGTGCTCTTACACCCGGCCTGGGCACCCGGCGGGGGGGGGGGGGGCGCACAGCGGCTCCCCGCATGCAGGCTGGCAAGCGACGCGCGCCCTGAACCTACCGTCCCCACTGGTCCCACTGCGAATGGCACGGGCTCTGGGGCCAGCATGTAACCCGCGGCTCCTCGGGCTGCCCGGCCGGATCTACCCTCAAGCCCCTGCCCAACGCAGCCGGTATAAATATACACGGATTCCCGGCGTGCCAGCCTGGCTGCTCTGTCAGGCGCCCGTCGGGGCAACGCTCCAGGGCCAGTCCTAGCCCCCTCTTGAGCCCCCCTCCAGGCCCCTCTCCAGTGTGCCCCCACGGGCCCTATCCCGGGAAGCCCTCGGGTGCCCCGCGCCCGCAACAAGGCGTTCTAATCGGCCACAAGTTGTGGTCCCAGCTTCTGGTGCTGCCAACTTTCTGGTGTCCCTCCCGGCCCGGCCGAGAGGCCCAGAGAAAAGGAGGTACTCCTCCCAGGACCACGGCTCAGGCCTGGGGCTGGGTCCCAACTAGTGGATTTCCAGGTCTGCTCCCGGACCGCACCGAGCTCTGGCTCGCTGGAGGCGGGGGCGCCTACCCGGGTGGAGGCGGATGAGGGGAGCTGTCCAGAGCCAAGCCACCGACTGGAGAGTGGATAGCACGGCCTGGCCCGCCGAGCGCCCCTGGGTCGGCGGGTCGGCACCCCCAGCGGTACCTGGGTTCGCGGGTGGAGACTTACCGCGCTCTGCTCAGGCCCCTGCGGTCCGCTCTGCTCCCGGTTGAGCGCAGAGCTGCAGCCGCTACAGCGGAGTCTCGGGAAGAAGGGCGCCCGGCCCCGCCCCCGGCCCGCCCCCAACCCTCCAATCCCTGGCGGCCCGCGGGAGGAGGGGCTGGTCGGGGAGAAGCGGGGGCGGGACCCGGGGCAGGCCTGGAGGAAAAGGGCAGCCCCAGCGCTAAGGAGCCCCTAGGCAGGAGAACAGCTGCTCCGGGAGGGGCTCCGTTGGGTCTTGTTGGGGGAGAGGCTTCAGTCCCAAGCAGATTCTCTCTGAGGTTTCTAGGTGCCCCTTAACCTCTGAAATTCTCTGCCCTCACTTTCCTGCAGCCTGAGGGGGATTTTCAGCCAAGAGGAGTGGGACCAGGGCAATGCTCAACCTAGATGGAATGCATTGAGTAATGGACTTGCAGACAGCACTCAAGACAAAAAAAAAAATACTCTTTCTGCCTACCTCACCCATCCCAACCAGAGACATGGTGTGGGTGGAAGCCTCAACAATCCCTCTGTCTTCACCTCACATACCCAGGCAAGATTGTGTCTGAAGCAGACAGGGGCAAGGGCAATGAAGACGGCAGCGGGGGGGGGGGGGGGGGGAGCGGAGCAAAGCCTGGCTTGTGCTCAGTCTTGCCTGAGACATCCCTGACAATGCCGCCCCCCCCCCCCATTTCCTTACCGCTGATGTGTAGGGGATGCTGTCAGCCTGTCCATGGGAAATAGGGGATGGGATTTGGTGCTCTGGAGGGAGGGGATTTTGAGTGACCTGGTTTCTGGCTGGAATCTCCTATCCTACTTCTTCCTGCATCCCACCCAGGGCCTTGGTGCTCAAGGTGGGTGGTGGGTGTCAAGACCCCGGGCTCAGGCAACAGGGAGTTGGGGAAGGTGCTGATCTTTGGGGTGAGCTGGTGAGGGGGCTTCCAGGACAGCTGTCTCCCTTGCTTCTTGGCCACTGGATCTGATTGGATTAATCTCATGGCCTCTGCTGCTCCTGCTCCGAGCCAAGCTGCACTTCTGTGTCATATCTGTCCCTCTTCCTGGTGCTGGGGGAGTGCCCTCAGAAGACAGGCTCAACCCTGGGCTTGGAGTCAGGACTCCCAGATTCTCTTCCTGCTGACTCACAGTACCACCACACCCAAGCACCACTGTTCCTCAGTTTCCCTTTGTGTCACAAGGAAATTGTTCTGTCTTTTTCTTTGATCTGGGGATAGTGGGTGAAGAGGAAGCTGTGAGGGAAGGGGAGGGGGCTCAGCTATGGCTGGGAGGGCTAAAGAGAAAGACACTGGGACAGTGCCCCCCCCCCAAACCTCTGACCACAGGAGCTGCTCCTGGGGGTTGGGACATAGGGAGGGAGGAAACTGGCTTTTCCTCCTGTCCAGATCAGAGCTTACCTTCATTATAGAGGCCCTCAGATTTCCACCCTCCAAAGGGGCTTGAGGGCTGTCCATGAGACAGTCAAATAGAAGAGGTGCTAACTGGGGTCTCTCAGGCCTGTCCCCACCTCCTATTCCTATTCGCAGACACCCTGGATGCTCACAGAAACCATATGCAAAGAGTGGGATGTCCCCAGTGGCAACTCCAGGCCTGAGAGGCCAGGCCTGCTTTCAAAGTCACCCAACATGTGGGTGTTAGGGTCCTCATACCAGACTGGGGGGAGCAGGGTCTGGCTGGGCTGGGCTGCTCTGGCAGGCCCAGAGGCGGGCATGCTGTAGGGTCCCCGGGCCAGGCCAGTTGTGGCCAACCTGGGGGAGGGGCTGTTTGTTATTGCTAGGCCTGGGCCCAGGCCAGGGCAAACACGGCTCTGAGGCCTTTCCTACCACCTGCTGCATCTCCCAGCCCAGCCTGCAGTGGCTGGACAGCTGGGTAGTTAGGATGGGGCTCTGAGAGCTGCTGGACTCCTTCTCTAAGAACTGGGGGGAATGTCCATCCATGAAGTCACAGCATTCAGGGCAGCCGCCTGGAGTGGTGAGTTGGGGAGCTTTATCTCAGGCCATTTGTCCCAGCCTCTGCCTCTACTCCCTGGTCTTCCAGAAACTGAGACATAGGCCCAAGAGAATGCCAGATACAGTGGGGCAGAACTTAGGGTCCCAAAATTCCTCAGGCCCTCCCTTCACAGTCCCTGCAGGCAGCTCTCTGCTCTTGGCTCGCATCTGCTCAGTTTCTAGTTAGGCAGCCCCTCTCACCATGCCTCCACCTCTGCAGGCCCACTGTTCACACAGTGCTCTCTTGCCATGTCCCATCTTCACCTCCAGCTTCCTTCTCCTGGAGCCCAGCCTTTGTATTCACTGGCTCTCTGACACCCTGCAGACCCCTGCCTCACACCTAGCTGGCCCTGATATTCCCCATCTACCTCCCCCACTGGCTGGCTGGCCACACATGCATTTCTGCAGTTCCCAGAACATGATGGCCTTCACACCCCTGTGTCTCTGCCCTGGCGGTTCCCAGGGCCTGAGGTTCTCCACCTTGTCCCATTTCTTTGGCAAACCCCTAATTGTCCTTCAACAGCCAAATGGAGAATCACCTCTAAGAACTCTGCCCAAATATCCCTATACTTACTGTGCCTATTGCCATCTTGCACACATGGCCCCAGCCTCAGTGTCTCCAAGTGCTATCATTAGGTGGTCTAGATGGAAAAGCTCCTGCCAGGTTGGAGCAGCATGAATCAGAAAAAGATGGAGGGAGAAGCAGCCTGTGGGCTTGGCTCTGCTAAGGGGGAAGAAGGCACATGCCAGGGTGGGGAACAGAAAGGGCACTTTGGATGGAGAAAGCAGCTTGGCCAAAGGACTGGAGGTAGAAAACTTGAGTGTGGGATTAGCACTGATAGATGAGGGGTGAGGGGAGGGGAGGGCACTTGGTCAGAGTCAGGCTGGGGCAGGTGGAGGGGTGCATGAAGACCTTCCAAGAAAGGGTGGTTTTCACACCACCTGCAGGGTATGAGAACTGATGCCCACAGCTCCTGGTGCCTGGGAGGCTCGTTTTCAGCATGAGTGTGGGTTTAGTGGCACAACACAGGACTGTAGAAGTGTGGAGGGAACCCACAGGCAACCCTCCTGTCTAGCCTTTCTCAGAGCAGGTGACCCCTTGGCTGAGACCTATCTCCACAGCCCTGGCCCACCTGCTTGATCTCCTCTGAGATCCGGCCCCCCCGTTCCTCTGGCCACCGAAGCAGCTTAAGGAGCTCAGGTCACATGGGCTGTGCCATTGCCCGTGGGGAGAGCCCAAGCCCCCAGTGGCCACCCAATGAGGCCCTGACGTCAGCAGCATTAACTATTCGCCAGGCTTGTCCAATCTCTGGTTGGTGGCCGGGCCAGGTTAGTCCTGCCAGGACCAGATCTAAAGGCTGTGGGGGACCCTCAGGGGCACCTTGAGGTTGCAGGTCAGGCAAGGGTGGTGATGGATGGAGGTGCCCACAATAAATGATCCCACCTACGAGTGGCCGCTGTGCCACTTCTGGGCCAGTGCTCTCTGATCCTCTGCTCTGGGCTGTGAATCAGGCATTGGGCACCCACTGATCCTGCTCCTTAGGGTATAATTATACTGGTGTAGTGGGTGGGGCTGAGGATGCTTCAGGCTGGGGGATTCACTTGCTGGCTATGGACAAGGCAGCTCAAGGTCAGGCAGCACCCCTAGCCTGGTCCTGAATCCCAGACCCTGGGGTAAGAACCATATGTGAGAGGGGATTCCTAAAGGGTGGTGTCCAGCCACTGTATGGTATTCAGGCTACTCTCTGCCTCTTGCCCAGAAAGGCTGGGGAAGTCATTACCTTTCTTCTAAGACCCTGCTGACCCACCCCTCCTGACAACTTCCTCCCTCTCTAGCCCACTACCTCCAGCTTCTCAAGACCTCCTGCCCTCTGCCTAGTCTCTCCCCACTGAATCCTGCTCTCATTCCCCCTGCCCCACCTACTGTAGTAAACTACTCAGGTAGGGGATCCATAGAGACAAACCCTCCCAGTTCAGCCAAGCCTAGACTATCCAGTACCACAGGTCCAAGCCCCATCCTTCTGAGCAGCACCAGTGTGGCTGCCAAAACCCGTCCTGGGCTCCCTGACACCCCCTAACCCATTCAGTGTTTGTCCCATGCTAAGATCTGGACTCCCTCACTCTCCTCCTGCCCGAGGCTCCCAGCTCCACCCTCCATCTGGTCATTGAGGATGCTGTCTATGCTTTGCCTTCTGTCCAGTCCCAAGTATCTGTCTGCCTCTTGGACATCTTCCCCAGGTGCCCACAGATCCCACAAATTCAGCTTGTCCAATGCTCGAGAATCTTCCCCTCCAAGTGGATTCTTCCTCTGCAGTACCAGCTTGGTGGGGGTGTCGCATGCACTTGGTCAACTGCACAGACCACGACCCTTGCCACTGAGCCTCATGGTTTGCAGATCTTGGCTGCCAGGGGGGTGATGAGGACCTAAGCCTCTGCCTCCTGGACCCAGAACCACCCCTCTCCTCCCCCATGCCCACAACCACCCACAAGAAAATGTGGGTGCTGCACCCCAATCCCAGTCATGCAATCATGTCCCAGCTTCAAAGGTCTCCATGATGCCCCATCATCTTCTGGAGAAGGCCCAGACCTTCAGCCTGGCACTTGGGACCTGTCCACTGGCCCCAACTCTTCCCAGCTCCTGCTCCTCTAAACTCGTATGGCCCACAACCCTGTGCTCCTGGGCCTTATTTGTACACCCACAGTTCCTGCTGATTGAGCCTTGGCCTCAAAGCTCCGCCTTGATTTAAGACTGTCCTTGTGAACATTTCCCTGTGGCTCCTCTCCCTCCATGAACCACCCTCAAGAAGTACAAATTTGTCCCATGCCCCCTAGGGGTGGCCCCCACCAAGTCAGGCCAGCTGCTTCTCCCTGGGAGGTGCCATCTTCTTACCTCATGTCCAACCCAGCGCTGGGCACTTAATAAATGCCCATGACTCATGATAGTTAACTGTCCACCCAACTGCCCCCAGAAAGGACAACTGGGGCCTGAAGCAAAGCTTTATTGCTGAATCTGTACATCTAGCTGAAGGGAGTGCGAATCGTGCCCTGGCCTTGCCAGATAGAAGCTCCTCGTCCCCAGTTGCAGCACAGACTCCAGTCCAAGGGCACCAGCAAGGACTTGGTGCTTGATGAAGGAGGAGGGAGCAGGGATGTGGGGGACATGGTCCTTCAGTCTCTGATGGTTCAGGCATGGCCCTCAGTTTTCCCTGCCAGGGAACGGGCCCTGAATAGAGGGTGGAAGAAGCCACTGGCAAGGACAAGAGGGTCACCTGGGTTTGCTTGTGGCTCCACCTGAGGTAGGCCCCTCTGGGCACAGCCTGGGCCTCCATCCTCTCCTGAATCCTTGGCCTGGGTCTGATCAATGAGAGCCGGACTCTGCCCCAGCCACCCCTCAGGATTGCTTAACCATTGGCCACAGTTGGTGTCAACACTACCCTCCCCAACAGAGATGGGCATAGATCTGGTATCCAAGGACAGAGGGGGCAGAGCCTGTGGGGGAAAGGGCTGGGGGTTACTATGAGCCTGGCATGTGGGTAGGGGTTCGGTTTGAGTTTCTCCCTAGCACCAGGGACTCCTAGGCCTGTCCCCTACTCACTAATTCATCTACGTGGGGGCTGCACATGCCAGAGCTGGCTTGAACTTTGAGCCCCTGAAGCTGCTGGGAGGGAGAGCCACTGGCTACTGGGTAGACAGATGTCAGTCTTGTCACATGGAAGAGGCAGGGCTGGAGTGGGCTGATGGTAAGCAGTAGGCCTGCCTGGAGGGGAGATCCCTGCCTGCCCCCTGCTCTTCATGAAATGCTGAGAGGGAGGGCTATTTGCTGAGCCCAGGCCCCCCCCCCACCACCCCAGGGTGAATCATGGGGCCCCTGGGTGGGGAGAGCTGCAAGAGATTGGTCAACTGGGCCCTGCTGAGTCACAGTGAGCCCCAGCTGCCCCAAGTCCTGCCTGCTCCTAGCTGGGACTGGTAGCTGCAGGTTCTGAAGGCCAGCACTGACAGGCCGTGAAGGGCAGGGCTGGAGTTGGGGGCACTGGGCTCTGGGGCACCTGGGGACTACAGGGAAGGGTCTGGGTCTCAAGGCTGGTAGGAATCAGGACTTCGGGTCTGTGGTTGCTGGGGCCACAGGCTGCCATCCAGAAGTCCTGGGTAAGTGATGGGGTCATGGGGGCTGGGGCTACAAGGCAGCTAGGGCTATAGGAGCTCAGGGCCAGGGAAGCACATGAGTTCAGGTACCTGGGAAAAGAAAAGGGAACCCCAGTCAGTATCCCTGAGCCCCAAGATAAGTGGGTTTATGCTGAGGGGCACTGTGGTGGTAGGCTGGAAGTTGTGACATCCAGAGGGAGGGAAGAGTTGGGTCGAAATAAATGAAATGAGTGGAACTTGTGAGTCAGGGGAGGGAATGTGGCAGTGGGTAGAACCTGAAAAGCCGGGGTGGGGTCTGGGAGTTGGGGGCGAAGCCTCAGCGGTGTAGGGTCGGAGAGCCAGGGCAGGGCCTGGTGATCTGGGACTGAGTCTGCAGTAGTGAGGTGAGGCGGGGACCTGGGGGCGGGACTTGTGGTACTGAGATGAAGGCGCCAGGCGCTGGACAGCGGAGCGCCCCTGGTCGTGAAAACCCTACCTCAGAAGAGCCCGCAGTCTTTGAGGTTCTCCTTGATGATGATGTCGGTGACCGCGTCGAAGACGAACTTGACGTTCTGCGTGTCGGTGGCGCAGGTCATGTGGGAGTAGATCTCCTTCACGTCACGCCGCATGTTGAGTTCCAGGAACTGCACCTTGATGTAGTTGCCCGCGTCCTCGTACGTGTTGGGGCCTGGCGGGGATGGGGGTTCTCACTCCCTGCCCCAAACCCTTCCCCCAGAGTGAGGGGCGTCGCTTGGCGGCTGGGCGGGAGTCTCACCGTCGTAGTCCGGGAAGCAGATGCTAAGGTGAGCCTTTTTGATTTTCTCGGAGAATACGTCCTTCTTGTTGAGGAAGAGCACGATGGACGTGGTGGCGAAGTAGCGGTGGTTGCAGATGCTGTTGAACAGGTGGAGGCTCTCGTGCATGCGGTTCTAGGGGGGCAGGGACTGTTGGGCACCCGGGGACAGGCAGCCGCCCCAGGCGGGCCCCGTCCCACAGGCCGAGCCCTCCTCCCCAGTCTCCTGAGCACGCGGGGCCTCCCCAGACAGCTCCAAAAGTGCCTCCCCCACCGGACACTTCCAGGGTGGTCTGCCCCCGTCAGGTCAGGTGGGGGCCGCTGGCTGCTTCCTTGCCTCCTGGGAAGGCTCTGGAATGGACCTCCCCTCTCAGACACTCCTCCTCCCGCAGCACTTTCTCTCCCTTAAAGTGGGCAGTAGCCTTGCCTATCCCCTCGAACACTCAGGTCCCGGTTGGCACTCACCACTTCGTCGTCCTCCACCAGCACCATGTCGTAGGCGCTTAGCGCCGCGATGAAGATAATACAGGTTACACCCTCGAAGCAGTGGATCCACTTCTTGCGCTCCGAGCGTTGTCCGCCCACGTCGAACATCCTGCGGGGCCGTGGGGGCCTGAACCCACGCATTGAGCCCCCTGCATGCGCCCAGCGGCATGCCCTCGCCTCCCCATGGTCAGACGTAGATGGGACGGGCATCTGGAGGGGCAGGGCCTCTCTGAGAGCGGGGTGGCCCGGGGTGGCCGGGCGTCTGGTAGGGATGAGGCCTCTCAGACGCAGTGGGAGTGGGGCCTCGGGGAGGTGATGCCCGGGCAGGCCCCGGGAGCGACGGCGCGGAGTCATACCGGAAGTTGAGATCCTTGAAGGAGAACTGCGTCTCAATGATGCCAGTGGTCTTGACTCGTGAGCGCAGCACGTCCTGCTCAGTGGGAACGTAGCCCGGGGTTACCAGGCGCTCCAGGTCCGAGAGGTAGCTGCGGAAGACCCCGGGATGTGAGTTAGATGGTGGGGGCGTGACAGGGCCCAGCCCGCGCCCCCACGCCCCACCTGCGCGCTCACTAGCCAGCCGAGTCGTTGAGCTGGTACTCTGAGGCGCGGTCGAAGCAGGCCTGGATACCCGAGTCCTTCCACAGCCGCTGGATGATGTCCGACATCTCCTTGGGCATCGTGCCCTCCTCGATGGTGTCTGCCATATGCATCAGCTTCCGAGCGTCGTCCTGGAGGTGAAGGTAAGGATAGTGATCACCGTGGCCCGCGGCCCTGCCCTGTCCCTTTGATTCCCAGAGTCCACACCCAGCCCGCCTCCCTGCGCACCTGGCGCGCAGAGTCTCCGTATTGGATGTTAAGTGTGGTCATGGCTCGCACAATGGCCAGGATGGATTGCAGCGTGTTGCCGTAGATGATGGCAATGAACTCTAGGCACTCTTCTAATGAGTACCCATCCTGGTGAATAATCCTGCAGAACGGCAGAGCAGGGTCAAGGCCTTGTGGGCCGGTGGGGAGGGGCAGGCCCCGTGCGCGCACCAGCCCCCAGGGGCCTCAGGATGAGCAGGGGCACTCACTTCATTTGCTTGACGATGGTGCTCTTCCCAGACTCGCCGGCACCTGGAAGGGAAGCCGGGCCTCAGAGTCACCCTGTGACCACCCATCCTTTCTCACCCCAGCAGTGAGCCCCAGGAGATGCAACCAGCCTGGGTCTGGTGGGTGGGCTGAGGGCCAGTGGGCAGATCTTTAGCAGAAGAGGCCTGGGTGCCAGTCCTATCCCCAGTCACACCTGCCCCAACCCCATCCAAAGTAAGATCTGACAGCCCTGGAGGAAAAGCATTTGTAAATGTCAGAAAAGCCACAGAAACGACTAACGAGGGGAATGAGCATCCTCAACTCTGCCTCTGAGCCCCACCCCTGCCCTAAGACCCTGCTATACCAGTACCAGTTGCTGTCAAGTCGATTCTGACTCATGGGGGCCCCACGCAAGTCAGGCAGAAGTGTGCCCCGCAGGGTTTCCAGCGGCTGAATTTTCCGAAGTAGGTCACCAGAGCTTTTTTTCCAGGTGCCCTTGGGTGGACCCGTATCTCCAGCCTTTGTTAGCAGCCAAGCACGTTAACCATTTGCTCCACCCAGGGACTCCTGGTGCTATTGTTAGGTGCCATTGGGTCAATTTTGACTCATAGCAACCCCATGTGGCAGAGTAGAATGTCCCCATAGAGTTTTCTAGGTTGTAATCTTCGCAGGAGGAGCTCTGGTGGCGCAGTGGCTAAGCGCTTGGCTGCTAAGGAAAGTTGGAGGGTTAAAAAAAAAAAAACCAACTGCTCTGCGGAAGAAATAGGTGGTAGTCTGCTTCCATAAAGATTTACAGCCTTGAAAACCCTATGGGGCAGTTCTGCTCTGTCTTATAGGGCCACTATGAGTCCGAATTGACTCGATGGCGGTGGGTTTGGCTTGGTTTTAATCTTTATAGGAGCAGATCTCCAGGTCTTTCTCCCGGGAAGCCGCTGGGTGGGTTGGCAGTCAGTCCTGCGTTTAACCGCTTACACCACCCAGGGCTCGGCAGTCTTTCGTCTGTGAGGCCGAACTAAATCCTGGAGTGCCACCTTGTGGGAGGATCTGGTATTGCAACATGGGATTGAACCGGATCAACGCTTGGTTTTCATCGGAAGGGGGCTGGGGCATATCCAAAAGGCTCAGAAGGAATTAGCGCCTTTGGGTGGGGAGGAGGACAGAGTTGACTGAACGCCTTGCCCCTGTGAGCACTGGTCACAATTAATGGGATTGCTGGCTTAACCTCTCTGGCTTCCCTGGGGTACCTTGGCTTCCCTCTGCCCATCTCGACCTGGCCAAATGGACCCTGGAGAGCTTGGGTGGAGCCTGCTTGGCCCTCTTAAAAAAGCTTCCTATTTCCCTTAGGGGGTCGGACAGTGACCAAGAGGCAGGCCTGGATCAGCATCACCTTCTCTCATCACCCATGGGGCCATGGAAATGGCTTAAGCTGCTCTCCACTGGGCCTCAGTGCCCTTCCCCTCGTTTAGCTGCTTTGAAGGTCAACCACCAATAAAGCTGTGGCACCTGAGGGCCATTGTCTGTGGGTCCGGGTGGTCCTAGAGACTCCCCACTCCCAGGACTGTGACTTTCTCCTTCCCGAGGGAGCAGCCATGTTGTGGGGCTCCTATGGGGTCCCCGGTTTCTGAGTCCCTGCCTAGCAGGCTCATCAAGCCAAAGGCTGGAGCTTGAGGGAGCCCAGCCAGGGCAGAAATGTACCTTGTACAAACATACACACTTTTGTGTAGGGGAGGTTGCCTGAGGCCAGGCCCTCTGTTGGGAAGCATGGTGGGTCAGGTCTGGCCTTGCCTGGCCGGGACTCCCACACTGTGCCCTGCCCTGTCACAGGCTCCTCTGCTTCCCAAGGAATCCCAGCTTCACAGTAGGGCTGCCTGCCTTCCCTCAGGCCACTGACCTGGTGGCCATGACCCCATCTGGGCCCATGCCCCTACCCAGAAGCAGCAGTTTCACGGTTCGAGCATCCTTCTCAGCATCCTCTTTTAGCTTCTTTTCCAGCTCCCTCGAGTGCTTCTCCTCAGCGCTGGCTCCAGCCCCCATGGCCCCAGAAGCAGTTGAAGGGACAGGGTGGGCAGGTGACTCTTCTGTATGGAGGGGATCCCCAGAGCCAGGCTCTGGCCAGCCTCTGGCCTTCCCAGATGCCCTTCTGGTCCAGGGCTGGCAACCACCTGGCTCTCCACAGGCCTGTGCAAGCCCTGGTGGGGGCTGCTTAGTGGGATTTGGGGGCGGGGGTGCCTAAGAGCCAACCAGAGACAAGGACAGGTGAATCCAGCTCAGCCCCCCAACCTTTCTAATCGGGCTGGCGTGGCCCCAATCCCTTAACTGCTGACTCTGCACCCTCTGTGCCCCACCTCAACCCTCCAGGAGAGGCCTTGGAGAGAGTTCTGCCCCCACCCCAGAGTTGGAAGACATGTGCAGACCTGAGAAAGGGGTGGAGAGGCCCTTGAGCCAGGGGATGGGGGCTAGCAATAGGATTGTCATCTTAGGTTGGGTTCTCTAGAGAAGCAAAACCAGTGAAGTGAATATATATATACATGTATATATATAGAGAGAGATTTATCTCAAGGAAATGGCTCATGCAGTTGTAGAGGCTGGCAAATCCTAAGTCTATGGGTCAGGAGTCAGGCTGGAGACTTCTCCTGACTCATGTAGGTGCAGGGGCTGACAAACCCAAGATCAACAGGTCAGATGGCAGGCCACTGGCTCATAGGTGGCACAGGCTGACAAATCTGAGATCAGCAGGCAAGAAGCCAGGCTACTGGCTCACCAGCTGTGGAGGCTGACAGATCCCAAGATTGGCAGGCAATACGGCAGGCTGCTGGCTCAAGTTCCAAGAACTGAAGGTCAGATGATGACGAGCCGGATGCAGCATCCAGAGCAAGGAAAACAAACTTTGCCAGAACTTTATATATATATATGGTGCAGGCCACATGCCTGAGGAAACTCCTTTACAACTGATTGGCTGATCGTATCAGATCACATTACAGAGGTGATTCTATTAGTATTACTTATGGGAAATCACAAAACTGAGGATAATTACATCAGATCACAAAATGGAGAATAATTATGTAATACTGAGACTCATGACCTAGCCAAGTTGACATTTAACATTAACCATTACAAGGGTGAAGAGGGTGAAGCATGGAGCACCTGTGGCCTGCCCAGCACGGGGCTCAGCCCTACTCACACCAACCCTGGGGGAACATGTGCCCGTATCATCAGCCCCATTTTCCTCATGAGGAAGTAGATGTACAGGGGGTCACACACCGGGAGGTGGTTGAGCTGGGCTGGATGACTCTGCACCAGGGTTCCGTATCCTGCAGGAGCTCAAGAGGAAAAATGTGGGCACTGCAGCACTGCTTCTGCCCAGTGCCTAGGGTTAGGTCTGACCCGGGTAGGGACTCTAATGCTTCCTGGTGGAAGAACAGTGGATGTGCATGGCCCCTGTGTGTTTGTCCTTCACTGGCATCAACAAGGCAATGACTTGACACATTTGTGGGTATATGCCTGTGTGTACACGTGTGCCTGTCCTGTATGTTTGTGCATGCAGGTGTGCTGTTACATGCAGTGTGTGCACGTGCCTGTGTATGTATACCTGTGTGTGCACATGTAACTGTATGTGTGGGCATGCTTTTATGCATTTCTCTTCATAGGCATATGTGCTTGTATGCATACTTTGCACAGGCTGGTGAGAGTTCATGTGTGTGCATGTGTGTGCACAGCATGCAAATGCATGTATATGTGCAATGTGTGAGTGCAGATGAGCGTTCACTTGCATGTGTGTGTGCCTTGTGCATGTGGAAATGTTTGTGTACGCACGTATTCCTGTGTGTGCCTGTGCATGAGTGAGCCTATGCAAGCATGTTCCTGTGTGCATGTACGTTTTTGCCTGTGTGTATGTGTGTCCTCGTGCCCATGCCTATGTGTACACGAGTAGTTGGGTGCAACAAAATCTCTGACCTGCAGAGGTGGCCAGGCTCTTCCAGAGAATATTTTGGAGGCTTGTTGTCAGATAGGGAAACTGAGTCCCAGAGCAGGTCAGGCATTCTTAAGGGCATGGAAGAGCGGGGTTCACCTGGTCTGCTCTGTCCCGTGTGTCCCCTGAAGCCTGCCTGGGAGTACCTTTACAGCCTGCCTACCTCACCCAAGGAGTCTGGCTTCCAGGTATATATTCAGGTGGGCCAGGGTGCACCGCTGTGCAGGAGTGATTTATGTTGAGCATGCAATGTTGAGCTCCTAGGCTCTGAAGACCATCCCCCCATCATAAGACCCAACCTCTGGGCTATTAAGGCCTCTCCTGGGGCCCCTGTGTCTTCTGGATGGACTCCCTCCCCAGAAACCTGGCTGCTTTTTTTCACTCAACTCTGCAGCAGACCTGAGAGACCACGAGGGGGTGCCAGGGCCCCAGACATGGAGCATCAAAGGCTGGCTGACCATAGGGGATCATGTGGCAAGTGGAATACTGGCTCCTACCATGGGCTTGGAAACCCTGGCTGTTAACCAAGAGGTCAGAGGTCGGCACTTCGAAATCTGCCTGATACTCCTTGGAAACTCTATGGGGCAGTTCTACTCTGTCCTATAGACTCGACATCAGTGGGATACCATGGGCTAGCTGGCACCTTGTTCAGTGAGGGCAGATCTATCTGGAAGAGAGACTCATTTGTGTCACTTTCAGCCTTCTATCTCCATTCACCCTCCAGACACCTGCATTGTGAGGGGGCCAGAGGGGGTGGTGGTCTCTGCAGTCCCTTACAGTGCCCAGGGTGCAGGGCTTAGGCAACCAACCAAAACCTGGTTTCTGCATATTGGGTTTGCTTAAAGTGGGGGCCAACTCACAATCTTCTGCTGGTGGCTCTGGGGGTGGGGGTCTATGGGCCTTCCCAGCCCCACCTCCTCCTCTCCAGCAACTCCCACCTCTGGGTATTTGCTCATGCTGGGTCCTTGTGGGAGGGGTCTGGAAGGACAGGGAGGGAATTAGGTTCTTTTGCTGGGACACCTGGAGGACTGGGAGGGTTTCTGCTTTGTCTTGCCAATTCCAAGTCCTTGGTGGTCCACACAAGGCTGGGCCCAAAGATGGATGAGAGGGCAGTGGTGGAATAAACGACTGAACTGTTAAATAAGCAAACGGAAACCAAGGCAAAATCTGGGAACTGGTGGTCGGGCCATATTGGAGGTGGCAGGAACTGGAAGGGCAGGACCTAGGACTTGGACTAAGCCATTGCCTCCCTATCCCTCAAGGAGAGAAGCCAGAGTCCGGTCCCAGAGCCAGTGTTTATTAGCAAGATGGAACCCCAGGGTGCCATGGCCTGGACAGCAGAGGGCTGCCAGGAGCCCCCACCCACCTACCCGACCACCCCCCAGAGCTATTTACACCCATTGCCTGGAGTGGTGGGCAGAGGGAAAGCCCTGGAGAGGCCCTTGCAGGCCTCAGGCCACCACCATGGCACCCCTCCCATTAGAGCAGGGGTGCTCCCCTCAGCCCTGCCTGTGCCTGGCCCCTCTGCTATTCCCCCAGCCCCAAATTAGGGGGGCACAGGAAAAGTTAAGAGGAGATGGGGCAGCCCTGTCCTGGCCAGACAGGCAGGGTATGAGGGCCTGGAGGTATTGCCCCACCCAGGCAGGACTCCTTTCCTCCTGTCCCCAATAAATAAATACCCAGGAAGGGGCTGCCCTCGGGCTGAGCGCCCCCTCCCAGGCAGGGGCTGGCATCCTGTGACGGCCCCTTGTTCCCTTCTCTGAGTGCACCTGAGCCCACCCCTCCCACCCCCAGTCTCCAAAACAGTCCTCAAATCCATGTCTGTGCCACAGCACAGCTTGACCACACCTATTGGCACAGGTGTGCAGTCTGTGCCCTGTCCAGGCAGGGCTTTGTCCCTCCCCGTGTCCTGCAGATCCTGGTGGTGGCTGTTGAGCAGGTAGACTCCCACCGGAGCCTGGGGACTTCGTGGTGCTGGCCCAGTCCTCTCCACTGGCAGGCGAGGTGGACTCTGTGTTCTGCTGTCTCTGATCAGCATGGGTCCAGGTTCTGGACAATGCTGCCACTGAGGCAAGCTATATACAACCCACCAATAAATACTGTCTTTGCGGGGTAGGGTGTGTATAGAATATAGATATTTTATATATATATATATATATCTTTTATATTAAAAGGGACGAGGACTAGGCTGGTCCATTGCAGGGCTCAAGTGGCTGGCCTCATGTGTCCGGCGGGTGGTGGCGGCGGTTCCGGGGTTTTTTCTGGTCCTGGAGCTCAGGAGGCCTCGGTGCCCCTGGGGCCTCCCTGGGGCTGAGGGGCGCATGGCGCCAGTAGCCCTGGCAGTACTGATGGATGAGGCCCACTTCTGGCTGGGCCAACAGTTGGGCCAGCTCTTGGTAGGGAGCTGTCGGGGGGCCTGCGCCTGGGGGCGGTGGGGCGCTCGCGGCTGGCGGTGGGAAGAGAGCAGCATGGACGGCATCCTGGCCCAGGACGTGCAGCTGCACCCGTGTGACGACGTGCTTGAAGTTATTCTCTGTGGCCGTGCAGGAGTAGAGGCCCCGATCACCAAGCTGCAGGGCGCGAAGCAGCAAGCCCTGCTCTGTGCGTAGGAGGCGGTCCTCTGTGCGAATCTGCAGGGGCAGAAAGGAGGGGGTCAGGGGCTGTGTGATCACTAGCTGCCCCTTGGCCAGCTCCCAGATCAGACCACCTCTGCAGCCATTCCATGTAAGGGCACCCATGTGGAGTTCCTATACCCCAAGAGAAACCCACGTGAGGTTTTCACAGAATGAAAGGCATCTGAATAAGGTATCCTTAGACATTTCCATGTCAGGAGGGATGACCATAAGGGGGTTTCATGAGAGAATTTCCATATAACAGAGCACACAGGCAGGGAATTTCTATTTAATAAGGATACCCAAATGGGGCACCCACAGAGAATTTCCATATAAGGAGGGATGCCCATAAGACATTTCCATAAAATGAGTTACCTTACAGAATTTTCATCTATTGGAGCCTACCCATATGACATTTCCGTACAACAAGTTATGCAGCCGTGGGGTAACATATGGAATTTTCATGCAAAGGAGTATGCCTACAAATGGTTTCCATGCAAAGAGGCCCACCCCATGGAGTTTCCATATAATGAGATTACCCAAATAATTTCTACATCAGGGAGGGAGCCTGGAAGGGGTTTCCTAGAAGGAGGGCTCCTCCAGATTGGCTCTTCACCACATTTCAGCCATGTGGAGCTTCCACTGTATGAGGGACTCCAGCATCCGTACCCAGGGTACAGGACCGTGGGCATGGGAACTCACCTCTCGGCGCCGGTCTCCGGGATCTCGCTGGAACAGCCACTTCACCGTAGCCTGCGGCGAGCGGGGCTGGCACTCAAGGAAGGCTGCGCTGCCTGCCACACCATACTGCACAGATTCCACCGCATTCTTGTTGGCTGTGGATCAAGAAGGCGCTGAGTGAATGCAGCATTGCCTCTGGGCAGACTGCAGGCCAGCAAGGGGAGCCCACCCAAAAAGGCTGGGCTATTGGGCATCGTTCCTCAAGGGGGTGGCTGGAGACATCCCACTCCAAAACCCCAAGTCCCCTTCCCACCCACGGAGGATCTGGGAATCCTTACAGTGGGGGACCCGGCGAGCAGCTACGTGGGATGCTTGGGCCCCAGAGTATGAGGTGCACCCAGTGGCAAGGTGCAGCATACTCACCATTGGAGTTGAACCCACGGCACTGCCTGATGGGGTTCCCGTGCCGGACGTCCTGCCGCCGGCTCCGTCTGGATGAGGACAGCTCTTGAAGGAGTGCACCAAGGGGAGTTTGCCCCCTCCCTGATCCCCATATCCCCAAGACCCAGGGCAGGGCCCTATATCCCCAGGGCAGAGTGGTGATGTCTTGCCCATAGACTCCCCCAGGGTAATACCATATCCACCTCCAGAGCCTAGAACAGGGCCCGGGGTCTGGTGGCCAAAATCCCAGCATCCACACCTCTTGGAGGATGCTGTATAGCGGGAGCAGGATTGGCCATCCCAGGCGCAGTAGGGGTCCCGGGCGAGGCAGCAGTCAGCACAGGCAGCCCCATATGCCTGGCAGCGGTGCAGGCTCAGGTGTGTGACACCCACAGCTGAAGCCACGTACAGTTGTTGCTGAGGGTGAGGGCAGGGACTTGTCAGTTCCCTCCCCACAGCCAGCCCCCACCAGCAGCCTGCAAGGCCCAGGCTCCTTCCCATCCCTGTTCTGTTCCTCGATTTCTCCACCCCTGTGCCAAGGACATGACCCCAAAGGGATGCAGATTCCAACCTACCCCCAGACCACCTTGACAAAGACTCACCCGCTTGGAAGAGATGGTCATGGTCTTAACAGGTGCCGGGTCCTGGAAGAAGGCAGGGGTCAGCTTGGCACTCTGGGGATCCCTCCCTTCCCTGCCCTTGAGGTCTGAAGTCAGGGGCTCAGATGAGGAGGGCAGGCCTGGGTGGTGGCACACCTACCTTGAAGACCTCCACCTCCTCCAGCATGAGCTCCTCCATCTCCTGGTCATCCTTGGGCAGCACGATGACCTTCTGTACTGTCCCGCGGTCTGGAACGGGCCAGGCAGGACCTCAGTGGGGCTGGCGGGGGGAGGGGCACCAGCCTCAGCCCCTTCCCCTACCAGGGCCCAAACCCCCTGAAGGTAGCAGAGCAGGGGTTCTATGCCAAGGTTGAAGGGTCTCGCCCAGACAGTGGTCCAGGGGGACTGGCCCAGGGAAAGAAGAGCCACGATCAGGGTCTGCTCCCCCAACCCAGGCCCTTACTCTGGACCTTGATGTGAACAGGACCCGAGAGGTATTCCCCTGTGCTGGGGCTGCTGGAGCTGTGGCAGATGTGCCTCTACACACACACATATTAGTCTGTGGATCTGCGCACCCTGCGGGTGTCTCTTCCACTTCCTGTCTACACATGGGTCCTCAGGTACCCCAACAGTGCCCCTGCTCTCCTGACTGCCTCAGGATGGGAATGGAGTCTCTCCACCCCAGCCTTAGCTACCATGGCAATAGGGAGAAGGCTCCAAAGGACAAGGGTGGCAGAGCTGACCTGGATGAGCCTGCAGCACCCCTAGTAGGGCAGGTCCCAGCCCCCATGAAGCATCACCCCCCACCCAGTGGGCCCATCGTGGGAGGGGCTGGGAGCAGCAGCGGGTACCTGTGCCCAGGAAAAGCACCTCATAGCGCCCATCAGCTGCATCCACCTGGTCCACAGCGACAGTGGTAAGCCGGTAGGGAACGCCTGTGCGGACAACCAGGGGCCGCCGCTGCAGTGGGTACACGGCCTGGTACATGAGCGGGTGGCCGCGCATGAAGTTGATCACTTCGTCTGGATAGTCCTTGGTGGACTTCATGGATGGCGTGAAGGTTCCGCCAGGGCACTGTGGGCAGGTGGTGATGTCAGTGCCAGCCCTCCCTGGTGGGGCACACTGAACCCATTAGCTTCGGGAGATACCTCGGCACTCTCTGCCCCCACCACCTCCACATGCCCCTCTCCTCAAAACCCGCCATCCAGGCTTCCCTTCACACACCCCAGCCTCTGGCCTTTGGTCCCATGGTGGCCAAATCCCGTGACCACCTCCTCAGCCTCAAGTGCCATGACCTTGTTGCGGCATTTGGCGGAGCTGACCACTCCCTTTCCAGTCCTCACACCCTACCCTGCTGTCTTCTTCCTCTCTGGCTGCTCCTCCCAGTCTCAACCCTCTCCTTCCTGCTCAGCTGAACTACAGGTCCTGAGATTCCCTTAACATACCAGGCATTCCCCCCTTCCCTGACGCTCTTCCCTTTGCCTGGGCCTCAGCTGATGCTGACCACATGGAACTGTGCCCGCTTGCTGCCTCTGACCAGATCATGTTGCTCTCCTGTTTAGACCCCTGCAGCAGCCCCCATCACACCGAGATAAAGTAAAACTCCTCATTTGGCCACAGAGGCCCTGCCGGCCTGACCACTGTCCATTGCCCACCTCCTTGCCTAATGAACTCCAGCCTGCCTCCCAGCTCACCCTGCTGACCTTCAGCTCAGAAACACCACCAAGGAGGGCCCTCTGAGCAGCCCGTCCAACCCAGCCTGTCATCTTTGTCTCAGGAACCTTTACTTATTTGTGCGTTAATCTCCTCATCCCCTGCCAGTCTGTGAGCTCCATGGAGGTGGGGACCGTGTCTGTAGAGCCTAGCCTGAATCAGGGCTCTCAGAAGAAAAGGGGAGAGGCAGGGGTGAGCTGGGTCCTCACCGTGCCAGGCCGAGGATAGGGCATCTTCCCCGAGAAGGGCATCCACTGGTAGTTGGGGCCCTCCTTGTGGGCAAAGGGCCCATTGAAGACCATGCGAATGTCAGCCATGGAGTAGACGCACACGGCAGAGCCTCGGAACACGGAGCTGTGGGTGGGGCCGGCCGCTGCTGTGGGCAGGGCAAACCCTCGACCCAGGGCCCCTATCCAGCCTGCTCCCACCCCACAGCTCACCACACCACCAGGCTGGGGTCTTCCACAATTCACAGCCCCCCAGTCTGGCCACACCTGCCCCTGCTGGCCTGGGCCCTGGCCTCACCCAGAGGAGATAAAGACAGCATAAATGACCGGGTTCCTCACATCCTGGGTCTGCTGGACAAACACATCCTCTGGGGGCAGAGAGAGAAGGAGCTGAGAGGGTGCCTTAGCCAGAAGCCCCAAAGCCCTGTCAACTTCTGCCCAGGGGGTCCACTGAAGGCACCCACCCACCTATCTGGCCTCCATCCCTCCGGCAGTAGCCACAGGCCCCTGCCTCCCTGCCAGGTACTCACGGAGCTCATCAAAGTGAGTTTCGATGCCATCCTCGCCCGGCACGGAGCAGACCAGCCGCGCCTTTAGGAACGTGCTCCACTTGTTGACCAGGCAGCAGTGACCACCATCATCATTCTAGAGGGAGGGAGCAGGGGTCAGGTCAGCTCACTCACACCCGAACCCTAGTGGGTCCGGCTGATGGGAGCCAGGGCTGGACCTAGCAAAGCCTGGTGTGGCGCTCCACCTGTGCATACCAAGCAGATACGCCCGATGCGGGCGTACACGGCAGGGCTTTGAGGGGCCTCTGCTGACCGCTCCCGGAAGAAGAAGTACAGCTTGTCATCATTACGCTCTGCGCTGTCAGGGATGAGCTCGGCGTGGATGAACGAAGGGTCTGAGGGCAAGCAGGATATCAGCTGGGCAAACCCCTCCTCCCACAGTGCCCCCTTACCCAACAGAATCCCTGGGGACAGGAACACCTTCAGCTCTTCCCCAGACAAGAAACTCCCGCTCCCCAGCTAGTCACAGGGCTGAAGATTTCCCTATTAGTCTTCTTTACGATCTCCCAGACACACCGTCCACCTAAGGTCTTACGGGCTGCGCTCACCATTGAGCCACCGGGAATTGTACTGGTCTGTGCGCATGGCCGTCTGCTTTCCAAGCGTTCGGAAGATGGCTGCATCAGTGCCCATGAAATCAATGTACACACCAGCATAGAGCTCCTCATCTGTGAGTGGGTCGGTAGGTCAGTTAGGGGGTTTGCCTTTGCTAAGGCATAGCCTGAATGACTCCAGGGCAGGGCCCTGTCTTCTCCCTCATACTCCCTAGGACAAGATCTCCAGTGGTGTGCAGGTAAGTGTTTAACAACTGCTTGGAAGGTGGGGCTGGGTAAGGGAAGCCCTGATTAGTAACAATGGCCAATTCCTGTGGTGTAAAATCTCCCATCATGGCCCATTTCAAGGTAGTAATCTGAGCTCTTTGAAAGCTGGGAAGAGCTACTAAGCCCATTGTATAGTATTTCTACCCCACAGTTAAAAAAAAAACAGATAAAATAGATGTAAATAATTTCAGGAGCATAAATAGTAAAGTGTAGTAAAAATTATTAGGAAGTAATGAGTTTTGAGTATCTGTTACCTTTGTTTTTAATATAATTTATTTAGTTGTAAATTTATATAATTTTTAATAATATCTGTGCTTAACAATTGGCTTACAAAATTCCTGAAAATTTAACCATTGAGCTGGCTCCAGCATGGCACTCTGTCTTTCCTCTCAGACTCCCCCAGGACCGGCTCTGTCTCTGCTATCAGACTCCCTGTGCTATGCCTGGTCCTAGGCTCTGCCATCAAGCTGAGGTCACCTCCCTAGCCAAGAGGGGGAGGATAATGGCCATTCCTGCTCAGGGGCCTTTCCCAGGCTCAGAGTGGCACAGTGCCTGGCAGCTGCTCTGAAAGGCAGATTGGGTTGAGCAGGCAGAAAACAGGCAGAGTATAAGGGCCAGGATCAATGGGGCTTGCCTGACCTGGGGATGGGGGCAGCAGATGCTCCTGAGGCAGGACCTCTCCTCAGAGAAGAGCCCCCAACTCTCCCAGACACCTGCTCAGACCAGAAACGTGTTCTCCTCAGCTGATCACAGGGCCAGAAATCCCCACTGGTGCTTCCTTGTGGGCTTCTCCCGCCTCCCAGACACACTGAGAACGTGCTTTGGGACACCCCTCACACTCCCCCCAATCCAGACTTGGCTTGTCTTCTCCAGGCAGTGTGTGACCTGGGGGGCTCTAGGCTACAATGTGTATACAGGGCAGGGCCTGGCCCCTCAGCTTCCCCACCTGGAGGGGCTGGATAGATGGTTATATCACCTGGTCTCTGCCCCTCAGTTCAACACCTGGGGTCTGGTCCATGTTCTCTGCCCTGGAGTAAGCGTTGGTGCCCTCCCCCCACTCCAGAGGCAGAGGCCACACGTTCAGCTTGTAGAACCAGGGTTGGGTGGGGGCACTCACTGATGAGGGCTGAGGTCGTGTCCAGCTTGGGGTCGTACGGACACTTGCCCTTCCCTGACTCGAGTCTCTCAGGCTCCAGGTAGAAGATGTAATCCTGCAGGACAGAGAGCGGCTCAGCACCGTCCAAGCTGCTCCCACAGCCGGGAAGGGCAAGGGTTGCCAGGCGCCCAGGGCAAGAGTGAGTTCTTGGGGACATCCTGAAGGTCCTGTTCGCATCCCCCAGATCTCCTTGGGCTTGAGCTCCATCCAGTCAGGTCTCCCAGGGCAAGGCCATGCTGTGAGTTCCAAGGGAGGTCCTTCCTGGTCCCAGGTCTCAGGGAAGACCTGGGAATCAGGTCTTGGACGGGTCTGCCTCAGGGGCCAAGACAGGGGCATGAGGTGGGCTTATTTGGACTGAAGCCCCTCCCCGCCAACTGGCTCGGAAGACTCTGCCCAGGGCCCTCTCGGGGCACAGAGGTATAATTCTTTGGGCCAAGGAGGGCTTCAGACCTGACCAAGGCAGGGGGCACTGACCGAGGGCCTGGGGTTCTGTCCTTTGTCACCAGGTCCGACTCGGCCAGGGGGCTTTGAGGTCACTGTGTCCCCAGGCTTTATGCCCTACCTGTGGGCCTCAGAAAGGACCAGCAGGCCACGGATTTTTCCCTGCCCCTTGGCAGAGCCCCCAGCTCCACAGTTCTCCCCAGGAGGTCGGAGTTGAGGGGTCTAGACTGGACTACAGGGAATTCCCCAAGTCCCCTGTGCCTCCCAGCCCAGCCCTGAAGATGCTAGGAGGGAGGCTGGTGAGGGCAGCAGGACCAGCAGGAGCTCATGGGGCCATGAGGAAAAGATGAGGAGACGGGAGGGAGAGGGGCGAGGAGAGAGCACAGAGGCAGGAGGGAGGCAGCTGGCGGCAGGGATGGTGATGGGAAGGCGCACACAGGCCTGCTTCCAGTTACACTCTGCACACAGAGGGGCTGCACACACAGCTCAGCACACATCGTGGCCAGCACTCAGAACCACTGCTCACACCCTGCACACACACGCTGAGTCTGGGCCCATTCCACTCCACAGCACTCCCCACACAAACACACGCTCCAGCGACCACTTGCTCATCACTTATGGCAGCCCCTGCCCTCTGCCCGCCCCTGCCCAGCCCCAGCTCCCCCAGCCTGGTCACGGGGCACAGCTAGTGAACAGACAGCTCAGCCACTCCCATCCCAGGGGAAGAGGGCCTGTGTCCACTAGGTGACCGGGGGAGGCGTGGCCATGAACCCCGGAGAACAATGTGTCTGATGGCATACATGAGCCACGGGCTCCCTCTGGGCACTCAGTCAGGTGTGGGTTTGAGACTGCACATGTGTGTGCCCAAGTCTGTGCTGGCATGTACTCATGTGTGTCTACACACGTGTGTTCTGAGTGGCGGAGGCTCAGCTGTCCCCAGGGCTCCTATCGTCCCTACGTGGTGGCTCCATGACTTCTTGCTTACAGGGGTCGCACTGAGGCCGATATGGGTCCCCAGGGAATGCCTTCTGAGCCTGAGGTCACTTCAGGGGAAGGGGAGAGGCACTGAGGTCCGGGAAAGACCCCGGGGAGGCTGGCCTGGGGTGTATGCTCCTGGCCATAGGCCCAGGATGAGTTCAGCTCAGAGCAGTGTTGTCTGGTGAGGGCCTGAGGGATGAGGCCCACCTGGCGTGGGGCTTTGGGCGTCGGGTGGAAGGCATCATCGGTGGCTCTGCTGCCGCGGCCTCTTACCACCTGCATCTGGGTCCACGGTGTGGCCTGGGGAGACGAGGAACAGGGGTTAGAGCTGCGGGGGGCAGGGGCTGGGGGAGCGGGCTCGGGCTGCCAGCCTCTCACACCACACCTGCCAGGCACACACATGAGCACATGGGTCCCAGAGTACGCATATGCACGTGCGTGTGCATACACACACAGGCTTAGTGCACGCCTGCACAGACATGTGCCCCTTAGGTCCAGTCACGCTCACACGTGCCCTATGAGGTCACATCAGCTCACACACACACTCATGTGGAAATGGAAAAGGGCAGAAGCGGGCAGGGTAGGGCGCAGCTGGGCAGGGCAGCTCCCCCAACCTCCTGGACGCAGGGGAGGAAGGCACCTCTCCCCAGACCACACAGTGGACGCTGACCCAGGCATCTAGCCTCCTGATGCTGAGGCCCCGCCAGACTCTCTGGCTTGGCCACAGAGGTACGGTCCTCAGGCATAGCCAAGAGAACTGTTGCCCCATATGGAGTGAGAACTCACTGCATGCAGGCACAGGGCTGAGAGCTTTAGGAGGATTAGCTCACTGCCTCTTCCTCACACCGACCTATGAGGAAGGCAGCTGTCAGCCCCATTTTCAGGTGAGAATCTGAGGCTCAGACAGGTGAGCGAAGTCACTTGCCCAGGGTCACAGGGCTGGGAAGTGGCAGGGCTGGGGTTCAAGTCCATCTTCCCATCAGGACCTCGGAACACAGTCACCAGTGGGAGCAGCACAGGGCCAGGGTGGACGCGGCTTACCTGGGCACGGCGGCCTCGGTTCACATAGGTGCACATGGGGTTGTAGGCGCCTGTCCCACACACGTACAGGTGTGTTCGGTTCCAGGGCTGGATGAGCCTGACGAAGTTCCCGCACTCGCCCTGGGGCCAGAGGTAGAGCCATGGAGCTGCCCTGTACCTGCCTGGTCTCATGCCCTCCCTGGGGGCACCTGGGCCCCCCATCCCCCCTGTGGGCCCCACAGCACTCACGTTGCCATCCTTGCCTGAGAGCACACACTCCTCAATGCGCTGTGGGGAGGCCGCCCAGTGGATCTGCCAGAGATGGGGGGTCAGATGGTACACCTGCTGGACAGGGCACCTGACCCCAGGACCCAGGACCCTCATCCCCACGCCCTGCACCTATGCCTGCCCTTACAATGAGGGGCTCGCGGTTGATGTCATGTAGGTCCAGGGACAGCACGTAGTCCTTGCTGCCCACGTACATGCGGTCATGGTCCTCGTCCTTGAGCAGGATTCGGTAATCAGTCGTGTTGAGCAGGAAGTTGAAGAAGTGTGCAGTACCTGTGGCCTTAAGCTCTGTGGGTGAGAAGCAATTAGCACCCTCAGAGTCCACCCTTTGACAGAGGGGGGACAGAGGCCTGTGGCTTTCCTTCCGGCCCCCACTCCACCCTCAGCCTAAGCCCCCAGGTCCCCTCCAAGGGCCCACTGTGGCCCCTCTCCAGTCCCTGCCCAGGCTGGGGAGGAGAAAGTGGGACAGGTGGGTGGGCCAGGGAAGGGGCCACACGCAAAGCTAAACTCCTGATTCATCAGCAGCCCAGCCAGTCTCTGAGTCCCAGTGAAAAGGCAGTGGGTGCGGGTCAGGGCGAATGATGGCATCAAAGACTCTTTAGGCTCAGGGGTGGGTTAATGCTCCCACGCTCAGGGTGGGGCAAGCTCCCCACAGGGGCTTAAAAGGGTTAATGAGCAGGTGAGGTTGGGGGGCAGTTATCGCCAGGACAGCCAGCAGATACTGGCATGGGGCCCTGCTGTCCTGTCTTCACCCCAGCTGCCCTCTTCTGGCTGAGAGCAAAGCTGGCGCACAGCAGGTTCCCCCCACAGGACAGCGGAAGCCCCTGCTGGAGCCATGCTGCCCCACAGACCTCCCACTTCCTCTAGGCCTGGGGATGGAGGGAGGGGACTCCTGGGGAGGGGCCCCAGGACTCACAGGCCCTTAGTGGCTCCACCTAGACAGACCAGGCTGGCTCCAGAGCCTGGCAGAGCAGTGCTGAGCCCACTGGGCTGCTAATGGTAGAGTTCTCAGGCCACTTTAAGCCAGCCAGGAGCAGTCATTCCCGGGGAAGAGGCCCTCCACCTTGTGTGCAGAGTCCCCAGGGCTGGGGGCAGGGTCCAGCTGGGTCCTCTGTTTTCTCTTTCGTGGCCTGCACTTCCCAGCAGCCCTGGCCCTCCCACCCCCAGGTTGTTGGGGAAAAGCCCTCCTTCCTAGGGTGAAGGACAAGAGGGAGCTTGGCCAGTGGCAGACTTGGGACTCCAGGGAGATTGGGAAGCTGTCTCTGGTAGGGCGGGGGTAGGGGTGGCAAGGGGGTGTAGAGGGCCCCTCCTCCACCCCCAGCTATTTTTAGCTCAGCAGGAGAGGGAGGATTGTAATGAGGGGGATGAATAATCACAAGCACAGGAGGCTCAGGATGGCAGTGCACAGAATAGCACATGTATGATACACAGGGCCCAGGTATGCACACGTGTACTTGCATGTCCTGCATCGGAGGAAGTGCTCACCAAAGGGATCCCACATATTCCGTCTCCCCTCCCCACAGCTGGTAACCCATTTCACAGGTGAGGCAATCAAGAGAGAGGCCTGGGCCAGGCCCCAAGGCACCTGGAAGGGGAGAACAGCTGGGGTCTGAGGCCCTGGACAGCCTGAAGGCAGGACCAGCAGGTGGCCCCATCCCACCCATTGAGGTCACCCTCCACTCAGAGCAGCTGTCCCTGACTGGCCTGGCTGACCCCGACCCCTGCTGTGTGCTGGGGACCTGAGGGAGAGATCAGAGAAGCTTTCCCGGGGAGCAGGAGCAGCTTCAAACAGAAACTCCAATGATGGGCATGCGGTAGTCAAGGTAGGCTGGGGCCAGGGGGCTCCCACAGCAGCCCCAGAGCCCATGTCTGGTACCAGGACCTCATTCAAAGGGCTGGGGGGCAGGAAGAGGACTTGCCCTCCCCACTCCTGACCTGTGGCAACAAGAGAATACAGGTGATGACCTTGGCCAACCACTGGGACGCAGGGACGCCAAATGATCAAAGGGCCAATCCCTGCCTGGCTTCGGCCTCACCCGCCTGTCCGGCGGCGCCTCTGAAGTCCTGGGCAGGGCAGTCCAGGCACCTGTCCTGCACCTGTTGTTGGGCCACTTGGAGTCCCCTGCCTGGCCACCCAGCCATAGTGACAACAGGAAAGTAAACACTATCCCACCCCCAGGGCCGGGAAGTGGCCAGAGAGGAAGTAGGGTTGCCAGCGGAGCCCCCCCAGGCTGGGATGGCCCGCCAGGGGTTATTTATACCCTGGCTGGGGGCATGGCCTTGGTGGGGCCCTTACCCATCCAATTGGACTAAGGGACACTTTGGGGGCAGAAGGGGTGGGGGCAGGGGATCATAAGGTACCTTCAGACACAGGAACTGGGGCTGGGGGAAAGCTCCAGATATCTAGCCCCCAGGGACCCAACCAGCCATAACTCCTACCCTGCGCCCCTTCCCAGCCTTGGGTGTCCATATTCTGTACCCTCCCCCTCTGCTGTGCCATGACTCCCAGAGCCCAAGCCAAGCCCCAGGTCCAAGCCCCCAGCCTGAGGCCCAAAGACCCAGCACTCTCCAGCTCCAGATCCTTCTGTGAGCAAGGAAGGGCAGGGATCACTCAACAGATGAGGAAACTGAGATCTCATCAACAGATGAGGGCAGGAGACTAGCTTTGAGCAACATCCTGCCTCTCTGCCCTGTCCTCCCCAGTCTGTCCCTGGACAGAGGTGGGGGTAGGGGGAGCCTCTATTCAGTCATCAAGCACCTACTCTGTGGGAAGCCCTGTGTTTGCAATATCTAATTTACAGATGAGAACATCAGGCACAGGGAAGGGAAGTGACATGCCAAGGTGCAAGGATGTGCGTGGGACTCCCACCAAGGTCACTGGCCTTTTGAGCTGAAGAAGGGGAGACACAGGGGAAGGCAATCCTGCTGGAGAGAGCCTCTCCAGGAGGGCCATGGCAGGAAGGTGACTCGCATGACTCAGGACCCTCGGGACCCCTCCAAGTGGCCACAGGATGTGGCGTCAATGGCTCTTGGCACAGGACATGATGTTTCACAGACTGTGGAAACTGTGGCGGGGGGGGTCTCACGAGGGTGTGAGGGTGGGAAAGGGGTGGGACCAAGGGTCAGGAAACCCCAGCAATGCCTTGAGCTCTGGCCTGGGCTTCATGACCCCAGTTGGGGCACTCTGGCTCTCTGAGCCTCAGTTTCCAGTCTAGGCCGTCTCTTGGGGCCTTTCTAGTACTGACATTCAAAGTGATCCTGGGGTGAGTGTCCTGCTCTGATCTTAGAGATATGCTTACAGCTGGCCATTCCTTGGGTCCTTCTCCCACCCATACTTCATGGGTGGTCTCTGCCTTTAGGGGGAGGGAGAAGGGAAAGGGATGGGGTTCCAAATTCTTTGTCCAAGGAAGCAATTCCCAGCTGTCATCATCTCTTAGAGAACGATTCCCCATTCCCATCCCTGCTGTCCCACTTCCCAGAGCTGGGGAGGGGAGCAGAGAGAGCAGTAAGGGGCTTCAGCTGACTCATCCCAACCACCCCCCAACTCTGACCTGCCTGCACCATCCCCTGGCTTATAGGAGCAGAGCTAAATCCCAAATCATTCACCTTCACTCATCTTACAGAAGGGGAAACTGAGGCAAAGAGAGGTAGGTGTTTTCCAGAATCACAGAGCAAACTGGGTATAGGGCTCTGGCCTTGCCAATTCATGCCAGAAAGGTTAACCTCACTCATGTCAGACCATGGGGAAGAATTGAAACTTGACAGCGCTGTACCCCCAGCTCCAGGTAGGAGGACCGAGGCCCAGGGGAGAGTAGAGATCACCCTAGGTCACAGGGTGAGGGCTGCAACTGGTATCCTGTCCCGCCCCCCCCCCACCAGGAACTGGGGATCTTTATTCCTCTGGATGCCTGACTCAGGGCAGGGGGTGAATGAGTGAGCTGGAGCCTTGGCTAGCCCTGAGTACCCTCCTCTGACACCTTCAGTGTCTGCAGGGGCCGTAGCCCACTGGTTCCCAGCTCCCTTCAGGGCCAGGGACTTGGGCCAAGGGGACCTGGAGGCCCAAAGAGGTATCAGTGAGGGGAGGTCTGGGCTGTCATGAACCCAGTCTGATCATGTCCTCAGGCCTGTCCCTATCTCTGCCCTACTTGTCCCAGGCATGGCTATGGTGAAAGGAGTGCTGCCCCTCCCTCACCTCCATGGCAATATGTGCACAAGTGAGGGCTCTGGGAGGTGCCAGGACTCAGGTCCGGATAAACTTTGACCTCCAGGCCCTCAAGTGGGGGGATGTGCCTGGGTAATGCCTCCTGGGAAGGAACCCACATCCTCACCCAAACTAGGCACAAGCTGGGTGGGGTGACATCCAGGAAGGCCTTTCCCGTCAGCAGGAAGGAAGAGCCTTTTCTAGTATCAGACACCTCATTTCCGTAGCTGTTCCCAGCCTCTAGCAGTCCCCCATGGCTGTTAGACACTCAGGGTTCTGGCCCAGAATGGCCTGGCAAAGGTCCACGGGCAGGAACATCCGCAGTGTGTAGGGGCTTAGTCCTGGGGGTCTCTGTTTTTTCATCTTTGGGAAGCAGCAGATGATGCCTTAGTCTGAAGGAGGTGGTGGGCGGACATGGGCACTGAGGAGGCGGGTCCACAGCCCTCACCTCCAGATCTCAGAGTGGGCAACCCCCCACCCCCTGCTGCCTGTCTCCAGGACACCAGGTCAGCTGTCAGTGAGGTAGGGACTGCTGCAAAAATGGGGCCTTGGAGCAGAGATGGGTATCCCCCTCCTTGGTTACAGCCCCACAAAGCAGCAAGCCCTGACTGACAGCATCACCTCCCCAAGCTGTGCTGGGTACTGGGGGGGTGATGGACAGGCCCCTGAAGCCCAGCCCTGGCCTCTGACCTTGTGTGGGCTGGTGCAGCCCTAATCCCTGAGCTGAAGAGAAATGCATGGAGTGGGGGCTACCTGGCCAGGGTGTTTGTCAGGGTCTCTGGAAAGACGGACCTCCTGCCCTTCTGAGGAGGGAAACTGAGGTAGATAAGGATATTGTGGCTGTGGCAGTGGTAGGGCTCAAGCAACCCCTCCTAGACACCCTCGCAGGCTCTGCGGGGGGGTGGCCCCCCAGCCTCTTTATTACTTCCCCAAAGCTGTGAGGGGCCTCAGATGAAGGCCTCGGTACTGGGCTGGCCCCCTGGCTCCTGGCCTAATCCCCTTTTAATGAGCGGCCAGCCGGAAGGCCTCAGCCCCTGGCCGCAGCCCCGCAACTCTGGGAGCCCCAGCCAGGCTGAGCTGGGGGCAGGGCAGCCCAAAGCCTTTGCATGCACCTTTCCCCTGTTCATCACATCAGCCCCATTCATGCCCCAACGCCCAAGACCCCAGCCCCTGGCCAGGCCAACTCAGGACCCCCGGCATCTGCAGGAAGATATACCAGGGTGATACCTGCCTTGTGCCCTCGTGGACCCTCTCCTGGACATTTACCATCTATTCACACCCAGGTCCCACTAGGGCAGGAGAGGTTGTCACTGTTGACCCAGGATCCCCCAGTCTCTTTTCCCAGTTGGATATTCTGGATAAGACCTCCCTGGAAACCAGACCCAGAGTTTTGTGGTAGGCTTAAGCTGCCCCTCCTTGTGGAGTAGGATCCAGGTTCTTCTGGCCCCAAGTCCCTCAATATCTGCCCTCCAACATCACCACCCCTGGGGCCTGGCTCTCCAGATTGGAGACTCAGAGGCCTCCCCAGTAGCCATCCGAGCCCCACCCCATCCCCATTGCAGGTGAGCCAGGTCTGTGCCAACAAAACCAATTACAGCTGCTCTCACCCAATTAGCAACTAATTATGGCCTCGTAGCCCATTCAACATAATTAACATGTAAATGACTCTGCGTGTTTATATTCAATAACCGCTCTGATTGAATTTAATTTAAATGTCTGAACTGGGGACCCAGTTACCGTATTTCACTATCTAGAACTGCCACTTCCTGGGACATGTCTGTTCCTCCAGAGGAAAGGGAGCCAAGGCCAGAGTCAAGGGACATCCATGGGATGGGGAGAAGGCAGCAAAGAGACCCTGGCCTGGTCCCTCAGGGTAGAGGAGCAGGCGCCAGCCCAGCCTTGGTGTCTGGAACAGCACTGAGCAGGGTGGGGATGGCTGCAGTCCCCACATCCCTGACACGCCTATTGCAGGGGTGTGGGGAGGTGATGAGGTCTGAAGAACCCCCAGTGGGACCCTCAAGATGGGAAATCCTCTGGCACAAGGGGCCCCTTCTTAAGGACTACTGTAAACATTCCAGCTGTTCAGTAAACACCAAGCCCGAGCTGAGCAAGCCGCAGCCGCCCACTGAGTTTAGCTCCATGGATTGGGATGCTTCCCTCCCACTTTGGGGGTTGGGGGCTGGGGACTGGGGGCTTGGAGCTGGCAGGCCCAGGCATGCTGTTCCCACGCCCGTTCCGCCCCAGTGGCCACCACCTGCTCCGCCCCGGAGGGGACGGACTGGGGGCACGCTCTTCAAACAGGAGAAGCCAGAGGGAAGGAGCAGCAGGTCACTCATGGCACACCGCCAGCCCGGAACCAGAGGTTCCACACCTCCCCCAAGGATGCCCATGGATCTGGGCCTCTCTGCCCCAGCAGGTGGGGTTCACTCCTACCTCGGGGCCTCAACTGACCCCTGCCCCCTCCCCCCGTGCCCCCATGGCACCTGATTGTTCTGGGTCAGGGCTGGTGGTTCAGGGGCTGGGGAGGTTCTACGTGACCCTCAGTGGCACTCATGGTTGGCTGAGAGAATACTTTTGAGCTTTTACTGGCAGGGCAGAGATCAGCGTTCCAGTTAGCTTGGAAGGACACAGTGTGACTAAGGGACCTGCAGGATTACCAAGTGCCATGGGAGGGGTGTCCTGGTCAGGCAAGCAGCTCACATAGACATGTGCCCCCAAGGAAGCTTGGAGGGGTGGTGCCGAGGGGGAGGGTTGCATGGGTGCATTTCTCAGGTGGGGAGAGGGAAACAGCCAGTCAGATTCTCCAGCTCCAGAGGCCTGGGGACCCACCCCTCCTCCCACATTCCAGACCTGTCCCGGAAACCCCTCACTCCTTCCTCCACCACCACCTCCTCTCTCCGTGACTGTAAAAGACAACAAACTCTCCATGGCTCATGAATCACCCAGACAGACAGGCCAGGATGGGACCCACAGGCCAATGGGTGTCGAGATCTTCCCCCCGCTGCCCCTGGGTCCAGCCCCCACCTCTGCTGCCCTCCTTGGACTCCTAAGGTCCCTGCAACCCCTGCACACCATCCACCTGGAGATTCTCAGGATGTCCCAGACAGGCTTAGCCCCCTCCCCAACATTCTGCTGAGGAAACTGAGGCATAGAGCAGAAAGATGTATGCTCAGGATCAGCTCACAGGATGCAGTGCAGCTAGGTCAGGAGCCCAAGACTCAGTGGTTAAGGGAAGGCAGTGAGAGGGCCACACAGGCCTGCTGCTGGGACAGGAAGTGCTGATCAAAACAACAGGCTCAACCAGCCCTGGGCAGAGACCCCCTGAAGCGCCACTCACTCAACTTTGGGTGCTGCAGCGAGCCCATGAGGTTCTCGTGTTCTAGCCTCTGTTCTGCCAATTGTAGAGTGTGACCCACAGAAGTCACCAGGAGCCAGCCATGCTGACTGACCAGCAGATACACAGACAGTGGACTCGGCCCACGGAGGTAAGCAAGGGCATCACACTGAGCTCCAAGTAGGAAGGAACAAGGCCCTTGGCTAGGAAACCTTAGAGGAAAGAGCATGTCCGGGTAGGAAGCTAAGGAGGGGACAGGGTGGCGGGGGGGTTGGGGGAGAAGAGGGGGTAGGAGAAGGAAGGAAGGAAGGAAAAGAGTAGGGGAGGGGGCCTGGATCCTAGGCCAGCAGCTCCAGCCAAGGCCCTACCCCTTGCTGGGACAAGCCCAGTGATCAGGGTCCAGAGCGCAGGAGGCCCTTGGTGACTCCAGCGGCCTCCACCCTCTCCCTGATCAACGGCATGGCAAGGGGGTGGGGGGCCCGCAGGACTGCCAAGCTCAGGCACCCACGTGAGCAGGGCTCTGGATTCAGACTGCAGCCTTCTGGCATCCAGGTCTCTGGCAAAGGCCCTCTTGCTATTTCTAAGAAAAATGCAGCAGGAATCCGCTGCTTCTCCAAGGCTCCAGGGGCTCCCTGGAGGCGGGGCTCAGATTCCCAGGACAGCAGCAGGCCTGGTCAGGAAAACATGCTCTCGGCCCAGCCATGTAGGTGCCCACGCAAGTGGCCAGATCTTGCCACCCCTGGACAAGAACCAGCACAGCATTCTCAGAGAGGGCCCACCAATGTATCTTGGTCATTGGATCTTTTCCCTATATGTATTTACTACCTCTGCTGTGAGAAAAGAGCTTAAAAACCACAAAGGGAAAGTCCAAACTCCACATCCTATAACCAAAAGCAAGATCCAGCCTCCCACCTTTCCCCACAGGCGCTGCACCACCCACACGCCTACGCTTGCCTCAGCTCCAGCCTCTCTCCTCCCACAATCTCCCTTCCCTGCTGGATGCAGCTGCCTCCAGGAAGCCTGCCTGGAAGCCTTTGTTAGGAATTCACCTCTTGACCCCACTCCACAGGCCTTGGGTCCCTACTGCACCTCTTGCCAAATGTCTTTCTTACCAAATGTTAGAATTCTGGAGGGGTGTGGGACTCCTTGGGGTACCCTCCCGGATCAGCACTCACGGGTCAGCTACCATCACGTAGCTCCTGGTTGCTGAGACTCCCTTTACCAGGCCAGTAACCAGATTAATGCACTCAATCATCCTGACAAACCCATGAGGTCAGTACTATTATTCTTCCCATTTTACAGACGAGGCAGTGGGAATATAGAGAGAAGTTAATTATCCAAAGTCTACCCACAGCTAAAGAGTCCCTGGGAGGAACAAATGGTTAACATTTTAAATTGGCTGCTACCCAAGAGGTTATACAGTATCAAACCCACCCAGAGGATCCTCAGAAGAAAGGCCTGACTTCTAAAAAATCAGCCATTGAAAACCCTATGGAGCACAGTTCTATTCTGACACACATGGGCTTGCCATGAGTCGGAATCGACTTGATGGGAAAAAACAACATAAAACCACAGCCAGAATGCAAGCAAGGCAGCCAGAGTTCTCAAGATGCTGCTTCCACAGGGCCACTGGCCCCGACCTCATGTAGAGGGAGCCCGGGCTAGGAGAGGCAAAGCTACTCGTCAGAGGTCACAGAGCTGACAAGGGTAGAACCGGGGTTCATCTGCCTTTCAGGGAAGCACAGGGCCACTGGCACCCCCACCTCATGTAGAGGGAGCCAGGGCTAGGAGAGGCAAAGCTACTCGTCAGAGGTCACAGAGCTGACAAGGGTAGAACCGGGGTTTGTCTTCCTTTCGGGCTAGCGCTCTCACCACCACCTCCACCTCCACATTATACCAACTGCCCCACTTTCTGCCCCCATGAGGGGCTGGAGATCTCTTGGCAGGCAGGGGCCAGGTCCCCACAGCCATGCAGACGCCCCCTGAGCCATTACCACCTCGGGAGGGGTCACGGGGTCAGAGGGTGCACATACACAGGTGTAGACAGTCAAGGGCCTACTCAGAGGCATACTGCCTCTGAGCCACAGGGTGAAAGATGCCTTTACGGGCGGGGTGAGATTTTTATCTTGGCGGTTTCTCTTTAAATTCTTTACGATTACGAAGCAGTGGGGGCTGCCAAGGAACATGATTTACTCCTTGAGCATGCACCGGCTCCTTGCTTGGTGCCAAGGGAAGCTGGAGCCAGGGAGGGAGGGACGGGCAGCATGCCAGGGAACCAGAGGCAAGGCCTGTGCTGCTGAGGCCCCATTGGTGGCGGTTCCATCTGAAGCTTGGCTGGACCTGGAAGGGCCACAGTTGAAGGCCCCAGCCCCTGGCCTGGCTGACTCAGGCCGGACCTCAGGCAGGTTCTCAGCAAGCACAAGGATCCTGTCTCTACTTCCCCCAAGGGTCGATTCCTGGCCAGCTGGGAGAAGGCAGCACCCTGGGCCTCCCAACTCCCGAAGTGCCCACTTCTGAAGGCCCCTTTTAGGAGCGAGGTGGCTCTCATTTCCTGGAAAAGCAAGATCCCAGATGGAGAAATTTGGACTCAGGTTCATGGGTCTTCCTTCTGCCCTCATCATGGCTCATCCGGGAACACTCGCCCCTCCTAGGCTGACCAGTTCCAAACTCCATGTCACTGTCAAACTCACCTGACCCCTGCCCAGCTCCCTGGCCTGATCCCTGGTCTTCAAGTTCCCGGGCCTCCTCCCCCACCCTGTGCAGTCTAACAATTGACGCCTTCATTTGGCTGGTCCCATAGTCCCCGGGGGCCAGGGTCAGCCCTCTAGTTGTACAAACCCCCCCTCTCCCCCGAGCTAGGCCCGGGCCAACAGTCCCTCAAGGCTTGGTAAAGGCCCTCCCTTCTCCACCCATACTCACCCCCTCTACTGGGGAAGTAAACAGGCTATGACCCCTCCCAACCTCTCATATCATTTCCAAACAAGGAGATCTGGTGACTTCGGTCCTTTGCTGCCACATGCAAATGATGCAAGTGATGGTACTGTTCTGGGCCATTAGCCCCAAAGGCCAGGCTGAGGTAGGTGGGAAGGCAGTGACGGGTGCCCACTCCATTCACCCCTACCTGCAGACATCCTTCGCCACTGAGCAAGCCAGTTATGGTGGACTGACCTGAACATAGGCACCCTTTTCTCTCTTGGACCCTGGTTTTCTCATCTCTGAAGTGAGGGGGCTTCCTAGGGGACCCACTGAGTGTAGGGGCTAGGGTGTTCAAGGGCTGGATTTACAGCCTAGAAATAAGCAAACCCAAGTGCTGCTGCTTTAGCAGACAGGACACGGGGAGCCCGCCCAGTGCGACCCCTGTTCCTTCCTTTGGAAATGAGCCTGGGAGACTGAAGCTGGTATCACAGGAATCTGAAACCCTGGGCCTTTCACTCACTCTCCACGCTCTCAGTTCCAGGACAAGACCAGACACCAGCAGAACTAGGCTCAATCTCATTCTGCTCCTGAGTAATCTGGGAAGCCACTAAACCTCTCTGAGCCTCATTCTTCACCAGAAACTCAGGGAGATCCCTCAGGCCTTGCGGGGGCCACCGTTTGGTTATCAGCAGACACCTACCATTATTTCTGTTTCATTTTTCCTGACCTCCCCCGGCAAGGTCTACTCTCTGTCCATACTCCTGCCTCAGTTTCCACAGTAGTCCAGTCCCCCCTCTTGTGATCACAAGACCCCTCCCCGCACCAAACACCTCCTGGCCTCAAGTCCTGGCCAAGCCAGCCCAGGCCAGCATAGGTGTGTGCTGGGAGAGGGTTTCCCAGAAAAACGTAAACACTCTCCAAGCTGAGCAAAAGTTCTGGTAGGGGTGCCACTTACACCACTCTGCTGCTGCCAGGAGGTAGTGCCCAGAGCCTGGAGCCACCCTCCCAGGGGCAAGGCCATGCTGCCTGGGGTCACATGGTGGAGGGGAAGGGGAGTTTTTCTGCCTTGGATTGCAGCTCTGGGTGGAGGGGACCCCAGGCCCAGCCACGGATGTGTAGAGGAAAGAAGGGCCCACTGACCAGGCTCTCCAGCCTCAAGCATCCACAAGCTCTCAGGAGCCGGGAATCCAAGATCTCACTTGCTCCTGAAAGTGAGGAAGATCCAAGATCTTCCTCACTTGACCCCTCACTTCTACCTGACCTTGGGTGTGCTGCTGATGGAAGCTTAGGAGATGGGGCCATAGGAGCTCCTCCAAATCTGACTGAACCCTGGGCCCCATCTCCCTCAGGCCCTCGCAGCTCTAGACCTGGCCAGGGTGCCCAGGCGGATGGGTGGGCAGTAAGCCCAAGCCTGGCCCAGTTCCTGCCTTTGTTCCTTTATCTGCCTGGGCAGCACGGCCCCTCGCGCCAGCACTTCCGGCTTAGAGGGTCTGGCCCAACCCAGTCCGGAACTGGCACCTCCCAGCTATAGCAGGACCCAGGGCAGGGGGAGGGGATACCTAACGTGAGCCCCTGAGGCCTTGTATGCCAGCTACTATATCCATCTGAAGTACAGATGGAGAAACTGAGGTACAGCCAGAGTGAGCACCAGTGTTTCTGCAAGCAGCCCTCTCTGTGCTCCTTGTGGTTACCCTGGAGGGAGAGGCTTCGCTTCTCAGCATCTGTCCTGGCTGTGGGATTCTTGTTTCTCTAGGTGTTGGTCTCTGTTCTTACCCCACAAACACTTGGTGAGGGCCTACTGCTTACTAAGGGCCACTTTGTGCACATGACCCAGCTGAGAACAACTAGCATGGGGGCAATGCACAGGGCCTGGTGCATAGTAGGTCTTGGGCTCCCAGGTGACACTGACCAGCTGAGTGCCCATTGTCCTTTCAGCCAGTTTGACTGTGAGCTCCCCATCTTGTTCACTGTGGACTCTCTGGTATCCAGCACAGGGCCTGGCGCGTAGTAGGTACTCAAGTACCTGCTGAACTAAAGTGACATCTAAAGATAAAACTAGGACACAAAGTCAAGTGGGGAGCAGGGAGGGTCACTCCGGACAAAGGAACCTGTGTGTGCGGACACACACTAGCTCCTGGGAGGGGGTAGCCCCAGGCATCCTACAACCCCACCCCAGGCTGTGTCAGCAGCACAGGCTGGATGCTAGCCTAAGAGGTGAATTGGGCTTTTAGTCACTGCGGGTGTCAGCTTCAGAGCTAATTGAGAGGGAATCGACCCGACGCACTGTGGGCGCTGAGAAAGCCAGGACGCCAGGGTTCTATTTCTGGCCTCCCTGCCTCCTGCCTGACCTTGGCCCTGTCCTTGCCTGAGCCTTGGTTTCTCTCTCTGGAAAACAGGAACAAAAGCCTTTGCCCCTGGAGGTATAAGAAGGTTTAAAAGTAGCACGCAGAGAACTTCCCTATGTCTTGTCTTGTCTCTCCTGCTCCCTCTCACAGTTCTCAGGGATGACGACAAAAATAACACCCTGAGTGAAAGCCTGGGCCCCAGGGGTTCCAGGGGTGTGGAGGCTGAGCCAGGCTTCCCTTCCACTGTGGGGGGGCTGGGGGGGGATGGCGGGGGGGCGCTGCACTCACCCTGGGCTGGGGAGGGGGTGGAGCATCGGGGTGGGGGGTTGGCTCCTTCAAGATTTATTAATCTGCTCTAAGGAATTCCATCAAGGGAGGGTGGAGGTATCAGCAGAATAAATATCTTACCTCCCCAGGTCTGGGGCCATATTGGCGGCAGGGGCGGGGGTGGGGGATACGTTAACATCCCAAACTGATTAACTCTTTTCCGCACATTTCTCATGTCCTCCACAATACCCCTTCTGAGCACATCCTCAGAAATCCCCAGAAATTGGTGACTGGGAAGAGCTCATTCCCTCTCCTCCCAATGAGTGGCAGGGGTGGGATAAGGCCAGGGGAAGGGCCTGCAGGGGGACTTGCAGAGGTGGGGGCTGGGCCTTGGCTGAGCCTGAGGAAGGAAAGTTTAGTCCAGCCTTTCACCCCAATACAGCCACCCGGAAACCTGGCCAGCCAGGACTAAGTCGGCCCCGCCCTGGGCAGGCGGCTGGACAAAGTTACCTCAGGCCAAGAGGGGCCAAGGCTAAGGACTTAGCAGTGATCCTAGGTACCCTGGGCCCCAGCGCCAAAGGTAGGTTCTTCTGACAACACTCTTGAGGAAGTGGCTGGCGAGTGAGCCACCTATACACCTGGGAAGGTGCCACCTGTGTTCACCTGCCCAGGAGGAAGTGCAGAGGTGACGGAGATGAGGGACCAGCCCCTCACTCTGCAGACCCCATTCCATCATTAACACCTTCCCGTGACTTCCCAGGCAGGGTGCTTACTGGAAATTTCAGGAGGATGCGTTGTCCCTTAACCCACCAGGTGTCCCACCCACCAGCCATTCAGCCGATAACATCCTCCCTGATTTCTGGGAATCCCTCCCACCTGTAGACCCATAACGAAGGTTCCTTAAGCACCCACACCCCAAGAGAGCAGGTCTCTGGTCCTCAGACTTCCTGAGGCACCAGGGTCTGCCTGATTGTCTGTCCCTCTGGCCTGAGCTGCCCAAGGCAGGACCAGGTGCATAGCAGTGGGAAAGAAGGGCCTTAGCAAACACAGATTCGGAATTGTTACACAGAGGGACACAACCTGCAGACCCTAGATAACCCAGCCCAGAACCCTGCAGTTCAACCCTGGAAGGCACCGAGAGTCAAGACCCTTCCCCCAAAATGCCTAAGTGGTCCAGACTCCAGGCTTTCCATTCCCCCCTCCCTGCACATACGCACACCCAGGGCAACCCACACAGCTGCATAATTTGTCTTTTTTTTATTGTTAGTTTAAGAACTATTATGAAATATTTCACATACGAAAAAAGACGTAGAGCAGCATCGTGGATATCATCCAGCTTAAGAAATAACAATTTGTCTGTTTTTGTCGCGATTTCTCCTCTTTCCCGTACAACAGGGCCAAGTGCTATGAGCAGAGGATGGTGCCTGGGGAAGACCGAGGCAGCCTCTTACCTTTGAATGAGAGCCGGACCCGGGGCGTGGCCTGCAGGATGTCCTGGATGGGGGCAGCTGGCCAGGCCCCAGTCAGTAGGGAAGCCCAGAGGAGGAGACCAGCGACAGGCATTGTGGGAGGGGCCTAGGGCCCAGGAAGCAGGCTCTGTTCTCTCCGGACACCTGGAAGGGGGAACCAAGAGGTGAATGTAAGATGCAGATGAGGGAGTCCCATCCTACCATCATCTTCCTATGCCCAAGATGCCTCAGTTTCCCCACCTGAACAAGAAGGATGGTAGGTGCCTCCTTGCCCATACCACCAGCCTAACGCCATGAGTGCCCCACAGTGTGCAAACCTCATATACATTCTTTTGCCTTTGTTTGTCTGAGGAGGTATCAACAATGGGCCCGAAGACCAGGCAACGGTCACCAGGCTGAAGAGGGCCTCCAGAGGGCCAAACCCTCCCCACCCCACCAGCATCCTGAATTCCACTCACAGAGACCAGCTCCAGCAGGCTATCTTGGAGCCCTCCCCTAGCCCCCAACAGGCTCTCTCCCCTGCACCCATTCCCACAAAGGGGACTGCTCCTTCTCTCCCCCACCTCGAGGAATGGGGTCTTTCCCTGCCTGTTCCAGCCAAACCTCTCCTCCCAGTGCAGAGAAATCTGGACCTGATTATTAGGACGGAGGTGGGGCACGGGAGAGAGCGGGAGGATGAGCAAGACATACACAGACAGCCCAAAGTGAACAAGAGACAGCACTGGGCAGAGAAGGAGAGGCAGAGGAGCAGGGTCTACTTCTGCTGAAATCATAGCAGGAAGGATCCAGGTTAGATAGACAGAAGGACTTCCTGCCAGGGAAAAGTTTCAGCCCTTCTTAGAGGGATGAAGAAGGGAAGCTAGCCTGGGGCAGTGTCTGAGCCAACATCGGTCACCCCTGCAGAGCCCCCAACCCTCAGCAGGTCCAAGTTTTGATTCTGTGTTTTTCAAATATTGTCTCCTCAGGCAGGCTGGCTGTTGGATAAACGCAGCCCAGCACCAGTTGTCAGAACATATTGCTCCCTCCCGGCACAAATCAGCGCCAACTCCCACCCCCCACCCCCACAAACTGGGATGTGCTGGGGTAGGGGCACCACCACGTATGACAATGAGAGCCCCATCCCCCAGATTTGCCCTGTTTAGTCTCTTCTCCCATGGGAGGCAGGACCCCAGGCCCATCCCTAGGACCCTGGGGTGGGGGTGGGGGTTTTTATGGCTTGTCACTCCCCTGCTGAGAACCTTGCTCAATGCTGAGGCCAGGCCCAGACTCCACATCTGACTCTCAGGTCCCATTCGTCAGGCCCTGATGCCCTCCCCAGACTCACCTCCCCCACGCCCTGGCCTCTTTGCCAAGGCAAACCACTCAAGGTTTCTCAGACAGAACGTGCGGCTTTAGGCCTTCTGCCTTATTTCCCATGTGATGCCCTCTGCTGGGAACACCCTGTCTTGAGTGCCTGGCACACCTTTTGTGTTCCTTCAAGATCTCTCATCCCAGATGCTCTCTCCTGGAGAGGCTGGCTGAGGGAGAGGAAAGTCAGAGCCAGCCCCTGCCCCAGTGTGGTGGGGCACAAAGCTCCTGCAGACTACAAGGCAGGCTCTGATGAGGGGGCAGGTGGCAGATAGGACTGCACAGCCACCATCACCCTCAGGGTGCACCTGGGAGGCCCCCACTAACAGACGTGGATATACACACGTCCACACTTGCATGTCCACACACGTCCTCACACGCATGCATTTGCTCAAGAACTTGACCTGCTAGTGGGGTGGGGCTCAGAGGAGCTGTGAAAGAGTGTCCTGGCTGGAGAGGGTGCAATGCAGCCTGAGCCCCTCAGAGAGTTTTGGTCCTACTATCAGGGAGCTCAGGTCAACCACTTCACCCTGTGTTCTCATTTCTCCTGCATCCTCTTTCATGGTGACAGGGTCAGAGTCAGCAAGGACATAGTTGGAGTCCTCTAAGGTGTCCAAGAAGGTGAAGAGACTTGCCCCACTGGGACCTCCCACAATTCTCTGGCCCTTTAAAGGAGTCAATTGGGGGACGCTGAAGTCTAATGGGTCCTTAGTCTCTCTCTTTGGCAGCATAGGAGGTGGTGGAGAGAAAGAGAAGGAAGGAGGAAGAGGAGGAAAAGGAAGGAGAGGGGGAGGGGAGGGCACTGTCTACAGTCACTCAGATCTATCAGCCCCTAGATGCCTTCCATTCAGCCCCAGAGGTGCCCCCAAGTCTGGCCAAGCTGAGGTGGGCGGACAGAGGAGGAACAGCCACCGCCACCTGGGAGCCCACCAGGAGGAGAGTCTGGAAGGAGGGAAGGAAGGCTGGCGGGAGGGAGTGAGGGAGGCAGGCAGGAGGGAGGGAGGAGGAGTGAGGGAGGAGAGAGGGAGGGACGGAGGAGAGACGCTCAAACAAAGAAACGAGGAGCTGGGGCTGACAAGGGGTACAGGAAAGGGGCGGCTGGAGGAGGGGGTCCGGAGGCACCTGGGGGTGGGGCAGAGGGCCAGGTGGTCGAACTGTCCAGCCCAATCCGGACTTCCCAGCCTTGGAAGGGGGATGGGGAACAGCCTGCCTCAGGGAAGGGAGGTTGGCTCCAACGAGCTAAGAACTGCCTAGATGGTGGGGAGTCAGGCAGAAGCAGGGGCTGCAGGGGAACACCGGGAGGGAATTATTAACAGCCCCCCACCCCCTCTTGAGTCCCTCAGATACCCCCCTCAGGCCAGAGGTCTTTCCTGGTTCCTTGACCAGCCCCTCCCCCAACACCCCATGGACCAGGAAGCAGAGCCACCTCAGCACGGCTAGGACTGAAACCCCCTTAGCTGCCAGGGTGTTCCAGTCAAGGTCACCTGCTCCATCCTCTCCCCCTAAGGTACGCAAAGCAGGGTGGGCAGAGGCTGGGTTGCTGGCTTTCCTCATCTCCCCTCCTCACTTCCGGGCCTGGCTCCGTCAGAGCTGGGGACAGCAACAGGGGTAGGCACACCAGCCTGTGCTCCTCCCCTTGCCCTAGAGCCTGTACCCCCATGGGGTCCAGGCACACCCCCTGGGCAGCTTGGGAAGAGGCCCTAGATCCATGCAACCTCTTAAGCTGGGTCCAAGCCCTGGGTGCAGTTTCAGTTTCACCATCTCTGCAGCTAGGGTCGGGGCTGCTGGGAGATAACCTGGGTAAACTCAGGTGGACAGGAGCCCTCAACCTGGCGCAGCTCAAGGGCGGACACACAGCTGCCTTCAGTTATGGCCCCTAGCCCAGACTTTAATGGGCTGGTGGCAGCGACAAAGCTATCTCAAGAATTAGGAGTTATTTACTCAGCCAGGCTCATGACCCTGGCTCCAACCAACCTCTCCTGCCAGCCCTGCCTCATTCCTGGGTCACCTCAACACCTACCAAGTCCACCTGCTCGGGGCCAGACCAACAAGCCCCTGGTGTCAACTGCCCACTTCACGTCAGGGTCCCCAGCCTGCCCTGACTGGAGTTTGAAGACACACAGGCTCTCCCAGCTCACCTACACCCCACAGGCAGCCAGCCCCTAATCCAGGCAGAACAGGAAAAGCAAACAGAAGCTGGCAACTGGGGGCCAGGCCGGCACAAAACAGCGACAAGTCCCCAGGGGCTGACGTTCCTACTACCTAGCACACGTGGGGGGGTGCCACTATAGTGCTTCTCTTCGGGTAGACCCGTGTGGGCACTGAGGCAGAGCAGTGGAGGAGGGCTACCTGAGGCGCTGGTGGGAGAGAAAGCTGTGCAAGAAGGGAGTTCTGGACTCCAGTTCCAGGAGCGTGGGGGTGGGGTGTAGGAACGCCTACCCACCCAGGGCCTTGCGGAAAAAGTTGCTTTGCACACTGGTGAACCCGCAGGCCACATCTCCCACACATCCCCAGGCCAGTCCCAGACGTACGGGGTCTGGGCCGCCAGAACAGGTACGGCGCCTATCACAGTCCTGTTGCCCTTGCGTCTGAGAGCAATCACCCGGCTCGCGGAGCTCCGCGCCCCGGACACTTCCGTGGAGTTGCAGCTCCGCAGGTCCCAGAGGGGCCGGGCGGGGGGGGGGGGGCGGAGAGTGGCCCAGTCGCCTGCCCGCTCCCTCCCGGTTCCCGTGGCACTTACCTCTCCCGCAGCGGCGGGGCCTGGGCGCCCGGGAGGCGGCGGCGGCAGCGGTAGCGGAGCGTCTTCTAGTTCGCCAGCCCGCGCTAGCGGCCTCCCGGGGCCATGGCCCTGCCCGCGCCCTCTTGCCGCTGCGCCTCAGCCGGGGTGGCGCCGCGACCGCTGCTAGGTGGGCAGCACAGGATCCGGGCGTGTCAGCAGCCGAGGCCCGGGGTCCCAGCCCGGGCCATGGGAAGGCTCAGGGGCGCTCGGGGCCGCCTCCCCGGGGGCGGGCTGCGGGCGCCCCCTGGCCGGCGCGCCAAGGGAGCATTCCCCCGCCCGGGGCGCGGGCGGCGGCGCGCGTCTGGCTTTGGGGCGCAGCGCCCGGCTTGGCCCAGTGGCGCTGCTCTCTACTGGCTGCTGGACCCGTGCCGGGCGGCCGCGCTGGGCTGCGCCGCTTCTTGCGGCGCGCGGTGGCCCTGCGCTGCGCTGCGCTGGGGGCTCGCCGGATCGCGGCCGCTCGCTCCCTCGCTCGCTCTCGTCTCACGGCCGCCGGCGGGACAGGGAGCTCACAGTCGCGCGGGGAGCGCCAGCAATTGGCCGCCCGTGGGCATCATTTGCATAGCGCGGCCCCGCCCCGCCTGGCCCGCCCAGCCCCACCCCCTGGGCGGGACCCGCCGGGCCGCCCTCCCGCCCCCGCTCCACCTGTCCGCGGGCTGGGCTCGGGGATCCCACACCCTGGGGTCCCACTCGCCGAGAGAGGCTAGTTTGCCCTCCGCGGCCGCGCCCCTGCCCCCGCCTTGTAGGTGGTGCCCCCGCCCCGCTCCGGCTTTGTCTCTCCGTGGATACACCACGCCTGGTGTTTACCCGGGCACTCAACTCCCCGGCGGAAAGGACAAGCGCGCTGGAAAGCAACAAGCCTGCGCTCACCTGCGCACCCCCTGCTGCTTCCCTCCTCCCCCTCACTGCGGGTGGCGCCCCTGGACCCGCGCGTGAGCCCCGCGGCGTGAGCCCCAGAACTGCCCAGGACGCTCAGCAGGTGGCGGTGCAGTCCCTGCGACAGCTGGCTCCGCTGGACCTGCCCGAGGCCTCTGCCTCCAGCCCAGGCCAGGCCGTGGCAGCTTAGCCGCACAGTTCTGTGCAACAACCCAAGGGTTCCCAGAGACGTCCCCAACCAGCAGCCCTATTTGAGGCCAGCAGCCCCCACAGACCCAGCAAATACTACACTTTTAGTTCCAAATCCCGGAGAAACCAAATGGGCTGAGTGTCTCTCCTAAAAGGGTCATTTGCTTTCAAATGGCCCGGTGATGGTCCCAGGGCCTAGCAACTGAGCGTGGGTCTACCTTTGCCCCAGGAAGGGACCTTCCCCCATCCCCACTCCCAAGGCCACAGCCACAGCAGCCGGACCGTAGTCTCAACCCTGCCCCATGCACTCTCCTGAGGTCCCAGGGACTTTGGCCTTCTTTGTCCTCTCCCCTGTTTCCTCCTCTTCCTCCTCCTCCCTCCTCCATTTCTCCTCCTCCTCCTTATTCTTCTCTCCCTTCTCCACCACTTCCCCCTCCTTCTTCTCCACTGAAATCTTCCTTCTTTTCTCCCTCCTCCTCCTTTCCTTTCCTCTCCCTTGTCCTCCCTCTCTTGCCTCTTCCACTTCTCTTCCTCTTCTCTCCACTCTTCTCCCTTCTCCTCCCTCTCTTTTTCTTCTTACTCCTCCTCTTCTTCCCTGCCTCTTCTTTTCAGCCTAACAAGACCCCCAGGAGACATCTTTCCTCTGACCCTTTGACTGGTTGACTGCAAGTGTAGGCTGGGGGTGGGGGTTAGGGATCCTGCCAAAGGTCTCCTGGCCCAGACTGAGAGTGTTTGCCCACGTGCTCCAGAGACTGTGCATTTGAGGTCAGGAAACACCAGCCTGGAGTTCTAGTGGCTGCATTGACCGTGACTGCGTCTCTCCCTTCTGTAATGCCTTATTTAAAACACTGTGAAACTCTTTCCTCACTCCCCTGCACCAGGGCCACCCCTGAAACCACCACCACTGTACCACCATCACTATGGTTTCCAACACCATCCCTTCCATTCTGGCCTCCCCATCTCCAAGCCACCTCTGTCATCACCCCTAGCACCATCATCATCACCATCACTAAGGGAGAACTCAAGACTCACCAAAGACTCTAGGGTGCTGGGCTGGGAACAAAAGAGACACAATTGACCTGTCCATGCAGCTCCGCTCAGAGGGAAGAGGGCTAGAGTTGAGCCATGGCTACATACAGTGGGATGCCAATTGTCTTCTAAGCAATTTGAGATGGCTGAATAAGCAATATAAATAAAAACAGAGAACCCACACTGCACCCTTGCTCTGGGTCAATGCTGGGCTGGGCATTGATATTTATATAGATACATACACAGTATTATTCTATATATGATACATATTATGAGGAAGAATATTGGACAGTCTCCCATGATTTTTCAGTTTTGCCTTCTGTTTCATAGGGCCCAAAGGCCCGTTGAAGCCAGCCCTGGGCACTGGGCTTGGAGGCCCTTCATGCCAGCAGGGTTTATTCTCCCCCAGGCTCAACCAGGGGAGAGGTAAGACCTATTGTCCTCATTGTACAGATGAAGAAGTGGAGACTGGGAGAAGTGGGGTGAGGCCTGTAACCAACAGGGAGTGGCACCTCGAGAAGGAGACATTTTCAAGAGATGTGGAAAGACTCTAAGAGGGAAGGGAAGGACCATGAGACCCTCATGGGGCCAGGGCCTGCAAGCCAGACAGGCAGTAGGAGGGGCTAGAGATGAGTGCTAGAGCCCATGCTGCACTTATGGAGTTCAATAAATCTTTACTGAATGAGCCAAGGGGCCAAGAGATCAGAGAGCCAACTCCCTTCCCTCCTACCCAGCTCCTCTGCCACCTACAGTCCTGTCCTCCCTTCCAAAAGCCATTCAGCTGCTCTAGCTCCACCTGAGAGCCACCCAGGATTCTCTGTGGGATGGTGTGATGGGAGACAGCCAGGCTGAATTCCCACTGGCCAGGCTCCTCTCCTTTCTCTGTAGAATACTCAGCTCCCAGCCATCTCCCTGGCATGCTTCTTCTCTGCCTCCTCCATGGCCCACCTTGCTACCAGTCTAGACACACAAGATGGGGGGACAGGCAAGAGTTGGTCAGACCAGGTCTGGTTTCCCCAGTGACCCCAGCCTCTGGAATTTATTCCTGGGGTAGCCCCCTCCCTCTTCCCAGATTGGCCCTTAGGGTGGCATCCTGCTTATGTGACTATGGGTTCATAGCAAGGCCTCTCGGACCTTTTGAGGTGCCACAGAGCCCAACAGTGGGCGTTGCAATGGAGAAGGAATTAGCCCCCTTGAGTCCAGCCCCCACTCTGTGATAGTGCTGGCGTCAGGCAGAAGAACTTGAAGGCTCTCTCCCCAAACCCCTCGGCCCTTCGGACCTGGCCCAGTTTTTGTTTCTGGCAGAGCTCCTGCCTGTTTCTTTTCTTCCTGGCTGTTCCTGGCCGTGTTGTGGGGGGCTGAACTGCAGCCTCTGGGCCTCATGTCCATCCTCTGTCATCCCTGGCCTGTCTCAGTGGACGGAAGACTGATGTACTAGGTGACCTCGAGGGAGACCCTGACGGTCTGGTCTCTGCACACATGGAGGGTTGTATGTACCTCGAAGGCCTTGGCCTTAGAGTACCCCGCCCCCCATGCCCCTGGATGGAAGTGGCAGCTATATGGGCACTCCCTTCCCTTGCCTAGTCTCGGGGGAACCTGTTTCCCGGGCCTAGCAGGCTGAGCAGGCCCTGTCCCGCCCAGCTCCAGCGTTGCAGGCTCAGGTTTCCCACTTTCTGGTTTTCTCATCTCCCCTGCCCCAGGCGCCACTGGCTCTCTGCCCTGCCCCCACCCGCCGGGAACTGGATCCTAGAGAGGGGGAGTGTTAGGAAGGGGCCAGGGAGGGGGTATGGGGCTGCTGGTTCAGTGGCACAGGGAGGGGGCAGGCAGTGAGGAATCGCTCGTGGCCTAAACCCAGGATGGGTTTCAGCTCAGGCTTTTCCTGCCCAGCTTGCCCCTGGGGCTGGCTCTGAGCCCACCAAATGTTGGTGGCTCCCTGGCTGCTCCCCAAATCTGCCTTTAGGTCTTTTCTGCTGTTGTTCCCTCCATCAGAAATGCTCTTCCCAGACATTAGACCACCAGTGTAAACCCTGTCTTTCCTCTAGATCTCAACCCTCCACCTCCTCTTTTACCCACAAAAGATGCCCCTTTCTGCATGAGAGGCCCAGGCTTCCTCCTTGAGGCTGCCTCATCCTCCCCTTCCCCACTTAAACTTCTCAAGCATCCCAGGCCTCTCGAAGGAGCTCTGTGCTCTTTTATCTCTGGGCTTTGCACATGCTGTTCCTCTCTGCCCAGATACCTTTCCTGTTTCCTTCTAGATCCTTCAAGCCTCTGAGCAGACATCTTATTCCCAGGAAGCCAATCCTAAGAGCTGGGTCTGGGGCTTCCTTAGGCCCTGCAGGTCCTGCACCACCATTCAAACACTAAGAGGCCCTGGCTGGGCCCCAGGCCCACATGGACCTGTCAGCAACTCTTCCTCACATGAAAAAAAAACGAGCTCAGAGTAAATAATAGAGAGGGGTACACAAGGCTCCAAGACTCTCACGTGTGACCCCACACCCTCTTATCCGGTGTGTGTGTGCGCGTGCATGCGTGCATACGCGCGCATACGCGAGCGCGGTGAGGGAGGTGGGAGTTGGGTGGGCCCGAGCACGGCTGGATTTGCAGTGACCCATGACCGTCGGCCAGCCAAGCACATCCTGTTTAGACAGAAGCCAGACACAGCCATCTCTCACCCTCTTGGGCCTGCCCAGCCCCTGCCGGGGAGCCCAGGTCCTGGGCCTGGAGCTCAATCCTTATCTGGCTTTGTGAAAGGCCTCCTGAGGAACAGTTAGGGGTGAGAATTCTGGGGTTTCTCTACCCCTGTAGCAGAGGCCTTGTCTCTCTCTAGGTGAGTAGGGCCCTGGGTCAGTAATGATTGGGCAACCCTTGCCACAGTGGAGTAGAGGAAGCTGAGGAGGCCAGGCCTGTGTGGAAAAGACCTTGGATCTGAAGCCCAACCTGGGAGCCACCCCATGAACTCCTCCTTGGCCTTCCTCAGATCAGCTGGGGCAGCTCCATCCTTCTAACTGCTCAGGCCAAAAAGCCTTGGAGTCAGTGCAGATTTGCTCTTTCTCCCACATCCACAGCCAATCCATCGGCAAGCTCTTTCAGCTTCGCCTTCAAAATATGTAACATATGAGGTGTCTACTTTTCACTTTCTCTTAGGCCACCAGCTCTGCAGCCACTTCCTATGTGGCCATCACTTCCTCGGCCACCCTCGTCTCTTGCCTGATGAGTACAGGAGCCTCCTCACTGGGCTCAACTTCTGCCCTTGCCTCCTATAATCCAGTCAACCAGGATCCAGAGGGACTCAGTTAGAGTAGAAGTCAGGTCATGTCTCTCCCCTGCCCAATGCCGTCCATGGCTCCTACTTGGCTGAGAGTCAAAGCCAAGTCCTTACAGTGGCCGTCAAGGCCCTGCCCATTATTCCCCCACCCCATTACCTCTCTGACTCTTCCCACTCCTTGCTATAGCCTCCTTACTCTGCAGCTGCCACACCAGGTACACTCCAGCTTCAGGACCCGTGCACTGACTGTTCCCTTTGCCTGGAGGACCTTCCCACAATCACCTATATGGCTTCTCCCTCCCCTCCTTCAGGTCTTTGCTCAGATACTACCTGACCACCACCCCACAATTCTTGACCTCCTCTTTCCTTCCTCTCTTTTTCTCCCCCCAATGTCCTGTATCACTGACTAATTTTGATGTTTGTTTTTGATTGTCCATCTCCCCATTCATGCAAGACTGCCTACTCCAAGAGGGGAGGGGTTTTGTCTCTTTGGTCTATTGCTGTCCTCAGTACTCAGAGACTGGCACACAGTAGGTGCTGAATGAATAACTGAATGGGGCTGAATGGGGTGGGGGTGGAGCCCAGCCCAGGGCCCCTCTCTACTCTGAGCAGAGGCTGTGAACTCCTTTCCACCCTCATCTGAGGGCCTCTGCTCACATTCACCTGGAGCTGAGGCTAGGGTAGGGAAGAATGCTCTTTTGTTCAATTTTCCCTCCAGAGCTGGGCTGACGAGAGTCTCAAACTGCAGCAGCATGTACTCAGGATAGACTCTGCCTTAACTCAGAAAGCAGTAAATCTCCAGCTATGACCTCTCCAGGAGTAAGCATCCTCCCTTAGGCAAAGGCTACCTCAAGGCCAGGGAAGACCTGGGCACCACCCCCAGCCCCCCACCCCTGCCACACACACACACACAAAACTGACTGGGACAGGCTCTGATCCTGTGGGGTTTCTGGCTGCCTCCCAGGCCCACATCTGCTGCACACACCCCCTCCATGTGTGTGTGGCCATGGTTCTTGGAGGGGAAGGCAAGGAGCTTCCTGCACCAGGCCTGCAAACTGGGATCTGGACTTACTTAGTTCCAAATGACTGGGGAATGTCCCTTCCGTGACAGCCACAGTGTGGCCTCCTCTGGTCCCCAACTCCCAGCAGGGGAGTGGGGCCCAGATGAAGGCAGTCCGCTTGGAAGAGGGGAGGGGCTAGTGGGCAGACAATGGGTACCCTGCCAGCCTGGCCCTTCTCCCTACTGAGGCCTGGCCTCTGTTTTCCCCAAGCCCAGCTCCGGGTCACCCCCTGAAGAGGGGATGCAATATGAGGCCACCATCTCTGCCCTCAGACCAGAGATCTGCAGCTAGAGCACCCCATCTAAGTAACCAGCCTCCTTGAGCCAGGAAACAGGGTCCCAGGCAGCACTGGTGTAGGGACCAGCCAACGAGAAAAGCTCCTTCCGGAGAATCTCCCCTTTACAGCTGTGGCTTCAGTGCTTTGGAGTGAGGGCTGGGGTAGCAGAGTTGGTGCCAGGCGGATGCAGAGCTGGTCTGGCTCTGGTGCTTGCTGAGCACTCCACCCGGCATGGTAACCCTCACTGCTCCCTGTGCTGTGGCTGGCAGGGCAGTGAGGCTATGCCTGTGCCTGGCCTCTGACCCTGCACCCTAGGTATTGAGGACTCTAACTGTATTTTTGAGTCCTCTGGCTCACCTTTGCCAGATTGTCACTGTGTACCTATTTAATAGAGAGGAATACTGAGACGTTGAAGAGCAGGGATCTGGGCAGTCCCCTCTGGGGATTCTGAACTAGGAACCTCCGAAATGTTGGGGTGCAGCCTCTGCAAGATTAAGGACAAGGGCTGGCCTGAGGGTGGCAGGGCATGGGATAGTCTGATTTAAGATTTTAAAGGATCCCACTGGCTACTTGGGGGCCAGAGCGGAAGCTATAGGCATCCAGGAGGGAGAGGACAGGTGCCCAACTAAATCACCCTGGGGGCACCACTGGGCACCCTGGAACTAGGGTCCCCTCCTCCTTCCCCCAGAGCTCAACCAGCAGGCCTGACCTGGAACTTTGGGCTGGGGAGAGAGGCCCCCTTCACGCATGCACCCCACACCTGGCTGGCCTCTGCCCTCCCTCTTCTGAGACAGCGGTTTAAGCTTTAATCCCAGGACATGTTTCTGCAAAGCTCATGTTCGCTGCTGGAAGGAGCAGGGACCAGCCTAGATGGAGGGATAAGAGCCCGGGGGAGGAATAGAGGGAGGGAGGGGGGCTGGGCCTGCATGGGGAAAAATCCAGATTCCATCCAGGCTACAGCACCCCCAGACAAACTTAGTAGAGAAACTTGTCCTGCCACCCAAAGGAATCTATTCATGTGTTCACAGCCTGCCTTACTGTGTGCCACCTCCGCCTTAGTCATGGTCATGCAGCCCACAGGGAAGAGGATGTCTGAGACTCAAACAGCACCCTGAGGGGGTGGCTGGAGCACCCCCTACCCACCCATCCCTGGACAGGCCCTGATTCCCCTGGACATTGGTAGAGGGGCATGGGGGCCACTGCTTGCCCAAAAGCAGGCAGCTAACTCCCACACTGATTGCAGGGCCCCTCATAACCTTTGAGGGGAAACTGAGGGCTGCAGTGTGTCCACATCCTGGGTCCTAGAAAGTTGGGTGCCTAGAACCTGAAAGAAACTCCTCTGTTAACTACCCCACATCTCAGTACACCCATGCTGGGATGGAGCCAGGTATGCAGGGGCAGGTCTGTTGATCTCCGACCTAGTTTTTGTCTGATTCACCGGAGGACACGTCCTATCGATCACCCCTCTCAGCCTCAGCTTTCCTCCCTGAGAAATGGACTGTATCAAGCATCTTCCTGTCCCACTGTGGCTGTCCCACCAGCTGAACACCCCTGACAATTAGCACCTCCCAGTCAAGGACATCTACACCCCAGCCTGAGAGAGGTCTTAGCCCCCTGGAGTGGTCCAAAAGTGGTATCTTCGGTGGCGACCCAAAGCCCTGAGTTGACACAGAGCCTCAGGAAGCCCACGTTTCCCAGTCTGGGGTCTGGGTCTGGGTCCAGGCTGGGCCACGTGGGCCCTGCTCTCCAGGGGGAGCTGGACCGGCTGCCTGGTGCTCATTCTCTGAATAACACTGGCATTTCTAGCTGGGGCAGAGTCACCCAGCAGGGGACCGAGTCCTGGACCATCAGCTTGCCCAGGTCTCGGGCCCTGTGGCCTCAGTAACACAAGATAGTCCAGGCTGTACTCCATCATTCTAGGGCCTTTGGGTGGAGAAGTGGTCCCAGAAGAGGAGGTAGGGGCTAGGCTGAGGGTGGGACACAAGGCGTGACAGCCCCCACACTGTCCAGGATTTGGGAGAAATTCTGATAATTTTTAATTTCCCTGAGCCCCCTACACCTCCCCAGAGCTGCTCCCTTCGCCCTGATGTTTGCTCACGATGGAGATTGTTGGGCAGATACCTTGGGGCTTCAAGTTGCCTAGGCAGGTGCCAGCTTCTGTCCCCTCTGTTGTCTGTTGATTAAGGGCAGTCCCCGCAGGGCAGAGAGAAATTCATGGCCTGTGGGTCCTGGGCTCTAGAGAACCCATCCCTCCCTCTCTGCTCTCCTCACAGGACCCAAGAATGGGGTCTCTGCACCTTCGCATACCAGGGGCCCACGGGGTCTCATCTGCGCACTACCTGGCACCCTTTACCTCTACCCGGACAGACCTCAGATCAAGGTGGCACTTGGCAGGTGGGGAAACCAGGGTCTTAAATGAGTCCCATGGAAAGTCTGAGTCAAAACCAACAAAGCCATTTGCCTACTATGTGGCCCCGGCAATCAGTCGGATGTGTCTCTGGAGGGCTTCCTGGCAAACTCAGTGCCTAGAGACCAGGTCGCCATGGTTTGGCTGGACAAGTCCTCAAGTCACTCCAAGATTCCTGGAGGTCCCCAGCCCCATCATGCCTAGCACCATGCTGCTCCCAGGTCTTTGCCCAGGCTATTCTGCCACCAGGACTGCCTTTCCCTGACTCCCTAGGGAGGTTCTCCTGGCCCTTATGGCCTGACTCAAATGCTACTTCCCCCCAAAACCCTCCGTCTATTTCCCAGCTAGTGCAGAGGTCTCTATTCTGGGCTTTTGGTGGGGAGAGACCACTCACTCTGCCCTGTGTCTTGGTCAAATATCATTCATTCATTAATTTGGCAGATATTGTGTCTGCCTTATGCCTGTGCCATGAGCCCCAGGGGGTCTGGTCCAGTTCCTCCACCAGCTAGAGGTACAGAGCTGGCTCTGGGAGGTCAGGTAAAATGTGCAAGACTGTCCTTGAGCTCCTTCGGGCAGTGGGCAAAGAGCCACCAACTTCTTGCCCAGTTCTCAGTGGGCACCCATGCCCCACGCCACCCCCTCAACTCCTGAATCTCCACCTAAGTTTGGCTTGAATTTCAAAAACATTGGCTCTGAGGAATGGCAGTCCAGGTTTACAGGCCTGGAGCTGGGGTGTGGAGGCCACTTCAGGAAGATAGTACAAGGCTGGTGTTGTGCAAGTTCCTGCCCTTGAGGGGTGGAAGAAGGACCTGGGATCTAGAGAAGTGTGGAGACCAGTGTGCGGCCTGGGCAGAGCGGGAAGCCCTGCAGCTATGGTATCCATGTCCACAGATCCACTGTAGCTTCCATGGAAGTAGGTAAGTGGGCAGATGTAAGCAAGGCCACCAAGCTGGCCAGGGGGCCTGGGAGCTCCTTGACCTCATTGTGCCTCACTCTACCTACCCAAATGTCAGGGCCAACAAGGCTGGGCCGTAGGTGTGTATGTTGAGGAGGTTCTTCTGCCACCAACAGACCCCTCCATGTACATTCTCTGGGCCCCAGTTTCCTCATTTGTAAAATGAGAAGAATAAGCCCCTCCCTCACAGGGTGCTGGCAAGATTGAACAAGCCACCAAGAACAGACTGTTGAGAGCAGCACCTGGCACGTAGGACACACTCTACTTGTCACCTTTTTGTGACTCACCATCCCTCCCTAGGGGGTGACAGGGAGACCCAGACCCATAGCTGGGAGCACAAGAGCCTGCCAGGAATTGCCCTGCCACAGGCTGGGGCCCCAGGAAGGTGGGTGGCTGTTTGTCTTCTCATCCAGCAGAAGGCTCCACTCAGGCCAGGGCAACCCACAACCACACAGCCTTGATTCCATCTCCTGCTGTCTTTGTTTGTCATATCCAGGCCCTGCGCAGCGGCTCACAATCTCACATGCAGCACAGTGGCCCTATGCCTCACAGGCAAAGGCATCCTCACCATCCTCCCCCTCCCTGAGAGAGGGCCTGCATTCAGGTTGCCATGGGAACTCGGTGCCAGCAAAGTAGGCTGCCTGGGACTCCTGGGCCCCATGCCTGACCCTCTCCTTAAACAGGCCAGCCCCACTCTGGTCCTGACCCCAACATCCCATTCACAATTTCTCCAAACATTTATAAACCTGGGGCTGTGGGAGTTGGCAAGGTAATGAGGCCTGACCTATGAAGGGCTTCTAGGTCAGGAGGGAGGTGTCCTGGCAGGTGTGTAGACAGAGGAGAGAGGGATGGGGGTGGGGTGAGCGACTCAGGGAGGACTGCCTAGAGGAGGTGACATTGGTGCTAGGCCCTAAAGGACCAGTCGAAGATCTTCCATTCTGAAGGATGAGGGGAACAGCCTGGGCAATGGCTGGAGGCGTGACCTGGCATGGTGTGTCCTGGAGGCCAGGGCACAGGTACCACCTTGAGCAGGACTCAGACAGTGGAGGCAGGCTCCACTAGTGATGTGGGTGAGAGGGCAGTGGCCAGGAGGGGCCAGGGCTGAGGTTGGCAAACAGGTGGAGTAAAGGTAGATGTGGGCCCTGGAATTGTCCTTGGGGAGGCCCTGGCCAGAGGCTGCGGCCAGGTGAGGAGGCAGCAGCTAGACCAGGGAAGCTGGTGGGACTGGTCAGAAGTGGAAGCAGTGGTGCAAGAAATGAGGTCAACCCTGCACGTGGGGCTGGGGTGGGAGCTCCTGGAGACCCCTAGCCTGTAGGATCTATGCACTTCAAAGTACAGATTTTGGTGGTAGATTGAGGGGCAAGAAGCTGCCTCTGCAGGACACGCTGCTTTCACGAAGGGTAGGGAGTTGGGGAGCCTTGACATAGGTGGTGTCCCGCTCACACCTGCCACCCTCCCAGGTTTTCTAGTGCCCTCCTCTATGCACCTGGCTGCCATTCAAGAGCATACCCTGGAGGTATGGGTTACTCCTCAGAGACCTTACCCTAGCACCCTTGTTCACAAATGGTGAAATTGAAGTCCAGAGGGAGAAGGACTTGCCCAAAGTACCAAGGGGCTGAGGGCTTCGGCCCTCCATCATCTCCATCAGCCCCTTCTCCCAGGCTCCCATAAATGAGGAAAAGTCGGCTCAGGCTGAAAGTTGGATTTGAGGTGTCCTTGGAAGCCTCGACCCTGCCTTCCAGGGCCCTCAAACGCTGCTCCACTCTTCCTGCTGTGTCCCCTCCTGGGGGCCCCAGGCTCAGCAGAGCTTCCCTACTCCTGGAGGCCCCTACTGTCTGCCTCCTGTGAGCTGAGAGAGGTCCTGGGCCAGTCCCTGACCACCTCTCTCTGCCAGCCCTGTGTAGGGACTCCCTGCTCCACGGGCTATGGCTCCTCCAAGGGCTTCTCAGGGAGGTGGTTCTGCTGAGCCACGTCTGGGGAGAGACAGATTGGGGTGGGGTTACAGTGGGGAGGCCCACAGGAAGACAGAGCCCATCCTGTCACCCCCAGGGGTTGTCTGTGCTCAGGGGATCAGGAGGGGCTCCTGGCTGCCCTGCCCCCACCAGGTGTGGGGCTTCCGGCAGCTAAGAGGCCCCTTTGTCCCTTATCTTCTCCAAGTCCTTGGTGGCAGCATTCAGATAAGCATCCCATTTGGGGCTGAAATTCCAGCCTAGATGCCCGCTTCCCCACCCAGGAGTCTGGAACCTACCAGCTGCACACTCTCCCCAGACCACCCCCTCCCCAGCTGCAGATTCTCCCCAGTTCCCATCCAGAGATCTACCCAGAATCCCCCCCCACACACAGATTTTCCCTGGGACCCCCTTATCTGTATACTTGGACTTGCACCCCAAATCCCCTGGGTACTGCTCATGGGAGGGTGCACACACACACACACACACACACACACACACAAGGTCTCATTACCCCCAACCCGCCCCATCTCCCCAATTTTGTTGATAGTGGGCCACTTTGAGGCCCCTCCCCATTCCTCCATTTCCACCCCACAAATCTGGGGGTGGGGAGGTTTGCAGATGGCCCCTGACATACCAGTGGTAGCTGAAGCTGAAGAGCTGACCCCTGTCTGATTCCCAAAACCTCTCAGGCAACCCTCAGATGCAAATATCCCTGAGGCTTCTGAGACCACCCCTCTCAGGGACTCTCCTCTGTCTCCATCTCCCAGCCCCGTCTCAGTCTCTCTTCTTCTGAGTCTCATCTCCCCCCTCCCCCTCATTAAGCCTCCCAAACCCGCCAGCTCCCTGAAGCAGGAAATTGCATTCTGCCAAGATTAAATGGACTTGAACGCCCTGCCTCTGCCCGCGAGGGAGGGGAGCTGAAAGGAGCCAAGTTTGCTGGGAGTGGGGGCCCCAGGACACTGAACCCTGGGTTGGGGAGGGCTGGAACCCAGAAGGGTGGGGTATTTCGGGATGCGGGGGCTTCCTGAAGGGCAGAAGGGAGAGGACAGGGCCTGCAGGGAGTCAGGGGCTGACGGTGATGGCCTGCCTCTCTGAACCCCCTTCTAGCTGTGGGAATGCAAAGCTTGAGGGGAAACCACTCAGTGGGGGTGGGGGCCAGATTCTGATTACTCTTCAAGAGTGAAGGGGCAGTGTTGGGGGGAGACGAGTGGGAGGAAATGATGATTGGGAGGTGAGGGGGATGCCTGTCAGGTTGAGACTCAACCAACTGGAAATGAACCTTGGGGATGCAAGGTGAGAGGAGGGCAGGAAGTGACTCACTGCTTTTTGGAGTGCCCAGAGGGAGGGGCTGGGACACCTCTCACTATCCATGGCCCAAGGTCTCATAGCCAAGGCACAGCCAGGCCAGCTGGGGACTCCATGTGCCCTTAGGTCCTTGGGGGGTTCTGCTCAGTCCTATAGGCACCCAGGACCCCACAGCCCCTACCCTCCACTGTCTGAAACTACCCACTCAGGAGACAGAGAGCACTGACTGGTCTGGGAGAGATCTCATCATCTAGGGAGAAGTGTACTGAGGGTCAACAGATCCCCTCCCTGCTCCCTACAAGCAGGAAATATGGAGGGGTGATCTGTTCTGAGGGACAGCCAGGCAAAGAGGGCCTGAAGAACTATCATCCCCACTTCCCAGATAAGAACTCTGAGGCCCAGAGAGATTGCCCCATCCCAGATCACAAGGTTTCCCTCCAGGCCAATTCCAGATGCCAGGGGAGTGAGGAGGGGGTCATGACAGCCCCCTCCTGGGGCACCAGCCCAGCTCTGAGTGCAAGTTAGGACTTCAGGGCCTGGTAAAGCCACGTGGGCTGGAGCCAGGGCTAGAGGAGCGGGAAGGAGCATAGCAGGTCCGAATCGGTGAAGCCTTGTCCCTGGAGCACCCACCCTGGAAAGTCACGAACAGAGGTGACTGCCCTGGCCCTCAGTTAACCCACCAACACTTACTAAACACCCACACATTGGGGCCAGTGGTGGGCACTGGGACACTGAGGAGGACAGCCCAGCACAATCAGTAAGGTGGCAGGGAATGGAGGGGCAGGGGAGGAGTCTTCCTGGAGAGAAGCAGAGGCCATTTGTGTACCAGGTTGTCTGGAGAGGGCCTAGCCATGGGGCACGGACAGCATGTCAGTCTGTCTAAGCGTGGGCAGGGAGTGGTCAGCCATGAGGCTGAGAGTGGGAGTCGGTATACTCACCGAGCAAGATTGGGGCACTGGAGTTGTGGGAATTTGTGTGCTCTGGAGCAGGGCTTGGAGGCTGCCTCCCCTCGACACCCCAGTCCCACTGGACTGCAGAGCTCTGTTTGTTCAGATGCTGGTGCCCCTTTCATGTAACCTGAGCTGGGCAAACAGTTTTCTAGGAAGGAGGTGAGCTCCGTCTGGTGGCTGGTGAAAAATGGTCTTCACCTGTCTGGATGTGGGAGAATTAATCATTGGGTCCCTGGGAGGGTGGGCAAACTTTGGGGCAAGTATACATCTAGTAAGGGCATCAAGGGTCACCCTGGAAGGCCCCAGAAGAAGACAGATGAGTCTCTGAGAAAGGAGTGACTGTTGAAGCAACAGATGTGCGGTACATGGCAGAGTACAGACCATAAGGCTGGGGAGGTAGGTACCCCCCACAGCCTGCCCCAACCGGCCCGTGGACCTGAATATTCCCTGTTCACTTCCTGGTTACATTCTCAGTCTTCAGTTGGATCAGTGGGATCAGCGGCCGGCGAGATTTGAGCGGACCTGTACTTTAGGTCAAGGACCAGAGGCCTTGGCCTGGTTCCATGCCCCCCCAGGCTATCCAACATGGACAAGAGGTGCCTCCAGCACCTCCCCTCCCACTGCCTTTCCTTCAGACTTGCTCTCAGACAAAGGCTGCCAAGACAACTCCAGCCATAGGGAGCTCTGCCCAGGTCCTGACACAACTTCTTCCTCTGGGCTGCAGCTCAGCTCAGGGACCTGTTCCAGGAAGCCCTCTCTGGCCCCAGACTGGGAAGGGCGCCTCCTTGGTGCCTGCTGGCTTTTGTGGCCCCCATCACAGCTCAGACTACTCTGTATTTCCTTTGCCTGCCTTTTGCATGGGACCGTGAGCTCTGGGATGGTGGAGGCTGCATCTTTCTCAGTCACCTTGTCTCTAGGTCCTGGCAGCACTGTGGGTAATGGCTCAGTCAACGTTTGTCAACGTTTGTTGACTGAGTGACCACAAAGTACAGGTACATTTCCAAGGCTTTAAGGCAAATTCATTCCCTGCCTGGCACATGGATGAGTCTGTGTGTCTTTCTTTCCTGGGCGTCTCTCTCATTCCTAGAATGGGCATGGGGTGGGGAGGTGTGGTTTCTGGCTGCAGAGAGCACAGAACCTTCCTGGAGGACAGGACTGGACTGAGGAGAGGGGTGTCATCCCCTTGGACCCCAGAAAGAGGCTTGGAAGGGGCAGTCTGGCAGACATCAGGAGACTGGGTGGGCTGTTGAGGTCAGGGGTGCTTCGTGCAGGGGGTCCAGGAAGAGCACTGTCATCAGGTGGGTGAGGAGGGCTTCTCAAGCCTCCTCTGTGCTCTGGCCTGGTCAGCCAGCAGGGGGCAGCCTCAGCATCCACCCAGTGCTCCTCCCCAGGTCTGACCTGCTTCCTGCCCCTGTGGCTGGGCTGCCTGAGCAGCCAACAGGACAATTTATGCTCTCCACTCCTCAGTAATCACCACCAACCCACAGATGGTCCTACATGGCTCAGCTTCATGTGGGGGGACTGGATCCTTCACTCCCCTACCAGGAGGCTCATTCAACCACAGTTCTCTGTTGACCAGGCTCGCTCACCCTGCCTTGGAGCGGAGAGTCCTACCTTGGCAATCTGAGTCAATGTGCTCATCCCGATGCCCTTCCCTGACACACAGTGTCCAGCTCCCTAGGCTGTCCTGACCATGAGTTGTGGGACTGCCTACAAGTCTCCTGCCCTTTCTGAACCGTCAAGGCTTCCCAGCTTTAGAGCAGAGATGCTTACCCCTGGGGCGGGGGGCAGATGACCACCAGAACATGGGCACATATCCTGGGTTTGGGCTGGCTCATCCCACAGCTATAAATAGTTTTTGGCATTTCCTCAGCTTCTCTTTTAAATGCTCCCTGGTGAGGCAGACCTCTGAGCCCTGATTCCTGCTCCCTTGGTCCCAGGGACCCTTCTCCACTGAAGCAGAGAAATTTCGGGTTTCTTGAGCCTCAGGGATTGGGCCAGTCAAGGGATACCCGTGGTGGAGCTTGAGGGTTGCTTCCTCTGAGATGTGTGAGCACATGGTGTGTGGGGTGGGTGCTGGCTCTGACCCTGGAGGAGAGAAGATGCCAGAAATCTAGGCAGCGCCCAGAGTCTAGGCCGTCAGGTATCTGCACTGAGCTGCCTCTATTTCCATCCCATTTGTCCTGCCCAAAGGGATCAGTCCTTGAATCAGCCCTGCCCTGTGCCCCTCAGGTGATTCCGGGTGGGGGCTTTGCTGTTGGACAAGCCTGCCAGGACCAGCAGGCCTTCTTGGAGGGTCTGTGCAGCCAGACTTTGCTCTAGCTGATACCAAGCCCTCATAAGCAGGTCACGTTAATAGGTCTCGCCAGATACCTACTGCCCACATGAGGAGCCTCCCTCAACCCTGGCCCCCAGGACATGAGACATAGTTTCAAGTGTGGAGACCCTGGTGGAACTGTAGCATGATTCGAAACCAGTTCCCTGACATTGAGGGCCTCTTTGGGGGAGCCCAGGAGCCACAGGGTACTGAAGGGGAGAGGGTGTTCGGCCCTACTGGGTTTGCTAACTGTGGGTGGAGGTGGCAAGTACAGAGAGCAGGCACCTGGGAGATAAGCATCCCCCTCTGCCTGCTGCTGACTATAGAGGAAAGGCTCAGGGACCAGAGCGTCCCCCCACCTAGGAGACCCCCACTCTTGCCTAGGGCTGGGTTTGGGCTCCCTCACGCCCTACCTAGTCTGGGGCTTCTCTGGTGTGGAAGCCTGGAAGGAGCAGGGGAAGGAAAGAAAAGTGGGCAGATGGTAGGTGGGTGGGCCCTGACACTCCACCAGCCCTGTCCCTTTCCTGGGCCCACCGCCTTCTCACTAGAGGTCTCTGGCTTAACCTCTCCTCTCCTACCCCTCCCAACAGCTGGCAGGAGGACAGGAAAGAGTTAACAATGCCTGTCATTGAGAAGCATGTGGCTTTGTCTGGGCCGGTGGAGCCTACAGGGCTGGTGGGAGTAATAACTTACAAAAAGTGTCAAACACAGACTTTATTATCCTGCGTGTGGGGGGCCGCAGAGCCAGGTGTTCAGGCACTATAAGGGCCTTGGGGGTCCTGGGGGGCAGGGCAGCAGGGAGCCCCTCCTCCAGGTGGGGTGGGCTCTGGGGCTGGGGTGGCTTTCTAATGAAGTGAGGGCAGTGCTTACCTTAAACAACCTGTCTGGAATCTGGGACTTCCCTGTCTTGGGTGAGAAAGGAGTGAGAGTGGGCAGGGCCTCAGACACCTGAGCCTGAAGCCAGGGCTTCTCTGTAGCCCTCCAAGTTCAACCAGCCCACCTGTGCCCTCGAAGGATTGTTTCTGTAGAATCTTGGCTTGGGCCCAATGGATAGGGAGACTGGAATCCACTTCCCTTTGGCCTTGGCACCTACCTGGTGGTTCTGCAGTCCCCGGCTTTGGGGAACCAGGCCTGAGCTGCCGGAGCTATAGCGATGCCCACAGCCAACTGACTGATGGGATGGGAGAAGAGGTATAGGTCAGAACTGAGTGGGGAAGTGGGGGTGCTCCTCCCCAACTTCTCCCTCCTCAAAGCCTCTACTCTGGGGTAGACCCCACCTATGACAGCGCCAGACTGCAGCACGGACAAGGCAAGGTGCGAAAGAGCTACAGGCAGATGAGGCAGGGCCAGGCGGCAATGGTGCTTGGGGCCAGAAGAGGGCCCCGTCGTCATCCCCCAGACTCCTCCGTTCTGTTCGGGGAGCATTCACCTGTCTGTCCCTGGCAGTCAGCTCCTCTTCTCCCAGCCAGGAAGCAGGGAGGGGATGCTGGTCATCATGAATTCACAATGACCAGACTTAATGAAGCAGGTGCCTAGGGAGAGAAGGTTCTAGTGGGGAGGGGAAGGGGCAGGGATTGGACAGTGTCTGCATCCCCCTTCCCTCCATTTTTCTCCTCAGACACCCTCCACCCAAATCCAGCCAGCGCAGGGTTCCAGTAAGCTCCTTAGCACCAGGACACAACATAAACAACATCTGTCCCCTATTGTCCAGGGCATCTTGAGATGAGCCCTGGGGACACAGCAGGGTCGGGGAGGCCTGGGAGGACCCCTGCTGACTCTTCTGCCCCTGCATAGGCACATGACTACCCAGCCTGTACCCTTAATCAGGCCTCCCAGGGGTTCTGGCCTGTGCCTGCCCAGCCATGGAAGCCCTCATGGTCTTACCATAGACCTCAGGCTGGGGAGGAATGGGCAGAGGAGGCTGTTCTAGTCTGGTCTGGGTGGAGGAGTCAGGGAGGAATGAGGGCCAAGTTTTCCCACCAGCCCCTCTGACCCACCACGTTCGGCCAGTGGCTGTGAGTACCCCCCAACCTTCTAAGATTCAGAGAAGAAAAGAGAAGAAAGAAGTGTCTGAGGATGAGGATCGAGGGGTGGAAATTACCTCAACTGAATTTTAAAAACCCCTGGCTGGTTGCCATGGTAACAGAAAGGTGCATCCCATTGCCATGGCAACAGGCAAACACCCGAGGTCTGCTGCTGGGATTGGGGATTTGGGATGTGGCTGGAGGAGGTCGGGGGAGAAGGTTGGGCCTGGGCTAGAGCAGTGGAGGTGTGGGGGGCTACCCAACCTGGGAGGCCCCATCTCCACCTTTCCAAGTGGGCTGGGAGGTCAGGCTAAGTGCTTCTTTCCTGGCAGTGGGGTCAGAGGAGAAAGGATTGTCAGGAGTAACCCTCCCACTCCCCACTCCCTACTTGTATCTCATACTGTCTCTTAGAGTCAAGGGCAGGACCCTGAGCCTGCTTAACTTGGCTCCTAGCCCAGCAGAGCCTGGGAGCTTGGAGACAATCCAACCCAGCTCCTGACCTCAGGGAGTCTCAGCCTGGGAGTCACTATCACCCATCACTGGTCCTGGGCAAGAAGTGCGTGGCTAGGGACCAGCTCCATGATGCCTGGAGGGCAACTCTATAATACCTATCGAGGACAGCTACACAGCATCCGGAGGGGCTGCTACACACGTGGAGGGCTGCTACACACACACGTGGAGGGTTGCTATACACACCTGGAGGATGGCCACAGGCACCTGGAGGATGGTCACAGACACATGGAGGTGGTGGTCATCTCCTTCACAGAGGAGGAGACTGATCACTAGGACCCTGTTTTAATGTGAGAGTCCAGCGATGGGCAAGAGGACTTCTGCTCTGTTACCACTGAGGACACTTGAAGGAAGCCCAGGACACTATGGCAGCCAGGGCCACAGATCACATTCAACAGATCCTGGTGTAGGCTCAGAACTGACCTGTGCAGCCGTGCAGTTCCAACTGACTATCTCACACCCACATGCCCCACGATGGGGGCTGGATATCCAGGCTTACTGGCCCCATGGCCTGACAGTCTACCATCAGAGTCAGTGTCTTGGGTTACCCAGTGTTGCCACAAGACACTTGTTAGACACACCTGGGATCATCACGGGTCCTGGAGTCTCAGACTTTTCCATTAATGCATTAGTGTAGCGGAGGTTCAGAGAGTAGATGGACTGCCTGTGGCCTTGGTGGTAGTGGTGGTGTGTGTATGTGTGAGGGAGGACAGTCAGCGAAGGAGGTAGAGGTGTCTACCCTCCCAGTCTGCCAGCCTGAGGAGGTCCAGCAGGCTTGTTAAAATGTAGATTCCCAGACCCAACCCCAGACTACCATGGCCTGGGGCATGGCCTGGGGACCAGGATTTTGAGGAGACACTAGAGCAGCAGACAGGTTGGGGCCTCCTGGGCTCCTAGGCAGGCTGCATAATTCCTGGGGCTACCCTGCAGGAGGAAGCATGTCAGGGTCAAAGAGAAAAGCAGCACTCAGGCAGGAAGGCCCACCCTCAAGATGCAGCCTGAGCCTATTCTTCCAACAGGCTGTGTGATAATAGCTGAAAGGGAGGCAGAGCATTCTCTGGGAGGGCTACTCTAGCCCAAGGACAAATCAGTGCCTCAGGTGGGCCCCCTCTCAGATGGAGCCCCTTTACATGGAGCTCCCCTCCGATGGCCCCCCTCAGATGGAGCCCCTCCCAGCTGCCTCCTCCAACTGCCTCTCCCAACAGCCCCTCTCTCAGTTAGGAAGACTGAGACCGGAGGGGGCCAACACCTGCCCAAGCTCCTCTGGCCCAGCCCTGGGAGACTAAGACCCAGCTGGATGGGGGTCAGGGCTGTTCCTTCAGGATCAAGCCCTCCCACTAACACTTCAGGATCCTGCCTTCCCACTAACCCAGGTCGCGCCAGGTTAAGGAAGCCTGGAGGTCCCCACGGCCTGCCTGCGCCTGCGGCCACAGGGCTTCTGCTAAATACAACCACCACCTGGGCGTCAGCCCCGCCTCTCCCCACGGACTGCAAGGTGGGGAGTTAATCACCAGGGCCCTGGGCGCTCCACCGCCCCAGGAAGGTGGCTCGGAAGCGCTGCGACTGGAGTTTTGCTGGCCGGCATGGGGTGCAGAACTGTCTGCTGACTGGGATAAGGGCTCCGTGCACCCGGGCCACGCCTTTCTCTCACTCCTGGGCATGCAAGCAGGGATCACAGACCCCTTGGATCCTGCATTCCCACCCCTTGCCCTGAGCTGCACCATGTGGGGGCGCAGCTCTCTGGGCTGCAGCCCCAGAGTCTACAAGTTGCGCCCCACCGCGCCCGGGGGCGTTATCTGATGAAGGAGACAACCCAGCTCTGTACCAAAAGGAGCCTGGCTGACTCTCTTCGAGGCCTCATCACCTGGCTCCCAGGGGCCAATGCCAGTGAGCAGGAAGGGCAGAATGGGGGGCCAAGGAGGCAGGAGCCAGAGAGCAGCCAGGGAGGTGGGGACTCCTCCCTAGGCCTCCCTCAGCTGCCTCCATCCCTTCACTGCCAACCCTGAGCCAGTCTGGCAGAGCTGAGTCCCATCCTTTGAGGGGTTTGGAACCTGGGGCAGCTCCACACCCCATGGGCCACCCTGGACCTCACCCCTGGACCAGGAAAGCCTGGAGCCTCACTGGGTTCATCATTAATGATGGTCCCCTTTCCATGTCAAGGCTGCTTTTAATGCCCTCGCTGAGGACTGCCCCTAAATGTGGCTTCAAGCCCACCCTGGGTACAGCAGTTGTCCAGACTGGAGCAGGATTCAAGTGGGTGCCAAGTGTGTACCCATGTCCCACCCGCCAGTACAAGATCTAACTCCAGCCTGACTTGCTACTACAACCCAAAACGATATTTACTCGCATCCTGGGTATAGTATTTCATAAGGTTCTAGATGTCATAGGACCCAGGAAAATATTTATTTATGCCCCTAGAACATCAGTATTTACCCACATTTGGGGTGCCATACTTACCTACAGCCTGGGAGAGGTACATGTCTTTCCTCTGTGGGTGCAGCATACACCCATGAACTTGGGACAGTCTTTACCCACACACTTTGTGTTGCTTTATTTTCTCACATTTTAGGTATAGTATTTATCCATACTCTGGGTACAGTTCTTAGCCATCCCCAGAGAGTATTATTTAGCCACATGGCAGGGACGGTATTCACCCACACTCAGGTACACTGCGTACGGTATTTACCACACTTAGGTACAATATTTACCTATACCCTGATACAATATCTGCTGATACTCTGGTCCAGTATTTACCCCACACTCTGGTTCAGTGCTTACTAAAACTCAGGTACAGCATCTGCCCACACTCAGGTATACTGAATACAATACTTACCCCTACCCAGCAATTTTGCCCTTCTGCCCCTGGAACTTTCAAACCCTTCTGCTTGCTTTTGTTCCTGGCACCCAGATAGAAAGACTTTGGATGGCCCCTTAGAGGGATGTGGAGTTTGGTCTCCTGCTAGCCTCCTTGACATCCCATGGGCCAGTGCAGCCTTGGCTTGGTAGGGGAGGGGAGCTGAAGTCATCAGGACATGGAGAAAGCCAGAAGCCAGGGCAGCAGCATGGGCCTATGGGTGGTGGGGCTCAAGTACAGTGCTAGTCCCCAAAGATCCAGCCATGTGGTGGGGACAGCCAGTGTGGCCACAGACTCAGTGAGAGGCAGAGGGGGGCGGCATTTGGCAGTGTGGCACATCAGATAGTGTGACTCCCTCCCTCGCCCCCTACTCCTGAACCCCTCCCCTCCCAGCACCCTTTTTCCTGAACCTGCCCAGCCCCCCTCCCCAGCATGGGGCCCAGGAGGCCTACCCTGTCAGGTCTGCCCCTATCCAGAGCCCACCACACCCTAGGCCCAGCTCTGCTCACAGAAGCTCAAGTCCTGTTCTGAGGATGCTTCTCTCTTCTGCTCCCAGGACAAAGGTTTGGGCTGGGACCTGACAGAGCCTGCTTATCTTCTCATAAATATTTATCAGGCTTGAGGGGTCTGTGCCTGCAGCTGGCTGGGGGGGGGGCGAGGGATGGGGGCAGATGCTGCAGAAGGATCGATCAAAAAGCCCTCCCCTAATGAGGGTGCTGGGAGGGGAGAGTGCCACCTGGGCCTTGGGAGCCTTGGGGAGGGGGGAAGACAGATGGACAGCGGGACAGTCAGGGGAAGCCTGAGGGACCTGGGCATGATCTGGCTCTCACACCTCCCCCTGCACCCCAGGAATGTGGAGGAGGAGGAACCAGAGGAGGCCAAGGCTGCAGGAGGCAGCCGTACACAGACAGCATCCTTGGGAGCTATGGTCTCTATACACACCCTCCCAGAGTTGGTGTCCCATGCTCCTCGTCCCCCCAGGCTGTGCTCCTACCCTGATAGTGCTCCCCACACAATCCTCCAGGATGGATCTCTACTGTGCATCTCACACCCTTTATTCCCTTCATCCTACTCCTACCTACTGTGCCCTGCCAGAGCTGTGCTCCCCCGTACACTGTTCCCAAGCCTCCTCTCCCCACTCTCCGTCCCTCCTAACCCCCACACCTTCCTCCTAGTACCCTAGCATATACCCCCCATTCTCCTTGGACCATACTCCCATTTTCCCAGAATTGTGCCCCCCCCACAAATGTTACTCCCCATTCTCTATCCTCCAGAGCTGTGCTCCCAACACATTCCAGAGCCTCCTCCACCCACCATGAACCCCTCTCCTTGTCAGGTGGGACTCTGACCACAGGGGCTGGAACCCCTCCTGTGAGCAGAGGAGATGGCCCATGGGGGGTACTTCCAGCATCTCAGTTCCAGCTCTCCCTGTCCTCATGTCCTTACATGTGCCTTTTCCCCGCCCCCCAAACTCCCTCACTGACATGTTGTTAGGACCCACAGGTGGAATCAAACTCTTTGCCCAGAGCAGAGCTACACGGTGGGGCGCTGGGAAGCCTCCTTTGTCTCCCAGGTCCTGGGGAAGTAGGGGAGATGGGGCAGAGAGGGTCCATTTTGGGGCCTAGAGCCTCCTCCTCACTGCCACAGTCAGGCACAGCTGTAGATGGAGGGGGCAGCTTGAGCCAGTGAACACCCCCAGAGGATAATGAGGGGCCTCAGGAGAAGGGACAGCCTCAGGCACAGCCTAGGGGGGATGGCTGCCTTCTGGAGCCCAGGGCTGTCATTAGTGGAAGCCTCCATAGGAGAGGCAGCTAAGTGGGTCAGTCTCCCTCTCGCAGCCTGCCTGACAGGTGTGGATGGGAGGGAGGATTGTCAGCCTGTTTTCCCCCATTGAAGCTGGTCCCACCCTAAGTTCCCTCTCCTCCAACCCCCCTCACTGAGCTCCCTGCCCATCACAGGCCCCCTACTGCCTCTCAGGCCTGCCCACTCTGGGCCCCTTTCCCTCCCTGAGACCCCTTTTTTGGACTCCTCCCCTCCCGGAGTCCCTGCTCCTGAGCCCCTCCCTCTCTTTGAGTAGCCGCCCCCCCCCACCCCCGTGCTGGCCCCTCCACCAGCCTCCCCAAGACATCCTCCAGACTGAGCCACACCTGGGAGAAATTGAAATCTTAGACTCTTCCCCCACCCCCGCCAATGAAGCAGCCATCCCTGTCCTGGCCCTGAAAGGCAGTAAAACAGGGCTCCACGGGGGCCAGCCAAGGGCTGTGCCAGAACAAGCATCCAGGTTTGGGGGAGAGAATCGGGAGGGCGTGTCGTGGGCTCTAGGCCAGCACTATTCTGCTCCCCGTCCCCTGCAGCTGCCTGGCCCTGGGCATCTACTCTGGGGTCCAGGCAGGGCTTGAGCTCCCCTACTTTGTCCCCACAGCCAGGCTGAAGATCCCAGATCTCTCTCAGGGATAAGGCTGGGCAGGGGGGCGTCTCAGAGGCAGGGTATTCTCCATGCAGGGTAGGTAGGTTCAGAGAGACATGGGTTGCCTGGGTCCCCCCTCCTAACTAATGAGGACCTGACAGGCAGCCTGCCAGCTGCCCCTTTCCCCTCAACTCTCCAGTCTTTGGCCTGGCCTCTCCCTGATTAATGACCTTCTAAAAAATACTCTACGCATAGTGGCCCTATAGGACAGAGTAGAACTGCTCCATAGGGTTTCCAATGCTATAATCTTTACTGAAGCAGACTGCCACATTTTTCCCCTGCAGAGCAGCTGGTGGGTTCCAACTGCTGACCTTTCTGTTAGCAGTCAATTGCTTAACCACTGTGCCCCCACGGTTCCTTAAATGACCTTCTAGGCGCCCCATTTCCTGTTGAAGCCACCCTCCTCAGGCTCTGAATTGGAGACTGGAGACGGCCCTCTCCAGAAATGTGTGGTTCCGCCCGGCTGGCCCCAGGGCTGGGGGTAGAATATGGATGAAACTCTGCCTCTGCCGCCCAACTCTACACTGTCAGGATATAGTTTTGGGAGGAATTGAGCGACTGTCCTGGTCCCTGCCAAGCGCCACCTCAGTCCAAAGATCCTGAGGATCACTGGAGGCTGACTAAATTTTGTCTGGGTGCACAAGGGTTAATCTCAGGGTGCCCCCCCCAACCACGTGTGTGCAGGCAAATTCCAGGAACGCTTTCCATTAAGGACAGCTCAGCTCAGAGCAGATTTCATTTACATTAATAAGAACCAGAAAAATCTGCGGGATGGGGTGGGGGTGGGGTGGGGAGTGTAGGGGGGTGGTGGGAGTGGCCGCTGCTCAAGTTTTTTGCATCTGAGTCTGGTGGAGGCTGAGCGGCTCAGGCTGGGGCCCCTGATCTCGGAGGAGCCAGTGCTGGGGTTCCTAGACTGAGGGGGTAGGTAGAGCCCATCTGGTCCTGGGAGATCTCTGTCTGACAAGGGAGGCAGGGACCAGCTGCTCAAGGAGACTCCTAGTCTGAAGGGGAGGGGGGTGATGACGGAGCCAAGCTAGTCCTAGGGGCTCTCAGTCCAAGAGGATGGCAAACCCAGTTCTTGGGTGGACTAGGACACCAACGCATGGAAACTACCAGGGACAGGGGTTGGTGCCCTGGGTTTCAGGCGGTTTAGCCAGGGTTTGCTGCTGCCTGTCTCTGAGTCTCAGCTTACATCTGGCTGAGAAGGCTGCTACCTCTCCTCCCTCCCAGGTGTGGCTGTAGATATTAGAAGGGAAGGCACTGAGCCTCCAGCCAATCCATTTTAGGATTATTATGCCCATTCCTCAGCCTCCCTCTCCCCTCCACCTCTGACTTTCAGCCTTTTAGGGCTCTATTCCACACCTGAGCTCAGGCTCAGGAGTCTGTTCTGGATGAGAACCCTGGGAAGTGGGGAGCCTTGAACTGACTGCATGCACAGGGGTGTGCTTGTGCTTTGGCAGGCTTGGGCCCAGCCACACCGCAGCCCTAGGGGCCCCCTCCCCTTACCCAGCTCCCAGTTGGCTGCCAGATCCTGCTTCCTTCCTTTAGGGGTAGCAAGAACGTCTGGTTATTGCCTCCTTGGCAGGGGCTGGGAAGCACATGTGAGCAGGAGTGAGCTTGCACACCTTTGCCCCCACGCCGTGCCTGCCTGTGTGCTGGAGGCCCAGAGGTAGTTCTGCGTGTACCTGCATGCTGCATGCATATAGGGGGGGTTGGGGTCCTCAGGTGTCCACGTGTTGCACTCAGCATATGCTGAGGGGGCTGGGGAAACATGAAAACATGCATGCTGCCTAAGGCTGGATGACTATGGGGGCCTGTGTGTGCGCGTGTGCACACTGCTGTGCTTGTGAGTGCAGAGGGTTGCCCCTCGGCCCAGCCAAGGGCCGGGAGAAGTGGAGGAAGCCCCAGCCTTGGTGCCCTCCAGGATTTGGGTCCAGCTCTGCCCTGGGTATCCTTGGGTGCTTGGCTGCGCTGGGCCTGGGGTCCTGGGTTGAACCCAACCCTCGGGCTCCCACACCTGCAGCCCCCTGGGCCCGAGCCAGTGGATGGTGGTGGGAGGCTTAATTGCTTCCATGAATCATTCTCAAATAGCTCCTGTCCAGTGAGGTGGGGGGAAGGGAGGGTAGTAATGCCTGTCAGGAGCTAGGATCCCAGCCTGGGTGTGCCTAACTCCTGGAGTCTCCAAGCCCTCCTCTCTTACTCGCTACTGCTGTGCCCTCCCCCATCAGCACTCGGGATTTGCTCAATGCTCGGCTATTTTATCTCAGCGGCTGCTGGCAGAGCGGAACAGGCTCCCCCAGACCCCACCAACCCCTTCCATGTTATCTTGCCCCCACAGCCTCCTCCTGCTTCTCTTCCCAGCATCCTCTTGGCCTCGCTCTTTGTCTCTAGTTGTCTCTTTCCCTGCCTGTCTTCTCTCCTGAGGGGGTTGGATGTGGCCCACTGCCTCGCACTCTGTCTCTGCTATGTTGTCAGGAGCATGTCCTGCCAGTGCCCTAGCCTGATCCTGTGCCTACAGCCAGGGGTCCACCTCCAGAGGCCAGCTGGGTGAGAGCACCTGCGTGGGAACCAGCTCAGCCCTCACTCAGCGGCCTGGGAATTGTGGTAACTGCCCTCTTTGAGCCTTAGTTTCTCTTAAAACTAGGATGGAGCTGGTGCTGGGAATTAAGCAGAATGGGTGCATGCCACTTGCTGGAACACTCCTTTTGACCAGATGTGGTCCTCCTTCAACAGGGTTCTGAACTAAACACAAGTGTATAGGTCCCCTCCCCACCCACCCCTCTGATGGCTGGGGTGAGAGCCTGTGGGCATCCCTTGTCTCCATCTGGGAGCCCCAGCAAGCTCAGCCCCAACTCCCCCTGGGCCACAGAGACAGAGGTCTGACGTGAGCTCTGCCAAGAGAGTATTTCTACTAAAGTCAACAGCCACGCAGATGGGTGGGAGGCAGAAATTATTTACCAGGGTCGGAAAGAATTGAGAAGGGACTGAAGTACTTTTTGTGCACAGGGCCAGCCTGGCCCTTGCCCCACGGTTGGGTGCTATGGGAATAACTCCCCTTTCTAGCCAGTCAGCGGTGGGGGTGGGGAGCATTCCTCAGGGTAGTGGACTATCAGGAACCTGTGTGCAGGGCCCAGACTTGGCACCCGGGCCTCTCAGATGATGGAGTGCTTCCACCTGGTGGCCACCAGCGGCACAGCACCATCCCTCCTCTAGAGGACCCCCCTACACACGTGCACGCCACCTGTCCCTAAGGGCATTTGTCTTTCCAGGATCCTAGTGGCTGGGCTCTGGGTGCCCTTGAGACTCCTAGCCAGACTATGCATGCCTGGGGAGCTTAGCTCAGGCCTGGCCGCTCATCTGGGCTTTGAAACTTGTTTGATGCACAGCCATGACAGCTGCTCCCAGATGGCCGTCAAAGCCCCACCCATTACAGCAGCTGTCCAGGCCAAGGGCAGTCTGGACTTGGGACCTAGAAGACTGGAAGCTCCCTCTAGTTCAGCAAGAGTCCCCTCCAAATTTGGTACCTCACTGATCAGGAAGTTTGTACTGTTCTTGCAGCATCTCATTAGACACCGCCTGGAGCGGCAGCCCTGTGGGCAGGATACACTTAGCTCTGGGGTCGGGGCGGAGCAATCCGATGGGCTAGTGGGGGATGCCTGGGTCTTTGGGCCTTCGGCCTCTGGTCTACAGAGGGTGAGAGCCATCTGGCACTGGCAGGATTCCCCCAGATATGATCTTGCAGGAGGGACCCCAGCCATGACCTGTCAAACCTTGAGAAATCGGGCCATTGGTCCAGATGTGGAATGAGGGCTGCAGTCACCCAGCTATCTACATATACTGCTGTGGAAGAGCAGACTAGAAACAGGAAAGGGTGCCTCCAGCTTCTCTGAGGGGCTAACTCAAACCTCTAAGAGCATGCACAGGAAAGCCCATGCCAGTGCCAACAGCTGACTGTATGGTCTAGAGTAGCAGTTTGAGGGAGCCCTGAGCAGCTGAGGGAAAGACCCCCAGTCGGTACCCAACAGGGCACTTCAAGTGCCGTTGTTAGACTGGGGAACAGTCAATTCAAGGCTCAAGATGGCTGATGAAGGGTTCTCCTGTCAGTACTTGACTGTGGCTTCCCCAGGGAAAAAGTTCCCACCCAGCTTTTGATGAGCTGGGTACATGTAAGAGCTGCCTAGATCCCATTATGTGTGCACTCACCTGGATGCGACTTCCAGGCTGGCTGTCAGATGAGCCTAATTAGGCCACTTGCAACTGCTCAGGCAGAGGAGCCCCAGCATCTCCCTGATGCTGTGAGTGCCTGGAGGAGGGGCTGCTCCTCTCCCAAAGGCTACCAATGCTGGAAGAGCCAAATCTGTTGGGGAGCCACATTCTCCACCCCAGCTTCAGGAACTTGGGCTGTAATTTTTGAGGCTCCCAAGCCTTAACCCAAGCTTGGGGCCTCTGCATTTGCCTCCACCTCTCCCCGGCAAGGCTCTGTCATTAAGCACTACCTTGAAAGCCCCTCCTGAGGACACTGTCCACCCCAATTTTATGAGGGCCAGGCCTGCCTAAAACTAGGGAAATGAGACCATCCACATAAGTTGTGGAGTCCTAGCTTTAAGAACAAGTCCCAGACAACAATGCCACCCTCCCTGATTGCACGCCAACCGGGAGAGCCCAGGATTGGCAGTGTGGGTACCCATCACCTCACCTGGTCCCAGGAACACCCCTTCCTGCCCACATCAAGAAGGGTCTTGCTGGCCAAAAACATTATCTCCAGTGACAGAGACAAGGATGGGATGTCCCCATTTAGAATAGAACACCCTGCAATGTACCTCTTCAGCAGATATGGTAAGAGAGAGGTAATGGAGTGCTGCAGGGGGGAAGAGAGATGGCCTTCTCTGTTCCTCCATCCCACAGAGGGTGGACCAGGTGCCATCTGTACTGTGGTCAAATGCAGGGAAGTTCTGCCCCACACAGCCGTAACATCCCCATTCCCTGCACACCTGGAATAGAGTCCATGAAAACCCGACAAACTCCTCACACTCATCTTGGTCCTCTGAAACTGGAAGGAAAAGCTGACTCCATTATGGTTTTGAGTTTCCCTGAAGCTATAAAATATATTAACAAACTCTTGAACTTAAAATCTGGACATGGCCAGTCTATAGCCATACTACCCTGAACGTGCCTGATCTTGTCTGATCTCGGAAGCCATGCAGGGTCAGGCCTGGTTAGTACTTGGATAGGATACCACCTGGGAATAATGGGTGCTGTTGGCTTAAAAAAAAAAAAAAAAATCTGAATATGGATGATGGTGGCAAGGAAAATAGCATAAAATACTACTTGTAAATAATGAGGTGGATTGACACAGTGGCTGCAACAATGGGCTCAAGCACAACAACGACTGTAAGGATGGCACAGGATCATTTTGTTGTGCATGAAGTTGCTATGAGTCGGAACCGACTCGACGGCACCTAACAACAACAAGTAACTTTTAACAAACTGATTTCACTACCAGGGCTGGCTGACTCAGTGCTTTGCCCACCCACTCACCCAAGAATAGAGAGACACAGTATCATTTTTCAAGATATTTCTTCTGTAAAGGAGCCAGACTTGGCAACTAGACTGAAAATCTTCCAAAATTCTGTACAAATGTGTAATATACAAATATACAAGGCTTTTGCCGAGAAAAGACAGCATGACGAAAATGACAAAGGTGGCTTTGGTGTCACATACCACCTAGGGCACCTCAACACCCCCCCGGAATGTGAGGGCTGATGGACCACAACGTAGGCTGCACATGTAAAACACACTACATTACACTATGTACAACGAAGTATAAAAGATCCACTGACCCCTCTGGCCTGCTACAAGCCCTCTGGCAGGAAGGAAGCCATTTACTAGACAATCCACATTATGGGGCTCCTTTAAGGTGGCAGGGAGAACCCCAGGGAATGAAGTAGTTCACCCTAAAAATTATTAATAGCACAGGTGTGCCCTGAAAGAGACAGGCAGTAAGAGTGAATTCAGGAGATGACCACTTCTTGTACTTCTTGGAGCTCCTCATCAGCTCGCTCTCTCCCTCACAGTCTCACTCCATCTCAGTGAACCGAGCAAACATGGCTTTCCGGACGGCATCCTTGTAGGAATCAGCACCTGACAACCCATATGCACTGCCTTTGGCTCCTAGGCCAGCTCCTTTTAGCCGAACTTGAGCCTGAGGGGACAAAAATGTTGTCAGCAGGTTGCAGTTAGGCTGCAGATTGCTCTCACTCCCTCTTACCAAGCCCTCTCCTACGGAGCACGACCACCCACCAGAAGACAGGCGTTTTATATGAAAACAAGGATTTCTACACTGGAAGACCTGGAAACAAAATGGCAAAGGAAGACAGGAAGATGGAGCCACAAATGCTTCCCCCTCAAATGTCTGGTCAGCAAGCATCCATGCCTAGTAAGGATCCCCAAGGCACCCCACTTAAGGTGAGGAAGGTCTGGTAATTGCAGGCACAGATCACTGCATTTGCCAGGTCAGCCTGATGTCAGCAGAGCTTGCACAGCATAAACATGATCTGAAAGTCTAGCCTAAGCTGTGTTGCCCGGGCACAACTGGAGCCACTACTAGCAGAGCTCTCGCTAGGAGATCCTCAGATTATGTCTCAATCCGAGCTTTGACCAACTAAGGGATTATCAAGGAAGAAACTCCTACCAATTTTAGTTTGTTCTGTATATAACTAAAATCACTTAGAAAGAAGCCAAGTCACAGTACTTTTTATTAAATCCAATCTAAGCTACATGGGTTTGAGCTGTTGTTAAGGAAAAGTGAGTATTCTCAGCGACAGAGGAAACAGAAATACACAGTTCTTAGGAGAAAATACGTTTTACCCAAAGATACAAAAAACATAACCAAAAATTTCAATTAGGGGTACCACACCCACTCCTCCCAACTGACATATTAAAGAAGGTCAATGAGGGAAACGTGCAGGGAACAAGAATCCCACTTGGTGGTGATGAGATCATCTGGCCAAGGAGGCTGCCTTTTGGTGGTCCGGTGAAGCTGCCCCTGGGTCCCAAGACCTCTGGGCACTCTGATCTCTTCTAACCTCCAGAACAAGCCTGTAAGCCCAGCAGCCACCTGAAGGCCAACCCTACTGCTTACCTCAATGGGGGCTGTGATACCTTGACACTTCCTCCCCAGACCTGAGCCTTCCCGCCAGCCCATGGCCTGCAGCATCTTGTTGCCAATGTTACTGTGGTCAATGCCATCTTTGGTGGGCTGCTCATAATTCCTGCCAGTGGCAAACACACAGTTATTTAAATAGCCAGAGCTCCAGCTAACAAACTGGAAAACGTGCACAACACATACACAGTGCCAGCATCAAACTGCTTCTTGCGCTTGGGCTCTGGAGGTTCCGGAATGCCGTACTTCTCCCGTCTTTCTGCGGCTCGATCTCGGTATTTCATCTACGTGAGAGAACAAACACTGCTAGAGATACTCACAGACTTCAATCCCTAATAGTCTAATGCACCAATACTTCAAGACTAAGGCCTCACGTATTTTTTTAATCTGGAGTTTGGCTTTTTAGACTGGTCTGAAATACCAAATTCCTTTGTTTCCCTCACTGTACTTAGTCATATCTAAAATGTCAGGTTCTGTAGAGGTGAACTGTGCACGGAACTTGGACCAGAACTATCTGTCTAACAGTCTTACTTAATTAGCCACCACTTATCAAGCTCTTCGCCCAGCCTGCTGGGCCATAGGTACAGCCTACTAACATTGTAAAGAGGAAGGCAGAGTTGCCCATTCCTCTCAGCATTTTGATAGGCCCACCTCCAGGGACAGACAGCGCCAAGGAAACATCCAGAGACCTGTTCTACAGTCCTTGAGGAGATGGCGCCATATAAGAGTGGAAAGAAACAGGACAGCAAAAGTCCTAACTACAAACCCCTCAATTATTCCAGAATGGGAAATTTCAAGTAACCTGCCTATTGTAAACTGTAAGCCAGCACCCACTGAAGGTAATTTTTAACTCACAGGCCTGTATTTTCATTTCACCTGGTCCTCAACCTGCTGTATCAGCCACTAGCACCAACTGGCAGCTCACTACTGGCCTCACAGGTTTCTCCTGCCTTTGCCCGTAGGCCCCGCCCACCTTTCCTCCCAGATCACCTCATGCCCAGTTGTTCCCTGGGCCTAATTCGAATCCTCCCTCATCACCTGTGAAGGCTTCCCTGACCAGGCCAGCCAGGAGTTCTTACTCTAAAATCTAGTGAGTGAGTGGCATTCAGAATCTATAAACAGTCTTGACAGTGTGCCTCTGTCTTGTACACCCTCAGGAAGGGACAGTGCAGGGCTCACAAAGCACATATAGGCTGGGGTCCAGTCTACAATGACCCACATTGACTGGGAGACAAGGATGTGACAAACCCTTCCACCCTGCCCTGGGACCAGGAACTAAACACTGCAAATAAAAGCTAGAAGGCAGATATCCCAAGATGCTCTTTCTAGTGGCACAATGTCCCCCATTCACCTCTCTCTCCCTCAGTTCCAAGGCTTCCAGCTCCTGCTCACTCAGCCTGGATCGTCGGTAGATGTCCATGTTTTGCTATGCAAAAGATTTTATAGACGCAGTAAGAATTCAGGTCGTCCTAACTTGAAATGCCACGACATCAGCAGTATCTAACATACTCTAAGAGCCAAAGCCCAATCCCATACACTGTGGCATGAAAACCAGAGCCTGGTTTGTGTGGAAGTGCCATGCTCTTTTCCACCCTAAAAGGCAATCATTCAGCACCAGGTATTTACCGAACATTGCCCACAGTCAGGGTGCTCCCATCACCTTGCTGCCTCCCCTCCCCACCCCAGATCAGCTCAGAGAAACATCGCCACCTTGTGCAGGTCCGAGAGTTGCTGATGCCTGACCAGGGCATCTCTGTTTGGGAACTGGCGCCGACAGAGCAAGCAGGCCATCTTCTTCCAGTCAGCCAGCTTCTCTTCTTCACTCTCAAGTCTCTCCACTAGCTCCTCCTCATTGTCACTGTCGCCACTGTAAGCAGCAACCAGACCCCTCTGGAGACAAAAGGGGAACGGGTCACTGGAAATGTGCAACACGATGATAGCAATGGTTATGTACCTGGGTAAAGTAATGCCTCACCCAAAGTGTGAGAACCCTGTAACTCTCACGCTTTAGCAGTGAATCACATTTCATCCAACTGTACAGAGCAGTCAGGCTCTCAAGTGCTTGGCCTCACAGCCTCTTGGAGACAAAAAATGGGTTCCTGCATGACTGTTTTCAAACCACCAACCGCAAATGAAAATCCAATACAGCAGATCAGAATAATGGCCCATCCAGACCAGTATCTAACAAGTAAAATAAGGTTTTTTCTTATCTCAATTCTCTCTATACAGATCATTAAAACTCTCAATTTACGGATGCAATGAAGTCCAATTAGCTGAGCTTAGGAATTCAGGCCACATTCATCGCTCCATCTCACCTGCTCTCATGCATGGAAAACAAAGCCCTGAACCCGGATTCTACATGGAGAAGATGCTCCAAAAGCCCACCCACAGTGACCATACCCAGTTTTGAGTAGGAATCACATTAGACAACATGTGGGTCAGATTCAAAGTGAGAAACAAACCACAGATATGATCTTTAAAACACTGGTGGTACTTCCTTACTTTGAGGGGATTCTCCTCATCTCCATTTCGTACCAATTCTGGGATGAGCTGTTGCCTTTCAGCTAAGGTTCCCTGGGAAAGAGAACAAGGCGTAAGCCTCAAGTTTTACTTAAGCTCCCGTTCTGAAATATGGCCATTCCTGCTAGTGTTACCTTCTTCTCAAAGAGAGCAAAGCCAGCATCTGCTGCAGCAGATTCTCTTCTTTCTTCTTCCCTCAAGGAATTGACAGGTTGAAAACTATTTTTAAAATTTTCTTTCTGCTTGTTTAAACTCTTAGCCCAGCGTTCCATGTCTTTGGCGATCTAATGTCAAACAACAAGGACCAAAACCAAAAAACATTTAGGTAGAGGAATTTAGAAAACAAACCCCTGTGCCGTGACAATGAGCCGTTAAGGATCTTATCTCAACCACATGCCCTGTAACAAAACCTTTGGACTCTTACTTCTACCTAAAAGTATTTCCATGAGAGGGTATCACTTAAGACATAATGAACACTGCTAGAAAGCCACTGAGACTTCCAGGATTTTTTTTTCTCTAAATTTACAGGCAAACTGATAGACCGTGTATGGTAACACCAAAAAACTGCAAAACGCTCTAAGAACTTAACGTACATAAAACATGTGGCTCAGTTTTTAAGAGTCCAAATAAGGCTGACTACAAGTGCCACAGCCCAAAACCTAAAAATAAGGCCCAGTACTCCAAGCAGAGAAATATGGGTCCCCTGGTAGATCACGTTCTTACCTGTTGGGCTGTTTTACTCTTGGGTTTCTCCTTCTTCTCCTTCCCCTCTTTTGCAGGAGGCAAGCCTGTCTGTTGGTGGGAGCTAGACTCTGCAGCTGGCACATAGGTCTCCTTCTCCCCATCCCAGTAAAGGTACTGCTGGGTTAACGAATTGTAGTAGTACTAGAAAAAGATACAATTAATGAGGACTCTGTGCTATGTTAAGCCATTATCTTGAAATATTTTGTCAAAAAAGTCTGTGGTTTAACCTACAAATATACAAACATACAAATATGCTGTGGACCAATTAGTATTTCTTGCCAAAAAAACCCCCCTGGACACCTTGGTATAGGTGAGGATGATGAACTAGCTAGCCAAGAGGTGTGAAACTTCCCCATGAAAAATAGGATATGGTTTCTTCTCAAGAGTCTAGTTACCATGAATTTAATCTCTGGGCCTAAAGACACCTAAAGAGTAATGTGTCTTACCCCTTTCTACTGACAAATCATTGACACAAACCAGGTGGTCAGAGCAGGTGGTTGAAGAAGACCTTTTAATCACATATCCTCCATGACAACCAGTTAATGGCTCCTCATGAAGGCTCATCCATACAGAGCCCTCTGTATACCCAGGGGAGAAGCCCTCATGGTGCAGTGGTTAAAGTGCTCAGTCGTGCCTTGGGAGAAAGATGTAGCAGTCTGCTTCTGTAAAGATTTACAGCCTTGAAAGCCCTACTCTGTCCTATAGAGTCACTATGAGTTGGAATCGACTTGATGGCAACTGGGTTTGGGTGGGACACCTAGGCAACCAAATATAGGGTCATAAACACTAGCTTTGGGAGCCTGGAAAGAGGTGATGGTGAAGGAACCCGATCTGAAGAGTGTGGAAGGAATTACAACAGAGGATAGCGCCGATTCTCTTTTCTTCTTTATCTCCCAGTTACTCACTCTACGTGCTTAATAAGAACCCAGGAGAAAGGGTCTGTTACGTCCCTTCCAGAGAAGGTGCTGTACGCTAACAGACACGGGTCACAACCTTTATAGCTGCCAATGAGAACTGCCTGGGAAACGACCCAACTTCACAAACAAGAGAAGTGGAAGAACTGTGCAGAGGCTTGGCCTGCTCAGGCAGGTCGTACAGGGCTTAACACTTCGATCTCTCAGAAACCACAGGTCTCAGAATCAGCTCAGATCTGGCAGCTATAAATTCCAAGTTCCTGTTAAAAGTGTTTATTTTACTATTCTATATATAAAGCTCCTGGTCATAAATAGTTATTTATTTATGGAGCATTAAAGTTGCTTTTCCTCCACCAAAAATAAAACGGCACTCCACACATCTGCTAAATTCTACCCTCAAAATACATAAGAATGCACCAAGTAAAATCCAGACACAAAAGGCCACGTACTGTGTGATCCTCTATATACAAAATGTGCAGAACAGGCAAATCCATAAAGATAGGAAGTAGATCAGTAGTCGCTGGGGGCTGGGCAGCAGGAGGGAGGGAGTGAGGAGTGGCTGCTTAAGGAGAACAGGATTTCTTTTCAGGTGATGAAAATGTTCTGGAGTTAGATAGTGGTGATGGTTGCACAACACTGTGAATGTACTAAAACCACTGAATGTATACTCTAAAATGATGGTTTTATGTTATATGAATCTTATCTCAATTAAAAAAAATACATAGAGAGAAAAATCACAAATTAAAACTTCTATCTAGGTTTTTACATACAGGTTGACAGCCACCTATAAATTTTAACTGGATAAAACAATCTATGGTCATAGAAGTTAGAACAGTAGCTACTGAAGGGGGGGCTAATTGGCAAGGGGCAGGGGGGAATTTCTAAGCATGCTGTATCTGAGCGGTGGTTACATGAGTATGTATACATGTAACACTCAAAACGTACACTTCACTTTTGTTCATTTTCTGTATGTATGTTATATACCTCAAAACATTTTTTTTTAAACCCTAAAATTAAGTTTTAAATCCTAAAACAAAAAAAATTACATTTTGGTGGTTCTAATAAAGTTAAAACTAAACTGCAACACGTAAGAAAGCAAAATCAAATGGAAAGTGCTCAGCATCACTTGCTCTTTTGTGGGAAATATTTAATTTCATGCCTTATAAGTGGACTAAGTGAAATTAAGATATTTCCAGCGAAATCAAGGAGGAAAACAGTGCATTTACCTGTGAGTTGGGGTCATAGTAGAGTCCTGTTGTTGGATCATAGTAATATCCTGAAGATTCATCATATTGGTAAGTGGACGTGTCAGGCACTGCTGCAAAAATAATTCAGCATACAGTCATTCCAGGTAAGAAACTGGCTTTACTTCCAATTCTAAGCCATTGAGATGCAGCAGGCCTTAATGCTCTTCTTTCTCTTGCATCCCCAAGTGTCCCTCTGGCACCCACAAAGGGAGAGGAACTCATATTAAATAAAAACAACTAGGACCTTCCAAGTGTCAACAGCCCCATGAGGTTTGGCTTACCATATTTGGTACCAGGAACTACACCAGTGGGGGAAGCAGCTGGGGCCTGTGTACTTGTGCTAGTGCTAGGCTGTGCTTCCTCAGTCTGGAAAGAACAGCAGCTTCAATATAATTTCAACTGTAATGCCTCTTTAGAGAACTAAATCACTGTAATCATCCAGGAGGAAGGGCTCCCTTGACATACACACTGCCGCCACAATCTAAAGCAATTTTTGAGCAAAACACATGCTGACAGCTTTCTCCCTAAAGGTCAAGTCAAAGCATGCAGGAAGTATAAATACATACAAATACTTGGAATCTTTTATTTAAAATATATACATATGAATAAAACTACTCTATTATCTATCTAATACTACCAGACTCGTAGAGAAGGAAGCATAGAATGTATGTATTATTCATTCCTGGTTTACAGGGCAGGAAAGGATAATACTTGTACAGCAAAACAAAGTTTCCCCAACAATCACGAGTTCTGTAATTAGGACATCAGGATTACCGGAGAGCCAGGGGGATTGGAGGTCTGATTATACAGCTGGGGACTCTGGGACACAACAGCCGCTGAGGTGGTTGTCACCGCTGTGCCTGATGATAAACACAGGGATTAGGGAGATCCAGGGCACCGACCTCTAAGCCAAACACCTTTATCTGTAATGCCCAATCTAGCCTCTGTCTTTGTATATGTCAGTTCTTAATAACCTAATCCCCACTAAGTACCCTTGAACCTATAACATTTTAATTTTCTTATAATCCTATTAGAATTTGACATTCAAAGTTAGGGGTTCTGCATCATGGATAAGAAGGAAGAGAAAAGAATCCATATCTCCCTTTGAGGCTGAGAAAAGATTTAACTATAAGGCTTTATAACTATTTTGGCTTTATTTTGGAACAAAATTTGGAAGCAAAGCCAATTATATAGTTACCCTTCTGACTGATGTCTGGGCACCAGACACCACCCTCTCTGCTCATCTGCACCTGTGGGCACCCGTGATTTCTAATACCACAGAGAGGGGAAACACAGAGTTGAATTCCAAGGATAAAAACTGACTGTAACATGGTATCTAAGAGATATGTACCAGCTCTTGGTGTACACAACCATAATCTTCCCCTAAAACCTTAGATAAATGGTGACATACCCTAATGAATCTTGCAGAGAAACGAACGCGTAGCTTTGGGTCTACTTAAAACATGTGGTCCTATCTCCTCAACTGTAGCCGCTTAAACAAAAAGTTAAGAGAGAGAAAGTTTACTACCTGATGCAGATGACGCCTCAGATTCCAATCCTCCAGCTTGCTGCTGCTGATAAAACTGCTGGTAGTCCTGTGAGTACTGAAGAAAAGTTCACCATTAAAGCTGCTAGTTTCCATACTCTAGAGACAAAAAGTTGGATGCTGGTCAAGTCTACCTACCTGAGCATATTGGGCATAGCCATCTTGGCCTGGCTGCAGATAACTGTAGTCAACACTGCCTCCTTCACCGCTCTGAGACTGCAAAATGCCAACAGAAAAGGAAACAAACTTCGTGAACATCAAGTAAAAAGGAAGCATTCCCTAAAAATGTCCTGAGACATCTTCTAAGACATAAGCACGACAAGAGAGGTCACTATCTGTGAATATGCGCCACATCACCACAGCACGTTGAGGAAAAAGATCCTCCATCTTACCTGGGTAGACGACCACTGAGCAGCAGCGATGGCTGTACTAGCCACAGAGAAGGCGCTGACCCTGTTACCATCAGGAAGGACTAAGTCTCTGAAACAACAAAGATCCAATTATTTGATTCTACCTCAGTCCACCCCGATCAGTGCCCCAACACTGCCATGAAAAAAGCAATTCACTCCAGCCTGTTGGTAGATCTCAAATGCCAACAAGGCCACTTTTCAGAGGAAGGAGGGGTCTCCACAGACAAGCTCCTCAGTGGACAAGTGTCCCTGTAGCATTCCTACCAAATACCCTGCCATCTAATAAGGAGTAAGTTAGATGAGCAATAATACTAGAAAAGGGAAATTTACAGTACTGGACTGAAACACTACATACATTAATCTATCAGCACGCCATTCTGGAAGGAAAGAATTATTTTCAGATGGGTTCGCACTACACTGCAGCAGCTTGCGTATAAGATATTCTCAATCCATCTGCAAAGCTTCCTTTTGTCCTGCTCTAGAGTTTTCGGGTAACTGCCATCAGCTGTTTATAGAAGACAGCAGAGAATAAGCTTTAAGAGAAGACAAACATCTCCCTCCTGGCCTTGGGAACAAAAGAGGACAGTATCTCAGGGTAGAGAGCACAGGCTCGAGTAGTTAGCAAAGCATCTCTGGACAAGTATGCAGACGCGACAGTTTAAAATAGGTATAATGAAGCCACTCACTTTCTGGCACTTTTTGCAAAATCAACCCCAATAGTTTTGCCATCAATTTTCAAAGGAGGATGGAGACTCTGTAATATCTGAAGCAGCTGAGAAGCATCCTGAAGAAGAATGTGAAGAAAAACAAGTTTGTTGTGTAATTAAAATCTCTCCCTAACACCAACCCCACTGAAAGAAACAGTTCTATTAAAAGGGGGGAAAAAAAGAGCAGTGATTCATTACTGTGTTTGCAGATATGAAACCTTAAGAAATATCTCTCTCCTCCAGGACATGAAGGGCTCCAGTATTATTAAAGGGCTAAATCTAAAATAACAAAAAAAGGCTGAACTGTGGCTTAAACATCAGTTCTGCCAGTTCTCTATGAGTATATTAATTATTTTTAATGCTTATTAATTGGTCCCATAACTTAGCACTGCAATAACTGTTACTATGTAGTCTTGAACCTGGAGTGGGGGGTGTCCAGAAGCCTCATGACTTAGTATTGCAATTGGACTAACCACAAACCACATTCTCCTCTTAAAGCTGTGTTTCTTTTAAAGAAAAAGATTCAAACAACATCTCACCATTGCAGAAGACAACTGCACAAACGCAAAGCCCCTGTTCTGCTGGGTCTGTTTGTCTTTTATGAGGCGAATATTATTGACAGCCAAGGATGCATAGGGAGACAGCGCTGTCATGATGGAATCCACCACAGTGTGCGGAGCTATGTTCCGAAGAATGATCGCTAGAGGTGAATGAGACAAGTGACATAAATGTTTCCCATCACCAATGCTTTTCAAGGCAAGTTCAAGTACAAACAAAATCCATTTTGGGAGGTTCCTAGCATAACTTTCACTTTGACATTGAGAAGATTCTAAAAACTAAACTTTTATGGGACAACCTAAAGCTGCTGCTGCTCATTAAAAAAAGGTAAGAGAACAAAAACTTATAACTGAGGTCACCTTCTAACACAAATGACAAAAGACTACACTTGAACTTACTGTCACAGTAGTAATCCACAGACTGAGCTGACTCTGTGGTTCCAGGGGGCACTTCCTGTTCAGAGTCTAAAGAAAAGGAGAGGGGGACGCACAATAGTTGAAGACAAGGAAAAATGTATTCTTAGCAAAAACAAAATAAAACATTAAAACCCCCAAAGTTTTTAAGCACATTCAGCATTGTTTTTTCTTTTTTAAGCATTTGTGGCTATAGCAAAAACTTCATTAAATCTGATATAATTAACCTGAAACGCAAAAGTCAGGCCAGCACAGGACTGACCTCACTCCTGCACTAAAGAAAACCACAGAATGCAAACCAAGTGCAGACAATTTTGAGAACAAAAAGCTTTCACAATCTTCGTCAACATCTACTTAACCTAAAAGGTTTAAGGGAAATATCTATGTTGTTTAAATGTTCTACCAACTATACTTTTCTTCCAGTTCACAGACAACAGCCCAATTAGTCAGGTTTTAATGCATATTTCAAAACAGCCAAATCCAGGCTTACCAAACTTGTCGGCTCCACATCGGAAGCATTTTAATCTTTTCCTGAAATTGTTAAGGCAGCACTGAAAAAGAAAGTTTTACATGTAATTATTTCTCACATTAGGCCAGGCTTTCTAGTAAAAACATGAGTTTGAGCAACAGGGCTATGGGTAAATCTAAGTAACGAGTATCAAAAAAGCAAAAAGTTATACCAAGTATCCAAGACAAAGGAACATAACCTAAAAAATTCAGAATGTTACGTCATGTGAATTCTTCCAAGAAAAAAAATCTTGAGATGTTCTGAAGTAGAATTACATTTTTATCAAGTTGGGAAAAGTTTTAGTTCACTCAAAAATCCTACAGCAAAGTTTTCCCTTAAATCAGAAAAGTACTTTATCGATCATTCCACATATACAAACACAACATGAACCAAACATGGTCCACTCCTCCCATTAGACACAAAACACATGCAGAATAAATAGTTGGAGCACTCTCAAAATGTCAATGTCAACACCCAAGTTCAAAACCATGTGGGGGTGACAGGACCATCACAGACCTTACATAACTTGAGCAAGATCACAAGGATTTTTGTCAACGCAGCTAAAAAGACTGTCAAAAGTTGTGAGCTCACAGTGAAGTGAAATGAACCTAAAATTTTATGATCTTATTAAACAAAATCTAGATTTTACTAAAATAAAATCTTTACTGTTCTAGCGATTCTAGCCAGCACAGAATGACCAAAGAAAGTCACAAAACACAAAAATCATCTTATGATAAAATCTGGTGATTATGCACTTCCTAGTTTTCTTGTTTGGATAGTCAAACAAATAGAAAAACAGAACTCTAAAGTTTTGTCTATCTGGGAAAGAAAATATGCTTACCTTGTTACAAAGCCAATCTTCAAACTTAGGTCTGGGATTGCTGTAATGCATTGCAATGTGCTTTCCTTGAATCACCAACTTTTTCTGTAAAAAAAAAAAAAAAAAGAAGTACTTAGTTATTCTCATTGTGAAGAACATGTGTCCATTTTCCCAGGGCAGAGCACACTTCGGAAAAATCAGTGCTCTGGAATTAAATGGACAACATACGGGGAGGACCAACCACCGCCACCTATACTCTGCCCATCCAATCCTTCAGATAGGCAGTAAGAGAATGGGATGCGGAGTAAAGGTAAACGGAGTCAGGGAGTGCTGAGAAAGCTGCCAAACACTGACATGCACCAGGCTGTGTCTCCAGCAGAGACAGAAGTCCTAACATTCAGCATTGACAGGCTGCCTGAGAGTGACAGTCTATTGCAAAAACAGAAGACACAGTTCTCCCAGTTCTGATTGTCTCCTACTTTAGCCCTTAGCATGGTATCCTTGGGCTTCGCTTCACTTTTCCCCCATTCCCCATCCTTATGCAAAGTAAAAGACCTTAAAATCTCCCCTTCCCTGAACTCCTGCTTCAGGATGCATCTTTTGGGGGACAATGGGAGGGGAGCTCATTTTTAAAGGGAAGCTCGTTACAAGTCTTTCTCAGGAGGCACTATTCTGAATGCCACCAACTCTAACACAGCTAAATGAGACTTCTTCCTGTCTACGGCAACCATGTAATGTCCTAGGTGACAGATGTGTTTTTCACTGAAATAGAGGGTACCCTGAAGATGAGTAACCAGGAGGCCAATGAAGTTTCTTCAAGGGGGTTGGAAAAGTTCATAAATGCATACACCACCTCATCCTTTCAAGTCAACTATGTGACTAAAAGGGACTCAACTTTAAAAGGTGAAGACTCTGAGCTAAATCTAGCCAAGAGTATATTTAGCACCTCCCCCCAAAAGCTTTAACAGGATCAGCTTTTTTTTTGGCGGGGGGGGGGTGGTGTGAGGTAGTCTGACACTATCAGAACAGATTTAAATAGGAGATCAGACATCTACATTTTTAAAAGGCGCCTAACCCCTTTAAACATACATACTGTTGAGTATTTGGTTCTTGCAAATCCTAGATTTAAGATGTGCTCTGCATTTTGTCTCTGTAGTATCTAAAGGCAAGACTGCGTGTCTGGCCAAAAGGGAAAAAGCTGAAGGGCCATCCACTCACTGTGATGCACAGAAGCAAAAATAAAGTAGCTGGGATATATGTCAATAGGTCATCCCACCAGTAGGGATGTGTGCTGGGGGAGATGCCAAACTACCACTGAATCCCTAATCCTATTGGTCTTTTATTTCTGGAGTGAATTTGAATTGTAATAAAGTATTATACATCAATATAGCTTTGTATACATTAAAATTGTGAAGATCTTTAATGTTTTATAAATATTAAATTCTTAGGAGTTTTAAACTCCCAAGCAAGTCATTCTGACACATCCACTGCATCAAATGACGCTGCCATGTTAAGAAAGCATGAATTTAATTCACGCTTGTATATGAACTTAACTGACATGAAACTTGTGTATTTACTAGGATGGTGCCCGCAGTATGAAATGAATGAAAGCTCTACCCAGGTTGTGGGTTAAGAAAATGAGAAGCCTAAAAATCTGACAGGTCAATCAAAATGATACCCTCATTAGTGAGTCCCTTGTAAATGGCAGTTTGTTACAAATCAAATATAACTCTTATTTCTGGGTTGCTCACATCATAAAATGCTGCAGAAAAGCAACATAATGACTTATGTAAACTTTCTAGATGCATTTGGTTTAGGGCATTCAATACTGTGCGTTAGAGTCCTTGCAAAAAATGTTATTTAAGTGCCAAGAACTGAACATTATCTTGGCAAACTGAAGAACACTTCAGTTAATGCTACATCAAAGAACCATCAATGATTTGCTTTGAAGAGACTTTAGAAGGCATTCTCAGGGAGATCAGAAAGTTAATGCCACTCTAACTGGATTAAAGTCAGAAGCGGATGGGCTCCCAGGCTAAGCTCATCGGAATTACTGTTCATAAATTCCACTAGTTCCTTACAAAGTTCCTAAAGTCCATCTGAGCAGTTGTGCCTCCAGGAGGCTGGTGGAATCCAGGCAGAAATAAGGAATTACTTTAAAAAAAAGTCTGCCACAAACTTCCATTATGGTCTCTTCACTATCAAACAGAGTTTGCTATTCCAAGCTTACTCTCAATGGACATAATGAATACAATATAATCAGGTACAGAAAAGGGGAACATCAAGATGTTTTGGTAATTACCAGACAGGTATTCAGTGGTTAACACAGCCCTGCCAGGTAGCCATGTTTAAAGGCAGAGCAAATTTCTGCAACCCAGTCCTTGGTACTGTCTAGTAATGTCAATTTTAATATATACAAAGCTTTTTTTTTTTTTTTTAAGTCACTCCTTTGGAACAAACCACTCCTTCAACCTTTTTTTTTTTTTTTTTTTAATTGTACAGACTTGTTCCATTTTCATCAATATCTAGACTTGGTGAGTGAAGCAACCTGATTGGCTTCCATCCAGCTGGTAGCATCTTGCAAGTGATAAAACTCCACGAAGGCGAAACCACGGCTTACACCTAGAGACAGCATTCAGATATAGACGGGATACTCGTGTTAGTCAGTTCCTTTATAACAGGTGAATCTCTCTCCCACTGCTTCAACACTGCATGACAAAGCCAATTGGGAAGCAGCTTTACAAATGTGACTTGACTTGGGGATCTTCTTGATACTTTGCCATGGCAAGGAACCAAGCCGCCTGAACTAAATGCCACGCCATCTGATTCCACGCTTAAAAAGTAACCATGCAAACAACTACAGTCAAACAAGTAGTTTATAATACCACTACTTACCGAAGGGAAAAAAAAAAAAGTCCCTAAAAACAAAGTTTTTAAAAAGTTCCTCAGATGCTCTCTAACATCGTTTTCAAAGAGTCACATTCCTTAGCCATGGCAAACCTTTCATTCTGATTCATGTGCTTGAAGACTGGGGGGATCAGGATGTTCTTTAGGGACTGAGGTGGGAATGGGGAAGAGAACCAGAGCAGCAGGAACTAATCAAGTTCTCACCTGTTTTCCTTTTCATCAACCTCACATCCGCAGGCTGAGGGCCTTCAAAGGACTCCATCATTTCTCGAATCTGCACAGGGTTTTACACATTTATAGTTAAAAGTTTCAGCCACATGCTATTCCACACCAAAGAAAGTTGAAGGACTGGAGATTATACCAACTGCTTAATTAGTCATGTTTCTACTTTTTAACTTCTATCACCAAATACAATTATCCTATAAATGGAAAGAAAGAGGAAACATTTCTCATAAAAATTAATGTACCACAGCCTTGAAGGCATTCATTATACGCCACCTGGGAATTTCCCTCAGGTGCAAGTGTCTGTATGTTATGATACATGATCTTGCTCATGGTGTGAGGTCCCGCAAGCCTCTCTTTCAGTTGAATCTTATGGTTCTTTTGTTCTAAAGGACTAAGCCGGAAAATGAAATTTAAAAAAGGCAGAGGATTTGTCACTGACCTCTGAAGTACATCTGATCGAAAATCAAAAGTCAAAAAATGAGGGCTTCCCTGAAGATACACATTTCCTGCACAACATCTTAAGACAATTCTCTCACATTTACACTAATGGTGAAATTAACAAAATGCATTAACATACTTAGGCTCCTAATAATAAAAATAAACATTAACTGGGCCTAGAACAAAGTATCCTGGCTAGTAGGTTTGTTGTGGATGTCAGACTAAGCCCATATTGTCTCTTCACCAATCATACACAGCAGGCACCACTACACCCAGGAAAAACAGGGCCAAATTTGTGAAACAGAGATTCTTAACAGCACCCTATTTCCATAGTCAGATGCAAAGGATGCAGGGTTATGTACCCATTTCCTCTCACATAAGTGCTACACTGAGCCAAACCTCACCAGAAGATGATGCTCATGCTTGGTAACATACTAATTAAAAGAGACAGTTGCCAGAGTAACTAAAGATAGCTACTGTAAGAGTAGTAATACAGTAAGATACATCAAGTTACATATACACACATATATAAACATGTAATAAAATAACTAAAGATTGCTACTCTAAGAGTTTATAGGTCAGTGGAAGACTAAACTGAAAGAAGAAACAATACCAAAGGTGATACACAGTCCTCCTTTGGTATTCACAGGGAATTGGTTCCAGACCGCTGTGGATACCCAAATCCTCGGATGCTCAAGTCTCTTATACAAAAAGACATAATATTTGCATGTAACCTACGCATGTCCTCCTGAATACTTCAAATCATCTCTAGATTACTTATAATACCTAATACAATATAAATGCTATATAAATAGTGGTTATATTGTATTATTTAGGGAAAAGAATAAAAAGTCTAAACATATCCAGTACAGACACAACCATCACAGGCCTACCTATGAGTGCTGGAGAGAGATGAAGGATCTGTGAAATGGTGGGAGGCTACAGCAGGGTATGCCTACATATCATTTTGTTCGCGTGGATTCAGCATAGTGCATGGCACGCAGAAAGTTCATGTTTTGCTTTTTGCAACTTTTTTTTTCCCCTGAATATTTTCAATCTGCAGTTGGTTGAATCTGCGGATGTGGAACCCACGGATATGGAGGACCAACTGTACTGAAGTTCAGGAGATTAAATACTGTAATTGTAAAATGTTTTAATATTAACATCCTGACAAGAAATTCTACTTGGAATAGGCACTTCTGTTTCCGTAAAGAAAGCCTAAAATAGGCAAGCAGTGTAATTCTGCTTCATTACCGGCAGGGTAGCCCCCAAAAGTCAGCTAGGATGCTGTCCTTATGCCACCCCTTCCTCTGTGGGTTCCCAGGGCCACATGCCTAATAGATTCTTCCTCAATGGGACAATTCATCAACCAGCAAGCCTTCCTGAATCCACACCTGCAGGATTCCTTACCTCTTCCACTCCACATGCTCACTGCTGCTGCTACCCAAGCTCAGCTCTCATTACCTCTGGCCTCCCCATCTACCCACTATCATTCTTTCCCTCCATAATTCAAACCTGCCTAGTCTGAGCAGCCTACTGTGTTCAGGGGTTAGGGGACACAAAGATGACAGGTGGAGAAAATAAGACCTGTGTGTACACAACCATGGTGAGCTGTCATGAATACAATGAACATCATGAATACAATGCTTTGGAAATAGAATAAGGAAGAGGAAATTCTGCCTGGTAGATCAAGAAAAGCCTTACGTAAAAGGAGCCTCCAAGTAGAAAAAGGCATGCCGGAAGAATGATGGACACACTCAAAGTGGCCCAAAGGGCAAGCAGGCAGTGGACGTGGCTAGAAGGAAAGGATGAGGACCAGAGATGTTGCTGGAGATCAGGTAGGGCCCAGCAAACCAACGACTTCAATGACAGACTGAGGAGAGCGGAGCTAGGAAATGAGTCTTCCTTTTCAAATGGATTTCTCAGAGGTTTCAAATGGACAGTATAATTATCATCAAAACAAAGTGTGGCCAGGTTTTGGAGAATGCTGTATTTTAATCAATACATCTCCACCTAGTAAGTAATCAATTCGATAAAAATGTACTGACTTCCTTCTACAGGCTCCTGAAAGAATAAGATCTACTCCCTGTATTCAAGGAACTTCTGAAAACCCTACATGACCCTCAAGGCTTAAATATAAATGGGAATTTACTCCGAACCAACTTGAGAGAACTCTACCCTAAGGACAGAAATACACCACACTGGCTGAGATATTAGCTTGAAGTAAAACAGTAACATTAGAAAATAATGGTAGCAGCTTGAACTTTGTTGTCCCTACTTGACTCCTCATTAACACTGTTGTCTCCCCTTACATCGCTCTCTGTGATGGTGATGGGAAGGCCGCGCAGCATGATGGTCTTGCTTTCCCTCTCGTCACTGATGTCATGCCTGTAGTCGTGCTCACCGTAGTCACCATCTGAATGGTAGCCATCTTCTGATCGGTCGCTATTTCTTCTTTCGCGCTCCCTCTGATTTACAACAAACAAAACTGCAATTAAAATCACACTGAGTTTATACCTTTTGATCCAGGCCCGCCACTTCTAGGAATTTACCCTTTGGTGATGTTTACGGTAATGTTTGCAGTGTTTATTTATTTTTTTAAAAAAGTAACATTTATTTCAAAGAATGGTTTAATAAGTCACTGTACAGTATACCAAAACACAATGAAATATCATTACCTGTTACACTATGAAGACTACATGCACAGAAAAAAGTCATCGATTAAGTGGACAAAGGAAAAAAAAAGCAGTGCAAAGTTAATGGGCAGAACAATTACATCTAAACAAAATTACGTGTGTATATGGAAAGGAATTAAAAAAAAAAAGCTATGTTAAGACGACTGGAACTATACCTTATATTTATATTATTATGACTCCACTATCTCATCTTTAAAATAGAAGTCACACCTACCTTGTAGGGTTACCAAATCAAACCAACTGCGGCCCAATCAATTCTGACTCATAGCTCCCCTACAGTGTAGAACTGCCCCATAGGGTTCCAAGGTTGTAATCTTTATGGAAGCAAACGGTCGTATCTTTTCTTCCTCAGAGCAGCTGGTAGGTACGAACCACCGATCTTTCCGTTAGCAGCTTAGGGCTTAACCATTGTACCACCAGGGCTCTTTTGTAGAGTTACCAAAAAAAATCAAACCCATTGTCATCAAGTCGATTTCGATTCATAGTGACCCTATAGGACAGAGTAGAACTGCCCTATAGGGTTTCTAAGAGTGCCCGGTGGATTCAAACTGCTGACCTTTTGGTCAGCAGCTGTTGCTCTTAACCACTATGCCACCAGGGTTGAGTTCATGGAAATCAAGTGCTCAGCATACATGCTGGCTGTTATTTCTATTATTATAAGGCTCAGTTTGTCCTTGGGGGTTATTAATCAACTGAAACATATTTCAGAATAATAGAGCGTTTGAATATAATGCTGAACGGGGGTCACTTACTCAAGTCAACTAAATCTTAACAGTTGTATGAGACAAAAATCTGCGTATCTGCAAAAGATTTCCACACTTGGTGTACTTATTTCAAGAATGCTGGCAGATTTTCAGCATGAAATTCATAATTCTAACGACTGCATAAACAGATGCTGGTCACTCACCTCTGGACTGTCATAGTCTCGGTAGTCGTCATACCTATCACCCCTCCGATCATCACTAGATCTTTTGTAATCTGAGTCCCTCCGCCTGCTTCTGGATTCACGCTCATCACGGTCATCTCTGTCTATGATGGAACCGTACCTTCCACTACGTTCTGTTCTACTTACTCTGCCAAGGAAAAAAATTCTCATTTAATCTAAAGTAAATTATATTTTGTACCTTTAGAAAACATGTTTGCAAATACGCAGACCTCACTGCTCACTTTATAAGATATATCCAAATAGTTTAATGTACCTCTTACAATTTATTATCAAATTCCAGTTTACAAAGACAATCACTGGGAAAACACCCACAGCCCTAAATGCAAAGATAATTCTCAGGAAGTTCATGCTGAATCTGAAAATACAGCTATCAAATAGTTTTGAGAAAGGGCCAGGTTGGCCAAGTTTATTCCCGCATTTCCTCAAGCTGGTGGTCTACACATCACCCCTTTCATTCCCGATTCAGCTCTTAGTGACCAAAGACAGGAAGAAAGCAGTTAGCTGAATTTCACAAGACAGAGCATCCTGGCTCATCCACCCTCAAGAGTACACCTATTGGGAAATGGACTAACAACCTGGATGAGCTAAATTAATTTTTTTTTCACTTGTTAAAAATAACTTGATGGTCATCCAAAAATCTAATAACAAGAGGCTAAACCCATTTCACCACAGGTACAAATAGTTCCTTCATAAACTGTTTACCAGGTTCATAAAACTACTGGGCAAGGACAAGACAAAGAAAAGGCTTATAAGGGCCTCATTTAGAGTATAAAAATGAAATGTAATAAAAATAAACCAGGAAACAAGTAGTTTAGAACTACACGATGACACGCAGTATGTGGCTGTGACATCCTAAAAGGGTAAATGCTAATTTAATAAGTAATACGAAACCACAGACAGCTGATATTGCATTAAAACAATAACACCACATGACCTAGACATTTCCCAAGTCTGGGCCATCAATTTGGTCCATCACTGAAACTGGCAGGTGGATAGATAAGTAAAGGCTGTGTGTTTAAATCACACGGTCTGAGAGGGAGTATCCAAATGCTCTCACCTCAATTCCCCAGTAACTCTAACACTTTTTCTGTTTCTTTTTTTTTCCTACCAGGTAACCCGTAGTCTTATGCTTCTCAGATCCGTTAAGTCTGAACTGTCTTGCTATTTAGGGAATGATAACAAGAACTGGCATTCATGAGTGCTTACTATAGTGAGGTACTGTACTTAGGTGCTAGACTGAACAATCTCCTGGCTTCTGCATAGGCTGCTGTTCACACCAGGAACCCTTAGTAACCCACTCCAACTCACTCATCTGCTTAATTCTAACTTATTTTCCAGGTTTCACCTCAGAGAATACATTATCCAGGAAGGTTTTCTGGGTATTTTCAGGAAAACAAATGCTTCTTATGTATTCTAACAGCACCCTACACTTCTTTCATTACAGCACAGGTCACAGAGTACTTTGATTCTCTCACTAGATAGCAAGCTTGTGAGAGCAGGATCATAAAGGCCCTCATTATTTAATTCTTAGTGTTTAGCAATGCCTGGCACAAAACACATTCAAATATTTATTTGATTAACAATTTTGAACGAATAGTTCAATCCTCCTGAAATGTTGACATCAACATGTACTGCAGTTACTTACCGTTTGTCTGAACCCATTGTCCTGCTGAAGATCTAGCACACTGCTCCAAAAGGCTCAAATTTTGTTTTTTCTGGGAGATAAGACTGGTTGCTGTGAATTTGAGAAATCACTTAAGTCAATCGTTCTATACAATAGGATACTACTGAAGACTAAATTTCATAGTGACGAAGGTGGGGGAGGGGGGTGAACGGGGACTGTCAGTAAATATTAAAACCATGCTATCATTTTAAAAACAAAGAGCACGGCAGGAAGATGAAAAACTTGAAAATAGTAGATACTATATTCAATAGTGTCTAGTAAAAGGGTGCAGGCAGAAGACTCCTTCCTTGCTCTTTAGGATTACAAAGCAAAAAAGGGCAGAGCTGCAATCAGTTCTCTGCGTTTTAAATCAAAGCAACCCCGCTGTGGTAGTTGACAGTTAAAACATTAATCACAGTGTCTTTATTAATACAAGTAGCAACACAACATCCAAAAATTTCTGATGAAAAATTTACAATCTCTTAGAAACCGGCATATTAAGCTAACTGAAACCTACTCCATTTAAAACACATCAGCTGTTTCAAACCTATTTCCACCAGACAGGATTTTAATTACTCGGTAACAATAACCACCCCGTCTTGAGCCAGGCCTCATCACCACAGTCCACCAAATGGTGGCCAGCCTGGGCCCCGCCGCTTCCTAGCGGTGATAAAACCTCGCCCAGTTCAACAGCGTTTGATGCCTGCGAGAACAGAGTCACCACAAACAGCCGTTCCCGGCGCCTGGTCTAGGGTAGGCGTTTAACGAACATTTGTTAATTAAGAAATGGAAGAGAACTATCGGGGGAAACAAGGCCTTGGGCGGAATCGCTAGTACCTCCCCTTGTCGCCCCAAGAGGGGGGCAGACCCACCTCCGTAGGGTGTCGCGGTCGAGATGGCGGCGCCACGGCCTGCGCGCCCGACTTGAGCGTCCAGCCCGCCCTCTCTTCCTGCACCCGCCCGCACCCCTCCCAGAGGTTCGCAGCCCGCAGATCCGCCTTCATCAAGCAGCCTTCCGGAGAGAGTGGATTCAGCCACAGCTGCGGGGCAATGGCGGCTAGAGACTCCCGGGACACCCCCCGAGGCGTGCCCGAGGGACGGGCGACGGCTCCGCTGTTCAGATGGGCTGGGCCTCCAGGGACGTGTCCCGGCAGGGGCAGACTCGGAGCCCGAAAAGAAGCGGGCTCGGGGCCGGGCTGGAGGCGCCCTCCGGAAACTGACAGCACTGGGGGAGAGAAGGGGCGCAACCCTCCAACGCCTTGGGTCTCATAGCCCCTAGAGACTAGGTTGGGTTTGGTCGGCCGCCGCCCGCGGCTGACAGGGCAACCCAAAGGCCTGCCACAATGGCAAGAGCCGCCGGTCGTTATGGGCGGCCGACGCACTTACCCCCGAGAGGGACCGAAGCAGCAGCAGGAGCGATTCTCCAGTAGCGTCCCGGAACCTCCAGCAGGTTTCAGCCGCTCCACAAAATGGCGCCGCCTCCGACGGCCGTCTCCTACCCACAGTACCTCGCACCTCCCTCCTCTTCCTCACCCCTCGCCACTCGCCTCCTGTCGAAGGCGTCCAATCAGCGCAGGAGCCTGGCTGCGCGATGGCTGCCGGGAAGTGTGGTCGTCAAGGCGTCCTGTCACTAAGCCCAGTGTTTATTTCTTGCATGTTTCTATTCTCTTCTGAACCAGGACCAAACCCAAAAAACTCACTGCCCTCCAGTCGATTCCGACTCATAGCGACTCTACAGGACAGAGCAGAACTGCCCCGTAGAGTTTCCAAGGAGCGCCTGGCGGGTTCAAACTGCCAACTTCTTGGTTAACAGCCGAAGCACTTAACCACTACGCCCCCAGGGTTTCCGAACCAGGACAGAGTTGGCAATTTGCCCTCTGCAGACCCTGAAGAGAGCTTCTCTTTATTAGGCAGAGTAATTCTTTGCCTTTGTTGTAAGAACCTTAGACAGCACATTTTACTTTCACTGACACAATGTTAAACACATTTAATCCGGCTTCAGGAGAAGGAACGTTTATTTCCTATTGCGTTACTGGACACCAGGTGATTTTACTGTACTAGGTGTTTTACATTTATTTTTATCTTCATAATCTATAAGATGGATATTAAACCCATTTTGCAGATAAAAAAACTGAGGTGTATGAAAATAAAGACAATTCTTGAAGCCAGGTTTTCAGAGTGTCTGGGCCCCTTTCCATTGATAATCTCTAAGGAAAAAAACCTAACTCGCTGCCGTCGAGTTGATTCCGACTCACAGCGACCCTATAGGACAAAGTGGAACTGTCCCATAGGGTTTCCAAGGAGCTGCTTGTGGATTCAAACTGCCGACCTTTTGGTTAGCAGCCGACCTCTCAACCACTGCGCCACCAGGGCTCCATCTCTAAGGAAAGGGCTCTGGAAAGTAATTTTCCAGCGTTAATTTAACACTTAAGAAGCCCTGATCGCACAATGGTTAAACTCTGGGCTGCTAACCCAAAGGTCAGAGGTTCGAACTCACCAGCGACTCTGGTGATCTGCTCCTATAAAGATTACAGCCTACTCTGTCACATAGGGTCGCTATGATTCAGAATTGACATGATGGCACACAACGGCAACAATTTAACAGTTACTACTTGGAAGTTGAATTGGCATCTCAAAGTTAACACAGCCGAACCCAATATGTCTCCCTCCATAGATTTCCCTAGCTCAGTAAAAAAATGGCAACTCCCCGCTTCCAGTTGACTGAGGACAAAAACCGTAAGAGTCATCTATGACTCCTTTTTTCTCACACTTAATTTGCCAGAAAACCTGTGGACTCTACCTCCAAGATACCCAGAATTCAACAACTTCTAGCTGCCTCCACTGCTGTCCACCCTAGTTAAAGCCATCATTACTAGTTTTACAAAAACAAGTCACATAGCTAATAGTGGTGGAGCTGGGATATGAACTACAGGCATGTGTCCCTTAATATCCATGATACATTCTGTGCAATAGGATGTTATGTGATTCGGATGTTGTACAAACCTACCTAAATTGCAAGCAATAACATTCACTGATTTTCTACCTCCATGTGTTTAATAACTTTTTGTTTCACTTCCAAATCAATACTTCTCTTTTGCCTTTTGCTGCTGCTATCACCAGGATTGGTTTTGCTGTTTTGGGGAGCCACGACGCACTTCACGGTAAGCACATTTTTTAAAGAAAATTACATAGGTAATGCTACAATACTCAAGACATGCATAATACACGAGATTGGATGCTGCTGTCTATGAGTCAAAGCATACGCTGTTATAAGGTAAACTTTTTTATTTGTAAGTAGGGAAAATTCACATTAAAATACCAATAGAAAGTACAGTACATACAGAAGCCAGCAACATAGGCATTTATTATGATTATCAAGACATAGGTATCACAGGTTATATATGTCCTGTACCATTGTAAAAATGGTGTGGCGGAGGAGGTGTCTGACCTCCTCTGACTTCACAAGGGGGGAAGGAGAGTCAAGATCAATAGTTTAAGGTTGACTGCTATGAAGCAGAGGTCAGACATGCCTCCTCTTCAACCTTCTTACCAATTCTGACACCAACCGTCCTTCCCATGAGACTCTCTACTTCTCTGTTGGGTTCAAGAATTCATTGCAATGGCCACACAGAACTCAGAGATCATTCTCACAGTTATGGGGTTTATTAGGGAAGTAACAGGTTACAATTCAGGATACAGTTCTTCGATTAGGACAGACTCTTCTCAGCCATACCCACAGGCAGGCCTCTCTCTGGCCCTCAGCCCCTTGACCTGGCCTCTGCCCTACTTGGGCAAGTCTTACAAATCTCTTTAGCTCTGCCAAAAGTGCCCAGAGCCACCCCACTCTGCCAGTAAGCCTCAGCCCAAAGGTGCTCAGCTTTCTTGCTCTGAGTCGGCAAGCATAGCTCTGGCACGGCACCAGAGGCACCCCACTCGGCCAGCAAACCTCCTGTGCAAAGGCACTCAACTTTCTCATTCTGTGGGCTGGGAGCTCACCATGCTGTCTCCTGCTGGTGCCCTGATTCTGCTGCCTCTGCTGCCGCTGTTTCTCTGTGACTGCTTCTCACCGCCTTCTCTCCCATGTTACAGTTCTCTCTGTCTCCTGGTTCTAGGAGGGTCTCAGGGCAGGGATACAGAGTCCAAAGGATGAACTTGGCTCTTGCCTCTTCTTGGTGATAGTTAGTTCCCCCTCTGCTCTGGGATTGGCTCTCTTTTAAACCTAGCAGGATGGCAAAACTGACCAATCCCCTTGTTAGGGTTCTATACACCTATCTGCATGGTCCCACGCCCCACAAGGGTGCCATGCACCTTATTTACATTAATAGCAAGCTATCCAACTCCCTGGGTGGGCCACAAGTACTTCATTTGCATAATTCCACCCAATCATTTGGTGAGAGTTACAAAAACTATGGGCTAGAAGGGCCATGTTAAGTAATTCACTGCACCACAACCATTATACTCCTGGCAGCACAATCGTTTTGTATACAAGAGACATGAGGTACACATGTTGCGTGTAGAAAGCTGCTGCATTCGCTATGTCCAGTTACATTTGCCACGTCCCATTGTCCCATTCTCTGATTGGGACTTCTGGACTCTATTATAACCTTGGAGCCCTGGTGGCACAGTGGTTAAGAGCTATGGCTGTTTACCAAAAGGTTGGCAGTTCAAATCCACCAGCTGCTCCTTGGGAACCCTATGGGGTAGTTCTACTCTGCCCTATAAGGGTGCCTGTGAGTCTGAATCGACTCGGCGGCAATGGGTGTGGTTTGATTTTTTTTTGGGTATTATAACCTTACAGGAGCACGATTGTACATGCAGCTGAATGTTGCCCAAATGGATGTTATGGAGCACATGACCACAGTAAATCTGGTTTCAGTCTGGGCCCTCAGCCACTAGAATGTAAACTCCAGGAGAGCAGGACTTTTGTCTGTTTACTTATGCAAAAATGGTGTGGGGCGACATCTGACCTCCTCTAACTTCACAAGGGGGAAGAAGAATCAAGATCAACAGCCCAAGGTGGATTCCGATGAGGCAGAGGTCAGACATGCCTCCTCTCCAACCTTTTCTTATCAATTCTGACACCAACCCTCCCTTCCGTGGCACTGGCTACTTCTCTGCTGGGTTGGATAATTCATTGCAATCGCCACATAGAATTCACAGACAATACTCATGATTATGGGGTTTATTAGGAAAGTAACAGTTACAATTCAGGCTCAGGAACACTCAGGATACAGTCCTTCCAACAAGACAGCCTCTTCCCAGACATGCTCGCAGGCACTCTTCTCCTGGCCCTAATCCTCTGCCTGAAGGCACTCTGTTTTCTCTCTCCGTGGGTTGGGAAGCCCAAGACTCCATCTCCTGCCTCCGGGTTTCAGCTGTCAGGTCTCTGCCACTGCTTCTTGCTGCCTTCAGTGTTACAGCTTTCTCCTGGTTCCAGGAGCTTCTCAGTACAGATTCCTGAGTCCAAAGGACATGCTGGCTCCTGGCTGTCTTTCCTTGGTGGTGGTGGGGTCCTCTCTTTCCTGCCACTGGGAAATTTCGAGCCCAGTGGAATGGCAAAACTGACCAATCCCCTTGGTGGGTCACAATTATCTTATTTGCACAGTCCCACCCAAACACTTGGGTAGGCGTTACAAGACCATGGCGAGGAAGGCCACATAAAAGTGACCCATTGCACTGCAATTTAGTTCACAACTATATTGCTAGTGCCTCTACTGGTACGTAGCACATAGTAGGCACTCAATAAATATGTGATGAGCAAATGAATCTACTACCAAAGCTGAAAGTTTAACATTTGTGGTGTAAAGAAGTAAGGACCCTTGGATGTTTTGGACCCTGACTGGTCAGTGAGATTGGTGGTTTTCTTATGCATCCAGCTAGTATAATTTGCCCTCTGACATTATATACATTTATGATTTTATAAATATAACTTTATCAACTTAATAATTTATTATTTAAATTATTTTAATAAGTGATTTTTCAGGTCACACAGATTGAAAAACTAGACCATGACAGGGCAGAAAGATGTCATGGAAAACCACACCTATACTGCTCTCTTCCCTTTCTTTCTAGATAAGAAGAAACCTCTCAAGAAGTGAAAGAAAAACAGTGAAGAGATTCCAAATCAGGAGTTTCAACTGTTCCATAAGATCTTTTTCTTGGAAAAGCATTTTTAAACGTGTTCCTAACTATGGCTTATTCTTCCATATCAAGGGCATTAAATGTCTGACATTGGAAACTCTTTGGGTAACTGTGGTGTGATGGATCGCTTTTATATGGTGTTTCTCACCATAGTCTTGTAACTTACTTGGACTACGCAAATAAGGTGCTTGTGGCCCACCAAGGGGGACTGGATAATGTCTTAGTCATCTAGTGCTGCTACGACAGAAATACAAGTCGGTGGCTTTAACAAAGAGAAATTTACTTCTCCACAGTAAAGTAGGCTAAAAGTCCAAATTCAGGGGGTCAGCTTCAGGGGAAGGCTTTCTCTCTCTGCTGGCCTTCTTATCAGTCTTCCCCCGCCCCGGACTAGGAGCTTCTCCATGCAGGGACCCCGGGTCCAAACGACGCGCTCTGCTCCTGGCACTGTTTTCTTGGTGGTATGAGGTCCCCAACTCTCTGCTTGTTTCCCTTTCCTTTTATCTCTTATAAAAGGTGGTACAGGCCACACCCCAGGGGAACTCCCTTTATACTGGATCAGGAACAGGACCTTAGTAACAGTGTTACAATCCCATCCTAATCCTCTTTAACATAAAATTACAATCACAAAATGGAGGACAACCACGCAATACTGGGAATCATGGCCTAACCAAGTTGACGCATATTTTTTTGGGGACACAATTCATGACAGATAGCTTGTTAATAATACAAATAAGGCACATGGCACCCTTATGGAGGTGGGACCATGCAAATAAGGTGTATGGAACCCTAACAAGGGAATTGGTCAGTTTTTGCTACCCCACCAGGCTTAAAATGAGCCACTCCAGAGGTGGGGGGTAGGGGACCTGACTACTACCAAGAGGAGACAGGAGCGGTGGGCATCCTTTGGATCCAGGGTCCCTGTGCTGAGAACTTTCTAAACGCAGGAAACAGGACACTGAAGACAGTCAAAGATGGCGGCACAGCAGTAGCAAGTGATAGCTGCACAAGATGACAGGAACCAGGAAACCAATGGGAGACAGCTGCGATAAGGCTTGCTGACTCAAGAACTAGGAGCTTTGTTAACACTTTCCTGAGCAGGGCAGAGGCGAGGCCGTGAGGCCAAGAGGCCAAGAGCCAGAGGCCTGCTTGCAGGCAGGGCTGAGAGGAGGTTGCCCTGATCAAAGCATTGTATCCTGAGTCTTTTCTGATCCTGAATTGTACCCCATTACTTCCCTAACCCCATAATCATATTGTGTGAGTTCTATGTGGCCATTGCAACGAGTTATTGAATCCAGCAGAGAAGAAGAGAGAACCACGGAGGGACAGCTGGTGTTGAAATTGGTAAAAGTTTGGAGAGAGGAGTTATATCTGATCTCCCCTTCACAGGATTCAGCCTTGGGCTGTTGATGCTGATTCTCTCCCGCTCACGAAGTTAGAAATCAGACGCCTCTGCCACACCATTTTTATAGAAACTAACACATGACACTAGATGGAAACGTAGAAATCTCTTTGCATTCTGGAATGATAGGTAATTTATTTTCTCTACCTGTATGCACATATAAACCCTGGCCGTGCAGTGGTTAAAGAGCTTGGCTGCTAACTGAAAGGGTGGTGGTTTGAACCCACCAGCCACCCCATGGGATATAGGTGTGGCAATCTGCTTCTGTAAAGATTTACAGCCTTGGAAACCCCATGGGACAGTTTTACTCTGGTGTAGTGGTTAAGGGCTATGGCTGCCAACCAAAGAGTTGGCAGTTCAAATCCACCAGGCGCTCCTTGGGAATTCTATTGGGGCAGTTCTACTCTGTCCTATAGGGTCACTATGAGCCATAATCAACTGGATGACAGCGGGTTTTTATAGGGTTGCTATGAGTCAGAATTGACTCAACAGGAACGGGTTTGGTTTGGTATGTATATATATTTGTATTTTCGCCTACTTTTCTATCTATACAAACTTCCACTTTTTCATCTGTATCACTTGTCTATCTATAAAGGGAGTACACAACTTTGAAGTATATATATGTAAACCTTTTATAATCAGAAAAAAGTTCATGTATCTGACCACAGAAGGCACTCAACTCTTTAAAGAAAAAAGTTAAACAGTGGATGATGCAGATGTCAAGAATCCAGAACCCACTAGACTGAACAGCGAAAAGCAGTTGACTATCTTGTTCCCCAAAGCAGTTCAACAAGCACTTCTGAGCAGCCCTTCACTGCTTGCTGAGCTGGTCTCATTACCAGCTATAAAAGGTATATGGCTGTTCATAAATGGCACAAAATCATTCCTAAAACAAACTTCAGGGAGGCCCCTAGAAAAAAGGATGGCCTTCATCCAGAGGGAAGTGCCATCCTCCAAACTGCCTCTGGCTGCTAATTCTGTGTGGACACGGCCCTGGTGCTCAAGCACCTCAAGGAAAAGCTGTTGTGCTTGAGTTGTGCTCCCAAACATCTGTATGGGGGCTGATATGGGTCTGGAAAAGCGTAACAAGTCCCCTCACTAAGAAAAACAAAGACAATGAGGGTTTTTTTTTTTTTGGTTTGTGTTTTAATGAAGCCATGTATGTTCAATATAGAATAAACTCTTTTGATGTAAAAAAGTTTTTTTTTTTGGATAAAATGATTATAGGTCTTAAAAAAAAAAAAACCTCCCACCATTTGGCAAAATAAAAAACTGGTTCACATGTTTTGGTCCCAGGCTGGAAATTACTGCTACAGAATATAAAGAAACAAGATTGATGAAAGAACTCTTACCTGTACAATAAACTAATTTCTTCTCTCATAGATGGGTTTTGATGAACTGAAATAGATATACAATCTAAATTTAAACAAATATTTCCCATAGGCATATGAGCTCAGCATTATTAACTCATTTATTAAGCACCTACCATGTTACACCCGGTGCCAGGCCCTAGTAATACAGTAGTGAAGAAAACAACCCAAGATCCCTGCCCTCATGTAGCTGGCCTTCTGATCAAAGGCCTCAAGGAACTACCAAGGACATCATAGGGTGACACACTTTTTATACACCCACTCCTACTTTAGACCTTATTTGCAACAGCAAAATCTCTTATTAAACTTTTAAGACCAAAGTAGGAAAAAAACTAGGCAATGGGCCAATTCAGTCTCTGAGGTCTGAGCTTAAACACTTCCTTCAGGAAAGACGCTGCTGCCATCAAACAAGGTCAAGTCTGTATCATGCCATCTTAATAGCTTGCTGCACTTCTTCCTCAAGGCTCCCATCACGTCAATAATTGTTCAATATCCATCTTCCCCAGTGGACAGAGTCCCACAGACACAGAGACAAACAGTGACCTTACTATAAACCCCAGTGAGAAACAGAGAAGGCTCTCAAAACATTTATAGAATTAACACTTAATAATTTGATGGTACCTCTGCTGAGCTGCCAATAGCCTGGGCCAACTAAGTACCCTCTACAGGAGTCTTCAAGAATGTATCCCAGAGCTCACTCTAGGCCCAGCAGGGTGACACAGGGTTAGAAGAAAAACCTAGACTGTTGGGTTCAGTACAAAACTGGACCACATTCCAAAAAGGGTTTTGACCTACACAGTGAAGGGCAGACAGAAAGTAATGAGATAGAAGACCACCACGAATGCACCTGCAGAGCATCGATCAGAGCCAGAAGGACTCTTGAAGTGCACCTGTCTGGGGCTGAGCAGCTCAAATGGCCCATCTTCTGCAAGGCTGCACTAGCTGTAGCTAGCCCAGACCCCCTGAGGCTCTCAATTCCAAGCCAATGTGCTCTCATTTTTTTTTTTTTTTTTTGGTTTTCTTTTCCTTTTTGAGGGGCGAACAAGTTTATTAAAGGTTAAGAGAAAAGGATTATATCTGGGCATGGTAAACAATTTAATACACATTTGTCATTCCTGTTGCTAGAAATATCTCACTGGCCACGTTTTCCCCTTGGCATATTCCCACTCCTCACTGCCCCACCCATCTCCCTCCAAAAATGCCAAAGATTCCTTCTCTTTTTTAAGAGTACAATTCAATCCTTAGTCCTGCCTTTCTGTATCTAGATCATGCTCTTAGACCAGGGGTTGGCCAACTAAATCCAGCCTGCTATCCCTTTTTATAAATAAAGTTTTACTGGAGCACAACCACTTGTTTATGTGTGGCCTATGGCTGCTTCTGTACTACAACAGCAGAGCTAAGTAGTTGTGACAGAGATCATCTAACCCGCAAAGCCCAAAATATTGACTTTTTGGCCCTTTAGAGAAAAATTTACACCATCAAGATGCTCTTCTAAACACTCAGTTCTCTTCTTAAGAAACATTTTTCCTGAGACAACTGCAAAGTACAGTTCTCACTACTGTAACGTTACCTTGAGGAATTATCTGGAAAATATACATATAATAGGTTCACAGAATACGGTCCTTTTAATTGCAAAGAGAAAAAAAAAAACCTCACCTTGAAGGAAATTCTGCAAAATGGTATGCGTGATGATGGTGGGGAAACTGAGAAAGAGGGCACAAACACCTCTAGAGAGTTTTAGCTACGAAGGGAGGAGGAGCTCGGGCAGTGGCTGGAAGGGAATGGTTAAGCCTACTATGCCATGATCACAATGTGTAAAAGCACTGAGCACTCAGCAGGCACTCAGGAAAAGTTGTCCCACTGCCCCCATAACAATAGGGATGTCAGAAGAGGACTTTCAAAGGTCTAATGAGTAGTAAACCAAACATGGAAACATGTTCAACCCCAGCAGTTATCAAAGAAATAAAAACAAACAATAAAGAGATGCTATTTTCACTGTTAAGACTAGAAAAATAATTAAAAAAAATCTGACAGCATTCACAAAAGCTAGGGTTCAAAGGTCACTGCAACCCAACCACTCACATTGACAGCAGGGCACAGTGTACTACTTGGTGCCATTTCAGCATTAATGCAAATAACCCATATCAAGGTACTCCCTCTTTCCCACCATCAGCTTCATCTCCCACCCATCTTTGGGAGAAAAATTTAACAAAAAATTATCACATTGAAAAAAAGTTTATTTAAAAAAGTTCTAGCAGCAAGAACAGTAACAAAACAAAAGGAGACGGACAAACAAAACAAGAAGGAGGTTGTGTCCTGTGGGACTGGTCTCCATTTTTTAATCGAGTTCTTTATACCGAGCAAACATGACTCTCCTCACAGCATCTCGGTAAGTCTCGTTGGACTGTCTCTTGCTAGTTCTTCCTGGGGTCCCCACATTGGGCCCCTTCACTCGGCCTTCATTCTGAAAAACAAAGACAAACAGTGAAGTGGGCCCTATGTATTAACTAGCCTCGGGGCTGGTCTTTGGTCGCAAGCATTTCTGGACCAATAAAGATCAGGATATAGGAGCATTTTTTTTTTTTTTTAAATAATTTTTAAATTGTGCTTTAAGTGAAAGTTTACAAATCAAGTGTCTCACACAAAAACGCATATACACCTTGCTACACACTCCCAATTACTCTCCTATAGGAGAAATTTTTGAAATGTTTAATTACTACACAAATACCCAAGATGAGTAAACGGAATGGTGACACCATGAATACAGGATATAGGCTTCAATATCAAAGATACGAGAAAGTCTGTAGGAAAGAGAGAAACCAATCTCTCCCTTATCATCTTCTCTAGAGGTTCTTCTTGAAATATGAGGGGCAAAGTCTTTCCTGGAATCCCAGACTAGCTTTAGCTTTATGCTCCTCAAATTTTAGCTATCACCTCTGTTGCTGGTTTCCTGGTCCTTTCTACCAAACAATTCTTCAGTCTCAATCTGCCTGAATCCCACACTGCCCATGCTTGCTCTTTAAGAATAAGGGGAGCCCCTTTCTAACTTCTTCCTCCCTCTCACCACGGCCAACCAAACTGCACATGCTTAGCTATGACACAGTAATGAAGACAGACAGCAGACTCCTATGCTTTCATATCCTATACTCTCAGTGGAAAAAGCCCAGCTACACTGCCCTAGGCCACGGAATGAGAGAAGTTAAAAGTATATTCAAGGTTCATGCCACCCCCAACAAGATGGAAACCATTTCACCTCCTCTGCTGAAGTCAAGCCAGGCTGGCCATATCCCAAGCCTGTACCCTTCCTCCAGCCACTGGCCTGCTGGACACAGCCTCCTTTGCTGCTACTGTCGATACCTTCTTTACCCACAGGTTTACGATCACTGCAAAAGAAGCAGACATACTTAGATACCATCACTTTCAAAGTGACCTACTTGTGAGCCTAATAAAAACCTCTGTTCTCTTGGTTCAGATTTGCCTCCTGCAAGGTATATTAAACGACACCTCTGAAGTGCCTGCGAACTATGTACTGGGCTTTGTCCTGGGGATACAGAGATGACCAAGACTTGGTCCTGTTTGTGGGGAAGGATGTTCAGAACAGTGGGTATCTGCAGTGGGAACACAAACTCTGAAGCACATTACCAAAGATGAAGGAATTCCAACAAGAGGGTACATCTGAATTGGGTCTTGACAAATGAGGAGTTTGTGAGCAGGAAAAAGAGTGGGAAGAAATGGGGACAGGGGCAAGAAGGAATGAAAGAACACGATCTGTCCAGGAAAGGAGTGAGAGGAACTGAAGAAGGTAAGGATGCCTGGGGCCAGACTGTGAAAAGCCTGGACGAACAAGGCAAATCATGCCTCTGGACTTCATCTTTCAGGCAAAGAAACTCTGGAGCCCAGGCTTCCCTCTAGGCAAGGTATACGAGCACGAGAGGTGAGTGACAGGATCAGATTTCTGCTTACAAAGGCTTTGGTGGCAGGGCAGAGAATGAACTGAAAAACAGAGCAAGTAAAAACTGGGAGTAAAAAGCCCAGTGTGGAAGCAAGCTAGAATGGGGGGCAAGGAAACTAACTAGGGATTTGCCACTTAGTGGATATAGGAGAGAAAGGAGGAGGACTGGGTCAGACCAGGTATGCAGTGATGCTATGATGTCACTTATCTGAAATACAAACCTAAGAGGTTTAGCAGGTCTGGACTCCAAGAGGAGATTCCCAGGAGGCAAATGGAAAAACAGACTGAGAGCTCAGAAAACATACATCTGGTTTGGGATGGGGACAGAACCACAGGATTTGTTAGCTTGTTGGTGACAGGTCTTTTACACAGTCCAGGTCAGAGGGTACAGCAGCAAGAACAAAGGAGCACCGAGGGCAGAGTCTTGGTGAACACCTGGATTTACCCAGAAAAGGAAGAGGAGCAGGAAAGAAAACCGAGAAGGAGCAAAGCCAGAAGAAGTGCTTGTGAAGGATGCTGAGAATGGAGAAGGGTCTTTTATCTGCATCCAGCCTAAGCCTCGACCCACTGACCGGGGGTTAAGGTAGCCTTTTTCCTCCTGCCTATGGTTGACTCCTAAGGCACCTTTGCCTTACTTGAGTGTCTGTCAAATTACAAAAAATGCCCCAACAGGGTGTTTTAGCAATTCGGTAGTCCCACCCTAGCACTTCTTAAAAATGAAAATAGACTAGATTAGAATAGAAATAACAGAATTAATTTCACATAGTAAGAAAGTTATTATTTCATGAAGACTTTTACACACACACACACACACACACACACACACACACACTTGATTACTGGGCCATGAAACAAAAATATATCTTATTGTGGGCTGTGGTCAAGTCAGTTGGGATGCCAGAGCTCTAGACCCTGTCCAGCCTCCTTCGGGGCCTTGCTTCCTCAATCATTCCCCCTTCCCCACAGGTACAAACTCCTCTGGTTACTGGTTCTTTGGCTCATCAAAATGTAAACCTACTGAAGTCCTCTCATTGTGAACTATCACACCTCCTCCTCCTGTTCTACACTCTCTCATTGCCTGTTTCTTCCTTTCAAGGCCTTTATTGCCTGTTACCATCCTCCTGGTCACCCACTAGAAACCAGGGCATCATCAGTGACTTCTCCCTCTCCCTAGACAACTAACTCACCACCAAGACTGGTGAATTAGATAACTTTCTCTAAACCACTCTCCTTCCCATACTCACAGCCTTCCCTCAGGTAATCACGCTCTCTCCCTTGAATGAATCACAACCAAAACTGCCTCAACTAGTTTCTCTACAAATTTGTCCTCCCCACGGTTACTAGTCTCTCCAAAATGTGAAGCTATGATCTCTACCCAGCTTAAAATCATTCCATGAGCCACCACTGCCTTTAAAATAGTCTTAGCATGGTATTCAAGATGACAGCATGTCGTTCGAGGTGTATGAGCTTCACAAACCAGCCCCGCCTGCTGGACCATACCCCCAACCTTCAGCCCAATCAAGCTACTTGCAACTCCTCAAATGTGTCTGGAGTGCTCTCCCTTTCATCCACGGTGTATGTAGTTCCCGCTAATTGAAATGTTCTCCCCTTCCCCACTGGATCTCTATGTTTGTCCTAGGAGACACAGCATCACTTAAGCCTTCCATATTCTGCGCTCAAAGATGATCTAGATCTCATATACCTAAGTATTCCTTACACTTAGTGTAGTGCCTGCATGCAGTGGGTTATCAACAGATTCTACCTAACTCTGGGCTCACCACTTGGGAACTGTCTGACTGGAAATAAGCACAGGAGGCTTGAGATCACATGTCTGTATCAGCACCAACTGTGGATTCAGCACCCTTGTGTGAGAATGGAGGTTCGCTAGAAAAAAATCCCAGAAGTGTTACGTTCTTATCAGCCCTATAGGAGGGTACAGCATTACCAATGAGGAAAGAAAGGGTTCCGGACTATGGCCACTCCAGCCCTGACTCTGGGCAGCTGAACCAGCCAGCCAATCTTTACACACACATTCCCTGTGTAAAAACAGGTAGTTAAAAGGCTGGGGTGGACCTCATGCTCAAGGAGTTGTCAGAACCTGTTTCTGCTAACCTTATCTCCCCAAGGGACAAAGCAGTAGTACAGCTGGAGAGGGAGATGATTTCACCATTAGGCCTTCAGGCCTAGGTTGAGTGAAGATTCCAGGCTTACCTGTCAGTTTCCCTGGTGTATTTAATCCGTTTCCGTTCTGGAGAATCAAAAGATTGGAGCTTTTCCCTGCGATCATTTCCTCTTTCTTTAAACCTACCCTGTTGGTAAGCAGAAGAGCAGACCTGAGCTTCCCTTTGGCAAGGGGCAGGGATGTGGAGGCTTTAACCCATTTCTGCTATTTCTTTCAATATGAAGGGAGCTCAACTGGTCTAACTACTGGAATCTTTTGCCCCTTCATGCACTGTTCTTGAGAAACCAGTGACTTCTCCAATAAACTGGGAAGAATAAGCTGGCATGCTTGACTCAGCTGTTTTATCCTCCACTGAGAGGCAGGCTCTCCAACAGGCAGGTTCTTCACCATCACAGAAGACCTCCCCCAAGCTGTGATCAGGCAGGTGTGTCTGCCTAATTGTGTAGTCTAGGTAGCAAGTTCATTTGGCTGTCACGTTAAGCTACTCCCTCAAACTTGTCTTTCAGCAACCCTAGCCAATATCCTCCCGACAACACTCCATGCTACTCCTTGATTTTCTCAATTGATTCAAAAGCTGAGAAAAAGGACTGCTATTTATTGGGCCCACCTGGAGAACCCAATGCCATGTTTTTTAACATCAACTTTACCGAGGTATAGCTTACAAACAATAAAATGCACCCATTTTAATGTAGTGTTTGATGAGTTTTGAGAAATGTATACACCACCTTTGGGGCTTCTTTGTTCTCTGTCTTCCTGTGAGGAAGAGTTAGCATAGCCTGTAAACTCTACACCAGGAGGCAAAAGGAGTTGGGGTCAAGAGAGTAACAGGTTACCAAGGTTTACCTCCCGTTCTCTTCTCTCCAGATAGGCTAGCTCCTGCTCAGACTGTTTAATTTTCCGGTGGATTTCCAGGTTTTGCTGAGAAGAGAGGGGTTCTATGAGTACAGATCTAAAAAAAAAACAGGTCCTAGAAATGCCTCTAGACTTTTCCTGATGGCTGCTTTAGGTACTTAGTTCTTTTCACTGACCCACCCTCCTAAATAATCCCTGTACCCTACAAGCAACAATTCCCAACTGATCTTGCTTTAGGCTTACCAGTGGGAGCCCAGGTTCTAATGCTAGCTTGTCACACAGATTAGGAGCCCATAGCAGCTATTGTATGGTGAGGTGATTCTTTGCACTGCATCACTCCAAGGAAAGGAAAAGTGCTACAGTCCATTTCCCACTGTCCTAGGGCTAATTCAGTTTGTGGATTCACCAGATCTCTGGCTCCTTCTTTCTGACAACTATCTTTTATCTCCTTAGTTATTTACCAGCATTTTCTCTAGAAAGCAGAAACTCAAATATGTCAGTCTGATGACTGAGAATCACAGAAGGTCAAAGGGATTTGGCAACTAGTCTGTTCCAGGGACTGTCAGGAGTATCTTAGCAGAGTCCCAGAAGCTTTGCAGAGCCTCCTCAGAGGCAGCGGAGAGAAGAGGTATGCATACTACCAAAAGCAGAGCTTCTCAGCTTTTTAGCTCCATAAGACTTTGGCTTCTGTATTGAGAGAAAGCCTAAATCCAATCCCCTCCCCTGCTCTTGTAGTATCTGCTGAAGAGTAAGTATGAAACAAATTACTTTATCCTGAGAACATGGGTTCATCTAGGGGCTTTATCTGTCCATATTTCGCTCCTTGGTTAAACCAAAAAACCAAACCCATTGCCATCGAGATGATTCTGACTCACAGTGACCCTAGAGGACAGAGTAGAACTGCCTCATACAGTTTCCTAGGCTGTAAGTCTTTCTGGACACAAATCGCCACATCTTTCTCCTATGGAGCAACTAGTAGATTCGACCATTTGGTTAGCAGCCTGCAGGGGAGAGCCACTGTATATCAATTTGACTCCCCAAGAATAGCTATTGTGAAGAGATGGCAGAATTTGACCTACCTCTGGGGAAAACCGCATGCTGTCAAGAGCCCTGGTAGCATAATGGTTAAGATCTCGGCTGCTAACAAAGGTCAGCAGGTCGAATCCACCAGTTGCTCCTTGGAAACTCTATGGGGGCAGTTCTACAGGGTTACTACAAGTCAGAACTGACTAGACAGCAATGGGTTTCCAGGGTTTTGCACAGCATCAGAGCTGGATGAAACCATGTAAGGCACCAAGTACCAAAGAGAAGGGGTTTATCTGAGGTTAAATTGTTAGGCTAATGGCAGAGCTAAGACAACAGATGCATGAGCATCCTACTTCACTACGCTTTCTCCCGTCTTCAGCACACCCTTCGTGTTTGGTGTCCCAGCCACAGCTGTGCTGCCTGCCTTGGGTTACACACTGAAGCTCTCTGAAGGTGGGCACAGCTCTAAATGTAGAGCAACTCATGAACAAGACGTACAGGAGCAATTCATTCCCTGCAATACTCATCAAAGTTTCCAAAGTTTGAAAGGCCAGGAACCCTTCCCCTTAATACCTTGTGCAGGTCTGAAAGCTGCTGATGTTTGATGAGAACTTCCTTGTTGGGAAACTGCCTTCTGCACAGCAGACAAGCCAGTTTATTCCAGTCAGTGAGTTTGTCTTCCTCGTTCTCTTTTTTAGTCAGCTCCTCTCGCTGCTGGGGTTGCACTATGCGAGGCTGCGGGGGAGGGGTCTGCTCCTCCTCTTCCTCCTCCTCATAGTCACTGTCTCCTCCGTATTCACCCAGGAGACCAATGAGTGGGTTTACCACCTTAGGCTGGAAGAAGGAGGACAGGGATTAACACCAAACTCAACCTGTATTTTGGGGCCAGTTTTCTGGATATTCTGATATTTGGTATCTCATTTCTTTTTGCTTTTAGCTGGAATGAGAACTGGGTTCTAAACGGCCCCATGATCCACTGCTCATTTCCCAGGTGAAGCAACATGCCTCAAGTTTAACCCTGCTCCCTGCTCAGAGAGATAAGCCAGAGAGGTTTCCTTAGGAGCTATTCTATCAAAAGAAGGAAAAGAGGGAATTGGCATAGAAAATAGGAAAAGAGCTAAGAAGTTACAAGTTACACAGAGGAAGAGGTAACAAACACCTCTAAGTCACTACGATCCATGGAGGGAAGGAAAGATAGCTATCATAATACTGCTACTGATGATGTCAAATTATACTGGATTTCATTAAGGCCACTGGAATCTCTGTAGCAAAGGAGATTTAGGAGAGGGACTAAAAGCAACTGAAGGATAAGCACTTAGGTAGACAGACCCAGCTCCTGAGTAAGGTAAACTCTAAGGCATGGTTCTGACAGATGCTACAATGAGCTGAATTACTAATGCAGAGTATGCAGAGAGAATTTACCAGTAGCTTATTGGAACTGTTAAATAATGACGCATGGTCATTGGGCTATGAGCAATCAAATTTAAAAATAATATAATAATAGTAATAAAATATGGTCATTATTGTTGTATATCTGTATTCACTCAGAATCACTTGTGATTAGGTTGAGACTATCACTTCAAGGCATCCAAAAAATGGGTACCAATGTTAGCATCACTCGTTCTGGGCAGGCAGGCAAATTACAAAGATGACTACTCATGCACTCCACATCTAACGGATCCTCATGGAGCATCAAAAGGCAGGAAACATCAGGAACAGGGAAACAGGCTTCCTTGGTCATTCAGAGGAGAAAAGTTAACAGGACCAAGACTGTAACTTAATAAGGGCCAAGTGTTCCCTGGAGGGAATGACGCAGGTAAGAGAAAGAGGACGGAAAACCGCCTCTGATTCACCAATAATATTCCAGGAACGTCTACCTCATGCTTATACTCAAGAGGAGTTCTTGTTGGTGAGACAGACGGAGCTAAAAGACCAATACCGGGGTGAGGCATCCCACCTGTAAGCACCCCCACCCCTACCACAGGCCATCAGGAGAGGCTTACTGGAGGCGGACTCTCTTCCTTTTTCACAGTTGGAGGCAGAGGCTTCTTAAATACATCTTCTGGGGGAGACTTCCCCTCACTGGCATTTTCCTGAAACTGATCAAAGCCAGAGGTAATTCTTATATGATATTCAGTCATAAAAACTGGGTTAAGAGTTACTCCCTTTGAAATGAGGCTGATTTTCCAAACCTCGTGGTCTGTAAAGTATCTGTAATGTTGCTACGGGGATTTTGAAATACAGAACCCTTAAAAAAATTAACATTTAGTATACACTGAGTGATTACTATGTGTCACCAGATGAGGCATTCATATGCACTATCTTCTTCAGCCTTTACTACAATCTTCCCAGATAGGCATTAATATCCTCATTTTACAAACGATTAGAAATAGGGTTAGAAAGATTAAGTGGCAGAACCAGAATCCACCCATTAAGACTGTATGACTCTAAAGTCTAAGATGAGAGATACACACACACATATATATATGCTCTCTATATTTTTATACACACAGATCCTCTCTCTACATATATACGTAAACAAACAGCAATAATAGAAGGTAAAACAAAGGTAAGTTATAAACTAAACCATAAATTTATCCATTTTTAATACCGTATAACTGGTGTCAGGGTAAATCAATATAATTCTTTGGAAAATAACTTAATTTTATATCAGGAGATGTAAAAATGTTCATCATCTTTGATCTTAAATATAAGGAAGTAATTTAAAAGGAAAAACATAAATAAAACGCTCAGTGCTGCATTATGACAAGGTAAGAGTAGAAAGAGAGAGAGACGATGAAGAAAATAAAGGCACAGTTTTACTGTGGATTTTTACAATGCAAGTGTTAAAAATAATACTTGTAAAGGATATTATATCAACATGGAAAAATATTTACAATAAAATGCAACTGAATAAAGGATTACACCTATGGAAATGTGTATACAAAGCAAGCACTAAGAAGGGGATGTGGGAAAATGAAAACGTGTGGTGCTGAGGTGGTAGGGATTGAGCTGAGGTACTTTGTTCTACTATCCCCACAGTTTTCACAGATGTGAAAGGGAGAGAGTAAGCATGGGTCCATAAAAGACAAGAGGAACTGCCTGCACCAGGTAATTACAGTACTTTTTGAGCAACTTTATGCCTCAAACCTGGATCACCTCTGTCTATGACTCCATTTTAACCTGTGATTATCTGGTAAAAAGACAGCAGACTCACACGTCTTCTTACCTTTGTCACACCTCTGTCTTTTTTCTCCTTGCCATCTCTTTTAGATGTTTCCTTCTTGCCACTTGACTTTCCTTGGCTGGTAGGCTTCTTTTCCTTGATCTCTTCTTCCTCAGGTGACCCAGGGTCCTGCGGCACATAGACTTCTTGCTGTGGTACAGGTAGAAACAGGTAAGTCTACAGGATGTTTCACTTTCCCAGCAGTTTCAGGTCTAAGGAACACAGTTCCCTTCTGAGGGAAAGAAAAGCTATCCGAATCACAAGCTGAAGAAGAGTCTATGTCAGAGAATCTAAAAACTCACTCCAGGCGCCCAGGACACATTCAGACCACCCAATGTTCACTTTTCCAAGAGCAGCACCACTCTTGCCTGTAATGCCACAAGGCATGGATTTTCCGTATAGGCTACAGTTAACAAAAGGTCATCATCTTTAAAATCCACCTGAATAAATAAAACTCAATACAAGAGCTAGGCTTTTAAAAACACCAGACTAGATATGAGGTACGGATAGTGCAAGAGAACAGCTACCTGGAATGGAGAAATATTAAGTTTCCATAGATTTAAACTTTTCCACTTTTGATGCAATGAGCATCCAGAGAATCCAGGGGGAAAAAAATCCATGAAGTAACAAATTATGGATGCTTTTTTCAAAAGAATCATTGACAAAATAAACAAAGGCCAAAACTCACCTGGGTGTTGGGGTCATAATAAGTTCCTGCCAAGGGGTCATAATAGTAGCCAGTAGCAGAATCATATATGTAGCAGTCAGACGATGCTAGAGGGAATGAAATCAGGGGTAATGTTAGTCCCCATCCAATGAAGTCCTTACTGAGGGCTCACTAGGAACAGCCCAAGAATGCTGCTGGCCAACAAAATAGCCAAAGAACCCACAGGTGGTACACTCTCTGGATGTGTATCCCCAGTCAATAGCATTTCTTGCCAACTTTGTGACCACAGAGATGTCAAGTAATGAGTAGCAAGTCAAGCCAAAGATAACAATAGAAATAAAACGAAGTTCACTTACACTGCTGTCCTTGTCGATTTGTATCTGAAGACCAGTCTGAATTTCTGCCACTTCCCCTCCTATCTCGGAAATATTTTTTGCCCTACCACAGAAAGGCGAGTGAAAATTATGGAACTCAAAAGTCAACTATTAAAAAAAAAAAAAAGCTACTATCCAACAGCCATTAACCTCAACAATCACCCACTACTGACTGCTGTCAATTTTTGAAGGGAATTCAAGACCACTCCTTCAGTCACTTGAGGATTTTAACAGCTCACTCCCCATCTGTTAAAGCTTACCTGATAGTAGTGCATGTGGTCAGAATGGTCACCAGAATCGTTTCTGTAACAACAACATAATCTGTCATGAGCCTGCTACCAAAAGGCACTTAAGGAGTGACTAAAATTACCCTAACTCTACAGACTGACTGAGAAACTCTTTTACCCATTTTGCAGGGAAAGGAACAAACCCAGATAATCACACAAGTATGGTGACATCTGAGGAGAGCAGTGAGACTCCTACAAAGCCACTGGCCAGAGCCATAAGTGACCAAGTGGAGGGTGACAGAGCAAGATCTGCCCAATCTCTGTAAGCCAGCTAGCCAAGCTGATGCAACTGCTTCCCAGTTATCACTCCTGGGATGATGAATGGAGGAGTAAAGAGGAACTGAATTTCCCAGTGCTATGAAGGTATGAACAAGGTCAGGAAGTGGAATTTCAGGTCTGCATTTTCTTAGGATTCCATATCAAGAATTTTCTATACATCCAAGACTGCACTATCATTTGGGGTCCAATGATACCAGTCAAAAAGGAAAGGACTAAAGTAACTGCCACCATTATTTAAGAAGCAAAACAAATCTAGCGTCAGACCAAGGCAACCTTCAGACAAAGAAAATGCATAATCACTTATCTGAAGAACCTCACACTGGGAAGGCATCATGTCTGACTCTTCAGTTGGAATGGGAGTTTTCTTCCAAAAACTCAAGTAGGGGCAGCATAAGGGAGCCTCAGCCCTCTGCTTTACCTTCTTTTTCCGGTGGCCAGGTTTACAGCTACCATCTTCCCATCAATGCTAAATGGTGGATCAAGGTTCTGCAAAATCTTCACTACACGAAGAGCTTCCTGGGGAATCAAAAACACACTTGAACCCAAAGAGAGAAAAGGCCATGTCCTTTGAAAGAGAAACGAGCGTGGGTTTTTCTTTAGAGGGAGAAATTTATTACATGTTATGTTCTGGTCGTAATTTTAACAGTAAGAGCACATTGGCAAAAACTGACAACTCTTAACAAAGGACTGACAAGAGAGTAGACAGGTGGTCAGTTTCCAGAACAAATTTGAGAAATTCAAATCCTCTTCTTTTAGGCTGCAATTGTCATCAAATCAGATCAGGTTTACAAAATCCCGTGTGATTTTTGAGCAAGAAATCTAAGAAATGCCAAGGATTTTCATTACTATCTTTACTTCATTTCCACGGAAAAAGGGCCCACAGCTAAAAATTCAAGCCATGAAAATCTATTAAAGCAATACTTTGAGGAAGAAGAGGAAATGTCCTGTTATCATCAAATATAAAACTGCCAGTGACTGGGAAAAACAAGCCTAAGAAATTAGAAAATCCACTAAAATTTTAAAGCGTTCGGCACTAAAACACTTGACAAGTAATGAAGTTTTCGTTTCATTTTAAAGGCAAATTGCAAATGACATAAAACAAAAATGGTACTGGAAAACCACTCAGAGTTCTAACTTACAGGGCAGTTACTGCATCTGAGTGAAGGTTAAACCCAACAGAGAGAACGAGAGGGGTTATGTTACCAGGTAATACGTCAGAATTCAAGTGATAAAGAAGTCCCTCAAGCCTTCTTGAGAGTTCTATAGCCAGTTGTTGCTAGATCATTTCAAGGTGGAGGAAACTCACCGCATGGGAATCGAGGTCAATAAAGCCATAGGTGTGGCCCATGGGGCCGGTTCTGTTCTTGATAATGCGGACATTGGCAGTTGTAAGGCGGACATACGGCTCCAGCACTTCCACTATCACCTCAGGTGGAGTGGAACGATAGATGCGTTTCAGCATGATTGCTGATGAACGAAGCGTAAACGGGAGAGGAGCAAGGAAAAAGAAAGGTGAATTTTTGAAGTCCCAAGACCGTAACTGTCATCTTTTATTACAGGTGACTGTAGATGCACTCTGTGCTAGCAAGACTGGTTCTATAAAATGCTAGTCAAATATTTCATACTTTCCTTTTCATCAACCAATACTCAGAAATCTAAAATTACGACTTGCTGTATAGTACAGCCACTTGCTATTCAGAGGGTATAGATTCCTTCAACTAGTACGACAAGCCCCACAGAAGGCAATGGCCTATATAGTCAGGCTGAATGTAGTTCTATTACGGTGTGGGGAAGTGGCTGGCCTCTAGCCACAACATAGGCCATCTATGCTACAACTGGTACATGCCCTGACAAATCACTTACTTTTGCTCTCTCCATCCTGGCGTGTCTCCCCACACCATGACTCCTTCTCTCGGTCTCTTCGGAAGGAAAGCCCTTCCCTTCGAGAAGGAGGCAGATACCTTTCTGCTTCTCTCTTTTGGTACCCCAAGCGTGGTTCCTGTCCTTCTTCCCGCTTCTTGGATTCAGGTTCCCTATCAGCTGACCTTGGGGGCTGGCTGGGCTGTTTTTCTGATAGGGCCGGTATAGATGTTTTCTGAGGCTGAGGGTAGGATATTAATTCCTGCTTTACCTCTGTAACCAGGGAAACAGAAACAGAAAAGAGACCCATCAGGCTTTATACAATAAAAACACTACTGCTGAGATTTCTCCTTACCTGCCACGAGATACTCATACTAAAATGCTTTTGATATTGTATCAGGAATACAGGAACAAAAAAGTCCCCTGGCAGTTCCTGGCAAAAGGCTTTAAGCAAGGCTATTGAGGCAGCACATGAAATAGTTCACAGAAGAAACGAAACATCTAAAAAGTTTAATTTTATGAGCTTTCTATCACTTTCCAAATATTTAAATATAAACAACTCCTTCATGAGACCCTGGACCTATTACAAACATGAAAGAACAGATGTGGGTACAAAATAACCAAAGGTATGGCCTTGGCTAGGGGTTCGGTAGAAACATATCCTGAAGCTTTGCTTCTTCCAGTGTTACGGTACTAAGACAGCCATCTCCAATTCTGTAAGACCAACCCGCACCAAACCCGCTGCCATCTAGTCGATTCGGACTCCTAGCGACCCTACAGGACAGAGTAGAACTCCGTCTTAGGATTTCCAAGGCTATAAATCTTTACGGAAGCAGACTGTCGCATCTTTCTCTCACAGAAGGGCTGGTGGGTATGAATCACCGACCTTTTGGTTAGCAGCTGAGTGCTTAACCACTGCATCACGAGGGCTCCTTTGTAAGACTTCAGACCCCCTCTTTTCTGGCTAGAAGCTGGAAACAGATCTATCTACGTATAGCTCACTTATACTCATCTTACCAACCTACACATTGGTTTGGTCTTTATCCTTTCTCCAAAGATTTTCAGAATACCTACCTCACAGCCATCACTACAGTAGAATCTCCACTGTAGGCTAAAAGCCCAGCTAAGAAATTCTTTGTAGGCACACTAATTTCTAACCTCATATGAAACAGATCCTTTAGAAGGCAATCTGAATTCCTGCACTCACCTGTGTATTCTTCAGTCATGCCCAGACCTTTCCTCAAGGGATAATATCAGAAATAGACATATAATAGCCTTTGCTACAAGACTGCTGTTAGGGATGCCTTTGATAGACTCTTCAAAGTTGTCTATCTAAAGGCTCTTGGGAGAAATATACTTTAAAATTAAGTACTCAAGCAGTTAATAATATTATTAAATTTGTAATATTATTATAGAAGAATAAAGCATGTAGGTTCATTTCTCTATAATAATAATAATACATTCTCCTAATCCTAATTATTTTCTCTTGTTTATATTTTAATAAATGTTTTCTTGTTGAAGCCTTCTGAAATACTTAGGTGGAGTGTAAATCAGCGAACAATATGGATAGCAAATGATTCTTAGTAACTTGAAAGAAGAGTGTGTGTGAGTGTGTGTGTGTGTGTGTGTGTGTGTGTGTGTGTGTGTGTGTGTTGAGGGGAGTGGTGGCATCACACAGGCTGACACCATGTAGACTCTTCCCCAGTCTAACATCCCAACCTGAGGAACCCACAATCCCATCTCTTTCCCCTGCTGGGACTCTTGAGACCCAAAATTGTTCACTAACAGGTTACGTGAAGTTGGACATCACATTTTTAAAAGCTTTCAGATAGACTTGGTATTTAGGGATGACAACTTTTTAAAGTCAAGGAAAGCACAGAATATGTTTTACCCAGTACAAAAAAAAAAACCACTACCACTCACCTTCCCTTGGGCCCTTGCAGAACGAACATGAAGATCGGAGTCCACCAGTGTTGGCCTTACACTGCAACGGACAGTGAGAAAGAATTCACTTTGACCAAAACTTCTAAAAAAAACCTTATGCGTATCCAACACAGTAACACCTGCTAAAAATGACAAACAAGCCATACCCCAGAACACCTCAAAGCCTGATGGGTTTGAAGTCCCTCTCACTAATCAGAGCTGGCAGGCAGGCAGGCAGGATCTAATGAGCTTCTGAGAGCAGCCTTCTAACAGGGAGGACATCTGCATTTTGGAGGAGCCAAAAATTCCTTTGTCCTGAACAAGAATTTTTATAGGCAATGAACTTAACCAAAAAAATTGGACCATTGAGTGATGTATAGAATATTATTGCACCAAAACCTTCACCATTCTGCACCCAAAACTCGGTCTTGAACTGGTTATGAAACCCCCATTCAGAGTTGGCTGGAACTGAGGAGAATTCAATTATTAACTCCTTTCTCAAACATTGATAACAAGGGGCAAGGAAGGAGGAGAAAGATATACATAATCAGTGCTTTTGGCAGGTACCCTGATTATGCTAAAGGGGAAGGAACATTAATTAGTCCAAAACAAGGGAAGAGACACTTTGTAGTGCGAACACAGCTTAACTCTGTGAACAAAAAATCAAGTGCAATCTACATCACAGTGCACTGACTGAGGCTGCATATGCAGGATGGCACCTCTATTTTCTTACAAGCTCAGAAAGTACAAAGCAATGGCCTTGGCTCTAGCTGTTTAACTCTGATATCAAATGTCAACTTTTGCCTTTTGCCCATTAATAGAAAAGAAAGTTCAAAATTTTCCATTTAACATTAACTCTCTCGACCTTTGATTATAAAAAAAAAAAAAAAAAACAATACTTGGACGTTATAGCTAATATGCTAAGTATACTTGGCACGGAGGGGAGATTACTCATGATCCCGTGACATTGAGGCAATCACCAAGATTAAAATATTAACTGTTATCAAAATCCCAATAGGCTTTTTGCAGAACTGGGAAAGCTGATCCTAAAATTCATGTGGAATTGCAAGGAACCCTGAAGAGCCAAACCAATCTTGAGAAAGAAAAACAAAGTTGAAGGACTCATACTTTCCAATTTCAGAACTTACTACAGAGCTACAGAAATCAAAACAGAGTGGTACTGGCATAAGGATAGATACAGAGATCACTGAAAGTCCAGAAATAAATCTTCACATCTGTTGTCAATTGATTTTCAAAAGTGGGCAAAGACAATTCAATAGAGAAAGAATATTCTCTTCAACAAATGGTGCTGGGACAACTGTATACTCATATGCAGAAGAATGAAGTTGGACTCTTACCCCATTACCATATACAAAAATTAACTCAAGATGGCTCAAAGACATAAAGGTAAGAGCTAAAACTATAAAGCTCTTAGAGGAAAACGTAAGTGTAAATCTTTATGACCTTGGATTTGACAATAAATTCTTAGATATGACACGGAAAGCCGAAGCAACAAAAGAAAAAACAGATAAAATGTATTTCATCAAAATTAAAAACTTTTGTATTTCTAAGGACACTATCAAGAAGTGTAAAGACAATCTACAGAAGAGGAGAAAATTTATGCTAATCTGATTAGTGTCTAATAATCACATCTTTCTCCCATGGAGTGGCTGGTGGGTTTGAACCACCAACCTTTTGGTTAAGAGCCAAGTGCTTAAACACTGTGGCCCCAAGTCAATGTCATGAGGGAAATGTAAATTAAAACCACAGAAATACCATTTCACACCCATTATGATGGCTACTTAAAAAAAAAAAAAAAAACCCAGAAAATAAGTGTTGGTAGGGATGTGAAATTGGAACCCTCATACATTGCTGGTGGAAATGTAGAATGATGCAGCTGTTGTCTTTGCAAAAGTTTGGTGGTTTCTCAAAAAGTTAAACTTAGAATTACCATATGATCCAGCAGTTCTACTCCTGGGTATATACCCAAACAAATTCAAAACAGGTGCTGAAGTGAAAATTCATACACAAAAGTTCACTGCAACATTACTGATAATAGCCAAAAGGTGGAAACAACACAAATGTCCATCAACTGATGAATGGATAAACAAAAAGTGATACTAATATTATTCAGTGGTTAAAAGGAATGAAGTACTGATACATGCCACAACATGGATGAAACTTGAAAACATTAAGTGAAAGAAGCCAGACACAAAAGGCCACACAATGTACGATTCCACTTATATGAGGCAAATTCATAGAGACAGGTAGAATAGAGGGAACAAAGAGGGAAATGGCAAGTTACGTTTAATGGGTATAGAGTTTCTGTTTGTGATGATAAAAAAGATCTGGAAAAAAAAAAAACTATAGTGATAATCACACAACATTGTGAATGTGATTAAAGCCACCAAATTGTACATTCAAAAATGGCAACTTTTGTTATGTATGTTCTACTATAATAGTAATAAAAAATTAAAGGTTTTCCTAAACTAACATATTAAAGCAGTATAAAACCACCTGTGCTGAGTCAATTCTAATTCATGGTGACTCCATGTTTTAGAGCAAAACTGTGCTCCACAGGGTTTTTAGTGGCTGTGATTTTTTTTTTAAGTATCACCAGGCCTCCCTTTCACGACACCTCTGGATGGGTCTGACCTGCCAACCCTTCGGTGAGCAGTTGAGTGCTCAACCATTTGTGCCACCCAGAGACTCCTCGTAAAGCAGTATACTCATGAAATGTGAGTGCTTTGGCTAGATGACAACCACAGCTATCCAAACTGGATTTCATTAAGACTAATAAAAATGTCAAACTAAATTTTTAACTGAATTTTGTCAAGTGCTTTAACATTTTTAATGAATCATGTTTTAGAAATTCTATGTTTTTCATAATTATTTTTAAAGCTAGGCAGTAGCAATGAACATGAAAACTATATTTCATGCTCACTGCAATTAAAATGAACCTGCAAGAGCTAAAATCTTTAAATATGCCATTTTAAAAGAGAATATGGAGTTTTCCCAAGTAAAATGCCATGGTGCCTACAGTTCTATACCTTTAGGATTCCTGAACATCCAGAGTATACACCGCCCACAGAACCAGCCTCCCCAAATCCACCTTTCTAAACCCCAAACCCCCTGTGACCACACCTAGGAAGGGTAGCCAGGAAGAGGTTATAAGTCAAGGGACTAGTATTCTTTTAGTTCATAATCAGCAGAAAGCACATGCCTCCGTGAAGTGTCTCCATGGTAGGTCCAAGTCCTCTACGGCCACAGGCAGCAGCTGGGAAGCTTGAGTTATAATCTTGCCCTAACCTCCGGTTTATCTAAGTGAACAGAGGAAGGCGGCTTTTGCCCTTGACAATAAACACCACCAGGCGGCATTCCTGGAAACGTGGAGAGGCTATAATGCTAGATCTTTACTTCCAAGGAAACAAATTCTTGGCACTTACCCGTTTGCAGTACCAAAAATCCGGGCTTGGTACGTACTCGAGGGTAACCTCTCTGTCATGGATCATTAGAGTTCCCTGTGAAGACAAAGACAGAAATCATCAACATCAACCCCTGAGAGATGGAGAGAGACAGGAAGGCACAGAGGGCCTTTCCAGTCCCCAAGCTGCTGAAACATTTTATAAAGAAGAGGGAGCTTTTTCACTAACAAAAGGAAATGGCTGTTTAAAGCCACAGACTTGGGGCAGTGTGACAGAGCAAGCTTAAGCTTAGGGAAGGACAACAGGAGAAGGCGGAACTGGTCTTCAGCCTTGGCGCCTGTGGGTTGGGGCACTGTCTTTGGGCAGGCTAGGTCCAGTCTCTCTCATGAGTGCCTCAAAGTCTCCCGTCTGGCTTGGGTGCTAGGACACTATCAAGAAGCAAACTCTTCCTTCTGCAGCACAGAGGGACAGAAGCCCTCTCAATTATCTTCTTTTCCATGGATAACTCACATCTCCTTGGAGAGGCAGTGAGGGCTATAACTTTGGTGCCAGAACATTTTCTTTGAAACATTGGCTGTATGGCAAAAGCACCAGAAGAAAGAGGTACAATACTGAAGACAGTTAGAGACGAGAAAGTTGAAAGCTTCACAGCTGATCACATCCTTATAGCAGGAAACTGTAAATGGCTGGTGGTAGTAGCAGTGGTGGTGGCAGCAGCGGTGGCAGGAGCATCACTCTGGCTTGGAGCCTGCAGAGTGAGCTGACCCTGAGACCTGAGAAGCAACCAGTGGCAAATGAATCCTTAAGGAAGGTCTGGTACAGAACAGGTGGGGAAAAGGGCTCAACACACCTGTAGTTACCTCTTCACTTTGGACAAGTTATGAACTCTATTTCATACCAAGAAAATCAGTTTTGTTTAATAACACTAGTCAGCAGATACCTGTTGGAGCAGAGGAGAAAAACTTCTGCCTACTGAACAAGGGACCCTCATCCACACTTCTATGTAAACTAACCGAGGCTGCGACTCTGGAACTAGCCCCTGTGCTGTGTTCGTCCTCCGCCCTCTAGGGTCCTCTGTGTCTCCTCAGACAGGGCTCTGAGTTATACAAGGCATTTCTTTGCAATTGGACCTCAGTTTCTTGCTTGAATCCATACATCTGTCAAATAATGCTTTACCTCTCTGCTTTTCATACCAAAAGAGTCAAGAGAAATACACAGAATAAAATTATTGTCTTGTCAAAAGCAAAGGAAAACTGCCTGCCTACTTGGGTCCTACAATATGGACTCTCGGAACCTGTTTCCTGGCTTGTTTTTGAGGCCAGAGGGAAATGGTAATAAAAAATTGCTAATATTTATTAAGCGCTATTCAGAGCCAGAAACTGCTAAGCACATTATCTTATTTAACCCCCTAAACGATCCTATGAAGGAACGTTATCTCCATTTTACGTGTAATGAAACAAGCTCAGAGAGGAAAGGTCACTCAGCTGCATTCACATCAGGGGCTGTAGAGACAGGACCTCCTGCCACATTTGTCAATTCCTACTCAGAGTTAGGGATGGCCAATATGCCCTCAGGAGCCAATCTGGGAAAGAAAAAAGCTTTGCAGGCAGGGATGGTCAGGGAAGTGACCCATGCAGGAGATTGGTCAAGATGGTCCCTTTCTACCCAGAGACCGTAAATTATTTAAGAGCATGGATTCTGGGTCAGATTCCCTGAATTTGAATCCTGCCTCTGTGACCTACAACAAGGTCTGTAACTTTTCTGTGCTTCAGCTTCCTCATCTGTAAAGTAGGGATAAAAAAATAAAAAATAAAAAAACACTGCTGTCAAGTCAATTCCGACTCACAGCAACCCTACAGGACAGAGTAGAACTGCCTCAAGGGGCTTTCAGGGAGTGGCTGGTGGATTCAAACTGCCGACATTCTGGTTAGCGGCCAAGCTCTTAACCACTGCGCTACCAGGGGTCCAGAGTAGGGATAACAGTGCCTAATTCATGGGGTAGTTGTGAAGATTCAATAAATTAATACATGTAAAGAGTTTAGCGTGGAATATGGTAAGGGCTCAATAAATGATTACTTTGAGCCGTAAGTGCTAGAAAAGAACTGGTATCAGAAGCTGAGACTAGACAGAATCAAATTCCCATTCATTTCACTTCACTTGCTTGCCAGGAAGTAGTATTTCATAACCCACTTCAATTTACTAAAAGACTAAGCTTTCACAGGGAATGGTCACTGCAAGTCAGAACTTGTATCTTCATGATAACACTTAGTGTGATTTGGGCCAGATCTTAGCATCCAGGCTAAATCTTGCTAAATTACCAGCACCAAGTGCAATAACCTGGTACAGAGAAGGAGCTTAATAAGCACTTGTTGAATGAACAAGAGACTGAATGGATCCAACTATCCCTGGAGGACCAGAGTGCCTAGCACACAGTGGCCCCAGAGGGAGGTACTGCTGTCATACTGTACATCTGTGTACCCTATCCATAAAACATGTGGGCTGCCATTTGAACAGTGCCACCAGAACATGGCACTACCGTGAATTGTAGAAAACTGTAAATTCTGATTTCACCACATGGAAGCATCAGGAGATTCCAGAATTTCTAAGGCAAGGAGCACTTTAGACTTCTCAGACAGTAAATACATTGTTCCAGGGGCTGCAAAAGACCTTACATTGAGGGTGGGGAATTCCCCTTGCTTGTAGTCCCCATCAGCATATCAATTTTGAAAAGATTACCTTCGCTGAATATGTTACGAAGTCAATTATTTCTTATTCTTCAGATTCCCCTACAACTCAAATGGCCTTCTCTTTTCAACCTGCACATGGCTAAGCATAAGATCACCAGCGACCACTGCTAAAGAATATGAAATGGTTTTAACACCACTGTTGAAGAACAGCCAACTGTTTTAATAATAATCACCAAAAAAAAAAAAAAAAAATCTTAAAACAATCAGGTTTATCTACAGTTTGATTCCTTAGCAGCTACCATACACAGGCAGCCCAGATATACCAAGCACCGGCGTGATATACACTGTCCCCCTCCATGCCCTTGCTCCAGATTTTCTGGAGTAGAGCTCTGCCAGTGGCTCTTAGGGAAGTGATCTGTGGAGAGTTGGATTAATAAATAGGTAGGGTGATCTGATCACTTTTAGTGGTTGTCTACTATTTACCAACTTCATTTTTATTCATCATTTGGATTACTGGATTATTTATTAAGCTACTAAAAAAAAGCAAAGGTACCATGAAGGCCACGAGTCTGGCTTCTAATAAGGCACCATGTATTGGAAAGTAAAACCAAAGACACTTCCTTTCTCAACGGGGTTCCAAAACCAAAACCAAACCCTGTGCCGTCGAGTTGATTCTGACTCATAGCGACCCTACAGGACAGAGTAAAACTGCCCCACAGAGTTTCCAAGGAGCACCTGGCGGATTCGAACTGCCGATCCTTTGGTTAGCAGCTGTAGCACTTAACCACTATGCCACCAGGGTTTCCAAGTTAGATTAAAATCTGCTAAATAAAATTCTCCTGTGTCCAAAGTCCTCCCTTGGCGAAGTCACACATAGGTGCTCCTAAGTACATGTCAAGGGGTCTTAACGTGAAACGGCAAAAAGCTCTTGCTCTGCACCTCAGGGATACCACAGAGGAGCAAACTCTTGGCTTGAGGGCTGCTGGATTCAACATCCACATTTCCATTTCCCTTTTCAGCTACTATTCCGGGAGACATCACGATTCTATTTTGTGACTGCCAGCTTGTAAGAAGGACTTGGGTCAGAGAATTTAGAATCTACCATATGCTTCAGCTGACTCATAGCCAAGCCTCAAGGATTCTTAAGGTACTGGAGAGGCAGAAGAAAAACTGGAAAAGAAAGAACATTTCTGGCCAGCAGCTTTGCAACATCTGTGGATGATCTCTAACAAGCACAGTTATACTTTCTACTGCGAATGCAACATAATAGATCTCCCCATTAAAATAGGGTGGCGGGAGAGGGGAAGCGAAGAGAGGGTGACAGGAAGAGGGGGAAAGGAGAGAGAAACAGGATCAAAAGGCAAGGAAAAGGTATGTGGGCCTTGTGAATACAAAGCAAAGGGAAAAATGAGTAATCCCTCTTCATAGGTTTGTGCTTCTTCCAAACACAGGATGAGAGAGTCCGGTTAATCACGGCTGGGAACTGGTGCTGTTTATAAGAGACAGTAGTCTTAATTCACAAAGCAATTTATAGCTTACAAAGGTATTCTTCACAAATGTCATCTTACTCAATCCTCCCAAGCGGGGCATGTATAAGACCTATTTACACATAGGAAAGTATGGCTGAGGTATCTGGAGCAGCCCACACATTAGCAACACATGTGAGACTAAAAGCCAAGTTTTCCTTTCACCAGGTTTTTTTTTTTAAACTTTCAGGGAGTCAGCCAACCCACACTTGCCACACCAAAGAGGCTTCTGATGAAAAGCTGTGCAAGGTAAAGACTAAAGCAACACACAGACACCAGACTCACTGGGAGTTTTTAGAGACTGCCATCAAGGCACCGTTTCTTAACAGTATTGTCAATACCCCAAGCTGGCCTGCTAAAGGTGGACTTGAAGTTCTTAAAGCACCTACAATTACTCCAGGCACTGTGCCTAAGACAAAGAGAACTGCTAGTAAATGGCTGCCACCAGGAGTTTCAATAACCACAACAATCAAATGCACCTGCGGAAAGAGTGAAGCAAGAACAAAGTAACAGGTTTAAAACCGATGTCATTCCTCTTAGTACGAAAGGGTAGTTTTTATAGAAATCTTTTGCAAAGCAGTCAGGTGCACTCTTTATGGTAGGAGGATTATGTTACAGTTCAAAATTGTGTAAAATTCACTATTTCCAAATATCAAAACGAGACAGAAAGAGGGAAGGAGAAGGAGGAGGAAGGAGGGAAGTAGAGGCCAGAAACACACGGCTCTCTGGCAGCTCTCCAGCTCATTAGCCTGTTGACCTTTTCCATGCCCTCTGCTTAGACTGGCCTTTCAACAGGATCTAAGCTGCCCTCTGAGCTACCCACAAGATGAGGGCCCTACGGGATCTCCATCGGAGAATCTCATTCGGGGTCCGATTTAAGGTTGAAGGGTAAGGAGACACAAATGCCCTCTCAAATGAAATTTCTTATCTCGAGACTATTTTTCTTGCCCAGATGAAAGCACAACAAAAACTTTTTAAAAAATGTTCTTTAATAACATTTATAACTACCTCATCAGCTTATCTGGTACTTTCTACAACCAGCATCTTGCTAAAACCTCATTTGTGCTCTTTGAAGAAAGATGGATGGCCTGTGTCCCACTGAGCCTCACCCACCAGGCTCAAAGCTGCCCAAAGCCAGGGTCTCAAGCTCAAAAAAAACACAGTACACTCCAGACAGAGCCCTGGCATATGGCAACGTCATTATTTTAAAAGCATCTGGTACTGAGACTATATTCCACTCCCTCCACCACCACTCCCTGCCTGTCTTAAGTGTAAAGCCACTTCCCCCAGAAAATGCCTCCAGTGATCTGCAATTTTGGAGACAATTCTATTAACTCAGTCCTGGTGAGACTGAGAAAGAATAGATTTGCCTACCAGGGGATTCGGGAGTCCCTGGGTGGTGAAAATGGTTAACTACTTGCTCAACTACTAGCTGACAGGTTGGTTCAAACCAGCCCAGAGGCACCTGAGGAGACAAGCCTGGAGATCTACTTCCGAAAGGTCACAGCCTTGCAAGTCCTATGCAACAGTTCTACTCTGCACACATGGGCGCCATGAGTAGGCAACTAACAACAACAACTAGGGGATCCACAAGGCTCTCTGCATATTGTGGCAGGAACAAAAAGGCAAAACTAAATAAATGGGTAAGCAAGTCAGTAAATAATCAAAACAGCCAAAGGGACCTTTCTCTCCATGTGAGAAGATAAGGCTTTATCACAAAGGCTGAGACTGCCAGGCAGACATGGCATCCAGCAAATTCCTTCACCACTGACATAAAGAAGTGTTTTACAAGCTCTAGCTATTAGCTAGATCCACAAACAACAATCATGGAAGTAGTAGTCAGGAAATCAGATGATGCATTGCACTGGGCAAATCTGCTGCAAAAGACCTCTTTAAAGTAACCTAGAAGACTAAGGTGCGCCTGACCCAAGCCATGGTGCTTTCAATTGACTCATATGGATGTGAAAGATGGACAATGAATAAGGAAGACCGAAGAAAAACTGACACCTCTGAATTATGGTGTTGGTGAAGAAAACTGAATATACCATGGACTGCCAAAAGAATGAACAAATCTGTCTTGGAAGAAGTATAGCCAGAATGCTCCTTAGCAGCAAGCATGGCAAGACTATGTCTCACATACTTTGGACATGTTATCAGGAGGGATCAGTCCCTGGAGAAGAAAGGACATTATGCTTGGTAAAGCAGAGGGTCAGCAAAAAAAAAAAAAAAGGAAGACCCTTAACAAGATGGACTGACACAGTTGCTGCAACAATGGGCTCAAGAATAACAACGATTGTGGGGATGGCACAGGACTGGGCAGTGTTTTTTGTTCTGTTGTACATAGGGTCACTATGAGTTGGAACCGACTTGACAGCACCTAATAACATCTATTAGCATTTTACAATAACTGACCAACCTGTGACCCACTAAAATACAAGTATTTCAGTTTGTCAAAATTTCAGTCTTTTAGAGTGTTGTTTCACCATACATTTATAAGAACCTCTGCCTCGTTAAGATATCCTGGTTAATCATAATTTATCTCCAAACAAAGATGTGACCTCATTCTTAGCAGAAGTAGAAGGCTACTTTTGAACATTTCTTACTGATACATCCTCAGAATTTGCCTCGGGATTCAGGTTTCTGTAACTTACATCCTATTTTTTTTTCTTCTTTAAATCAAAATACTCATGAAGTAGAATATAGACGTACAAACCAATATAGTTTGTTCTTTCCTAAGATGACCCTAAAATGACTGTAAGGTATGCAGGGCAGGGGTTTTTAGTGCCAGATAAAAGAGATTTTCTCTCCTATTGCAATCAGGATCATTTTCCCCCACAGGTGCAAGGCAGTGAATTTGTGTCATCCCTATGACACTCGTTCATGTTCTGAGAGGACTGCTGTTCTAGCTTCCCTGGCCTTCTTCTTCTGTAAAGGTGGACCCTAAATTCAATACTGATGCATGCTTCATTGTCTAGGTCTCTAAATGGAATCGCTGTGGGGAAAAAAAAGGGAGTTTCTGAAATCAACTGGAAAATGAAAAGCTTCTTACTTTGCTTTGTTTATTGAATACCATAATCTAACTATTTCTCTTTCTTAGAGAACTGACGGTGGGAGGTGGTACAGCCAAGAGGCACGTAAGTCCACTGACACTGCACAGGCTGCTGCGCTGAGCCCACCACAAAGGCTGCATAGGAACCAGCAACTATTCTTCACCACTGAAAACAGATAATATTTCTACTGGCTCTTTATCTACAACCTCCCACCCAAGAACCTTAGTTCTCTTAAAGGCTGTCTCCATTTAGCCCCTCTGGCTTCAATATGCTTACTGAGACATTTCAGAGAGCCCTGCTGACTTACTTTCTGCAGAAACAGTACCCAGAAAAAAATGAAAAAAATACTGAGCTGCCAGATTTCTGAACACATACTGTTCAGTCACCATTTTAGGACGATACCACCTGCCATTCTTTTTTTCTTAGACAAAAAGCTATAGACCCAATGCCACTCTGACAGAAGCTACGAGACTGAGAATTGAGTCTTCAAGTCAGAAAAGGTCCACTGGGATAGAAGTCTATGTCTCTAATCCTTTTAGGTCTACTCATTCTCATACGCGAATAACATAGAATTATCCAACTCCAGCCCTGATAAAAAAAGAGGTGGCTTTTCACACTTAAGACACGTTCAATTTAATCATATTTAGAAAGAAACATTTGCTGAGCTATGATATAATGGATGCCACTGTTGCAGATACATATAGAGAGTAAGGGAACGATCCCTGTACATGGCAGAAATCTGTGGTAATCCAGGAGTTTCAGAAAAGGCAAAGCCAAGAAATCACTAACAATGCTCAGCTAGATTTGCTGCCACGTACTCCAAAGTGATACAAAGGCATAGGCAACAGCCATCAGGAAACCCCTAATCAGATCTGGCACACATTTGCTCTCTGCCCGGGCAATCTATCACAGACGTAATCCCTGGATGCCATTAGACACCCTCACCTAAGACATACCATCCAGTGTATTAAAAGGAATACTGACAACCCCTTCAGATTGAAGCTATCAAAATTACTGAGATGAAAGCGATCATATAATTGAAAATTTTTTCCCTTTATAAGCAAAATTTGGGGAAAAAAAAAAAACAGTTTAACAAGGGACAGCCTTCAATGATATTAGGGAACATGTTGAGGTTTCTATTATAGGGAACAGCTTGCTTATCTGCATCTTCCTGAATAGTTCCAACTTCATTTTCTGTCCTGTTGAAAGGCTATGTGTCAGGCAGGGCAGTGTAAATGAATCTGAGGTTTGGAAAGTCAGTCAACATGTACATTTACATAATAATACACAGCTAGTTCCCCTCCAAAAGATTTCAATTCAATGTACTGAGATTTATTTCTTCTTGTGGGAAGTCTTCAAGACTTTTATAGATTGTTAGGAGAATGAGAAGAAGAGCCACAGACTGGGTGAAAATATTTGTAAAACAAATAACTGATAAAGGACTTGTATCCAAAATAGACAAAGAACTCTTAAAACTCAACCTAAAACAACCGAATTTGAAAATGAGCAAAAGATGTGAACAGACAGCTCACCAAAGAAGATATACCAACACCCCCCTGTTCAAAATCCTTTGCTCTTGAGTTGGTTCTGACTCATAGTGACCCTATAGGACAGAGCAGAACTGCCCCACAGGGTTTCTAAGAAGTGGCTGGTGGATTTGAACTGCTGATCTTTTGGTTAGCAGCCGAGCTCTTAACACACCTATTGCTATTGTTGTTGTTAGGTGCCACAGAGTCAGTTCCAACTCATAGCGACCCTCTGTACCACAGAACAAAACACTGCCAGGTCCTGGATCATCATCACAATTGTTGTTATGCCATTGCTGCCGCCACCATGTCAATCCATCTCATTGAGGGTCTTCCTCTTTTCCGCTGACCCTGTACTTTGCCAAGCATGATGTCCTTCTCCAGGTGCTCATCCCTCCTGGCAACATATCCAAAGTATGTAAGATGCAGTCTCACCATCCTTACATCTACAGGGCATTCTGGCTGTACTTCTTCCAAGTCAGATTTGTTCGTTCTTTTGGCAGCCCATGGTATATTCAACATTCTTCACCAACATCACAATTCAAAGGCGTCAATTCTTCTTCGGTCTTCCTTATTCACTGTCCAGCTTTCACAGGCATATGATGCAACTAAAAATACCATGGCTTGGGTCAGGCGCACCTTAATCTTCGAGGTGGCATCTTTACTTTTCAATACCTCAAAGAGGTCCTTTACAGCATGCCCGATGCAATGCGTCTTTCGATTTCCTGGCTGCTGCTTTCATGGGTGTTGACTGTGGATCCAAGTAAAATGACATCCATGACAACTTCCATCTTTTCTCTGTTTATCATGATGTGGCTTATTGGTACAGTTGTGAGGATTTTTGTTTTATGTTGAGGTATAATCCATATTAGAATGGCTAAAATCTAAAACACTGACAATATCAAATTCTGGTATGGATGTGGAGCAACAGGAACTCTCATTCATTGCTCGTGGGAATATAAAATGGTACAGCCACTTTGAAAGACAGTTTGGCAGTTGCTCACAAAGCTAAACAGTCTTATTATATGATTCAGCAAATATGCTCCTTGGTATTTACCGAAATGAGTTAAAAACATACGTTACACAAAAACCTGCATTCAAATTTTCATAGCAACTTTATTCATAATTGACTCAAAAAAGGTATTTTTCAAGAGGTGAATGGATAAACTGTACTACATCCATACAATGGAAGATTATTCAGCATTAAAAAGAAATGAGCTACCCACACATTGGTCAACCAATTCTTGACATGGGTGCTAAATCCATTCAACGGGGGAAACAAGATTCTCTTCAATAAATGGTGTTGGGAAAATTGAATTTCACATGCAGAAAAATTAAACCAGACCCATGCCTCATACCATAAACAAAAAACAAATTCAAAATGGATTTAGGGACGTAAACGTACAAACTAAAACCATAAATTTTCTTGGCAGAACAAGCAGAGGGCAATGCTGTCAGGCCTACCGTTTGACAATGGATTATCTAACATAATGACAAAAGCACAAACAGCAAAAGAAAAAATAAACAAATGGGACCTCATAAAAATTAAAAACTTTTGTTCATCAAAAGAGTTTATCAACAAGTGAAAAGACAAGCTACCAACTGGGAATATCTTCAGAAATCATACATCCAACAAGAATCTAATAAAATATACACAAAACTTCGATAACAACAAAAAGACAAATAACCAATCATAAAATGGGCAAAGGACTTGAATAGACATTTCTCCAAAGCAGACATTCAAATGTCCACCAAACACATGAAAAGATGCTCAGCATCATTAACCATCAGAAAGATGCCAATCAAAACCACAATGAGGTATCATTTCACTCCCATTAGGACGACTAAACAAACAAACAAAAAAACTGCCCCATAGCGTTTCCAAGGAAAGGCTGGTGGATTCGAACTGCTGACCTTTCGGTTAGAAGCCGAGCTCTTAACCACCGCACCAAGGCTTCACAGGATGGTTAAGATTTTTTTTTAAAAGAACAGAAAATAACAAGTGTTGGTGATAATGTGGGGAAATTGGAACCGTTATCCATTACTGGTGGGAATGAAAAATGGTACAGCCAGGCTAATGGACCACAACAACCACAGCCTCCACCAGGCTGAGTCCAGCACAACCAGATGGTGCCAAGCTACCACTACCGATTGCTTTGACAGGGATCACAATAAAGGGTCCTAAACAGAGCTGAAGAAAAATGTAGAACAAAATTCTAACTCACAAAAAAAAAAAAAAAAAGACTTACTGGTCTGACAGAGACTGAAGACATCCAGAGAGTATGGCCCCCATACACCCTTTTAACTCAGTACTGAAGTCACTCCTGAGGTTGACCCTTCAGCCAAAAAGAAGGCAGGATAACAATCTACGAACCCTGAACAACAAACACAGATTTAGAGACGGAGAATGAACAAATACCGGGAAGCAGTGACTGTTTTCGGACCCTGGAGCCAGCGTCCCAGTCAGGTAACCTTGGCACCGGGCTTAGGTCTGGGCCCAGGGGAGCTGAACTCAAAATCTTGTGACGGCGCAAACAAGGGGAGCAGCACTACCCCCCTGAACTGACCCCGGGAGGGGGCCCAGCCGGTCTGTGCAAACGGCGTGGCGACACGGCTGGTGGGAGAAGTCCCCGGGAGGCAGTGACTGGTTTTGGAGCCGGAAGTGCAGCACCCCAGGAGGGGAACCTTGGCGCCGGGCTTTTGACTGGGCACTGTCATGGCGCAAGCACAGGGCATATCCCTACTCCCCTGAACTAACCCTGGGAGGGGGCCCATCCAGTCCGCGGAGGCGGCACGGCGACGCGGCTGGCGGGATGAGAAGTCCCCGGGAGGCAGCGACTGATTTTGGAGCCGGGAGTGCAGCGTCCCAGCAGGGGAACCTTGACGCTGGGCTTTGGACTGGCAGCGGAGGATCTGACCGTGGCTTCAGCGGGCCAGACCCTCGGGGGCAATCTCCACACAGCCAGGACACATAGGCGACACGCCCCTCGGGAATCTCAGATAAAATAGTCATTCCAAGCAAGATAAGCAACTTTGGCTATATTCCGGGGTGCTACTCTCCTGTTTCTCTGAACCCTCCCCCACCCTTCCCAGGCGGCTTCATTAACATTGGAATTTCCCGAGCCAGAGGGAGAACGGCTCCGGCTCCGCGGCAGCTTTGCTTCCCCCCCCCTTTTTTTTTTGGTCTTTTCCTAACCCATTCTTCCGGCCTGAGAGAAGGAACCACAAAAAACCCAGGGACCAAAAATCCATCCCTAATTGGACTAAAAACACAGAAACAGCTACAGCCAAGCATATATGATCCAAATCTCAGACTTTCATCCTTACAGGGAACAAGGTGGCGGTTATAATCCAAAGGCAGTTCTGACAGGGATCTGACTGCATTTTTTTTTTAGCGGATTTTCTGGAAAAACAAGTTTCCCAGGTCTGATATCTCTGCTTTTTCAACAGAGCCCTAACTGACCCACAACAGGGAACTGAGGGCTGAAGCTCCCCCCAGACCACCAAGCCTCTTGCCTTAGGGGTCTAAGGAGGGTGACACCTACCAATCAGTAGAAGTACTTGCATGGGGGGCCTAAAGTACAGCTGCAGTGCCCTCCCACCAAGGTGCTACAGGAATAGAGACACACCTACCTCACTGACACTTGGGGGAAGCCTGTCAGCATCCTGCCCCCCCTGGAGGGTGAACCCCAGCTGCTAATAGAATCTGGTGCACACAACTATCACAACTACTTCTCGAAGTTGATAGGTGTTAGGGTGCGGCACACACTTGATGACCCAAAATCAGATTCTACTCAAGAATAGTGAATAGACTCAGGCATATATATCTGGCAACAGCCCAAACCAGCTAATAATAGGTCATAAGTAAGCCAAGGGCTACAACAATCAAGACAGCACAATCTAGTAGCCCATCCACATATATTGAAAGAAAACAAAACAAGATAAGACTCAGTGAGCAATTACAGAATAAACCACTACTATAGTGATGGCTCGGAGACAGCAGTCGATATCAAACCACATAAAGAAGCAGACCATGACAGCTTCTACAACCCCCCAAACAAAAGAACCAAAATCTTTCCCAAATGAAGATACAATCCTGGAATTATCAGATACAGAATATAAAAAACTAATTTACAGAATGCTTCAAGATATCAGGGATGACCTCAGAAACGAAATAAGGCAAACTGCAGAAAAAGCCAAGGAACACACTGATAAAACAGTTGAAGAACTCAAAAAGATTATTCAAGAACATAGTGTAAAAATTAATAAGTTGCAAGAATCCACAGAGAGACAGCATGTAGAAATCCAAAAGATTAACAATAAAATTACAGAATTAGACAACGCAATAGGAAGTCAGAGGAGCAGACTCGAGCAATCAGAATGCAGACTGGGAAATCTGGAGGACCAGGGAATTAACACCAACATAGCTGGAAAAAATATCAGATAAAAGAATTAAAAAAAATGAAGAAACCGTAAGAATCATGTGGGACTCTATCTATCAAGAAGGATAACTTGCATGTGATTGGAGTCCCAGAACAGGGAGGGAGGACAGAAAACACAGAGAAAATAGTTGAAGTTCTGCTGACAGAAAACTTCCCTGACATCATGAAAGATGAAAGGATATCTATCCAAGATGCTCATCGAACCCCATATAAGATTGATCCAAAAAGAAAAACACCAAGACATATTATCATCAAACTTTCCAAAACCAAAGATAAAGAGAAAATTTTAAAAGCAGCCAGGGAGAAAAGAAAGGTCTCCTTCAAGGGAGAATCAATAAGAATAAGTTCAGACTACTCAGCAGAAACCATGCAGGCAAGAAGGCAATGGGATGACATATACAGAGCACTGAAGGAGAAAAACTGCCAGCCAAGGATCATATATCCAGCAAAACTCTCTCTGAAATAGCAAGGTGAAATTAAGATATTTACAGATAAACACAAGCTTAGAGAATTTGCAAAAACCAAACCAAAGCTACAAGAAATACTAAAGGAAATTGTTTGGTCAGAAAACCAATAATATCAGATACCAGCACAACACAAGGTCACAAAACAGAACATCCTGATATCAACTCAAATAGGGAAATCACAAAAACAAATTAAGATTCATTAAAAAAAAAAAATGCTCATAACAGGGAATCACTGAAGTCAATATGTAAAAGATCACAATAATCAAAAAGAGGGACTAAATACAGGTGGCATAGAACTCCATATGGAGAGTGACACAAGGTGATATAGGACAATACAAGTTAGGTTTTTACTTAGAAAAATAGGGGTAAATATTAAGGTAACCACAAAGAGGTATAACAACTCCATAACTCAAGATAAAAGCCAAGAAAAACGTGACGACTCAGCAAAAATAAAGTCAAACACTATGAAAATGAGGATCTCACAATTTACTAAGAAAAACGTCTGAGCACAAAAAAGTAAGTGGAAAAATGAAATTGTCAACAACACACATAAAAAGGCATCAAAATGACAACACTAAACACTTATTTATCTATAATTACGCTGAATGTAAATGGACTAAATGCACCAATAAAGAGACAGAGAGTCTCGGACTGGATAAAGAAACACGATCCGTCTATATGCTGCCTATAAGAGACACACCTTAGACTTAGAGACACAAACAAACTAAAACTCAAAGGATGGAAAAAAATATATCAAGCAAACAATAAGCAAAAAAGAAGAGGAGTAGCAATATTAATTTCTGACAAAATAGACTTTAGACTTAAATCCACCACAAAGGATAAAGAAGGACACTATATAATGATAAAAGGGACAATTGATCAGGCAGATATAACCATATTAAATATTTATGCACCCAATGACAGGGCTGCAAGATACATAAATCAAATTTTAACAGAACTGAAAAGTGAGATAGACACCTCCACAATTATAGTAGGAGACTTCAACACACCACTTTCGGAGAAGGACAAGATATCCAGTAAGAAGCTCAATAGAGACACGGAGGACCTAATTACAACAATCAACCAACTTGACCTCATTGACTTATACAGAATTCTCCACCCAACTGCTGCAAAGTATACCTTTTTTTCTAGCGCACATGGAACATTCTCTAGAATACACCACATATTAGGTCATAAAACAAACCTTTGCAGAATCCAAAACATCGAAATATTACAAAGCATCTTCTCAGACCACAAGGCAATAAAACTAGAAATCAATAACAGAAAAACTAGGGAAAAGAAATCAAATACTTGGAAACTCAACAATATCCTCCTGAAAGAAGACTGGGTTATAGAAGACATCAAGGAGGAAATAAGGAAATTCATAGAATGCAACGAGAATGAAAATACTTCCTATCAAAACCTCTGGGACACAACAAAAGCAGTGCTCAGAGGCCAATTTATATTGACAAATGCACACATACAAAAAGAAGAAAGAGCCAAAAGCAGAGAACTGTCCCTACAACTTCAACAAATAGAAAGTGAGCAACAAAAGAATCCATCAGGCACCAGAAGAAAACAAATAATAAAAATAAGAGCTGAACTAAATGAATTAGAGAACAGAAAAACAATTGAAAGAATTAACAAAGCCAAGAGCTGGTTCTTTGAAAAAATTAACAAAATTGATAAACCATTGGCTAGACTGACTAAAGAAATACAGGAAAGGAAACAAATAACCCGAATAAGAAACGAGAAGGGCCACATCACAACAGACCCAACTGAAATTAAAAGAATCATATCAGATTATTACGAAAAATTGTACTCTAACAAATTTGCAAACCTAGAAGAAATGGATGAATTCCTGGAAAAACACTACCTACCTCAACTAACACATTCAGAAGTAGAACAACTAAATAGACCCATAACAAAAAAAGAGATTGAAACGGTAATCAAAAACTCCCAACAAAAAAAAGCCCTGGCCCGGACGGCTTCACTGCAGAGTTCTACCAAACTTTCAGAGAAGAGTTAACACCACTACTACTAAAGGTATTTCAAAGCATAGAAAATGACGGAATACTACCCAACTCATTCTGTGAAGCCACCATCTCCCTGATACCAAAACCAGGTAAAGACATTACAAAAAAAGAAAATTACAGACCTATATCCCTCATGAACATAGATGCAAAAATCCTCAACAAAATTCTAGCCAATAGAATTCAACAACATATCAAAAAAATAATTCACCACGACCAAGTGGGATTTATACCAGGTATGCAAGGCTGGTTTAATATCAGAAAAACCATTAATGTAATCCACCACATAAATAAAACAAAAGACAAAAACCACATGATCTTATCAACTGATGCAGAAAAGGCATTTGACAAAGTCCAACACCCATTTATGATAAAAACTCTCACCAAAATAGGAATTGAAGGAAAATTCCTCAACATAATAAAGGGCATCTATGCAAAGCCAACAGCCAACATCACTCTAAATGGAGAGAACCTGAAAGTATTTCCCTTGAGAACGGGAACCAGACAAGGATGCCCTTTATCACCACTCTTATTCAACACTGTGCTAGAAGTCCTAGCCAGAGCAATTAGGCTAGACAAAGAAATAAAAGGCATCCGGATTGGCAAAGAGGAAGCAAAATTATCTCTATTTGCAGATGACATGATCTTATACACAGAAAACCCCAACGAATCCACCGGAAAACTACTGAAACTAATAGAAGAGTTTGGAAGAGTCTCAGGTTATAAGATAAACATACAAAAATCACTTGGATTCCTCTACATCAACAAAAAGAACATCGAAGAGGAAATAACCAAATCAATACCATTCACAGTAGCCCCCAAGAAGATAAAATACTTAGGAATAAATCTTACCAAGGATGTAGAAGACCTATACAAAGAAAACTACAAAGCTCTACTACAAGAAATTCAAAAGGACATACTTAAGTGGAAAAACATACCTTGCTCATGGATAGGAAGACTTAACATAGTAAAAATATCTATTCTACCAAAAGCCATCTGTACATACAACGCACTTCCGATCCAAATTCCACTGTCATTTTTTAAGGTGATAGAGAAACAAATCACCAACTTCATATGGAAGGCAAAGAAGCCTCAGATAAGCAAAGCATTACTGAAAAAGAAGAAGAAAGTGGGAGGCCTCACTCTACCTGATTTCAGAACCTATTATACAGCCACAGTAGTCAAAACAGCCTGGTACTGGTACAACAACAGGCACATAGACCAGTGGGACAGAATTGAGAACCCAGATATAAATCCATCCACATACGAGCAGCTGATATTTGACAAAGGCTCAGAGTCAGTTAATTGGGGAAAAAGATAGTCTTTTTAACAAATGGTGCTGGCATAACTGGATATCCATTTGCAAAAAAATGAAACAGGACCCATACCTCCCACCAAGCACAAAAACTAACTCCAAGTGGATCAAAGACCTAAACATAAAGACTAAAACGATAAAGATCATGGAAGAAAAAATAGGGACAACCTTAGGAGCCCTAATACAAGGCATAAACAGAATACAAAACATTACCAAAAATGACAAAGAGAAACCAGATAACTGGGAGCTCCTAAAAATCAAACACCTATGCTCATCTAAAGACTTCACCAAAAGAGTAAAAAGACCACCTACAGACTGGGAAAGAATTTTCAGCTATGACATCTCCGACCAGCACCTGATCTCTAAAATCTGTATGATTCTGTCAAAACTCAACCACAAAAAGACAAACAACCCAATCAAGAAGTGGGCAAAGGATATGAACACACACTTCACTAAAGAAGATATTCAGGCAGCTAACAGATACATGAGAAAATGCTCTCGATCACTAGCCATTAGAGAAATGCAAATTAAAACCACGATGAGATTCCATCTCACTCCAACAAGGCTGGCATTAATCCAAAAAACACAAAATAATAAATGTTGGAGAGGCTGCGGAGAGATTGGAACTCTTATACACTGCTGGTGGGAATGTAAAATGGTACACCCACTTTGGAAATCTATCTGGCGATATCTTAAACAGTTAGAAATAGAACTACCATACAAGCCAGAAATCCCACTCCTCGGAATATACCCTAGAGAAATAAGAGCCTTCACACAGATATATGCACACCCATGTTTATTGCAGCTCTGTTTACAATAGCAAAAAGCTGGAAGAAACCAAGGTGTCCATCAACGGATGAATGGTTAAATAAATTGTGGCATATTCACACAATGGAATACTACGCATCGATAAAGAACAGTGGATGAATCTATGAAACATTTCATAACATGGAGGAACCTGGAAGGCATTATGCTGAGCGAAATTAGTCAGAGGCAAAAGGACAAATATTGTATAAGACCACTATTATAAGATCTTGAGAAATAGTATAAACTGAGAAGAACACATACTTTTGTGGTTACCAGGGGGGGAGGGAGGGAGGGTGGGAGAGGGTTTTTTACTGATTAATTAGTAGATAAGAACTGCTTTAGGTGAAGGGAAGGACAATACTCAATACATGGAAGGTCAGCTCAACTGGACTGGACCAAAAGCAAAGAAGTTTCCGGGATAAAATGAACGCTTCAAAGGTCAGCGGAGCAAGGGCAGGGGTTTGGGGACCATGGTTTAAGGGGACTTCTAAGTCAACTGGCAAAATAATTCTATTAAGAAAACATTCCGCATCCCACTTTAAAATGTGGCGTCTGGGGTCTTAAATGCTAACAAGCGGCCATCTAAGATGCATCAATTGGTCTCAACCCACCTGGAGCAAAGGAGAACGAAGAACACCAAGGTCACATGACAACTAAGAGCCCAAGAGACAGAAAGGGCCACATGAACCAGAGACTTACATCATCCTGAGACCGGAAAACTAGTTGGTGCCCAGCCACAACGGAGGACTGCCCTGACAGGGAGCGCAACAGAGAACCCCTGAGGGAGCAGGAGATCAGTGGGATGCAGACCCCAGATTCTCATAAAAAGACCAGACTTAATGGTCTGACTGAGACTAGAGGAATCCCGGCGGTCATGGTCCCCAAACCTTCTGTTGGCACAGGACAGGAACCATCCCCAAAGACAACTCATCAGACATGAAAGGGACTGGACAGTGGGTAGGTGAGAGATGCTGATGAAGAATGAACTAATTATATCAAGTGGTCACTTGAGACTGTGTTGGCATCTCCTGTCTGGAGGGGGGATGGGAGGATAGAGAGAGTTGGAAGCTCGCAAAATTGTCACGAATGGAGAGACTGGAAGGGCTGACTCATTAGGGGGAGAGCAAGTGGGAATACGGAGTAAGGTGTATATAAACTTATATGTGACAGTCTGACTTGATTTGTAAACGTTCACTTGAAGCTCAATAAAAGTTAATAAAAAAAGAAAAAAAAAAAAAAAAGAAGGCAGGCATACAAAATGAATCTAAATGGGCACACCAGCCCAGGGACTAGGAGGAGAATGTAGGAGGTGACAGGAAAGCTGGTAACGGGAAACCCAAGGTCAAGAAGGGGGGAAGGTTGACATGTCATGGGGTTGGCAACCAATGTCACAAAACAATATATTGTTTAGTGAGAAACTAATTTGCTCTGTAAACCATCTAAAGTATAAAAAATAAAAATAAAAAATGGTACAGCCATTGTGGGAAACACTGCAGCAGTTCCTCAAAACTAAAAATAAAACTACCATATGACCCAGCAATTTCACTCCTAGGTAAATACCCAAAACACTTGAAAGCAGAGACTTAAAAAGAGATTTGTACACCAAAGTTCATTGTAGCACTATTCACGATAGTCAAAAGGCAGAAACCACCTAAATGCTCAGCAACAGATGAATGTATAAACAAAATATGGTACATACTACATACAATGAAGTACCAATCAGCCAGCAGGAGAAATGAAGTCTTGCTACATGCCACAGTAGGGATGGAACTTGAAGACATTATGCTGAGTGAAATAAGCCAATCACAACAGGACTAATATTGCATGACTTCACTTATATATATAAAGAGGCAAATGTATAGAGATCAAGGTTTTACAGTGGTTATGGGGGGTGGAAGAGAGGGGAAAGGAGAGGTGAATGGTGATGGAAAAATCACATTGATTAAGGGTAGGGCTTCACAGCCAATTATTTTAATTGTTGTCAGTAAGTTGTACAGCTGTGAAAAGTTAAATCGGCAAAAGTTGTGTGATAGATACATTTACAATGACAAAAAAAAAAAAAAAATACAGTAGCTGCTGAGGCTGCTTATGTACAACCAAACAACTCATGCGGTTTGGTTCCGTGGTTTGGAGGTTTAGGGTCATGATTTCATGGAACATCCCAGTAAGGCCTAATTTGGTGTCTAGTGCTTCTGTTCTACATCCTAGTTCATTGCTTAGTGCCTGGGGTCTTAAAAGCTTGCAAGCAGCCATCCAGGGCTCAACAATTGGTCTCTATTCGCCTGGAGCAACAGAGGAAGAAGGGAGTCAGGAATAAGGGGAGGATATGGGATGTGTGGCTAACTGCCTCCATTAACAACTGTCTTCTCTGCCATGAAACCAGAAGAACTGGATGGTGCCCAGCTACTATTACTTAACATTTTGATCAAAGATTCCATAGAAGAATCCTGATTAAAAGGAGGAAAATGCAAAACAGAATTTCAAATTCTTACCGACTCTACACTTTCTGGAGCCATGGAGGGTGGATGAACCCCTAAACTATTGCCTGAGATAATCTTTAAACCTGAAACCAAAAATATTTCCTAAAGTCATCTAAAAATCGAATACAGGCATACCTGGGGTATTATGGGTTCAATTCTAGGCCACTGCAATAAAGTGAATATTGCTATAAAGTGAAACACACAATTTTTTTTAGTTTCCCAGTGCATAACAGACTACACTAAACTGTAGTCTATTAAGTGTGCAACAGCATTATTCTAAAAAAAATGTACATACCTTAATTAACAAAATACTTTATTGTTAAAAATGCTAATCATCATCTGAGCCTTCAGTGAGTCATAATCTTCTTACTGGTGGAGGGTCTTACCCCGATGCTGATGGCTGTTGACTGATCAGGGTGGCTGGCTGTGGAAATGTCTTAAAATAAGACAACAATGAAGTTTGTCACATCAGTTGACTCTTCACAAAAAATTTCTCTATAGCATGCAATGCTGGTTTGATAGCATTTTACCCCACAGTACAACTTCAAAATTGGAATCAATTGTCTTAAATCCTGCCACTGCTTTACCAACTAAGTTTATGTAATATGCTAAATCCTTTGCTGTCATTTCAACAATGTTCACTGCATCTTCACCAGGAGTAGATTCCACCTCAAGAAACCACTTTGCAGCAATTTGGTCACATCTTCAGGTTCCACTTCTAATTCTAGTTCTCTTGCTATTTTCGCTACATCTGCAGTTACTTCCTTAAGTCTTGAACCCCTTAAAGTCACTCACAAGGGTTGGAATCAACTGCTTCCAAAACTCCTGTTAATGCTGTTATTTTGACCTCTTCCCATGAATCATGAATGTTCTTGTTGTTTTTTTTGTAAAATGTTTTTTTTTAATAATTTTTATTGTGCTTTAAGTGAAAATTTACAAATCAAGTCAGTCTCTCACATAAAAAACTTATATACACCTTACTACATACTCCCTATTACTCTCCCCGCAATTAGACAGCCGGCTCCCTCCTTCCATTCTCTCTTTTCGTGTCCATTTTGCCAGCTTCTAAGCCCCTATACCCTCCCATCTCCCCTGCAGGCAGGAGATGCCAACACAGTCTCAAGTGTCCATCTGATCCAAGTAGCTTACTCCTCTCATGAATGTTCTTAATGGCATCCAGAATGGTGGGTCATTTCCAGAAGGTTTTCAATTTACTTTGCCCAGATCCATCAGAAGAATCACTATCTACGGCAGCTATAGCCTTGTGAAATGTATTTCTTAAATAATAAGACTTGAAAGTCAGAATTACTCCTTGATCCATGGGTTGCAGAATGGATGTTGTGTTAGCAGGCATCAGAACATTAACGTCCTTGTATATCTCCATCAGAGCTCTTGGGTGACCAGGTGTACTGTCAGTGACCAGTAATATCTTGAAAGGAATCTTTTTTTCTGAGCAGTAAGTCTCAACAGTGGGCTTAACATAGTCAGTAAACCATATTATAAACAGATGTGCTGTCATCCAAGCTTTGCTGGTCCATTTACAGAGCACAGGAAGAGTAGCTTTAGCATAATTCCTAAGGGCCCCTGGGTTTTCAGAATGATAAATGAGCATTGGCTTCAACTTAAAGTCAGGAGTTGCGTTAGCCCCTAACAACAGTGTCAGCCTGTCCTTTGAAGCCTTGAAGCCAGGCATTGACTCCTTCTCTCCAGCTATTAAAGCCCCAGATGGCATCTTCCAGCATGAAGCTGTTCCGTCTACATTGGAAGTCTGCTGTTCAGCGTAGCCACCTCCACCAATTACCTTAGCCAGATCTTCTGGACGACTGGCTGCAGCTTCTGCACCAGTGCCTGCTGCTTCACCTTACACTTTAACGTCATGGAGACGGCTTCTGTCCTTCAACCTCATGAACCAACCTCTGATAGCTTAAAACTTTCCTTCTGTAGCTTCCTCATCTTTCTCAACCTTCAGAGAATTGAAGAGAGTTGGGTCTTGATCTGGATTAGGGTTTGTCTTAAGGGAATGTTGTGGCTGGTCTGATCTATCCAGACCACTAAAACTTTCTCCGTATCAGCAATAAGGCTGTTTTGCTTTCTTATTATTCATTTGTTCACTGGAATAGCACTTTTAATTTCCTTCAGGAAAAGCACTCACAACTTGGCTAACTGTTTGGCACAAGAGGCCTAGATTTTGGCCTATCTTGGCTTTTGATATGCCTTCCTCACTAAGTTTAATCATTTCTAGATTTTGATTTAAAGTTGGAGAAGTGCAACCCTTCATTTCACTCAAACGCTTCAAGGCCATTGTAGGGTTATTAACTGGTCTAATTTCAATATTATCAAGTCTCAGGGAATAGGGAGGCCTGCGGAGAGGGAATGAGATGTAGAAATGGCAACGGGAAGGAAGACAAGATGAAAATAGCCACGGCCCAACCTTTAAGGACACTTTCTGGACTTTGCAAGCATGACTGCTTATGTCCAGTTGATCAGAACTTAGTCATAGCCACACTTAGTTGCAAGGAGGGCTGGGAAACTTCTTTATTCCTGGCAGCCAAGTGCTCAGTTAAAAATCAGGGATTTGCTTCCAAGGAAAAGAAGGCAAATAGGTATTAGAAGACTATTAAAAGTCTCTTAACTTTTCAGTTTAAGAACCAGATTCCAAATTCTTTCAAGGTTATAGAATTTGTTTCTCCAAACATTATTATTTTTTAAATTTTTATTGTGCTTTAAATGAAAGTTCACAAATCAAGTCAGTCTCTCACACAAAAACTTATACACACCTTGCTACCCACTCCCAATTGCTCTCCCCCTAAAAAGGCAGCCCACTCCCTCCCTCCACTCTCTCTTTTCATGTCCATTTCACCAGCTTCTAAACCTCTCTACCCTCTCATCTCCCCTCCAGGTAGGAGACGACAACATAGTCTTAAGTGTTCACCTGGTCCAAGAGGCTCAGTCCTCACCAGCATCCCTCTCCAACCCACTGTCCAGTCTACTCCCTGTCTGAAGAGCTGGCTTTGGGAATGGTTCCTGTCCTGGGCCAACAGAAGGTCTGGGGGCCATGACCACCGGGGTCCTTCTAGTCTCAGTCAGACCATTAAGTCTGGTCTTCTTATGAGAATTTGGGGTCTGCATCCCACTGCTCTCCTGCTCTGTAAGGGGTTCTCTGATGTGTTCCCTGTCAGGGTAGTTATTCTTATAAGAAATAAATGTATAATGAAAAAGTATATATGTATATGTAAATAGGAACCCCTGGTGACATAGTGGTTAAGTGCTATGGCTGCTAACCAAAAAGTTGGCAGTTCGAATTCACCATGCACTTCTTGGACACTCTACGGGGCAGTTCTACTCTGTCCTATAGGGTCGCTAGGAGTCAGAATCGACTTGAAGGCAACAGGGTTTTTTTAATATGTAAATAAAATATAATTAAAAATGTATTCTTTGGACTTGTATCTATCCTTTAAAATGACCCATATAGGAATAGACTGATGACTAGTAGCTAAAACATACGCTATGGAACAGACCAGCACTGGTGTCAATGTCTCAAGTTTGAACACAAGGTCAGTAGAAGGGTGAATGATTCAAAAGCTAGAGAATTTACAGTATAATAAAGTCCATGTTTTTCCTGGGCAGTTTTGGATGCAGTTTTTCTGCATGAGTTATTCTAAATCTTACTACATATACAAGTATCCCCCACTTCTTGAAAGTCTGCTTTACACCACTTCGCTTCTACAAAAGACCTACGTTAGTACCTGTTTTCACTAACAGAAAGAAATTCAAAGAGGATTTTCGCTTTTACAAAAAAAGGTGAAAAGCGGAAATAGCCTTCAGCAAGTCATTAAAGAGGCAGCTCATACCCTGAACAGCAAGCGTGGCATCGCCAAGCTCCTTCCCAGGGAACTACACTCAGCATCTCAGCATCAAGCCACTATAGATTTGGACAGTGCCCGTGAGCATCTGTGCTTTATCTCGACTTACTCTGTGCATCCATTAGCAAGATGTGTCCTGAGGTATCAGAAAGTTTAAGGGAGCTCATAAGCATTTTATGTGTTATTTAGTATGATTTGGTAGGTTATTTTTTGGGTCTGTGAACACTCAAAAATTCTTCCTGTATGAATTAACAGTAACTGCTTCTTCACTTTACACCATTTCAGCTTATGAAAGGTTTCATAGGAACTCTTTACTTTTGGATAGCAGGGGAAACTTGTAAATATAAAGATTTGTAGAGGACAGAGGTGTAATGCCTCCTATCTGAAAGTACCAGCACTTCTGCCACGCCTATCTTAGCAAGAATAAGACTATGTCTTGATCTTATTTGCATCTAGGTTCTCTCATTTTTCTTAAGTGTGGTTTATGATTTTTCTCCTGTATGGGTCATATCCAGTTAAACCTTTGGTTTATCAGAGAGAGAGAATTAGATTGCTGGGGACCTACAAGGTCTACTGGGAGAACTGCTCTCTGTAATGATTTGTGTAAGTGCTACTATTTTGATGGTTCAGTGGTAGAATTCTCTCCTTCCATGCAGGAAGCCTGAGTTTGACCCCCAGCCAATGCACTTCATGCACAGCCGCCACCCATCTGGCAGTGGTGGCTTGTATGCTGCTATGGCATGGAAGAGATTTCAGCGGAGATTCCAGACTAAGATGGAAGAAAGGCCTGGCAATCAATGTCCAAAAATCAGCCAACGAAAACCTCATGGATCACAACTGTCCAGTCCACAACTAACGATGGTAATGGCATAGGACTGGGCGGCATTTCGTTACGCTGTGCATGAGGTCGCCTTGAGTTGGCAGCTGACTTGATGGCAGCTAACAACAACAACCATTTTGATGCTAACGTGGTTCGTTGTACATACAGTTCATAGTACACTTTGTATCTGGTGATCAACACTGCTTACCTCTCGGCATAAAGTTTTTCATTCTCCTTTTGTCTTTCTTCATTTTCAGCAGTGTTGAAGAACTCATCTGTTCTGTACTTTTACTGGTAAGAATTTCAGACAGAAGTGTGTGCATGTTACCACGGCCTCCACCAGACTGAGTGTAGCACAACTAGATGGTGTACCACCACTGACTGCTCTGACAGGGACAAGACAGGGTGCCAGACAGACCTGGAGAAAAATGTGGAACAAAATTCTAACTCAAAAAGAAGACCAGACTTGCCAGCCTGACAGAGGCTGGAGAAATCCTGAGAGTATGGCTCCCAGATACCCTTTCAGTCAGTAATGAAGTCACTCCTCAGGTTCACTCTTCAGCCAAAACAAGACTAAAGGGGCACACCAGCCCTGAGGCAAGGACTAGAAGGCAGAAGAAGACAGGAAAGCTGGTAATACTGAACCCCAGGTTGACAAGGGAGAGTGTTGACATGTCGTGGGGTTGTTAACCAATGTCATAAAACAACATGTACACTAACTGTTTAATGAGAAAGTAGTTTTGTTCTATAAACCTTCTTCTAAAGTACAACAAAAAAAAAATGAAAGAAATATGGGCATCTTATTTATTTTTTTATTGTCCTCTCACTTTAAAACGTAATCTCCATGAGTGTAGGACTGGGTTTTGTTCACTGCTAAAACCTCCATGCCTGGTCAACTGCTTAGAAAGTATTTGTTTTTGAATGAAGAATATATATCCTGGTATAGCCAATGTGATTTTAGGGTAGGGGGAGGTGGTAGATAAAGGAGTAAGGCTTTTAAAAATAAAGGGACTATTTTTTGGAGCAGTTTTAGGTCTACAGAAAAATTAAGTAGTTTCCATATACCACCTCTCCCCTTGCCCACTTTTTCCTCTATTATTAACATCTTTCATGGCTATGGTACATTTGTTACAACTGACGCTACAATTAGAGTTCATACTTTGCATTCTATAGTTCAGTGGGTTTTGACAAACGTATCATGTCATGTTACCACTATCACAGTTTCACTGTCCTAAAAATTCCCTATGCTTCACTAGCATCCACTGCTCTTTTTACCATCTCTAGGTTGTTGTTGTTAGTTGCTATCCAGTCAATTTTGACTCATGGTGATCCTGTGTATGCAGAACAGAACTGCTCTATAGGGTTTTCAAGACTGTGACCTTTCGGAAGCAGATCTCCAGGTCTGTCTTCCGAGGTGCTCCTGGGTGGCTTTGAATCGCCAACTTTTCAGCTAACAGTTGAGCACTTAACCGGTTGTACCGCCCAGGGACTCCTTACTATCTCCACGGTTTTGTCTGTTCCAGAATGTCATGTAACAATTGGAATCACGCAGCATGTAGCCTTTTCAGATTGGCTTATTTCACTTAAAAAAACCTAAGCCCAGTGCCGTCGAGTCGATTCCGACTCATAGCGACCCTATAGGACAGAGCAGAACTGCCCCATAGAGTTTTCAAGAAGCGCCTGGCGGATTCCAACTGCTGGCCCTTTGGTTAGCAGCCGTGGCACTTAACCACTACACCACCGGGGTTTCCTCTTTCATTTAGTAATATGCATTTATGATTTCTCTATGTCTTTTCATGGCTTAATAGCTCTTTTTTTTCCTCTATAATTTATTTGGTTTGTTATTGTTGAGAATATACAGCAAAACATACACCAAGTCAACAGTTTCGGCATGTACAATTTAGTAACAGTGATTATATTCTTCAAGTCGCGCAACCCTCGTGTTGCTGGTTAGAAGATCAGCAGTTCAAACCCACCAGCCGCTCCTTGGAAACCCTATGGGGCAGTTTTATTAGTATCACTATAAGTCAGAATTGACTTGACGGCGATGGGTTTGGTTTTTTCTTTTTTGCACTGCTGGTGGGAATGTAAAGGATGGTAAACATAAAATTACTGTATGACCCAGCAATTCCACTCCTAGGTATATACCCAAATGAACTGAAAGCTGGGGTTCAAATAAAACCTGGTGCATGAATGCTCATAGCTGCTCTATTCACAACAGCTAAAAGGTAGAAACAATCCAAGTGTTCATCAACAGATGAATGGATAATCAAAATCCAGTACATACATACAATGGAATATTATTCAGCCATAAAGAGAAATAAAATTCTGAAACATGCTACGACATGGATGAACCTTAGAAGCATTATGCGGAATGAAATAAGTCATATATAAAAGAAAAAATATTAAATGATATTACATGAAATATCTAGAATAGGCCATTGAAGAATGACAAAAGTTTATTAGTGGTTACAGGGTCTGGGAGGGAAGAATGAGGAGTGATTGTTTAAGAGATGCTGAGTTTCTGTTTGGGGTGATGGAAAACTGCTGGGAATGAACAGTGGTGATGATTACACAACACTGTGAATGTAAATAATGTCACTGAATTGCACATATAAAAATGGGTGAAATGGCAATTTTTTTGCTACATATATTTTACCACCAAAATCAACAACAACAAAAAGACTATGAAATAAACAGAAAGCTAAAGAATGAACTAGTTAAGCAGTGGAACAAAAGGTATAACAAATGACAATAAAAAAATCTCGTGTTCTTTCTGCCAGCCTCCAATTCTGTATCCCTGAGTTGCCACCTCATCCTTCCAGATGGCTTCCCTTCGCACATCCTTTATTTCTGTTGAAGGTATTATCATTCTCCTAATTCAAGAACTCTGAGAGTGGCCCTTGAATCTGCCTTCTCCTTTCTTCCTCCTGCCAAACCCTAATCCCCCAAATTCAATGTTTCCAAATCCCAGAGATTCTCTGCTCAAGTTCTCTTTCATACCTGACCTTTCCCTTCCGTATTTACTCCTACCCCCTGGTGCAAGCCGTCATCTCCTCACATTTCAACTGCTGCCCTAGATCCCAAGGGACCTCTTCCTCTGCAGTTTCTCCTCTCTAGTCAAGTTCACACATTAGCACAGGAGGAGCTTCCCTACTGTATCATTTTGATTTTTGTGTGGTTCACCCATGCCTTCGAATTAAAAACTAAATACATAGATTGGAGAGGGATGCTGGTAAGGAGTGAGCATCTTGGATCAGGTGGACACTTGAGACTATGTTGACATCTCCTCCCTGCATGGGAGATGAGAGGGTAGAGGAGGTTAGAGGCTGGCGAAACGGACACAAAAAGAGAGAGCAGAGGGAGGGCGTGGGCTGTCTCATTCGGGGGAGAGCAATTGGGAGTATGTAGCAAGGTGTATATAAGTTTTTGTGTGAGAGACTGACTTGATTTGTGAACTTTCACTTAAAGCACAAAAAAAAAAAAAAAACCTAAATACAAGGCCCTTGACAACCTAGTCTGGCGTACCTAGAATTTTCCAAGTCATTCCAATCACTACTTCCTAGGGTATGAGGACAAGAATCAGAGAGTAATTTGGAAGCTAAACTGCAAAACAAGAATATGTGGCCAGCTCTGCCAAAATAGAAATAGTAATTTGCTATAGAAAATTACAGGGTAAAGATCTAATAGAAATATCAGAATCTGGGAAGTCAGGAGGTTGTCCAGGTTGAGAGGATCAGAGCCTTCTACATTTGGCAGAGACTAAAAAGATTGCTAAGGGACTATGAAGAAGAAATGGAGTCAGAAGCCACTTTATTCAATATTTATTAATCCAGTTAAGTATGTATTTTAGTGTGTCATATGCTGCCAGGTACAATTCTAAACCTTATAACCAGTAAAGAAATAATGGTAGAAAAAAAAAAAAGTGAAAGTAGAAATAAAAAATGGGAGAAGGGGGGAAACAGTACCTGCTGTCATGAACCTTTCAGTGTAGTGACATTTAATGACATCTGGTGACCACATCTGCTTTATTGTACGTTTGCTTGTCATTACCTAGTCACCTTGCTGGGTTTAGCCATTTATTCCTTTATTTCATATCTCTCAGGGTTCCAATACAACCTTGAAATTACCTTTCCATGCCTGATAATGAAGAGCTCCCTTCATCCCATGCACCAAGGAAGAAAGGCTTATTTTCGTTGTCAGCTGCTGTTGAGTTGACTAAAACTAAGAGTGACTTTTTGTATAACAAAATGAACCGTTTCCCCATCCTGTGCCATATTCACGATTGTTGCTCTGTTTGAGTCCATTGTTGTTCCAACAAGGAAGGGCTACAAGGAATTTTCCTAGGCAATGCGCCCAAACTTATGCTCTCTGCTTTAAAGAGCTCCAGCTGAGCCTGGAATCTTGACAGGAGCAGATGTAAACTTGTCTCTGAGCTGAGACTCCCCCAGTTTCTAGGAAACCCAACATTTTATCTTGCACTGTTTGGATTCACAGTATACCGGAATCCGGTCAAAGAAAAAAAATGACCTTTTCCCTATTGCTTTAAACTATAAAATATCTCAGGAACTAGACAACACAGGCAATAACAGACACACAAGCAGAAACAATAAACGTGCCATTTAATGGCTGACTCTGAGCAAAAGAAACAACAAGAAGTAGCTCTTCAACTGTCAACTGCAAAACCTAGCCCTAGATATGCTCAAAATACAAATATCAAAGACTGATCCAGGTCTGGATAATCTAAGGCATCTTGTCAAAATAAACAAAACAATAACCAAAAAACCCCACAGCCCAAGGGAGAATTCAAAATGGCAATATGAATTTCTAAATCAGAACTGAAACCTGGAATTTCAAATGTCTGAGTACTCCATGTTTTTAATACCACATACCACTCCCATTTGAGCAAAGTTCCTGGTCAAAAACAGAAAGCTCCAGTATTTCCACTCCTAGGATTATGCCCAAGAGAACTGAAATATATGCATACACAAAAACTTGTACATGAATGTTCATACGCAGCGCTTTTCACAACAGCCAAAAGTGGAAACAATCCAATGCGATATATCTACACAAATTATTCAACTATAAAAAGGAAAGAAATACTGATTCATATTACAACATGGATGAACTTTGAAAACATTACACTAAGTGAAAGAGGCCAGTCTCACAGACACACAGGCACTGTATGATTGCATTACATGAAATATCCAAAAGAGGCAAATCTATAGAGACAGAAAGTAGATTAGCAGTTGTCTGGTGCTTCTGTTGTGTGTGGGGTCACCCTGACCTCAGTAGGAGGCTAACTCTAGCACAGCTAACAACAAAGGGCTAAGGGTGGAGGGTGGAGGGAAATGTGAAGTAACTGATAATGGGTTCCAGGCTTCTTCCGGGGGTGATGAAAATGTTCTGGATTTAAGACGGTGATCATAGTTGCACAATTTTGTGAATAAACCGAAAACCAAATTATACTTCAAATAAAACAAACAAACTAAAAAAGCTTTCAGGTCTGAAAGATCACTGCCAAAGCAGACATTTAGTTATGTCATTCCTTCCTCTCTGCCATACCCTGGCCCAGATGAGCCCCATTTAACCTGCCCCCCTCAAAGTCACTTAGTGAGCCTTTTCTATAACTGTGCATACCACTACCACATTCACGTTCCCTATCACTCCTCAATTCTGCTCAAAGCTCTAGTTCTCAATTACCATATACACCAAAAAATAAAAGGGCTCTGAATAGAGGGGTACATCCATTTTCCTGCTTGACCACCTGGAATGAATAAACTTTTAGGGATAGGAATAAAACAGTTAAATGTCTCCTTGTATTTAATTTATTAATTGGTCTTATCCATTTAAATTACAAAATAAAATAATTGGTCTTAATTACTGCTGTATTCCCAATGCCTACACACTGGCAGGCACATAAACACAGTAAAAAATAATAGCTATTGAATGATCGTATTTAGGCAGCAATCAATAAAAGCTTGAACTACTAGATGACATGTTAAAGATACACACCAAATTCAACAAGTCCACTCACAGGTGTATATTAACAGAAATGAGTACACCTATTCACCAAAGAAAATAACAATTTTGACAGTAGCATCATTTGAAATAGTTCCAAATGGAAAATAACACATGTCCATCATGGTCCAACATTAGAACCAATGAATCAGTTGTGGTATATTCCTACCCTGGGAAACTGTACAGCAATGTAAATGAAAATACTGCACTTACACCAGAATGAATCTCAAAAACGATACTAAGTATAAACGTCATATACAAATGTGATTCTATTTATGTAAGTCATATAAAAACTGTGGTTCTACTTACATAAGGCTCAAAAGCAAGTCAAAGGACTCTTTGGAGAGTAGCACCTTTGGGAAGAATGGAAAGGATAACAACTAGGAGGGCAGGAAGGGCTTCTGGAGAACTGGCAATGTTCTGTTTCTTGATACAGTATGCTCACTTTGTGATAATTCAACGAGCAGTACACTATGGTCTGTGCTCTTTCTAGTATGTATACAACACTTCAAAAGAAAAATAATTTAGAAATATTGTTCTTTTCCATGTGTATACTCCTTGAGACTATTTTATTCAAGCTCTTCACATGCTGCTTTGTCATCAGGACTATCATCTGTAGACCCATTTTAGGTCATCTAGCAATTTTCTAGAGCACGTCACTTTAATTCCCACCTAAGTTGCTTACAGTACAGCACGTTTTGAATCTGTGAATAATCCCATTCATTGTGGAGATGTTTATCCTAAGGCATAAGTACCTTTTGACATTGTATTATGATAGCCAACTCTTTTATTGGTCCTTTAAGTGAATCTGAGTACTTGTTTTATTAAAATGTCATCCAACATTTTATTTGTGAGATTATAACCCCAGAATAATTACAGAAATGGTGTTAAATTTCTTTGCCCCCCCCCCCCCTTTTTAACAGGTTTATAAAGTTGACTTCTATAACCATTCAAAGCTAGCGTGGATTGAGGTCACTGACTAATGTATCGTCCTCAAATAACAGTTTGTGGTTCAAAATAAGTAACTGAGAAAACGCTCTAGAATAGCAAAGACTTTATAAAAACTTGGAAAAAAAATTCTCTTTGATGGATAAATTTTTGTAAAGTTCATCTCATATTCAGGTAATGTATTTATTTTCAACAATTCAAAGAGCTGTAACTTAAGACTAGACAGGCTGACTAAGGTGTCATGGTTTCTTCACTTTTGGTTCAACATATTTTAAGAACTTTATGTTACCCGTTGCTGTTGAGTTGATTTCGACTCATAGCAACCCTAGCAAGTTGAATATATATTAATAAATACAAATAGCTAGTAATCAAATGTAAAAATATTCTACCTCACTAATAACCTAAGACAAACAGGCAAGTTAAAACATTCCCTTCTTCACCAGACTGGCAATATTTAAAAAAAATTATAACATATTTCAAACAGACAGAAAAGTAGAGACTACAGCAACAAATACTCATGTACCATTATACAGTACAAGTATTTTGTTAAATAACACTTGGCACTGGTTGCGATGCTGGAAAGACAGGTACTCTAAAACAACGCTGATGAAACGAGTCAATCAGGAAATTTCTTGATGGCAATTTGACTACATTTATGAAGTCATAAAAATATGCTACCTCTCAATCTTGCAAGTCTACTTTGAGGAATTAATTCTAAAGACGTAATTAAGGATGTCTGACTATTTAGCTACAAGGACATTCACCACAACATTGTTTAAAATAGTAAAGAAATAACCTCAAAATGTCAAATGAAGAACTAGTTAAATAAAGCATGGTAATCTATACTATGGAGCATTATAGAGATATTAAAAGTGATGTGATAAAATATATTTAATGACAAGGAAACACTTCTACAATATTTGAAGTGAAAAGGTTATAAATCATTTGTGTAGACTGTCTTATTTTGTAAATATATAGACTACAGGTGATATATACATAGAAAAATCAGGAAAGCTATACATCAAAGTGGTAGCAGCACAGAGTTTTTTTTTAAACCTGTATTTTCCCCTTTATCTACAGTAGAACGAATAACATAACCACATCGAAGAGTGGGTAGGGTGGTAAAGGAGTAACCTGAATAACTTTGGAAAATGATATTCTGACTATATATTCTAAGGCTTAAGAGCAAAAGGTTGCAGTTCGAATCCACCAACCACTCCTGGGAAACCCTACAGGGCGGTTCTATACTTTGTCCTATAGAGTCGCTATGAGTCAGAATTGATTCAACAACAACGAGTTATTCTAAGGCTAAAGACAAAAACCCATTGTTCAGCTAAATTCAACTCATGGTGAACCCATGTGTTACAGAGTAAAACTGCGCTCCACAGGATTATCTTGGCTGTAATCTTTATGGAAACAGATTGCCAGGCCTTTCTTCTATGGTTCTGCTGGGTGAGTTCGAACCGTCACCCTTTTTAGTTAATACCCAGAAGGCAAACCATCTGTGCCACAGAGGGACCTTAAGACAAAAGAACTATAAACTATACCCAAATACTGTACTCTAGTTTTTCATAGGGGTATGAATTAACAATTCTGAAACAATGTATACTCTAGGATTGAGCAAATAAGTATATTGTGGATGTGAGCTAGGTTTTTCACCGTTGGAGAAAGGAATTAAATAAGGAAACAGGGAAAGCCAGAATGAATTCTGTGGTGTCAGACTGGAATTGGAGATACCAGTATGAAATTGTGGCTTTTAGTATATACAGGTAGTCCCCAACTTGTAACAGGGGTCTGTTCCAACAACTCCATCATAAGTCAGTTCTGTCGTAAGTCAAATACCAGCTTTTTTTGTTTTCATTATTATTGCCTTTCATTACTAATATCTTTACAAATCCGATCTTTATTTTTTGGGGAAGTTGGCGTGAGAACAATAACATCGGCAAATCACATGCTGCCAACACTGTATGTAGTACATATTAACGATAAGATTAAAAAAAAAAAGATGGTCATAAGTGCAGTTCACCATAACTCAAATATGTCAGTAAGTCAGGGACTACCTGTATATACACACATACACAGATACAGACACAGGTTTAAGCATGTATATGTGTATATATATATTTCTTGTTCTGTCCACTGAGAGAACCTAGGAACAATGACACCCCTGTAGCAATCAGTATACCTAGTATCATCAGATCTTGATTTCTAAGTATCATTCTCCAACAAAAGGAACCTAGGATCTATGGAAAAATGGCTGACTTAAGGACTGGAGCAGGGAAAATACAGAATGAGTCTGGAACAGCTTGTGGTGCCAGAAGTAAGGAAATGCTTTAAACAAAGAAAGATGGAGGTATGCTACCAGGACTCAGCAGCTAATTTAAAGACACCCAATGGCCAAATTTAGGACAATTTTAGTAACAGAATACATAATGATAGTAATGGGTTACATTCTGTCTTAGTCACCTACTGCTGCTATAACAGAAATACCACAAGTGGATGGCTTTAACAAAGAGAAGTTTATTCTCTCACAGTCCGGTAGGCTAGAAGTCTGAATTCTAGGTGCCAACTCCAGGGGAGGGTTTTCTCTCTCTGTCGGCTCTGGAGGAAGGTCCTTGTCATCAGTCTTCCCTTGGTCTGGGAGCATCTCAGAGCAGGAACCTCAGGTCCAAAGGAGGCACTCTGTTCCCGGTACTGCTTTCTTGGTGGTATCAGGTTCCCATGTCTCTCTTCTCGCTTCTCTATTTTATATCTCAAAAGAGACTGGCTTCCAAGACACTATCTAGTCTTGTAGACCTCATCAATAGAACTGCCACTAATCTACATAGTGATAGGATTTACAACGTATAGAGATATCACATCAGAAGATAAAAATGGTAGACAATCATACAAGAAAATCAAAACCTAGCCAAGTTGACAGATATTTTTGAGGAACACAACTCAATCCAGGATACAAACCATAGAGTAAAAATTCATTAATCTACACTGGTACAAATAACTAACTAAAAATATAACGGAGAAGGGACAGCTCTTGCTTATGGAAGAACTCCAAAAAATGTAGAAGGAATGATGGAAATAGAAAGTCACCATCAGATAAATCCTACAGTAATACCTGTTACAGGCAAGAATCATCAACGGATGCTAGAATTATTAAGTAAAAAAGGTATGTTGAGAAATAGGATATTTTCATAATCTCAAAGCCAGATCAGAAGGTATTTATTAATTACAAAGAAGAAAATAATAACTTTACAGTGGAGAAATCTGGGAGACACCACCTTAACAGAGTGATTAAAGTTAACAGCAATGAACACGAACAGAACCATGTGCCACCTGATGATGTATCGGGAAAGCCATAACATCACTCCTGTGGTATTCTTGCCCAAAACGCATAACTGGAATCTAATTATGAGGAAACATCAGACAAACCCAAACTGAGAGACATCCTACAAAATAACGGCCAATACTGTTCAGAAGTGCCAAGGTCATGAAAAACAAAGACAGACTGAGGAACTGTCACAGAAAATGGAGACATGACAACTAAATGCAATATGTTATTCCAGATTGGATTCTGGACCAGAAAAAGAACATTACTGGGGCAATAGGAAAAATTTGGGAAAGTTCTGTCAATTAAATAATATTAGATCAATGATAATTTCCTGATTTTGATAACTGTACTATGAAGCATAAGAACGAAAGAGATATGCGATTCTTTCTACTATTTTTGTGCATTTTTAAAGGCAAATTATCTCAAAATGAAAAGTCTTAAAATAATTAAAAAATTTTAAGTAGTTATGTCCCACTAGAACATTAAGAGACATGTTCATTTTACTCATTAATAAATGCATACCACCTAGCCAAGGGCCTCGCACAGAGGAGGTGCTTAGCATTTACTGTATCACAAAAAAATGAGTTGGTTTTCATCCTTCCAATGTGATTCCAGACAGACCAATCAGTATGACACAGCATTCCATGACAATGTAGGTTTCATTTATAGCAAAGCACTACTATATTGAGATAAAATATATGTTTCTTTTACCAATCCCAATCACATGGCTCTGTGAAACCTTCCTCTAAAATAAAACCCATGAAAAGATCTTCCAACAGAGACTTCAAATGTTTAATACACTACAGCCAGGGCTGTGAAAACCAGCACCCACATTTAAGGATGTCCCTAGAAAAGTATCTGACATGTGAAGTACCATCTGTTTTGAGAAATCCCAACTTGTTTGATTTTTCCAGTAACTGCTACCCAATGTGTAGGATCTGCTGACCCCCACCCACCCTCATCTGCTAGATAGTAGGCTACCTTAATGATTATCTCAGACTGATTACAATCTGACACCTTTGCCTATTTAAGGAATCTTATTTTGGTTCATACATCAAACCAATCTCATTTTAAAGCTTCTACTCCAAGGGCAGAGGCCAGGCTGTGACTCTGATAGTCTGGGGGGTTAGCAGGAGCTGTGTTCTCCACTCTCACTACACTCCCAACCCCACTACCACTTCCCCCTGTGCTGGGACCAAGAGAAAGGTGAGGAGACAGACAATTCATTATAAGATAATCCATGGTAAACTGAGTCATCCTCTCTTGGTCTAACCACAACTCTTGTCCTCTTACACCAGGGTTTTTCAATCTCAACACTACTGACATTTTGAGCTGGATAATTCTTTGTTGTGGGAGCTGTCCTGTGCATTGTCGGATGTTTAGCAGCCTCCCTGGCCTCTACCCACTAGATACCAGTAGCACGCCTTCCCAGGTATAAAAACCAAAATGCTCCAGACACTACCAAATGTCTGATGGTAGAGGAGAGGGGGAAGAAGATGTCAGAATCCCCCTCCCCCATAAGAACTACTGCCACCATCTAAAATCATTACCAAAAAAAAATTAAATGAGCCCCTGATTGGATACAAGAGAGCCACCCAAAGCAGAGCTGCCACTTGCCAGGCATCTCTCAGTCCTCAGCCCAGGAAAAGGAGGACCTGGTACAACGAAGCTGAGACCAGTGTTATCAAACCACATTTTACTACATGCTAACCTGTGCCAAGCACTTTACATGCATTATGTACTTTAACCTCATAACTGCTCTGAGGTAGATACTATGATTATCCTCATTTTACGGATGAGGAAACTTAGACTAAGAAGTTACAAAAAAGCTAGGAACTAATGAAGCTGGGTTGCTAAACCTTTCTGTGCTCCCAACCCTATACTGTCTGGAGGTATACATAGGTTATGCAAAAATATGATTGATTCACAAACTGAATCACATTTTTGCATAACCCCCGAGCAAGTTAACTAGAATTACACCTATTCTGCATCCTTTTTCAATAACCATCTGTAATCAAGTTCCAAAAGGCCAGACTATGAAAATTAACACTACACACAACCCGTTTTTATACAAAGTCAATCATTAACTAAAAATACAAGCTGAAAGAAGAACGTGACATTATCAAAGCACAAGGTTAAAATATATAGGCACATTTCCAATTAGCACAAATTAAGAACCAAATTATCCAACTCACAGAAATGAACCATGGTTTATGTATGATAAAAATAATTATAAACGTCATCGTAAGAGGTATGTTGGAAGGTCTCCTTAAAACTGTCAAATGATAAATCTTTATTTGAATCCAGTTTAGAGCACGTCTTATAATTACCGCAGAGAAGCTTTGCCAGAGGCTTGGTATCAGAGCTTGGGGTTTCAAAGTCACAAGCTAGGCTTCCAGTGTGGTCTAATCGCACTCCATGCCCCACGTGTGGTGCTGTCTGTCTCCTCTTTCTCTTAAGAGATCCTCTCTTAGTGTTAAGATTTGTAGACTAAGGCAAAAGAAATCCCTAAAGAGGCCTGAAAGCAGTCCCCTGACAGTACAAGTCAACAGTTTAAATGAGAAGTATTGTCGATACAACCCCTCTCCACACACTCCCACCAAATCCTCTTTCAGCTGCATGCTCCCTGAAGCCAAGATCGGAGTTGCTGTAACTTGAAACTCTGTTGCAGTTAGGTGAGATGTCATGATAATAACAAGCATATATTCAACATTCATTGTGTGCTAGACTCAGTTCTAACCACTTTAAATTTAATCCCCAGAGGTATGTGAGGACACAGACACAGAGAGGTTAAGCCTCTTGGCCAAGTTACACAGTTAGCAGGTGGTAACAGAGCAGGGATGCAACCCCAGGCGCACTGCCTCCAGAGCCCTGAGTTTAACTATGTTATACTGCATCATGCACAGTCATTTGCTGGATGGATAACTAAACTGCACAATCAAATCATCAGTCCTTAAAATCATCTTCAATCCTCCTGAATATCCCAACTCTCCCGTGAGTGAGATCTTCAATAGCCCTTTGCGAGCGCTCATTTTCTAATGCATTTTCCTTTGTTTCCCACCAATGTCTCTACTGAGAGCAATCAGAAAGAGGTACTGAAATGGAAGTTTCCAAGAAGAATGGCATAAGTCAAGCCACAAGTTACACAAGTGAGCTCTGGCCAGGATGCCACTTCTCCTCAGTGAAGTAATTTTGGAATAAGTGTTGTTCAGGCAACACTACAACCTTGTACGTATTTATAAAGATTACTGGTTTTTGTTACTTGGAATGCATACAACTTAAGTACTGAAGTATTTCATACAGCCTTATGTCATTATTACCAACTTGAGTAAGTTTCCAACAAACTGGGTCTTCATCCAGTTTTTCCACTATGGCCTCACAAATAGTCTTCCTATCCCCAAGAACATAAGTTTTCCCTATTGCTCCAATTTTAATCACAAGGATAAACCACACTTAAGATTTGGCTTCCTTCACATAACTTCACAAACATCCTGCCAATTCTGGTATCTTCAATAATCCAAACTCTCTTAACTTTGCTAACACAAAAAACACCACTTCATAAAACTTCATGAATATTCCACAGCCTGCATTCCCCATATCAGCTAAAAGCCAGTGTGTGAAAGAATTTTCATGTTAAGTGTTAACAGTATCCTTTTCTTTGTACTTTGTAATGTCAGTCCGATTTTGTCACAATCAACTCAGCCTTAGCTAAAGAAGACCACTGATGCCAAGCAAGCTGAGTAAAAATTCCAGAGAAATGAATCCTTCTCCTAGAGCTATCTTTCAGGAGGGCATTTTAGTGAATACTTAGCCAATTAGGAGGAAGCAACAAACAGCAACCCTGCAAATTTAAGAATGAAGTAGGAGAAAATAAAATGCCTCATACCTGCAGACTGAATGGCAATAGCATGAGAGAGCCAGCCTAGTACTCACAGCTGGGCAACCACTGAAAGGAATTGATAGTCTAATAAAAAAAAAATAGAATACTTCTATTTCTCTCACCATTTCTAATCCCAGTACAACGGCACACACAGAGAAAAGGAGATGATATTCACCTTCAATCCCCAAGGACTGGACAACAAAGAAGAATGCCAAGGGCATACAACACTACTAGAAATACTTTAGGGTACAAAGAAAGGCTCTGCTTCACACCATTCACTGGCTGTCCCCTTCTCCTGGTCAGAGATGGTGTACATATGATCTGACAGGCCTCTGTTGGAAATACTTCCCCCAGACAGACAGCTGCTGGCTAAGTGATGCCCTGATGGTTCTCCCTGGCCACAATGCTCAGTACTGATACCTCCAAACAGGTGCTGGGAAAGGGCTGGAGGGGCCTCAGTTACTGTCCCAAGCAACCTCACTAAAGCATACACGACCCACAATATTTAATGAACCAAGCCAGCAGGAGGCTCTTTCATTCCCTTCCCACTAGACCTCCAAGTATCAGTCAATAATAAAGATATATACACATTACGAGTCACGATAACAAAGAGTTATGAAAAAAACCAACCCAAAAGCATTCAAAAGAAACCTCCTCATACGTATACACACAATCATGTAGACTCAACTCCACGGTGCCCAGTAAATCCTGACAACTGGGAATCTGTACCAATTTGGCCTGAAGAATGTGGAGAATGTGAAAGGAAAACTTGGAGGGGAAGGAAAATGGGTGAATAGACTGACAACCATCTTCCACAAAAACTTGCTTTATTTACTCTGCGGAGTCAGGGCTTCTTGCCTCACGTTCTTATGTCTCTCCTAAGATTCTGAACTACTTTGTAGTAGGGAGTTTGATCTACATCCATTTCCTTAAAGAAGTAGTTTTCATAAACTCCAGATGTAAAAATACATTTATTTTCCTAGAATTATGACTGGAAATTACTTGCCACAGTGGAGGGGGAGGAGACAATCATTTAATTTCAAGTGTTGTACATATATTATTCACCAAAAGTCGCTGCTCAAATGTACTGTCATTTCTCAAGAAGCTTTGCGAACTACCCTGTCTAAAACTGCCCCTCATCACATATTCTCTCAATACTTTGCTTCATTTTCTTTACAGCATTTAGCACTATAATATATTGTATTACTTTTAATTTTCTACTTGCTTTTGACCTGTCTTTTCCCGTTAAAACAAAAGTTATACAATCTGTTTTGTCTGCTGTTATATCCCCAGCACCCAGAAAGATACTGGCACACAGCAGGTACTCATGAATAAATAGTCTCACTGAATCCACACCAGAATCCCATGAAGAAGGTACCAGCATTATCCCTCTTACAGAGGGAACTGAGGTTGAAGGAGGTTAAAAAAAAAAAAAAAAAAAACTTGCTAGAGGTAATCCAGGTAGGAAGTAACATCTGATGCCAGAATCTGCACTCTTCTTTTCTATGCTATACTATCAAAGTACAAAAATTTTCCCAGATTAACATGATGAAAATATTCTGGAAATGGTGACAGTTACGCAACACTACGAATGTACTTAATGTCACTCAACTATATGCTTAAAACTGGATAAAACAACATTATTTTGTGCATATTTTACTACAAAAGAAAACAATTTCCCTGGAGATCCCCATTCTCAAAAATTCTTCCCATCAAAAAGATTTACACATGCCCTGAGTTGTGCTAAAGATTATTAAGAGAATGCTTAATGGATCACGAAGTCTGTGCAGTTCTGCAAGAGTGGTTCTGTTGTATGGCAATGCTAGCAGTGTGCCCTCTGTCCCATGGCCAGGGGGAGAATAAAAATCTAGAAAATGGGGTTGACTCAATAAGAATAAGGATATGTAAGGTGTCTTATTAAGGAATAACTCCAGGGGACACTGAAAATGAGGGCAGACAAAAACTCGTTTATTTGAGAGAACACCCTATGTGATCCATCAGTACCATATAAGCTGTCATCTTTCTTGGTCTGAGATTATAAAGTCCTAGAAGGTAGGGACTGTCTCTTACTTGTACTCTTGCAGAGAGTGCCACATGGTACCCTATGCATGAGGATGGCTACTTGTTGTAAAACTCTCTATCTCACACCTGGAAGAATTCCGGCCCCGTTTCTGCTTTGTTCTCATGTCCCATTCACTGGGCAAGGACCACGCATCAGGAATGTCTATAAGTCACTCTGTCTCCACTGCTTGAGTAAATGAGCATTTGCCCAGATGTGGCTCCAGGAGAAGACCTGCCTAAGGATAGCCTTGCTTTTAAAGAAGGCTGCCAAAGTTCTTTGTAAGACCACTCTCTAGAGGGAGGGATACTTTAGGCAAGATTTTTCACTGGGGTGGAGGGAAAGGGCAGTTAAGAGGTAGTACTGGTGTTTGGCTCTTCTATTTATGTTTCCACCACTCACAGTATTTAGTAAAGTGGCATAGGCCTTAATGACCTTTAACTGATAAGAACAAGATGCTTAAGAATTAAATGAACACTCTCAAATTAGGACAGATTGTCAGAATGGAATCAGTTACAGGCATACAGATTGGGATCTTCATTCTTCTCTCCAAAGTTGGCAGGCAGCACAGTTTCTGGCACATAATTAGTGTTTGTTAAACGACTGACTCAGTGTACACTGCGTAAATCAGTCTACGAGAAGCCCACCAAATCAAAGGGCTGTGGTCCCAACCCAAACACTCCCTGAGGACATGGCAGTGTTTATAATACCAACAATAGCTATGGATTCATCAAAGTTTCCTCTAATTAGTGCTTGCTCCCAACACACTGACAGCATGTCATCTCCATGCCCATAAGGGGAGAACATAGCCAAAGGATAGAAAAGGGCATTAAGCTACAGAAGAGGAAGAGTTTTCAAGTAATACTGCTCTTCTCTGGCAGAGCCTTCTTTTGAGACTCTGGCTCACTGCATTCACACTGTTAAGTACAGGCAGTAGATACATAAAAATGCAACTATATCACTAAGCTTCCTTTTCTACCTTACAGATAGAGAAATGAAAGCAACAGAGAGAAAACTAATTTTTCAATGGGAACACCACGACAAGAAGGATTCTATCCATTTAGTAATTCTTCTCCCGCAACTACCAGGCAGGGTTTAATAAAAGACCCAGATGAGAGGACTAGTGGCAAGCTGAATACCTCTAGATGGTTCAAACATAAGAAGAGATTCAGATTCACCAGCACTGACTATATGCAGCCAAGGACTTGAGTACACAACTCCAATTGGCAAAGAACAATAATAAATGCAATAGACACAAGCAATCTGCATCTCTCTCCTCCCTCATGGCCCTCTTGTGAAAGTGGCACACACAGGCAGGACCTGAGTGCCATGGGAGTTGCCATCAGTGGTCTTCAACCTACGTTTGGGTGTGAGTATCAAGCTAGAATCCCTGTGCCAGGCAGCTCCTTGGGTCACAGTCAAAGATCATTCTTTGCATCCCCAAGGGAAGCACTCCAGATCTGTCATTTTTTTCCCATCTATTGTCTTTGGAATCTAGTCCAACTGCAATTGGGCTCTAGTTTTAAATATACACTCTGTACCCATTAACCCTTCCATAAGAGAAACCTTCCCAGCCTCTTTTAAGTTTCTCCTCACAACCACTTTTTGGTTGGACTGTGGTATGCTCCAAAGACAGATTTCTCCTACCTTTCCAAAGTGATATCATTTGAAACCTCCCCTCCCCATACATAAAAAAAATATCCTTCCAGCATCATTTGACCGAAGTATAAAGCAACCTGGTTGGCCTCCATGCATCCGATGGCATCTTCCAAGAGTGAAAACTCCACGCAGACATAGCCATAGTCGTAACCTGGGGACAGCATTTAAATACAGACGGGAGTGGTGTTAGTGCCTTGCAAACACAAAAGATACACTTAAATCCCCTGCCTCTGAACCCCTTAAACACAAGCCCTCCCAACTAGCCCCTCCCTCCCCTACACTAGGCAAAGCTGCTACCCCAAATAGAAAAAAACAATGAAGAAAGTCTGGATGTTTCTGGACTTTGAGATTTATTCCAAAATGACTTTTTCTATAAACCAGGAAGATCCTTTGCCCTCTTTTAGCACTGATGATCCAGCGAGGGTGGCCCAGAATTGAGTAATCCCACAGAAAGTTCAAGTGGGGACCCAAAACATTTTAATCATGGGCTGAATCTTCTGGAAAAACAGAGTCAATAAGAGCAGGAAAGTATCTGGAAAAAAGCATATCCTGAGAGAAGAGGGAGAAACAATTTATCCCAAAGCTATGCTAACAGAGTCACCACTTTTTAAGCAGAAACCACCTTCAAAGACAGAAGTGCTGATACACTGAGGCAACTATTCTGTTTGGATACCACAGGAGGCTTCTGGTTGGCAGGGGACAGACCATTTCAGGTCTCCTCTTTTTTTCCTCATTTCAACTCAAGTCATAAGCCAGCTAAAATCTTTATGAAAGGAAGAAGGTGTAAAAGCATGATTAAGTACAAATATTTGGGTCCAAAATTGTGCTTATGCACAAGGACTGGTGGCGGGGTAGGCTGGGATACAGCAGTTGTTAGCAATGAACCCACATTCAAAAACTGTACATACCATTAGAGTTATAAAATACCTTCACCTCTCTCCCAAGCAATGTCATTTGCAGCACAGGCTGCAGCTCTCACAACCCATGAGAACGGGAGGTCATGGAATTTATAGCCTGCTGAACTCCGACACTAACCCATCCTATAATTTCCCTGATACTGCCCCTACACTACTACAAAATCAGACTTGTCAATGCAATGCTGCACAAGTGGCTTCCATCCTTTCTCCACTGCCTCATAGGATAAAGAACCTTACTAAGAGTGACACTGTGCAAACGAAAAACAAGAAAAAAAGTGTGATTCGTCCAAAACTTAGGGAAAGAGAAACAACACAAAACCTATGACAATTCTGAGCACAAAGTACATAAAATAGGAAACTGGAATCACTCAATCAAGGTATCAAAAACAAACAAACACCAAATCCATTGCCACTGAGTCAATTCCAAGTCATAGCGACCCTATAGGGCAGAGTAGAACTGCCCCATAGGGTTTCCAAGGCTATAAATCTTTATGGAAGCAGGCTGTCACATCTTTCTCCCACAAAGTGGCTGGTGGGTTTGAACCACCAACCTTCTGGTTAGCAGCCAAGTGCTTTACCACTGTGCCAGCAGGGCTCCCTTAAGACATCAAAGCCCCTCCCCAAAAAACTAAAAACACAGCAATAAAAAACATAAACTTAAAAAAAAAAAGTTGGTGAATAGGCTGGATTTCTTGCTCACATGAAATGAATGGTCTGAAATGTCCTTATTACATCGTAATCTTTGACTTTAAGACCTGTTAAATACTCTTAAATTCCTTACGGAATGTTACAATTATATACGCTGATCCTTACTTTGAGTCTTAGGAACTGATTGGGGAAAAGAAATGAAGGCCACTAGAAATCTCAGCACCACCTTAGGCTGACCAATTTTCTATCCTAGTTTCACAACTCTGACCAGCATGGATTAAAAGTAATTCCTCCAACTTCTGTTTAAATTTACCACAGGATCAGTCTATTTGAAAAATTAAAACTACATTAGAGAGACGGCATACTTATTTGTATATACCCTACTAACAATGGAAACTGTTTTGCCACTAACTGCTTTCAAGTGAATTTTCTTGTATCAACTCTGAACATCTGATACATAAATTTTATAAACCACTCAGAATGTTCTTGGCAAACACTGTAGAACAGCAGAAGCAACTAATATGCCTTTCATCACCAAATATCTACTGCAAATACTCAAATACATGTGCACAATCAGAAAGGGCTAGCCCAGAGCAATGGGCCAACTATCTCAAAGGAATGTCCAGGTGTGTGGAAAGAAACCCTCTCCATAGTTGCCAAATGAAAAATACAGGGAACTAATACCAAGGTGGCAAAGCCCTGAATTTCCTTTCTGTGCTTAAAGAAGTACCTACAGTGGCTCAGAGGAACCTACAGAATCTATGGACAGAGGTGGAGAAGATTCACGATAACACTCATACTTCGCTCAAGGACAGACTTTGATACTAAACGCACCGGAAGGGAAAGGATACAGTCTACAGAAAACATTAAGAGCATTTGACAGCATCTCTGTACATCAACTCTGCAGTACTATATGTTAACAAGGCGCTTCCGATTCAATATGAAGCTCACAAGCTGAACACTCAAATTTCTTTTGCCTGGAACTTAGTTATCAAACAAGAACAGAAATTTAAGGTTAAATTCTAATGCCCAAAAGTTTTTTTTTTAAAGGACCCAATCTTGATCCCAGGCATTCTGTGTGTTCGAAACTCATGGTTTACAGTAAGGATTTTCAGTAATGGCCAACATACAATATTAATGATGCTAAGTAACATTTATATAGCAGTTGCTGGTATGAGGCTTTATTTTAAATACATATGTTAATTTAATCCTCAAAACCACCTCATGAGGTACATACTATTAACCCCATTTTACCCATAGTGAAGCAGGCAAAGAAAGAATAACTAATTTGTTCAAAGTCACCTCAACGGTAAGTAGCAAAACTAGACTTCAAACCCAGGCAGTCCAGATCCAAATTAATGCTACTAACGACTACGCTGTACAGCCTTCTCCCCATTTACCAAGATCTTGGGCTCATTTAAGTAGTCTGAATTCCACACTCAACAGAGCCCAATTACTATGTAATTGGGTCTCACAAGCCTGAGTACAGCCAAAAACACGTCTATAGTTAAGAAGTATTGAAATTAGTAGCATGACAGTTCTAAATATTTCCTATTCTAAAATACCCATGGCAAAACCATTACGAGTGGGTCCAAGCAGGCAAGTTAGAAAGCATTTACTGTTTGGGCTGACTATACCGGCTAAAAAAATTCTTCTGAAAAGACAATAACTAAAAAGTCTTGTAGTAAAGGATGGTTATAAAAAATTATGGAGCAATATGGAAAGATACTTGATACAGTATATTTTAAAGCTTTAAAAATAAACATAGCCTTGAAGACAATTATGTAAAATGCATACAGGAAAAAGGACTGGAATTAAATTCAGTGACGTCACATCTAACTCAGAGGTTAGAGACAAAACTCAGCATGTGAGATGAAAATCACGCATTGTCAAAATCACACTTGAAGACCCCAAGGTGAAGAACAACCTACCATCTCTTAACATAGGTAAGTCCAACACAGGCAGTTTTTCCTCTCGCATTGCAACAGATCACTTTTCTTTGACTGACACCAGACGAAGAGGTTCGCTTGCATTTTAGGGCCACAATGTGTGAAAAAAAAAAAAAATCACCTTAAACACTAGGATCACAGCCACCACAGTGGATGCTCACCCTTACAGAAGCTCAGAAACAGAAGCCGCAGCAGTCACATCCTCGTCTTCCAAGCTCACTCCGTGAGAGGGAAAACAGGATGTGGGATGGCGGAGGGTCAAGCAAGTACAGGTGAGTATTCAGAACTCTGAAATGCACGTAATGCAACACAACTGTATGCAAAAATGATTACAGTGGTTGTATTACTATAATGGGATAATCGAGGATTTTTAATTTATTTCCCAAATGTAATTTCATAATTCAGAGAAAAAGTGCTAGTAGGCATAGAAGACAGTCCACCAGACCCAAACGTTCTGAAAATGGACAACCAACCTTGTGTTCAGAATTGCTAGGAACCATATGAAATCACTGGAAACCCTGCCGGCACAGTGGTTAAGAGCTACAACTGCCAACCATAAAGGTGGGCAGTTTGAATCCACCGGGCGCTCTTTGGAAACCCTATGGGGCGGTTCTATTCTGTCCTATACAGTCGCTATGAGTCAGAGTTGACTTTATGACAACGCCTTTGTTTTTTTTTTTTTTTTTCTTTTTTGGCTTTATGAAATCATTAAGACGATAAACTCAGTTTTTACCTTAGGTAAGGGTTTAGCAGATCCTTACCCAAACAGATGAACAAAAAGTCTATATAACACCATTTCCTGCTCTGTACATTTGCTGGGAAGAAGCCTGGTAGGCAGATTGGTCTTTGTAACTTATTCATATCACTATCAAAAGTATACCTAACTCCATTTTCTAACTGTAATATATAAATCTGTCATAGAAATGTGAGTGGTCCTTAAACATTTTTAGGTAGCTGAGAAGGATGAGAATAGAGCAAGGGAAGAAAAATCTATAAAGGTAACATTAAAATTTCTTCTCCATCTTCACTAACCATGTGTTGGTCCTTTCTCCTAAACGGCATCTGTGATGGAAGCTAACCAGGTGCTTAAGGGGGAATAAGGTATAGAAAACGAAGTCCTATGGATAATACCCAATCCCAGAACTAACTCTTCAGCCTCTACCCCTACAAACTCTACAAGCTGACAGTGATGACAAGCTGACAAACAAACATGGCCCCAGATCGTTCAAGTCAATTGTTAGTCCACACCAGGCCCAGCTTTTGTAGCAATTACACAGCAATATTTAGGCAAATAAGATGGGCAGCCCTACTTTCAAACTAATCTAGAAAAGCCCAAATAACACATAAAAAAGTTCTGCTGAATTTCCTACCAGGTAAGTATTGGCTGACTTTGAAAAAGCCCAGAATATACACACTACAAAATGCAAATGGGGATCAGGGTTTTAAAGGACACAGAAGGGGCGGAGGGGGAAGGGCTTCTTTATTTTACTGGGTATTTTTGAAGGAAAAGAAAACACAGCTTTTTTCTCTGTAAACAAAGAGTACTATTTCTGCAGGAACAAAGCATTACGAATATAAAAAGCACCATGAAAAGTCTTAAGAGAGATTCAAGAGGGTTTCATTCTATAGGTCCTGTTTTCCTAATTCCATGAGTGGAGACAGAGGTTTTTAAAAAAGTAAAATATTAACATCAAGTTAGAGATTTTAGCAAAAACCAAAAACAGAATTGATGCAGGCATCTGAATTTCTATCAATGGAAATGAACAAATGAGGTCTGTGTGCAAGATTTCCAATAGGTACTTGCTCTGTTAAAACCTCAAATGAATACACATTGGCAGCTTCTATTAGGAAAATATCTGATTTATACACCGACTACTGTCCGGAAAGGATGAACTGGCCCACATGAAATACATCACTTTGACACCTTATAAGCACTTTCAATTCTCTACCCCTCCTACTAAGCATATAAGGTCTGCTAGTTTTTGCGGTTTACTGGTAGAATTCTTGCCTTCCATGTGGGAGACGTGGGTTCAATTCCCAGTCAGTGCACCTCATGAACAGCCACCACCTGTCTGTCAGTGGCGGCCTGCCTGTTGCTACAATGCTGTAAAGCTTTTGGCAGAGTTTGCAAACTAAGATTAGGAAGAAAGGCCTGGTGATCTACTGCTGAAGACCAGCCAATGAAAGCCCTATAGATCACAATGGTCTGATCCACAACTGACAATGGGGATGGTGAAGGGCTGGGCAGTGTTTGGTTCTACTGCAAAAGGAGTTACCATGAATCCAGGGCCAACTCAACAGCAGCCAACGATGAAAACAGCTTATGGTAAAACAGATGAATCAAGGAAGCCGTATGACAATTACTTGGAAAATTGCACGCTATTCTATTTTAATTAGTTCTCTATCTGTGCCAACCAGTTTTTTTTTTTTTTTTTTTGAAGGGGGGTTAAATTTTCAAGTAGTTTTGAAAGTCCAAATCCAATTCCAGGGTCACTTTATGATGGTTTTCTGGACCCAGGATAACATTTATTAGGAAACTTCAATTCACTTCAATTCCACTAGCATTAGCAGTGCTATCTGAGCAGTATAAGGCACTGTTCTTCCCTCAGAATTCAGTCTAAGGAAGAATCATGACACATACTGACAGATACTGACCACCTCAGGTGCTATGTAAGTTGCAAAAGGGAGTAGTTACTCTTTACAGAGGTAGCAATCTAATTCAATTTTTGTTCAAATAATACAAAGGGATTAGGTTCAAAACAAAACGAACCCCACAGTGCAACTATCAGGAGTAAGAGAAGAGCCCGTGCAGATCTGCTTTGCCCAGGCAAGAACATTCCAGTCTGGCAGGAAAGGAGGCTTGGGAGTGACAGAAGGGATCGTCCAGGACAAGAGCAGCACCAAAGCTACAGCAAGTTGCCCATACAGAGAGGTGATCCTAAAACAACAGGAGTCCCAGATTAGGAGCATGTGTGGTGAGAGGTGTCTTTTTTTTTTTTTCCATTTCTGTATCCCTAACCCTAGCATAATATCTGGCCATGATGGTGCTCAGTCAATGTCACATCAAATGAAATGAGTATGTTCACATCTACAGCATATAAGACCAGTAACTTCTATATGAAAAAAAACTCAAATCCATTGCCTTCGAGTTGATTTTGACTCATAACAACCCTACAGAACAAAACAGAACTGCCCCATAGATTTTCCAAGGAGTGGCTGGTGAATTCAAACTGCTGACCTTTTTAGTTACCAGTCAAGCTCTTAACCACTGTGCCACCAGGGGTCTGTAACTTCTGTAGTTCTCTTTATATGCATAAGCTATAGCTAGCTCACCTACCTCACCAGGTGTTCTCAGGCAAGCCACTTCCTTCTGGGCCTGGATTATCCTGTATGCAAACTAGCAATGATGGCAAATCTTTTCTAGGATGGTTTCAAGGGGAAAATGAGATAAGCACAGCACCTCTGTGCTTACTTGCCCCAGTATCAACATTTTAGCAGCATAAATTCATTCACTGACTTCTACTGTATACTAAGAATACCTGCCCTATAGGTCACAGAACTATTTTCATTTTGACTGGAAAGAAAAATACGGCCCAGGAACATTTTTTTCCCGTTGCCTTGACCCTCGTGCAAAGAGTGCCAAAAAAAAAAAAAAAAAAAGGCAAGGTGGGGTGCTCCTCAACACTTGTTTTGCAGGTAGCCATTTTAAAATACAGGCCTATCCTCTGTTAAGGTTCCCCACCACAAAAAAAAATTCATTTCATCAGATACACTTGTACATTTGTCAAACGTGTTCATTGTCTGACAAACAAGGTGAGCACTTTCTAAGGTTCCGTGTTAATCCAAAAGCTAAAAAGAAATTTCTAAAATTTCTGATATAGAATTTTTAATTAGTCATAACAATATGAACAACTGAATCAAAAACTCTACTCCTTCAACATAACACCATTGTAGAAATTAAAATGAAGTCAGTTGGTACCTTTATGGGGAAAATTTCTCGAAGGTTCTACTCATCCAATGTTTGAGTTAAAGAAGCATATGCCTATACTTAAACAAATATGATCTGACCACAAATTCACACAATACCATCACTGCCAGAAATTTCTGTAGCCTGGAGGATGATGTAAGATAACCTGGCTAATATTCTTTGGCTTCGAGACAAAGGCAGGGAATCGTTTAAGGTCTGTGGCACAAATCTAGTTGATAGGTTACTAGAAAAAAACCACAAAGCTTATGCTATGATTTTCGTACCCTGTCACTATCATTAAGGGACACTTGATTCATTTTTTTAAAATGACTTCATCTAGTCGCCTTCTCTCATCATAGCTGTAAGTGCTACTCCGTTGCCCTTTCCCTAGCTCCTGTACCTGAAAATTTTCTAACATGCACTTGACAACTATGACAATCAACGTTCACTTCTGATAAATGCAAGAGCACCTGTGGGCATTCAAACTAAACACAGGACAAAAGGAATATTTTGTTTTATTTACTTTGGTTTCCCTGCTCCCCGCCTCCCTCCTTAAGCAACTGAATGAACCACTGAAGATATAGATCAAGCCAATGAATATCTTTTTTTTTCATTCCATGCCCAATGTAGTGTAAAAAATGATTTAAAAAAAAAAAAAATTAGCAGTAGGCCCGACACAGTCAAAAGAACAGGAAATCCCACAACAAAAACTAACATTCTTTCGATTGGGTCAAAACTAAGTTCTACAAATGAAATATCGCAGCCGTTCTTCCTTGCCCTGGTTATTACGGACGTACATTTTGAGATGGTTTGGAAATCAGGTTTCAGATTGCTCTAAACACCTCAAAGTGCTCTTGGTCATGTTAAAATTCATCTGAAGGGAAAGGCGCCCTCTTTGAGGAAGAAGAAATGATACGGAGCCTTCTCCAACACTGAAACAACAAAAACCTTTCAAGATCTTCCAAGGTCTACCACACACTCCAGCAAGACTGAACGAAATAGCTCCTCTCTGAAAATTTACAAATTCTTGCAACCCAACTGCATTTTAGAGGCTGAAATTATTCTTGTTTTAAAGTATGCACTGGAACAGTAGCACAATGGCCCTTCTTCCAAAGCACACACGAAATAAGCTAGATCCATCTATATGCATTTTTCATTATGTCTTCCCTATTTTTTCCTAGGTGGTTGTTCTTGGGCGTCATCAAGTCAGTTTCAACTCACAGTGACCCTATATACAACAGAACGAAACACTGCCCGGTCCTGCACCATTCTCACAATCGTTGTTATGCTTAAGCCCACTGTTGCAGCCACTTTGTCAATCCATCTCATTGAGGGTCTTCCTCTTTTTCACTGACCCTCTACTTTACCAAGCATGATGTCCTTCTCGAGGACTGATCCCTCTGACAACATGTCTAAAGTATGTGAGACGGAGTCTTGCCATCCTTGCTTCTAAGGAGCACTCTAGTTGTACTTCTTCCTATAGCACACCTGAGATGCACAGCTTCTTTTATTTTATCTCTCTGAAACTCAGGGAACATGAAAAACAATTATTTGCTGATCTTTGACCGATGACTACTTCCAAACATTCATTTATGTGTTATTTTCTTTTAATTTGGCTGTCTCCTACTATTTGCCATTCTCTAGTGACCTTTTTTTTTTTTTTAGTGACCTTAGGATTAGAAACGACCAAACACTTTTCGTCAACGGTTATCCAGAGTAGTCAAGTTCTTCAAAATTTTACCCCCCAAAAATTCATGAAGTATGAGAATTCCCAGGTGCCTTTAAAAAAATGAAATTACAAGACATTGCTGCCTGTTCAGAAGAGCAATACAGAACACTCATCCCAGACAACCATTTTCCACAAAAACTGAACCCCTAAGACGGGCAAAGGTTACGTCACTCATGTTTACCAACATATCTCTAGCATCTCAATACTACAAAGATATTGACTGAATGAATCAATCAATAAACAGTAACACTGGCCCATAGTTTTAATCATAGAATCATAAACTAATCAGAATGGAACGTATTTGGCAGGTAACGCCAAAGAATGAATCAGAAGTTTTTCAAGGTTATGGATTGCTATTTTATTAAAAAGATAAAAATATAACAACGTTTTCTGTGCATAGCATAATGAACTGAGACTAGGAACAATCAATTATGAACTCTACCAGGAAGGTGTAAGCACAGATCAGAAGGCCATTAACATCTGTGCTAAACCTCTGTGAACATTATCTATATTCAATCTTTATATGACATGTCAACCAATTTTCAAGGCTTATTTTTTTTAAGATATAGCTCAAATACCATAAAACTCACTCTTTTAAAGTACACAATTCAGTGGGTTTTTTAGTATGCTCGCAAAGTAGTGCAACCATCACCACGATAATTCCAATTAGACTTATATTTAAATCAGGTAGAAGACTAAAGCGATAACCTAAGCAAGAACCACAGAAGCAGGTAAAAATTGTTTTAGTTGACATTCTAAGGGTAGGGAATGTAAGCTAAAAAGACTGAGCACAAATCAGATGTTCTGGTACAAACAAAAGGGTAAAGAAAGAAGCCATCGTATTTTTTAAATCCTGCAAATAGTTTTTAATGGATGGCCTCTCTCTTTTGGCCATTTAAGGTAATTACATAAAGGACTTCACCTCCCTGAACTGAAGATGGGAGTCAAGCAGGCCCCTATACTCTACAGACTGATTAATGACCCTTTTCTTTTCTTCTTGCTACTCCAGCAGAGGAAACTCTTCAGTGAATTCTTCTAACCACCAAAAGGTACAGAAAGCTCCATGCAGCTTTATCAAACCTAGACTCAACCACAGTCACCTGAGTATCTGACAAAAGGGACAAGAGAGAACTACCGAAGCCAAGAGAAGGGCAAGGAACTCAACAAGGCAGTGGAACTGACAAGAGGGCTATAAACAAGAGTTCAAATACCTTCCCCAATCTCAGAGAGGCAAACCCCATCTCAACTGAATCATTCTTGGGCAATTACCACATAAATGAAACAAAAGAATCATAACATCATTTCAGTCGACGCTGAAATGGCATTTGATAAAGTCCAACACCCATTCCTGCTAACTCGTTCTGGAGAAGAGGATATAACCTGCGTATGTCCCAAAATTCATATTCCAGAAGATACAAAATAGGGAAACTTCTTTAAGTGCTCTCCTGGCTTTATCAACTGCCAAGGTTCTCATGCCCGAGGCCATGTCTTCCTCAACAGTAAGGCTGACCCACACAATTTTTCCCTTAGAATTTGTTTTAAATAACACCCACAGTCCATCTTTCACTGTGACCATGCACCCTTGGCAGTTGGCTGAACTTAGTCCTTTTCTCCCAGGAAACACTATTACATTTAATGAGATTCCCTGCTACATTTCTGTCTGGACAAGGGGCAAAATCTTGTCCCAAAACATCTCTGTTATGCCTCGCCATGACCTGAGCCCTGTTGAAGCCTATCCCTAATCATGTTTCTTAGGGTCAGTACCACATTCTGTGGTGTAGCCCCAAATCTAGACTTCAAGAGGTTAGCCCATGGGTGTTGAATTTTACCTGAGGGGAAAAAAACCCACCCAAATTTAGTATGCTCCTGCTTCCTATCATCACGCCCCCCACCTTCTCTAAGAACCTAGATTATCATCATATGGTACAAAATGTTAGAAAGGCCCTGGGAAAGAAGTATCCTCCGCTGCAGGCCAAAAGACTTCTTGAATTTAAGCATTTCCTCTCTGTCCCTCTAAAAGGCAAGCAAAGCAATCAGAAATAGAGCAGTATTTTAAGACAGTCCATCCAAGACTACTATAATAAAACATGAATTATTCCCTGCAACTTCGGGGGATATTCTTGTAGATAAAGGTCAAGAGTTGGAACCCACCAGCCACTCACTGGAAACCCTACGGGGTAGTTCTACTCTGTCCTTTAGGGTTGCTATGAGTCAGAATTGACTTGACGGCAACAAGTTACAGGAAAAAGGAAGAATGTTGAGGGGGGCATACCAAGGTACAAGACAGTCCCTTTTCTAAAACCCTCTACTCACACTCAAATCAAATGCATGAGACATTGGAACTCCTACTCAGAAAAACATCCCATCCTCCAAAACAGTCTATAATTTAAGAATTTTAATAGAAAAACATATTATTCAACATTTATTCATCATTGTCATGCTATATTCTCAAAATGGCTATCTGTCCTACCTCTGGATCTTATGTATGGTTTGGGCAGGGATCCCCCAAGGCTATATAGTATACTAACTAAAATCTTCCAAGCTGGTGGTCCTCATTTCTGAATAGTGATGCCCCTGGGTTGTAAAGATGTCCCATTCTCAGATCCAGAATGGGACTCTATATCCAAAATCCCCATGGAAAGGCAGCATGCACATAGTCCAACAAAAGTCAATGATGATATTAAAAGTTCTCTATCAGTGAGAACCACTGCTCTATAGAGTACTTGTTGACAGAAGCTGTTCACTGCAAACTACCACTAGCCATTCTTGCTAACTTAAGGGGTTTCAACAAAAAGTATCAAACTGACGAAAAAGTCAAACTCCCAGTACAGAAAGTGAGTTTCATCTCAAGTATCAGAAAGGCTAACTACCCCAAAGGGGGGGTGGGGGGGGAGCTATTTGAGTTAAGTTAAATCAATAATCCTAAAGCCTTGCTTTTCAAGACAGTACTGACATTCTCCTTTAAAGGCAGCAGCAAGCTCTGGAAAGATACTTGTTCTCTCTTAGGCCGTCCCTCCCCTCACTAGCTGGCACAACTGAACCTCCAACTCCCCTTGGACACTATATCTTAGTGCTTTACTGCTCTCACAGGGTCTATAGGGACCCAAGAGTCCAGTGAACCCCTATTCTGCAGCAACTGCCACACCACCTAGCGAGGTTCGAATATATCATGACCAGAGGCAACTCACTCATGTCTCTGCTCAAGGTACTTAGCCAAGTTTTTCATTCTCACCATCTACACCAAGGCACTCTCATATGAGAGGTAATTTCTTAAAATTAGGGTGGGAGTCACAAAATACCCATATTCTTTAACCCTCTACTCAAAATCTTTGGGGTTGCAAACTTTAAAAAGGAAGTAAATAAGCCAAATCATAGGTAATTCCAAAGGTGATCAAAATTAACCCTAATTCCAGTACTTCTCCCCAGTCTCACCTGATCCCTCCAGCACCGCATCATGGGGTTCTTCGCTGGGCGTGTTGGTCTCCATTCAGCCACCAGGTCCATCCACTGCCTCCATGAGAATCGCCCAGCCCTAAAAAATGCCTCTTGGCTTCCCAGACATTCTTATTTTTTTAAGCTCAGCCACCTTTCCTTAAGGCTCATCTGTAAATATCCTCCCCAAATGTGGTACCAAACCTGATAAGACTCTTGGTTGAAAACAGCACCTTCTGCAGTTTTAGAAGAGGTGACAAGTAATGAGTTATCTTCCAATCAGCCTATGGCCAGTTTTTCCTAGGAAACTAAAAATATTTACGCATCTGTTCTGTAAATGCCAAAAAACACTGCAAAAAGGTGTACTTACATTTTCCAATTATACTTTATTTTTTCCAAATAGTGTTAAGCTATTGTATTCTTAGCTACTCCACTTGGGATGCCATAAACTATGCCTGTTTTGAGTCATTAATGTCAATTCTCCAATTACACAATGCATTTTTGCCCCTAAATTGAAAGACTCTCTCTCAGTTTTTCTTCTTAAGGTACTTTTGTTTAATCAGCACAGAGGTAAAAAACTCAGACCATTTCAGTTGTGAATAATGAAAAGATATGAGCCTCTTACCCTTAAGAAATGCAGAGTATGGGGCCTCTGACACAATGTCACTATCAGTATACCCAAATGCTAGGGTAGGCGATCAAGTAATCTGCAAATACTCACTTCCTAAGAAGAAATTTTCTTCCCAGTGCCACAGAAGCTGCACAGTGCCCATTCACCATGTGAACACTGATAGAATCAAAGCAAAATATTGCTTCTGTCTACTAATACCACCTTAGTAATCCTCTTTATGATGCTAGTTAATGAAAAAGTACTGAAATAATTCTGTAGTACTTCAGTTACTACAGAATAACTTCCAATGTTTGAGACTTATTAGGAAACATAATCCAGAAGCTGTATCATTTTTACTTAAATTGTCTAAATGCTATAAATCCCTTTTGGGGGAAAAAATAAAATCACAGCAAGCTATGTACTACATATCATGCAAGTCTATCTAAAAACCAAAAGCAATTTTGTCTGCATTTACATCTCACAGAAACACACTGAGAATGAGAAGATTCACAACCATTCTGAGATCTCTGGAAGAAGTATACTATACAAGCAGAGAAGGACAACTAAGGACATGAAATAACACCATTCCAGCTACTGCCATTGCCATGTACAGCAGCGGAACTGAGATATGATAGGCAAGGCATGTGCTTGGCATGGGCTCTCAAGACACACAAGCATTAGCTTTTTCTACTTATTAAGTCACTTTCCAGCTGAGCAAAAAAGTTCCAGAATAAGGCATCTGAACAATGTACTGCAGCGGCCCTCACATTTCAGGGCACATCAGAATCATCTGCAGGACTTGTTAAAGCACAGACTCCTGGAACCCACCCCTAGAGTTTTTGATTCTGTAGGTTGGGGGCGGCGGGGGGGGGAAGAATTTGTATTTCTAACAAATTCCCAGGTGGTGCCAATGCTGCTGGTCCAGGACTACTTTGAGCACCACTGCTCTATAACAGGGTACTTGCTGGCCAAAGCTATTCATTGTGGTCTTCAACTTGTAAGCTTTCTGGCCGACTGTTTAAAAAAATACAATACCTTAGCTTTATGTCAGCTGCTCAACTTTTCATTGGAAATAATTTCAAAATTACAAAAAAGTTAGAAGAATAATAGTACAAGGAACACACTCACATGCCCTTTACCCAGATTCACCTATTAATAACATTTTGCCCTGTATGCTTTATCATTACCCTCTTACTCCCTTCTCCGTATCTATCAAATCTATTTTTCTAAGTCATGTGAGAGAAAGTTGCATATTTCATGGTACTTTACTCCCCAAAACTTCAGTGTATACTTCCTAAGAATACAGATGTTCTCTTACACCAACAGTAGTTAACAACTGCAGTGACTTTAACACTGATATACACCACTGCCACAATGAAGATCTGGGACAGTCCCACAATCCCCCAAAATTCCCTCATGCTGCCACTTTGTAGCCAATGCCTTCCTCAACACCCTGGCAACCACTGTTTTCTATCTCTATAAATTTGCCTTTTCTAGAATGTCATATAAATGGAATCATATACTATGTAGCCTTTTTTTAAATTGTAGTAAAATACACAGAACATAAAATTCACCACTTTAAAGTGTACAATTCAGAGCACTTAGCATGTTTACAACGTTGTAACAACCATCACCACTATCTAGTTCCATAGTATTTCATCGCCCTAAAAGGAAATCCTGTACCAGCTAAGCAGTTACTCCCTATTCCCCCTTCAACCAGCCCCTGGCAACCACCAATCTGCTTTCTGTTTCTATGGATATGCCTAACCAAAACCAAACCAAATCCAGTGCCGTCGAGTCGATTCTGACTCATAGCGACCCTATAGGACAGAGTAAAACTGCCCCATGGAGTTTCCAAGGAGCGCCTGGTGAATTCGAACTGCCAAACCTCTGGTTAGCAGCTGTAGCACTTAACCACTACGCCACCAGAGTTTCCATGGATATGCCTATTGTGGATATTTCATACAAATGGAATCACACAATACATGGCCTTTTGTGTCTGACTTCTTTCACCCAGCATGTTTGTTTGCAAGGTTCATCCATGTTGGAGCATATACCAGCACTTCATTCCTTTTTATGGCAGTATATAGCCTTTTGAGTCTGTCTTTTTTTCATTTAGCATAATTCCTTTGAGATTCATCCATGTTTTTACATGCATGAGTAGTTTCTTCGTTTTTATTGCTGAGTAAGTATTCCATTGCATGGATATACCAGAGTTTGTCCGTTCACCAAAAGACATTTTACTCCTTTTTCCGGGAATATAATCATATAATTTAGGGTAATTTACAACTACTGGGGTTATATTTGCAACTGGCAAATGAAAAACTCAAGTAAAAGAACATGTGCAGGTTCACAATCCCTTATCTGCAATTTCAAAATCCAAAAGCCCTTAAATATCCAGAGCTTTTTGGTAAATTTGCTGCGAAGTCATTTGGAAGGAAATCCTGACCTACACTACACAGAGTCTCTTTATAATCTTTATTTAGTCCTCTTAGTGAGACTGTTCATATATTTTGCTGCACAAGTATTACTCTGTCTGAGTATGCATTCCCACTGGGGGGAATAAAAAAAAATACTTTTTTTTTTTTATGATGTACCTTTCTAAATCAGAAAATTTCATAAACTCATCTGACTCACAGGTTTTAGACCAAAGTTGTGGGGGTAAAAGTTAAATTAGTACATTATTCAAGTCAGTAAAGAGGCATTAATCTTTTCTCTGTTACAGATCAGCTCCCCATTACATCAAATGAAAGCATGAACTCTACCCCAACATCCCCATGTCACAGGCAGTGTCCATCCTGCATGGTCTTTGCAGGTTATCATCCAGACTGAAAAAAAATGGGCACTTTAAATTTATGATAGTTTTACCTTTTCCACTGAAATTCATACATAATCCTTTAAAAAGTAAATGCTAAAGTTCTCAGTACACCTTATTGTTCCAAGGCATATTCTTCAGGAGATATTTAAAAACTGCACTGCTGTAAAACCTACAATACCCTTTAATGCTCCTCATCTGAGAAGAGATCACAACTGCTCTCCATATACATCACAAACATACACTCATTTATTCATTCCATGCATATTGGGAACCTACCAAGTGCCCTGCAGAGTGTCAAGCATGGGGAAACAGCAGCCAACAAGACAGACAAGTTTCCTGCTATCATGGTACTAACTCTCTAATGGGAGGAATAAGACATACAAAACCACTGAGAAAAATATCAGAGTGACAGATCCTACAAGGAGAAAATAGGATAAGATGGAAAGCGAGAGGTGATTTTAGACTAGATGGTGAGGCAAGGCCTCTGAGAGGTGAAAATGAAGCCCAGAACAAAACTTCGTAAGACCAGTAAAGATCAGAGAGAAGAGCCGGTGCAAAGGCTCTGAGACAGAAAGATGTTTGTCTTGGTCAAGGACTGGAGAAAGGCTCAGTGTGGCAAGAACATAATAGGTAAGGTGGAGAGCAGTGTGGGATGAGATCAAACAGGCAAGGGTCAGCTCATGCAGAGCTTTGTAAATCAGAATAAGGAATTCAGAATTTCTTCTAAGTGAGACTGAAGGCTATTAAGAGTATTTTCGACCAAGCCCACATGACAACTAAGAGCCCAAGAGACAGAAAGGGCCACATGAACCAGAGACCTACATCATCCTGAGACCAGAAGAACTAGTTGGTGCCCGGCCACAATCGATGACTGCCCTGACAGGGAGCTCAGCAGAGGACCCCTGAGGGAGCAGGAGATCAGTGGGATGCAGACCCCAAATTCTCATAACAAGACCAAACTTAATGGTCTGACTGAGACTGGAGGAATCCCGGCGGCCATGCTCCCCAGACCTTCAGCTGACACAGGACAGGAACCATCCCCGAAGACAACTCTTCAGAAATGAAAGGGACTGGTCAGCGGGTGGGAGAGAGAAGCTGATGAAGAGTGAGCTAATTATATCAGGTGGACACTTGAGATTGTGTTGGCAACTCTTGCCTGGAGGGGGGATGGGAGGATAGAGAGAGAGGGAAGCCGGCAAAATTGTCAAGAAAGGAGAGACTGAAAGGGCTGACTCAAGACGGGGAGAGTAAGTGGGAGTAGGGAGTGAGATGTATGTAAACTTATATGTGACAGACTGATTGGATTTGTAAACGTTCACTTGAAGCTTAATAAAAGTTATTATAAAAAAAAAAAAAAAAAAAAACAAAACCCTGTTAACCTTAATTGGAATGATTAAAGAAAAAAAAAAAAAGTAAAAAAAAAAAAAAAAAAAAAGAGTATTTTCGACATGGGAATAACATGATCCGACTGATATTTCCAAAAAGTGCATTCTACTTGCTGCACAGAGATGTAATATAGATAACATGGGGCTGGTAATTCAATTCTTTCGTTAAAAAAAAGAATAACCACATATATATTTAAGTACCTAAAATACCCTTTATTTCATACAATAAAATGCCAAGAAAAGACTGCATTTCTTGAAAGGTGTACTTTTCTTTTACCACTGTCCTAAAGATTTCACATGTGCATCCATGTCTTTGGTCTGCCAATTACCATTCAAACAGCCACCACAGCCAGCAAATTTAAGAACCTCCTCTTCGGACCCTACACATTAATATATTTTTTACTCTGTTGACAAATCTGACAATACAAACTGAAAGTCAATCCAATGAGTACTTAAAAGAAGCCAAAGAGTTCAGATTGCTGCTACTTAAACATCAAGACCTCTCTTTCCGAAATACACCAATACTCAGTGAACGCACAGTTCATGAAACAAACTCAAAGATGAGGCTATTACCCTGTGAGTTAAAATGCAACTCCCACCTGTAAAGTCTACTTTTAGTTTCCAAAGTAAATAAAGTATGTATGAGGCACATGCAAAAAAAAAAGTACATTACTGTACTTCTAACTTCCAGTGGGGGGGAGCACCATCAGCATGAGAGTAATCAACAGAAGTGAGGTATACAAGAATATAAGTACTCTTAGTCATACTTCCACAAATTCAGAGTTGATGCTTTTAAAACAAAGAAATAATTAGCTGTCTGAGAAATACTGCTTCTGTTTCTTCTCAAATTGTGTAAAAAAAAAAAGAATCTGTGCTTAACATGAAGACCAGATTCTTTCAAGCACAAAAAATTATTTTTGTGGAGAATCTCCCTCTGCAGAAACAAACTGAAGGAGAAGCTATATAGTTAAGACAAAAATGTTATTCCACGGTAAGCTGCTTAAAAGCATATACTGACGTGCTCTTCGTTGAAGATTTCTTTAACAGAGTTACTAAAATTCCAAGTTCTATGAAAAAAAATAATGTGCTTTCTTCAACTTAAAATTCTACAAATTAGATCACTTAATATATTGATTTTTAAAAAACCATTTCACATCATGGAGTCCTAAAAGAACTGACCAAAACCTTCAGTGCTTGGCATTTCCCTTTTCACTACCTTTTCTAGAGTAAGAGTTAAAGGAGCTAACTGAACTTGGTTCTCTGACATACTAGCAGAATACTCTGAAAGCGTGACCTGTGATTTCAGACCGCAAAGCAGCGGTCAAAGAGAACGCTCTTCTGGATTTGTTCATGGATTTCAACAAAATAGCCACAGCAGGACCCCATTCTCGGAACAAGACTGAAAACTCAAGAAGCCAGTAATTTGTATCTTTTCTCTGGGAAGGTGTCAATTTCCCTCTAAAGCAATGAAATGTAAAAAATACAGCAAGTTTATTAAATCCTACTGTGCTTAGGGTTAAATATGCGACTATGATGAAGAATATAAAGAGCAAATTTAATGATTTAAGTACATAAAATATACTCAGGGACAAACGCTGCAACACTCACTTTATATCTCTTAGGCACTCAGAACTGGAACACGCATCCTCATTGCTCACGTGTGGATAAACATCCACAACGAACCACAGCTAAGACTACGGCTGGCTGTTACTTGAAGGCACCTGGAGGCTTCTGGAAATCTTAATGGTGGTTTCTTAAGAATTCTGAGTAGCACATGTTGTAGAGATCTGATAAAGACCCTTCCTAAACCCAAGGCCACATGCAAATATAGAACCTCACCTGTGGTATACTCCTTCAACTGCAAGTCCTTTACAGGAATGCCATCAGGAGTCCGAAAGGCGTTAAGAATCTGCAAGAACAAAGTGTTTATACTAATGATATAAATCAGACTCAAACCTTGAATATTATATTTTCCCTACTGGTTTTCAGTCTATGTCATTTAAAACCAATACTTTATAAAGGCAAAAATCAAGCCAAGCACACTACAGACATTCAAAAATGTTGAATGATTGTAATTACTCAACATTTCCCAAGTATGTACATGAAAAAGGCTGAATAGCATAACCTTCAAGCTCTGAAATCAAACTGCCTGTATTCCAAACCCAAGCTCTCCTACTCACTTGCTACATAACCTTAGGCAGGTTACTTAACCTTTCAGTACCTGGTTTCAGTTTATTCCAGTCCAGGGCCATGGCACTTGAACTCCCTTGGCCTGGTCAGTTCTTTTCCTCATCTTCAAATGTTCTCACTGCATTCAGGGTTGAGTTCATATGTCACTTCCTCAACGATGCCTTCTCTAACCACCCAATCTAAAATAGCCCTTATACCATTGCTGGTCTAAACTCCTTAGTTGAAAAGCATTCATCACTGCCTGAAATTGTATTATTATTTGCTTACTTTTTATTATCCATGGAAGTACCACCTTTATTATGTTCACTGTTATATCACTTGGTGCCTAGAACAATGCTTGGCACACAGCAGCGTTAGTACTTTGAGTGAATGAATGAAGAATATCTATTCATAGGATACTGTAACAATCAAAAGAACTAATGATTGTAAGTATCACACAATGCCTGGCACAGAGCAAGCACACAAAATCTGTTAGCTCTTATTGTTATAATATTCTGACCAATTCGTCTGTTAACTTCAGCCATAATTTAGTTAGCCATTCCTTGAACACTGGGCAGTTAGGTAGCTCCCAGTTTTTACTAATGTAAATAACCTACATCTTCATCACTTCAATAAGTATATAACTGGTGGAAACTGAGTAAGCTCACTGGATTATACTAATGTCAATTTCCTGATTTAGATACTGTACTATCGTTAGGCAAGATGTTAACACTGGGGGAGGCTAGGTAAAGAATGCATAAGACTTCCCTGCACACTTCTTTGTATCACACTGTGACTTATAGAATTTCTCAATATAAAAAGTAAAAGAAACAAATTTAATTGATTAAAAAAAAAAAGTACCTCACCTCTTCCTTTGTGGTGTTTTCAGACACCCCACTTAATCGAATAAGCCTGCTTGGTTTCTCCTCACTCGGGCCAGTCCTGTAATCTTGATCCTTGAATTCAGGATAAAATTATTTCATAAACAAATATTAATTTAGTGTACAAAATGAAACTGCACATGGAATACAGATACTCAGGATCAAAAATGAAAATGACTTCCATCACATGAGAATAAGAAAAATAACAAACTTTGTTCTGAGTCCTAAAATTTTATTGCAAATCCTTAGAATGGAAGTGTGATAAGACCAAGGCTTTTGACAAAGTAAATCAGAACGTTAAGAGAAAAAGCACTGAATAGTACTTTTATAATCGGGGGAAAAAAAACCTAACATATCCTCCCAATCATAATTAAAATGAAAGGTAAAACATTTTTCTGAAACGATAATTTTCCTTTCCTCAATGAACCAATAGCAAATAAAGAAATATAAGCCAGATATCATTTATCAAAGATGTCATCTATAAACAAATTTAAGAACAAAAGCAAAAGGAGTCATCTAAGCCATACAATGGTATAATTCAGAAAAATCCATGTTTTCCATATTTAGCAAAGTCTCTGCTCCAACTGATCCCCTTTCATTTCAAAAGTTATGAAAAAAACTTTAACTTATGAGAAAAAGTCTCCTACAATCTCCCAGTTATGCCTACTGTGCTGGCATAATTATTAATAGTGTCCTCTTACACTCTTGAAAGTGTTCTGATTTGGGCAATAAATTATATGTCACCCAACTTCTACACTCTCAAAACCCATGACTGGTTAGACTGTCTTAGTATCACTGTCCAAAATAATAGAAACCAGAGTAGAGATGGGTAAAATCTACTTTAAAATATTCTCATTGTCCAATTTTTAAGCATAACCTGCCTGGCTTAGATTACATATATAACAAATTTAACATTTAAGTCAATTAAATTAGCTGCAAGAGGACACTTGTAACATAATCACCTCCTCATCCCAAGGGAAACACTCCTAGGTCTGCAGGTATGCAAAAATGTTGAATGAGTATAATGTAATTATTCAAAAATTCCCCAAGTATATAAGAAAGGAAGAACAGTATAACCTTTAGAAAAATCTGCATTTTCCACGTTTATGAAAGTAAATTTAAGTAAGAAAATGAATCCTAAACAGCCACAAGACCTGTCTACGTATGACTTGCAAGAACCAACTCCCAAAGATAGATAAACTAACTTATTCCAGCTCATTTAAATCAGCACCATAAAGAAAAAATAGTGGAACCAAAAAAAAGGCGCAGAGATATATGTGTATGTCTGGGCACACATATATTATATATATATCCACACACACCCCATATTTTTAAGTAAATAACACACGCCTTCTGCGTCTGTTTGCCAGCCGCGCTTCCCCCCACCATGAGGCACCATCACAAGCGCCACCATGCCAATCCTCTTTCACATGTTGCCTTAAAAAAAAAAAAAAAAACAACTAGCATACTGTGCCTACGAAAATACTTCGACCAACGGGGGGTGGGGGGGGTGGATACTGTCAGCAAACAAATGCAGAAGGCATGCGTTGTTTGCATAAAAATACAGTGTATATATGTACATAGGCATGTGTGTATGTATAGGCATGTACATATGTGTATATATATACATATGTGTATATACATAGGTGTTCGCATACGTATATGTACCTATGTGACTATGCCCAAATGGAAACCCTGGTGGCATAGCAGTTAAGAGCTACGGCTGCTAACCAAAAGATCAGCAGTTCGAATCCACCAGATACTCCTTGGAAGCCGAATGGGGCAGTTCTACTGTCCTATAAGGTCACTATGAGTCGGAATCAACTCAACGGCAACTGGTTATGCACAAATATTCATACGCATAATAAAGCACATAGGTGACACAGTTATGGACACTGCTTAGACATAACCAAACACCTCATGGGATTGAATTTCTGGGTTTGAAGGTTTGGACCATAGTCTTCTGGAACATCTTGGACAATTGGCATGACATAATTCACAAAGTTATGTTCTACATCCTAGTTTGGTAAGTAGTGTCTGGGGTCTTAAAAGCTTGCAACTGGCCATCTAAAATACAAGTATTGGTCTCAGAAAAAAAAAAACTAGTCTATAGGGCTAACAGTCTACAGGAAATATGGCCTCATCCCCCCTGAGACCAGAAGAACTAGATGATGCCCTGATTCAGGGCCACAACAGATGGACCCTGGTAGAATGGGAGAAAAACATGGAAGAAAAACATGGAACTGAACCTCGAATTCCTAAAAAAAAGACCTACTGGACTGGTTGTGATTGAAGGGCTCCCCAAGATTCTTGCCCTGAGATACTCTTCAAATCTTAAACTGAAACTAACCCCCGAGATCACCTTGTAGGTTAATAAAAGACTGGCTCAAAAAAATAATGACTATCACCTGTAAGTACTGTGCTCCTTTAAAAAGTCACCGATATGAGACCAAGCGGTCAACGATTACTTTAAAACAAAGATGAGAATGTAAAGGGGTCAGAGAAACTAGACTAGTGGAAACAGAACAACTGGTACAGAAATAATGAGAAAATAATGCATCGTGAAGAATGTAACCAATGGCACTGAACAACTTGTGTAAAAGTTGTTGAATGGAACTTAAAATGCTTTGTAAACCTTCACTGAAACCACAATAAAATATTATAAAAGAAAACAGTGAAGAGACACAAATAAGAAAAATGATCTGAGCTGAAGGTCCCTTCTTTAGAGATTAATATTCACTCCTGAACACCAATTTTTCTTTTCAATGGTTGTGCGTGAAGACCCAGGACTAAAGGTCCTGGATTCTACATTTTATCCTTCAGAAAAGCCTTATGAAAAAGGAAAAAGAAATCCATCCCATAAACATACCTGAAGATCCCGTTGGGCATCTCGGGCAGTTCTGCCCTCTGGAAAAGACTTGTTCTGGCCATAGCCATATATCTGGTTTCCTGGCAGCCTGTGATCCACATCACGGTACTCCATGCTTCTGTAATCAGTATCTTGCCGGCCAAGGAAGTCCAGACCACCTTCTTCTTTAAACAGACCAGCATCTGAACTCTGTTGTTCACCTCCAGAAAGCTGTGACAGGTCTTGAAGTGGACTTTGGCTGTTCTGAAAGTCTGATGGCGACTCATGTTCAAAGGCTGCACCTTGTGTTTCTCCTTCTCTTGTTTCTGAATGTTCAAATTCACCCTTCTGAATGCCAAAAGCAGGCCTTTCTGTTGTATGGTCATGTGTGGATTCTTCTCTCTTGTTCACATTCATACCAGAATGTTCTCTATCTTGTGTAGAGGGCTGAATGTAATCCAAAATATTTGGATCCACAGGGGGCATCTCCCTATCTTTAAATTCCATACAAGATCCCACCTCTCTACCCCTAAAATCCTGATCAGTCCTGGACCGGTGCCTACCTCTGAAATCTGAATGTGGAGTATCCCTGTCCCTAAAGTCTAGATCAGCAGGACCTGAACCTCGGCCTCTAAAGTCCACCTGTGTTCCTTCTTTGTCCCTGAAGTCCAGATCAGATACATCTCTATTCCTAAAATCTGAACGGGACTGATCTCTGGCCCTGAAATCCAAATCTGATAAATCCCTTCCCCTAAAATCTGCATGGGCTCCATCCCGGCCTCTAAAATCTAAATCATAAGCACCCCGACCCCTGAAGTCAGAAGGAGCATCCCTACCTCTGAAATCAACAGTGTGCGCATCCCTGTCTCTGTAGTTCATGTGAGATATCTCCCTACCTCTATAATCCACACAAGTACCATCCCCACCCCTATAGTCCACAGGTGGTCCTTCTCTCTCCCGAAAATCCCCAGCATGTATGTCCCTACCCCTGAAGTCCAACTGTGATGAATCCCTGCTCTGGAAATCAGAGGATGAAAAATCTCCCCCTCTAAAACCATGTCCAGGTCCCTCCCCTCCTCGATAGTCACCATGCGGTCCGTCTCTAGCTCCATAGCTGAAAGAATGTTCCTCCACATTTGCAAAGGGAGGCCCCGAATGCCCCTGGAAATCAAAGGGAAGTGAATCTCTGCCAGGAAAGTTGCCAGAGTGTCTCTCTTGAGCATGACTCTTAAGGGGAGGAGGAGGATAATCCCTGTTCCACCCGGGAGCAAACCTTTCTTCTTGGCTCCCACTGTAGAAACAAAGACAGTATTACTCATATTGTCCAGAGAGTTTGAAATCTACACACCAGCATATTCTTCTCTAATCACAGCACATTCTTCTGTAAACATTTTTTTTTTTTTTTTTTTTTGGCAGAGTTCTGTAACAAGGTCCTAGATCTGCAGAGAACAGCAATGTTTTGCTATTTTAAGACGAAGTGGCGGAGTAAACTTTTATGATCCCATTTCAGAACACGAGGAAAGTCAACACAAGGTTTTCAACATGACTGCTGCAGAAAAAGCTTTCACCCAGTCCTGCAACAGGGAAAATCCGCAACACCAGATAAGCTAGCAATGGTGACACGCTACAAAAATTTTCATTTCCTACAGTCAGGGAACTTGGAATTCCAAGGTCAACATGATGAATCCTATACATCAGAAAAATCAATGCACTGTAAATTTCTTACAGTAAGTTTCAGGAGGTGTCGTTCTCATTGCTGCATCCAAGGGTGACATTCAAAAATATTTGATTACAGCTGTAGCACAGACATCACCCAACCAGGATGGATGCCGGCCCAAAACAAAGTGACCCAGGCTGTGAATCAGCAGCAGGAATATACCAGTATCTACCAGCTGAGCATAAGCCCTGGCTGCACTTAAATCCCAGTTCTACACCACTAGGCCTAGAACCACTCTCACCTGGGTCCTATTATTATAACTACGCAAGGGTGTCACAGAAGACAGCATGAATTATACCACAAAGCCATGCGTAAGTCATCTAAACTAAGCAACAGCATCTAGGAACTTAATGGTGAAAGGGACCTAGAGAGAGCATTAGGCCTTCAAGCATTATTCCCATGCTCCAAATGAAGCAGCTGATATTCCAGATTCCAATGCCACATGCTCATTTTTATGGTAATAAAATTTATTTAAAAATAAGCATAGCAGGACGACTCTAAAAGCTGGCCCAATCTCTCATACTACCCCACTCACTTCTTCCCTTCACCTAATCTCAAGACCATTTTACATGTTTCAGCTTTTTAATAAGAGATTAGGGAATTTAGGTATTTAGGCACATGGGATCCTGATTTGGGGCATAGAATAGGGAAAAAGGAAAACATGAAGAGTTCTGAGGGGCTATCTGCTACTTAGCAGTAAAACAAAAAGAGATCAAGCCCAACTAACTCAGTTCTCTCCTCCCACTCTCCCAGAACATGCCAGTTCTATTATATGACCTTTCTGAGCTCGCTAAAGAAAGAATCAAAGGATTCTGGGTTACTCAGTTCAAGAGCAACAGTTATAGTGGGAATTTAACAACATTAATCTAAACACTAGAATGATGTGCATTTAATAAATTTTCAAAACACGATGACCTCCACAAGCTCCCGTTAACATTAGTTATGTTTATATGCTTCATCAGAAGTCAGCTTAAGTGTTCTTCACAAGTAATATAATTAAATCATTCCAGTCCTAGTTAGCTTGCAGGATGACTTATGCCTCATCAGGTATCTGTGGGACGAGCATTGAGGTACCTAAATCTAAATCTACATGTCTTTTAACGAGAACACATTCAATAGTGCCTTTGAATGCTCCCCTAAGGATTATCTTACCCTTTTAAATTGAGATTGAATACATCTAGAGTTACGTACTGTGCTAGGGTTCTTGGAACTATAATTTACACAGACTGTAGAGAATGGGTCACTATAAGTTGGAATCGACTTGACGGCAATGGGTTTGGTTTTGGTTGGTTTATACAAAAAACAATTCCGTTAGTATAAAATATCAATGGCTATAAAAAATCATTTTCAGTCAAATAAAAACAAACTTAAGATGGAAAGTCACTCAAATGAAATACAAAATCATTTTCCTGCAAGATATATTTTGGCCAAATTAGTCTAAGAGAACAGAACGCTGTATAAAATATGTCTCCCTTCTGGTCAAGGATCTTAAAAAAATAGCATGTAATGACTTATATTTGGAAACCCTGGTGGCATAGTGGTTAAGTGCTACGGCAGCTAACTAAAAGGTTGGCAGCTCTAATCCACCACGTGCTCCCTGGAAACACAATGGGGCAGTTCTACTCTGTCCTATAGGGTTCCTATGAGTTGGAATCAACTAGACGGCAATAGGGAGACTGATATTTAAACTAACGTTGGGGATACACAATTTTAAATAATAAAATGGGATCAAAGAAAAAATATTCTGAAAATAGAAAAAATACTGTGCAATACAGCTAAATTTACCTAATTTCGGAATGTTTACTTAAGTCATCTTAAGTTAATCCTGTAAGAAACAGCTTCACTTAGAAAATAACTATCCATAAATATAAGCAGTAAGAGGATAGATTACAATCTAAATGTTATAAAAAAAATGTTATAGTATAAATCCACTGACTTACACCAGCGATCAGCAGACATTTTGTGTAAAGTGCCAAAAGTAAATATATTAGGCTTTGCAAGTTATACAGTCCCTGTAACAACTATTCAACTCTACCATTACAGCACAAAAGCAACCACACACAATTCATACAAGAAGAAGTGTGGTTGTGTTCCAATAAAACTTTATTTACAAAACTACACTGTGGGCCATAGTTTACTAACTACTGATCAAGACCTTAGTATTTTGAAAGGAAAAACATACCCAGCATCACCACCATAGCTTTAATTTAAAGATCGTTGAGCAGAAAGTAAAGACCCCTATCATTTAAAAAAAAAAAGCATTTATAAAATATTAGCTTTACTAAACATAATATGGATTTTCTAAACTCAGCTCTCGACCCAAAATTTCCTATTAGAACACCAAGATAAGAAGAGTGAATGAGAGCATCTGTTGAACTTATACAATAAAATCTTACAGACTGTCAATCCAAACGAAAATGTACTAGAAATAGAAGTTTCAACTACAGCAATATTTCTAAATAACTTTAGAGATCAGATTTCTTTACACCAAGTAAAACTGTAAAAATCAGTCCTAATAGCATTTTATGAAATGTAAACTCAACACGAAAGCTTTCAAAATACTATCAGTGTATATTACGTTAGCTATGTTAAAAATTAACTCCCTACAAATTTAAAAAAATAATCCATTTACAACTGAATGCTACCACCTTCTCCACTCATCTTTGTATCTAGGAACCGTAAAACTGAAATGCAGCTTAAAAAATTGCATCAAGTCATTTTTCCTTTTCAGAACTATTTGTAGTAGTTATGGTTTAACAACCTGCCACGGGCAAAACACAGCTCTAAATTCCAGATATAAATTAGTGAACTTAATGGGACTTTTATAAACATGTATGTACACTTTTGCTTGTTTTCTTCACTAAGTATGTATTATTTTGCTAACAAGATATAAAAAAGAAAAGATTTAGTCTTTTTTTTTTTAAATGTTTAAAAAGATGTTACAACATAAAATAACCTGACATGCTGGGTATTCAGTTTCATGATCACTTTGGAAATGACTAGAAACTTTTTTTATAGTTTCTATTTTTAAAAAATCAGAGCATTTCTCCATATAGAAAATAACTCCCTTTATGGTAGTCCAAAAATTTTGTATATACTGTCTCTATCATTAAAATACTGACAATCCAAATATTCAAATTCCAGGACTTACCGAAAAGGTCCTGTTCTATTAGCAGATCGAGAATCCCCCCACATTTCTTTCTGTGTCAAGAGGGCTCCAATAAGTAGATCCTTGTTCTACCAAATTCTGGTTATAGCTGTACCTGTATAAAACAAAAGACAAAAATCAGTACACTAGAATGAAAAAATCAAATTAAGGGCAGGACTGCACGGCTGATTATTTCAATTGCGGTCAATAAGTTGTACACCTGTAAAAAGTTGAACTGGCAAAGGCTGTGTGATAGATATATTTACAACAACGAAAACAAAAACAAAAAAAAAGGTAGCTGCTGAGGCTGCTTATGTACAACCAAACACTTTATGGGATTTGGTTCCTTGGCTTGGAGGTTTAGAGAAATGGTTTCATAGGACGTTCCAGTTAATTTGCCTAATAACATGTTTAGTGCTTCTGTTCTACCTCCTAGTTCACTGCTTAGTGCCTGGGGTCTTAAAAACTTGCCAGTGGCCATCCAAGGCACAATAACTGGTATCTTTTTTATTCACTTGGAGAAACAGAGGAAGAAGGAAAGTCAGGAATAGGGGGAGGCTAATTGCCTCCATGAATAACTGCCTCCTTTGCCGTAAGATCAGAAGAACTGGATGGTGTCCGGCTACCATTACTGAACATTTTGATCAAAGATTCCACAGAAGAATCCTGGGGAAAATGCAAAATAGAATTTCAAATTCACATGGACTAGACTTTCCGGAGCCATGGAGGGTAGATGAACCCCTGAAGCTACTGGCCTGAGATAATCTTTAAACCTTAAACCAAAAATATCACCTGAGATCATCTTAAAATTAAACAACAGTTTAGCTTAACTTGTAAAAAAAAAAAAAAAAGGCCTGTCTTGACCACTATGCTCTTTTAAGAGCTATCTATATGGGATCAAATTGACAACAGCAACTCAAAAGATTAAATAGGAGCCTTAGAGGACAGCGAGTTTATGTTAATGAGGGAGGAACAACTCAGAAAAATAGGGTGAGAATGACTGTACAACTCACAGAATGTAACCAATATCACGAAATTGTACAACTAGAAACTGCTGACATGGTGTATGTTTTGCTGTGTATATTCTCAACAACAAAATAAGTAAAATTTAGGAAAACAGTTAGTACACTAGAATATGAAGTAGTGGCTAACCTAGTTTTCTTCTGCTTGGCTTATCTGAGACCACATCAGCAAGGTTATTTTTGGAGATCCTTTTAAACATCCACAAATGAATGTGTAAAAAGAAAAATAAACCTTAATTAAAAATGTATACTCTGGGCACCATAAACTTTTCCAATGTACTTCGAATATTTCACATTTACTAAATAAGTATTTACTAAATCTTCCAGCACCTATTCTTCCTTCCTTTCTGGAAACAGCATCTTGGCATTAACGCCATCCTCAGTCAATGCGGCTGATTTCACGGCATCCAGCCTGGGCAATCAAAACAGACTATGACCCTCACTACAGTAATTGCTCTGAAGATGGAGTATGTGACCCAAGCCAAGCTAAGAAGTTATCCCCAGGACCTTTGTTGTAGCTACTGAAAAAAGGGGCCATTTCCCTGAGATCACAAATACTAGGGACCTAAGAAACTTGTGGTTGCCCAGGATACCATATGTGTCGCCTGCAAAGACTTTTCCCGAGAGTGAACCCAACACATAGACAAGCAAAACTGAGAGTTGTAAAAACAAGGAGCCAAGGGATTGATGACAGTTTGTACCCCTGAATTCACCCACGCATGAAGCCAGCTCTATCCCCCAACCCTGCACTTTTCAGTTACATGACCCAACAATTCCCTTCAAGACTCCTAACTACTCAGTACTCTATGAAAAATGTCTCCAAAATAAGAAGAGACATCTTTCTTATTTTCTTATTTTCCCAAGCAGGAAAAATTAGTAAAATAAAGCAGTAATTCATTTCTTCCATTAACATGCCCACTGAACCAGCCGGAATTTTGTCTACACCACTTCTACTATTTTGGCTACTAAAATGATCATAGTCAAAACCAAATGAAGGTAAAAGACAAAGCTAGAGTGGAAGTGCTAGGAATCTCTAATTAGGAGAGGATGTGTCATTATCACTTATGAAACCATAGTGGTCTAGAAAAGCACCTCATCACCACTTCAGCATAAACAAACTGAGGAGGCACACAACTCACGAAGCACAAGAAAGGGTCATACGTATAAAATAAACCACCATAGTACTAGAGGTCCCTGAGTAGTGCAACCGGTTTACAATCGGCTGTCAACCTAAAGGTTGGTGTTCAAACCCACTCAGCAGTGAGGCAGAAGAAAGGCCTGACAAACATCTTCCATAAAGATTACGGCCAAGAAAATCCTATGGTGCAGTTCTACTCTCTAACACATGGGGTCACCATGAATCAGAATTCACTCAATGGCAATGCGTAACAGCGCCAGGCAACATAAAGAAAAGAAAGAAGAAAAATATTAAAAACCAGAAGGAAGAAGGGAAATCATTATAATTTGCATATAATGATTATTTACCAAGAAACTCCAATAAAACCAATTTAAAACTTATATAAACAGAAAAATCAGTAATCAAGAGCCTTCAAATATACAAACAATAACCAGTGAAAAGGCACTGGAGGAAAAGATCTGATCACAAACACCAACCAACCAAAAGATAAACTTAAATCTAAATGAAGAGCTTCAAAAAGTTAAACACAGAATTACCATATGACACAGCAATTCCACTCCAGGGTATTTACCCAAAAGAACTGAAAACACATATTGTCCAAGATGTTCACAGCAACATTAGTCACAACAGTCAAAAAAAAAAAAAAAAAAAAGAGCAGAAACAACTCAAAGCATCCATCAACAGATGAATGGATAAACAAAGTGTAGTATATACATACAGTGGAATATTAGTCAGTCATAAAATGGAATGAAGCTGTGATAGATGCTAGGACATGTATGAACTCTGAAAACATTCTGCTAAGTGAAATATGAATCTCTAGAATAGGCAAATTCATAGAGACAGAAAGTGATTAGAAGTTACCAGGGACTAGGGGGCAGGGATGGGAGGTTAAGGGGATGAATGAGGAGTTGTTGCTTAATGGGTACAGAATTTCTGTTTGGGGTGATGAAAATTTTAGAAGTCAATAGCAGTGATGGTTTCACAACACTGAATAAAATTAATTCTACTGAATTGTATACTCAAAAATGGTTAAAATGACAAACTTTTTAAATATGTATTTTACCTCGATTTAAAAAAAAAAACCTAAATGAAGAAAACTTCAAAAACTTCCCAAGGGATACCAAAGGCATAAGCTAATGGAGAAATATATCAAGTTCTTAGACAGGAAAACATTTTAAAGACTGGATTCTACCGAAGTTAATCTATAAATTAATATGATCTCTAAAAACAGGAGTAGGATTTTTCCTGGCATTAGACAAGCCTACAAAAAAATAAGAATAGCTAGAAAGTTTTTGAGAAATAATAATCTGAGGAGCCCTCACTGGTCAGAGGGAGAGGTTAATCCACAATATCTAAATATATTATGAAGAAGATACAGGGGCATGGCTTTGGGTACCAGTTTTTAATGATGGATTATTGGATATGACAATAAAAGCATGAATAGCAAAAGAGAAAACAGATAAACAGGACCTCATAAAAATTAACTGGAACTTCATAAAAATTAAACACTTTTGTTCATCAAAGAACTTTACCAAAAAAGTAAAAAAACAACCTACAGACTTGGAGAAAATTTGGGGGAACTACCTATCCAATAAAGTTCTAATATCCAAAATATATAAAAAGCTTCCACAATTTAACAATAAAAAGACAACACAATAAAAAAATGGGCAAAGAACTTGAACAGACATTTCAAAAGCTCAAGTATATGAAAAGATGTCCACCATCATTAGATCATTAGACATTAGGGAGATGAAAACTAAAACCACAATGAGATACTGCCTCACCCTCATTAGAATGGTGGCTTAGCGATCTTGTGCTGCTATAACAGAAATACCGCAAGTAGATGGCTTTAACAAAGAGAAGTTTATTTTCTCACAGTAAAGTAGGCTAAAAGTCCAAATTCAGGGTGTCAGCTCCAGGGGAAGGCTCTTCCTCTGTCAGCTCTGGAGGAAGGTCCTTGTCCTCAATCTTCCCATGGTCAAGGAGCTTCTCAGGACCAGGGACCCCAGGTCCAAAGGACACACTCTGCTCCCAATGCCACATTCTTGGCGGTATGAGATCCCCGTCTCTGCTTGCTTCTTTCTTTTATATTGCAAGAGACTGCCTCAAAACACAATCCAATCTTGTAGACTGAGTTCTGCCTCACTAACACAACTGCCTCCCACCCTCCCTCATTAACCTCATAGAGGCAGGATTTACAACATATAGGAAAATCACACAATACCAGGAATCATGGCCCAGCCAAATTGATACACACATTTTTTGGGGGGACATAATTCAAACCATGACAAATGGCAAAAAAAAAAAAAAAAAACAACAGAAAACAGGAGCTGTTGGCAAGATTATGGAGAAACTGGAATCCTCATTCGTTGCTGGTAGGAATATAAAATGGTACAGCCACTGAGGAAAACTGTTTGGCAGTTCCTCAAAAAGCTGAGCAAAGAACTACCGTATAACTCAGCAATCTCAATCTTAAGTATAAACAGAGATATACCATATTCATGGATTTAAAAGACTAGACATTGTTACGATACCAATTCCTCCCAAACTGATCTATAGAAACACTGAACATCAGCACCTGAAGGAACCTGCAGCCCCAGATTCTTCCTGGGTCTACACTTACCTGATCCTCACTTGACAGACAATCCCTACCCCACCTCCATCCCCTGGGGCATTTGGCTGAGAGTTCTTGGGCAGGGCCTGTCCCACCCTGTCCTATACCTAGCCACATGCCCTCTCAACCCTACTTCCCCACCAGGGGGCCCATGTCTGCCTAGGTAGAGATCTTAGCACTTCCATTGTGCCATTTGGCCTCTGACCTTCACCTACCTTGTGGTTTCTCCCAAACAGTACCGGAGAGGGAACGTGAGGATGAGGGTACCATGCAGGGAAAGCACTGCCCGCAAGAGTGTATGCTGAAATACGGCTGTCCAAGTTGCTACCAGAGTTCACTTTCACTAAATGTATTTTATTCCCTCCAACTCCACAGCAGCAATCTCTGAATCCAGGGGCTGAGAGAGACAGAAATCACAGTATGCTCTCCTCCCTAGACCCTCCAGCTCACAAAGGATCTAGAGATGCATGGGTGGAGGGGGAACCAGACCGTCCCCACTACAGGACTACTACTCCTAAAGTGAGGCCAGGCTCAAAAGAGCCCCAAGTGGTGTCACCTTTCCACATTTCCATGAAGCAAAGCAAACTCATAGGCTTGGGGAGGTGCTGGCAGCTACTCATCACACCCCTCTTGAAACAAGGACCCAAGCAATCGAACAAGTGTATGAGTCAAGCACTCACCAGAAAAAAATCTGCACAAGGAAGGTAAAGGGCAGGGTATAAATCCTGAGACCTCTCCAGTCCATGCAAGTTCACACCACCACTCTGTTTCACATGTAGTGCTAGACAGGTATAGCGTAAGTGCATACTAAGATCCAAAATATGTTGCACTATTCCTGAGAAGGGCAAAGCAAGAGGAAACTCTCTTGGAGGTCTATAGCATATGACAATCTGTCATCTGGAACAAGACTTATCAAACCTTCTAGTAGGTGGCTCCCTCAAAGTTTTCCTCAGAATAGCTGGAGTGCTCGCAAACATGCAGTTTAATCTGGCAAAGCAATGATTACAGGTCTTGGGACTGAAATGATCTCAAACTATTCTCAAAATTTAAATGGGTCCTGGGCTTGTTGTTGTTGTTGTTAGATGCCGTCAAGTCGGTTCCGACTCATAGTGACCCTATGCACAACAGAACGAAACACTGCCCGGTCCTGCACCATCCTTACAGTTGTTGTTATGCTTGAGCTCGTTGTTGCAGCCACTGTGTCAATCCACCTCATTGAGGGTCTTCCTCTTTTCCGCTGACCCTGTACTCGGCCAAGCATGATGTCTTTCTCCAGGGGCTGATCCCTCCTGACAACACGTCCAAAATATGTAAGTCACAGTCTCGCCATCCCTGCCTCTAAGGAGCATTCTGGCCACACTTCTTCCAAGACAGATTTGTTCGTTCTTTTGGCAGTCCATGGTATATTCAGTATTCTTCACCAACACCACAATTCAAAGGCTTCAATTCTTCTTCAGTCTTCCTTATTCATTGTCCAGCTTTCACGTGCATATGATGCAATTGAAAATACCATGGCTTGGGTCAGGTGCACCTTAGTCTTCAAGGTGACATCTCTGCTCTTCAACACTTTAAAGAGGTCCTTTGCAGCAGATTTACCCAATGCAATGCATCTTTTGATTTCTTGACTGCTGCTTCCATGGCTGTTGATTATGGATCCAAATAAAATTAAATCCTTGACAACTTCAATCTTTATTCCATTTCTCATGATGTTGCTCATTGGTCCAGCTGTGAGGATTTTTGTTTTCGTCATGTTGAGGTGCAATCCACACTGAAGGCTGTGGTCCTAGGCAGCCATCTAAGATACTTCACCAGTCTCACTTCTTCGGGAAGGAGCAAGGAAGAATGAAGAAAACTAAACATACAAGGGAAAGACTGGTCCAAAGCACTAATGAACCACATCTACCACAGCCTCCACGAGACTGAGTCCAGTACAGCTAGATGGTGCCCAGCTACTACCACTGACTGCTCTAACAGGGATCACAGTAGATGGACCAGGACAGAGCTGAAGAAAAATGCGAACAAAATTCTAACTAAAAAACAAACAAACAAACAAACAAACAAAAGACCAGATTTACTGGCCTGACAGAAACTGGAGGAACTCCAAGAGTACGGCCCCCGGACACCCTTTTAGCTCAGTAATGAAGTCATTCCCAAGGTTCACCCCTCAGCCAAAGATTAGACAGGCCCATAAAATAAAACAAGACTAAAGGGGCACACCAGCCCAGGGGCAAGGACTAGAATGCAGGAGGGACAGGAAAGCTGCTAATAGGAAACCCAAGGTCAAGAAGGGAGTGTTGACATGTCATGGGGTTGTTAACCAATGTCATAAAACAATATGTGTACGGTTTAATGAGAAACTAGTTCATTCTGTAAACCTTCATCTAATAGACAATAAACACTGAGTTCTTGGATGGAGCCAGGACCACTTTTGGTAAGCAATACTGGTGCTGCAGGATGAACCAAATGCCAAGTCAAGGCAGTCAATGCTGATGCTCATCAGACCCCAGGAAACGTGTTGGCTGATATATACAGTAGGGCAGGACAGGGGTTATAAAAGTCAAAATCTACAAAGAGTACATAATAACTTATCTACCAAATCAACTGCTCTGAAAATGAATGGTACTAAAACATCAATCCCATATACAGCCATGGCTGGCAGTTAACACTCAAGGGGGAGTGAGAACGGCCTGCTGCCTGACTGCCCAGATCTCACATCCCTACCACCGCACCCCGACAAGTGCTACACAGCAATGAGTAGAAGGGCTGCTCTGGTGAGCTTTGAAGCCTAGAACCTAGGCCCAGATGGAGCTACTGCAGGTGAAGATCTTGGGAGTGGTAGCAAATATTCAAATAAAACCCTTGATGGCTGAAGCGGAAAATAATTCCATGTAAACAGTAGTTGAACACGGTTCAGTTGGTCCTAAGAGATGGTGAGTGTCACATGCCACATTATGCTGTAGGCTCCACTCCAGGTAATGGCCTTCCATCAATCCCTTAAATTTCAGCTTTGCAACCACACTCCCCCAGAACCCAAAGACTGGCTTCCCGGAAGCTAACCAGCAAGTTATGGGAATAAAGTCTCCCCATCATGGGTCAGCACCCTTTATGGTTGGAATTATGACGGTAGTTGATGGTTTTTGAACCTCTTCTGCCTTTCATTCTTAATTAATGAAAACATTCTTTGTAAATGCTCTTGCTGTGGTCCATCTTGCATAGTTTCAAGAATTTCAACTCTAGTGGCACAATACTAATACCCCCTCTTAATCATGGCTTCAGTTCCAGAAACCTAAAAAACAGAAACAAAGGATCCTATTCTCATATTTTTAGCTCCAGTATCCTGCAGCTAGAGCCTGCTTTAAACATTCTAATTTTTTTTCAAAGTAAATACTTCAGGACCCACAGGACACTTAGTTAAGAACATCAAAGGGGCACCAAGAAAGAGGCAAGGGGCACAGATACGTGTAGTTGGGTATGCCCACATACCACTTCCAAGATGCAACTACAAGCTTTTTCACTGTAGCAATTTTAATATATGCTACTGGAGCTGGAATTAGTGGCTGCTAGCAATACCCTTGCACATCAAGAGATCCTCATTAAAGGATTTAAAGTGTATTCATTCCAATTACGGTGCTTTTCCAGGTCTGGAATGGGTAATTTGTGTGCCTACTGCTTTCCTTGGATGTGGTAGTTTCTCAAGCTTCATCTCCAGAATTGAATCCTGATTCCCTATTGATGGTACTTGCCTTGCCTACCATCATACCACACTCAAAAGTTAATTAAAAATGGATCACAGACATAAAGGTAAAGGCTAAAACTATCAGGCTTATTTAAAAAAAAAATAGAAAATCTTTGTGAGCTTGGCGTAGGCAACAATCCCCTAAGACAGGATCCAGAAAGCACTAACCATAAAAAGAAAAAAAACTTATCCAAATTAAAAACTTCTGCTTTTCGAAAGATACTGTTTTTTAAAAAAATGAACTGGCAAACTACAGCCTGGAGTACATATTCACAACGCATCATATCTGACAAAAGCTCACTATGATTAGTCACAAGGAAAACACAAATTAAAACTGCAATACCAGTACACACCCACTAGAATGGCTAAAATTAGACTCACCAAAACAAATGCACGAGGATCTCCCGCTATCAGAACTCTCATACACTGCTGTAGAGAACACAAAATAGTACAATCACTTTGGAAACTGATCTGACAAATACTACCCTTGTCGCTGTCAGTTGCCATCAAGTCTATTCCAGCTCATGGCAACCCCATGTGTTACAGAGTAGAACTGCTAGATAGGGTATTCTTGGGTGTAATCTTAACATACTACTAGCCCAAAGGATGGTGGTTCAAACCCACCCAGAGGAGCCTCAGAACACAGCCCTGGCAATCCATTTCCAAAACGTCACAGCCTTGAAACTCCTATAGAGTAGGTCTATTCTGCACATACGGGGTCACCATGAGTCAGAACAGACTTGACTGCAACTAACTACAACAATCTTAATGGAAATAGATCACCAGGCCCTTCCTTTTGTCATATCACTGGGTCGATTCAAACTGTCAACTTTTAGGTTAACAGTCAAGAGCAAACAGTTTGCACTTCCTAGGGACCTAATGGAAACCCTGGAGGCTTAGTAGTTAAGTACTACGGCTGCTAACCAAGAGGTCGGCATCATCCGCCAGGCGTTCCTCGGAAACTCTATGGGGCAGTTCTACTCTGTCCTATAGGGTCATTATGAGTTGGAATCGACTCCAGGGCAGAGGGTTTGGTTTGGTTTTGGTAGGGACCTAATACTACACTAAAAAAAAAAAAAAAACTATGACGCGGTAATTCACTTCTAGGTATTTACCCAAGAGAAATGAAAACAAAAGACTTGTACAAAATGTTCACAACAGCTTTATTCATAATAGCAAAAAAAAAAAAAGGCCCAAATATTCTTCAACCGGAGATGAGATAAACATTCTTAACATGTCTCTGTCCTCAAGAGTTTCTCTTCCTGGAGCAGTGTACCTCACAAGCCTCATGAAAGGTGTGTTTCTCTGGTAAAATGGGAGAAGGGTGAGTAGGAAAGCGGAGGTGGAAAAGAATTAACGAGACCCATTCTTAAGAGTATGAAGTTGAGAATTTGCATATTGATTCCTTTGGAAACATCCAAGGCCACATTCTCCCTGGAAAGTTTGTGTACATCCCTAAAGACCTTGAAGACCTTGCTTTAACACTTTTTTCTTTTTGCATATATTTTCACACTGCTGATTGTTTCCTTTTTGTTTATAAACAAATTCAAGTCTCTCCCATGCAAACATACACACCACCCCCCTTAAATATCTGCTGAATGAATAAAAGAATGTCCACTAAATACTCCTAATCCCTCAGGGCTCTACACTATTCCCCAGCACCATTCTTGATCCTCATGCCATCTCTTGGCAATCTGATCCATTTGGAATTTATCACCACAACTACCAACTCTATGCTTATGATCTGCCTAGACTTCCCTAGACTGCTCCTTAGACTTCGCCTGTGAGGTTCGAATGCCTGCCAGAAATCTCCACTTGGCTACCCCATAGGAATCTCAAACTCATGTACAAAATAGAATTTATTACCGTAGGGAGACATTTAAATACATCACAAGAGCTATTTTTTAATTGTGCTTTAGATCAAAGTTTACAGCTCACGTTAATTTCTCATACAAAAATTTATATACATATTGTTATGTGCTTTTTCTTATGAGTAGAAATTGCCCCGATTTTAATTATTCTTATATCCTGGTGGTTGCGGTGGTTGCTGTGTGCTGTCGAGTCAATTCTGACTCATAGCAACCCTAAATAACAGAAGAGAAATGCCCCATAGGGTTTCTGAGGCTGTAATCTTTATGGAAGCAGATCACCAGGTCTTTTCTCCTGCAGAGCTGCTGGTGGATTTGAATTGCTGACCTTTCAGTTAGCAGCCAAGTGTTACAGCCATTGCACCACCAGGGCTCCTTCCTGGTCCCTTATACCAATGAATCACAAGCAGGTCCCCAGTTTAGAAGTGGGCTTAATAATGCAGTACAGTGTGGTAATAGAGGATTAAGGGTCAGTCTCGGAACATACCCTGCTTGGGTTCAGAGCCAGACCGCTCAGAGACAAATCTTGGCTCTGCCACTAACCAGCTGTGGGAACTTAAGTTATTTAACTTTATACTTCAGTTTACCTAAATCTGTAAAATCCTCAGTTTACTTATCTGTAAAACAAAAACAAAGATCTCTACTTTATAGAGTTATCACGATAAAATGACAATATAAATCGTTAAAACAGTAATATATAAAATGCTCAGAAAATGCCACTATTATTTCCAATTTTTATTAAAAAAAAAAATCAATGGGATTTGGCATGCATTCCTGTTAATTCAGTCTAGTTTGGCTAACTGGTTGACAACGGAGTCTGATTTGCCCATCAGGTTACATGGCAGACATTTTCCATAAACTGATCAAGTTAAATCTCTAGCTCCAAACTTTTGACAAAAATATATTTAAGGTACATGTACAATACGTAATATGCCAGAAAATGCAGCCGTTTATGATAGAAATGTTAAGATGTCAATTAAAACTGTCCAAGACTATAAACAAGTTTTTCAAAATTCTTCTAAAAAAAATTTAATTCTCTTAGGGGGTCCAAGAGTAAGAGGCTTTCAAGACAACTGGCCTAGTGCATGTGTCTGAATCAGACTGCCGGGCTGAATTGAAACTACTGTTTTCTCTGTGTTCAACTGGGTAAGTTATTTAACTTTTATATGCCTCCTATAAAATGGGGATAATAGTGGATGGTACCATCTGACGGGATTACTAGAAGGAGTAAATGAGATCATGCATAAGATAAGAAACATGGGTACTGGCTCTTTCTTATAACTGGAGTGGAAATTGACTTCAAACAGGAACCAGGAAACTTTTCGAGGTTTTCGAAATATTCTAAACCTAAACAGTGGTGACAACTGCATCAGACTGTATGCTTACAATGGGAATTTTATGGTATGTAGATTATGCCTCAAAAAAAACTTTTAAAAAATATTTAAAGCAACAATGCATCATATATTATTATTACTACTACTATGCCTAGGTGTTTAATATCAGCATAAAGCTGGAAAGAACCCGCCTAGGTATGTCTCTTCCTAGATAACAGTAATAAAAACAAGCATAGCTGAATGTTTTCTCTGTGCCACAGGTAAGCATTTTACATAGGTTCTCTCATTTAATCATCACAAGTATGCCACAGAGTAAATTGTGTTACTATCTCCACTTCACTGACATGAAACTGAAGCTCAGATAAATTCAGTAACTTGTCTCAATACAATGTAACTAACTAAGCCAATGCAAACTCAAGACCATCTGATTCAAAAGCTAATGCTCTTAAATAAATATATAAAGTCTCTTCTCTTGTTTAAATATCTCTGATGGGGCCCCAGCCTGATCAAACCACTTAACATATCTTTCTTCTACTTTAACAATATTAAAGTGCAGGAGCCCCCATTTACCCTTCTGAATACCCTTGACTTATTTTAAATAGTAATTTCAGAATCGTTCATTTAATTCTCGGGGGGGGGGGGGAATCAATGTTCCAAATTAGTTATTTTAAAAACCTGCAACAGAAAACATGTTCATAGGTAAGAAGGTAAGAATATATATTTTCTGCTGGTAACAGAGAGCCCAGGGTTGAGAAGGAAGTGTTGACATGTCACGGGGTTGTTAACCAATGTCACAGAACAATGTGTGTACTGTTTGATGAGAAACTAGTTTGTTCTGTAAACCTTCCTCTAAAGTACAATTAAAAAAATAAAGAATATATATTTTCTATTCACTGGCACCAATTCCCTAAAGGTCTATATTTTGCAATTATCACTAGAAATAATTCATAAATGAATAAACAATAGCAAAGGAATAATCTTTTGTTCGTGTTACAGATTTTTCAGGTCTCATTTCATCTGAAACAACGATGAAGAAAAAAAAAAAACCCAAAGACACAAAGGAAAGATTAATCCAAAGGACTAATGGACCACAAGTACCACAGCCTCCACCAGACTGAGTCCAGCACAACTAGATGGTGCCCCGCTACCACCACCGACTACTGTGACAGGGATCACAATAAAGGATCCCAGACAGAGCTGCAGAAAATGCAGAACAAAATTCTCGCTCCCAAAAAAAAAAAGACCAGACTTACTGGTCTGACAGAGACTGAAGAAACCCCGAGAGTATGGCTCCCGGACACCCTTACAGCTCAGTAATGAAGTCAGCCAAAGATTAGACAGGCCCATAAAGCAAAATGAGACTAAATGGGCATACCAGCCCAGGGGCGAGGATGAGCTGGCAGGAGGTGACAGGAAAGCTGGTAATGGGGAACCCACAGTCAAGAAGAGGAGAGTGTTGACATGTCATGGGGTTGGCAACCAATGTCACAAAATACGTGAATTGTTTAATGAGAAACTAGTTCTCTCTGTAAACCTACAAAGTACAAAAAAAAAAAAAATATTCAAAACGCTGTCAGCAGTAATGCCCTTCTTTGCAGAACCCAGGATTTTAGCACTAGTTCATACCAAAAACAGAGGCCTCAATTTGTGAGGAAATTAAATCACATGGAGGATCTCATGTGTAAAGCACTAGATGGTGGGAAAAGAAATAAGACCCTCCCCTTGGGGTGCTTATTATCTAGTAACAAGAGAAACCAAACCCATTGCTGTTGACTTGATTCGGGCTCACAGAGACCCTATAATAAGGGAAAGAAGTATTCAACTTACGTGAGTGCTACAAAGCGGCGGTGGCGGGGGGGGGGGCGGGGAGGCAATGGACTTGAGGAATTGGGAGGGTCCAGTTTGGAGTGTCAGAGAAAGGAGTCAGAAAAGCCTGATGTGTGGAGTTTGTGAGATAGGCCTTGATAAGGAGGAATGAAATTGGCCCCACTTATCTAGCAGAGGGACAGCAAGAAGGGAAAATGAGGGTAAAATGTCACTACTATCCAACTTCACCATTACAATGTAGTATTTACCATTGGGGGAAAAATATCCTGTACTGAATTCAAACTATATTCAATGCCCATATATATGCCAAGTATAGAGCTTGCTGGTGGTAAAGCAAAAATGAGTAAGAAACAGTCCCTAACCTCAGTGAGTTAATTATTAATGAGGGAGGCTATGGAAATAAAAACTAATAAAAGTAATAGTAATGGCAACATTTAGATAACCTCCATTACACAGTCACCCTGAGTCAGAGCCAATTCAATGGCAACTAACAAAAACAATATTTAATAAACATTTTCTGCACACCAAGCACTGTTCTAAGGGTATTACATATATTATGTAAACTTCACCAACCTATGAGATTGCTGCATTTCTTAACCTCATTTCACCAATAAAGAAATTGAGTCTCAGAGAGATTAGGTATAGGTTGTCCTCCACTTACAATACATTCAAGTTATGATGTATTCGAGTTATGATGACCCACACTTACAACCACCGGTTTTGGGGGGTTTTTTTGGTACATCTATCTTATCGTTAATAGTATGTACTGCATACAATGCTGCAGTGGATAACTTGCTGATATTATCATTCTCAGATGTAACATTTCCAACCCCCAAACGCAAATAAAGACTGGATTTATAAAGATACTGCAAAAATGGCACAGGGGCACCTGGCCTCCTCTAACTTCACTAAGGGGAGAATCACCATCAGCATCAAAAGCCCAAGACTGACTGCTATGAGGTAGAGGTCAGACATACCTCCTCTCTCCAATTTTTCACCAATTCTAACACCAGCTGTCCCTACCAGGGCACTCTCCACTACTCTGCTAGGTTCGATAATTCGTTGCAACGGCCACAAAGAACTCACAGACAACACTTACAATTATGGGGTGTGTTAAGGAAGTAATGGGTTACAATTCAGAACTAGAAGCAACTCAGGATACAGTTTTTCCATCAAGACTGCTTCTCAGCCATGCCAGCAGACAGCCTTCTCTCTGGCCTTTGGCCCCTCAGCCTGGCCTTTGCCCTGCTCTGGCAAGTGTTACAAAGCTCTCTAGCTCTGCCAATAAGTGCCTGAATGTGCCCCACTCCACCAGTAAGCCTCGGCCCCAAAGCACCCAGCTCTCTACCTCAGTGGGTTGGCACACCCACTATAGCTACTTTGCTCCGTGGGTCAGGAAGCCAACCATACCGTCATGCACCAGTATCCTGGTTCTGCTGCCATTGTTTCTCTGCCACCGCTTCTCACCGTCTCTGATGTAACAGCTCTCTCTGTCTCCTGGGTCTAGGAGATTCATTCTCAGTGCCAGGATCCTGGGTCTGAAGGACGTACTCCATTCCCGGATCTTCTTGGTGGCAGTAAGGTTCCCCTTTCCACCTCTGGGATGGCTCATTCTAAGCCTAGCGGAATGGCAAAACTAACCAATCCCTTCATTAGGGTTCCATATACCTTATTTGCATGGTCCCAACACCATAAGGGTGCCATGCACCTTATCTGCATTATCAGCAAACTGCCCAATCCCCTTGGTGGGCCACAGCACCTTATCTGCACAGTCCAGCCCAATTATTTGGTAGGAGTTACAAGACCATGGGGAGAAAGACCATATTAAAGTGATCCATCGCACCGCAGATACTGATAATAAAAGGCAATAATAATGAACACTCCTCTTCTCCCAAAAAAAGATATACTCAACTTACATCAGAACCAACTTATGACGGAGTTGTAGGAATTGAACCCTGTAGTAAGTCAGGGACTACCTGTAATTTGTATAATGTCACTGAATAGAGAAGGCAGGGATTCAAACTCTTAACAGATTCCAGAGCTCCTTTAGTTATCTACTCTGCTATACAGAATTTCACAGCATGACAGAAGTTATAGAAGGCACTCTAAAGATACTTGTTAACTAAGGGAATGATAAAAACAATGTGTTGTGGGAGCCTAACAGAAAAAATAATTCTACATACTTGGTATATAGCTTGAATATTTCATCAAATAACAATGTGTGACCTTTAAAATAACATTCCAGTAGCTTAAATCTTAATACAACTCTGAATCAGATTAACATCAACTCATACATTTAAATATGGTGGCCCCCTTGACTGCAGTCAAGTCCATTCTGACTCCTAACAACCCTCTAGGATAGAGTAGAACTGCCCCATAGGATTTCCAAGGCTGTAATCTTTATGGAAGCAGGCTGCCACACCGTTCTACTGTGGAGCAGGTGGTGGGTTCGAACCAGCACCCTTTCAGTTAGCAGCTGAGTGCTTAACCACTGTGCCACCACACCTCCTTAAATATGGTGGCAGGAGAGTGTAACTTGCCCAAGTGTCTGCCACAAGATGGGAATGTTTAATAGCCTCCTCCCCCCGACAATTCTCCTTTTTCTAAAAAGCTACAAGAACCTAACATCTAAAAGCAACAAAAGTAAGCTCAAGGTTGATAACAGAATTCTATAAGGAAGAGTGTTACAGCTGTCCAGGGAGAGAGCTCTGGTACCTACTCTTCAGGTCAGTTACTTAAATGATATGAAGACAAGATTTAGGTTGAACTTCTGTGTTTCAACAAAATGGTACTACACCGTTAGTAACTTCTGACATTGTCAGTTCTACCATTCACCAGTTCTCCATACCTTTCCCTACAGTCCTCACAAGCGTGCTAACAGTGACATAAATTATTTACACGTGGCATTACTCAACACGAAGTTGGAAACTAACAAACCTAGGACACAATCCATAGTTGGGAATAATAAGCCAGTTGACCAGGTGCCTCGGAGTCTACTGAACTCCTTCACTTAGATCCAGCAACTCTGACCCTCACAAGCAAACCTGCAGTATGCAAAAAATACAGTTACCCTTACTTTTATACACCCTACAATAAAGTACTCTTTCTTTAAACCATGCATTCCCAGAGTTGAATCCAAAGCAGAACGTCAACGTTCAAGTTAAAAGAAAAAACAAATTTGCAACGCCAAAAGGAATTTAAAGCGTGAATACAAAGCAACGCCCCTCTCCTACATCGCCCAACGACGCCGAACCCACCAGACCACTCCTCCACCTCCAGGTTCTATCGTTCGGTGGAACCGGCTTCGAGCGCTCGCGCCCTCTGGTCCAGCCCTGACAGTGAGGCTACACGCTAAGTCCAACAAGGGCTCCCTCTCGAGCTACGCCTCGGGGCTGGATCAGATTCCTGCAAAAGCACCAAGGCGGGGGGGGACACACAAAGCCTGCCATCATTCCAGGAGTCTCCGGAGAAAAAAGGAGGAAGAAAAGGCCCGCCTGCGACTCCACAGACCGGGAGCACCGAACCGCAACCACGAGCCGCCGCGACCCCTCGGCCGGACGCCCGACGGCCAGACGGGTAATTCTACCGCCCCGCCGAGCCCCGCCCAGGGCCCGTGACCGTTCTGGGGCGTTCCTCCCACGAGCTGCACCTCCCACATCACACCGCCGCTTAGCCCTCTTCTTCCCGAGCGAGGCCGCGGCCGCCCCGCGACGCCGAAGCCGCAGCTCCTCGGTCGCGCCGCGGCTTCCATGCCGCGCGGGTCCCCGATGTTAACAGCGGCCCTGCCAGCAGGCTCTTCCCCCACGGATTACGACACACCCTCTTCCCGGCCCCGAGCCCTTACCGAGGCAGCGCAGCCCCCCAGGCCCGCTCCTCCTTCTCTTCAGCCGCCGCCACCGATCCACCGCCGCGGAGACCGGAACTTCCTCCGCGCCGGCCGCTGCCTCCACAAAGGCGCTGCGCCGCGGCCTCCGCGCTCAGCCCGCCGGGAGATGGAGTCCAGCAGTTTGTCGGATCAACTCCAATCCCACCGTGCCCCGCGCGGGAGGTGGGGGGGGGGCTTGGCTTTAGGAGCGGGGCGTGAGGGCCCGTTGCTCGCCGATGTCCAATGGGAGGGCGCCCCGCCCCGGCCCGCGGAGCTTCCTCGGGGGTTGTGGTTGGCTTCTGCGTTACGGCCAGCCGTCCTCCAAAGCACTGATCGGTGTGGAGCACGGCATGCAATCTGTTGGTGGCTTGGCCTGCTAGAGGTTCGCTCCCCGCCAGGTGTGCGGGTACGGCCCTGGCCTGCCTAGCTTGAAGCCTCCTTATTGTCCGTTAGTGTGAGGGTAATGGAAGGGAGTCTCCTCGCGCCTAAACCGTCAGTGGGCGGGGCTACGTATGCCCACAGGAGGGCCTGGCTCCGGGGCCCCCCAATCCCAAGGAGTTGAACCCTCCACTGAAGCCCTAGAAGAAATGCAGAAGAAGCACCTGAACTAAAAAAGCACTGTGGGAAGCGCGTCACCTTTTTCTCTGACAAGATTCCAAGTTAGGTGTCCCCAGCTCAAGAAAAGCCGGTGAACATCATCTGTGTTAAAGGTTCAGTAAATCTGGCCAAGAATGACGTGTAAGGTCACAGGAGCAGGAAGAAAACTGCAAATCATCCATCTAGAGGAAAGTGGGACAACCACAGCTTTCAGTTTGTAGCTCACTTTCAGCATCTCCTTTCAGCTAATGTTGCTCAAACGGTCAGCTTCAAACTCCCAGGTGGATTTTCTGCACTGTGGAAAGGCTTGCTGGTCCTGCCCACCTGGTGTCCCTGTCAGTAGGCAACATAAACCATTAGCCTGAGACCAGAAGAACTAGATGGTGCCTGGCTACTGCCAATGACTGCCCTGACAGGGAACACAACAGAGTCCCTGAGGAAGCAGAAAAGTGCAGAACTCAAATTCTAGTAAAAAGACCAGACAATGGTCTGACTGAGACTGGAGCGACCCTAGAGGACATGGCCCTGGGACTCTCTGTTAGCCCAAAACTAAAACCGTTTCGGAAGCCAACTCTTCAGACAAAGATTAGACTGAACTATAAGACATAAAATGTTAGTTGTGAAGAGTGTGCTTCTTAGCTCAAGTAGATACATGAGACTAAGTGGGCAGCTCCTGTCCCAAGGTGAGAAGGCAGAAAGGCACAGGAGCTGGTTGAATGGACATGGAAAGGAGGAGTGTGCTGTCACACTATAGGGAGAGCAACTAGGGTCACATAAGGATGTATGTATAAATTTTTGTATGAGAAACTAACTGTAAACTTTGCTGAAAGCACAATTAAAAAAAAAAAAAAACACAATTCCTGCATTCTTCTCTCTTCCGTCATCCCACTGCAACATGTCTCTTGTTTTCACTGTTTCACCATCCTCCTGTTTCACTGTTTTCATTTGTTTCACCATCCTCCTGTGGCTGGATTATTGCAAAGACCTCCTAACCAGCTTCCCTGCTTCTGCCCTTCCTTGTATTTAGTAGTTTATTCTCCACACAATAGCCAGAAGGAATCTGTTAACATGAAAGTCAGGTTATGACATTCCTCTGTTCAAGGCTGGAACCAAAAACAAAAACAAAAAAACCATTGCTGTGGAGTCGATTCTGACTCATAGGGACCCTATAGGACAGAGTAGAATTACCCCATAGGGTTTCCAAGGAGTGGCTGGTGAATTCGAACTGCCAACCTTTTGGTTAGCAGCTGAGTTCTTAACCACTAAGGAACCAGGGCTCCATTAAGAATTAGAGAAGCACCTAAAGTCATGGGTCTGGATGAGATGACAAGGGAATGAGGGAGTGAGTGTAGACAGGAAAGCAGAGTTTGAGTCCTGAGCCCTGGGGCACACCACCACTAAGAGGTTCCAGAGAAGAGGAGGAAGGAGCAAAGGAGGCTAAAAACAGCAGCTACTCTGAACTATGGGTAATTTGACTTTGCGTCTCAAACTGGGCCATTATTGGTAGGTCTCCCCTTATCAGACAGTACTTTGTTTTCTAGAGAGGTCAACCATATGCCCAATCTCCTTGGATAACAAAAATTACTACCCATCATGAAGGACCCTTTACTCTGTCCTATAGTGTCGCTATGAGTCAGAGCTGACTCCATGGCAATAGTTTTTTTTTTTTAAATGAAGGAGCCCTGGTGGCACAACGGTTAAGCGCTCAGCTGCAAACACAAAGGTTGGTTGTTCAAATCGACCAGTTGCTTTGCAGGAGAAAATACCTGGCTATATGTTCCTATAAAGATTACAGCCTAGGAAACCCTATAGGGCAGCTCTACTCACAGGGTCACTATGAACTGGAACTGACACAACAGCACATAACATCATACTATGTGCCTGGCATTGTGCTGGTACTTCATTTGTTATCTCGTTTAATCCTCACAATGACCAGGTGATAGCTCCCTTAGTAAAGGAGTGAGGCATTGGTGGTTCAGTGGTAGAATTCTCGTGGAAAACCCAGGTTCCATACCTGGTCAGTGTACCTCATGTGCAGCAACCATCCATCTGTCAGTGGTGGAGTGTGTATTGTTGTAATGCTGAGCTTCCAGGCTAAGACAGACTAGGAAGAAAGGCCTGGAGATCTACTTTTGAAAAACCAGCCATTGAAGACCCTGTGGATCACAATGATCCAATCCCATTTTGCATGGGGTCTCCATGATCTAGGGGCCAACTTGATGGTAACTAACACAACACAGAGAAAGATTTATTTTAAGGAATTGGTGCACATAGTTGGGGCTGGCAAGGCAACAGGCTGGAAATTCTGGCAGTCTTGTGTCTGAAATCAGTAGACCAAGCAGATGGCTGGAAATCCAGCAGGATGTCTACAGCCTTGGTAGAATTCTTCCTTGGGAAACCTCAGTTTTAGCAAAACTTAAGGCCTTCAACTAATTGGATGAGACCCACCCGTATTATGGAGGGTAATCTGCTTTACTTAATGTCAACTGCTTTAAATTTTAATCACATGTGAATACCTTCATAGCAACATCTAGATTAGCGTTTGACCAAACTACTGGCCACCCTAGCCTAGCCAAGTTAACACATAAAATTAATCATCATAGACCCGATCAAAGATAAAATCAAAAGACAGAGACCAGGACACATTCAGATGATACAAGACCACAGGTGAAATTTTCCAACACAGCAGGAACACCAGCTACCTTACCACGTACTCCAAAGTGATAAAGACAGAAGACCACTTCAAAATTTCCAGGGAAGAGCTGGCTATTCTTCTCATTAGCTCAGAATCCTTCACATTAGGTATGTTGTTATATTTGTATGAAGCAGAAACTGTTGAAGATGCTGAAAGCTATGTCATTAAAGGATTTGCCCCAAGTCACACAAGCAAGATAGTCACACAGCTAGGAACAGATTTGGGTCTTATTCACTTTGACCACAACCTCCTTGCAGTTCCTCAGGTTCTAAAATCTCCACTAAAGCTATGGAAAAAAAAAAAAAAAGCCTGAGGAAGAACAGGAAGTCTTAATGTCACATTTGCCCCAGCCAGCTAGTCCTCACTGCTACTGTTGAGATTACCTGCTGGGTCCATAAAAATCATGAGCCGAGACAAAACAGGAAGCTGAGGCTTTGAGGAGCCCCTGACAGGACAGCATGCTGTTCGTGGCAAAGCTCAGGATCTAAGAGGCATCATTCAGGGCAATATAGTCATCACAAGTGTGGTGGTTAAGGTTGCTTGTCAACTTGTCTGGGCCATGATTCTCAGTGGTTTGGCAGTTATGATGTAGTTTGACAGCTATGTAATGATGTAACATCTCCATAATGAGATCTGATACAACTATCTTCTTGATGAGATCTGCTATGAACAGCCATTCAGTTGAAAGGGAATTTCCTTGGGGATATGGACTGCATCCAATATATATGGACTTTTTGGAAATGCTCACTGGCTTTTGCTCACTCGTGATCCTACAGCTTGCTCATGTTCATCTGACCTCTGGTTCTTGGGACTTGAGCTAGCAGCTTACCTGCCAATCTTGGGATTCATCAACTTCTAGCAGCCTGTGAGCCAGTGGCCTACCATCTGACCCGCTGATCTTGAGTTTGCCGACCCCTATAGCTATGTAAGTCAGAAGCCTCCAGCCTGACCCATGGACTTGGGACTTTCCAGCTTCTACAACCGTGTGAGTCATTGCCTTGATATAAGTCTCTGTCTTTCTATATATATATATATATATATATGTTTATACACCACTGATTTTACTTCTCTAGAGAACCCAGCCTAAAACAATGGGATTGTGACTGCTGCTTTTGATAGCAAGTACTGTGACTGCATTTATTTTTATTCCAAAAGACCAAGATTTATTCCTTGGTAATTCCACCAGCAAAAAGTGGTCTATAAGAAAGATTGCCCCAGTATTAAAATATAAGTCAATAGGTGTATTAAAGTGGAGTTTTAATTAACAACCTTAAAATGTTTTAGTAAGTAGCCTTAATGTTTTTTTCTGAGAGTATATTAGTGTAAAAACAGCTTGGGAGTGGCGTCTGACCACCTCTAACTTCATTGGGAGGAAGGAGAATCAAGATCAAAAGTGCAAGGCTAATTCATATGAGGCAGATGTCATACATGCCTCCTCCCTCTGCCATCTTTACCAATTCTGACACCAATCATCCCTCCCACAGCACTCTCCACTTCTCTGCTGGGTTCAGTAATGCACTGCAAGGGCCACACAAAACTCACAGACAATACACATGATTATTGGGTTTGATAGGGAAATGCTGTTGTTGAGTGCCCCCAAGCCAATTCCGACTCACAGCGACCGTGTAGGACAAAATAGAACTGCCCCATAGGGTTTCCAAGGAGCGACTGGTGGATTTGAACTGCCGACCTTTTGGTTAGTAGCCGAGCTCTTAACCACTGCGCCACCAGGGCTCCTATTAGGGAAATAACAGGTTATAATTCAGGTTCGGGAACACTCAGCATACAGTTCTTTCATCAGGACAGCCTCTTTTCACCTGTGCCACAGACACACCTCTCTGTGGCCCCTTGGCCTCTGCCCTGTTCCTGCAAGAGTTACAAAGCTCTTTTATCTTGCAGATAAGTACCCCCAAGGTACCCCACTCCACCAGTAAGCCTTGGCTCAAAGGTTCTCAGATCTAGCTCCGTGGGTCAGCAAACCTAGCTCCATCAAGTGCCTAGAGGCACCCTACTCCACCAGCAAGCCTCCTGCCCAAAGGCACTCAGCTTTCTTGTTCCTTGAGCCAGGAAGCCCACCACACTTTCTCCTGCTGATCTCTCTCTCTCTCTCTTTATTGTGCTTTAAATGAAAGTTTACAATTCAGGTCAGTTTCTCATACATAAACTTATACACACATTATGTAACCCTAGTTGCTTTCCCTACAATGTGACAGCATACTCCTTCTCTCCACCCTGTATTGCCCGTGTCCATTCAACCAGCTCCTGTCCCCCTCTGCCTTCTCATCTCACCTCCAACCAGGAGCTGCCCATATAGTCTCATGTGTCTGCTTGAGCTAAGAAGCACACTCCTAACCAGTATCATTTTCTGTCTTATAGCCCAGCCTAATCTTTGTCTGAAGAGGTGGCTTCAGGAATGTTATCAGTTTGGGGCTTAACAGAGAGTCCAGCGGCCATGTCCTCTAGGGTCCCTCCAGTCTCAGTCAGACAACATTAAGTCACTTCGAGGTCTGCATCCCACTTTTCTCCTGCTCCGTCAGGGATTCTCTGTTATGTTCCCTGTCAGGGCAGTTATCGGTGGTAGCCGGGCACCATCTAGTTCTTCTAGTCTCTTCCTGCCGATCTGTCTTGCTGCTGTTTCTCTCCTACCTCTTCTTGCTGTCTTTCATGTTACAGCTCCCTCTCTCTCTTGGTCTTCTGGTTCCAGGAGGTTCTCAGTGCAGGGATCCCAGGTCCAAAGTTCATACTCTCTTCTTGGCCCTTCTTCCTTGCCGGTGGTGGGATCCTCTTCTCTCTACCTCTCAGATGGCTCATTTTAAGCCCAGCAGAATGGCAAAACTGACCAATTCCTTCATTAGGGTTCCATTTACCTTGTTAGCATGGTCCCACCCAATCATTTGGTGGGAGTTACAAGACCATGGCAAAAAAGGCCACACAAAAATGATCCACTGCACTGCACTTAGCCACAAGTCTTACCCAGAAGTACGTGGGATATATGGCCACTTGCTTAGCTAAGTAGATGCAACACTTCTGGACAAGAGTGATGCTAAGTGGCGGAGCTGATGTGCTGAAAAGAAGAGTAAGACTGGAAGAAACTCTGTGGTCAACATGGAGACTATCACGAAGACTGGTTAGATATGTTAAAGAACTTTGAATTTGTCATCTGTGGGGATCGATTCTCTGAAACATAGCCCAGATATCGCTGTACCAACCAGAGAATATGAAATCTTCTTGGTTTATACTTATAATGTAATACGGCAGGATTAATGAGAGGAAAACTGTATACATGATATTTGCCCCAGAGAAGGAAGCCTGGACTCCTGAACTAGCAAAGTGAGGAAACAGTGCACCGAGGGGACCAGGAGAGACTCCATTCTGTTAAGGAATTGGATACTTCCTCAAATGTTCTCACCATATAGGAAGAGATAATTTCTCTTAACTAGCAAGGGCCTAATGTGTGCGTCGAGTCAATTCAGACTCACAGCGAGATCCTTAGGGTTTTCTAGGTTGATATCTCTGTATATGCAAGCAGATTGCAAGGTCTTTTCTCCGGAGCAGCCGGAGGGTTGAACTGCCAACCTTTCTTAACCATTGCACCACCAGGGCTGCAAGGGCTTAATAGCCCTGCGCAAAGTCATCCCCAGTAGAAGGTATGTCACTATGTTAGTCACAGGCCTGAGGCAGTAGGCTACAAGCGATACCCATTTGAGACCATTAGGAAAGACCCAGAAGTGAACCTCTCCCCCAACTCTAGGGTAGGGCTGAAAAGGGGACAGGACACCACATTGGAGTGTTTGTTAGAGCAGAGGGGGCGTCAGAGGTGATTTTAGACTTTTTCTTCATCCCAGAATTGTTGGGCGAATTAGCCGTGAGGCTGTAAAGTGATTTAATTGCTTTAGAGAAAACAAGAACAGTATTGTTCTCAATTCCTATTTTTGCTTCTTTAAACTGTTCTCCAAAAATAAGGACCGTTTGGGAAAGCCTTATGTTTTCCTGTTGTTTTGTGCATCTAGGAAATTACAAACGTCTGTAGCACTGGTTCTTTGCGCTGGCTGCATATTAGAATTACCTGGGGAGCTTTAAAAAATACTAATGCCTGGGTTCTAACCCAGTCTAATTAAATCAAAATCTCTAAGGGTCGTGTCCAAGCACTAGGGTTTTCTAAAAGCTCCCCAGGTCATTCTACGTGCAGTTAGAGTTAAAACTATTGCTCTAGAGCCTTATATTGATACGTTAAAACGTGGCTAAAAGGATGTTTTTGGCAGAGTCGTGCGGTTTTTGCGCATGCCCACACCCCTTACGGCCCATGTGGCCCGGCCCACTAATGACATTTATTCAGCCACCGAAACTTAGTCTTTCCCCAATCACTGGAGGAAATAACAACAACGTCCCTTTCTCTCCCTTGAAATAAATCTCGAGTTGGCTCAGGCGGAAAGGCCGCGGACTCCGGCTTCGCCGTCGGCGCGGAGCTTTGTGCCCCCAAAGCGGCCTCTAGTGAGGCAACCCCAAGCGGCGTCAGGTCCCGCCCCTGCTCTGCCCAGTCCCGGCGCCCCGACCTGTTCCGGCCGTGGCGCAGGCGGCCCGGCACGGCCGACTACATTTCCCACAATGCACCCCGGGGGCGGACCAGGCCGAGAGGCTGGAGCCGGGTCTCTGCCGCGAGACCCGAGAGAGTTGTCTTCCTGGGCCGGAGGCCGGGCGAGGGGCGGCGGGAGAACGCAGTGCCCGCTCTGTGGCCATGTCTGCGTCCGCAGGAAGCCGTGGCCCCGCGAATCTGCGCCCTCAGGCCGAACCGGGCCGGACCCCCGCGCCCCCCCGGGAGCCCGGCAGAGGGCAGTGACCAGCACCTTCTGTGCGTCCTGGGTCCCCCCGGAGAAACAGGTGAGTCCGATTGTCAAGCCACGTGGCCCGGGGGTTCAGAGAGACCCGAGTGTTGTTATCCTTGGAGAGAGAGGGCTTCAAGACTGGGGGCCCCTGCGGCCTACGGTATGAGGACCAGGTCTCCCTGGAGTCCCTCAGCAGGCTAGTCCCCCAGCTGGGAAATACGTAACGCGAGGCCTGGAACCCATCCTTTGGCCGGGAGGGCGAGGTCCGGTCCCGGGCAGTGGCCACTTATATCCCGCCCCCAACGCACAGACAGAATCCTCTCAAAGAGGTGCAGAGGTGACTACTGGATGAGCCGCTTAGCCCCTGGAAGAGTCCCGGGGCTGGGACTTTGCTCTCAAGGATGCTCTGGCTTAGACAACCCAACTGCCCCTTGTACCAGCTGAACCACCCTTTCTGGGCTCCAGTTTACTGGGGGAGGGTGAGTGGCTTTTGTCAGAGAGGGGAGTGGCTGCCAGCAATGACATGGACCTGGCCTTATTCTCAGCCTGAGGGAATAGTGATCCTGCTGAAGCCACAGCACAGCCTTACCTGGGCCCTGTCTGCCACTTGTCGGCAGCAATCCCTGGCACCACCCTCCTGGTTGACCACCCCCTGAAGGATCAAGGCAGGAACCATCTAAGCTAAAAGAGAGAGCAAGGTGGTAGGGCACTAGTAGGGAGGGGCTCTTGCAGGCCCTCCCCTTCCAGTGCTTCCTAAGGGTGGGAGGCATGCTAGAAGGGTTGATCGAGTCAACCTGTTTGGTGACATTGCTTGCAGGCAGGGAAGGACGCTTTTAGGGAAAGTGCATAAGCCCTGAGGGCTTCAAGAGAGGTTGCTGGAGAAGAGGCCCAGTAGGGGAATCTGGGCAGGTTCCAGCAGACCTCCCTTGTCTAACTGCTTCAGGCCTAGCCTCCTAGAAGCTTCAGCTGCACAAGTTATGTGGGGTAGTTTTGCTGTGAGTCATTTGCCTTACGTACCTGAGTTTCCAGGGTAAGCCTCCAGAGAGTTTTTTGCTTTATCAGAGCTTCTGGCTGGACCCCCTAGACTTGGAGATGCTAAATGATCTCAGATGACAGGGGGACTGTCCTGAAGGAGATATTCACTAGCCCCCAGCCAGCTGATCCTGCACCCACAATGTAGGCAGCTTAGCCCACAGGAATCAGTTGGTGGTAGGCCCTCAGGTTAGGGGTAAGTTACTGTAGGGGTCTTTGAGTCAAAGGTGCAAAACCTTACATCAGCGTGTGGTAGACCAAGGAGTTCAACTTAGGAGAGACTTCCAGGGGCAGCCAGTGGCTTGTCCTTGAACTCCAGGGAAAGTAAATAGCCCGGTAGCCTGGAGGAACTCCCAGCCCTAGGGCTATTGATAGCTCTTCAGCCCCACATCATAGATGGGTCACTTTAGGCTACACCCTACCTGGCTCCATGGGATCAGAAGCATGTTTGGCATAGCCAGTTCACCCAGGACCTGGCTCAGACTGAGCAAACTCTCAAAGGTCTGATTTACCTGGCAGAGACTACTGAATTGGCATAAATACTCCTAAGTAAGAATAATGTGATGTACTAGTGGCACCAGCAAAGTGTACAAGTGCGTACTCTAGGTAGGGTAACTAAATTATATTGATTATCTCATTTAATCTTTCACAACCCAATGAATCAGTACTATTATTATCTCCATGTTAGATGAGAAAGCTGAGACCTATAAAACTGGGCCAGGTGAATCCAGGCTGCTGTGACTAAGATCCATTGCTTCTTAACAGTTGATTACTACCAAGGACAAGTCTTCCCACAGGCAGGGATTTCCAGAGGCCACATTGTAGATGTGAAGGAGTGGGTATTTCCTACAAATCTTTAACCGTCTCCCTTCCAAATATGTTTATTTGGCAAAAATTGATTAAACTCTTATGTGTGGAGCTGACACTCTGACACACCTTCAGTAGAGAGAAATAAAGCAGGGCAAGAGGGGTAAAGGGCCGAGGTATTACAGGAAGGCCTCTTTGATAAGGTGACACTTAAGTGGCAACCTGAAGGATGTGAGGGAATGAGTCATGTAGATACCTAACCCAGGCAGTGGAATAGGTGAGATGGGAGGCAGGGAGAAAAACAGGGAGATGTGGTCCAGGCAGAAAGGTCAACTAGGGCAAAGTTCTGAAGTGAAAGAGTGCTCAGGATGCTTAAGGAAAGCCATGAGGCTAGCATGTCTGGGCTGGAGCAGTGCGAGTGGAGGGAGACAGTAGGAGAAAAGGTCAAAGAAGTAATGGGGCGAGGGGGCATATGAGTAGGCTCTTGTGCACCACTGTGAGGAAATTGGCTTTCTCTCTGAGTAAGGTAGGAGCTATTACAGATTTATGAGGAGGTGAATTACATGGTCTGAGTTCTGTATCATTAGGATTAATCTGAGTGCTGTGAGAAGGGCAGACTGCAAGGGCAGAAGGGGGGAGACTGTTTAAGACACTGTTGCAACAGTATGGGGAAAGATAATGGTGGCTTGAAACAACATAGTAGTGGTGGAGGTGATGAGAAGTGGTCAGATTCCAAATTCTCACTTATAGGCATTTCTCACTTATATCAGTAATCTGTTCCATGAAAGTTAGACATTCTGCCTGGAAACCATATCTAGGAGTCTATTTCACATCATTTTAAGTGGTAAAATTATAACGCTTTACACATCAACCCCAGATCTCCAACAAATTTTCTAAAATAAAAGCTAAAATGCAGGGAAAACGTGTGATTTACATGGCAGAGACCACTGAATCAGTGTGTAAGGGGAGCCACACCTAGTCCGAATGCTAGATAAGAATAACTGTGATGTGCTAATGGCACAATACATATATTGTGTGTGTGTGTGTAATTTCCAGATACAAAATGCTTAAAACATTCGCTCCTCATCACCAACCATTTTTGTTGCTTTGACACACTATCCTGGCTGGCTTTTTTTTGGTGCCTGTAACAACCATGATGCAAGTAAGTCCTTAGGTTGACACTCAGTGATCTTCTATCAATTGTATTTGTAATATAATTTGAGGCTTCAATGCACATTATTTTGTTAAAAATGTAGATGAAGTTTTGGTGATGTAGATATACTTTTTTTTTTTATGTAAACATAAGCTGACTTTATTATATACAAATTTGGTGTATTAGTTATCTGTTGGTGTGTAACAAATTATCCCAAAACTTAGCACCTTAAAATAATAAACATTTACTATTTCATACAGTTCCTGTGGGTGAGGAATTTGGGAGCAGCTTAGCTGGATGGTTTAGGTTGAGGGTCTCCCATGAGGTTGTAGTCATCCAAAGGCATGACTGGGGCTAGATGATTTGCTTACAGAATGGCTCACTCACGTGACTGGCAAGTTGATAGTGGCTGTTGGTAGGAGGCCTCAGTTTCTTGCCATGTGGTTCTCTCCATAGGGCTGCTTGAGTGTCCTCACAACCTGGTTGATGAATTCTCCCAGAGAGAGTGATCTAACAGGGCAAGGCAGAGGCTACTATGTCTTTTACGACCTAACCTCAGAAGTCACACAGCATCATTTTCATACCATCCTATTGGTTACATAGATCAGCCCTGCTCAGTGTGGGAGGGAAGTATACAAGGCATGGATACCAGGAGTTGAGGATCAGTGGATGCCATCTTGAAGGCTGGGTACCACAGTTGGGTATTGTGATGGTTAAGGTTGTGTGTCGACTTGCCTGGGCCATGATTCTTAGTGGTTTGGCAGTCATATGATGTTGTAATCACTTCCATGATGAGATTTGATATAATGTGATCACCTCTATGATGGAATCTGCTGTGAGTAGCCAACCAGTTGAAAGGGAGTTTCCTTGGGTGTGTGGCCTGTATCAAATATATAAGTGGACATTGTGGCAAGGCTCATGGGCTTTTCCTCATTCTGGGTCGTGCAACTGGCTCCTGTTCATCTGACCTCTGGTTCTTGGAACTTGAGGTAGCAGCTTACCTGCGGACTTGCCTGCCAGTCTTGGGATTTGTCAATCTTTGCAGCCTGTGACCAAGAGCCCTGTGCTCTGACCTGCTGATCTTGGGTTTGCCAGCCCCTGGGGCTATGTGAATCAGAAACCTGTATCCTGACCCACAGACTTGGGACATTCCAGCCTCTACAATTTCATGAGCCATTTCCTTGATATATAAATCTCTCTATATGAGTCGGAATAGAGTCATTTTATAGAGAAATGCTAACTAGAAAGATGTTTTCCTGTGTGTGCCTGTATTCTGAAGTACGGCTGATAGGATTTGATGATGGTTTGGTTTATGAGGTATGGGGAAAAGAGAGACATGAGAGATGACTTTAAGGTTTTTGGGTGAACAACTGGAAGGATGAAGCTGTCTTTCACTGAGATGGTAAAAACTATAGGAGGAGCAACTTTTTAAGGGAATGATTAGGAGTTCAGTTTTGGACACATAATTTTGATTGTAAGATATCCAAGGGGAAGCATCAAGTAGACAGTTGGATGTGTGTACCTCTAGAAGTCAGAAGAGATATTGGGGATAGAAATAAAAATTGGAATGTGTAGATGGAATTTAAAACCACGAGACTGAATGAGATCACCAGGAGTTGAGTAAAGACAGAGAAGAGGTCCAAGGACTGAACCCTGGGTCCTTCCACTATAAAGGGAGTTACAAAGGGGACTCGAAAGGAGCAATCCATGGGGTAGAAGAGCCAAGAAAGGAAAGTAGTATGCCAGAAAAAAAGCCAAGAGGAAAAAGTATTTTAAGAGGGAGGAAATGATCAGATGTATCCATTGCTGCTTATGGGTGAAGTGAGGTGATCCTGGAAGTCATCAGCAACCTTGATGGGAACAATGTTGGTGGAGTGATGGGAGTGAAAGTCTGGTTGGAATGGGTTCAAGACAGGGTGGGAGAAATGGAAAGACTGTGGCAGAGACACTTACTGTTTACCAAGTATCCATGAGCTCCCCGCATTTCCCAATCCCTCCTTGGCTGTGTGACTAGTTTTGCCTAATCCAGGCTGAAGTATTTAAGAGCTGGCATACATGAAACCAAAAGAATTGGTTGGTGCTCAGCTACCATTACTGAACTTTTTGATCAAAGATCCTATAGAAGAATCCTGATCAAAAAGGAGAAACTGCTCTGCTAACTCAGAGCTGAAGCCACTCCTGAAGTCCACCTTTCAGCCAAAGATTAGACAGGGATATAAAACAAACAATAACACACATGAGGAATGTGCTTCTTAGTTCAATCAAGTAGATGAGATCAAATGGGCGACATGCCCAAAAGCAAAGACAAGAAGGCAGGCAGGGACAGGAAGACTGGATGAATGGACATGGGGAACCTGGGGTGGAAAGAGAAAGGGGGAGAGTGCTAACACAATGAGGGGATTGCAATCAAAGTCACAAAACAATTTGTGTATACATTTTTGAATGAGAAATTAATTTGCACTGTAAATGTTCACCTAAAGCCCAATAAAATTTTTTTAAAAAGAGGGGGAAGAATGCAGAACAGAATTTCAAATTCCCACGGACTCCAGACTTCCTGGAGCCATGGAGGCTGGATGAATCCCGGAAACTATTGCCCTGAGATAATCTTTAACCCTTAAACAAAAAATATCTCCTGAAGCCTTCTTAAAACTAAACAATAGCTTAACTAGTAAAAAACATCTGCCTTGAGCATTATGTACATTATGTTCTATTAAGAACTATATGGGATCAGAGTGACAACAGCAACTCAAAAGATTAGATAGGAACCTTAGGGCAGTGAGTTTATGTGAATGGGGGAGGAACAACTCAGAAAAGGAAAGTGAGAGTGGTTGCACACCTCGAAGAATGTAATCAATGTCACTGAATTGTATTTGTAGGAACTGTTGCATTGGTGTATGTTTTGCTGTGTATAAATAATCCTAACAACAAAATAAATACAATTTTTTTTTAAAGTTGGTACATGACCTTTGTCATGGATTGAATTGTGTCCCACCAAAAATATGTGTCAACTTGGTTAGGGCATGATTCCCAGTATTGTGTGGTTGTCCTCCATTTTGTGATTATAATTTTATGTTGAGAGGATTAGGGTGGGATCGTAATGCCCCCCTCACTCAGGTCACCTCCCTGATCCAAGGTAAAGGGAGTTTCCCTGGGGTGTGGCCTGTACCACCTTTTATCTCTCAAGAGATAAAAGGGAAGGAAAGCAAGCAGAGAGTTGGGGACCTCATGCCACCAAGAAAGCAACGCCAGGAGCAGGGTGCATCCTTTGGACACGGGGTCCCTGGGCCTGAGAAGCTCCTCGACCAGGGGAAGATTGAGGACAAGGACCTTTCTTCAGAGCCAACAAAGAGAGAAAGCCTTCCCCTGAGGCCAATGCCCTGAATTTGGACTTGTAACCTACTAGACTGTGAGAAAATAAATTTCTCTTTGTTAAAGCTATCCACTTGTATTTCTGTTGTAGCAGCACTAGATGACTAAGACAACCTTCCAGCTCTGTCTTCCCTTGGCAGGTGAAGTGAAAGGCACATTCATATTCCAAATGGCAGAGCTATAAGATGCCAGTAGCCTGGATTCCAGCATCACTGCTTGGAAGGGAGGAGCTACTCCAGACTGCTGCCAGGCCCATGGGAGACGTTGCATGAACAAAAAATAAGTCTTGATGTGTGAAGGTTCTACCATTTTGGGATTCATTTGTTATACAGCATAGCCTAGCCTAACCTGACTAATATAACCTCTAAGTATTATTTATTCTCAAGGATTTTTTTTTTTTTTTTAATAAAAGACAGCTGAAAAAATGGTGTGGTAGCTGGAGGGTAATGTAGAATTAAGGGGGGATTTGTTTTGTTTCAACTTTTTAAGTGACATAATAAATGTATACAGAAAAGTCCACGAATTCTAAGTACAACTCATTGAATTATCATAAAGTGGACACACCCAAGGGAGGGTGTTTTGAAGATGGAAGAAATGTCAGCATATCGGTGATGGATGGGAGAGAAGGGTAAACTGATGATCCAGCAGAGAGAGGGACAGCTGCTGATGCCATGTGCTTGCGTAGCTGAGAAGGGCTAGGATCTGGTGCACACGTGGAGGAGTGGCCTGCAGTGGAGCAGGGACAGCTTATCTTTATTAAGGGGGGGGGGGAAGGCAGTTTGGCAGGTAGGATGAGGTGGTGGTGGGAGTCTATGGAAGTTCTCTTCTGATGGCTTCTGTTTCCTCAGTGAAATGAAAGTCAATGTGTTCTGCTGAGAGTGAGCATGGGGGAAGGGTATGACAGAAATTTAGGAGAAAGAAGGTGTGAAGTTGTTGACTAGAGGAGTGGGAAAGTGAGTAGACATAGAAGTAAATGTAGGGCATTTCCATTTAAAGCAGTGGTTCTGGACCTTCTCCCCAGAAAAAACGCACATACCAATCCATGTCTGCAACTAGGGAGCCAGGTCTAGAAGCCCTGGCCACAACCCTTGAACTATCAGTAGCAGCTTACCCTCTACCTGGACATGGCAGACTCATTTCTCTGAGGTTACTCTCTCTACACAGAAGTACAGATCCCACCCTGGCTTCTAGGTTAGCAGTGTGAAATACTGGTCTATGAGATTCTCATGTGGTCTAGGTCTTCTTACTCAAGACCTGGACATGCCCTAATTTTCTTATCACCTACTACCCTGGGCTCTGTGGTGTGGCAGTGGCTGCTCTGGCCTGCTTTGGATTGCTTCTCTTGGTCTCAGTCAGATGGACCTCCCCAGGTTCCTGTTGAGGGCACATAGCCTCTCAGCTCCTCTGGCCCATTGTCACACAAGGTGGCTTATGCCTTGGTCTTCTTGGCTCTGACCCTTGCTGGGAACCATAACTCTTGATTGTTCCAATGGGAAGGACTGGTGGCCTAGAAAATTTCAAAAGGTTGATAATCTTCCTTTGGTCTTGCTCCGCATGGGACGATATCGTTGGCCAGTGGTCTTCCAACCTCTATGGCATGCCAGGGCTCAGTACAGGAGTGGCCAGAGGGCCAGTCTACAGGCCAGCCTCCTTGTTCCGTCTGTTTTACACATTGAGCTGCTGCAAAAAATTCACTTGAAGGAAGGATTCCATGGGTTAAAACAAAGATGACGAAAAAGAAGGGCTTGAAAGTTAGTTCTTTTGGCACATACACATAAGCTGCCTGACAGGAACTGTGGGAGGTCCAGAGAGTGTGTTCTTGGACATAGACAAGCTGGGGCTGCACAGATGCACCTGATGGGGTAGCTAGGGGCCCGACAGCCTCATGCTTCAATCCTCAGGGGGCTCTGAGATCACTCTTTTCATGAACATTTTTTAAGCAGGCTCAAGGTGGAGTCATTTGCCCAAGGTCACAGAGCTAGTAAAAGACAAAGCCTCAGGTATTCCCACTGGACCCTGTGCTCTGGGAGGGTAGAGGTGGGTTCTGCTTTGCTCACACTAACACCAGTCCATCCTAGGCCCCTGGCCTGCCTGCAGAATCCTCCTCAGGAAACTCCAAGTGGCTAGCCTCCACTGCCCTTCTCGTCCATCCAGCCAGATCTCTCTTCCCTAAAGTGTTGGTGCCTTGAATGGAACCCCTTCCCCAAAACCCCTCAGCCTGCCACTCAGGGCCCTGATAGGGGCTGACCCCAAGTGGGCTATCCAGCTTGATTACCCCTAATGTCCACTGTGGCCACCCCCGCCTGGCCCTGAGGCTGAGGAAGGACTGGGAGTCTAGGCTGAGTCTGTCCTGGTCATTGAGTGGGCACTGAGAATGGTTGTGTCTGTAGTTGTTTTTCACTGGAAAGGCAAGTCCTGGTGCCAAATTCAAAAGGTACCAAAGGGTATTCAGAGAAAAGCAAGGCTCCAGCCTGAAGACAGGCCTGTTTGCTGTGACTCATTTCTTTCACTGCATGTACCCAAATATCCAAAAAGAACTATCAATTAACTCAGCCTTGAATGGGGAAATGTTCATGGTATAATGTGGAGTGAAATAGATCAGGATACAGGATTGTTTCAGTTCTCAGCTCCAATGCTTCCTTCCTGTAGTGACAGTGGGCAAGTTATACTCTCTTAGCCTCAATTCCTTCATCTATAAGCTAGGCTAATAGGAGCACCTGCCTTAGAGAGGAGTGATCTAAGACTAGAAAACTTAATCTCGGTAAATTTCATAGCATGCTGCTTTAGTACTCAATAAGTGTTAGCTGCTAAAAAAAAAAAAAAAAAGGTACATTTTATATATATTTAAAAAAGACTGGGAGGAAATATACTATAGTGGATGATTCTGAGTGGTGGAAATATGGTGACTTATTTCTTTATACATCTCTGTGTTTTCCAAGTTTTCTACAATGAATTTATTTCCCTTTTATAATCATACTTAATTTTTTAAAAGGAAATACTCAGAATCCATTCCCCAGGGGTTTGAGTTAGCTGGGTCTTAAAGAGTTCAGCTTTTTATTAAACATGTTACAAAAGGAGTTTATCAGAAAGACCAAAGCCCATGTCAGCATTATTGGACTACTCATATTCTTATTTCTTTGCTTCTACTTTCTTCTCAGCTGGGGTAGCAGTGGTGAGGGGCAGCTCTTCCTGCTGGTGCAGCGCCAGCTGTTGGTGCAGGTCCACCAGTCCTAACATTGCAGATGAGGCTCCCCTTGTTGACATTAGCCAGGGCCTTTGCAAACGAGCCAGGCCAGAAAGGTTCAACATTTTACAGTGGCTGCTTTAATGAGGACATTGATATTAAGATCTTGTGATGGTCACCTCATCATTGTGTAAGGTGAAGGCCAAGTAGATGCAGGTGAGCTTGGAGCTGGTGTGGGCAAGTGCTGGACTGGCAACTGCTGGGCACGATGCTAGTTCCCGGCTAAAGTGAGAGCCTCACCGCAACGCGGCTTTAGCTTCCTCAGAAGAACCGAGCACCTTAGTGGAAGCTGAGGCAAGGGGTCCACTTTCCTGTTTACCACAGTTAACTATGCCAGTGACCCTGGCAACAGCACACCCTTCCCCTCCACCCCCTGACACCTTTGTTTGCCCCACAGGAAAGCCGGAGGGATGGCAACTGACATGCAGAGGAAGAGAAGCGGCGAATGCCCTGATGGCACGTTGGCTCCTTCTGATGGGCAGAGTGTGGAAAGAGCTGAGAGCCCCACACCAGGACTGGCCCAGGGAATGGAGCCAGGTATGGCAGGCTGTGCAGCCACAGCCAGCTGACAGCTGGAGCAGCCACAGGGGAATTGGGATTCCTGGCCACTTTTTTCCTCCCACTCATTCATGCATTTGTTCACTCACTCATTGAATATTTGCCAGGTGCTGGGGATACTGCAGGGAGCAGGGTTCACTCTGTGCCCTGTCTTCCTCTCCACTTCATGTGGTGCCACTTGCCCTGTGCTGTCTGGCTGCCCATGTGGGCTCTCCTCCTTCTGTTCCCTGTGTCTCTAGCGCACCCGCCTTGTCTCTCAGCTTAAATGTTACCTTCTTATAAGTTAGGCCTTGCTCTACCACCCTCTGTGCAGGGCACTGGAGTTGTTTTGTAATTTTATTTGCCAGTGTATGTATTGCCCACTTCTCTCTTCCACAAGATTGTGAGCTCTTTGAGCACAGAACAACTGTATCCCCAATGCCTGACACATTGCCAAGTTTGTAATACCAAAAAACTCAAACCAAACCTGTTGCTGTTGATTCCAACTCATAGTGACCCTATAGAACAGAGTAGAACTGCCCCATAGAGTTTCCAAGGAGTGGCTGGTGGATTCGAACTGCTGACATTTTGATTAGCAGCTGAGCTCTTAACCACTGTGCCATCAGGGTTCTGGGTTTGTAATAGAGGCTGAAAGTATATCTGTTGAACTATTCTGCCAAAAAATAAAAAATCAGTAAAGGACAACTGACATAGTCCCTGCCCTGGAGGAGCTATTACAGTGAAATTTGCTAGAAGCTATGGGCTGAGAGAGAGTGATTTACTGAGCACAGTGCTGGGCATACAGCAATGAACAACCAGGTTCCTGCCCTTGGAGGGGATCCCATTGTAGTTGGGGAGAATAGCTGTTAAGTACCACAAGAGAAATCAAAGAGGGACATAAGATAGAGTGCCTGAGGTTGGAAGTCAGGTGAGGAGGTAACATCTGAGCTGAGAGCTGAAGTACAACAGGGGCCCAGCCATGCTAGCAGGTGACAGTGTCTTCTAAGCAGAGGGAACAGCAGGTACAGAGGCCCTGAGGTGGGGGCATGTTGAGGGTGTTCAAAGAGCAGAAGGATGAAGGCCAGCGTACCTGGGATAAGCCTTGGGTGGGCTTCGAGATAGGAGTGGGAGAGGTAGGCAGATACCAGCTGTCACCACTGCTGTGAGTGGTGGGTCTTATTCTCAGTGTGATGGGAGAAGACTGGTGGTCTGTAAGTTGCATGACCTGTGGCAGACGGTGGCAGGAGCACAGAGTGGCTTGAACCCAGGAGGACAGTCAGTCAAGCTAGAGTGGCCATGTTAGGCACCTTGCTGGCGAGGGGGTCTGCCAGAGGCTTCCCCTCTAAGCACCAGTGCTTTTGCCTGCAGGTGCCGGGCAGGAGGGTGCCATGTTTGTCCACGCCCGTTCCTATGAGGATCTGACTGAGTCTGAGGATGGGGAGGCATCTGGGGAGACCCCCAAGGAAGGTGTTGGAGGTCCCCCACCACTGCCTGCAGACATGCGCCAGATTAGCCAGGACTTCAGCGAGCTGAGCACCCAGCTAACAGGTGTGGCCCGTGACCTGCAGGAGGAGATGCTGCCTGGAAGCTCTGAGGACTGGCTGGAGCCCCCAGGGACAACAGGGCGACCAGCCACAGAACCCCTCAGGGAGGGCACAGCTGAAGGGGATGAGGAGGATGCTACCGAGGCATGGCGCCTACACCAGAAGCACGTCTTTGTGCTGAGCGAGGCGGGCAAGCCGGTGTACTCCCGATATGGGTCGGAGGAGGCACTCTCCAGCACCATGGGTGTCATGGTGGCCCTGGTATCCTTTCTGGAGGCAGACAAGAATGCCATTCGCTCCATTCATGCAGGTGAGCCACCTATGGAGGGTAGCAGTGAGGGCTCCCCTGGCCAGGGTTAACTCATATCAAGCTTTGGACCCCTTGGGCTAGAGAACTGGGATGTGCTGTGTGACCAAGGGCAAGTCCCTCCACCTCTCTGAGCCTCAAGGTCCTCATCTGTACATGAGATAATAACACTGCCAGCCTCATGGAGTTGTTGTGAGGGCCAAAGGTGGCTTTACCCTTGGAGAGGGTGAGAATCACAAGAGGAGGTGACAAAAAAATCCCAGGTCCTGAGCCCCACCCAACTCTTGGCAGTTGACTTAGCCCTTGGGAGGGGGAAGTAGGGATCCAAGAACATGTTTTTCAGAAGTGCCTCCATGTTTCAGCAGAAGCCAGTCTGTGAAGCAAATGGCAGGAACAGGCCTGGAGTCCTCAGGAAAATGGGCTGTCTTTACCCGCATCATCCTTAAGCCCCTACTGTGCCCAGAGCTCTGAGCCAGGGTGGAGAGGATATAGGAGGCTTTGGGCTCCTAGGAGGGCCAATCCGAGAGGGCCTTTCCAGAGAGGGTCTAAGGCTGACACCCGTCCCCCCACCCACCCTCAGATGGCTACAAGGTGGTATTCGTGCGCCGGAGCCCACTGGTGCTGGTGGCGGTGGCGCGCACGCGGCAGTCAGCACAGGAGCTGGCTCAGGAGCTGCTCTACATCTACTACCAGATCCTCAGCCTTCTCACGGGTGCGCAGCTGAGCCACATCTTCCAGCAGAAGCAGAACTACGACCTGCGACGCCTGCTCTCGGGCTCCGAGCGTATCACCGACAACCTGCTACAGCTCATGGCACGTGACCCCAGCTTCCTGATGGGGGCAGCGCGCTGTCTGCCCCTGGCCTCAGCCGTGCGCGACGTCGTGAGCGCCAGTCTGCAGCAGGCGCGGGTGCGCAGCCTTGTCTTCTCCATCCTACTGGCGCGAAACCAGCTTGTGGCTCTTGTGCGCCGCAAGGACCAATTCCTGCACCCTATCGATCTGCACCTGCTCTTCAACCTCATCAGTTCCTCCTCATCCTTCCGTGAGGGCGAGGCCTGGACACCTGTGTGCCTACCCAAATTCAATGCCGCAGGCTTCTTCCACGCACACATCTCATACCTAGAGCCTGATACTGACCTCTGTCTGCTGCTGATTTCCACCGACCGTGAGGACTTCTTTGCTGTCTCCGACTGCCGTCGCCGCTTCCAGGAGCGCCTGCGCAAGCGAGGAGCCCATCTGGCCCTGCGCGAGGCACTGCGCACACCTTACTACAGCGTGGCTCAAGTGGGCATCCCGGACCTGCGCCACTTCCTCTATAAGTCAAAGAGCTCAGGACTGTTCACCAGGTGAGGGAGGGCGTTGGGGGCACCAGTTGAGGCAGGGACGATAGGAGGGGGGAAGAATTGGGTGGGGCCTGAACCCGGGGGGACAGTCTTGGGCCCCTCTGGGAATGGACCGGAATGATGGATCTATTTTGCTGTGGCCCCAGGGACCCGGACTTCCAACACCGCTCTTTCCATGGGCGTACACCTCTCTACTTCATTGCCCAGAAGGCCTGAAAATGCCCAATATACACAGGAAGGAAGCTAGAATAGAGGTCTCTCGGGTCCCTTGCCCTGGAGCAACTGTGCCTTAAGCCTCATTCTGGTTCAGCCAGGATGCAGAGCCTCTCCCCCACCCCCTCCCTTCTTGACAGAGGGGCTGGGACTGGGCTGGAGTCAGGTGTGGAAGTTTCTCCTCCCTTTACCCTGTTTTGGCCCAGAGGGTTCCCAGCTCACCTTTCCTCCATTCCACACCTGTCACTCTCAGTCTTTGACACCTAAACTCAGATTGCCTTCTCCAAGGGAGGGTCAGCAAAGACACCATGAATTTGGGGGGTGGGGGTGGGCATCTGGAGAGTAGGACTAGTGGTAGACTCTCCCTGGCTGGAAATAGCTGTTTCTAAAGCTCCAGAGAAGGCAATAGAAGTCATCCTTTTGCAAATTGCACCCCACCCCCCCCCTCAGCCCTGAGATTGAGGCCCCGTACACAAGTGAAGAAGAGCAGGAACGGCTGTTGGGCCTCTACCAGTACCTGCACAGCCGTGCCCACAATGCCTCCCGCCCCCTCAAGACCATCTACTACACAGGACCCAACGAGAACCTCCTGGCCTGGGTAAGGCAGCCCTGGGCTAGGCTGGGCTTCACTGGGGCTCTGGGGAGGGGCCATGAGGGACCACCAGCCTGGATGACCACCCTCTGCCCCCTCCCCCAGGTGACAGGCGCCTTTGAGCTCTACATGTGCTACAGCCCCCTGGGGACCAAGGCTTCTGCTGTCAGTGCCATTCATAAGCTGATGCGCTGGATCCGCAAAGAGGAAGACCGCCTCTTCATTCTTACGCCCCTCACCTACTGATGGGAATGTGTGCAGGCTCAGCCCTCCTGGGCCCACTGGGACATGGGAAGCCATGGGAGCCTCCAGGTGGGGCTAGCCTTTTCCTACCCAGCAAGCAGGCAGGGACTGTGGGTTGGCGTGTGCATTAAAATCCTTTGGGGAAGATATTTGTCAACCCTGTTGCTGTGTACTTCATCCAGCCACTCCTACTCACACACATAAACACTAGATCCTCCTCCCTAGGCTCTGCACATGTCTCCCATGCACAGGGGCACGTGCAAACTTGGGCCCTATTCCTCCCTCCCTTGCACTGGCATCAGGCCACATATGCTCAGAATCAGGCCTCGGGCAGGGACTGTTTTGGTTCCGCTGAAGCGCTGCCCCACGTAAAGGGTTCTCAGGTGCCCCACTGACCTTGCCTCCATAGCCCCACCCCCGTACTCTCTGTGAGCCTCTGTTGCCTCGCCTCTCACTCCTGGTTGGGGTCTCAGCTTCATATCTCAAAGAAACCAACCACTCTGGGAGCCCTGGCCATACAGCTATTTGACAGGCTGCTGTAGTTCAGCAGGAACTGAGCTGAGTGAGACAGGGACAATCAGGGTGGGGGGAATCTGAGCCCCACCATGGGTGGGAGCCCTTGGCGAGACAGCCCAGTGCTTAACAGATAAATCCAGAGTTCAGCTTCCCTGTACCTCACGGGCCTCTGGGGAAACTGTCCTTGCTTAGCCCTTCCCATGAAGGGCTTCTTTCATAGCTTCCTTACCTCCACCCAGTGCATTCCTTGAAATGTCCCCTAGAGTGAGCCGGAGGCCTGAAAGAAGGCCCAGCTGACCTCAGGGCAGGAGTAGACCCTGCCCTAAGAAGGGCTGAGTCCTTTAGGTACACCTAGGGCCCTTTTCAAGCACCTATTCCTTGTCACAGTCAGGTCTGTATGGGGCACATGGACATTCCAGGGGACTCAGCAGTGAAGGCCTGGCCCTGTTCTCTCTACCATGAACCTCTTTGTGGGCAGAGCCCAGGGCACGGTATAGAAAACCTGCACCTTGCTGCTGGGAAGCTCTCCCAGCTCTGCCACAACTTAACCATCTCATTGGCCAGGGGGAATGAAAGGCCTAGGAGTGTTTATGAGAGAGACGTGTCCATTGAATGTGGTCTTCATACCGTCAGAAGGAATCACCCTCATGCAGTCTCTGAGAGCTGGGTCAGGGTATTCTGCCACTAAAACCAACCCAGGCTGGAGGATGTGCCTGTATTGGAGGCATGGGCAAAGAGTGCCCTGGAATGATTCTACTTACTATCTTAGGAAATGACACCATAGCCCCTGCTCTTGGCCCCATCCTGAATCACATAGGAACAGGCATGGCACCAGACCACCCACCTAGACCCCAAGGTCCCTGGGGAGCTGCCACAGGGTTGGTGGGTACTGCTCACCCCGCTCACTTGCTCTGGTCCCTTTTCTTCTGTTCCTCCCCTTGCTCCTGGCCAGGGCACCAAACCAGTGCCTTTGGGGCCGGGATAGTGCCAGGTTGGCTGTCGGTGACAGCTCTGGTGTTATGGTGAGTAGTCAGCCACTAAGTGCCCCTGCTGACTGCCCTAACCCCTGTAGGATCCTTAGTTTCTCTGTAGCTCAGCACCTGTTCTGAGTAGGAGAAGCAGAGGTGCTCACAGTTAGATGAGGACAATGGGGCACTTAGGAGTATGGGGTTACCTGGTTGGGGGTCAGGGGAGGGATGATAGGCAAATAGGAAAGTGCTCCTGGTGGAGGGACATGGTAAAGAACCTAGTATAACTGCTTTACAGTGAAGCTGGAGGAATCTGCAAGGCCTGGGGTTCCGAGATTCCAGCTGAGTCTGGCAGTGAGGAACCACCGAAGGTGTTAGAGCTGTGGATTGATGTGGTCATATTGTGGCTAGAGATTTCCCCCAGACTGAACTCTTCGGGTTGGAGAAAGAGGCTAGATCTAGTTCTCAGGAGTACTGTCTGAAGAGGAGTGAGAACCTGTGGAGGGTAGAGTAGCTAGCCCTCCCTCAAGTTAGCAGTTGGGTAGGTGCTCAGCTGACTGGCTATAGGGCAGGCCTGTTGCCTTCACCTTGGGAGAACATACGTACTCCACCCTGCAGGGCCCCATTAGCTGCCCTTCACCACACAGCTTGCCTACCTCCCTCCTGCAGAGCAGTCAGATGAGGAGGTGGGAAGGGGTACTCTTGTGGGCTTCTGCTATGGAAGAGTAGAGTCCTTGCTGCAGAGAGGGTGCTGGCCTGAGGTCAGCCATCAGCATGGCCACACGGGGGCAGTCGAGAACCAACTGATGGCTGCTTCACTCCTACCCCATAAATGGGGTGGGAGGGGCGACCTAGAAGGGCTAGACCCCACCCCCAGATGTCTCTTAGAACACCCTTCAGGCAGGGTGGAGGTCTCAGGGAACCGAAGTCCCAGAATGAACAGGAGAGTGTTTCAGTTTTACCCAGCATGACTATCTTTAGACATGTAGACTGTGGAATGCAGAAACCACGCCCTGATTTTCACGGGATGTTTATTCCAATTTTATGTTGCTTCCGGGGTGGTATCCTCTCTGCACTGGGTGTGGCCGCCCTGTGCTATTTTCTTTCCCTATCACCGACTTCTCACGGAGCTCCAGCCTGGAGGATGGAAGGAGAAGGAAAGGTAAAGTCAAGCATTCAGAGTGAACTATGCTGGTTGAGTGTATAGCACGGGGACTGTGGGACACAAGAGAGGGGCCTGTTGCACCCTGGGTCAGAAAGTCTTCCCGGACGAGGTGTCATCCAAGCTGCAAGAGGAGGAAGGGAAAAGGTGGTCCCGGAAGAAGGAACAAAGTCTAAAGGAGCCCTAGTGGTGCAATGGTTAAGTTCTTGGCTGCTAAGGGAAAAGTTGGCAGTTCAAACCCACCCAGCTGCTCCACCTAATGATCTGCTCCTATAAAGATTACAGCCTAGAAAACCCTATGGGGCAGTTCTGCTCTGTTAAATGGGGTCGCTGAGTTGAAATTGACTCAATGGAACCTAACAACAACACAACATTTTGTATTACACCAAGGACGCAGGCACCTGGAGCTGGACAGGTGCTGGGTGGGGTGGGGAAGATACAGCTCCCTAAGCCAGACTGAATCATGTGGGGTGAAGGGCTTCTCTCTTCCCCACATCCCATCCCACCCCATCCCTGGGACCCAACTTCACAGGTCCTAAGACCTCAACCCAGGATTACCCTGTGAAGCTTCCCCTCCCTCTAGGGTCTGTGCTGGGGTGGCTGAGGGGCTGTCAGGCTGAGGATGTCTCCCAGAGCCCACCTCCAGTGTCGGGGAACCAGTTACCATGAGGTAGCTGCTAAGGTGAGGGAAATGATGAGAGAGAGACCTACCCCCCACCACACACACACACACACAAAAACACACATACACAGAGAGCTCTGGGTAGCCACCTAGCCAAAACTACATCCTTATTTCACAAAGTGAGAGACTGAGGCCTGGCAAGGCTTACAGAGCAGGTAAGATGTGCCTTGAGGGCCAGTACCCATGCTTCTGTCATATCACAGGGGCACTGGAGCAGGGGTGGAAAGCAGAGGGGCCATCTTGAAAACTAGCATTATGAATTTTGTTATCGCCTGTCCTGCAGCTTCCACACACTGAGGCAGTAGCCCAGGAACCAGAGCCAGTGATGGGCCTCCAGATAGGCTGCCTTTCCCCCAACTCCAATATCCAGCCAGCAGTCTGTGCCCCATTCTATACCCCCCTACTGCTCAGGGTGGGTGGGGAGCAACGCATCACCCTCTGACACCAACCTGATACCCACAGCCCATGGCAGGCCCAACACCCATCGCGTTTTCCCACGTCTCACCTCGCATCCTACACATATGGCTGATCTCTGCTTCCCACGTGGGTGGGCTTCTCCGGCCCCCTGTGCTGTCACCAGCGTCTGTGTGAAGTTGGGAGTGTTGCTGTAAACTGGGTCCAGCGAAAGAAAAGAGCCAGGTTGTCCCTCACCCCTTACTGGTGCTGGGGCCAGCCAGACCACCCCCTCCCCACCTCAGCCTAGTTGGTCGTGGGGCGAGGTATGGTACAGCTCAGGCCTGCTCATCTCTCTACAGGCCACCCCATGCACACACACCCATAAGCCGCTGATAAAAAGGTGCCCAAGAGAAGGCACAAGACCCAGGCCTCCGAGGACCGGGAGAGTCGGGTGGGCGGAGGAGCTTGGCTAGGCCAGACCTTCGACACCGCCCGTCCCCAGCCCCGCCCCTCTCTCTGGTCCGGGCTGCCCAGCCCACGCCCTCTAGTAGACTTTGCTCTGAACGCCCGCTGGATGCAGCAACTGGACCGGCAGGTGAGGCGGCTTCTCCATTCCTTTCTTTCTGTCCGCCGGCTCGCCCAAAGTGCTCAGACCCGGGAGAGGACCGGGGGTTGGGCTTCATAGGAGCCCCGGGCGCGGGCGTCTGCCCCGGGGCTCTAAGGATAGGCGCTGGAGGCTGGACCCTGGCCGCAGCCCAAGTCTCGAGTCGGCTCCCAGCCCGGCCCGCGCCTACAAGGATCCTTGCAGGGCCCCAGGCCAGGCTCAATGGCGCTCCTCCTTCCGCCGTCGCCACAGCTCTCCCTGTTGCTGTTGATGCTGCTGCCGACGACGACGATACCCGCGGCGGACCGGTGCCAGAGCAACCAGCAATGCTCGCGAATCTCCTACTCTGCCTCCCGCGACTTCGACGTGGAGTACTCTGTGCCCAGCTTTTCTGCCGGTGGCCGAGTACAGGCCGTGGCGACCTACGAGGACGGGGACGAGAGGGCCGTTTTCGTGGCCACGCGCAACCGCCTGCATGTGCTGGGGCCGGGCCTGCAGCCGGTCCAGAGCCTGGCGACCGGCCCCGTCGGAGATCCTGGCTGCCAGACGTGCTCAGCCTGTGGCCCGGGTCCCCATGGCCCGCCAGGCGACACAGACACGCAGGTGCTGGTGCTGGAGCCGGGGCTGCCCGCGCTGATCAGCTGCGGTTCGAGCCTACAAGGCCGCTGCTTCCTGCATGAGGTGGAGCTCATAGAGAAGACCGTACGCCTGGCGCCGCCAGCCTGCCTCTTCTCAGCCCGCCACAACCTGCCCGAGAACTGCCCTGATTGTGTGGCCAGCCCGCTGGGCACCCGCGTGACCGTGGTCGAGCAGGGCCAGGCTTCCTACTTGTACGTGGCGTCGTCTCTGAACGCAGCGGTGGCCGCCAGCTTCAGCCCGCGCTCAGTGTCCATCCGGCGCCTCAAGGCAGACGCTTCGGGATTCGACCCCGGCTTTGAGGCGCTGTCTGTGCTACCAGCGCACCTCGCCTCCTACGGTATAGAATATGTGCACAGCTTTCGCTCAGGAGCATTCGTTTATTTTCTGACTGTGCAGCCGGCCAGTGTGGAGGCTGCGCCGGGCGCCCTGCACACGCGCCTTGCTCGGCTTAGCGCCACTGAGGTAGAGCTGGGTGACTACCGCGAGCTGGTCCTCGACTGCCGTTTTGAGCCTAAACGCAGGCGCCGCGGGGTCCCCGAGGGCAGACAACCTTACCCGGTGCTGCGTGCAGCCCATGCTGCTCCTGTGGGCGCCCAACTGGCCATGGAGCTGAGCATCACCGAGGGCCAGGTCGTGCTATTCGGAGTCTTCACAGGGAGTAGGGACCGTGGTCCCAGCGAAGGCCCCAACTCTGTCGTCTGTGCCTTCCCCATCGACCTGATGGATACCCTCATCGAGCAGGGTGTGGAGCGCTGCTGCCAGCCCCCGGTCCCCCCGGGCCTCCGGAGAGGTCTTGACTTCTTCCAGCTACCCAGCTTGTGCCCCAATCCGGTGAGCAGAAAGAACGATGGGATCCTCTCCTTGAGCAGTGTGTACATGGCTGAACCCAGGCTGCTTCTCCTTCCACCACTGAGAGAGTCTGGGAGGGGGAGGGGAAGAGCAGGCATGGAGAAGCCATCTCTTCCATTCAATTCCTCAGTGCTGGGGGTAGTGCACGGGATCAAACAAAGGCAAGCCCAGCCTCCTGATCTGGCCAGACTGGCCTCTCTCTCTGCCCCATCTTGCTCTTCTACCTTCCCACCCTGGTTTCCCTTGTTATGTGAGGTTTGGATTGCATCATAACTGTCTTTCTGCTAGACACAGATTGAAAACTGAGTAGAATGGTGGACATCTCCACCTACTCCCCTGCCCGCCTGCTTATCACACACACCTTTAGGGACATACACACCCAGAAAAGCAGCCCCTTACACACTACACACACCATCAGGGACACACATACCCACAGGAAAACAGCTCCCTACATGCACACAAATAATACATAGGCAGATGCTGGAAAACTGCACACACACTCGCGCAGCTGCTGGAAGTTTTGCTTTCCCTGTGACAGCACCCCTTTTGCTCCACTTTCCAAAGGGAGTAGGGCAAGAGTTGTCAGAGAATGCACCCCTCTCACGGCCCCCCACCCGCTGGGTTCCAGGAAGTCTCTTGGGCCTTAGAAGACTGGGGGCTTGTTGTGGAGCCCATATGACCTGAGCTTCACAGAACCACCCACCCCTGCTTGTCATCCTTGGGGTGATTGGGAGAAGGCCTGGTTACCAGAATGCAATTTGGCTTTAGAAGTTTCCAGAAGGCTCACTCCAGGCCTGTGCAGGGGATGAGCAAAGGTAGACAGGGGTTGATTAGAATTGGTCCACCAGGCAGGAGTCCCTAGATGTTCTACAGTAATTGGGGCCCTGTCACAGGCAGGAGGCTCCAAGTTGGAGAGGCCTTAGTTTTCAGCTCCTTCCAGCAGACCGTGCCCAGTTTTTCTCTAGCTATGGTGTCAGGTAGTTGGAACAGAAACAAACTTAAAATACTACCCTGAGGGCAAAGCCAAACCAATCCCTTGAAACCGTTGGATCAGTTCCACCCAAGATCATAAGAGATTAAACCAAGGAAATGGGGTGAATGGAGTGTTGGACAAGTAGCTTTTCAGTGAGCTGAACCACAGCCACAGCTCTCAGGGTTTTTGGCTGTCCTGTGGTTTTGGCCGTGCTGTGACATTCTTAGCTGACTCCTTTCCAGTTCCTACTGATGCTCCAGAGGTGGACAGAGAACTTACATCAGGGTGGGGGTGAGGGGTCCTTCAGCCACCCTCCCACAACTGAGTCCATCTGGGTTGAGGAGATCCTGGTGGTGGGGACCCTTGTCTGGGCCTCCTGCCTGCCCTCTATTTTTTCCCGCCAGGAAGTCAGAACCTTTCCCTGACTTGGCTAGTTGTCAGTGGGTCAGTAGATACTCGCACAACAGGTTAGTGCCAGGCTCCACGAGGACTAATCTCAGGGCCTGCCCAATAGTCTGGCCAGCCCCCTGAGAGGTGTGTGAATCAACCCTGTACAGTCTTTGTCCAGTGACTTTGGGCATGAAGCCACCAGGACAGCAGGAACTAGGGGCCCCCAGACAAGCCTGGGAACCCGGGGCCCAGGGGCAAGCAGACAAGGATGTGGCCTCTTTTCTGCCCCATCTGTCCCTGAGTCATGCTGAAAACACCTAGCTGGTTTCCGGCTAGGGCCAGGCCTCTCACCTACCTCAAGCAAGGACAGGATCCTAGTCTAAACCCACTCACCCAGGTGACAGGCCCAGTGTGTGTGTGGAGTGTCTGGGCCTAGCTCTGTACCTGCCCTTGCACCCAGAGTCTGTGATCTGCACTGAGGGCTCAGGATTGGGTTAAACCTACTTGGTCTTACAGGGGCTTCAGAGGCTCCAGCTTTGAAGAGTGTCCTTGAGGCTGGTGAGGGAGAGTCTAAGCGCCTGAGGCTGCTGAGCCCGGACCGTACTTCTTTGTTGTTGTTAGTTGCTGTTGAGTCAATTCTGACTCAAGGCAACCCCATGTGTGCAGAGTAGAACTGCTCCATAGGGTTTTCAAGGCTGTGACCTTTCAGAAACAGATCACCAGACCTCTCTTCCGAGGCACCTCCAGGTAGGTTCCAGCCATCAACCTTTCAGCTAGCATGCTTAAACATTTGTGCCACCCAAGGACTGATTGTATCTCTATCCAGCTCCAATACCTGGCACTCACAACCTGACTTCCTAGTTTCCCAGAAGCTTCCACAGTCCTGCCCTAGGGCACTGGGTGCAGCCTTCAACTACCCCCCTGCTAAGATCGGGGAAGGGGTTAGCATCTCCTGGTACCCAGGCCTTTGGGCCTCTGTTTATCTCTTTTGTACCCTGAAGAAAGAGGTCAGGATGACCTTGAAGTCTTGGGGAGAGGGACACTGTTAACTGGTGCTGGCCAACTAGCCCAGAGTACAGCCCCTTGTGCAGGTGGGGAAATCAAGGCCCAACATAGGGACAGGTTTGCTGAAGTGCACATGGAGAGGCAGGGCAGAGCCAGCAGACAGCATGAGAGGCCTCTGGTTAAGAGCTTAAACTTCAAACCTGGCTCCTCTCCTGAAGGGCTCTGAGGCCTTAACAAATGACCAGACTTCTCTGAGCCTGTTCCCTGATCTATAAAATGGGAGTGGTGAGAGTACTCACTCTACAGGGTGGTTGTGAGGACAGAATGGGGTTGGTCTATAAGACTCAGTAACATTATCAGATTGAACACAGCAGGACAGGTTAGGGAGTAGGGGAAGCCGGCTTTCCAGCCCAGACCTCCCTTCCTACCCCTGCTACCTCTGAGAGCCATGAGTATGGCGAGGTGGCTGGCAGGCTTTGGGCCCTCTCTAGTCAGACTGAGTGAGGGGTGACATTCTTGAGCTGCTATGGTCGCTGACAGAGGCCCCAAGGGGTCAGTGTGTGGGGCTGAGCCTTGACCCCCTTCCTGAACCTCCCCAGCCTGGCCTGGCGGCCCCCAACCCCAACATCAGCTGCCATCATTTCCCTCTGCTGGTCAGCAGCAGCTTCTCCCGTGTGGACCTATTCAACGGGCTGCTGGGAATGATGCAAATCACTGCACTACATGTGACACGCATAGAGAATGTCACGGTGGCGCACATGGGCACGGCTGATGGACGCATCCTGCAGGTGAGCTTCTCATCCCCACAGGTACCTGGGTCCAGGTCCCCATCCCTATACCCGTTCCCATTTTGCTCACAGCTGAACTGTCTCAGGTGGAGTTGGCCAGATCACTCAACTACTTGTTATATGTGTCCAACTTCTCGCTGGGCAGCAATGGGCAGCCCGTGCAGCGGGATGTCAGTCGCCTCGGGGATCAGCTGCTCTTTGCCTCTGGAGACCAGGTAAAGTGAACCAGGCTCAAGGGATGAGGTCAGGGCTGTGGGAATACAGCCTCCCCATCCAAACCAGGTAAGCACTGACAAACTCAGGTTCTACCACCCTGACTTAGAATAGGACTGGGGAGTCTATGAGGTCAAGGCCCCCCACTTCTGAGCCACCCGTCTACCACCCAAGGTCTTCCAGGTACCCATCCGGGGCCCTGGCTGCCATCACTTCCTCACCTGTTGGCGTTGCCTACGGGCTAAGCGCTTCATGGGCTGTGGCTGGTGTGGGAACATGTGTGGCCAGCAGAAAGAGTGTCCCAGGTCCTGGCAGCAGGATCACTGCCCACCTGAGCTCACTGAGGTATGGCTTCCCTGGCACAGGTAAGGATGGAACAAGCTGGGCCTAGGGTGGGTTAGCAGGTCTTGACCACGATCTTCCTCAGGCCTGGGGTGTCTTCAGTATCTATAAGGAGGGCATTCTTGGCAGAGGGGATGGCACATGCAAAGAGGTGGGAAAGTGCTTGAGTGTTTGAGGACTAATACGTCACCCAGAGTGGCTGGAGTGTGGGATGGGCGAGGGGTTTGGCAGGAGACTTTGGGGGACACTGGCAGGGCTGAGAGAACCCAGGCCCACACAGAGACTCAGGCTATCTGTCCTTCCCCTCAGTTCCATCCCCACAGTGGGCCCCTAAGGGGCAGCACGAGGCTGACACTGTGTGGCTCCAATTTCTACCTGCACCCTGCTGGCCTGGTGCCTAAGGGCAACCATCAGGTCACTGTGGGCCAAAGTCCCTGCCGGCTGCTGCCCAAGGACACCTCAAACCTCAGGTACAGCCTGGTCCCTGTGCTTCTACCCTTGCCAGGGCACCGAGCAGCTCCTTCCCTGTGAAACTCTGTCCTGTGCTTTCCTGGGGTATGAGGCAAGCTGCAGGCTCTGGCTACTATGTCTGGGGAAACATCTCTGTTCCTTTCTGAGCCTGCATATGTCCTACCCCTCTGTTGAGTCATGGACCAGGCAAGGTTGTTCTCTGCCCCATTAGATCCTGCTTACCCCAGAAGAGGGCATGGGAGATGTCATTCTTGGGCTCAGAGGAGGCCTGTAACTTGTGGCAAGTATGTAGCCAGGCCTGTGTGACCCCCAGCTAACCTCAGGGGTTCCCCCATGCCTCAGACCAGTGCCCCAGAAGGACTTTGTAGAGGAGCTTGAGTGTGAGCTGGAGCCCTTGGGTGTGCAGGCAGCTGGGCCTGCCAACATCAGCCTCACTGTGACCAACATGACAGCAGGCAAGCGCTTCCGGGTAGACGGCACCTCTGTGTTGCAAGGCTTCTTTTTCATGGTGAGACCACCTTGCCCCTTCTGTGCCCTTGGCTGGCTGGGCAGTACAGGCAGGAAAGGGCATAGAGGAGAGGGCCTGTTCCAGCTAAGTCACCTTTATGCCTTCTTAGGAGCCAGCGCTGACAGCCGTGCAGCCCCTGTTTGGCCCTCGGGCAGGGGGCACCCTCCTCACCCTCAAAGGTCAGGGTCTGTGTGTAGGTACCAGCCGAGCTGTGCTGGTCAATGGGACCGAGTGCCTGCTAGAACAGTAAGTACTAGCATGCAAAGAGATGGGAGGCTATGGGACCCTGCCCAGGGGAGCCCTCACCAGTGGGAACCTGGATCCCTGTCAAAATGTAGGGAGGAGGGCTCAGACACTGTTGATGTGGGGAGTAGGTCCATGAAAAAGAGTCTGCTGCCCCCTCCATCCCAGAGGTGGCTTGTTTCCAGCACATGTGCTGGCATGGGTTGGCAAGAGAGCTCATTGCAGAATCCATGGGATCCAGCCAAGGTTGTGAGGAACCTGTTCCCTCCTGGCCCTCTTGTGGTTCTCAATGGGACCACCCTGTTTTCAGACAGACCAATGGGTTCCAGGCATGTAGGGGAAATGACCAACAGAGGAACTGAGAGGATGGACAAGCCCCTGTAGGAGATGGGCCTGGCCACCACACAGTGGTGCCTCTGAGCCCAATCCCCATTCTGCAGGGTCAGCGAGGGGCAGCTTCTATGTGCCACACCCCCTGGGGCTGCCACGGCCAGCGTTCCCCTTCACCTGCAGGTGGGGGGTGCTAAGGTGCCTGGCCCCTGGACCTTTGACTACCGGGAAGACCCCATTGTGCTGGGGATCAGCCCCAACTGTGGCTACACGTAAGTGCCACCTCTCTGCCCACCTGACTTCTGAGGGGTTAAGGAGCCACCCTGTGAGAGCTCCCAAGCCCATCACCCTGCCCTCCCCAACAGTGGCTCCCATGTCACCATCCGCGGCCAGCACCTGACTTCAGCGTGGAACCTAGTGCTATCATTCCATGATGGGCTTGGGGCAGTGAAAAACAGGGTAAGCGGGCATCAGCCAGGAGGGAGGAAGGCCGGACCAGTCCCCCAAGCTCCAGCTCTACCCCATGCTGGGCTGAGGAGACTGGAGCAATCATAGGTGGAACACCTGGCTAACCACCATCCTCTGGGCCCCAGCAGTGTGAACAGCAGCTTCCGGAGCAGCAGAAGTGCTGCCTGCCTGAATACATGGTCCAAGGCCCCCAGGAGTGGGTGACAGGGAGCCTGAGTGCCCAGGGGGATGGTGCTGCTGGCTTCACACTGCCTGGCTTTCGCTTCCTGCCCCCACCCCAACTGCCCAACACTGACCTGGCCCCATTGAAGCCTGAGGAACATGCCATTAAGTTCCAGGTAGGTGTGGGAGATGGTTGGGGGTGGGCATTGGGAGGGTTAGGGCTGAAGCCTCCCCAGTGGAGGCAGGGGCCACTGGCCAGTCCTCACGATCATCTCTGCAGTATATCGGGCTGGGTGCTGTGGCTGACTGCGTGAGTGTGAACGTGACCGTGGGTGGTGAGAGCTGTCAGCACGAGTTCCGGGGGGATGTGGTCATCTGCTCCCTGCCTCCCTCCCTGGAACTTGGCAAGAGTGGTGCCCTGCTGCAGGTAGGTAGCCCAGCTGGCCTTCCACAAGAGACTTGGGTCAATAAAGAGCCTGGAGGCTGGGCCTGAGCTGCCACCTGCCCCCAGGTTTGCGTGGATAGCGTGTGTCACATCCTGGGCAAGGTGATGCGGCTGGGCCCAACAGGGGTCCCACAGGGCATACTTCTTGGTGTCCTGCTGGTCCTGCTCCTGCTTGTGGCTGCACTGGTCATCACTCTGGTCTTCAGCTACTGGTGGCGGAGGAAGCAACTAGGTGAGCCTCCAACCTCTGTCCCGACTCAGCTCCTACCACCAAACAATGGCAGCTCCAAGTCCCTGTGCCATCATTCTGCCTGGGCCTTGGGAGTTTGCCAATACCTCATGGATGGGAGCAGGCTCCGAGAAACTTTGAGAGGCTGACTGTCAGAGGCCATCGTTCCACAGTCCTTTCTTCCAACCTGGATAACCTGGCATCCCTGGACCATACCTCTGGAGACATCCCCCTGCCTCTCCTCCACTCAGGTTCTGACTACAGAAATAGCCTTGGTGAGGCTGTGGAGGTGCTGGAAGCTGGAGCCATCCCCTCTGCCCTCCAAGCCCCTCATTCCCTCTCTCCCACAGCACCCCCTGCCACTGAGGGTCTGGGCCCTGCCACCCAGGGCCACGGAGTGTCCTCCTCAGATGACATGGATGGGTCCTGTGTCCTGCTGCTCCAGACAGAGTCCATCCAACTCCAGGACCTAGATCCCAAGCTCCTGGCTGAAGTCAAGGATGTGCTGATCCCCCATGAGCAAGTGGTCACCCACAGTGACCAAGTCATTGGCAAAGGTGTGGGATTAGGCTGGGCTGGGCTGGGGCAGAGATGGAGTCCTAAGACGATATGGGCTCAAGGGACAGTTGGGCTGGCCTCTGCTCTGGTCTTCTCACCAACTTGTGTGATCTTGCACATACTGCTTAACCTCTCTGAGTCTCCATTTGCTCAGCTTTGAAATACGGATTAGAAGTTTTCTGTCTTTAGTGGGTTCTGGTATGGATTAAGTGGGCATTGGAGGGGTGCAGGCTCTTTCAGCAGATGGCTGCTGCTTATTTTTAATGTTGGATTGGTCAGAGGTCTGGTTGCCAGTAAAAGGGTATGGTGCAAGTCCTGGGGATTGGGGGCCTTCTCACCACCTCCCCCTCTCCAGGCCACTTTGGAGTTGTCTACCATGGGGAATACACAGACCAGGCCCAGAATCGAATCCACTGTGCCGTCAAGTCGCTGAGTCGTAAGTGGGCTGGGAGCTGAGAAGTCAAGGGGAGAAGCACCAGGCTGGGAGGGTCCTCATCCCTGCTGTGCCACCACCTTGCTGCGTGACCCTGAACAAGAGACTTCTCCATTGCCCCATCTGACCCTTGTAAGGGGCCTCCCTGCCCTGGGCCTGACTCAAACCACTCTGTAGGCATCACTGAGGTGCAAGAGGTAGAGGCCTTCCTGCGCGAGGGGCTGCTCATGAGCCGCCTGCACCATCCAAACGTGCTGGCTCTCATCGGTATCGTGCTGCCACCTAAGGGACTGCCCCAAGTGCTGCTGCCCTATATGCACCACGGAGACCTGCGCCAGTTCATTCGTTCACCCCAGCAGGTCAGTACTCAGGGGGCCTGGGTTGGGGGACTCAGGCAGCAGCTGGGGATGGAGCTGCTCTGCTCTTGCCCACCAACCTATCTGTGTCCCCAGAACCCCACAGTGAAGGACCTCATCAACTTCGGCCTGCAGGTAGCCCGCGGCATGGAGTACCTGGCAGAGCAGAAATTTGTGCACAGGGACCTGGCTGCTCGGAATTGCATGTGAGGGGCTGGAGCACCTAGGGTGAAGCAAGGGGGCAGGGCACCAGGTTATGCAGCTGCCCAAGGGTGTCTTAGGGAAGAGCCCAAACTCCAGCCCTTGCTATGCAGCCCTGGGCATGCCCTCTCCCTCCATTTCTGGGCCTGAGTTTTCCTGTCTGCCCAGTGCAGTCTTGGATTGGGCACTCTGGCCCTGAAACCTGTATGATCCTGGAACGGGTGGGTTCAGGGCCTGATGTGGGCCAGTCTTGAGTGTGATCCCCCCTTCCAGGCTGGATGAGTCATTCACAGTCAAGGTGGCTGACTTCGGTCTGACCCGTGGCATCCTGGACAAGGAGTACTACAGTGTTAGACTGTACAGCCACGCTCGCCTACCTGTCAAATGGATGGCACTGGAGAGCCTGCAGACCTACAGGTTCACCACCAAGTCGGACGTGGTGAGGCCCCTCCTGCCCCAGAGTTTGCATGGCCTCAGTGCTTTGGAAGACCACTCGCCTTGCCCATTCAGCTCCCAATGATGATCTGAGCCCAGGAAATCCATAGGCTGGGCGACCCCCATAGCCCATTCACCTACTTCTTGGGCAGGCATAAAAAGGAACCTGACTTCCGCCAGGGCAAGAGGAGGCTGTGAACTCACTGGCTTCTCATGGACAATCTAGCCCCTGCCCAATCACAACTCAATTGTTTCCTCTGAAAAATAATCCAAGGCTGAGGTGGTGGGAGGGGACAGAGGGAAGACATTGGAAAGTATTGAGGGATGGGTTCTAAATGTGGGATGAGGTCCCCCATACCTACCTCTGGGAGGTAGAGGACATAAGGAGCCACCTGCCCCAAAATTTGGGGTAGGATTTGAGTCCCTTGTCTTCCCTTTCTCTACAGTGGTCATTTGGTGTGCTGCTCTGGGAGTTGCTGACACGGGGTGCCCCACCATACCCTAATATCAACCCCTTTGACCTTACTGACTTCCTGGCCCAGGGGCGGCGCCTTCCCCAGCCTGAGTATTGCCCTGATTCCCTGTGAGTATGAGGGAGTAGTTGGGCAGCAGACAGAGCTCCTGGTCAGGCCCTTTGTCCAACTCTCTCTTTGACCCAAGCAGGGACACTCTCTGGGCCTCAGGTTCCTCATCTGCAGACTGTTGGTTCCCATCCCCATGCAAGGCAGGGTGCTGGGAGGCTATCATGGTTGCCATGGTAACGGCATTCCCAACTAAGAGTCTGGGTTGAGGCCAGTGATTTGATTTCCTCTATCCTCACCCCCGCTAAGGAGGGCTGTTTCCTATCTTTTCCACCCGGCTTCACGGAAAGCTTCCATCAGCTCCCACACCAGCCCCTTCATTGTCTCCAGATCAAGTGTTTTTCATTGGATATAGTTTCAGATTCCCCATTCATGGAGGGATGGCCACTGCTATGTTGTTATTGGTTCCTGAGGAGTGGGTTTGATGCTGAGGTTCAGCTTCATAAGCAGCACGCCAGCCTCAGCCGTGCCCAGGTCTGCGCTGTTAGAACAGGGAGAACCAGGTCACAGATAAAAGTAGTTGATGACTCCTGTCTTGGGCGGGGCTCCTGGAAGGGTGAGTACCCCTTCCTCACAGCCCTGGCTGCCTTGGGTTTGATCTCTGTTATTCACTTCATTAATGCATCTGGTTTGAAGTAAGAGACATTAATTTCACTGTGTACATGTGTTCAGCTCGGGCTCCCTGAAACAGACTCTGAGACAGAGATTTGTGTACAGGGAGTTTATTGGGAGGTTATGGGTAGTGCAAGTAGTTTGTGATCGGTTGCTAACTGAAAGGTTGGTGGTTTGAATCCACTCAGCAGCTCCGTAGAAGAAAAGGCCTGGCAATCTGCTTCCATAAAGATTACAGCCAAGAAAACCCTATGGGGAAGTTCTATTCTGTAACACATGGGGTCGCCATGAGCCAGGGCCAACTCAATGGCAGCTAACAACAGGGGCAAGGAAGCAGGACTGAGCAGAGGGAGAAGTTGGGATGCCACGCAGATGCAACAGAAGCTGCAACCCATCCCACTGGGATTTCTTAAGCTGGAATGGTCCTTTAGAGTGTTATAAAATTGAGACCAAAGGGCAGGTCTTTATATCAAGCATCAACCACTGACCATGGCTGCCCCCAGGGAGGAGGGTGTGAGCTTTGGGAGGCAGTTCCCAGAGAGGGCCCCAGCCAAGAGCTGTCAGAAGGTGACACTCCCAGGCACTAGGAGAAGGGAGAGGGAAATCTGGGTGGCATAGCGCAGCATCTGTTTTGCCAGGGCAAGTCCCATCCCCTCCCTGAATCTGTTTCCTCATCTGCAAAGTGAGTACAGTAACAGTACCACCCTTGGAAAGTCTGAGAATTACATGAGACAATATGTGTAGGGCACCTAGAATGTCATTTAAGGCAGGTAATGGGGTATGCATTAGGACCCACTGGACAAACCCAGCGAACCTCTGCTTGAGAACCATGGTACCACTGGTACTGCCCCACAGGCCCATCCCAGGACTTTTAATCCCCATTTCACCAGATCCAGGCTTCTTTGGTGGAAGGTGTGTAATGATAACCGTGATAGCTCATGAGCTGAACCCTGTGCTAAGCATTTCACAGTCATGCTCTCACCTTATGCCCCAATAGCCCTGTGATCAGAGGAAAACCTGGAGGAACAGAGAGGTTAAGGAACCTGCTCAGGATCACACAGCCTAGGCCACAGGGCTCAGAGGCCCAAGTTCTTAACCCCCTAAACAGCCCTGCCCCAGGCAATTCAACCTCCACCAGGGTTGAAAGGCAGGACTAGAACAGCAATCACAGTGATGAACAGAGCTGTCCCTGACGGGGTAATGCTGAACACCAGGCCCTGTCACCTATTCTCGATGCCATTTTTTGAGCCAGAGGTTTAACGGTAGGTGGACAGCTAGGAGGAAGCCTTAGGTAAGGAATTCCCCTGTCCCTGATGCTCCCTGTCCCCTTGCAGGTATGCAGTGATGCAGCGCTGCTGGGCCACAGAGCCAGGGGCCCGACCTACCTTTGGGGAGCTGGTGCAGGAAGTAGAATGTGTGGCGGCCATGCTGGATGGGAACCACTACGTGCAGTTGCCTGCAGCCTATGTGAACCTGGGCCCTGGTGCCACGGACTGGGCAAACGCACCCGTGGAACAGCTACCGTCCCCTCCAGTGCCTCCAGTGCGTAGGAGTATGGGTCGTCCCCGGCCCCTCTCAGAGCCACTGTGACCCACATGACCACAGCTCCAGGCCCCTGGGGGACAGACCTGTCTAGTGGCTTCCACCAAACCCCAAGCTGCCCCTGGGACATGTCAGGCTGGAGGGAGGCCCCAGCTGGCCTCACCCTGTCCCTACCCCCTAACCTCCAGTGGCAGTGGGGCCTGAGCAGGGCACATTTGGCCCCTCACTCCACAGAGGAAGCAAGTGAGGCGGATCCTTCATACAATGAATATTTATGAAGTGCCTGCTGTGTACCTGGCCCTCTGGCCGAAGGGAACTCAACTGACTCAGCAGTGACCACACAGACACTGGCTTTTGAACCAGTAAATGAACTAATGAATATTCAAGTACAAATTGTGGTAAATGCTATGAAAGAAAAAGACAGGCAGCTGCTTTGAGGGAGTGGAAGACTGCCTTAGATAGCAAGTTGAGAGAGGCCTCCCCAGGGGGTGACATTTGTGCTAAGGCCTGAATGGTGGGAAAGAACCAGGGCAGTGTTGGGGGAGGAAAGTTTTGGGGCAGAGTGAGCAGCACATGTAAAACCCGGAAGCTGAAAACAGGTTGGGAGAGCAAGAAGGCTCCGGAAAGCAGGAACCGGGCAAGGCCCAGAATCCAGGATACAGAGCCCCAGGGGCTGTCGAATGGGACCAAAGAAGAGGTGGGTTGAGTACCATGGCATGCTGCAGCCTAGCCCTCCTGTTCCCCTTCCCCAGGTCCTGATCCCTCTGCAGGACTCCCTGCTCCACCTGCTGCACCCCTCGTACACACACACACACAGACTGTCAGGGCATGGAGACCTACCCCTCCCACACCTCCCCCTGCCAACTCTGCCAGCATTGCCCCAGCAGCCTTGAGAGAGACAAGCCAACAGTAAGGCCTCAGCTCCACACTTTCAAGGCGCCAACTGCAAGGTGCCGACTGCCTAGGCTATTTATACTCACCAAGGCCACTGCACAATAGCTGCTTGGGGGGAGGGGGCAGGCTCTACTGGAGGAGGAGAGCAGCTCCCCTTCCCACTGCCCCCGCCACCACTTCACTGCTGGGAGGGGGACAGCTGAGCTCTCCTGGTGCAGAGATACCTAGGGTGCCTGGGCCCAGGCTGTGGATCATGATGGTTCCTCTCCCTTGCTCAGGAGCCATTTGGCCCCCATCCTACCAGCTGGGAGACCCAGCTCACCTAAGAGGGAAGGCTCTTTCTCCCAGTTCTGTGCCGCTGTTACACATGGTCCAGTGGGGTTGGGGCAAGAGTTCACTGGTGACCTGAGTAGGGGTCTCCTTGGGACCAGAGCTGCCCAGCTGTTCTCCATCCATACTGGCTGCCTACTTTGTCACGTCAGGCTGGAGAGAGGCCCCTTAAGGACCCTGAGGACTGGTGGGTGAGGCTTAAAAGAGGACTTTTCTGCCTGGGGCAGGGGTGCAATGATCAGGAACCTATGTGCTGGAGGGGGCAGAGACAGTCTGTCCACCTGGTCACCACTGTATCCCTGATGCCCACTGTAGGCTCGGCCATTGTCCCCTTGTCCCTGTGTAGGGTGGGGAGGAACAGTTGTGTCATCCCTGATTGAGGCTGGGAGAGAGATGAGTGGAATGTCCTCGGACAACCGTCCCCCACCAACTGTGACCCCCAAACCAGTTGAAAATGATTGTATCCACCTCCAACTTGCTGTTCACATCCCCTAGCACCATCCTAGGGATCTAAGGGTCACCCAGAGCTCCAAGCCTTGGAGAAAGGAGGAGAGGAGGGAGGGGACTCTTAGGGGTTTCTCTGAAACTGGACTGTGGCTCTCTCCACCAAACCTCTGTGGCTCATGGACCACTGGCTCACTTGTTCACAAGAAAGGGGCCCAGAGAGGAAGGGATCTCTGGATGGGAAGTGAGCTTAGATGGGAGAGCTCAGAAGGAAAGATCTCAGCAGGGTGTCGGTTGTCCTGTGCAGCTAGAATGTGGGACTTCGAGTCTGTTTCTGGGTCGAGGGCCTCCAGGGCCAGAACTCTCCAGGGAGAGGTCCCACTTAAGCAGGCTCCTGGGCTTCCTTCTGGATCGTGGTACAGCTGCCCTTCCCCCCACTGACTGATGTGGCCCCCTAAGGCCTGAGCTGTAGCCTCAGAGTCTCCTGACAGTCCCAAGCCCACCTGGAGTGTCAGGGGCTGGAACTATCTCAGAGTTTCAAATTCTTGACTAGACTTCCAGGGAGGACAGGAAGCGAGGGGTAGTTTCAGGCCCCCAAGAGTAGTGTCTGAGGGGACCAAAAGATTCCTGGGTGGCTTCCAGGACTGGTCAAGGCTGGGCCACCCCTTCCAGAGGGAGGCCTGGGTAGTCCTCAGGGATGGTAGGCAGCCAGTGCAAGAGGAAAGTTGCTGGTGGTCCTGGTAGACCTGGGCCTGCCATCAGGGTGGGGATGGGGTGAGCAGAGCTTTCTTCTAGGGAGTTGGGAATCTGGCCTTCCCACCATGAGCTGTGGGGAACAGGTGCCAGCACCTCTGCCTCATCTCCTCTGTCACAGCCCAGAGAAAAGCAGGTGCCAGTAAAGGCTGAGGTGGAGGCCAGCCTGGGAACTGGGGCCTAGAAGACACCAAGTGACTCACACCCTCCTGACTGCCCATTAGTGTCAATGTTGTCTGGCACCTGGAGGGCATGCATGGGGCAGACTAACTCAGTTTGTTGAGGGACCATGAATCTGGCCTGAGATTCCCCTTACACCTCAGCCCCAGCCTTTGGGGCAATTTTCCCAGGGATTCAAGGCTTTCTGGGTAGGAGGACACACCTGAGTACTCCAGATATAGCCCATTCCAAACCCTGGCTCCTTCATGGGACAGTGGCCTCACCAGCCATTCCCTCAGCATAGCCTATTTCATCACCTAACTCCCTTCACCTGAGGGAGAGAGCAGGACCCCCCGGTGCCTATTGGGAGGGGGAGGGAGAGAGTGCTGCTGGAAATGGCTGAGGCTTGGAGAGGCCTGGCTACAGCTCTTGCACTTACCACCTCCACCTGGGGAGAAGCAGCTCTAGGAGTCAGTAGTTAAGAAGTAAACTTCCATAGGCCAGTCTGTAACACGTGAAAAATACTATCCGCACTGGGCTGGAGAACTCCCCTCCAAGAAGAACTCAGGAGCAGAGATCTCCTCACCCAGAACCTCAGCTCTGCCCATGTGGGAGTCCAACCACCCCAGAGGTGTGGGTTATCAGCCTGGGGGAGTGGGGATGACTCCACAAAGAACCCCCACTCTCTTTTGAGGTTTATTCCCAGCTGTCAGGGTTTTTAACCCAATGAGCACAGATGCCAGGAGAGCCTGGGCAGCAGCCACATTCACCTCTGGCTGCAGTGGCCCCCTGAGTGGGCTGGCTTCTTGACTAATGATCTGGAGCCCAGCCCCCACGCTTGGTACTCCACTCCCCTGGTGGGAGTCCCTAGCCCAAATCTAGGCAGCAGGTGCCCAGTGGGTGACAGAGCCTGCCTGACTCAGTTCAGTTTATAGGTGTGGCACCTGAATTCCAGCCACCTCATATCACCACCCTTGGACGCCATCAGAAATAACAATTTCCCCTGACTACCTATTCCCATTAGTCCATCCCAGACAGGAACTCAAATTCCAAGCCTCTCTATAGGAAGGGGTGACTGTGGTCTGAGCCTTACCAAGGCCTCTCCATCTTGCTCTGTTCTTTCAGTGCCCTCAGCATCCTCTGTCCCATTCCAGGATGTTCATGCCAGACCTATCAGAGACTGTGCAGCCGCCCTGGGGAGAGAGGCAACAAAAGCATTCAGAAAAACTTGGGCAGAGGGAGAGCAAGGAGTGACCACACCAGAGTGGGAGCTGCATCCCTCCTCACTCTCCTCTTGGTAGGATGAGGACCCCAGCACTGAATTCCTGCCCCGCCACAATCTCCTGTCCCCCTACTACCTCTGCTGTACCCATCTGGCAGCCCTGCCTCTGGAAGGGAAACAAAGTTCTAATGGCGCTGATGGCCTGCCATTTGCTGGGCAAGTGGCAGGAGGGCCCTAGTATTTGGCCCTTATCAGTCCCCTTGTTGCTTCATGGGAGCTCAGAGGCCAGGTTCACGGCAGTTCCTATTTTGAGTTCAGGTTGTGGAAGCTGAGGGAAAGTGCTGAACCCCTGGTGGGCTCAGCATGGGTAGCGGCAGAGGGGCTGGTGTGCACCGGAGGCTCCCAATATCCAGGGCGTTCTTATCTCCTCTGTCAGGTTGGTACAGCTACCTGCACACTTGTGGCCTCTTAGACTGGGTGCTTGGGATCTGGGGGATGTATCAGGGAAGGCAGGGGATCAAAGCAGCTGCTGGCCAAGATCACAGGGCTCAGCTTCTTAGCCAATATTCCTCCCGCATGCCGCAAGCCCTTCCTGGGTTGTTGTGACCTGAACTGTGGTGACCCGGAGGCCCCAAAGGAGCCAGCTCCACACCTGAGCCCCATGGCAGTGACAGCTTTAGCAAGGTATCAGTTCTGCTGACTTGTGAGGAGTCCCCCCCTTCAAAGGGGGAAAGGAGTCCTTTGGGTAGCTCCAGTCACCCTGCCCACATGGGCTTACGTCAGCCCCCCACCAACTGGGCCTGGATCCTGCAGGGACCCTGAGGGAGGGCAGCCCTCTGCACATCCCCTCTGCAGGCATGGTTGGAGGTCTCTGCTTGGCAGTCAGGAGTCATGTGTGCTTCCGGCAGCACTTCCTTTGCCCCCACGGATGCTGGCTCCTGGAGGCACTGCTCCCAGGGAGGGTGAGTAGCTTGCTCAGCCCCTAAGCCAGTTGTGGAGCCCCTAAGCCAGCTGCGGAGCTGTGCTGCTGCCCTCCCTCCATTCTGGTATGGCTGGCCATCTTTCACGCAGGGTTACGTAAGCTTGAGTCAATTGGGGCTCAGAGCGGTTCATTGTGGGCTATTTTTAAGCTGTAACACATCACAGCAGAGGGGTCACTGCACTGCCGGCTTGCAGGGAAGGTTGTTTAAACATCTGTTATTTAAATTTCCCTGTGCCTTAGAGATTGGAAACCACATCCTCCTGGCATGGTTGGGTTCTGCCTTTCCCATCCCAGATTAGGAGGTTATTGCCCCCCACTTCCTCTACAGGTCCCCCTAGGGCTGGGGTTCACCACGCCCTGACTGTCTTCCTCTGGGGTCAAGTCGGAGGGCCAGAGACCTGGAGGTGCCAACTCTTTTAGAGCATGGTGCTGCCTCTGTGGAACGGGAGCATCCTGGTCAGGAGAGGCTTCAGGGAAGCAGGAGGGCTAGGGTTCACAGGTTGCTTGGATAGCTCCAGGAAGAAGGGCTGGAGAGGATGACAGGACAGAGCACTGGCCATGGAGCTAGGAGACTGAGAATGCATGCCTTCCTACTCGGGGGCCTCAGTTATCCCATTAGCACTGAGAGAGGGTTGGATCACAAGATCCTTTTCAGAAGCCTGCCTTTGCCTGGGCTTGCTCCTACCTGGAATGCCCTCTCTTCACATATCTAAATGCTCCCCATCTGTAGCCTCTGGGGCAGCAGGGCTGGAATATGAGCCCCTGGACAGTAGCAGGGCAGAGATGCCTCTCTGGGGGGACAGACTTCCCTTTTTGCTCCATTATCAAGTGAATGGCGGTACTGGGTGCCCTTTAAAGCTCTTTCTGATCCTAGTTTTTTGGAGATGTCCAGCACCTTCCCAGGGCACAGGGAGGGGAGGGCAGGTGGACTGGAAAGGTGTAAGGCCAGGAACTTGATAGAGCTGCCTCCTGAGAATGCAGTGGAGTTGAAAATATCTCTGTGTTAGAGAAGCAGACCTGGGGGACTTGGCTGGCCACGAGCTCCTGGTAGAGCAAAGACTTCTGTGTTCTCCCATCCATGCCCTTCCTGCCACTCCCCCCTATCCTCAAGGCTGCCTGGGTGAGAAGTTTCCAGCCTGATCCATGGGGGAAAAGGGCTTTTCAGGACAACCTGACTCTTCTCACCTCCTAAAGTCCCACCCTCTCCACAAGGGGGTTGTCCTGGCTTTTTCCCCAAGCCTACCTGGAGGGGCAAGAGGGAAGGCAATGCTAGGACTTGTCCTCTCAGAGAAACCGGGCCTCCTCCTCAGACTGAGCTCTTCTTAGTTCCTCCTTGTTCCCTCCACCACTGACAGCACTCAGACTGGGGAATGGGCTCAGCCTGGGGGAGGGGCTCTCCAGGTTGCCATGGAAACATACTGGCCCTCCTCACTTCCCAGAATTGGAAATAGAATTGGATGCCCTTCTTCTTGGTGAGAGACTATTTAAAAATATGTGGGGGTAGGGAGGCACAGAGATGTCATCCATGCACAATCTCTAGGAGCTGAGAGAAGGGGCCCGGCTTGGGAGTCCTTCTACCTACTCTGCTGCCCCTCCCACCAACAGTGAGAATGGGCTCTTGGCCAGCTGAGGATTTTGAGTAAAAGAGACTCAACCTAGGCCCATAGGGTGTATAGCTGACCTATACTCAACCCCACCAGGTTCCTAAGGGGGCACTGGCTTAGGGATGCTATCAGCGAAAATGCCTCCTCCTGGGCCTGAGCACCTGCTAAGCTATTGGGAGGAGAAACAGGTCTCTGCAGAATACAAGCTTGGGTGTGGGACTTGGAGCTGCAGTACTGGCAGGGAGGCATGCTGACTCCCCTCTGGCAGGACCAAAGCCTACACATGCCTCCCTGGTGGGAAGGGCCATCTCCTCTCTCCTGGCTGCCTCCTTTGGGCCTTCTTTCATGGGCCAGACCCTTCAGCCCCTCTACTCCCTTCACTTGGGAGCCATCAGGCCAGTTGTTCACAAAGGCTCCTTAGCACCTGGAAAGAAGTGTTATACCTCACTTCTGTAGTCAATGAGGGATGGTTCAGTGGTTAAACAGGCCAGGGTCTCTCAGGGCCTCCTTCCATACCTCCCCAGCCCTCCCAGGCACAGCCTAGCTCAAATGTTGCACAGGCACCAGGGGCTGCTACTGGCGTCTCTGTCGTGGAAAAAAACAACTTGCCTAGGGCCAGGGATCGATGAAGTGCATAGTGTTCAGTATGGCAACGGACTAGAGGAAGAGTGAGTGTTTGCGTACATGTGCATGCATGCAGGCCACAAACCCTTGTGCTCTGTCACCTTCCTGGGCCACGTCATGAGGGTGAGCAGTTCCTCCTCCATCTGTCCCCATTCTTAACCAAAGGCAGCATCCAGAGAAGGGGGAAGGGACCCAGGGGGGCTGAGACATGGCTGAGCCAGGCTTTGCCCAGTGCCGAGTCAGGAAGGTACAGATGTAATGCAATGCTAGCCTTGGCCACTGGTCATATAGCCTTGCACCCCACGGCCAAATGGAAGGACTATTTTCAGCCTCTGTGAAAGCAGACTGCTTTGGAGAACAACCCTGCAGCAGCACTCTTCACCAACCTATTTCCTAGGTGGAAAGACTGAGGCCTGAAAGGACACAGACTTGGTGCACAGAGGAAGGTGGACCAGAGATCAAAGCTGGGGGGAAGGAGGATGGCCTGATCCCACCCCAGGTCAGAACCTCTAGATGCTGGTCTATGGCAACGGGAGGTTCCCCAAACTGCTGTCTAGGCCTGTTCTCTGTGGCTACAGGGTACCTCTGGACCTGGGCTGGTGGCTTAGGCAGGCTCTGCCCCCTTACCCCTGTTTCCCTATCTAAGAAATGGAGAATAGAACTGGCCACCTAGTCTGCTACCTTATATTTCTTACATGCATGCTTTGTGTCCAATCCTGTGTTGAACTTGTCCTCACTGTATACACAGCTCTGTGGCTACTGTGCTCCTACTCCTGTGCCCTGCCATGTTGCCACTATGTGAACAGCCACTTGGTCACTGTGTGGCCAGTCCTGAGCCTACCACGTCCCCATTGTATGCTGAGCCCTGTGCCTTCCATATCCAAACTGTTTGACCCATCCTGGGCCCACCGTGTCCTCATTATGTGGCCAGCTCTGTGTCCACTGTGTAGCCAATCTTGTACCTGCCACATCACCACTGTGTCCCCACCATATCCCTACTGTTTAGCCAGCCCTGTGCCCAGCCCTGTGCTTGCCATATCCCCACTATGTACCCTGTCCTGTGCCCAACATGTCTCCCCTGCATGGACAGCCCTGTACCCACAACATCCTTACCATTTGCTCAGGTTTGTCCCAGCCACATCCCCACTGTGTGGCCAGCCCTGTGCTCACTGTGTCTCTACTGTGTGCCTCATCCTGTAATCACCACTTACCTGGCTCTGTGGCCACTGTAGCCTAGCCCTATGCCCAGTGCCCTTGTTCTGCCCCCCGTCTGACCAAGGAAAAGCTGACACAATGTGACAAGAGCTAGAACATTCTTATTTGAGGATTCTGAGCTGTGGCCCCACCCATGCCCTTGCCACCCCTGTCTCCACCCCTGCAGGATACTGGTCCTGGACTTCAGGGACTTACGGCTCTGGGGAGGGGGCTGTATGAGGCACAGGCAGAACAGAACCATCTGGAGCAGCAGAGACTGCCAAAGAGCTGCTTGTCCCTGGAGCGGAAGCTGGGGAATGCGGGGGAGGGGAACTTGGGCCTGAGCCTGGGCCCCTCACCGCCTTCTGCCTCCCAGGAAGAAGTGGTAAAGGGGCTTTGGCCTCCTAGAAGGCCTCTTGTCCACATGTATAGAACTGCATTCCTGCGTCAAGGCTTGGGTCTCAGGTTGCTACATGGGAAATGAGAAGAAAGAGTAAGTCCTGGCATCTCGTATGGGCTGGGAGCCCAGGGGCTTCCTCAGTCTCCCCTGTCTTTCTCCTCTAGCCTTATACTGGATCACCCCTCCCCCTGGGGGCACTGTCCTCCCTCTGGGATTGGCCTGGGCAGAGTGGTCTCCTGGCTAGTAAGGGAAGAAGAGCTTGACCTGGAGCTGGCAGACCTCACTAGGGTCCCTGGGTCTTTGTGCCTCCCAAGGCTTACTGGGTAGGCCCCCATTCCTCAGGGGGTGGGGCCCCTTGGCTTCCCACACTCTGTTGTCCCCCAGGTCACTGGGGGCTGTGATGTGTGGGGTTGCCATGGCAATGAATGGGGGCAGGGCACCTAGGGCATGGAGCAGGACTATGGAAGCCACCAAGAAGGTGGGGGGCCCTGATCCATCAGGCCCCCAAGGCCACCCCTCAGCTGGAAACCAGCAGCTGGGGGGTGACTTCGGAGGATCTCAGGGGCCATGGATAAGCTCAGGATCCCTATACTTTAGGCAGGGGTTGTCATTGTCCACTGAGCCCATTATCAAAGGGGCCTGTGGCCCAGCCTCCCAGGCTCAAACCCCTGAGCCCATTCACCAGTTACCCCAGGACCCTTCCGGGGCTAGCTCCCAATGGGGCTGCGTGCAGGCCTCCCAGAATGCCCCAAGTCTCTCCCCAAATGACCTGCTCCAGAGCCCCATCGCGGGAGACCAGCCACATCTCATCATGGAGGATGGGACCCTGGCTCTACCTGTGCGCACGTGCAGTGACAACAGCACCATCAGTGACGTGACCCAGCATGGATGCTGCCACCCCCGGCTTAAGGTGCAGGTTAGGGGGGAGGGCAAGACCCCATCCAAAGTCCTCGTGGGCTGGGGCAAAGGCCCCAGCATCGCTGAACAGATGGCCCCCTTGGGCACTAGAAAGAGCCGGTGGCTACCGTACTTCCCCTCGGGGGAGGATGGGGCAGCCATAGCCCAGGGTCTTCTTCCAGATTCAGCTCAGGTTCCTGCCAAGGTTCCAGCACAAGGTCAGGGCCAAGGCAAGTGCCCATGCCCAGCTCAAGCTACAGCTTCTTCTACATCGCTGCCTCCTTCAACTCCAGCTCGGGCTACTACTCCAGGTCTGGATGTGGCTGCAGTGCCCACTGTGATTGAACCTTATATCTGCACCCTTAACAACCTGACTAACACCATCGCCATCACCAAGAATCTGTCCCAAGATCTCCTGCTCAGGAAGTGTGGCAACCAATGGTCAGTCCCCTTGGAGTCTTCCAAAATGGGCACATCCTGCCAGGACGAAGTGAGTTTCCAGCCTCAGGAGGAGTCTTTAACCCCACTACCCACTCGATTGGAGGCCCCAGACCGTGTCCAGGAACACACGGTTACTAGAAGACAAGTGCTACCTGAGCAACCTGAGAACCTGGTGGAGAAGCCCCTGGTTGGACCATGCAACCCAACACCAGGCCCAGAGCCCCCAGGCACCCCCAAGCCCCAGAGAATTGGCCAAGAAGGTTGCAACTCTCAACCAGACCAGCAGCTCCTAAACATCTGCAACAATACCTGCGCCAATGTGCCACTGCCTGCCTACCAAACAACCTGCCACAGGCAGCCCCCATTCCAGTCTCCCAGGGAAGCCATGCCGATCCGCCCTTCCAGTGCTCCCACCTGCCAGCTCCGGGAAGCCATGGAAGACCGTGTGCTGGTGTTTGATATGGCCACGGGCAACACCAGGATGGGGCTGCTGTGCCATGACCCCGCGGGCTCACGGGCAGTGCTGGTGGGCGTCATGCCCAACCACTCATCCATCTATGTCCCTGAGAATATGCGGTCATTGGCCATGCCCATCCACTCCCCTGATAACAATCACTCCAGCTTCTGGTCCACCACACCCATGCTGTCCAGCCCCGTGCCTTCAAGCCTCTCCTCTGGCAGCTACCGAGAGGTAGCCCTACTTCCCAAGGAGGCCAGGATCCACCTGGAGTCACAGAACTCTCCTGGTACTGAGACTCCCATCAGGGTCGGAATGCTCACTGGGCCCGTCCCACTGGCAATACCACTCCAGTTTGGTGAGAGGATACTGACCCATGTCCCCAATCCTGGCTGGTCCAAACCCGATGCAGAAAAAAATGAACCCAGTCATACCATCTGGATGCTGGACACCTCCAGGTTGCCAGATGCCAACATGGTCCAGACCAAGAAACTGCGGTGGATAAGCTCAGAGCAGATTCCAGAGCCTGCTCCACCAGCCAGTGCACAGGCAGTGCCCAGAACCCAGCTCCAGGAGGACATAAGCAGTCACAACAAGAAAGAGGACACTACTGTGCACCTTGACAATTCTCTAGCCGAAGGTGCTGGGAAGGTCCCCCTCACTGATCAGCCCCCACTAGCTGAGCAGCACCCCCTTGCCAAGAAGATCCCCCCTGCTGGCCAGCCTCTTCCAGCTGACCAGCCCCCCTACACTGAGCAGGCCTCTATCACTGGTCAGGCCCTCCACACCGGGCAGACACAGCCCCCCTCCACCAAGCAGCCTCCCCTTCCTGGTCAACTCCCCCTTACTGGGCAGCTTCTTCTCACTAGGCAGGTAACTCTCACTGGGCAGCCCCCTTTTTCCAGAGAATCCCTCTCCACCAAAGACCCCTCTCCCTCAAAAGGGTCCCCTATCATCAGGGAGCCTGGACAGACCTCCATCCTGTGCCAGGAAGGTGAGTCCTTGGGCCTGCCCACTCATGTGGGGGTACTTCGGGTGCCCCTGGCCCCTGAGGAGACCTGTATCTATGTGAGCAGAGAGAAGGTCAGCATTGGGGCTACTCAAAGTTCCAGTATGCATCGGCTCGGATGGCATTCTGATAGCTCCCCCAGGGCCCGGGAGGAACAGCTTTCCCTGATCACATTCACTACGCCTAGCACTGGCAAGGTCTTGCCCATGGCCATGGTGGGCACTGAGCCCCAAGGTCCTCGGCTCAAGATGACAGCTGAGGACATCACACACTCATCAGTAGTCACGCACCTCGGCCTGCTCCGTGGGACCTGCAATGAGCTGGTGTCCACCATGGGTGCTCTGCCAGTGCAGTCCCCAGCAATCTGCCGCCACTCCCTGGGCCCCTACCAGGACATGGCAGCCATAGTGATAGACACAGGCACAGGCTTCACCAAATGTGGGCTGGCTGGGGAGGACCATGTCCTCAGTGTGGTGCCTTCACGTGTCCAGCTGCTGCGGCACTCAGCCCAGGGCCAGCCCCAGTATGTGGTGCCTGAGAACCAAGAGGGCTCCTACCCAGTGCTGAACCGAGGTGTGATCTCTGACTGGGATGCACTGGAAGTGTTGTGGCAACACCTGTTCTACTGCAGGCTGGGCGTGCAGCCTGAGGAGCTGGCTGTGCTTGTGGCGGACTCACCTATCTCACCGCGCACCAACCGAGAAAAGGTAGCTGAGATACTCTTTGAGCGTTTCCATGTGCCTGCTATGCAGACAGTACATCAGGCCCTGCTGGCGCTCTATGCTTATGGGCGCACCACTGGGCTAGTGCTCGGCAGTGGCCATGGCACTTCCTATGTGGCACCCATCCTCACTGGGGACCTGGCCCCAATTGACACCTACCAGCTGGACGTTGCTGGTTATGACCTCACTGAATACTTGGCTCAGCTGCTGCTGGCAGGTGGCCACTCACTGCCCAAGGCAGGGCTGGTCAACCAGATTAAGGAGGCCAGCTGCTATGTGGCTATGGATATGGCAGCAGAGATGGCCAGCATCCAGGCCCAGGCTTGTGTGGACTTTGTTCTCCCAGACAAGCAGGTCATCACACTGGGCTCTGAGCGCTTTCGCTGCCCTGAGGCCCTTTTCCAGCCCAACCTGCTAGGCCTCAACCAGCCGGGCCTCCCACAGCTGGCCCTCCTAAGCATCAGCCAACTGGAAGCCAAGCAACAAGAGCAGCTGCTGGCCAATGTGGTGCTGGATGGTGGCAGCACCCTGTTGAAAGGTTTTCCTGAGCGCCTGAGACAGGAGCTGGGCCCCCGTGCCACCGTACTAGGGTCTCCCCACCGTGCTGTCGCTGCCTGGCTTGGGGGCTCTATCATGGCATCCCGGGACTCCTTCCAGAGCCTGTGGCTCAGCCGTCGTGAGTACGAGGAGGAGGGCCCGTGGGCCATCTATAAGTACCATCTGTGAGCGCATAAAAGTTATGGTTCTGCTTACTTTGAACACTGTAGCATGTTTTGGGCACAGGGTGGTGAAGGGAAGAATAGGGGTTTGGGCGTGGGGTTGGAGGTAGAGACCCTGGCACTTCCAAGGCGTATCCTGCCTCTGCACACAAACTCCATGGGCCCTGGCAATCCCACCCTTTTCAGGAAGCCTCCAAGCCCCTTGGTTGACATTGGCTCTGGTCTAGCCTGACCTTTACTGCACCCCAAGGGCAACCACAGAGAGTGGCTGGTGTGGGTTTTGCCCTGTTGCCCTGGTGACAAGTGCAATTACTCTTGATTGCCAGTTGGTTGCCATGGCAATTTCAAACATAATGTAATAACCCACACAGCCTAAAGTGAGTCACAATGGGGATGGGGTGGGGGGAGAAGGATGAAGGTGGGGGAGCCCACTCCCCAAGCTCTAGAGGAAAGATGCTTGCTACCCCACTTCTTGGGCCCTCTCCTGGGGGTGGAGGCCAGTGACATGAACAACCACCAAGCAGTTCCAAAGAAAACTGGGGACCTGGAGTGTTTGTTGCCCCAGGAAAAGTCCATGTCAGAGTCTGGGCTTCTTGGGGAGCTGGCCTGGTGATGCAGGTGCTATCTGGGTCTTGGTTGGAGTTCCATTTTGGGTTTGCAGGGGCTCCTGCTGGCCAGCCAGAGCGTGAGGGTATGGGAGTGCCAGCCTTTGGTGTCCCAGGGCAGGAGGGGAGCAGATAAGTTCTGGATCATGGGTGGGAGGTACAACCTGAGCTGAAGGATGAGGCTCTGCTCTGCCCAGAGTGGATATGGAGGCTCATACCCTGTCCTGGCACCCTGACTGTCTCTCTCTGGTCACAAGCCAGACTTGTAAACATTGGGCCCCCTTTTTCTCCTCAGTCCCCTAACCAAGGCAGCCTCTGTTTGCAGGGTGTCAGGCAGAGGCCTCCTCAAGAGGGTCCTCATAGAGGCTACTGGGAAATGCCAATGCTAACTGCCCTGCTCTTGTCCCAAATTCTGCCTGGGGCTGCGGGGACTCCTACCACCCCTCTGGCCAGTAGGGTGGCTAGAAGCAATGGCTCCTGGCTCCATCTGGCTCTGAATGTGGGTAGGAATGAAGCTCTGCATCAGCCCGGTCCATTGCCTGGAAGAGCTTAGAGAATAGTGTTCAGCTGTTGCTGCTACCCCTTCGCCCTACCAGGAGGGCAGCTAGAGGTTGCAGCCAAAACACTGGAGTTGGCCCTTCCCTTCATGTGCCTCCCTGCCTGGAGGCTGATGGGACAAGCCATGCCCTAGCCACAACCCTAGGTTCTCGTCTACATACTTGTGAGGGGCTGCTCTGGGTGGGGGTACTGGGAGCAGCCAACCATGTAGGGTCATCACAGCCCCTGGCTGCCTCTGGGCATGGTCCAGCCTCTTCCATGCCCTGCTGTCCCACCCTAATGGTCCTCCCCCAGATTCAGCCTCCAGAATCCTGTCAGGAAGGGAGGCAGGGAGGACCAGTGGCTCCAGGGCCAGCTACAGCATCCGCATACACGTGCCAGCAAGCATGCCTGGGTGCACACAGAATGCAGACACACGTGCCCCTGAGCACCACTGCACACACTGTGCTGTTGCCATCTCCCTCAGCACAAGAGCACACACACACACGTGTACTCATACACCCTGCCATGTGCTCTCACCCACACGCACACGGTGTGTGCACAGGACCAAGAAGAGGTGGAGTACTGCCAGCAGCAGCAGGGCTCCAGGGAGTCAACCTTTTCCCTGCATCTAAATCTCCCATTCCAGCTTTTCCTTGGCCCCTAGGCTTCCCACTCCTGACTGCCTGGATAGCCATGACCTCGGCAAAGGTAGGAAACATGTGTGACATGCTTCAGTTGCACCACACAACTCAGAGACCTATTGTTTCACAGACAGTCAGCAGATCACAGGAAGGACTGAGTGCCAGGCCATTCATTCATTCTGCAGATGTTAACTGACCAAACTGAGATGAGAAGCCAGACTTGCCCTGCAGATCCCCAGCACTCCAGGAGATGCTGACCCAGTGGTAAAGCTGGTGCTGGGACTGAGACCCAAAGAGCCCAGAGGCCTGAAGGAGGTAACCCAAAGCCAGGGAAAGATTTGAAGGGCTCTTTGACACCCCTTCTGGAGGAAGAATTTGAGGGGCCTTGTTTGAGGCATTCCTTAGGCTAGCCTTCCAGCCGCAACCACAGCCCTGGCCCTGGCTTCCTCACCTGGGCAATCCCTCCTGCCATCATCTATGGGGAACCGTGCAAGGGAAATCAAGTCTCACTGGGTAAGCTAGGGAAAACCACTCGACATGGGTGAGGGTTTGGGGATAACTCTGTCCTACTAGGGCCAGGTCAGAAGAATCACTGGGAGGGGTGAAATGGGATGGGGTTGAGCCTAGTGCCAGGCACTGTGAGGCCTAGGTCTGGCCTTCAGGATGATCCTCAGGGCTTGTGAGAGTGGCGGTTCAGGCACTGGGTTTATCTGCCTTCCCACAAGGTACAAAGAAATGGCCAAAGGCTTCCTTGAAAGTTTCTTGCTTGCAGTTCTGAGCTTCCTCCAGACAGGGGTCAAGCCTGGCAGGGCACCTCCGTGCCACTGTTCTCCCAGGTCTCTTATGCTGCTCTTCCTCACGAAATGTTTGAGGTTGATTAGACTTGAAAGAAAGCAGAATCCACACCATATTGTAGGTGACTTTTACAGCTTGGGAAGTTCTGTGCCACACAGGAGGGTGCAGACTGAACCAGCCACCCTGGTTGGGACTTGGGAATGGAGAAGACTTTGGCCTTGCAGGATTGGGAGGCAGGATGGGATAGGAAGCTCTGCCACCACAGTTGGGGCTCTAACTATGCTGCACACTGAAAACCCACTCACACTCCCCATGTCTTCCTAGTCAGGCAATGCCAGTCTGTGAAGCAGCCTGCTCTAGCGACTGTCCACGTGGTTTTGCCCTTTCGGTCAGGTTTGGGGAGCTGGACAGTGCCCCATCCCCTGGGGACTACTGCCTGTCAAGGGACTTTTGTGCAGCTCCAGGCCTCAGGCTCCCTCCCAAACCCAACCCCTGCCTCTTACAATGGGCATAGGAAGTTTCCCTTCGGCCCTTGTTGCCCGGTCAGGAGTCTGAGGGCCTAAAGGAGCATTTGAGAGCCCGGCCGGGGCTAGGGAGGCCAGCGCTCACGGGCTTCGCTGCCATCCCGCGTCTGCTGGCCAGCGCGTGAGATCCCGGCCTCAGGCTCCTCCTGGGCCCGGGGCGGGGCTGGCTAAGGGAGGCCCCGCCCCCAGCCCGCCCCCGGCCCGGGGTGCGAATCCGATGCCGGCTAGCGGCTGGCGATGCTAGAGGTTCGCGAGCCGAAGCGGCTGCAGCTGGCGCCGCGTCTGCCCCGCGTGCCCGGAGCGGATTCTGCCCGCCGCCCCCGGAGCGCCTGGCGCCCAGCTGAGCCCGCGGTCGCTTCCTCCCCGTGACGGACCGGCGCTGCAGGTGGGGAGCGGGCCGGGCCGGGGGGGCTTCCTGAACGCACGTTGGGGGGCTCTGGGGGACTGAGTCCCGCCGGCTCGAGGTTCGGGGCGCAGAATGCGCGGGGGCGCGGCGAGGACGCGGGGTCTTGGCGGGGCTAGAACGCGCGGGCTCTGCAGATCCGGGGGCGGCGTGCAGGGTTGATCTAAAGTTCCCTGTCTCCTTGGACGGCTTGGGGGTCCCTGGGGAAGATGGGGCCTGTCCGACTTAAGTACAGGCTAATACCCCGCGCCACCCTAGTCCGTCTCGCTGGGCTTCGAATTGTGAAAACATTAACCCTCGAAGATTCGTGGTGCCTCCCGGGGGTGGGGGCCGAGGGTAGAGCCGTCCCTCCCAGCTCTCAGAGCTGCCTCCAGCCCCTCCCAGCTGCCCCCGGCCCCCTCCCTCCCGCTAAGCAGTCACTAATTTCCATGACAACGGAGAGTTCTTTATTGGAGACAACCCGTAGGGGGCTGGGCGGGGCTGCCGCGGGGTGGGGAAGGAGGCCCCAACTCTCTGGGGACCACGGCCCCCCAGCCTACTTCCAGCTGCCAAGCCTTGACGTGGAGGCCAGCCGGGGGTCTGGGGCACAGTCCCACGTGCGGGGTGGGGGTGGCACATGTTCCCGCTGGGATGCGGGGCTTGGTGCTCACACGTGTGCCTCCCGCATGTGTGTGCTGTGCCAGCGGAGGCGAGGAGCGCTGGGGAAGGGGGTCAAGGTGGCACCACGGTGAGGGGCAGGGCCCCTGCGGTGGAGGGTCGGGGGGTGAGACAATGTGAGCCGAGCCTGTAGTGTCTCGAAGAGACCCCAGGCTCTTGAGTCCCAGCCCCCCACAGCTCTGCCAAACTGCCTTTGTCGCACCCCCCCCCCCCACTCCCACGGGGCAGAGCCTGTTCCACCAGGTTCCCTCCTAGGGAGCAGGGCCTCTGTCTTTCATCAAAAGCTCAGACCCCGTAGCATTCCAGCCCCTGTCCTGACTCCCCTCTCCCAGCCTTAGGCTTTGAGCACCCCCCAGGCCCACCAGCAGAGACTTGACACCCCCAGTTGATTTTTGCCAGCTCCAGCTGCCTGCTGGGCCCTCATTACCTCAACTGGGAAATTTGTGATTCCTCCTCCCTCAGTGCCAGCCTAATCCCAGGGTGGGGCCAGGGTCTCTTCTCCCTTTTTTTTTTTTTTTTTTACTGCATTTGGGATGGGCACCCAGGTGCCCTACGGTTGGCTGTTGACATGTCTGCCACTTTCCCTCTTCTCTGGCCCCATGTCCTGGCCACCATTCACAGGCAGGCAGGTAGTCCTCCATCCTGGGAGGAAGCCACTGAGTCCTTGATCTCTGCCCTGGGAAGCTGAGGCATAGAGGGAGGGCTGTGCAGTTGTTATCCAGTTGAGTTGCTTGGGGTGCCACTCCTAGCCCTCTCCTGACAGGATCCACTACAGGGGGACTAGGCTGTTACAGGAGGGGCCCTAGGGACTCAAGGCCTGGAGAAGACAGCAGATGGGGGGGGGGCCTGGCTGGGTGGGGGGCAGAGCTGGATCAGCTGAGAGGAGGGCCATAAAAGGAGGCAGCCAGTTCTCCAAACCTCATTTCCATCCCTCCCCCTACCCCTTGTGCCTTCAACATGTTAGATCTGCCTTACTCTGATGACAGGGAGAGGGACTGAGGGCTGCCCTGGCTGAGGGGCTGCAACAGTTTACTTCTTCCCCAGGGCCCTGTCTCCCACACCAAGCTCAGGGGATATAGGAGGGTTTGGTGCCAAAGATCCAGGCACCAGGGACAGCTTCTGGCACAGGTGTTCAGAGCACACGGCTATGGAAGCCTTAGGGCTCTGCTGGGCACCCATAGGCCCCTCAGAGCCCCCTACTCACCTCCCTCCCCCTTCTGCCTGTGCCCCTTTTTCTCTGTGGCCTCCTTGCTCCCCCTCAATCACAGGTTCTGCCTTTGTCTCCCTGTGTCCCTGCCTCTCTCTCTCTTTTCTAAAGTCTCTCTGTACTCCCACATCCCCTTCCTTGATGGGGACCCATGTCACAGAACCTTCCCAGTGGGGAAGGAACCAGGCCAAAGTCTCAGAGTTATTGGAGAGGAGGCCTGACCAACACCTCACTCCTCCCCTGCCCCATGTTTTAAAACTTCCATCACCATAGCAACCCTTTACTCCAGTGCCTTCCTCTGCATTTCCCCTCCTCCCATCCACAGGGAAGCAAGGGTTCAAAGAGTCCCTCTAAGGGCAGCAGGTTGAGGGCTGAGCTTTCTAGTGGCAACACTGGACTGAATACCCACACCCAAGACTGAAGAGACCCCCCCCAATACCCTCTACTTAGAGGGGGGAGAGTAAGCCCCAGGAACCATTGTCATCCATGGTTTAGCTGGAGCCTCATGCCCCAGGGTACCTCCCTCCCCAATTCCTGAAGCTGCTGGATGGTGGGCTAGAACCTTGGCTCTACCTCGTGACACAGATTCTTCAGGTAAGGCCTCCACCTCCCCTGGCCCTGTGAGTGAAGCCTCAGCTGTAGACACGCAGGGCTTGGGCCTGGGTTTGTCCATTGCAGCAGGAAACCTTGCCCCAGGCCCAGAGAGAGACAGAGAACAGGGAAGGGGAGGGGGTGCCAGCAGGCTGGTATTCACAGCTGCCACTAAATCGGGAGGTGTTGCCCATAGTCGTTGGGAGGCAGCTGGAGGCCTCCTGGGTGCCTCTTGGACTCCCTAGATTTACAGCAAGCTCTGGAGTCCCCCATGGGGCAGGGGCCAGGGCAAAGGGAAACTCCTGTAAATGACTAGGAAAGGTGGGGTCTGAGCTAGGCTGACCCCAGTAGAGGAAGGGGCCGGACCCTGATGTGGGGTATCTGGGCCTCGAGCTGGCTTCTGCCCCACTCAGGCTTTCCCTGGGCCAGACTCACCTAAGGCTGCAGTAGGGCCCCAAGGGAACCATTTATTACCATGGCACAGTAGGTAGAGGGTCCCTCAGAATTGCTTGAGGCCCAATTCTCTGAGCCCAGTGGTCAGGCCCAACGGGCAGGCAGTAACTGGGGAGTGGTTGGCCCTGAGGCTTTCTAAGAGGCAGCTGGAGGCAGTGGCAGGGCCATGCTCTGCAGTCCCCGCAAGCTGCTTTTTCATACTGTTCAGTTCTTCTGCAGCCAGTGAAGGGTGTCACATCTCCAGGGAAATGGCTGCTGTGGGGCTCCTGTGCCCTCCCATGATGTCCCAATGTGGACCTGAGGCAGAGCCTAGGTCTCGTGTTGCCTTAAGGAGAACTTTCTCTTCTTAGGGGTTGGGTCTGGATTATCTGGGCAACAGGAAGTGAGAAACACAAATGCCATTCTGCCAGCGGCCCCCCTCATTATAAGCAAGCAGCAAAGGCTTGATGCATACAGCCGAGGCCTCCCAGGCAGCAGCAGTGGGGAGCAGATGGTATAATGGGTGGGGGTAGAAGGGACCAAGGCGCTAATCAGAAGTAGAGCCCCCCCCCCCCCGCTCCATTTCTCCTTTCTCTGCCCTGGGGCCAGTTCTGGGCAAGCCCAAGCAAGTGCAGTTGGACTGTTAAGAAGGGGCAGTGACTGGCTGAGATCAGGGTAGCCATAGTGGGAGGGGACAGATCTGTCCCTGCCCCTGTTCTGCCCCTGCCCCAGCCATGAGGCCTGTAGGACATGGCTCCAGGCCTATGTGACTGAGTTTTTGTTGGTGGAGGCAGACTGCTAGACCTGCCCTGGGCCCTCTTGGACACCAGTGCACATGCATGGCAGCAAAAAGCTGGGGGTAGGATTGGGGACAGGCATACACAAAACCTCCCACACCTTCCCTGCGGGGCAGGGAGCTGTTGGTGATGGGGGTGGGGCGGAGGCTGAGGAAGTGTCTCAGAGGAATAACATTTTGAGTCTGGCCTTGGAGCATCAGAAATGTTTTAGACACTGTATTGCACAAACAACCTTATAGTGTCAGAAATCACAATGAAAGGAGAGATTCAGCCCTGGTCTCAGCATCTCACTCATACAGAGGCTGTGCCAAAGGGAAGCTGAGGTGGGCAGCACCCTGGCTAGTGCCCACACTTTCTGCCATTGAGTGGACACAAACTGGCAAATCACCTGTTGTTGGACATTTAGGTAGTTGCTGATTTTTTTTATGTTATAAATAACTCTGCTGTGACAAATCATGGGATTCTGATGGGAGGCATTGGGGGAAGGGCACTCCCACCAGAGGGAACGATCGATATAAGCAAAGCAACAGATCTGGGACATGGGCCCCTCCCAGCTCCTCCTGGGGTACATGCAGGCTGAGGTACCACCCTCCTGCCCAGTGCATGGCCCTCAGAACCCAGCCTGGGAAGGGAATTGCTGCCCACCAGAGCCGTTGGGAGGACTGATGCTGTCCTCTCCCCTAGACTGTTATGGCACAGAGAAAGGTGGCTGGCAGTGGTGGGAGGCTGTGCCACTACTCTCAACCACGAGAGCAGGATTCCAGCCACGCTCTCTTCCCCGCAGACCTAGGAGCAGGACTGTGGCTGTGGTGGCAAAAACACTCAGTTGGGGATGATTTTCAAAGCTTCTCTTGTTTGCCTCTTTGATGTCTCACAAGATGGCTTAAGCCCTGACTTAAATGATGCTGATGAAATGTGTTGTGTTTTCTGAGCCCAAGCAACCCAGATAAGGGAATGATGGAATTTATTTTCCAATGCTGTAGGCCGATTTGAGGAAGAACTTCCCAGGACCACGAGCCCTGGGAAGTAGGTTGACTGGCCTCTGCCTGGGAGGAAGCGAGCAGCAGCCAGGGCTAGGCACAGGGCTTATCTGGCCCTGGCCCTTCATCCCGGCTGGCAGAGCCCCTCTGGCCCAAACTGCACTCTCTGGGAAGAGGAGGGATGGTGTCCCCCCCTTCTCTACTACTCTGAGGCTCCCTCCAGGCAGAGGAGCATCTAGTTAGCCAAGGCCCCACCCCAGGCCCTGTGCACAGTAAGTGCTAATCGCTGTGGAGGGAGAACTTGCACAGTCAGCAGAGGCAGAGCAATTTCAATGCAGCCTCAGAGCAGAGCTTGCTGTGGCCGCAGTGTCACACTGACCAGACGCTGGGGAGGCAGGCTCTGGGGGCAAGTCTGCAAAGGTCTAGAGACTATCACCAAGCCACCTTCCCACCCCTCCAAGCATACCGCAGAGCAAGGGCTTCCAGTGCCTTTTCCATTGGGTGCGGGAGTCTCTTAACTATTTCGGATGTGGCTATAGCTCGTTCATTTCCATTGCTGTATAATATTTTATTGTGTGACTATACCGCAAGGGAGCCCTCGTGGCACAATGGTTAAGAGCTCGGATGCTAACCAAAAGGTCGGCAGTTCGAATCCATCACCTGCTCCTTGGAAACCCCGTGAGGCAGTTCTACTCTGTCCTGTAAGGTCACTATGAGTCGGAATCTACTCTACAGCAATGGGTTTGAGTTTTATACCACAATACATTCTTCGGTTGTTGGATATTTGGGCTGTTTCCAGTTTGGAGCAATTATGAGTATTGCCTCTATGAACATTCTTTGTATGAGCATCCTGATGCACAAATATACATGCTTCTTTAGGTATATATTTAGAAGTACGATTGCTAGTTCCTAGAGTATGTTTGACTTTAGTAGCTTTACCAAACTATTGCAAAGGAGAGAGTTGCCTTCTACCAGCAGTATTACATTCTCTACATCTTCACCCACACTTGGTATCCTTAGGCTTTTATCTCTGGTAGTCTGGTGGGTGGTAGTTACAGTCCCTTTCACCTGTGAAATAGTTGCAGTTTAAAGATTTTTTTAAAAAGAGATCTTTTGAGAAATCATTTTTGAATGTATATGATGCAAAACTATTCTCCGATATATCCGTTTTATACATTTTTCATTGATGGTGGTGGTAGTTGCCATTGAGTTAGCCCTGACAAATGGAGACCCTGTGCACAACGGAACGAGATGCTGCCCACTCCTGAACCATCCCCATGATCAGTTGCAGGTGAGACCTTTGTGGTCCATAGTGGTTTTCATTGGCTAATTTTTGGAAGTAGATCTCCAGGGCTTTCTTTCTAGTCCACCTTAGTGTGGAAGCTCCATTGAAACCTGTTCAGCTTCATAGGTCTCCCTCATAGAAGGTGAGAATTCTACCACTGAACCACTGCTACCCTCACAGTTTTCGTAAGTGGGGGCTATTGTTTTATTGTAGCCCAGGCAGCCAAGCTGAGTGGCCAGAGGTGTGGCTAGAAAAGCAGGGGTAGAATCTGAGCCTACTTAACCTTTAGCCCCTCCTGGTGGGAGTCTCTGCCCTTGGCTTGGCTTGAGCCAGCCTAGGGTATCCCAGAGGCAGCCACTGTATTGTGAGAAGTGGGGAATGGTACAGCTGAGCCAGACCTATTATGTCCGCAGCTCAGGGCCTGGCAATGCCGTTTGGGTGTGTGACTCTGGGCGATAAGAAGAACTATAACCAGCCATCGGAGGTGACTGACAGATATGATTTGGGACAGGTCATCAAGACGTGAGTGCTGGGCCTGGTGGGCAAGGGTCGGCAGGCTGGGGCTGGGGGAAGGGGAACAGATGGCAGCCTATAATCAGGCCAGGGCTGAGTGGGGTACCTTCTCGCTGCAGTGAAGAGTTTTGTGAGATCTTCCGGGCCAAGGACAAGACAACAGGCAAGCTGCACACCTGCAAGAAGTTCCAGAAGCGGGATGGCCGTAAGGTGCGGAAGGCAGCCAAGAACGAGATAGGCATCCTCAAGATGTGAGTGTGAGGCTTGGGGCCGGGGTGGGGGGGCGGGCAGGAGGCAGCAGGTAAGGGCTTGGAGGGCAAGTGGCCTCAGGCAGTATCAACCTCTGGCCAGTTAACTTGCTGCAGCCCTTAATGGCAACCAGACCCTCTCCCAGGGGTTCACCCAGCCCTAACTACTGACTTACTGCCAGGGTGAAGCATCCCAATATCCTGCAACTGGTGGATGTGTTTGTGACTCGCAAGGAGTACTTCATTTTCTTGGAGCTGTGAGTTTGGGTCTGGGGTCCCAGGATTCCCCGGGCCCCAGGGCCTTCACCTGCCCCACCCTCTGTACCCAGGGAAAATTCTCTTTCTGGACCCCTTGGGTCCCAGGTCCCTGTGCCTTGCCCAGCCAGCTGCCTGGTGCAGGTAGCCCTCCCAAGCACTCTCCCCAACCCCCATCCTGGTCACTCCGAGCTCAGGGGCTGGTGTCCCTCAGGGCCACAGGGAGGGAGGTGTTTGACTGGATCCTGGACCAGGGCTATTACTCAGAGCGAGACACAAGCAACGTGGTGCGGCAGGTCCTGGAGGCCGTGGCCTACCTGCATTCACTCAAGATTGTACACAGGAACCTCAAGGTGAGGCCATGGTCTAGAGTCAATGGACTGCCGGGCTGGGGCTGGACAACACCTTGGGGCCTTGATCTGGCCTCTAAGGCCCTCATGGTGTCTTCCTTTGCCCACCCTCATGCCATTCCCGGCTGGAATAGCTGGAGAACCTGGTTTACTATAACCGACTGAAGAACTCGAAGATTGTCATCAGCGACTTCCATCTGGCCAAGCTGGAGAATGGCCTCATCAAGGACCCCTGTGGGACTCCTGAGTACCTGGGCAAGCAGGGAGAGGGAACAGGGACAGGGCAGGGTTGGGGTAGCCTTCAAGGAGCTGCTCTGGGTAAGGTGGAATGAAGTCCCCATTGCAGGAAGTGGGTGCATATGGTACCGGGCAGGTACTGGCCCAGCCAGGTGCAATGCTGACCAGCAGATGGACATTGTTTCCAGCCCCTGAGGTGGTAGGTCGGCAGCGGTACGGACGGCCTGTGGATTGCTGGGCCATCGGAGTCATCATGTACATCCTGTGAGTGGATGGGCAGGCGAGTAGGCTCAGCCAGGCAGGGCGGGAGCCTGTGTCTGTGGCCTTCCTGGGTGACCCTGCCCTTCCATCTCCACACAGGCTTTCAGGGAACCCGCCCTTCTACGAGGAGGTGGAGGAAGATGACTATGAGAACCATGATAAAAATCTCTTCCGCAAAATCCTGGCTGGCGACTATGAGTTTGACTCTCCATACTGGGATGACATTTCGCAGGCAGGTAAGGAGGTGCCTGGCATGCCAGTAGAGTGCAGTGTGGGGTGGGGGTGTTGGTCACAGCTTCCTCTGCTGGACTACGCTCTTGCCTTGTAGTCCATTCAACTACCCCTAGACTGTTACATAGGGGTGCCCATGTGTAGCCCCTCCCTGGCTTTGTCCCCAGCCAAAGACCTGGTCACCCGGCTGATGGAGGTGGAGCAAGACCAACGGATTACTGCGGAGGAGGCCATCTCCCATGAATGGTGAGCACGGTCAGAGGTGGATGAGAGGAGGAAGATGATTAACACTGGGTTCCCTCAGCCTCTGTCCTCCTCCCACCTAGCAGCCTCCATCCATGAGGCCTTGAGTGGGTGGGGGCACCCAGAGCTCAGGCCAGCCCAAAGGCTCTGTCTGGTAGTCTCTGGATCCCACAGGGAAGTGTTGGGCAGAGTCTCCATGGAGGCCCATACCCCCCAGAACCAGATGCACTCAAGTCTTTTCTAGGATTTCTGGCAATGCTGCTTCCGACAAGAACATTAAAGATGGTGTCTGTGCCCAGATTGAAAAGAATTTTGCCAGGGCCAAGTGGAAGGTAAGGCTTGGATAGCTTTCTTTCCTGGTCTGACCCCAAGTGCTCCTTTGAGCAGTTGCCTCTTGCCCGCACCACATAAACTTTTCTTTAGCCATCAGGAGTGGCTATAGCCAGTCACTGCCTTAAAGCAGGCATGTTGAGCAGCTGGGTCCTTGGCCCTAGGGCAGCTGGGGGCACCACAGAAGGGGCTGGGTTTGGCTACTGCCAGGGAATGAGTCCAGCTTCTGAAAGTCTCACCCCGAGCCTCTCCCCACTCTCCTTCAGAAGGCTGTCCGAGTGACCACCCTCATGAAACGGCTCCGGGCGCCGGAACAGTCCAGCACTGCAGCCCAGTCTGCCCCAGCCACAGATACTGCCACCCCTGGGGCTGTAGGCGGGACCACAGGTGCGGCTGCGAGTGGGGCCGCCCTAGCCCCAACAGCGGAGGGCAATGCTGCTCTTGTGACAAAGAGTGAGAATGTGGCCTCCGCAGACCGTAGTGCCACCCCAGCCACGGATGGCAGTGCTACCCCAGCCACTGATGGGAGTGTTACCCCAGCCACAGATGGGAGCATTACCCCAGCCACTGATGGAAGTGTCACCCCAGCCACCGACAGGAGTGCCACTCCAGCCACAGAAGAGGGCTCCATGCCCACCACCCAAAGCAGTGCCACACCAGCCCCCAAATCAGCTGCTACCCCTGAGCCGGCTCTGGCCCAGCCGGACAGCACAGCCCCAGTGGGTGCAAGAGGCCAGGCTCTACCCTCTAGTAAAGGGGAAGAGGCTGCTGGTCGTGCCCAGGAGTCTCAAAGGGAGACCAGCTGAGTAGGCAGGCTGGTGGCTGGTGGACAGGGGATGGCAGGAGGGTGGAAGAGTGGATGGGGGGTTCTCACTGTACATAGTCACAGCATGATGCCCTCCTTCCCTGCCCCTCTGCCTCCCAGCACGGGGCATACCTGGTGGCCACGGGAAAGCAGTCTCGTCTCCCGTGTGTATGTGTGTGAGTGGTGGGCAGGCCAGAGGCAGGGCCGGCCCAGCCCCTGCATGGATTCCCTATGGCTTTTCAGTCTTTTGCTAGCTTCACCAGTTTCTGTTCCTTGTGGGATGCTGCTCTAAGGATACTCAGGGGCTCCCTGCTCCCCTTTCCCATCCCTTCTTGCCTCATGATTCCCCCAGTCAGTCCCTGCGGGTCCCCTCCTTTCCTAGGCCCCAAACTCAGGTGGCCTTGCTCTGAGAGCTAGCCCTCCAGCAGGGCCCTGTCAACAATCTTAGGCTCTTGCACATGAAGGTGTATGCCCATGGTGTGTGGGCTGCTCTAGGAGTAGACACAGACTGATACAGAGGATGTGGAAGTGTAGGGCTGTGTGCTTTGGGACAAGACTGGTTGCAAGGGCCCATGGGGGCCCTCAGAAGTGGAAAAGAGTGAGTAGTAGGGTAGAAACTTCCATCTTTGGCCCTCAGAAGTCCATCCCAAGATCCCTGTGTCATTTCCTGTCCTCCTACATCCTGCAATGGGTTCCCCTGGACCCCAAGCCTAATAAGCCTGTAAGTGAGAGGAGCATTAAGTATATGGCAATGAGACACTCTGGGAGGGCAGAGTGCAGGCCTAGCCCTCAGTGCTCCAGCCCAGCTTGGTCCTTAGCCTGGGCCACATGGAGGGCTGATATCCCTTTGCTCTTCCCAAATACCTTCCTCCTCAGGCTCAGCCCTTAAGTCTCCTCCATCTCAGCATGCCTGCCTCATGGCAGTGCCCCATAGTCTATGATTTGGGGGTTTGCTCTTTACACAGGCATATTATCTGTCCTCTGAACTCAACAACAAAATGGAGTGGAACCCCCTCTTTCTACAGCCCACTTCCCCTTCTCTCAGAGCTTGGAGGGAGGCCCAGGCACCTCTGAGCCATGCTGAGTTGCTTTTGTTGAGATGAGGAAGTGGAACAAGGCCTCCCCCAGTTCCTTGATGGACACTCCTGGCAGGTACCCTGTGTTAGACCCCACTACAGTCTGGGCAGGCAGCCATTCCAATCCCAGACCCTGCTCAGCTCTCCTTGGCGGTCCTGCCTTTCTCCCTGCATGCCTGTGGGTCTACTCTGGTGTGTGTGTGAAGGTCGGTAGGCTAACTGTGTGCCTGCTGAACCTGGCAAATAAACATTACCCTGCCAAAGCCTCTGGCCACCCTCTCGAGTTTGCTTCCTCTGTCCTACTGGGGAGGGACCCTTGGAAAGTAGTGGGGAGGGGGAGTGTAGGAACAGGTTTGGTGGTAGCCTGTGCTCAGTGCCATGTGAATTGCCTGGGCTGGGAGTGAAGACCATCCCACTACAGCATGTTTTTCTCCAGCCCCTTGGTATGTGTGTGTGGTGGGGAGAGAAGGGGGGAGTGCCCTCTGGACGCTAGAAATCCATGTGGGTGGCAGGTCCTGGACTGGGCTTGGGCCAAGGAATACCCTGGGCTGAGAGCTTGAGTCAGGGCTATTGTTCTGATGATTCCCGCTGACTTGTCTTGATTTGGACTTAGAGCTGGAACTCACCCAGGGCCAGCCAACACAGGGAGACACCTTGCGCATGGCCAAAGTGGGCTTCCCTGGGCTGGGGAAATGGTGCAGGTGGGCACTGCACAAAGGTTCTCTGTTGCCCTGTGTGTCGATTCCTCCTTTCTGTGAACAACACCTGTGCTTTTCGCACAGGCCCAAAAGACTTCCATCTGGGGCTACTTCAACTGGAGCAGATCAGCTTTAAAATATGAGTTTCTGTATAAGGTTTCTCCTGGGGAAGGGAAAAGGAACACTGCAAAAGATAGTGTGAAAACCCCTGGGCCACATCGAGACTTGCTCCAGCCCAGACTGGCCCAGGTGAACTCACCAGGGATGGTACTCTCTCTCAGGGAGGACCTCAAAGATAACTTCTCAGATGTGGGAATGAGAAAAAAGGGTTTGTTAGCCCCTGGTGTTAGTCACTTGTCCATGAACATCAGGACCTTAAAAATTCCAATCTTCTGCAGTCCCAGAGGCACAACTGATCTTCCTTAGCTCCTGGAAGCTAAGAGAAAACTCAGGGATGTCATGCCTTGCTTGGACACAGCTAGAGTGTCCCGAGGAGTTAGGGTTTATGTGTCAAATTTCCAAGACCACCCAGAGCGGGTGGAACATTCTTTTGGCCTGCGGAAACCATGGGCTGCCAGTGGATGGCCCAATACTGCCTAGAGCCTAGGGAACCCGCTTCTCATCGGGGCTATCGTCCCATCCTCCTGCAGCCACTGTCTTCTCGACCCTCCCGAATGGCTGCCCAGGGAGAACAGGGCTGAGGGTCCCATGCCCAGCCCACCTCATATCAAGTCTGGCTTGGGATCAGCATGCCCCGCCTGGAGAAGGGCCCAGCTGGTGGTGCGGCTGCTCCCCGTCCTAATGCTCTGGGGATGTCGGCCGAGTCCTAGGAACCGCCGGAGGGCGGCTGGAAGCCCTGGAGCTCTGGGACCCGACAGCGCCCGTGCGCGGCCGTAAGCTCCTCTACGGTACGAAAGGGGCCAAGCCCCTCCCCTGGTGGCTCGCCCAATCCGGGGCTAATCTTTAGGCTCCACCTCCGGGTTTGAGTCGTCATTTCCGGCCCGTTCCCGGAAGCTGCGCAGTGGAGCCAAATTTGAACGGAGCCGGGGTGTGGGGGCGCAGCGGTGAAGCTCGACCTGCCGCGGTTTCCTTGGCTACCCCGGCCACTTGAGTCCGGTCGCCATGCCTATCCGTGCGCTGTGCACCATCTGCTCCGACTTCTTCGACCACTCTCGCGACGTGGCCGCCATCCACTGCGGCCACACCTTCCACCTGCAGTGGTGAGTGAACGCTGGGGTCGGGGCCCGGCGCTCGCCCGGGTGCGATCTCCGGGCCGTGGGGTCTCAGGCCTCCCAACGACATGTCCCTGGAATCCAGATGGGTGACGACGACGGCACTAGACGGACCCCCACGGGAGGTTCCCGACCTGGTCAAAGCGGATTAGGGCAGGCTTCCCGGAGAAGGTGACAGTTGAGCCGAATCCGGGGAAGGGACTTCCTTGATAAGCTGTGCATAGAAGTCTGTCTTCAAAACTATTAGCTCGGACAGACGTGAACTTTCACCACATTAACGACCCCTTTTTATTTCTTCTTGGCAGAAACCCGATAGGCCCCTGCCTGCATGAGAGAGCTTGCTGTGGTTTGCTTGATGGTTTGGAATGATTCTATCCAGAGTCATCTCATTGGTCAAACATCCAGTGTATTCACAGATGCCACAAACCCATTTTAACATCAAACAGCAGGGAGATCTCCTCATTAAGGGGTCTTGCTGACCCTGTGAGACCATTCTGTTGAGTGTACAGCTGGCGTGGAAAGATTACCTACCAGCTGTGGACAGACTGGTTTGGAGCCACCAGCAAAGGAGTTAGGCAGAGTGATCCCTGGGCACTTTTGGGGCAAAAGCCGGGGGTGACAGCATCCATGCTGGGTCACGTCACTGATGGTGCTGTTGTCACTGCACGTGTGCACAGGTAGAGCCAGGGTCCCATCCTCCATGATGAGATGTGGCTGGTCTCCCGCGATGGGGCTCTGGAGCAGGTCATTTGGGGAGAGTCTTGGGGCATTCTGGGAGGCCTGCTCACAGCCCCATTGGGAGCTAGCCCAGGGAGGGTCCTGGGGTAACTGGTGAATGGGCTCAGGGGTTTGAGCCTGGGAGGCTGGGCCACAGGCCCCTTTGATAATGGGCTCAGTGGACAATGACAACCCCTGCCTAAAGTATAGGGATCCTGAGCTTATCCATGGCCCCTGAGATCCTCTGAAGTCACCCACCACCATGATGAGGGAGCTATTGCTGTTCTGTCAGACTGGAAATCAAGCCTCTACGAGCTATTCTGTATTTACTCTGGGTGCTCTTCTTCCATGATTTTATTTTCAGTTTCACTGTGTATTTATGTTTTACATGTATCTCTTGAAAACAGCATTTAGTTGTTCTTATTTTTTAAATCCAGCCTGACAATCTTTGTGTTTAATTAGACCATTTATTCTACTTAAAATTATTGCAATTACTGGTATATTGGGGTTTAAATTTACTGTCTTATCTGGTATTTTCTTTTTCGATCTGCTCACTTTTTTTCCTGCCTATTATTCTTTCTTGTCTTGGCTAGGATTGGTTGAATATTCTTTCACTCTCCATTTTCCTGCTTGATTAATTTGGAAGTTATGTATTCTATTTTCATTATTTTAGTGGTTATCGTAGAAATTAAAATAACCCACTACCCACTGCCGTTGAGTCGATTCCAACTCATAGCAACCCTATAGGACAGGGTAGAACTGCCCCATAGAGTTTCCAAGGAGCGCCTGGTGGATTCGAACTGCCGACCTCTTGGTTAGCAGACATAACACTTAACCACTACACCACCATGGTTTCCGAAATTAAAATACGTGTCCTTTTTTCTTATAACTTATTTAAAATTTTTTGTTGCTGAGAATATACACAGCAGAACATACACCAATTCAACAGTTTCTACATGTACAATTCAGTGACTGACATTGATTACATTCTTCAAGTTGTTCAACCATTCTCATCCTTCTTTTGAGTCATTCCTCCCCCATTAACATAAACCCACTGCCCCCTAAGTTTCCTATCTTTTGAGTTGCTGTTGTCAATTTGATACCACGTAGATATTAAAAGATCTTAAAACAGTATGCTAAAGACAGATGTTCTTTACTAGTTAAGCTAAACTATTGTTTGGTTTTTAGAAGTCTTCAGGGGATATTTTTTGTTTAAGGGTTTAAAGATTATCTCAGGGCAATAGTTTTGGGAGTTCATCCAGCCTCTATGGCTCCAGAAGTCTGGAGTCCATGAGGATTAGAAATTCTGTTCTACATTTTCCTCCTTTTGATCAGGATTCTTCTATAGAATCTTTGATCGAAATGTTTAATAATGGTAGCTGGGCACCATCCAGTTCTTCTGGTCTCATGGCAAAGGAGGCAGTTATTCATGGAGGCAGTTAGCCACACATTTCATTTCCTCCTCCTAATCCTGGCTCTTCTTCCTCTGTTGCCAAAATATGTGTCCTTAACCTACCAAGTTCAAATGTTAATCAGCACCTTTTTCATTCTTCCAGGCATCTTTGCAGGGGGTAGAGGAAGGTAGGGATGGGGAGGTATTATTCTGCTTACTACACTTTCTTTCTGAAACTCCCAGTTATATGTATATTAGATAGACCTTCTCACATTATTTTCTATGTTTCTTATCATCTCATATATATTTTCCATCTTTTTAATTCTCAGTGTTTTCTCTGACCTAGCTTTCAGTTTAGTGATTCTTCATCTGTGTCTAAACTGCTGTTAAACTCATCTATTGAATTCTTAATTTTGGCCATTTTTCAGTTTTAGAATTCCTATTTCGTTCTTTTTCAAATCTGCTATGTGATTACTTTTTAGTTTCTAATTCTGTACTGATGTATTCAAGCTTCATTTATACTTCTAGCATAACTGCGTAATGGTCTGTGTTTGACAATTCCAGTATGTGAAGTCTTTGTGGGTATGCTTTTCTAGGTTTTTTTTTCACAGTGTTTTGTACTTTGTGTGCCTGTTTACTTTAAAAAAAAATTATCATGGTATAATATAGTTACAGAAAAGTACACATATAATGAGCGTATGGCTTGTAAAATTTTCACAAAGAGCACACCCACGCAACCAGAATTCACATCAAGCAGCAGGACATTATCAGCACCACAGGAGCCTCCTCATGCTGTCTTCAGTTACCCCTCCCCTCCACACACATATAAGGATAATCACTGCCCCAACTTCCAGCAGCAGAGAGGAGTTTTGCCTTTTTTTTTTTTTCACTTTATGTAAATAGAGTCATGCAGAATGTACTTTTTTGTGTCTGATTTATTTTTCTCAATGTTTATGTGATTCGCTCTTAGTGTTCTTCTTAGCTGTAGACTCATTCATTCTCATTGTTGTGGAGTATTCCATTGTGTTTGGTTCACTTTGATTATATGCTGTACAGGGTATTTGAAAAATAATTTATAGGAAAAATTTGAGGCCTGGGATGATAGTATCTTATTCCAGAGGGAATTTTGTTTCTCCCTGCTCCCAGTCTACTACTAGGAGACTACCTTAATTCATGTTTAAGTCTTGAGGTTTCTGAATGAGCTAGACAGGTGATGTGAAGCTGGGCTGTGTTTTGCTTTTACTGCTCTTTACCTTTATTTCTAGTTTACACTTGCCTTGAAAGTATAGCCGTTTGGGGTCCCAGCTGAAAGTGGTCTCAGACTCCTGCCCTCCAGTCAAACCCCAGAAGGTTGCTAAAAGATTAGCTCAGGGGTTGTTGTTATTGTTAGTTGCTGTCAAATTGATTCTGACTCATGGTGACCCCATGTGTGCAGAGTAGAACTGCTCCATAGGGTTTTCAAGGCTGCGACCTTTCAGAAGTAGATCTCCAGGCCTGTCTCCTCAGGTGCCTCTGGGTGGGTTCAAACCACCAACCTTTTGGCTACTAGTCAAGCTTTTAACCATATGCACCACCCAGGCATGGCCAAACCAGCAGAGCCAAAAAAGGGGCCAGCTGGTTTGAGTGCTGAGAACTGGTTAGGCCTTGTCTGGTATGCTGTCATCACCTGCAATGCTGCCATCCTATGCAGGCAGTTGTTGGGTTGAAGAGGACCTGAACAGACCTCATTGTTAGCAGAGCAGCTGCCTGACCTCTGTGTCCCCAGCCAAGCCAGAGTTCACCAATCTGTTTTTCTGCTTCTCATTCCAGCCTGATTCAGTGGTTTGAGACAGCGCCAAGTCGGACCTGCCCGCAATGCCGAATCCAGGTAAGGGTGTTGGCGTGGGACCACCTTAGCTGAAGATATCTTCTCCTTGCCAGGAAGCAGGAATGAGGAAAGATCTCTGAAAAAGAGCAGTGTTTCCATCCTTTTTGGACTCTTATGATTTGAGGCCAGTTGAGCCTCACTTGCCATGCCCTTGAGTGGCTCCGGAGGCCTGCTTACAATCCAAGGGTAGCTGGCAGATGGACTCGTTGCCTAGGCCAATGTTCACCTGCATAGATTTAGCCACTTTCCCTACCTTTCCCCATTTCCCCAATTCCCCAGCACCTAGAGTTGGAGTATCTTCGGAGCAGTTACCACACGGGTCTGTAGTGACATGACTTCAGCAACCACCAAACTAGCAGTCCTGGCTTGGGTTGCCTGCAAAGTTGGAAAGGTCTTCAGCCTCCAAGGGATGTGCTGTGAAAAGTGAGACTTGGGCACAGGCTTGGCATGCATATTAGGTGGGCAGTCAGACCCATGCACACCCCACTTGTTTGTGACTCAGCCATGCAGTCATACTCTCTCTTGTTCTCCCATCCAGGTTGGCAAAAGAACCATTATCAATAAGCTCTTCTTTGACCTTGCCCAGGAGGAGGAGAGTGCCTTGGATGCAGAATTCTTAAAGGTACCTAGAACCTATCTCATCCCACTGAAGCTCAGGCCTTCTGGGAGTCCACTCCCCGCTCTCACCCAGGGAGGATGCCTAGAACATGGAGATGGGGTTATTATAGAGAGATTTGGTGGAGATTTCAGGGCGGGAGCGAGGACAGCAGAGGACAAATAATGATGAGGGATGGGGTGAGACATAGCCATGAGAGACGTATGCTGTTAGGGAAGAAGGGGAACGCTCCGCTGTGAGCCTTCCCCTTGGGATTTCAGGGCAATTCTGACCCAAAGGCAGAGTGCTTCTCCCAAAGGCAGAAGACTGCAGCTATCTTGCCCAACCTACTTTGCTGCTAGGACAGTTACAGACAGGTTAGAAAACTATTCCACTCAGCCAGGGAAAATGTGTGGACCCACTGTTCCCAAAACTGGCTGTGCCTTAAAACTGCCTGGGTAGCTTGGTGTAAACCCAGGTGCCTGAGCCTTCCCCAGATTGGAGACAGAAGGCAGAGCCCCTGGAATCAAGATATGTAGCCAGGGTAGAAACCCACACTGCAGGGATAGGTGGCTTCCCTCCTATACTTCTACTACTTTTCTTTCGAGTCTAAAATTTAGCTTTTTTGTGCATGAGGGGCTGGCAGAAACTTCTCGGGGGTGTTGGTTTTGGGCTCACAAGTAATCCCAGGACTCCGAAGGTTAATTTGTATCTGTCAGATTAGGGTTTGTTCAGTCCTGGCCCGGGGGTGTCGTGATGTCCTTGGAGCCCCATTGCTTCAAGCACATCTTTGTGCTTACAGCTAGCATGTTCATCATCATGGTAACGGCTTCTAGTTATAAGTGGTGTCCTCCCTGTGATGAAGCCAACAAAGGCAATTTCATTTCTATCTGGCTTTCAAAGCCAGGTTGAGGAGACAGGGAGAAAATATCTCGAGTAGCTTGGAGCTATGGTTTAGAAGGCACTCTGCTGGGTGGAAGGGGACCATGGGTAGTGGTGCAGCCGCCTTGGACTGTTGTCTGTTCTTAGGCAGCTCCTTTCCCTATCCCCTATCTTGATCGTCAGCTGTTCAGCCCACACTGACCAGCCTGGCCACCAGAAGCTCCTGCCCCAGAGTCCTGGTAGAGCATTTGATAGCAGGGGGCATGTCCGCTCCTCGGGACCAAGCCTTAGTATGGGTCACTTTTGAGATTCTAAGTTTGTGTATCGATCTGGGAAGGGTTATCTGGTAGAGGGTTTGCCTGGTTCCATATAGCTACTACCATGGCACTTGGCCAAGCCTTTCAGATCTGTATTGCTTGATTTTCCTGCTTGTGGAGTATGCACCTTTCTTGCCCACAGGGATGTTGATTGCTCTGGATTCCTGAATGGGAGAAGGACTCAGTTCTGCCCCAGGCTCTTGGTAGTTCTGCAGGCAGTATCTCTAGAATGTGTGCATGGACTTCAAAAGGCTTACTTGACCCTCATGACAGCTGATTAGAACCTAGCACGTATGAGGTTTCATCCAGGGGTGCACAGTTGTCCTGATTCACCTATCCTAGCTAGTACCTCCTATTGGATTCTGGGGCTGGAGGGCTTATAGTCCACAGTGCCAGCCTGGAGCTTGGAGGGAGGCAGGCTGTGAAGCAGGCAAGACACTGGGTAGGAGGAGGGGTGGTGGCCCAAGGTCCTTGGCCATTCCTACTCTGTGTCCCTTGTGAGTGCAGCTGATGCCCAGAGAGAGTGAGGGTCAGCACAGGGCCAAGGAAGCAATGGATGCCTCTGCTGTTGAGAGTGATCACACAGGCCCAACTTCACTTCTTCCCGTTTTGTATCACCCTCCTGTCCTGGCTTCTTGCTCCTGAGATTGTTTCCCTACCGTGTCTACTTTTAAAGGCACATAGAGATAAGCAATGCTTGATGGCTTTAAGGTACAGCAGGGTCCATGCCTCCCTGGACCTACGGGCCTCACTGTCCCCTTTTGGGGCTCCCCTTAGCCTTATAGGAGGCCATGTGGAGGCCAGTTACGATGCTTTCCTGCTGCTTATTGTGGATATTACCTTGCAGAATGAACTGGACGATGCCAGAGCCCAGCTTTCCCGGAAAGGTACATTAGCAAGAGACAAGGGCCCCTGGGAAGCCCCTGACTTAGGGTTAGAGGGAGGGGTCCTGGGAGGAAGGTCTCCCATTTTCTGGCAGAGCTGGGAACTTTCCCTGCTTTATCCCTGAGTCTTACTCGCTCCTCTGACTGGCAGAAAAGCAGAGGAAAGGGGTTTGGTTAAAACTGGCCACCAAGACAAGGTGAGCTTCTTGCCCAAGACTCAGGCCGGGGGACTTGGAAGATATGATGGGATAGAATATCCAAAGGAGAGGGCTTAGCTGCTGAGTTTGGCAAGAACCTGTTTAAGTTTGGGGATGATGAGGTAACTAAGTCCATGGGAGGAGGGAGCAGTGGAATGTTTTTTCCAAGTAATCCCAAGCACCAGAAAGAAGGTCTTATCCCCTGACTGAAGAGACTCTGGCTCAGCTTCCCTGATTTAGCACATGCCAGAGAGAAGAGTGGGCAGCCCAGTTTTCTGGCCGGAGCCCTGACAAATCACCTGGCTCATGAGTAGGGTACTGGAGCCCAGGTTCTCATGCAGGATGGGCTTCCTGCTCTGATCCTCTCTTCAGAGAAAGAAAAGCGAGACAACCAGTCTATCATTGACAATCTGCGGGACAAGCTGGAAGAGCGCAACGCCACTGTGGAATCTCTGCAGCAGGCCTTAGACAAAGCTGAGATGCTGTGCTCCACCCTCAAGGTAGGTCCCCTGGTCCTATGGGCAGAGTTGGCAGGGAGGTAGCCCCAGTCCTGTGTTCATCACTCTGGGTTGAGCATTTGGCTCTGCATTGGTCAATTCCTTGGTTTGTGCAGTTGTAAAATGAAAGTAAATCCCTTTTTCCCCAGGCCCTCCCATACTGTACCCATCCAGCCCATAAGAAAATATCTGTGTTGGATTTTGTACTAGGTAGCTTGGAGAGGTGAGGCCTTCCCAATGCTCCATGGAGGAGCTGTTCAGCCAAGACTTGGTGAGGCTGGGTCACGTTTCCAAAAGTGGTTCATACTCCACTGACAAGGCCAACCTGAAGAGCCTTCCATTAGCACTCCAGTTCTTGGCTGGGCTGCTCTCTGGAGCCAGATCAAACAGCATCCCAGGGAGAAGCAGGAGCCTTTGAAGTCGGCTGTGCCGAGCTGACTGGGCAGATGAAAGCCTGCAGAGCAAGCGGCCCCAGACCCAGATAAATTTTGTATCAATCTGGGTTGGTGAGCCTCTTGCTCTCCAAGGGGTATGAGGTGATTGATCTGAACCTATAATTGATATTCTGGCCTCGCAGGCAGGAGCAGCCCTTACTGGATGCCATTTGAAAGGGGAAGGGAGAGCCGTCTCTGTGAACAGACAAGGCCGCAGGATGTTCATTGTCTCTGCTCCTGCTCACGGGCTGGGCTGGATCATGTGGTCTGGCTGGTGGAAGGGAGGGAGCAAACCAGCACCTGCTGCAGAGCATGAGTCTCTGAAGGTATTCCCAGGACGGAAGTAGAGTGGTTTTGTGCTGAGGGCTGCCTGACCAGCTGCCTCTGGCTCAGCTCTTTTATCCTGACAACTGTCCATGGGTCTAGATAGTGGATGGTGAGGCCTGGGTTGTGCCCTGGGTTTCTCCAGCTACCTATACAACATGTACTGTGAGGCCAGGTCAAGGACCTCAGCAGCCCACAGTGGGCCTGCAGATGCTGTCAGTGGGCTGTGCTATACTGAGAGATATCTCAGGAAGAAGCAGACAGGGAGATAAGGATACAGCTGGCCTAGGACCTCTCAGCAGAGTAAGTACAAGCCAGAGTAGAGCCCAGGAGCCTTGCCTCCTGAGGGCTGGGGACACACGGGTATCAGCATTTTCAAAAGATGTAGGGGAGACAGTTCTAGGTCAGAGTTCTACCAGTGACCTTAGCCATGGCCTCCTGGGCACCTCCAAGTAACAGGTATGGGCATGCTTGCTCTTCAGAAGCAGATGAAGTACTTGGAACAGCAGCAGGATGAGACCAAACAAGCACGGGAGGAAGCCCGCCGACTCAGGAGCAAGATGAAGACCATGGAGCGGTGAGCTTTAAGCCAGGGCCTACCCTGTGTCTTTGCACCCAGGATCCCCAGGTGGCACAGCTCTCAGGACTGTGGCAGGGAGTGGGGTTGGGCTACCTCTGTAGCTCAGATCTCTATAGGCCATGGAGGGCTCCAGCCAGTTGGGCATGGGGACAGGTCTCCTTGCTCAGCTTCTGTGGTTTCCACCACTTTCCATAGGGGCCCTTGCCACAATCCTCCCTGTCCCTGCTGCTTGTGGCCAGATGACCTGGCAGGCCTTTCCCTCTGGAAACCTCTCTAGGAATCCCTGTCCTTAAGGTCCTTCTGCCAGTACCCCTTTTTCTCCAGCAGCCTCCCTGGAGCTGTGCTCATCTCTGCTGTGGGGCCTGTTGTTGGGCAGACCCACCTGCTGAAGCATCCTAGCAGCCGAGGCTGTCTCTATAGCAACGGCAGCAAAGAGAAGCAGAGCTGTACTGGGTAACTACCCATCAGCCTCCAGATTTCAAATGCCGTGGGCCGGGTGTTTTTCAGGATTGAACTCCTACTCCAGAGCCAGCGGCCTGAGGTGGAGGAGATGATCCGAGACATGGGTGTGGGACAGTCAGCGGTGGAGCAGTTGGCTGTGTATTGCGTGTCCCTTAAGAAGTGCGTTCTCTGGCCCCTCTCTCCAAGCCCAGGAGCCAGGCCGTGGGGCCCCACCCATGCCTCTCCATCTGTTGCCCATGCCTTGTAAAGCAAAGCAGACAGAGTTAAGGGGCAAGCTCTGGAGCCACGCTACCTCAGTGTGAACCCTGAGTCCACCTCACACTGGCTGTGTTGCCTGGGGCCAGCTTCTTAGCCCCTCTGACCCTTAGCTTCCTGAATGGAGATGGTAATAGACCTGGTTCATAGGGTAGTTGAGAGAGTTGAGTGGGTACTATAAGTGTTATTTCTAAAGGGATTGTCACAGCTCTCTGAACTGTAAGCCCCATCTCTATATCTGGAGTTTGTTTCCCTCAGCGCTGTTACTGACCCTGCCTGGCTTGGATCAGAAATTTTGTTCAGATTCTCCACTCTTAACCCCGTGTTTCAGTAGCAGTAGGGTCTCTGCTAGGACTGTGGTGAGTTTATTGGTGAGGAGGTGGCCACTTGGCTGACAGGTATGGGGGCTGGGTGGTATGGGGGCACCCTTAGTGAGGCCGGGGCTCCCTGCTCTCCAGGCAGGGAATGGAGTCTCCAGCTCTTTTGCGTTCAGTGCAGGACCCTCCACAGCACTGCCTGGTCCCTGCTGGGCCCAGCTGTCAGAGTAGAGGTGAGAGTAAGCTGAGGGGTGGGGCTACACTTTGTGTTATGTTGATGGCTCAGGTTGACTGTCAGGACAGCAGAGTGCAGAAGTCTGGCATCCTGATCTCCTTCCATACCTGCTTTGCAGAGAGTATGAGAACCTAAAAGAGGCACGGAAGGCCTCAGGAGAGCTGGCTGAGAAGCTGAGGAAGGACTTGTTTTCTTCCAGGAGCAAGGTAACTTAGTGGGAGCAGAGAGGGAGGGGAGAGGCCAGTTCCTCAGAGGTGGCTCTCCTTTTGTCATTCTCACTTGAGTCTTCTGAGCGAGGCCGTGGGCGTGATGGCACAGCCTCCACAAGGCTGTTGGATGACTTGCAGGGACTGGTCCTTACTAGGCATTGTGGCTTGTCCGCTTGGGGTGGCAGATCATGGAGGTATCCCCCCAACCCATGCACGCTCATTCTCCCCTCTACTCTTCTGGCTCCAGGGCACTGCTCTGCAGGCTGGAGTATAGGCCCCAAATGTGACAGCTTAAAGGCCTGTTCTTGTACCAGACCTGGAGTACAAGGGCTTCTGGAACCTGATTTAGTCGGCACAGCTGGCCTCACTTCTGGGTGTGGTGTGTCCATGGATTGCAGGGTATAGGAAATAACCCCACCTCCTAGGCAGCTCCAGAGGTACTTTGCCAGACTGAGGCCTAGCTCCAAAGAGCTGGGGTCTCCCCAACCCCAGTCTCTTCTGTACCCTGGACCACCCTGACCATGCACAGGGTTGCAGCAAGTTGGGCAGGGCAGATGGCCACCCCATGGGTCTTCCTTTTCCCCTGCATTTTCTTGTAGTTGCAGACAGTCTACTCTGAACTGGACCAGGCCAAGTTGGAGCTGAAGTCATCCCAAAAGGACCTACAGAGTGCTGACAAGGAAATCACAGTGAGGAACATCCCTGGCCTGAGAGGAATGAGGGCTGGCTTGTGTGCCCTTCAAGAGCAGGGCTAGGCTATCTCTTCCCAGGCGCCAATCAGTGGTGGAGGTTCTGGGCTCCGTCCTCCAGGGGCAGACTAGATCAGGGTGTGCACCTTGGTCCTGAGCTGGAGCCTGTTTGTCAGAGGGGAGACAGCAAACTGGGTCTTCCCTCACAGTCTGTCCTATATCCCTGGGGTCTTTACTCACCAGAGGAAGGGCTGTACCACGGGAGGGGTTCTGGAGCCTGGTGGTCCTGGTCATCTGAGTCTGGTGCTGGAGTTTCAGGCCTTGCTCTGTTCCCTGTGGGCCTGCCCCTCATGCAGGCTGCTCATGACCTGTGTACTCTCTCTGGACTTGGTGCCTCAGCAGGCATCCTTCTTTCACACCCTTCTCTTTCTTTCCCCAAGAGCCTAAAAAAGAAGCTAACGATGCTTCAGGAAACCCTGAACCTGCCGGCAGTGGCCAGTGAAACTGTCAACCGCTTGGTCTTAGAAAGGTTTGTTGGGCCTCTGGGGTGGGAGTAGGGGTGGGAGTCAGAGGCTGTGGAGTACCCACTGGTAAGAGTCTTCACTCCTCCTGACTTTGGTGGGATGTGTGGTACATGCAGCCCTAAAAGCTATGGACCTCCTGCCCTGGGAGCCAGCCCTGGGGCTTGGTGGGAAAGCAGCTTCAAGTACAAGCGCTCTCTCTTGAGGAGAGGCCAGGGTAGGCCAGAGAGGAGCTGCGGCTGGTCTGAGAATGGGCAGGAGGACTGGCTGTCTTGGGGCATTCTGTTTATGGAATGGCTTGCCAAATGCATTGTTGTCACTTGCCTCAAATTCTGAAAGAAACTTGAAAGAAACGACTCTGAATTCAGTTCCCTTGGGTCCCAGGAACATGTACTTTAAAGCTACCAGCAGAGGGAGCCAAAAGGCAGAGGAACTGGTGGCCCTCCTTGGCTTGGCTCCCATTCCTCTTCATGAGTGTTTTACAGAAGCCGCCTTGTTGAGAGCACCCAGAGCTATCTCCTGCCTGCAAGACGACCCCAGCTGATAACCCAGAAAGAGCACACAACTCCTCCCAGTCTTTTATTAGAGCTACTTTTCATTGTTTTTCAGAAAATCAATAGCTCCTTCCCTCCCACATCCAGTGCGTTGCTAGAGCCTGTCCATCCAACCTCTTTGTGCTTCCCGACCCTTCCCCTGACACCACCTCCACACACTGCTGTGACCCATGCCCTTGCCTCTCCTGTCTGCCCAGCACACTAGCCCCCGAGAGACTTCTCTGAAACACAGCTCTGGGCATCATGCCACCCCCAAATACTCCTAAACCCCTTGGCTTTGCAGGCCAGCTGACCCTTCACTGTGGGAAAGAGTCGAAGCAAAGCCACAGAGATGGGAAGGCAAGGATTCCTCCTGCTGTGTCTGACAGTGTGGTTTGGTCAAAGCCTAAAGATAAACTCTAGCCCACAAGGCTCGTTCATGAGTGCCTTGGGCACAGTGCCAGGGGGCTTGAATAATGTTGAGGGAGGTGACATGTCACCAGCTTGATGGGTGTCATCCTAGACCTCTGCTTTACTACAGATGAAGACTCCCATGAGACATACACTGCAGTGTGGCGTGATTTTGAGGTTTGATTTTAGGCGTTTCTTGATACCTTGATGTCATTCTATAACTTAAAGTATGACTCCCTAAGGCCTTGGAGATATATCCAGGTGAATACACAGAGATCCATGTTGTTTCTCCTGCCACCCAGTGCTTGTGGAGCAACAAACTATGTCTACTCAGATGTTCCCTGACATTCAGGATGGTTCCAGTTTTCAGGCTGACAGCACCATAGGGAACACCCAAGGGTGCAAGGGCGAGGCGGCCTGGTAAGGCAGTCACTCTGGGACTTCCCTAATTCTCTCCTGGATTGGAGCCACTATTTCCTTTGTCTCATGTTTTACTTTTTCTTGATTTACTTCCTTGTTTTGTTGAAGTTCATCTTGAAATAATTCCTGAGGAAGGAAGCTTGGCTGCGTGTCAAAATACCTTCATAGCTTTTTGCCTAGATTGCCAGTTTGAATTCTAGGATTAAAGTTATCCTACCTCCGAACCTTGAAGGCCTTGCTTTCCAGCATCTAGAATGCAGCATTGCCTCTGAGAAGCCAATGCCTATCTGACTTTTTTTTTTTTTTTTGGTAAAAATATAACACAGCATTTGCCAATTCAACATTTTTCACGTGTACAATTTGGTGTCACCAATTACATTAATCATGTTGTGCAGCTATCACCAATATCTGTTGCCAATTTTTCCCTCACCAGAAACAGAAGTTCTATGCTTCCTGAACAGTGACTCCCCTTTTCCCTCTCCCTCCCGCCCTTAGTAACCACTAATACGCTTTGGTCTCAATACATTTGCCTATTCTAGATATTTAATGTAAGTGAGATCATACAATACTTCTCCTTTTGTGAAAAGACTCAGCATCATGTTTTCAAGGTTACCATGTTGTAGCTTGTATCAGGACTTCATTTCTCTTTCTGGCTGAGTAGTGTTCCGTTATATATATGGACCACATTTTGTTCATTCATCAGTGGATGGACATTTAGGCTGTTTCTATCTTTTCACTATTGTGAACAGTTCCACAAGAAACATCGGTATATCGCCTGATTCTTGATCCTTTTGTAAGTGAACGTGTTTTCAGTCTCTGGACAGTGTAGGATCCTTCCTTTATCCTTGACTTCTGTGATTTCACTGTGATGTGCCTGGATGGTTTTTTGCTATTCGTGTTGCTCAGCCCTTGGCAGGTCCTTTCGGTGTGAACACTCGAGTCTCCCTTCAGCTCCGGGAACTTTCTTGTCTTGTTCCTTTGAGAATCTCCTGCACTCCAATGTCTCTGTCCTCTCTCCCTGGAACTCCTGCAGGTCTAATGTATGACCTCCTGGGCTGGTCCTTTGTGTTTTTGTCTTAGTACTCTACATTCTGGGAGTGTTTCTTAATTTCTACTTAGAATTTCTTAATTTTTATAATCTTTATTTCAGCAATCGCATCATTAATCCTAACAGTTTTTTTCTTGCTTTTGGGTGCATCCTTTGCAAAACGTGCTGTTCTTGTTCTGTGGTCTCACGTTTGTTTCTCCCAGCATCAGTGTTTGTGCATCACGGCTTTTCTTTTGGGCTTCCCTCCCAAGCCTGGGGGTTGTTGACTGCCTGTGACCCTCTAAGGAGGAGGTAACAGGAAAGCTGCCTAGGAACCCGACCTATGTGGGCAGGGTTTATGGGGAGCGTGCAGCAAGCTGGTATCACGCTGGGTCTTACCTGAACCCAGGATGCAGAGGGCTTTGCCGTTGGATCCGATACTGGCGGCACTAGGTCACTATAGATGGTTTTCTTTGTGTCTTTGGGAAAGGCCGCTCCATTTCTCGGCCTGGGATAGTAGGCTGGCCGCCTGGTATTCCTCCAGTGCAGATGTACAAAGGGAGTGGAGCTGACCTCATATCTTCCATCAGTTCTCCAGTTTTCAGTCCTGCTTAATACTCCTCCTGTGAGTCCAGAGCTCCTCCAGCCTTCCCTTGAATTCGCAGCTCCCTCCTTGAGGGTCCTGGCTGCTGTGTCAGTCCCTCATTCCCAAGCCACACTCTTCCTCCCAGAATTTTGTAGAGATTTCTGGATGCCGATGGTGGTTTCCTGTTTTATTTGTTGCAATACGATTATCCTTCACCCTTTGTCATTCTAGGAGGCCTCAGTAGGTAGGGGTAGCCATTGCCCCACTGTGGAAGGGATAATAGGACAACCTCTCTTATGGGCCCCAAGGACCCAACCTCCAGGCTAGAGGGAGTTGAGGAGGCCTTTGTTTAGGGTAGGTCTGCCAGGAGGAACCATGAGTTCTTGAAGAAGACGTTGACTGGCCCCATGTCATGCAGGTGTTGGGTCTGCCCAGGGCTTTGGCTCTGCCTTGGAAAGGGGGTCTTTGAGTACGTTGCCATGCCTCCTGAGACCTCTGGCATAAGCCCTGTGAGTTGGCCATGGGTGAGTGTCCCAGGGGTGATGGTATTAACCCAGGAAGGCCTCAATCCAGGCCCTTAACTAGTGAGGGAAGGGTTAATTGGGTCCCAGGCTATTCCTCCCCATAGGACTGACAGAGGTGGGAAGGAAAGAAAGTGGACCCTTGGCAAGAAGGGGAACAGGGCTCAAGCTCATAAAGAAAGAAAGGTATACAGAAGATGATCTGAGCATTCTGGGGGAACAAGAAATGTGTCCATATAAGCCAGATGTGGGTATGAGAGGTGAGGGGGCACTGTGAGAACCTCCTGAGTCTTGAGTTTAGTGTTATGGATGGCCAGGAGGTACAAGTGAAGAAGACTGGCTTGCCTTGACCCAAGGCTGGGCACATGCACTGGGCAAGGCCCAAAGGTATGGCAGCAGGAAGCCCTGCTGAGAGCTACCTGGAAGGCATAATGGCTGCACCCAGCCAGATCGGATAGGTCCAAGACCCTGCCTACCTCTTGAGTGCACCTCTTCTTACTAGGCCTGGAATTTTTGGGGTTGGTAAATGGTGGCAGAATGGCAGATACTGTGAAAAGTTGGCATAAGTGGTCTTGGCTGTTGCTTTTTGCAGTGACTCCCAGAGGGAGAAGCAAAGCATCTGACACACAATGTGGAATTGAGATGGATTTGTGCAGCTTTCATTTCTACTTGAGGGTTGGGAGGAGGGCAGAGCTTCCAGGGGCCTGGCCAGGGGGAGGCTTCCCAAATGGCTTACCATCTAAATTGGTGCAAGTAACTCCCTTTACCCTGATTTGCGTATCCCAGTGGGCCTTTGGCAGGCCCTCAGAGTGGCTCACCCTGGAGACTGACATCCCCACAGCTCTGACCAGTGGGAGTAGGGCTCTGGCATAGCCCTGAAGGGATCCTGAGGGAAGAAAGAAGAGAGCATGTCCTTGAGGCTGCCCCACCCCTCACCAGGGTTCTGTCCAGACCACAGTAGCTGTGGATGGCCTGGAAAAATCCTGTTGGCTGCAGTTTTCTAATAGAATAAAACTCTCCCCGCCCCTCAATTATAGCAGTTAAAGTATACTTATTGTTGAGAATTTGGAATATATGGAGTTTTCACAGATAGTCACTTTTGGCGTAAGGTATATTTCCTTCCGGTCCTTTTTCTGTATGAGGGTGTATGTGTACAAATCATGTGATTGTATAATACATAGAGTCTTGTGTTACTTTTTAAATTTAACATATGAGCATTTTTCTATTATTAAATTTATTCTCCATAAATGCCACTTTAATGCCTGTATCATATTCAGTTATGGAAATGCCTGTCCTCTGGGCATTTCTTTTGAATTATGGTGTTGGTGAAGAATATTGAATATACCGCGGACTGCCAGAAAAATGAACAAATCTGTCTTGGAAGAAGTACAGCCAGTATGCTCCTTAGAAGTGAGGACGATGAGATTTCGTCTCCCATACTTTGGACATGGTATTAGGAGGGACCAATCCCTGGAGAAGGACATCATGCTTGGTAAAGTAGAGGGTCAGTGAAAAAGAGGAAGACCCTCAACGGGATGGATTCACATAGTGGCTGCAACAGTGGGCTCAAACATAGCAACAGTTGTGAGGATGATATGGGACTGGGCAGTGTTTCGTTCTGTTGTACATAGAGTCACTACGAGTCAGAACCGACTCGATAGGACCTAACAACAACAACAACCAGGAGAGTCACTTCAGCAGTTTCTAATATTGTGCCATTTGCCATGATAATTAATACTGGTGAGGGAACAACCATCTGCATCAGACTGGCCACATCTGACTGGCTCCTTGGGCTGTGTTCTGAGAAATGAGGCTACTTGTTCAACTGGCAGTTCTTTTGTTTGACTGTTTGTTTTGTCTGGCTTTTTGCTTGCTTCCTTCTGTATCTTCCAGACTTATATTCCTCACATGACTGTGCAAAGGGGTGAGCCAAGTGGTTTGTTCTGTAGAAATTAGGGTTTCCTTTGGGGGTGACCCTGTGCCAGGAATTGGCTCCAGTCCCCTGGAGCTATTTTTGACACTTGAGGGGCTCTTGTCCTTCTGCGCTGCCTCTGTGGTGTTGAGTGACCAGGCCATCCCTGCCCTCAGCCCAGCTCCTGTAGAGATGCTAAACCCGAAGCTCCGCCGGCCAGCCTTCAGTGATGACATTGACCTCAATGCCACCTTCGATGTGGACACCCCACCGGCCCGGCCCTCTAGCTCCCAGCCTGGCCTTGCCAAGAAGCTCTGCCTGGAGAAGGCACAGTAAGTGGCAGTCCCTGGCCCTGTTTGTGACCTGAAGGAGAGATGGCTAAGACATCTCTGCAGGCCCTGTCCTGAGAGCTTGAGTGGCTGATGGTGGGGCAGCAAGGGCCACCTGGACTTGGCTGTGGCTTTGATTCCCACCCACTTCTTTCCTTTCCTGAGCACTCACTCTCCACAAGCCCTTCTCTTGCTTATATCATTAATCCATACCATCAAAGCCTTTGAGATGCTGAGCTGACAGTGGAGGGAACACAGGGACCCGGTGGGGGTGGATCTGGGCTGGCCGGGTTGGGAAGGAGCTCCTGGCACCTTGAATGCCTGTCCACCAGAGTCTTGAGCCAGGGATGCTCTGATTTTCCTTTCTTTGTGTGCCTCTGAGGCTTAGGCTTGAGGTGGGCCCATCTCAAACCACAGAGCCAAATGTGGCTATCTAGCTGTCCACAGACCTGCACTTCAGATGGGGGTCACTGAGGTGCCTTGCCCAGCACACAGCCATGACAGCCACACAATGGCTCCCCAGTGGTGTGTGCTGAGCCCGGCTCACCTGCCCCTTGCCTTCACATCTCCCATTTGCAGCTCTCCAGATCAGGACGTCCACAAGACGATTCCAAAAGGCCCTAAGCAGGTAAGAGCTTCCCAGAAGCTCAGGCAGTCACCATCCAGTCCTTACCAGAACTGGGCATGAAGCTAGACTTCTAGAAGTCAGAGTCTTGCCAGAGCATCTCACTTCTGACCCAGGACAGAAGCACTTCAGAGCCACCCTTGGGACCCTCCTTGTTAACCTTTGTGCCTTCTGGCGAGGGATCAAAGATCCTGATCCTGCTCCTCTACTTTCTCCCCCAGTCAGCAGCCCCCATTCTTCTCTGCTGCCATCAGGCTTATCAAGTCTAGCCCTGGCGTCTTCTTTATAGGATTTCCAGCTCTCATTGGGTGGCCAGTGCTGTGCAGGAGAGCCAGATGAGGAACTAGCTGGTGCCTTCCCTGTCTTCATCCGGAATGCCATCCTGGGTCACAAACAGCCCAAGAAGACTAGGGTAGAGTCCTTTTGCAGCACAGATGCGGTGAGTGTGGCTTACCACAAGTGATAGGTGGCAGCCTTCTCGATGGGAGCTGGGCAGCCAATCCCCTAGCCCATTGACCTGGGCCCATTCACCAATTCCTTCTGTCCTAGATAAGGACAGGCTTCGATGGACTTGGAGGCCGGACAAAGTTCATCCAACCCGTATCCTTGTTCTGTGGTGCTGGGCTGGGTGAAGTGAGCTGTAGGCCTACACAATCCCTCACTGGTACCCCCAGGCCCCCACCTGCCAGTGCCTATAGCCTTAGGTGTGCAGAGCTGGGCCTTGCTCAGTGTAGCAGGGCTGCCCACCTCTAGGTCTGAGCCTTTCCTGCTCTGTTCAGTCACCTCTCAGTCCTTTTCCTTGACATCTACTCCAGACTGACTCGGCTGTAATCCGCCCACTGCCTGTTAAGCACAAAACCAAGGCTAAGCAAAGAATGGGGATGAGAACAGTTTCCCCTCCCTCCCAGGCTAAGCTGGACACCTTCCTGAGGTAGCTCAGGGGCCCTGACCTTGGCCTCCTGGGGTTAGGGCAAGGACAGTGAATCTGATTAGTGGCTGGCTACATGACTTCAACTCATAGACCAAGGGTTGGGCAGGCAGGGGGCTGCTGGGGGACAGCCCCTATTCCAGGACCAGCCCTGATGGCAGGGACAGACTGGCAGGTGGGAATGAAAGTGAGGCCAGAAGCTGCATTTTTCCTGCACTCACCCTGCCCCAGCCTCACCGTACTAGAGCTGAAGGGACCAGCTCATTGTTCCTACTAGTGAGGTCTGCTCCTGTTTTTAGGCTTCTGCTTATAACCACGATCAGAGGCAGCCGGGCTGCTTCTGGTCCTTGAGACCAGGGTCTGTTGTTGACTGTATGGACCAAAGTGCTTGACGCTTCTCAGGCAGTCTCAGGCTGGAGCTCCTGCCTGTCTCCAACTTTTGCTGGGCATGGCCTAGGCCAGGCACAGTGGGGAGTTGGGATGGTGGTAGGGAGGGGATGGGGAAAGATTTCTATGTAAAATAAAAAGATGGCACCTCTTCCTGGCTCTGGAATGTAAATTCATACCAACAGTTTGGAAAACTGCTTGCCCTGATGACTTTCTAAAGTGAGACCTTTATCTAAACTCATATCTAGCAGTTCAACCCCTAGGGGTGTGCCTTCTCCCAGGCTAAAGAGAAACTCTAGCAAGAATGAGATCTGCAGCTTTTGCCTATAGCCTCTAAACTGGACATAGCCTAAAGGCTGTCAGCAGCAGTGTAAATGGGTAAACTGAGGTCTATCCACACAGACAACTCACACAGTAAGCACAACAAATAACCAGTGACACCCGCCCCAAGTCGAATTTCTGGCTTTGACTGCCAGCCAAATTTCTAGCCTTTGGGTCTTGGCTTCAAGGGTACTTTCTTATAGAGGACTTCCCTTCTTAAACCCTAGCCTGGGTGAGGTCCCCTAAACTTTCCCTTCTCCCACTACTGGGCAGGGAATTCACCTCTTTCCCCAGGGCTCAGTATGAGCCTGGCACAGGTAGTGAGTTGTTGCTGTTAGTTGCCATTGAGTTGATTCTGATCCATGGCGACCCCATGTGTATAGAGTAGAACTGTGCTCCAGAGGGTTTTCAAGGCTGTGACATTTTGGAAGTAGATCACCAGGACTGTCTTCCGAGGTGCCTCTGGGTGTGTTCAAACTGCCAACCTTTCAGTACTTATAATCCTGTGAGGTGTTTGGTTATGTCTATGCAGTATATGTAATTGTACCCCAATGTGCTTTATTATCTATATGAATATATGTGCATACAGTCACCTAGATAAATATACATATGCATACACATATATCTACATACATACATATATACCTATTGCTGTCGAGTCGAATCTGACTCATAGCGACCCTTAGGACAGAGTAGAACTGCCCCGTAGGGTTTCCAAGGCTGTAATCTTCACAGGGGCAGACTGTCTCATCTTCCACCGAGTGGCTGGTAGGTTTGAACCATTGACTTTTTAGTTAGCAGTTGAGCACTTAATCACTGCACCACCAGGGCCCCTTACATACATATATATACCTGCACATATATTTTTTGGTTGTTTTTGCTGTTGTTTCAAAAATTATATATACCATAGCAATTACCAACAGGTATTTTTTTCTTGTTTACATTTCAGTGACATTGTTTACCTTTGTCAAGCTGTGTACACTGCACTCTCATTCAGCGTTAAACCTTTCCCACCACCAAAAATAACAAGTGTCTGCTATTGACAGAGTGAATTCCCCCTAACCCCAACCCCTGACCACTAATGAACATTAATTTATATATATTTATGTGTTCATGTCATTTCATAAAAGTGAGAACATACATTTTTTGTGTGTGTGTGTGATTGACTTATTTTGCTCCAGAACACTTAATTGTGCACATGAGGAATCCGTACATGGATCAAGAGGCAGTCGTTTGAACAGAATAAGGGGATACTGCATGGTTTAAATTCAGGAAGGGTATGCATCAGTGTTGTATCCTTTCACGATACGTATTCAATCTGTATGCTGAGCAAATAATCTGAGAAGCTGGACTATATGAAGAAGAACGGGGCATCGGGATTGGTAGAAGACTCATTAACAACCTGCGTTATGCAGATGACACAACCTTGCTTGCTGAAAGTGAAGAGGACTTGAAGCACTTACTGTTGAAGATCAAAGACCACAGCCTTCAGTATGGATTACACCTCAACATAAAGAAAACCAAAATCCTCACCACTGGATCAATAAGCAACATCATGATAAACAGAAAAGATTGAGGTCCTCAAGGATTTCATTTTACTTGAATCCACAATCAACACCCATGGACAGCAGTCAAGAAATCAAAAGACGCATTGCATTGGGCAAATCTGCTGCAAAAGACCTCTTTAAAGTGTTGAAAAGCAAGGATGTCACCTTGAGGACTAAGGTGCGCCTGACCCAAGTCATGGTGTTTTCAGTTGCCTCGTATGCATACAAAAGCTGGACAATGAATAAGGAAGACCGAAGAAGAATTGATGCCTTTGAATTATGGTGTTGGCGAAGACTGTTGAATATACCATGGACTGCCAAACCCATTCCCATTGCCGTCTTGTCTATTCCAACTCATAGCGACCCATAGGACAGAGTAGAACTGCACCCTGGGGTTTCCAAGGAGCGCCTGGTGGATTTGAACTGCTGACCTTTTGGCTAGCAGCTGTAGCTCTTAACCACTACCACCAGGGTTTCCATGGACTGCCAAAAGAATGAAAAAATCTGTTTTAGAAGAAGTACAACCAGAATGATCCTTAGAAGCAAGGATGGCAAGACTGTGTCTCACATACTTTGGACATGGTATCAGGAGGGCTCAGTCCCTGGAGAAGGACATCATGCTTGGTAAAGTAGAGGGTCATCAAGAAAGAGGAAGACCTTCAATGAAATGGATTGACACAGTGGCTGCAACAGTGGGCTCAAGCACAGTAACAATTGTGAGGATGGCGCAGGACCAGGCAGTGTTTCGTTCTGTTGTGCACAGGGTCACTATGAGTCGGAACGAATTCAAAGGCACCTAACAACAACATTGAAAGATTTAAGGAACAGAACCTTGAAAACAATATGCTAAGTGAAGTAAGTCAAACACAAAATGACAAATATTGATCTCACTGACATGAAATATCTAGAATAGGCAAATGCCTACAGAACAAATCAAGTTACCAGGGGCTAGGGGAAGAGGTGAATGAGGAGTTATTGCTTAAAAGGTACTGAGTTTCTGTGGCAGGGGTTTGGGGACCATGGTTTCAGGGGACATCTAAGTCAACTGCCATCATAAAATCTATTAAGAAAACGTTCTGCATCCCACTTTGAAGAGTGGCATCTGGGGTCTTAAATGCTAGCAAGCAGCCATCTAAGATGCATCAATTGGACTCAACCCACCTGGATCAAAGGAGAATGAAGAGCACCAAGGACACAAGGTAATTACGAGGCCAAGAGACAGAAAGGGCCACATGAACCAGAGACTACATCATCCTGAGACCAGAACTAGATGGTGCCAGGCTACAACTGATGACTGCCCTGACAGGGAACACAATAGAGAACCCCTGAGGGAGCAGAAGAGCAGTGGGATGCAGACCCCAAATTCTCATAAAAAGACCAGACTTAATGGTCTGACTGAGACTAGAAGGACCCTGGTGGTCATAGCCCCCAGACCTTCTGTTGGCCCAGGTCAGGAACCATTCCCCATGTCAACTCTTCAGACATGGATTGGACTGGACAATGGGTTGGAGAGGGATGCTGGTGAGGAGTGAGCTTCTTGGATCAGGTGGACACTTGAGACTATGTTGGCATCTCCAGCCTGGAGGAGAGATGACAGGGTGGAAGGGGTTAGAAGCTGGCGAAATGGACACGAGAAGAGAGAGTGGAGGGAGAGAGCAGGCTGTCTCATTAGGGGGAGAGTAATTGGGAGTATGTAGCTGGGTGTGTGTACGTTTTTGTGTGAGAGACTGACTTGATTTGTAAACTTTCACTTAAAGCCAATAAAAATTATAAAAAGAAGAAAAAAGGTACTGAGTTTCTGTTAAAGCTGATAAAGAAAAATTTGGAAATTGAATAGTGGTGATGGCTGCGCAACATGGTGAACATAATTAAAATTAGTGTCACTGAATAGTACATATAAAAATGGTTGAAATAGCAAATGTTTTGTTCTATGTATTTTACTACAATAAAAAATTTTAAAATAAGACAAAAAAAAAAAATCCTTTCATTCCTGAGAATAAACCTAACTGATTTAGGATATATTATCCTTTACATGTATTGCTGGACTTGACTTGCTAAAATTTGGCTTAGGATTTTTTTGTGTCTGTGTTGATGAATGAGATTGGCCTGTCATTTGCCTTTCTGAAACTGTTATTGGGTTCTGGTAACAAGGTTATAAGAAACTATTTGCTGTTGAGTCAACTCCAACTCATGGCAACCTCACATCTGTCAGAATAGAATTGTGCCCTGTAAGGTTTTCAATGACTGATTTTTTAAAAGTAGATCACTGGACCTTTCTTCCAAGACACTTCAGGGTAGACCTTTCAGTTAACAGCCAAGCACATTCACATTTTGTACCACCCAGGGACCCCCCAAGGATATATGAGCCTCTTAAAATGAGTTTGGGAATATCCCATCTATTTCCAGTCTCTAAGAAATTGGAGCTGTTTTTTTTCCTTAAATGTTTAGCGGAATTCAACCGTGAAACCGTCTAGGCCTGGAGCTTTAATAGTATTTGTTTTCTTTTTCTTCTGTATCAATTTTGATAAGTTGTGTTTTCAGGGAACTTATCCCTTTTATTTAAATGTTAAAACGTATGACATACTGGGGTTTTGAAAGCCTGTGAGCGGCCACCTAGTACACTCCGCTGGTCCCACCCCTTCGGTAGCAAGGAATAATGAAGAAAACTAAAGATACAAGGGAAAGATTAGTTCAAAGGACCAATGGACCACAACTACCATGGCCTCCACCAGACTGAGTCCAGTACAACTAGATGGTGCCCGGCTACCACCACTGACTGCTCTGACAGGGATCACAATAGAGGATACTGGAGAGAGCTGGAGAAATTTGTAGAAGAAAACTCTAACTCACACACAAAAAAAGACCAGACAGCTACAACCGATGACTGCCCTGACAGGGAACACAACAGAGAACCCCTGAGGGATCAGGAGAACAGTGGGATGCAGACCCCAAATTCTCATAAAAAGACCATACTTAATGGTCTGACTGAGACTAGAGGAATCCCAGCAGCCATGCTCCCCAGACCTTCTGTCGGCACAGGACAGGAACCATCCCTGAAGACAACTCATCAGACATGAAAGGGACTGGTCAGCGGGTGGGAGAGAGATGCTGATGAAGAGTGAGCTAATTATATCAGGTGGACACTTGAGAGTGTGTTGGCAACTCTTGTCTGGAGGGGGGATGGGAGGATAGAGAGAGAGGGAAGCTGGCAAAATTGTCACGAAAGGAGAGACTGAAAGGGCTGACTCAATAGGGGAAGAGCAAGTGGGAGTACGGAGAAAGATGTATGTAAACTTATACGTGACAGACTGATTGGATTTGTAAACGTTCACTTGAAGCTTAATAAAAGTTAAAAAAAAAAAAAAAAGGACCAGACTTAATGGTCTGACTGGGACTAGAAGGACCCCAGTGGTCATGGCCCCCAGACCTTCTGTTGGCCCAGGACAGGAACCATTCCAGAAGTCAACTGGTCAGACATGGCTTGGATTGGACAATGGGTAGGAGAGGGATGCTTGTGAGGAGTGAGCTACTTGGATCAGATGAACACTTGAGACTATGTTGGCACCTCCTGCCTGGAGGGGATATGGGAGGATAGGGGGGCTTAGAAGCTGCCAAAATGGACACGAAAAGAAAGAGTGGAAGGAGGGAGCGGGCTATATCATTGGAGAGAGAGTAATTGGGAGTATGTAGCAAGGTGTATATAAGTTTTTATGTGAGAGACTGACTTGATTTGTAAACTTACACTTAAGGCACAATAAAAATTATTAAAAAAAAAAACAGACTTACTGGCCTGACAGAGACTGGAGAAATCCTGGGAGTATGGCCCCCAGATACCCTTTTAACTTAGTAATGAAGTCACTCCATAGGTTTACCCTTCAGCCAAAGATTAGACAGGCTGCACATAAAACAAAATAAGACTAAAGGGGCACACCAGCCCAGGGGCAAGGACTAGAAGGCAGGAGGGGACAGGAAAGCTGGTAATAGGGATCCCAGGGTCGAGAAGGGAGAGTCTTGACATGTCATGGGCTTATTCACCAACGTCATGAAACAATGTATGTACTGTTTAGTGAGAAACTAGTTTCTTCTGTGAACCTTCATCTAAAGTAGAATAAAATCAAATGTATGACATAAAGTTCATCATAACTAATAAATTTCTCACTACATTAGAAAAAGAAAGTTGGGATATTACTACTGATTTCACAGAAATAAAGACGATTTTAAGAGAATAGTATGGGGAATTGTATACCAACAAACCGGACAACTCAGATGAAATCAACAAATTTCTAGAAACAAACAAATGACCAAAATGAACTCAAGAAGAAAAAGAAAATCTGAGCAGACTTTTAACAAGCAAGGAGATTGAATCAGTACTGAAAAACCTCCCAACAAAGAAAAGTCCAGGACCAGATGGTATCGGTGAATTCTACCAAACATTTAAAGAAGAATTAACACCAATCCTTCTCAAACTCTTCCAGAAAATTGAAGAGGAGGGACTACCTCCTAATTCACTTTATGAAGGCTAACATTACCCTAATACCAAAGCCAAAGACACTACAAAAAAGGCCAATATCCCTTATGAATATAGATGCAAAAATCCTCAACAAAATGCTAGCAAACCAAATTCAGCAGCACTTCTGTATAACATAGTAATGGAAGTTCTAGCCAAAGCAATTAGGCAAGAAAAAAAAAAAGATAACCCAATTGGAAAAGAAGTAAAATTATCTCTTTTCACAGATAGCATGATCTTATATATAGAAAGCCCTAAAGAATACACACACACACACACACAAAACCTGTAAGAACTAATAAATGAGTTCATCAAAGTTGCAGGATACAAAATAAACACAAAAATCAGGTGTATTTTTCTGTACTAGCAATGAACAACCTAAAAAAGAAATTAGGAAAACAACTGTATTTACAATAGCATCAAAAAATAAAATACATATGCACACCCATGTTTATTGCAGCACTGTTTACAATAGCAAAAAGCTGGAAGCAACCAAGGTATCTGTCAACGGATGAATGGTTAAATAAATTATGGTATATTCACACAATGGAATACTATGCATCGATAAAAAACAGTGACGAATCTGTGAAACATTTCATAACACAGAGGAACCTGGAAGGCATTATGCTGAGTGAAATTAGTCAGATGCAAAAGGACAAATATTGTATAAGACCACTATTATAAGATCTTGAGAAATAGCATAAACTGAGAAGAACACATTCTTTTGTGGTTACGAGAGGGGGGAAGAAGGGAGGGTGGGAGAGGGTTATTTACTGATTAGATTGTAGATAAGAACTGCTTTAGGTGAAGGGAAGGACAATACTTAATACAGGGAAGGTCAGCTCAACTGGACTGGACCAAAAGCAAAGAAGTTTCTGGGATAAACTGAATGCTTCAAAGGTCAGCAGAGCAAGGGCTGGGGTTTGGGGACTACAGCTTAAGGGGACTTCTAAGTCAGTTGGCAAAATAAATTCTATTATGAAAACATTCTGCACCCTACTTTGAAGTGTGGCATCTGGGGTCTTAAATGCTAACAAGCGGCCATCTAAGATGCATCAACTGGTCTCAACCCACCTGGATCAAAGGAGAATGAAGAACACCAAGGTCACACGATAACGATGAGCCCAAGAGACAGAAAGGGCCACTTGAACTAGAGACTTACATCATCCTGAGACCAGAAGAACTAGATGGTGCCCGGCCACAACCGATGACTGCCCTGACAGGGAGCACAACAGAGAACCCCTGAGGGAGCAGGAGAACAGTGGGATGCAGACCCCAAATTCTCATAAAAAGACCAGACTTAATGGTCTGACTGAGACTAGAAGAATCCTGGCGGTCATGGTCCCCAAACCTTCTGTTGGCCCAGGACATGAACCATTCCCAAAGACAACTCATCAGCCATGGAAGGGACTGGCTGGAGAATGGGTTGGAGAGAGATGCTGATGAAGAGTGAGCTACTTGTATCAGGTGGACACTTGAGACGTGCTGGCATCTCCTGTCTGGAGGGGAGATGGGAGGGTAGAGAGGGTTAGAAACCGGCAAAACGGTCACGAAAGGAGAGACAGGAAGGAGGGAGCGGGCTGACTCGTTAGGGGGAGAGTAAATGGGAGTATGTAAGGTGTATATAAGTTTATATGTGACAGACTGACTTGATTTGTAAACTTTCACTTAAAGCACAATAAAAATTATTTAAAAAAAAAAAAAAAGAAGTGTGCTTATAACAAAATGTATTAGGAAAACGTTCCACATCCCACTTTGGTGAGTGGCATCTGGGATCTTAAACACTAGCAAGCAGCCATCTAGATGCATCAATTTGTCTCAACCCACCTGGAGCAAAGGAGAATGAAGAACAACAAAGACATAAGATAAAGAGCCCAAGAGACAGAAAGGGCCACATAAACCAGAGACTATATCGGCCCCAGACCAGAAGAACTAGATGGTGCCTGACTACCACCGATGACTGCCCTGACAGGGAATACAACAGAGAATCCCCGACGGAGCAGGAGAATAGTGGGACGCAGACCTCAAATTCTCAGAAAAGACCAGGCTTAATGGTCTGACTGAGACTAGTGGGACCCCAGAGGTCATGGTCCCTGGACCCTTTGTTAGCCCAGGACTGGAACCATTCCCAAAGCCAACTATTCAGACAGGGATTGGACTGGACCATAAGATAGAAGATGATACTGGTGAGGAGTGAGCTTCTTGGCTCAAGTAGACACATACGACTATGTGGGCAACTCCTGTCTGGAGGTGAAATGAGAAGGCAGAGGGGGATAAGAGCTGGTTGAACGGACACAGGGAATACAAGGTGGAGAGGAAGAGTGTGCTGTCTCACTAGGGGGAGAGCAACTAGGAGTACATACCAAGGTATGTATAAGTTTTTGTATGAGAAACTGACTTGATTTGTAAACTTTCACTTAAAGCACAGTAAAGAAAAAAAAGGAAGTGTGCTTATCCAGTACTCAAGCATATCAAGAAACTTGCCATGAAGGAGATGGGAACACCAGATGTACACATTGACACTAGGCTTAACAAAGCAGTCTGGGCCAAAGGAATAAGGAATGTCCTATACCATATCTGTGTATGTTATTTAGAAAACATAATGAGGATGAAGATTCACCAAACAAGCTCTATACATTGGTTACCTACATACCTGTCACCACTTTCAAAAACCTACAGTCAATGTAGATGAAAACTAAGAGCTGGTTATCAAATAAAGTTTTTTGTTTTGTTTTGTTTTTTAATTGCTGAAAGAAATTAAAGAAGAGCTAAATAAATGGAAAGACATCACATGTACATGGATTGGAAGACTTACTATTAAGTGACAGTACTACCCAGAGCAATACAAAGATTTAATGCAATCCCTATCAAAATCTCAATGTGTGTGTGTGTGAGGAATGGAAAAACCCATCCTAAAATTCATATGGAATTATAAGTGACCCTGAATAGCCAAAAGAATCTTGTAAAAGAAGAACAAAGTTGGAAAACTCAGACTTTCTGATTTGAAAACTTACTGCAAAGTTACAGTAATCAAAACAATATAGTACTTGCATAAGCATAGACATATAGACTAATGGAATAAAATAGAGAGCCCAGAAATAAACCATTGCTTATATGGTCGATTGATTTTTTTAAAAAATATTTTATTGTGTTTTTGGTGAAAGTTTACACTGCAAATTAGGTTCCCATTTAACAATTACTACACAATTTGTCAGACATTGGTTACCTTTTTCACAATGTGTTAACATTCTCATTAATTCCTCTCTGGATGTTTTGCTTCCAGTAATCTGGTTTTCCGGTCTCATTACCCTTTCGTCTTTGCTTTTGAGTAACTGTTGACTTGGTCAACTGATTTTTGACAAGGTGTCAAAATAATTCAGTGGGAAAGGATTGTCTCTTTAACAAATGGTGCTGTGACAACTGGATGTTGTTGTTAGGTGCCATCGAGTCGATTCCGACTCATAGCGACCCTATGCACAACAGAATGAAACACTGCCCAGTACTGAGCCATCCTCACAATCGTTGCTATGCTTGAGCTCATTGTTGCAGCCACTGTGTCAATCCACCTCATTGAGGGTCTTCCTCTTTTCCGCTGACCCTGTACTCTCCCAAGTATGATGTCCTTTTCCAGGGACTGATCCCTCCTGACAATATGTCCAAAGCAGTTTCGCTGTCCTTGCTTCTAAGGAGCATCCTGGTTGTACTTCTTCTAAGACAAATTTGTTCGTTCTTTTGGCAGTCCATGGTATATTCAATATTCTTTTCTCCAACACCACAATTCAAAGGCATCAATTCTTCTTTAGTCTTCCTTATTCATTGTCCAGCTTTCAAATGCATGTGATGCGATTGAAAATACCATGGCTTGGGTCAGGCGCACCTTAGTCTTCAAAGTGACATCTTTGCTTTTCAACACTTTAGAGGTCCTTTGCAGCAGATTTACCCAATGCAATGCGTCTTTTGATTTCTTGACTGCTGTTTCCATGGTTGTTGATTGCGGATCCAAGTAAAATGAAATCCTTGACAACTTCAATCTTTTCTCCATTTATCATGATGTTGTTCATCAGTCCAGTTGTGAGGATTTTTGTTTTCTTTATGTTGAGGTGTAATCCATACTGAAGACTGTGGTCTTTGATCTTCAACAGTGAGTGCTTCAAGTCCTCTTCACTTTCAGCAGGCAAGGTTGTATCATCTGCATAATGCAGGTAGTTAATGAGTCTTCCTCCAATCCTGATGCTCTGTTCCTCTTCATATAGTCCAGCTTCTCAGATTATTTGCTCAGCATACAGACTGAATAGGTATGCTGAAAGAATACCACCCTGGCCCACACCTTTCCTGACTTTAAATCAATCAGTATCCCCTTGTTTTGTCCAAACAACTGCCTCTTGATCTACGTAAGGGTTCCTCATGAGCACAATTAAGTGTTCTGGAATTCCCATTCTTTGCAATGTTATCCATAATTTGTTATGATCCACACAGTTGAATGCCTTTGCATAGTCAATAAAACACCAGTTAACATCCTTCTGGTATTCTCTGTTTTCAGCCAGGATCCATCTGACATCACCAATGATACCCCTGGTTCCACACCCTCTTCTGAAACCGGCCTGAATTTCTGGCAGTTCCCTGTTGATATACTGCTACAGCTGTTTTTGAATGATCTTCAGCAAAATTTTGCTTGCGTGTGATATTAATGATATTGTTCTGTAAGTTCCACATTTGGTTGGATCACCTTTCTTGGGAATAGGCATAAATACGGATCTCTTCCAGTTGTTTGGCCAGGAAGCTGTCTTCCATATTTCTTGGCAAAGACGAGTGAACACCTCCAGTGCTGTATCTGTTTGTTGAAACATCTCAATTGATATTCCATCAATTCCTGGAGCCTTGTGTCTGTCAGTTTGTTGTACTGCGGGGTCTTGCGTGTGGCTGTGATGCTGGAAGCTGTGCCACCGGTATTCAGCTATCAGCAGGGTCGCCCATAGAGGACAGGTTTCAGCTGAGCTTCCAGACTAAGACAGACTAGGAAGAAGGACCCGGCAGTCTTCTTCTGAAAAGCATTAGCCAGTGAAAACCTTATGAATAGCAGCGGAACACTGTCTGATATAGTGCTGGAAGATGAGCCCCCCAGGTTGGAAGGCTCTCAAAAGATGACTGGGGAAGAGCTGCCTCCTCAAAGTAGAGTCAACCTTAATGACGTGGATGGAGTCAAGCTTTCAGGACCTTCACTTGCTGATGTGCCACGACTCAAAATGAGAAGAAACAGCTGCAAACATCCATTAATAATTGGAACCTGGAATGTACAAAGTATGAATCTACGAAAATTGGAAACTGTGAAAAATGAAATGGAATGCATAAACATCGATATCCTAGGCATTAGTGAGCTGAAATGGACTGGTATTGGCCATTTTGAATCAGACAATCATATAGTCTACTATGCTGGGAATGACAAATCAAAGAGCAATGGTGTTGCATTCATCGTCAAAAAGAACGTTTCAAGATCCATCCTGCAGTGCAACGCTGTCAGCAATAGGATGATACCCATACGCCTACAAGGAAGACCAGTTAATACGACTATTATTCAAATTTACACACCAACCACTAAGGCCAAAGAGGAAGAAATAGAAGATTTTCATCAGCTGCTGCAGTCTGAAATTGATCGAACATGCAATCAAGATGCATTGATAATTACTGGCGACTGGAATGTGAAAGATGGAAACAAAGAAGAAGGATCAGTAGTTGGAAACTATGGCCTTGGTGACAGAAACAATGCCGGAGATTGAATGATAGAATTTTGCAAGACCAACGACTTCTTCATTGCAAATACCGTCTTTCACCAACACAAACGGCGACTCTACACATGGACCTCACCAGATGAAACACACAGAAATCGAATTGACTACATCTGTGGAAAGAGATGATGGAAAGCTCAATATCATCAGTTGGAACAAGGCCAGGGGCCGACTGTGGAACAGACCATCAATTGCTCATGTGCAAGTTCAAGCTGAAACTGAAGAAAATCAGAGCAAGTCCACGAGAGCCAAAATATGACCTTGAGTATATCCCACCTGAATTTAGAGACCATCTGAAGAATAGATTTGATGCATTGAACGCTAGTGACCGAAGACCAGACGAGTTGTGGAATGACATCAAGGACATCAAACATGAAGAAAGCAAGACGTCATCGAAAAGGCAGGAAAGAAAGAAAAGACCAAGATGGATGCCAGAGGAGACTCTGAAACTTGCTCTCAAATGTCAAGCAGCTAAAGCAAAAGGAAGAATTGATGAAGTAAAAGAACTGAACAGAAGATTTCAAAGGGTGGCTCCAGAAGAGAAAGTAAAGTATTATAATGACATGTGCAAAGAGCTGGAGCTGGAAAACCAAAAGGGGAGAACACGCTCGGTGTTTCTAAAGCTGAAAGAACTGAAGATAAAATTCAAGCAAGTTGCAATAGTGATGGATTCTATGGGGAAACTATTAAACGACACAGGAAGCATTGAAAGAAGATGGAGAGAATACACAGAGTCATTATACCAAAAAGAATTAGTCGATGTTCAAGCATTTCAAGAGGTGGCATATGATCAGGAACCGATGGTACTGAAGGAAGAAGTCCAAGCTGCTCTGAAGGCATTGGCGAAAAACAAGGTGACAACTGTATATATGCATGTAAAAGAATCAAGTTGGACCCATACCTCAGACCATATACAAAAATTAACTTAAAATAGATCAAAGACCTAAATTTAAGAGCTAGAACTATAAAATTCTTCGAAGAAGACACGTGACCTTGGATTTGGAAATGGTTTCTTAAATATGACACAAAAAGCACAGGTGACAAAATAAAAAACAGATAAGTTAAGCTTCCTTAAAATTAAAATCCTTTGTGCATCAAAGGACAATATCATAATGTGAAAAGATAAGTTACATAATGGGGGAAAATATTTGCAAATCATATATCCAATAAGGGTCTAATATCCAGACTATATAAAGAACTCCTACAATTTGACAATGAAAACACAAACAACCCAATTTAAAAATGTGCAAAGGACTTAAGTTGATATTTTTCCAAAGAAGATATACAAATTGCCAATAAGCACATGAAAAGATGCTCAACATCTCAATATCATTAGTTGTTAGAGAAATGCAAATCAAATCTGCAATGAGATATACTAGGATGACTTTTATTAAAAAAAGAAAAAACAACAACAAAGCAAAATGAAAAACAGCAAGTGTTGGTGAGGAAGTGAAGAAAATGAAACCTTCATGCATTGCTGGAGGAAATGTAAAATGGTACAGCTGCAGTGGAAAACAGTTCGTTGGTTCCTCAAAAATCTAAACACAGAATTACCATACCTTACCTGTTGCTGTCGAGTTGATTCCGACTCATAGTGATCCTGTAGGACAGAGTAGAGCTGCCCCATAGGGTTTCGAAGGAGCGACTGGTGGATTGCAACTGCCGACCTTTCGCTTAGCAGCCGTAACTCGCCATACCTCTTAACCGCTGTACCACCAGGGCTCCAGAATTACCATATGACCTAGCACTTCTACTCCTAGATACATATCTAAAAGAATTGAAACCAGGGACTCAGAGGGACATAGCTATTGTTATACATATTTTTTACCGCAATAATTTTTTTTAATGGGCAAAGGATCTGAATAGACGTTTCTTCAGAGAATATATACAAACGGCCAACAGCATGTGAAAAGATGTTCAACATCATTAGTCATCAGAGAATTGCAAATGAAAAGCACATGAGCTACTACTGCACCTCCACTGGGTGATTACAGTCAAAAAGAGGTTAATGCTGTCAAGATGTGGAGAAATTGGAATCCTCAGATACAGCTGGTGGCAATGTAAAATGGTGCAGCCACCTTGGAAATCAGGCTGGCAGTTCCACAAACAATTAAACATAGAGTTACCATACAATCCAGCAATTCCACTCCTAGGTATCTGCCCAAGAGAAAAGAAAACTTATGTCCACACAAAAACTTGTACAGAAACGTCCATAGCAGCATTATTTATAATAGCCAAAACGTGGAAACAACTCAAATGTCCATGAACTGATAAATGATAAACAAAATGTGTTACATTCACACAATGGAATATTATTTGGCCGTTAAAAAAGTACTGATGCATGCTACAACATGGATGAAACTTGGAAACAGTATACTGACTGAAAGAAGCCATTTGTATGAAATGTCCAGAATAGGCAAATCTATAGAGACAGAAAGTAGAAAGTGGTTGCTTAGAGCCAGGGCTATAGTAGAGTAGAGGAGTGATGGCTAAAGGGCATGGGGTTTCTTCTTGAGGTGACGAAAATGTTCTAAAATTATCAGTGGTGATGGTTTTACGTATCTGTGACTATACCAAAAAACATTGAACCGTACATTTTAAATGGGTGGGTTGTATAGTATGTGAATTATATTTCAATAAAACTGTTATTTAAAAAGAAAAGAAAAGCAGCGAAATCCTAATACATGCTACAACGGGGATGAACCCGGAAGACATTATGCTAAATGAAAGAAGCCAGACAAAAAAGGCCACATATTCCATTTATTTATAATATCTAGAAAAGGAAAATCCACAAAGATAGAAAGTAGGTTAGTGGTTGCCAAGGGCTAGGTGGAGGGTGGAATGGGGAGTGATTGCTTAATGGATACGGGGTTTTCTTTTTGGGGCGATGAAAATGTTTTGGAATTAGATAGTGGTGATGGTTCCACAACATTGTGAATATTTAAAAACCACTGAATTATAACTTTAAAATGGACTTCTGTTACATAAATTTTACCAAAATTTTTTTAAAACGTTGTTTATACACAAAAGAACTTATGACAGCATCTGGCACGTGACCATCGCTTAGTAGAGGTTAGCTGTTGTGTTAGCTGTTATGGAGTGTTTGGGAAGCTGTGGCCCACACTCTAGAAAACTGACCCCAAGTAAAAGGACACTCGTACACAGGACCTCTCTGTACTATTTCTGCAACTTCCCCTGAGCCTACCATTATTTCAAAACAAAAAGTTAAAAAAAAAATAAGGATACAGGGTAATGCAGTTACTCCATACCTCCCACTTTCACATCCAGCACTCAGAGACCAACCGTCACCTTGGAGGCCTGGGGCTCATCCCAGGTGGAACACCCTGACTGGCCCACCAAGGGCTGTCATCTACCCTGGTCTGGCAGCTGTGGGCAGGTGGTAATCTGATTCCCTGAGGAGATGGCTCAGGGCTGGGCAGATGCTCCCAAAGACGTTAGGCTACTCCAGGAGTCTGCAGTTTCGGGGCTGAGGGTGAGAGAGTGTAACCCCAGAAACCCCCACTACCACTGGGGTGGGGCTGGCTCTGCCTCTGCCTCTGTGTGGTGGGCAGCAGGTCATCAAGTCCCCAGGATGAGGGAGTTCTTACCAGGGCTCTGTGGGCAGGAAGTCCGTTCAGACAGAGGCAGCCGCAGGGGATAGGAGCCTGGAGGTTTGGGACACCTGTGGAGCCATGGGAGATGGCCCCATCTGGCCCACATAGGCCCTTCCCATGGCTCTGCCCCTCCCCATGAGAGGCACTTCCTCTCTCAAGCCAAAGGGACCTAGAAACTCTGTCCCACCTTGCCTGTGTAGCCCTAGGGCTGCAAAGACTTGCTGAAGTCAGAGTGGGTTGCCCAATATCTGGAGCAGGGCCAGCAGCCGACTAAGAGTTTAGTTTCACTTTTGTTTTCCCTGAAATGACAGAGGAGCCAGAAAAAGAGCTGTGACTAGCAGTGTCCTTCACTCCCTTGGCCTTGGTGCTTGCTTGCACTAGTCCTTGCTGGCACCACCACCCAGACAGAGGCCCTGCCTGTGAGCATTACAGCCCACTGTCTAACCTGGACCTCAGGATGGACATCCTAGAGACCTCCAAGTTACTGGATGAGGAACTGTATTCACGGCAGCTGTAAGGCCAGAGGTGGGGTGGGGAGTGGGGTGGCTTTCTTATCTCTGGTTTCCAACCTGCCCTCCTACTCCCCATCCACAGGTATGTACTGGGCTCAGAGGCCATGCAGAGGATTCAGGGAGCCAAGGTCCTGCTGTCAGGCCTGCGGGGCCTGGGGGCTGAGGTGGCGAAGAACCTGGTGCTGATGGGTGTGGGCAGCCTCACTCTACATGACCCCCACCCCACCTGCTGGTCAGACCTGACTGCCCAGGTGAGGATCCTGGGGAGTTGTGGGCTCCCAGCCCAGAATAGGGGCAGGGCCCAAGAGGGGTCTCCCTGCTCAGGCCGGACTGGCCTTCTCCCTAGTTCTTCCTTTCAGAGGAAGACTTGGGGAAGAGCAGGGCTGAGGCCTCTCAAAAGCCTGTGTCTCAGCTCAATGGAGCCGTCCAGGTCTGTGTCCACACAGGCGCCATCACTGAGGACCTTCTGCTGGACTTCCAGGTGACCCCCCCACCCCCACTCTCCAGGCTGGCCCAGTCCCCTTCTCCATCCTCCACCTAATCCTGCCCTCAAAAGCCCACCCCAGAGAGGGCTGGGCAGTGGTTCTGGCCCTGCTGATTATAAAGTCCCACCCAGGTGGTGGTTCTGACTACCTCAGAGCTGGAGGAGCAGTTGAGGGTGGGCAATTTCTGCCACCAGCACAGGATCTGCTTTGTGATGGCTGACACCCGAGGCCTTGTGGGGTGAGTGAGACTGCCTGCCCAGTTTGTCACATGAAAGTCAGCAACCAGTCCCAGAGCCAGCCCCAACTCCAGGCTTGTCCCATTGCTCCCTCCCCGGCCCCCCACCGACTCTGGTCTCCAGGCTCACTCCTCAGCTTCCTTCCCAGCCTCCAAACCCACTCCAGTAACCCCCTCCACCTCCAGCTTCCAAGCCTCTCCCAGCATTCCCTTCCTAATTCTGGCCCTCTGGGCCTGCCCTAGTATCCCCCACCCTTAATCACAGTAGCTGAGCCACCTCAGTCACCCCTGCCACCCCGCCCCAGGCAGTTGTTCTGTGACTTTGGTGAGAACTTCACTGTATGGGACCCCACAGAGGCAGAACCACTGATGGCCACCATCCGGCACATCTCCCAGGTGGGTGCTGAGGTGTCAGCACTACCTGCTGCCCAGGGAGGGGCTGCCGATGCCTGGGAAAGGTAGGTATAGGCGCCCCTGAGACAAGCCATCACTTACTCAGGGCTCTCCTGGTGTTGTCACCCTGAGAGAGGCTGATGTCCACTTCCAAGACGAGGACTTGGTGACTTTCTCAGGCATTGAGGGCATGGTTGAGCTCAATGGCTGTACTCAGCCCATCCGCGTACAGGGTAAGCCAGCCCCACTCTAACCCCAGTCTCAGCGCCTAGGCCCCCACTGAGGGTAGACATAGCCTGATCCTTGGGGGAACATTCCCCCCCCTGACCTTCCTTGGTGGAGCAAGGTCGGGGACACAGATGCAAGACAGGACAAGGCATGGGGAATTACTCTGGGTCAGGGGTCATACTGACTAGGCTTGATATACCCCAGAAGATGGGACCTTGGAGGTTGGGGACACGACAACCTTTTCCCGTTACCTTCGTGGTGGAGCTGTCACTGAAGTCAAGAAACACAAGACCGTGAGCCATGTGAGAGCAGGTTCACCTGAGATGGGGGAACTTGGATACCTCGCGGGGCCCACATCATTCTGGGTCTAACTCTGAGCTGAGCACCCTCTGCAGGAATCCCTGGCTGCAGCCCTGCTCCAGCCCCGTGTGGTTGCCCAGAGTCCCCGGGAAGTCCGCCGCGCCTGCTGCCTGCATCAGGCCTTCCGTGCACTGCATGAGTTCCAGGCCTGCACTGGCCGCCCACCCAAGCCCTGGCATCCTGTAAGTGGCCCCATCATCCTCCACCCCCACCACCCCTGCCTCTGTCTTATTGGGGTCTCACCTGCCAAGCGGTGACAATTACCATATCACAAATCCAAGTTTGAATCTCGGAGGAAGTTTTACCACTTGTAAAAGTGAGATGATAAGGACTGTCTTGAGGCCAGAGCCTGGTCCATGACAGCAGCAGATACACGGCACAGACACTCAGTGTGTGTGAGGCAACAGGGCCAGGCCCTCCCCCTCAATATTCTGCATCCTCTTTTGTGGAACAGGGTGGATGACTGCCCACAGGATTTATGAGGGGTTGAAGCTCAGGCTAGGGCTGTCGTGTCCACGGTGTCCCATCCTGCAGGGTGATGCAGAGGCTGTGGTGCGTCTGGCCCAGGCCCTGGGACCATTGCAGAGGACACAGGAAGAGCTACTGGACGAGGCCCTGGTACGGGCAGTCGCCATGTGTAGCACCGGTGACCTGAGCCCCATGGCAGCCATGCTGGGTGCAGTAGCCGCCCAGGAGGTGCTGAAGGTGAGCTTGGGCATGGGCCGAGTGGGCTGGGGAGGGTACAGAGGTCAGTGTGGGTGCCATACTGTGCAGAGCCACCAGAGGGCGCCAAGCACCAGAAAGCAGCCCCGGAGGCTTCACTAACTTGAGTGCAGTCTCCAGCAGGGATCTGAGGGGGTGAGGAGGTAGTAGCGGTCCCCCAGCTAAAGTGTCGACCCCCAGGCAATCTCCAGGAAGTTCATGCCCCTGGACCAGTGGCTGTATTTTGATGCTCTCGAATGCCTTCCAGAAGATGGGGAGCCCCTTCCCAGCCCCGAGGATTGCGCTCCAGTAAGAACTGCCGGTGGAGGTTTAAGCCCTGTCCAAGGCCAGGACTGGGGCAGAGATAGGATGAATGGGCCTGGGGCACTGGCCCAGAAAACTCAGTGTGATAAAGAGACTCAGCACAGGTCAGTGGCCATCACTGACCCCCATCTGTGTCCCCCAGAGAAGCTGCCGCTATGACGGGCAAATTGCAGTATTTGGGGCTGGTTTTCAGGAGAAGCTGAGCTGCCAGCGCTACCTTCTGGTGAGCTGGGGGGTGAGGTTGGGAGTGTCTGGGCAGGCTAGTCCAGGCCCTCAGGGCTAAGGCCTCTCCCTCTGGCAGGTGGGCGCAGGCGCAATTGGCTGTGAGCTGCTCAAAGGCTTTGCCCTAATGGGCCTGGGGGCCAGTGACAGCGGGAGCATCACTGTTGCTGACATGGACCACATAGAGCGCTCCAACCTCAGCCGTCAGTTCCTCTTCAGGCCCCAGGACATTGGTGTGAGTGCCAGCCCTTCCCCACACCCATGTCCTGACTTCCCCACAATGCCCCCCACAAATGCCCTCCTGCCTTCTTCCCAGAGTCCCAAAGCAAAGGTGGCTGCAGAGGCTGCCAGTCGCCTGAACCGAGGCTTGCAGGTGACCCCGCTCACCCACCCGCTGGACCGCACCACAGAGCACATCTTTGGGGACAGCTTCTTCTCCCGTGTGGACGGTGTGGCTGCTGCCCTAGACAGTTTCCAGGCCAGTGAGTGCCCAGCCTTGGAACTCAGCCCCAGGCTGTGCCAGCCCCACCTCTGACCCTCTGCCCCCCTTGCCAGGAAGCTATGTGGCTGCTCGCTGCGCCCACTATCTGAAGCCACTGCTGGAGGCAGGCACCCAGGGCACCTGGGGCAGTGCTGCAGTGTTCGTGCCCCATGTGACTGAGCCCTACAGAGCCCCCGTCTCGGCTGCAGCTTCTGAGGATGCCTCCAACCCTGTCTGTACTGTGCGGTTCTTCCCCAGCACAGTTGAGCACACTCTGGAGGTGGGAAGTACCCCAGAGACCCCTGCTCCAGCGAGCCTAGCCCTCTGCTATAAACCTGTTCCACACCTGACACCTCCTTGCTTCCCTTTCCCCACAGTGGGCCCGGAATGAGTTTGAGGGGCTCTTCCGACTGTCTGCCGAGGCCATCAAGTGCCATCAACAGTAAGGCCACCAACTGAAGTGGATGGGAGTCCAGGGCCCCTGGGACCGGAGTATGCAGGATTCAACCTCAAACTTCCCCTCTCTCCACAGGGCACCCACTTCCCTGGCAGACGTGGATGGGCCGCAGGTGCTGACTCTGCTGCAGCCCGTGCTGGGTGTCCTGAGGGTGCGTCCACAGACCTGGCAAGACTGCGTGGCATGGGCACGTGGGCACTGGCAACTATGTTTCCATGACAGCATTACACAGCTCTTGAAGTGCTTCCCACCCGATAAGGTGGTTAGCTGGCGGCTTGGGGGCTGAAGGCTCAGGGGGACAAGGAAGGGGGCCAGCCTGAGGCCAACAGCCTCTATTTCCCCAGGTGCTTGAGGACGGAACACCCTTCTGGTCCGGTTCCAAACAGTGTCCTCAGCCCCTGGAGTTTGACGCCAACCAAGTGAGTGGGGTTCCCTGGACAGCCCTGAGATGGGGATGTGGCTCCTCAGAGGAGAGGTGGGCACCTCCAGATTCTGCAGAGAGGCACTTGTGCCGAGGGAGACATGTTTGTACACATGTGGTGTCCACATGGGAAGCAGAGCCAGGCACTCACACAGATCCACAAAGGGCTGGTGCTCCCCTCCCCCATGTTCCCATACATGCTCACTGGAGCCCATGCATCTGCCCCTACTCTGAGTCTCGCTGCAGGACATGCACTTCTTCTACGTGCTAGCAGCTGCCAACCTGTATGCCCAGATGCACGGGCTGCCTGGCTCAAAGGATCAGACTGCACTCCGGAGGCTGCTAAAGTTGCTGCCACCGCCCAGTCCACAGCACCTGGCCCCCATCTTTGCCAGTGACCTGGAGCTAGCTCAGGCTTCCACCACGTTTGGTAAGACCCCTTGCCCTGCCCCTTATGCTGCCACCCACAGGTCTGACCCTGCCCTCAGCCTGTGCTGAAGAGGAAGATGGCACCTGGGGCCCCTGCAGCCAACCCACTGCCTCTCAGGCCCTCTGACCCTGCTTCTCTCTAGGCTTGGGCCCATCCTCTGGCCCCTCTGCAGGTCCTCTCCCTTTGACCCTCAGCACCCTCAGCTCTCTTGACAGATTTTCAGCAAATAAAAAACACTCCATTGGCCCCTGGAAATCCCCTAGCTATGGCCCCCCAGGGAGGACAGAGTCACAAGGCACATGCACGGGTGAGGGCTGGGGCTGCTGGAGAGGAGTTTATAGCATCAGTCAAGGGGGCTTCATGGAAGCACTGAGTGAAAGGCTTGGCAGAGATCAAGAATAGGTGCCAGGCTACAGACATGAGTGCTGGAGAGAGGGGCTAAGGACTGCTCCAACATCTTCCTCCCCTGGTAGGCCCTGAGCAGTTGAAAGAATTGCACAAAGCCCTGGAAGTCTGGAACGAGGGCCCTCCCCTACAGCCTCTGCTGTTTGAGAAGGTAGGAGCCCAAGTGGGTGTGAGAGCCTGGGCTGGGAAGATTGTGGGTGGGAAGTCAGGAGCTAAGAGGGTGGGTTTGGAGCCCTTCGGCTTGAGTTCTCCTCCCAACAGGGCCCCTGGAAGAGGCTCGCCCTCCCTGAGCCTCAGTCCCCTTACCTGATAAATGGGGAGATGGGGAGCACTCACACCATAGAACTGGGTGAAGACCTGTGCAGTTGGCCCTGTGAGAAGCAGTTGTTGCAGTGTGAATATTACTTGTGACTTGGGCCTCACAGGATGATGACAGCAATTTCCATGTTGACTTTGTGGTGGCAGCGGCTAGCCTACGAGCTCAGAACTATGGGATCCCACCAGCCAACCGTGCCCAGGTAACCCTACCACTTGAGACCTGGACAATGTGGGTCAAACTCTAATTCCATACCTTGAGCCTGAAGTGAATCTCCTGTCCTTGGCAGAGCAAGCGCATCGTGGGACAGATTATCCCAGCCATTGCCACTGCAACAGCAGCTGTGGCAGGCCTGGTGGGCCTGGAGCTGTATAAGGTGGTGGGCGGGCCGACACCCCTTGGTGCCTTCCGGCACAGCTATCTGCACCTGGCTGAAAACTACCTCAGCCGCTGGGTGCCTTATGCCCCAGCCATCCAGACGGTGAGCCCTGGTTTCCTCCACCTCTCCAGTCCTGGGTTTTCCCTGAACCTCCCCAAACAGGCCCTGCTGTGGCTGCCTGCCTTCATCTGGGCCCAGACTGTGGGGGAGTCCTTAAGACTCCCTCCAGCTCCCTTCCTGCTGTGAAGCCAGGCTGGGACCTGTCAGACACAGGAAGCAGCCGTCAGCTACCCCCAACCCCCACCTCCTACAGCCTAGGGTCTGGGGGAGCAGCAGCTTTAACTCATTAGTGGAGCCAGACATCCCCCTATACCCGCCTCCTTCTCAGGAGTGTCCCTGAGGGGGAAGTGGTGGGACTAGGGCCCCAGCTCCAGACAACAGAGCCTAGCTTCTCCTCGCGTGGTATGGGGGCCCTGGCTGCCTCTCCCAGCCTTGTGGGGATGTGTACCTTCCCATCACAGGTGGGAGGGCGTGGCGTGGGTGGGGAAGGGTGTCTGGGAATCCCTGGCCCACGTGGGCATGGAGGGATCAGGCTTGCACATCTGTATGCTAGGTGAGAGTACAGGGCTCTTCCTCAGTGTGGGCCTGCCTGGGTGTGCATGTGGGTACATATGTGATGTTCCTTATGCACATGTATGTTCCTTCAAGTACAGGCGGTGAGTGCTGGACCCTGTATCTAGGCTCCGCGGTAGTTGGCATTTCCTTGGGGCACAGGAGAGGGAGTGGAGGGAATTCCCTCACTAGGGGAGAGGACAGAGGTCATGGACAGGCACTGGGATTTGCTGAACAGTCCTGGGGTCCCTCCAGGCACAGCGCACAGAGCCCTTTTGTGAAAGACCAGCCTCTAGGCAGCACACAGGCTGCCTTTGTCTATGGTGGAGGGGAGGGGAGGAGCCCCCCATCTCACCTCTGGTCTCATCTCAGCTTAACCCCAGTGTGGTTTCTGGGGGGATGGCAGGGCCCTCCTAATCTGATGCCTGGCTACCCACCATCCTTCTACCCTCAGCCTCAGGCACCAAAACTCCAAGACCCTTGGGATAGGGAGGAAAGAGGGGACAGAAAGAGAAGGCCCTTATGGACTGTGTCCCTGCTGGGGCCTCTGAGCCATTAGAGCCCCAGTGGTCATTGTGCTTCTCACCCATGTGCCCATGAGTAGTCCAAGACCCTGAAGGAGCAGGATGGGGGGGACATCCTGTCCCCTCCAGCTACAAGCAGCCTTATCCGAGACTATAGCGGCCCTGCCCCCACTTCCTCAGGAAGCATCCCCCCCAACACACACACACACACACACACACACACACACACAAGACTGGCCTGTGTGATGGATCGCTTGTTTCCCTTTGTGGGCCCCGTTTCCTGTGCTGGCCCCAGCACAGGCAGGGAGGGGGGCTGAGACTCTGGGCCCAGAGCCTACCTTCTACCTCCACCCCTGGCTCCTGCTTTCTGCCTCCCAACCAGACCTGCTCCTCCCCCAGCAAAGGGGCCATTGACTGCTAGTAACTGGGGTGGGGGGTGAGGGGGTAAGAGGTCTCTCACTCCTTCCTACCCCTCCCAGTTCCGTCACTTGACGTGGACTTGCTGGGACCGCCTGAAGGTGCCTGCTGGGCAGCCTGAGAGGACTCTAGAGTCACTGCTGGCCCATCTCCAGGTATGCCTTGTCCCTGCCTGCCCTCAGGCCCAGCCAGACATGGCCTGGCCCAGCTGGCACTTGACTTACCTCTCCTCTAGGAGCAACATGGGCTGCAGGTGAGGATGCTACTGTATGGTCCAGCCGTGCTCTACTCAACGAGATGGCCCCATGACAGGCAGGCCCAGCACTTGCCCCTCAAGTGAGTCCATGCCTGGGCTCAGCCAGACCCCGTACCATCCCTGAGGTGGGGGTGGGGGACACAGGGCCTCTCCTCCTCCTACCCCCATTCTGGGCCCCTCACACCTTCCTGAAACTTTTTTTTGCCAAATGGAGCCAGCAAATGGGCTGGGGGCAGGGCAAGGAGTCGCCTGCTTGGCCAGCTCCACCAGCTCCCCCACACCCTGCAAAACCCCCCCTTCACAGCCCACTCCCAGGGGACCTGTGGCTTCCTGCCTCCTGCCCGCCCCACCAGCCACTCCTAAAATAGTTTCAGATGTTTCCTGTCTTGAGCTGCTCTGGCTCCTGGCTTGGGCTCCTGATGGCCCACCAGCACCCTCCACTCCATGCCAGGTCACTTGCTCTCTGGCTGCCATTGTTCACTTACACACTTCCCTCAACCCCTGCCTCCCCCGCCAGGGTGACAGAGCTGGTGCAGCGGGTGACAGGGCAGGTGCCTGAGCCTGGGCAGCAGGTCCTGGTACTGGAGCTGAGCTGTGAGGGTGAGGAGGAGGACACTGCTTTCCCGCCTCTGCACTATGAGCTGTGATAAGGCAGCAGCCCTGACACCTGGCTCTACCAAACCCACACCTGCATCCTGAGCCCACAGCAGGCCTTCAATAAATGCTTACTGAAGACCTAAGTGCAGAGGATGGATGATGGGACACATGGAGCATGACATGGGCATGACAGGGACCCCAACCTGGACGGGAAAAGTTCTTTAGGTTCTCTCGACTCAGTTGTGCCTCTTGGGGCTGAAGCTACTTCCTGGAGCCTCAGGGGTATGGAGCCAGGACAGTCCAGAGAAAGGCCTTTATTGTCCCCAGGTTGGGGGCAGGGTCAGAGGTAGCTGATGACATCATTGCAGATGATGGGCTGACGGCTGCGGCAGCTCATGAGGGCAGCAAAGCGTGAGACGTCAGCAGGCAGCTCAGGCTCCGGGCGAGGTGGGCACGACAGCCGCTTTCCCGCCATAGCTGCCCTCCGTGCCCCAGCCAGCCGGCGCCGCAGCTGCTCGGAGAGGCCAAGCAAGAATTGCGGGGGCCGAGTGCGGGCACGGGGCCCACCCCCGCCCCCACTGCCCCCCTCACTCGCTGTCTCGGGCAGTTCCATCCAGTTGTGCACCAGGTCAGCGAAGCAGTTGTCCCCCAGCACCAGTGGCTGGCGACTGCGACCCCTGCTCAGCAGGGCTGCTGTCCAGTCCTCCGCGTCCAGTCCCTGCCAATGCTCCAGGCAGGCATCAGGGGTGGACTTGGGCCGTGGTCTGTGGGCAGGTGGTGCACTGGCCAAAGAGGCCCTGCTAGGCAGGGGGAGGCCATTGGCTGAGAGGCGCTGGCTGTCCGGGGGCCGTGCTGGGGGTGTTGGGCGCTGTAATACGGGCAGCTCTTCCTCTTGCCATGTGCTCCCTGACACCTCTGAGAAGCCAGAGTCCCAGTCCAGGGTGTGCTCCCTGGGGCCCCTCAAGGCTGCACCCCTGTCCCCTGTCATCATGACTTCTTCCTCATCCTCCTCTTCCACACAGCAGGCCGAATCCTCTTCTGAGGCATCTGAGGCCCTGAGCCGGTGGCTGGGCTGCACACCTTGGCCAGGTTTGGGGGATGGCTTCAGGGAGCCAGGCATCTGGGGTGAGCCTGTGTCCCGGCCACACAGCTGCAGAGGAAGAGAGAGCACAAGTCGGAGCAGCAGCACTTATTAGCCCTGCCTACCTGCCTGGCCCAGCGAGCCCTGAGAACAGAGAGCCAAGGAGAGCTGGAGAGATCTGCTGGCCTGGGTGGCAAGGCTGCTGGGGGGCACAGGGCCAGTGTTGGGGTGCTGGCACACGAAGCCAGTGTGGCTCCCATCTGCCCACCTGGTGGCAGTCCAGCAGGCTGCAGCACGCAGGGCCAGGCAAGTCAGTACCCGCCACTAAGGCGGGCCGGCAGGGGTGTGGGCCTGCACAGCGAAGTAGGGCCTGCCCAGTGCTGGGGGAGGCATCCCACAGCTCTTGGGGGATTCAACTCTCCCAAGGCCACAGCTTCTTTCAGAGGAGGTTACAGTGTTTTCCAGGTAAGGAGTGGAGGAAAGAGGGACAGGCCAGCCCGGGGTAGGGGGAGTCCACAACACTAGCGCCTCTTCAGTCCCTTGGTTTGTCCTGCCTGGCCCCAAAAAAGGTTTCTCCCCCACCACCACTACCCCCCGCCGTCCTGGCAGCACGGCCAGCTGGGTGGCTTGTTACCTGATGCCCAGCACAGCTCCCAACTGTCCGAAACCCGACGCGGGCCATCTGGGCCATTTGCGCCGCCCCGCCCCCATCCCTCCTCGGATGGGCACTCGGGACAACCCCCACCCGTCCACTTTCGGGACAGGCGGCAGCAGAGCATCCCCCACTCGTCCCCACGAACCACACCCGCGCCCAAGCCTCACCAGTTCCCAGCGGAGCTGGCCCAGGAAGCTGTCAAGTCGAGCGCTGTGCATACCCGTGCCGGAGTCTCTGTCAGGCCTGCCCCCTTCTCCTCGAACCGCTGCACGAGCGGCGCAGAGAGGGCCTGGCGGGCGGGCCAGCGGGGCCCTCGCCCTCCGCCTCGAGCCGCAGCTCCTCGCTCTCCGTAGCTCCCGCCGCCGCCGCCCCAACATCTGGCAGCAGCACCCCGCCCCCGGAGCCTTAGCCAATGGGGGCGGGGCGGGACTGAAATGACCCCGCCCCTCGGGCCGGCAAGCGGGGCGGCCCGGAGGCCTCCTCTCCCTCCTCTGCCCTGGCCTGGGGAGGCGGGGCTGTGGCTGGAAGCTGGGTGGGGTCCGACCCGGAACCCCTCCCCCGACGCCCTGATTGGTTGAGCTAACCCGGGGTTCGTCGCATGACACAGGGCAAGTCGCTTCCCCGCGGCGGCTTCTGCTTCCCTGTGGGACCCAGGATAGGACGGCGGTCCCTCCTACGTAGGCCCCGTGAGCGCGGGTCCCCCCGCGGCGTCCACGTGCCCGCCCGGCGGGGCAGTGAGCATCCCGAGTCGTCCGGCCCGGCCATGCTGTGGCCTTCTGGGGGCCAGACCGGCTGGACCCGCTTCGCTGGACCTCGACAATCGCTGGAAGTGATGGGAAGGCGACCGGGCCGAATTCGGGGGACGCGGAACCTTGCGTCAGCGCAGGGGGAGGTCCTCAGCCAGGAACCAGCCCAGCCCTCCCTGCCGCTCCGAGTTAGGCAGGGTCGCCCCCTGGTGGGGGGCGCGCGATTAGCCGCGAGTCCCGCCGCTATTCGGGTCCACCGCATACTCTGTGCGACAGCCCCTCTGCAAAGCACCACATGCATACTGAGGATCAGTGCGGGGGGGCAGTGGGAGAGCGGGAAGAAAGAGTGCCACTCATCTGACGGGATGGCCAGAGTCGGTCCCCTTGAGGGTGCTCTGTGATCAGAGGCTAGGCTCAAGGGTACAGTCTAACTGGAGACAGAGTAGACACCAGCAGACAAGAAAATGTCCGGAATGAGGGCCATGGGCTAGCTTGGGAAGGGGGTTCTTGGAGGAGTTGGTACTCAGGATGAGATCTGGGTGAGCCATCATGGGGCAGACCTGAGGAGGGGCATTCTAGGTGGAGGGACCAGCCGGTGTAAAGACCCTGAGGCAGGAATGGAGCTGGACAGGGCAGAACACAGATCTCTGCTGGTGGGGGGGTGGGGGTGGGGGTGGGGGTGGGGGTGGGGGTGGTGGTGAAGAGGTTAAGAAAACCAGACTCCCTGCAACCTTAGAGAGAAATGCATGTTTTGTTTTGGGTGTGCTGGGGAGCACTGGGATACTTTGAGCAGGGAATTACCTGGCGTGTCTCCTTTTTAAAGAATTCTGGCTGCTGTAGGAGAACCAACTGTGTAATCAGAGTGGAAGCTCCTGCCCTCATGCAGGCAAGGGAGGGGATTGGCCTGGATCTGCGAGGAGCAGGTTCACAGAAGGTGTCAGTTTGGGGTATATTTTGGACCTAAAACCAAGCCTTGCTAATGCATGGATGTGGATAGGAAAAGAAAGGCATCAAGCATGACTCCTAGATTTCTGGCCTAAATGACTAGTTGAATGGAGTTTGCATGAACTGATCTGGGAAATACTGAGGAAGAGTGAGTTTGGAGAGGAAAATTAAATGATCATTTGTGGATTTGAGATGCCCATTAGACATCCAAGAGGGAATGCAGGGTTGATCTTGGGCTGTGTGACTCCGGAGTTTGGGAGAGAGGCCAGTACTGGATGCTTGGATCTGGGAGACAAAGTAAGTGGATGTTATTTAAGGCCATGGGCCTGTATGAGATGGGAAGAGATAAGTGTAGACAGAGGAGGGCAGCAGGTAGGACTGAGTTCTGGAACATTCCACCATTAGGAGGTTGAGGATATGAAGCAGAACCAGCAAAGGAGCTGGGCAGGAGTGGCCAGGGAGGTGGGAGGATACCAGAAAGAGTGTGGGATTTGGAAGCCAATGGGAGCAAACATCAAACAATCCTGAGGAATCACCAATCCCAAGGAAGTGAGTAGAAGCCACTGGATTCAGCAGTGTGCAGGTCACTGAGGACCCTGACCAGGGAAGTTTTGTGGAAGGAGGGACGAACCTGACTACAGTGGGTACAGAGAGTGAGAGGTGAGGAACTGGAGAGTACAAGTGTAGCCACTTTTACAAAATTGACATGTAACATAAATACGATAAACAGAAAAATCTCAAAGGTACAAGGAGCCCTCGTGGCACAGTGGTTAACCACTTGGCTGCTAACCAGAAGGTTGGTGGTTCGAACACACCTGCTGCTCAGTGGGAAAAAGATGTGGCAGTCTTCCATAAAGATTTAAGGTCTTGAAAACCCTATGGGGCAGTTCTACTCTATCCTATAGGGTCACTGTGAATTGGGATCAACTCGATGGCAGTGGGTTTGCTTTTTTAGTTTTCAGAGGTACAGCTCAATAAATGTTGAAATCTGTAGACCCCTGTGCACTGGACACCCAGGTGAAGATATAGAACATCCCCACACCTCCAGAAGGCCACCTCGTACCCCTCCTAGCTGATAATTCCAGAGGTAACTACTAATTTGATTTCTATTCTATCCCAATGATTCCTTTTCCTTGTTGAATGTAGACAACTTTTGAGAGATTTTGCTGATGGTTGGAACTCAGGTGTCATGGGCAGATCATGTTCTCATGAGGGTAGAGAGGAGACAGCTAGAGTTCATGTGCTGTGTGTGGGGTAACATACCCTGGGCCCAATTTTCCTGGGCACTGTGCTTGCTCTGTCTCCAAGGACTGAGCGATCAGGATTTCCCCAAGCCTCAGTTTCCCCATCTGAATCTTTATCCTCCTCCTTTCGTGTTCCGTTAGGGTTGTGGTAATGAATGGGTTGGGGACAGTGGGAAATGGGATTGTCTATGCCTACCTGGGATCTACAGCTCAGTCACCAGGGATGGGCGGGGCTAGAATCTGGTTGGTCCAGGAGTCCTGCCTGCCCAGCTGTGTCTGAGCAACTGACCTGGCAACCAGGTAAGCCTGTCAAACACATCAAGCTTTCTGGAGTGCTGACTGTATCTTCTGGCCACCATGGAGCTACTCAGGCCCCTCGTGCTCCTTCTTGCTCTGGGTGTCTTTGGTGAGGAGCTGGTGGGTAGGGGAGCCCCAGTTCTCACCTCCAACTCCACAGTGGAGTTCTGGCCTTTCTTAGATAAGCTACTGTGGAGGACAGGGACTGGGGAAGAGCCAGGAAAGGGCAGGGGTAAGAGCCTCTGACCCTCATTTCTCATCTTGGTTGCTTCCTCAACCAAGTCTGTGAAATGAGCTGACCCACATTTAGATGGGGGGGACAGAGAAGGGCTTTGGCTGCTTGGCCCCAAGACTGCAGTAGACAGGCAGGGCTATGCTCACATCTGTGGTTCTGTGAGCATAGGCGGGCCTCCGGCCTGAATCACCTGCCCCTTGCAGACCTCCACAGCCAGCCCTGGTTCATGAATATCTCTGAGAGCCTGGGCCCTGGCACAGTTCTTGAGCCTTTCCCCTTCAACTGCACCTCCTCCGCACCCACCTTGGAGCTGCTCTATGTGCAGCCACCCACCACCTTCTTCAACCCACCCAGCCTCAGGAGGCAAGGCTCCTACTATGTGGGCACGGTATGGCTTTGGGCACAGCTGGGGACCATGGGGACACAGGGTGGACCTGAAATTCCCAAAGTTGAAGGTGGTATAGGGAAACAGAGAGCCTAGACCCCACGTGGCCTGCCCACATGCCATAGGTGACTTTCAGCAGCTCGGTTCGGCTTGATGCTCTAGCAGTAAACCACTACAGACTGCAGCTGCGATTCAAGTGTGGCATCCATGTGACTGAGGGGCCACTCTTTTTGGATGTGCAGCGGGATCCCAGTCATGTCCAGTGTGCCGGCCGATTTGCCAGCCCAGGTGAGGCTGGGGGCAGCTGGCAGGGGGTGGGCAGGCATGACCTGAGCAGAGCCTCCCTAACCTCCCTTCTGCTCAGCTGGGGAAATCATTGAGGTGCCAGAGACGGTCACACCGGGGGCCCGGCTGTACACTTTGCTGCTCCCAGGCCTGGAACTCAAAGGAGCCCAGGTGAGCCCAACACACGGGGCAGAGAGAAGTTACAGGGAGATGGGAGACCAAGCCACAGGGTCATCTCAGGGGTTCTTTCAAGTTCTCCTGTGTGTTCTGAGTTTTCCATGACAATTCAGTATCACTTTTATAATCAAAAAAAGAAATGCAGTTTAAAAACAAAATAATTGGTTTAAAAGCAGAGAGGATTGTGGATAAGGACCAAGGGTCAGGTGGAGGGAGGGGAGCCCAGCCTGGTGTGAGGGCCAAGGGCTGGAGCATGGGAGAGTTGGGTGGGGTGGGTGCCTGTCAGGTTGTTGGAGGATGTTGACAGGGGTGCTTGGAGCACGAGGAAGCAGATGGAGCTTCCAGCATCTCTGTCCTGTCAGATGAGCATCACCAGTGCCCAGGACCCTTCATACTTCCCTGGATCTTTCTCCATCAATCAGCAGGGTTGGCTGCAGGTGCCAGCCCAGGGCCTCAAAGGCCAGTCTCAAAAGGTGAGCATGACCTGGGACCTGGGGGGTATCCATGGACTGGGGATGCAATGGGTAGAGACTCTACCCCCTGGAGATTTCTTTGTTCTTGGCATTCTCGATTATGCTGCTGCTTCCAGACCTAGCCCATACCCTGAACCTGCTGCTGCATGCTGGCTGTCCCCATCTTGGCCTGGTTCTGTGCTGGTATCTGGAATCCAGAGAGAAGAAGGGTCCCTGGCTCTTAAAGCTCATAGTTGCTGTAATAGAAAGGAAATTGTTGAGGGCAATCACCTAAAGGGAAAGTTCTGGGTAAAGTGGCCAGTGTAGTCTGGAGGAGGTTAGAGAAATCCCTTCCTTAAAATTTTCACCTCTTGATGATTGGCTCTTAGCAACTCTAAGATGATAATTCACATTGTGAATGACTCAGATATCATTCTTGGGCTATCTGTATCCTAACAGAAGAACTTATGGTCCAAAGGAATGGGGCTCAAAGGTATACCTGTCAGCAGAGTGACTGGTCATGGGGAGGGTGAGTGTTGGGGCTCCTTGAGAGGGGAAGTGGGCATAGACTATAGAAGAACACATATCATGGTTCCCTTCTGGTTGTGTGCACCGCAGGTCTTCCAGCTGCGGATCTCAGTGGCTTTCGGACAGGGCCAAAACTGCCAGGGGATGCTGACAGTGAAGGTTTTGCCTGTCCCCTCCAGTCAGGTCTCCTTCCAGTAAGCCTCCCCAACCTTGGGAACAGTGGGGGAGGCAGGACATGGCCCCAGGACATCAGTGGCAGGGGTAGGGTATGGGCAAGGGTGCGAGGCTGCTGGAGTGGCCTTAACTTACTCCAGGAGCCTAGGGAAGGGGCAGGCCTGTGGATTGGGCCAGAAATGGACAGGAGTGGGTGGGAGCCAGTGCCGCCCTTTTGGCTCAGGCAGCCGGCCCAGAACATCACCATCCTCGAGAACCTAGCCCCCGGAGAAAAAGTGATTCAGGTCCGGGCCCAGGGCTTAGATGTGCGCTACGAAATCGTCTCCCCGGTGCCCTGTCCGTTCTACTCCATAGGACACGGTGAGGGGCTTGGGAGGGGAGGGCGAAAGGCAGATGCTTCTGCCTCTGCAGCATAACCTCCTAGCCCCCGTGAGAAACCGGGGCGGGGGCGGGGCGGGGATTGCCACAGAGGTCGGGTTTGCTGCAGAGGTGTAGCCAGGGTAACGAGTGCCCGGGCGGTAATCTCTAAACTTGCGCCCCCCGCCCCCTCTGGCCTCGTCGACCGGGGAGGGCGGTGATTCACTGGCCTTGTCTGGTAACCCGCTTGGACTTGCGCCCGGGTGCAAATGCCCCCTTCTAGCCCCACACCAGTCGTCACTCCTCTGGCTTGTGGGCCTGGCCAGAGTTAGAGGCGGGTTTTGGAGGGGGTGGCAGGAGTAGCCAGGCTCAGCGCCCAGCCGGCTCCGCGGACCCTCGGGGGCCCGGGGCGTGGGGCCGAGCTGCGGGCGGGACCGGACGCTGAGTCCCCACCCCTCTCCCCGCCCAGCCGACGGCGTGCTCCGCCTCACTGCGCCGCTGGAGTTAGCTCGGGCCCCGGTAGCGGCGTTCACCAGGCTGCAGGTGAAGGCCTTCGAGAGACTCCGCCCGTGGGCCAGCGCCGAGCTCGATCTCACCGTCAGCGTGCGGTCGGTTAACCGCTGGCCTCCGCGTTGCCTCCCGGCGCTGCTGGTGTGAGTACCCGGGAGCCTTAACCTGGGCTGCTGGGGCGAGAACCACGGCTCACTCCCTGGCCCGGCTCCCGCTCTGCCGCCCACCCTCCACTCCTAGGGCTCAAATCCCTGAGACCGCGCCCGTGGGCACTGTGCTGAACACCCTCACTTGCACCGACCCTGACTCTGCCAGCACCACCCTCGACTACCAGTTGTGGTTTCACAGCCCTCCCGGCCGGGCTAGCCTCTGCCTTCGCGACAGGGTCCTGGAGGTGACTAGCCCCTGCCCCCAGAGCCATGTGCAGGGTGCTTGATGCTGGAAGAGACCGGTGGGCCAAGGGCTTGTGGAAGTCTAGTTGGGGGAGGGGTTGTGGTGGTGGTGGTGGAAGGGCCAAAAAGAGGATCAGAGTAAGCTTATCTGTGGATGTCCTGGCCTTAGGCAGCTAAAAGTTGTTCAAAACTCTCCCAGGCCATGTCTGGGCCTCACTCTCTGGCCCCTCTGGCCAGGTGAACACCACGCTGGACTGTGACACTCCAGGGGCCTGTTTCCAGCATACAGCCTCCATTCTGGTGTTTGATGATGGTCAGCCTCCCATGACCAGTGAGTGACCATACTAGGCTGGCCCATGTCACCTCAGACAAAGCCCCCTGCCTGGACATTCGAGACAGGGCTGTGTTTGCCTGTTCCCATCCCCGCACTCCTAGGACAGGTTTCTCTCTCCTCAGAAACCAGTAAGACAGGGTTGTCTGCACTTTAGACCCCTAGGGTGGGGCACAGCTCCTCTCTTGGACCCCCAGCAGGGAAGAGCCTAGGGGCAGCACTGGGAACTGCAGGCCAGCTCCTTGACTGCCACATGGTTCACAGCTGAGGTGCCAGTACTGGTGATGGTGACACCCATCAATGAGTTCTCTCCAACCTGTGCCCCACGCACGTTCCGGGTTCGTGAGGATGCAAGGCCCCATGCACTGCTGGGTTCTGTGGTGGGCGTGGACATGGATTACCCACATGACAGCATTGAGTACTATGCTTCTGGCAGGCCTGCCACCTTTACTGTGGACCGTCTCAGTGGTACTCCCATCCCAGGGCTAGGATGGAGGGGTGGGGCCAGAGTCGGCTCTGCAGGCTGAGGCCATGGCTACCCCTTCTAGGGGAGGTTCACCTCCTGGGAACTTTGGACTATGAGCAGCAGAGGTTGTACAGGCTCACTGTCCAGCTGATTGACCATGGCCAGGACCAGGACCCCACCAGCCACCGCTCAGGCTCCTGCACCATTACTATCGAAGTTGAGGTAATTCAGCCCGGTGGCCTTGGAAAGAATCAGAAAGACAAGGGTTCAAATCTTCTGGCACTCTGCATTCCCACTTTGTGCCTCAGTTTTCTGATTGGCTGACTGGACAGGGATGGGGCCTCCTTTGTGGAAAGCTTTGGAGCCTGATACCTGACACTTAGACTCTGGCTGTGGTGGGAGGAGGTTGAGGGGCTAGCCTGGTGATTTCGGGAGTGGGTTGTCCCCACCCCTAACCTGGCTGGTTTTCTGCAGGATGTGAACGACCATGCACCTGAGTGTGAGCCCCCATACCAGGAACTCACCATCCACACACCCCCAGGCCGTAGTGTGGAGGTGATCAATGTGTCATGCCGAATACCCCAGGAGCCACAGCGCCTCACCTTCTCCTACAGCATTGTAGGAGGTAAGGGCCATGGGAGACCACCAGGTTATGAGGAAGGGGCAGATCAAGGCCAGGAATGGTCACCTCCCCCTGTCACTCTGTTTGCAGGGAATACCCAGAGCCGATTCAGCCTGAAAGGTGCCATGCTGGTGCACAGCGACCCTGTTCCCAGCCCCCCCTGGTCACAACAGCCCAACACCTACGAGCTGTTGATCCGCGTGACTGATGCAGGTCCCTCCATCCCCTACCTCAGCACCACAGCCACCATCATTGTGCATCTGGTTCCCTGGAGGGCCAGCACAGTGGCCACGAGCACCCACAGAACCACAGTGAGGGGGTCCTCAGACCCTTGGGGGGTGGTGTGGGGAGAGAAGACCTTGGAGGATGAGAAGACCCAGTTTTCCAGGTAGAGCAATGGGGGAAGGCATTCTAGAGGGAACCGTAAGTGCAAAGAGCCTGGGAATACAGAAAAGTGAATCTGAGGTGTGCGGTGGCTCAGCCATGGAGGGGTTTGAAGGCTGGATGGTCAGGGTGTTTGGCAGGGCAGTGTTGAGGCTGTGACCTCCATTTCAGATGCCCTCAATGATGACACCCCTGCTTGTGACAGACACAAAGGTTTTCTGGCAGCCGGAGCCCTGGTTTGTGGTGGTGCTGACAGTGACTGGTGCCCTTCTCCTCTTTGCTCTGGGCTGTCTCCTCAGCAGGCTCCTCAGGGGGTAGGGCTCCTATTCTCGCACTTCTCTCCGTCCCTCTGTCCGCCTATGGACGCTGGCAGTGGGTAGGTGATTTTGCCTCAGATTCGATGACAATCCCCACGTTGATGGGGCAGACAAACTGCCCCTTCAAAAAATATATTGTAGAGGGCTCCCTTCCCTCCAGAGGTCTTCAGATTAGAGTCAGAGAGACACTGGGAGGAAACTGTCCCCATTGGTGGTGGAGCTCAGTATAGGTGTAGATGAGGACCGGGGCTCAAGACTCTAATTTTGTCATCCATTGAGCATTAATCCCTATTCCTGACCCTTGATTCTCACTTGAAACCTGTCCTGGTCCTGTAGACTCTGAATTCCTGATGATCGCAGGGCTGAGCCCAGGGGAGGGTGGGGTAAAATGTGGCCATCACATTGACTATCCCCAGTATAAAGTGGCAGATAGATGCCAGTTCCTGAAGCTATTAGGCTGGTCGTCCTCACTGCTTGGTCCCTCCTTCTGGCATTTTAGCGTGGCCCCGTTGCTACAGACACCAAACAAATCAGCCCAGGATTTGCTGCTGAACAGGTCAGCTGTCTTTATTCACCCCAGCCCCTGGGAGCCCACATCTGAAATTCAGGCTGGAGCCTAGAACCTTATCCTGTACTCCTGCTCCTACTTTGTCATAGCATCCAGGGAACTGAGGGGTCCACTGAGGGGTTCATGGAGGCACCAAGGATGGAGACACCCCAGGTACCAAAGCAGCGTCATGATCCTGGTATGGCAATCCCCCACTGAAGTAGTGGGCACTGAGGCTACTCCAGAGTCCTTTCCGTCCTTGCCAAGTGTATCCCTATCCCAGTGGGTGGCTGCTCCTGTAGGAGCACCCACTCTAGCATCATCAGGATGGAGGAAGCAGGTGGGCTTCTGGCTCCTTCCGGGGGAGGTCAACTTATTGCACCCTCTCAATCTTTCCCTCAGCAGTCTTTTGATGGCAGAGCACAGGACCCCCGTGAGTCATTCTCGTCCCAAACCGGTCTCTACCTGGGCCCACCTTCTCTCATCCCATCTCTATATCTCCTACCTCTGGGCATCTGCCATTTACCCTTTCCCTGAGTAGGGTCTGCTCTCCCCACTCATTCTTCAGCCAACGTCCCCCCCGACTCAACCCTCAGCCAATGTTGACTAAACACCTTTGGTGCCAGGAGATGACCCAGATCTGGTCTGGTCCCTACCCATGGGGAGGGGAGGATATATAGAGAGGCCCCCAGCTTACTGCAGTGTTATTCGTGAATTATGGCATAGTGATCTGGCACTTAGGAGGGTTGGTATCTATTTTGGGGGTTCATTTTTGGAGAATCAAGGAAATTTGCTGTGCATTTGAGCCAGGCCTCAGAGGACTTCCTGAGATGAGAAGGGAAGAAGAGGACAAGTTGGATCCCAAAAGAAGGGGGGGGGGAGGGTCACACCAAGGGTCCTGAAATGCCTCCCCCTGCGTTCAGCGGAGGAGGCCAGTCCTGCTGAGCCAGTATTGCTCTCTCTTTCTCATCACCATCTGGGCTCAGGTACAGGCAGAGATTACCTGTTCAACACGTGCACAGGAGCCCGGCGCTGGCTCTGAGGCCAACCAGCTACGTCACTATCAGTGGAATTTCTTCTTCACATGATCATGGGCTGGGTTTTCAAGTTGATTCAGTAATAAACAAAATTACAAACAGAAAAGTTCCAGCCTTATAATGTACATGTGGGAGAAGATCTGAGATTCCTTGTTCTCACTTGGAGAATGCATTACCTTATGGGCACGCTCTAGGGAGTAGTAGGGTTACAGTTATTTTTCTTTGGAGAAGGCATTGTATGGTACTCTGATGGATGTTCCATGAAGGTAAGAGGCTGTTATCCTTGTCAGTGACTGAGGGGGCCTCCAGCTGCCTGTCCCCTCAGAGGTCACCTGCTCTGGCAGGTGGGGAGGGCCCAGGAATTTCTTTTTCCCACAGAGAGGAGGACATTGTTGCTGCTTGAGCATCCTCCAGGGAAGTTTGCTGACTGTGTGCTTTATCGGGAGGGATCTGGAACTTTTGCCCTGAGGTGAGGGGTGGTGCAGACTTGAGAATCCTGTGGCATGGCAGGCCATGGAGGGGTTGATGGCAGTCCTTTCTGTGGGGGTGTCCCGTTTCTTCCTTATCTCTTCTGGTTACTCAGCTTTTGATGCTTCTGGCATTGAGCTGAGCTGTTGCACATAGCCATGTAGCCTACAGTACAGTAACCTACAGGAGGGCAAATCCCGCTTAGCTCCATACTCAGCCTGGCATTAGTCTTGGATTACTGCCAGTTCTCCAAGAGGACGTGCTCTCTGGGTGAGGCTACCTTTAAACTCAGGCTGCGGCCCAGAGGTTCTTTCCGAAATGCTTAACCACGGCGCCAACCAGGGCTTCATGGTGTCCCTAGGTTCTTTCAACCTTTCAATCCTCTGCCGAGCCTGTGGGCCTGAACCCTTTCAGGGCACTGCAGACTTTACTTCTGAGCCAGTTATGGTATTCCAGACTGTGGAGTAACAGGCCAGGGGGTAGAAGCTGCGTATCTTCTGGGAGGGGAAAAAAAGGCTTCACAGGGCTTTCACTAAAGTGAGAGCATCAGAACAGGCATCAGGGACAGCAACCTGGGAGCATGCTATTATAGGAAGTGGGTGCAGACGGACTTTTCCTGAGCACTTACCCTGCTCTAGAGATATAAGATTAAAAAAAAAGAAAAAGATTAGGGGATCATTAAATCTTTACCATCATCTCTGAGGAGCTTGACTGTTACCCTCATTTTACAGATGCAGCAACCAAGGCTAGGAGAGGAGACTCAAAAGTCACATAGCTAGCTAGTCCCAGTACTTGGATGTGGACCTGGTGGTGCGACTGTATCCGGGCTCCTAATCCTGGAGCCAAGCCAGGTGTTTGTTGTGGGGGACCAGGGTTGACTGTACTCCGAGGACACATAGTTCAGGGCAGGCTGCCTGACAGGCAGGTCATGACAGTCGAGGGCACGATATGCTGGCATAGGAACACAAGATGCTTAGGGCAGAGAGGAGGAAGTGCTTGCTGTGTGCCAGGGCTTGCTCTGGGGCAGAGCTCCAGGCAGAAAGAACAGCGTTGGTACAGAGCCAAGGGCTGCTGGGCACAGCACAGAAGGCTGCGCCTCAGGACTGGTGAGAGGCAAAGCTGGGGAAGCTGCTGGGAAGAGAGCTTCTAGCCTGGAGCCAGTAAGAGGAGGTGCGAGACCTAAAGCTTTCACTAACAGGGGTAGTATGACCTTGGCCCGGCCTCCCCTCTCTGAGCCTCAGTTTCCTCGCCAATGAACTAGGGACAATCCCCCGCCTCCTATGGCAGGTGATTAAAAAAAAAAAAAAGGCAAATAGCATACATAGAGCATTTCCTAGGCGTGTGCGCCTGTGTGAAAACATGATGCAGCCCCGAAAGGGGACCACGCACGCAAAGAAGCCAAGAGCGCTAGGACTCCGGAGTCGCTGACAAGAGCTCTGCAAACAACTCAGAGCCCGGCGCGCACGCGCTAACTCGTGCCGTCACAGTCACGTGTCTCAGGCGTTCGGCACGGACCAAGGGAGGGGGCAGGCTCTGACTGACAGGCCAGTCGGCCTGTCAGCGGGAATCACTCTTCAGAGCGGCGGGCGCAGAGGCCGTTGATTGGGAACAGCCGCAGTTAGGGGAGGGTTCTTTGCAGTTCTGGTTGCTATGACGCCCGGCCCCTGCCCCCTCGGCCGGCCGCCATCTTGTTGTTGATCCGTACCCAGTGGGCAGCGCCGGGAGCTGGACGGAGCGGCCGGTAAGGGGCCGCTGCTGCGGGGCTCAGCCGCCTGCGCCGCCTGCCAGGGGGCGGGCCGAAACCTGGAGGCCTGGGGGGCCCAGCTCCCGTGGGGAGCCGTGGGCACCCGCTGTCCAGGCCGGGACGGTGAGTGACAAGAGCCGGCCTGAAAGGCCGGCCTTACAGATGTGGGGCGGGCGGCGGCGGGCGCAGGGTCGGAACCGGAGGGCGCGGGGTTGGAGAATCGGCGAAGCATCACTCGAACATCGCTCGAGAGTCATGAAAGACTGCCCTCAGGGCCTCCCAGATGCTGGCGCCGAGTCCGAAGGGACGTTCAAAGTAGAGGTCGGAAAGCCTGCCTGGCCGGCGGGGTAGGGGGAAGCCGGCTTGTCCGACAAACCCCAGGGCTCCGTTGATCCGGGGCGCTGAAGCGTGTCTAGTGCCAGCCGGAATCTGGGGCGTTGTGTTGCTCCGCGTGGGAATATACGTATTTCTTTTTTAGATGTCGCTCCTGTGAGTGATTTTCAGATCGTTTGATACTAAGACTTGAAGCAGGAGAAAGCCAGGTAGGCTGGTGTCACGGCTCTGTGATTCTGGCAGGGTGAGGGCCTTCTGCGTGGCTGCCTGGCGCCTTCCTCTCGAGACTTACTCGCAGCCGCCAGTGCTCCTCGGAGCTCAGTACCCGTTTGCTTCTTCCTGAAAGGCCTGGTTAAATGCCCATGATGTCTGAATTTTACTTTGTCATGTAATTTCTTTGGTTTTCGACCACCACTTTTTGGAGTGTGGTAAGGTCTTAATCGTTTTGCTCTCTAGGAGAAAGCGAATATTATGGTGATAACTTCGTTGATTTTATCTCCTAAAGAGATTTTTCCACCACTTTGATCAGAAGACACAGGAAATACAGGAGTGTGTTAAGAATTGAACTTGTTTTTGTTGTTGTGGATGGTATTGAACTGCCAAATTAACAGTACTAAATTTATCTTGCCCGATGAAAACAGACTGTCAAGTTTCCTTTCCCTCTGTGAGGGTGGGAGGAGGGAAAGGCGTACAGGACTTGGAACAGTTCTGACAGCTCCAAAATGCGTTTCTCTTTTCCTGTGATCCCTTAAGTTCTCCATACAGGTTCCTTGTATGTGGTCAGACAACAAGCTTGCATGAGATAACTAGGAAGACAAGCAACAGTACTTTGTGTGCTCGGGTCCGGATCTTGTCACCTCATAATGTTTAACTTTGAAAGAAACCAGCTGCCTTCTCAGGAGGTCCTTTTGGAAAGGCGATACTGAAACCAGAGGAAGGTGGTGGCCTGTTCCTTTTCACCTGAGATTATACTTGTGAGAAGAGAGAGAAGCTGAGTATTTTTTAGCTACTTATTTTATTGCCCTTATCACCACCATTTTTTGAAACTTTAATGAGTTTGGACCAGGTTCTTGGGCAGTTCTTCACAAGAAAGTAGGGAGATAGTAAAATTTTGGGGGCTCCTCAAAGTTGTCCCAAGCTAACTTCCCCCACTTTGATTAACACTCCCTTTTGAAAGTAAGGTAGTAGCCACAGGGTTAAATTCTTGCTGGTTTCTAATAAAATAACCCTAAGTTAGGTACCTGTCCTGTTTTGGATATCAGACCTCCAGCAGATGACTCTTGGAAAGTTTACTGACTTTTGTGTACCATTTTAAGGGGCTCAAGGACCCATTAGTCCTTTCCATACCCTAAACCTATGTTAGAACTGTTGCCCTAAGGAGATATGGAATATCCAAAAAGTTTATTGTTCTTGCTTAATGCCCTTGGTACCACATGACTATTTGGTATTGATTTAGCATGATAGTGTACAGAGGTAGCTAATAGCAGTACTTCTGGCTTGGACATTTTTAAGTGCAGTTAAATGAGACTTGTTATAATAGTGGACCTTCCACTCACTTTAACTTGTTTGTTTTTAATTCACCTGTAAATGTCATCACTTTTAACTATTATGGGCCACAGACAGCTTCACAGAATATGGGCGTCCTACAGTGAAGTCAGGAACTATTGCAGGTTTAAGGGATTGAGATCTGATGGCCTAATGTTGCATTCAAGGTGTTACTGCCCAGCTGGCCCCAGTCCACCTCCCCAGGGCTTATCCTAATCTCCACTAACCAAGTGGTTTGCTAAACATTGTGTGCACATTTTTTTCCCATCCTCTCACCAGCTGAATCCTAGAGCCTTTCCCCTGTTCGGGATGACCTTTTCCTTCAACTCCACGTCTCTTTCCTCTGGGGTTCAGCTCAAGTCCCACCTACCAAAACATTCTAGCCCTGGGGCATACTCTCTCAGAACTGCTGTAGCATTATTGCCCTTTTGGCTCTTAAAACAAAACAAAAACACAAGGTAGTAATTGCTCTTCTAAAAATATTTTTTGTTTTCTCTGATAGGACCTAAACTCCCTACTACAGGAACTGTATTTTATACCTTTTTGTGTCTTCTACCATTACCCAAGTGATGTCTGGCCATCTACTTCCTTAAACACTATAGCCAAGAAAACCTTATGGAACTTAGTTTTACACTGTAACACACAGAGTCACCATGTGCCAAAATCGACTTACTGACAGCGGATTTGTGTGTGCATGTGCTTTCTTGCACCTGTACATAGTAGATGATTACTAAATGTTTAGAAAGATGTGCTAAATTTATCTGAGTTGGAAACACCCGCTGTAATTAAACAGGGAAATGGAGGGTGTGGGCAGGTAAACTAGGGATTCAGTGGCCGTGGATTTCAGCCTCCTACCCTCGGTCCTATAGGGTCACTATGAGTCGGAATCAACTCGACGGCACTGGGTTTACCCTAAAGTGGAGCCCTGGTGGCACAGTAGTTAAAAGCTTGGTTGCTATCCAAAAGGTTGGCAGTTCAAATCCACCAGCCATTCGTTGGAAACCGTATGGGGCAGTTCTGCTCTGTTCTGTAGGGTCACTATGAGTTGGAATTGACTTGGCAGCAATGAGTTTGGTTTTGGTTTATCCTGTCTAAAGGAGCCTTGGTGGTACAGTGGTTAAGCGGTGGGTTGCTAACCGAAAGCTTGGCAGTTAGAACCCACCCTGTGGCTCTGAGGGAAAAGAGACCTGATGATCTGCTCCCGTAAAGATTATCGTCTAGGAAACCCTATGGAGTAGTTCTACTCCGTCTCATTGGGTTGCTATGAGTCAAAAATTGACTTGACGGCACCTGACAACCATACAACTCTGTCTAAAGTCCTTGAACATGTTCATGCTAGTGCCTTAGGGAGGCAGGCCCAACGTCAGTGCTTCAGAACAGAGGCAGAACTCCTTCAATGCAGAACTGAGGCCTAAAAACAGAAAGTAATTCTGCGTGTCAGAAGGTGCTGTATGGCCCACCCTCCTTCCTGGCTAAGCTGCTGTTTTTGTGTATGTGTGTGTTTTAAGTGAAAGCTTACAATTCAAGTCAGTTTCTCATACAAAAACTTGCATACACGTTATTATGTGACCCTAGTTGCTCTCCCTACAATGTGACAGACAACACACTCCTCTCCACCCTGTATTTCCAATGTCCCTTCAACAAGCTCCCGTCCACGCTCTGCCTCCTCATCTCGCCTCCAGACAGGAGCTGCACATGTAGTCTACTTGAGCTAAGAAGCACGCTTCTCACCAGTATCATTTTATGTCTTACAGTTCAGTCTAATCTTTGTCTGAAGAGTTGGCTTCGGAAATAGTTTTAGTTTTGGGCTAACAGAGAGTGGGGGGGGGGCTGTGGCCTCTGGGGTCCCTCCAGTCTTAGTCATGCCATTAAGTCTGGTGTTTTTACTGGAATTTGAGGTCTGCATCCCATTTTTCTCCTGCTCCACCAGGGATTCTCTGTTGTGTTCCCTGTCAGGGCAGTCATTGGTGATAGCTGAGCACCATCTAGTTGTCTGTAAGATGCCATTTTTGACTCTTGGAAAATACGTGCTGGGTGACCATGGCACTGGGTGCCAAGATTCTTAGACCCTCATCTTGGTTGAGTCTTGGAATGCTGTAAACGTGTTGGTAGTATTTGCTGCTTGCCTTTCTGTCAGTGCTGTCCTGAGAATATAAAAAGCAGTGATGGGCAAAGTGGGGAAAGGCTGCACAGTGCATTCTGCCTCTGGTTTGGGACAAGGGAACAGTCAGGCATTAGTATGTTTGTGCACTAGACCTGTACTCTTGCACTTGATTTTAAATTTCGGTACTATTATAGCAGGATTTGAGCATTAGATTCTGGGTGGGAAAACCTCAGACATCTTGGTTCTTTTATAGAAGATGAGAGATGAAGAACTCTCATATTTGCTATTATGGTCTGAGGTTACATTTGTGCAGGAGGCATTACAAATGAATTTTGATGGGAGTACCTGTTCACTTCAGTGCTGGATCCCTGTTAGGGATTTTGTTTTTTTGAGTGCTTGGGAAATCTACTTCTGATCTTTTTGAGCAAACTTCTGTAAAATTTTGTTGTGAGTGGAAGTTTAGCTCATTTATTTTCTTAACTCCTCATTACATGAAAGATGAGCAGAATAGGGGAACAGTTCTAGGACTGGACTCTTTCAAGTTTAAAATTTGATGTGAGTGAATAAGAGCACTTTGAAGTCCATAAAAAACTGGGCATATTATAATTGAACACTTATAAGCAATTTACTCAACAACTAGTAAGTCAGAAAATAACAAGTATTGACAAGGATGTGGAGAAATCGAAACCCTCCTATATAGCTGGTGGAAATATAAAATGGTGAAGCCACTTTGGAAAACAGGGTGGCAGTACCTTACACATAGAGTTACTGTAAAACCAAAAAACAAACTCAGTGCTGTCGAGTCGATTCCGACTTGTAGTGACCCTATAGAACAGAGTAGAACTGCCCCGTAGAGTTTCCAAGGGACGCCTGGTGGATTTGAACTGCTGACCCTTTGGTTAGCAGCCATAGCACTTAACCAGTACGCCACCAGAGTTACTATACCCAAACCAAAAACCCAGTGCTGTCGAGTCGATTCCGACTCATAGCGACCCTATAGGACAGAGTAGAACTGCCCCATAGAGTTTCCAAGGAGCACCTGGCGGATTCGAACTGCTAGCCCTTTGGTTAGCAGCTGTAGCACTTAACCACTACGCCACCAGGGCTTCCAGAGTTGCTATGTGACCTAGCAATTCCATTCCTTGGTGTCTGCCCAAGAGAAATGAAAACATACAGTCACACAAAAACTTGTAGTGAATATTCGTAGGAGCATTATTCATAATAGCTAAAGGGAGAGATAACCCAAATGCTATCAGTGGCTGAATGGATAAATAAAATATGGTATTTAAATGCAGTGGAATATTATTTGGCCATAAAAAAGGGTGAAGTACTGATGAATGACACAACATAGCTGAATCTTGAAAACATACCGAGTGAAAGAAGCCAGTCACAAAAGATGACATGTTACATGATTGTGTTTTTATGGAATGTTCAGAATAGGCAATTCCATACAGACAGAAAGTGATTAGTGGTTGCTTAGGGCTTAGGGGTAGGTTGGGGAATGGGGGTGATAGCTAAAGAGTACACTCAGGGTTTCTTTTTGAGGTGATGAATATGTTCTAAAATTGACTGTGGTGATGGTTTTATATGTCCATGACTATACTAAAGGCCATTGAATTGTACACTTTAAATGGGTAAATTGTATGGTATGTGCATTATATCTCAGTAAAGCTTTTATTAAAAAAAACAACTTATCATTATATTAATAATATGTGTTCATTAGCGCTCACCTCAAGTGCCAGCTGGCAGTGAATGAGGGAAGTAGGGCTAAGGGCAGTGGGAAGTGGTGGGGACCTGGGTGAACAGGCCCTATCTAAAGAGTTAGGTGTTGCTCAATGTTAGCCAGGTGTTGTATTACCAGATATTGTGATTTTTTTTTTTTAAGGGAAACAGAAATCTGGATTTTTATGGAAGTTTTCTGACTTTTAAATTAGGCAATGAATTAAAAAAATTGAGGCCACATCACTGGTCAAAGAAAACCCTCTGCAGATTAGAAATGGCCTATAGATCTTTTATCTCTGATCTTTATATCATTGTTCTTAATGATTTTCCAATTTTATTGAGGTATAATTTCTATATGGTAAAATTATCCAAGTATACATCCAGTTCAATGAGCCTTTTTTTTTTTTTTTTTCATTCAATGAGCTCTGACAAATATATATATCCATGTAAACACCTCAGTGGAAACATTTTCTCAGTCACAGAAGCTTCTTTTCCCCAACTCAGTCAACCCCAACCTGCTCCTCTAGGCACAGATAACCACTAATTTGTCAATGCGGATTATGTTTGTGTTTTTGGAGTATTATATAAATGGAATTATGTGTCTGAATGATTTTTTTTTTTAATTGTGCTGTAAGTGAAAGTTTACAGTTGAAGTTAATGCGTGATGTTTTTGAGGTTCATCTGTTTTGTTGCCTTCCTTTGTATTGCTGAGTAGGTTTCTGCTATATAGCTATACTGTGAGTTATTTATCTGTTCATTTACTGATGGACATTTACGTTGTTACTAGTGTTTGGCAGTTATGCATAAAGATGTAATAAATGTTTGTAAAAAGTCTTTGTGTGTACATTTGTGTTCACTTCTCTTGGATGAATATCTAAGAGTAAAATTGCTCCAACCCTGGACTACATCAAAGGGACACTGTCCCAGGAGAAGTGAAAAGCAATCATATGGGCTCTGGGCCCAATAATGTTTCAGAGTCCTTAGCTTTATTTTCCATTTTTGTCAGATTCCCAGATCTACCCATATTGAGTCAAGACTAATGGATAACCTATTGAGATGGGAGGTTGAAATAACCAGGAACTGTTGTAAGAAGACACAAGTTTCTAGAATGAGAGGGTCTGTTTTCCAGATCTACGTGTACATAGATAGACCAAGAGGCAGTCATTCTGTCAGAATAAGAGGATACTGTGTGGCTTAAGGGGCCCTAGTGGTGCAGTGGTTAAGAGCTGTGGCTGCTAACCAAAAGGTCGGCAGTTCAAATTCAGCAGCTGTTCCTTGGAAACCCTGTGGGGCAATTCTGCTCTGTCCTGTAGGGTCGCTGTGAGTCGAAATCGCCTCGATGGCGATAGGTTTGGTGTTATGGTTGTGGTTTAAAATCAGAAAAGCTATGTGTCAGGGTTGTATCCTTTCACCTCACCATACTTAATCTATATGCTAAGCAAATAATCTGAGAAACTGGAATATATGGAGAAGAGCATGGCATTAGGATTGGAGGAAGATTCATTAACAACCAGCGATAGCAGATGACACAATTTTGCTTGCTGAAAGAGGACGTGAAGCACTTACTGATGAAGATCAAAGACTACAGCCTTCAGAATGGATTACACCTCAACGCAAAGAAAAAAACCCTCACAACTGGACCTGTAAGCAACATCATAATAAATGGAGAAAATATTGAAGGTGTCGAGGATTTAATTTTACTTGGATCAACAGTCAATGCCCATGGAAACAGCAGTCAAGAATTCAGACGACATATTTTTTACATAGGGCAGATCTGCTGCAAAAGACCTCTTTAAAGTGTTCCAAAGCAAAGATGTCACTTTGAGGACTAAGATGCCCCTGACCCAAGCCATGGTATTTTCAGTTGCCTCATATGCATTTGAAAGCTGGACAATGAATAAGGAAGATCGAAGAAGAACTGATGCCTTTGAATTGTGCTGTTGGCGAAGAGTGTTGAATATACCATACCATGGACTGTCAAAAGAATGAACAGATCTGTCTTGGGAGAAGTATAGCCAGAATGCCTCTTAGAAGAGAGGTGCTGAGACTTCCTCTCACGTACTTTGGACGTGTTATCAGGAGGGACCAGTCCCTGGAGGAGGATATCATGCTTGGCAAACTAGAGGGTCAGCGAAAAAGAATAAGACCATCAGCTGGATGGATTGACACCGTGGCTGCAGCAGTGGGCTCAAACATGCCGACGATTGTGATAATGGCACGGGATGGGTCACCATTTCCTTCTGTTACACATAGCGTCACCATGAGCTGGAGCTGGCTCTGCAGCACCTAACGATGCGACAACAGTTGCTTCAGAACTTGCTTCACTACTTGTCACGTTTATAGGTTTCTGTTAATATAGGCCAGGTGGGTATTTGGTCATCCACAAGGATCATGAAATTCATCCTTAATCTCTCTGTGGAGTCTGGCCTTGGTGATTTGTGCCTTTGTAAGTGTCCTGGTCCAGTTGCCACAGCGGGCACTGCCTCTTTAACCTCTTGGTCATCTGGCACGTATTTTGCTATTTTAAAGAATTATGTGTGAATTAATTTTTGGAACTTAAGGCGTCCTTGTCTGATATCTATCCATGTGTGGGATTTAAGAACTAATATCAACCAGAGGTTTCCAGCTAAGTGGTCTAGATTTTACTCTCTGGGAGTAGCTGGCGGTGCTTTTGGTGATGAGATTCATCCTTTAAATCTTCCTCTCCAAAGGTTGCCTGTTATGCATATCTCAGTTGGGGATAGTGTGTTCTTTTCACCACTGACTTCTTGGGCCAGTATTCAGTGACTAGTTTCTTTGTAGCCAAGACTTCGTTATTAGAAATCTTCTTTAAAGCTTCCCAAATCTTTTACAGAATTAAATTCATTCTTATGGAGTGGATAAGATGACTTTTTTTTTTTTGCTATCTACATTATGTACATAGCCTTTTGTGTCTGTAAGCTTGTATCTCCTTGGGTGAAGATTTAAGATGAATTTAAAAATGTCCAGTTTATTTATAGTTTACTGTATTTTTTGTAATACAAAATTTGCCATTTTAACAAATTTTTAAATTATCGTATTTTGGTAAAAATATATATAACAAAACATTTGCCAGTTCACCATTTTTTTACACATACAATTCAGTGATCTTGATTATATTCATCATGTTGGGGGACCATTACCACCATCCGTTTCTAAATTATTCTACTGCCATTAAGAGAAACTCGATGCCCTCTAAGCAAGGACTTCCCCTGGTAACCACTAATAAATTTTGGTCTTTATACATTTGCTGTTCTAGGTAGTTTTTTTTTTAATTAATTTTTATTGTGCTTTAAGTGAAAGTTTACAAATCAGGCCAGTCTCTCATACAAAAATTTACATACACCTTGCTGTACACTCCTAATTGCTCTCCCTCTAATGAGATAGCACAGTTTTTCCCTCTATTCTCTCTCCTTGTGTCCATTCGGGTAGCTTCTGGCCGCCTCTGCCCTCTCATCTCCCCTCCAGACAGGAGATGCCAACACAGTCTCATAGATCTACTTGATCCAAGAAGCTCGTTCTTCACCAGTATCATTTTCTATCCCATATTCCAGTCCAATCCCTGTCTGAAGAGTTGGCTTTGGGAATGGTTCCTGTCTTGGGCTAACAGAAGGGCTGGGGACCATGGCCTCTGGGGTCCTTCTAGTCCCAGTCTGACCATTAAGTCTGGTGTTTTTACGAGAATTTGGGGTCTGCATCCCACTGCTCTCCTGCTCCCTCAAGGGTTCTCTGTTGTGTTCCTTGTCAGGGCAGTCATCGGTTGTGACTGGGCACGATCTAGTTGTTCCAGTCTCAGGCTGATGTAGTCTCTGGTTTATGTGGTCTTTTCTGTCTCTTAGGCTCATAATTACCTTGTGTCTTTGGTGTTCTTTATTCTTCCTTGTTCCAGGTGGGTTGAGACAAATTGATGTATCTCAGATGGGTGCTTGCTAGCGTTTAAGACCCCAGATGCCAGTCTCCAAAGTGGGATGCAGAATGTTTTCTTAATAGATTTCATTATGCCAACTGACTGAGGTGTCGCCTGAAACCATGGTCCTCAGACCTGCGCCCCTGCTACGCTGGCCTTTGAAGCATTCAGTTTATTCAGGAAACTTCTTTGCTCTTGGTTTAGTCCAGTTGTGTTGACCTCTCCTGTATTGTGTATTGTCTTTCCCTTCACCTAAAATAAAACCTATCTACTAATTAGTGGATAGTGTTCTCCTTCCCTCCCTCCCTCCCCCCTTCATAACCATCAAAGAATATTTTCTTCTCTGTTTAAACTGTTTCTTGAGTTCTTATTGTAGTGGTCTTACATAGTATTTGTCCTTTTGCAACTGACTGATTTCACTCAGCATAACGTCTTCCAGATTTCTCCATGTTACGAAATGTTTCACGGATTCATCATTGTTCATTATCGATGTGTAGCATTCCATTGTGTGAATATACCATAATTTATCCATTCATCCGTTGATAGGCACCTTGGTTGCTTCCAACTTTTTGCTATTGTAAACAGTGCTGCAGTGAACATGGGTGTGCATATATCTGTTTGTGTAAAGGTTCTTATTTCTCTAGGATATATTCCAAGGAGTGGGATTGCTGGATTGTATGGTAGTTCTATTTCTAGTTTTTTTTTTTTTTAATAACTTTTATTAAGCTTCAAGTGAACGTTTACAAATCCAATCAGTCTGTCACATATAAGTTTACATACATCTCACTCCCTACTCCCACTTGCTCTCCCCCTCTTGAGTCAGCCCTTTCAGTCTCTCCTTTCTTGACAATTTTGCCTGCTTCCCTCTCTCTCTATCCTCCCATCCCCCCTCCAGACAAGAGTTGCCAACACAATCTCAAGTGTCTACCTGATATAATTAGCTCACTCTTCATCAGCGTCTCTCTCCCACCCGCTGACCAGTCCCTTTCATGTCTGATGAGTTGTCTTCAGGGATGGTTCCTGTCCTGTGCCAACAGAAGGTCTGGGGAGCATGGCCGCCGGGATTCCTCTAGTCTCAGTCAGACCATTAAGTTTGGTCTTTTTATGAGAATTTGGGGTCTGTATCCCACTGATCTCCTGCTCCCTCAGGGGTCCTCTGCTGTGCTCCCTGTCAGGGCAGTCATCGATTGTGGCCGGGCACCAACTAGTTCTTCTGGTCTCAGGATGATGTAGGTCTCTGGTTCATGTGGCCCTTTCTGTCTCTTGGGCTCTTAGTTGTCGTGTGGCCTTGGTGTTCTTCATTTTCCTATTTCTAGTTTTTTAAGGAAGTGCCAAATCGAGTTCCAAAGTGGTTGTACGGTTTTACTTTCCCCCCAGCAGTGTTGCAGTCTCTCCACAACCTTTCCAACATTTATTATTCTGTGTTTTTTGGATTAATGCCAGCCTTGTTGGACTGAGATGGAATCTCATTGTAGTTTTGATTTGCATTTCTCTAATGGCTGATGATAGTGAGCATTTCCTCATGTATCTGTTAGCTACCTGAATGTCTTCTTCAGTGAAGTACCTGTTCATATCCTTTGCCCATTTTTTAATTGAGTTATATGTCTTTTTGTGGTTGAGTTTTAGCAGAATCATGTAGGTTTTAGAGATCAGGCGCTGATCAGAAATGTCATAGCTAAAAACTTTTTCCCAGTCTGTAGGTAGTCTTTTTATTTTTAGGTAGTTAATATGAGTAGGATTATATACTATTTGTCCTTTTGTGACTGACTTGTTTCACTCAGCATAATGTTTTCAAGGTTCATCCATGTTGTAGCATGTCAGGACTTCATTTCTCTTTATGGCTGAGTAGTATTCTGTTTTATATATGTACTACATTATGTTTCTCTGTTCGTCTGTTGATGGACAATTGGGTTGTTTCCACCTTTTGGCTATTGTGAACAGTGCTGCAGTGAACACTGGTGTACAAGTTTCTGCTAGCCTTCCAGCCTTCAGTTCTTTTGGATATATACCTAGGATCAGGATCGCTGGGTCGTTTGGTAGTTTGGTGTTAAACTTTTTGAGGAACCACCAAACTGTATTCCATAACGGCTACACCATTTAAAAAAATTATAATAATAAATTTTTTTTTTTTTTACTAGCAGTGTATGAGGATTCCATTTTCTCTGCATCCTATCCAGCACTTGTTATTTTCTGTTTTATTTTTTTATTTTTTATGTCTTAAAATCACCATCCTGGTAGATGTGAAGTGGTACCGTTCCATGTTCTTATTGGCCATTTGGAGATACGTCTATTGAAGTCTTTTGTTCATTTATTTACTTGGCATATTTTTTAATTGGGTCGTCTGTCTTTTTGCTGTTGAGTTCTTGGTATTTTTTATATAGTCTGGATAGTAGATCCTTATCAGATGTATAATTTGCAAATATTTGCTCCCATTCAGTGGGTTGTCTTTTCACTCTCTTGATAGTGTCCTTTGATGCACACAAGTTTTAAATGTTGGTAAAGCCCATATTATCTGTTTTTATTGTTGTTGTTACCTGTGTTTTTGGTGTTATATTTTAGAAATCATTTCCAAATCCAGGCTCATGAAGATTTGTCCCTGTGTTTTCTACAAAAGTTTTACAGTTCTAGCTCTCAAATTTAGGTCTTTGATCTATTTTGAATTAATTTTTGTATATGGTCTAAGATAAGGATTCAACTTCATTCTTTTTGCATGTGGATATCCAGTTTTCCCAGCACTGTTTGTTGAAAGGACTCTTCTTCTCCCATTGAATGATCTTGGCACCCTTGTCAAAAATCAATTGACCTGGTCTCAACCTACCTGGAGCAAAGGAAAATGAAGACACCAAAAGACATTGTAAAGATGAGCCCAAGAGACAGAAAGGGGCACATAAACCAGAGACTCCATCAGCCAGAGACTGAAAGAACTAGATGGTGCCCTGCTATCACCAATCGCTGCCCTGACAGGGAACACAACAGAGAATCCCTGATGGAGCAGGAGAACAGTGGGGTGCAGATTTCAAATTCTCGTGAAAAGACCAGGCTTAATGGTCTGACTGAGACTGGAGGAACCCTGATGGTCATGGTTCCTGGACCCTTTGTTAGCCCAAGATTGGAACCATTCCCGAAGCCGACTCTCCAGACAGGGATTGGACTGGACTGTGAGACAGTGATACTGGTGAGGATTGAGCTTCTTGGCTGAAGTAGACATATGAGACTATGTGGGCAACTCCTGTCTGGTGGAGACACGAGAAGGAAGAGGGGGACACAGCTGGTTGAATGGACATAGGGAATACAGGGTGGAGAGAAGGAATGTGTTATCTCATTAGGAGGAGAGCAGCTAGGAGCACATAGCAAGGTGTGTATAACTTTATGAGAGACTGACTTGTAAATTTTCACCTCAAGCACAATGAATAAATAAATAAATTTAAAAAACCAATTGACCATATATATATGCGTAGGTTTATTTCTGGGCTCTCTTCTATTCCATTGGTCTATGTGTCTGTGCACATGGCAGTATTATACTGTTTTGAATACGTAGCTTTGTAGTAAGTTTTGAAATTGGGAAGTATGAGTCCTTCAGCTTTATTCTTTTCTAAGATTCCTTAGTTTGAAATTCATGTGAATTTTAGGATGGATTTTTCCATTTCTACTAAAAGCACTGTTGAGATTTTGATAGGGATTGCATTGAATCTGTTTGGGTATATCACTTTGGGTAGTATTTCATCTTAACCATATTAAGTTTTCTAATTTATAAACATAGCATGTCTTTCCATTTATTTAAGTCTTCTTTAAAACTTTCAGCATTGTTTCGTAGTTTCAGTGTGCAAGTCTTGCTCCTCCTCAGATTTATTCCTGTTTTATTCTTTAGGATGCTATTATAAATGGAATTTTTTCTTAATTTGCTTTTCAGATTTTTTGTTGCTAGCTTGTAGAGAAATACGATTGATTTTTGTGTGTTGATTTTGTATCCCTTTACTTTGCTGAATTTGTTAGCTCTTAACAGTTTTTTTAAATAGATTCATTTGCAAACAGAGGTAGTTTTACTGTAATTTCTTTTTCAGCAGCCCTGTGAGACAAGTGGAGTCCCGGGGTAGTATAAATGGTTAATGTGTTCTACTGCTAACTGAAAGGATGAAGTTTGAGTCCACCCAGAGGTGCCTTGGAAGAAAGGCCTGGAGATTTACTTCTAAAAAATCAACCACTGAGAACCCCATGGGGCACAGTTCTACTGTTGACACACCTGGGCTTCCCCTGAGTCGGAGTCGACTTGACAGCAGCTGATTTTTTAGTTTAATGAGCCAAGTACTAGTACATCTATTTTACATTTGAGGAAAATGAGAATAAGCTGTTCATGACTCACAGCCAGTGAGTATCAGTGCTCAGACAAAGCATGTGCCTTGTTACGATAGACGGGCTCTGCCTTTCAGGGTTGGTTTAGGCATAGATGTATATGTTTTTCCCCCTCCAGTGATTACTTTGCCCTGTTAAATTTTAGTTTTCCTCTTTAATAACTTTTATTGATGTATAAAATACATATATAAATACATGAAATGTATTTAAAATGCATAAAATTTGATGATTTTTGTGCATTTATGCACATTTGTAATTGCTAAAATAAAAAAAAAAAAGCTCATTGCAGTTGAGTTGATTCCAAATCAGGGCAACACACGTGTTTCGGGGTAGAATTGTGCTCCATAAGGTTTTCACTACCTAGGTAAAATAGAACTTTTTAAATAATTTGTTTTGTATACAAAAAGATTTTGTTGCTTGCATTTTCCTTAGGATGAAAAACTCTCTTTAAAGAAGAGTAACATGGCATTTCATATTTGTTATGACATCAGATGGGCATTTAGATTCAGAAGCTGTTATAAGATGGTCCAAATGCAGCTTTCTCCTTTTTTCACTTTAGCTTTCATCTGCTTATCTTCTTTGTACTTTAGCTTCCACATCTATTTAACTGTAGGCAGCTTCTCTTTTCCTCTTAAACAGCTTTACAGCCTGGAGTGATACCTGGGAAAAAGGGCTGTCTGTGGGGCCCTGGTGGCACGATGGCTGAGAGATCAGCTGCCAGACAAAAAGGTGGGCAGTCCTAATCCACCAGCTGTTCTTTGGAAACCCTGTGGGGCCGTTCTCCTCTGTCCTGTAGGGTTGCTGTGAGTTGGAGTTGACTTGACAGCTATGGGTTTGATTTTATTTATTTATTTTTTGGTGAGTAGGTAATCATTTTACCTGGAAAAATGTAATCTGTGCAGTTGAGTGCCTTATTGCCGTTCTTTGGCCCTTGTTGAAATACTGGCCCATGTGAGCTGTGAGGGCCTATGTTTGTAAAACTTCTGCATGGTAAAATTTTATCAAGAATCAGGGATCTGAGATTTAGGTAAAAATACTCAGAGGTGGTAAAAATGCATAAAAAGCAACTCTCCTTTAAGAATTTCATCTTCTCACATATAAGACTATGTAGACAGAGCTGCTGTTGAGTTGGCTCCAACTCACGGTAACCCTATGTGCAACAGAAGGAAATATTGCCCAGTCCAGCGTCATCCTCAGGATCACCAGCATGTTTCAGTCCGTGATTGTGGCTGTTGTGCCAGTCCATCTCACGGAGGATCTCCCTTGCCCTTGCTGGCCTTCTATTTCACCAAACATGATTCCTCCTGATGATGCGTCCAAAGCAAGTGAGTCAGACAATGTTCTGTCGTGATCCATAAGATTTTTCATTGGCTGATTTTTAGAAGTAGATCACCAGGCTTTTCTTTCTGTTCTGGAAGCTCTGCTGAAGTCTGCCCAGCATGGGTGACCTGCTGGTATTTGAAATACTGGTAGCATCGCTTCCAGCATCACAGCAACATACAAGCTAACCACAGTACCATAAGCTGACAGACAGTGATGCTATAGTTAGGGTCATACCCATGGAATAGAGCAAGTTTTTTTCTAGTCCTCATAAAACCGAGATTAAGATAAAATTCTTTTTGAGAAAAAAGTTCAGATAATTGGTTCTGTAATTTTTCATTTGACTAATAAACCATAAAAGTCAGGAAGGGGGTTTTCTCTTCTCTGCTCGTCTTTTTTTTTTTTTTTTCTGGGTCTTATTTTCATGCTCCCCTTTCCCTTCTCTCCCTGTCTCGCTCTATCTGTCTTTCAGATCTCAGTTTAGATGCCATACCAAGAAGCCTTCTCTGACCCCTACTCTCTGTCTTGGTTAATGATCATTCCCAGTGTTCACACAGTACCTTCCTTGTTGTAATATTTGTCTTACTGTATTAAAATTGCTTAATCACCTCTCATCTCTGCCTGCCCTCAGTCCTCACTTTCAGTACTCTGAGGGCAGGAACTGTGTTTGTCTTAGTACAGTATTTGTTTGTATAGTGTCTGACTTATCATAGATTCTCAATATGTACTCAATTAAACAAATACTTAAAGTTTTTTTCAGATTTTATTTTAATGGTCCCTGATTGATTTGGAGACTTTATAGTTGCTATTTGGACACAACTGGTTTGGTCGAGAGTATTTTCAAACTTACTTATAAAGACATCAGCTCAAATGTAGGATGTTGTATGAGTCAGGGCCAAGCAGCACACTGGATATTTCAGACGCACACAGGAAATGCATAGGCTGCTTTGGCTCACTGTTGTTGATGTCCTGCAGGGAACCAATGCAGCAAAAATTAAAATGATTTCATTAGCATAGGAAATATTATAATGACTGCTAAAAAGTTTCTTCTCTCTTTGGGAAGCTGTATAATAAAATATATGCTTGTGTTCAATATTTGATGATTGTCTTCAAAGAAAATACTGACCTTGGTCTCAATGAGCCGAATAGTAATCTTGAGTAACTTTATGAAGCAGAGTGTAACAGGTAGGGCTGCTTGAACTCTTTTTTTTTTTTTTTTTTAACTCTTAAAATATATTAGCTTAGCTGATTATAGTGTTGTATTACTTTCCGTTGATAAGAATTATGAATAAAGTATATGGATTTTATGTAGTTAATAAAATTTCTCATTTTTGGTTTATGCTACTTAGGATTTTCAACTCATTGAAACAACTGTCAAGGTCCATTCAGGAGACGGAAACTGCATAGTAAATTTGAACAGGTAAAGTTTAATATAAAGAATTATTAACTGTTACAGGGCATTGAAGTAATGAGGGATTGGCTAGGAAGTAGAGAAAACTCTGAAGAATATAGGAATAGCAAAACGTGGGAGCGGCCAATATGCCTAGGTCTGAGATAGCATGTTCAAGGAAGTCACCTTCCCAGGGCTGAGTGGCCATGCCTAAGTGGATGACAGAGAAGTTCACTGTGATGCCATGTTGGCACAACATGCTGGAAACCCACCATCTAGAATGTTAGAGAAGGAGCCCTGGTGGTGCAGTCGTTAAATGCTTGGCTGCTAACCGAAAGGTCGGTGGTTTGAACCCACCAGCCGCTCTGCGGGAGAAAGATGTGACAGTCTGCTTCCATAAAGATTGCAGCCTCGGAAACCCTATGAAGCAGTTTTACTCTGTCCTGTAGGGCCGGTGTGAGTCAGAATCAACTAGTCTGCATTGGGTTTTAGGATATTAGAGAAATCCGTTTGAAGGGAGGTGTCTTACCTCAAGCACTCTGCCAAGAAACCTCTTGAGGGTGGGTGTTAGAGGAGGCCATTGGCTGCTGGATGCTGCTGATGACTGTACACTTTGGGACTCAGGCACCCAGCAGAGGCTGGGCACTTGGGGAAGCTGATTTTGTGGGATGGGGGCAGGGAGGGAGGTGAGTGTGAGAGGAGCATACTGGAACCAGGAAAAGAAGCCCCTTCCTTTCGTAATGTCTCTCCAGTGCCCTCTACCGACTAAGCTTAGTATCATGCCTGTTGGCAAAGGAAAAATTTTTAATAGGCCCATCTCCATTTTTACAGAGCAGGCAATGAAGAGTGGATTTGCACTGAGAGGCAATACATTGACAATTGACACAACTGCTATTATGCAGAGTTATAGGAAAAACTCATTAATAGTTTTTTTTTCATTAATAACCTAGTATTTTTTTTCTCAACAGGATACTCTTGGTTACTACCATTTTATATTTTAAATATTTCTTTAATATAGGAATTAATTTAAACTGCTATGCCAGAGGCACCCACTGCTCTTATTTTTTTTTTTATTATAGATGAGTTTGGTTTGTTCTAAAACTTTTATATACATGGAATCGTACAATATGCACTCTTGTGTAAGGTTTCTTTCATATAGTATGATGTTTTGGGGATTTATTCATGCTATTGAAAAAAAATTTTTTTTTTTTTTTTTTTACTGCTGGTATGGAAACCCTGGTGGCATAGTGGTTAAGTGCTACAGCTGCTAACCAAAGGATTGGCAGTTCGAATCTGCCAGGCGCTCCTCGGAAACTCTATGGGGCAGTTCTACTCTGTCCTATAGGGTCGCTATGAGTTGGGATTGACTCGATGGCACTGGGTGTCTGGGATTGCTGGTATTAGTAGTTCATTCCTTTTTTATTGCTGTGTACTATTAATATTTCATTGCATGAAAGGAGGCCTCAGTTCCTTAACATTTGAGCCTCTCTACAATGCTCTCTGAGCACCCCATGGCATACAGCTATCTCCCCAGAACAAATGATCAAAGATGAAGCAAGGAAGAAGTCATGATGCCTTTTATGACCTAGTCACACAGTGTCACTTCTGCCACATTCCATTCATTAGAATTGAGTCACTAAGTCCAGCTCATTCTCAAGGAGAGGGAAGGGCTCTGCCTTTGGAGGGAGGAATATGGAAATATTTGACGTATTTTAAAACCACCACCATTTTTCCTCCTCATTTGTTTGCTTTGGCACTTTTGTAAAAAAACCAATGAACTATATAACTATGGACCTATTTCTGGGATCTCTATTCTGTTTCATATGGTCTATTTGTCAGTATGCCAGTATCACACTGTTGTAGCTTTATAGTGAGTCTTCAAGTCAGGCAGTATAAGTTGTCTAACTTCATTCTTTATCAAGATTGATTTGGGCATTCTAGGCTCTGTATTTCCATGTAAATTTTAGATTAAGTTTGTCAATTTGTACAAAAAAGTCTGCTGGCATTGTGATTGGGATTCCATTGAATCTATAGATTCATTTGGGGAGAATTGACATCTTAACAATACTGAGTTTTCTAATCCATATACATGTTATATCTATTTATTTAGGTCTTTAATTTCTCTCTGCATAGTTTTGCAGTTTTCAATGTAAAGGTCTTTCACTTATTTTGTTAAGTTTATTCCAAGATATTTGATGTTATCCTAAGTGGAACTGTTTTTGTTTTTTAAATTTCGTTTTCTGGTTGTTTGCTGCTAGTATATAAAGATATAATTGATTTTTATATATTGACCTTGTATCCTGTGACCTTGCTAAATTTACTTATTACTTCTAGAAGTTGTTTTGTAGTTTCCTAAAAGGATTTTCTATGTAAACAATCTTCTCACTTATGAATAGAGAAAGTTTTATTTCTTCCTTTCCTTTTTATGCCTTTTATTTCTCTTTCTTGGCTACTGTACTGGCTAGTATGCAATATTTAATAGAAATAGTATTTTTTACTATATGGAGGAAATGTTCAAATTTTTAAATTGAGTACAATGTTAGCTATAGGTTTTTCATAAATGCTCTTTATCAGATGAGGAAGCTTCCTTCTATTTCTAGTTCATTGAGAGTTTTTAGTCATAAATGAATGTTGAGTTTTGTCAAGGTTTTTCTTTTTGTATTGAGATGATGATATGGTTTTTCTTTTTTATTCTGTTAACATGGTGAATTACATTGATTTTTTTATATGTTTAATCAGTCTTGCATCCCTAGGATAAACCTTGCTTTGCCATGGTGTATTACTCTTTTTACCTATCGTTGAATTTGGTTAGGTAAAATTTTGTTAAGAGTTTTTTGTGTATGTTCATGAGGGATATTTGTCTGTAATTTTTTAAAAATAATTTTGTGTTTAAGGTGAAAGTTTTCACAGCAGATTAGGTTCCTATTTAACAATTTCTACACAAATGATTTAGTTACATTGGTTGCATTTTTTACAATGTGTCATTCATTCAGTTCTGGTTGTAGCACATCTGGTATTCTGGTTTCCCTAGAATACCGGTGGCTTTAGAGTGATTTTTGACCAGTTGGTCTTATATATATGATTTTTTTCAGGCAGCATATTCTGTATTTTATGAGGCCCCCCTCCCCATTTTTTTTAAGGTTTTACTGACTGACTCATAGAACAAGAACATAGAGAGTAGTCTCTTAGTTTTTTGGAAGAGTTTGTGTAAGATTGGTGAATTTTCTTCCTTAAGTGTTTGGATTTAGTGGATGTTTGAATTCACTAGTAAAAGCATCTGAGCCTGGAGTTTTCCTTGTGGAAAGGTTTTTGTAAATAACAAATTCAATTTTCTTAATAGATACAGGGCTATTCAGATTTTATATTTAATCTTGTGTCAGTTTTGTTAAGTTGTATTTTTTGAGAAATTTATCCATTTTCTTTAAGTTGTTGAATTTATTGGCATAAAATTGTATGTACTATTCCCATATTATTCTTTTAATGTCTATAGGATCTGTAGTGATGTTCCTTTATTCCCGGTATTGGCAACTTGCGTTTTCTCTTTTTATCATCAGTTTCTCTAGGGGCTTATCAATTTTATTGCTCTTTGCAAAAGACCAACTTTTGGCTTTGTTAATTTTCTCCATTTTTCTATCTTACTGAGTTCTGCCCGTATGTTTATTATTTTCTTCCTTTTACTTACTTTAAACCCTGGTGGCGTAGTGGTTAAGTGCTACGGCTGCTAACCAAAAGGTTGGCAGTTTGAATCTTCCAGGGGCTCCTTGGAAACTCTACGGGGCAGTTCTGCTCTGTCCTGTGGGCTCGCTATGAGTCGGAATCGACTCCACGGCACTAGGTTTGGTTTTGGTTTGGTTTACTTACTTTGGGTTTACTTTGGTCTTTTTCTGGCTTCTTAAGGAGAGCCTTAGGTCATTTATTTTGTTCTCTTTTTTCCTAATACTTTTAAAGCTATTAAGTTTCTTGTTGCTTTAGCTACATCAGTATAGCAGATACTTTTAAAGTGTTTTCACATGTATTATCTTACCCTGAGAATTAAGTAGGACAAGTAGTCTCAAATCTAACTTATTGATGGGAAAATAGCTGAACTGGTGTACTGAAGAATACATAACTTGTTAACCGTGGGATTGATGCTTGCTTCCAGAGTGAGGTCTACTCTTCAGTTTTTTCACATTGTTTATGACTCCCAGATTTCTGAGAGCTTTACATGTTTAGGCTTTTCAGATCCTGATGTCATAACAAGGATCAGGAAAAGAAGCTGAGAGCAGAGAGGTTTGGAACCTTTTTTTATTAAGCACTAAGGTATCTTTGGAGCTGTCCCTCCACTTTTCAAAGTCAGGAAGTTGTTGATGCCTTTGTGTAGGTGAAAGACGGTCTCTGTCTATCTGGAACTAAGGGGTGGCCATGAGATAGAAGTGCTTTTCTAAGTTTAAAGGTGTTTAAAAATAGTAATTCTGGTATTTTACTGTAGGGTAAAAGACAGCTGGAATCTAATCTGCTTGAAGCAGTCAAGCTCTGTCATATTTTGGGAGGCATTAAACCACTTAATCACTTATTCTGTTTATAGGTTTTGCATGTGGTTTCCACCAATTTGTATGTTGCCAATCTGCTTCTTGGTACCCTCTAATAAAGTCTTTATCCACATGATGGATGTTTAGATGGTCGTTGTATGGCTTCCAGGAGTGCGTGATGTCTAAAAGGAGGGAATTTCTATAGAGTTTGTGCTTTGAAGTTTCCTTGCATGGCTTTCTGAATGTCTAAGGAATTATGCTTTGTGTGCCTTGAAGGGGAGAGTTTCCGTAGGAGGACAGGAACATAGGATGCCAGGATCATGGTCCTTGGAGGAGAGAACCTGAGCTGGCCCCAGCCCGTAAGTAGGGGTAGCAGTAGGTTATCCCAAAAGAACAAAATTCACCAGAGCTATATTTTGTGGTGGACACTTTCCTGTACCTCCCAGTTACATCTGAATACCATTCAGTGTCCATGTCTGAGGAATTTTTTAAAAACTTTTGTGTCCGCTTTAGGTGAACGTTTACAGTGCAAATTAGTTTCTCATTAAACAATTAATACACATTGTTTTGTGACATTGGTTGCCAACCCCATGATGTGTCAACACTCTCCCCTTCTTGACTTCAGATTCCCCATTTCCATTAGTCCAACATGTCTGTCCCTTCCTGCCTTCTTGTCTTTGCGTTTGGGCTGGTGTGCCTATTTAGTCTCGTATACATGGGTGAACTGTGTTATTATTATTTGTTTTATACCCATTGCCTTCGAGTCGGTTCCGACTCATAGTTTGTTTTATAGGCCTGTCTGATCTTTGGGCGAAGGGTGAACATCAGGAATGACTTCAGTACTGAGTTAAAAGGATGTCTGGGGGCCGTACTCTCAGGGTTTCTCCAGTCAGACCAGTAAGTCTGGTCTTTTTTTAGTGAGTTTGAATTTTGTTCTACATTTTTCTCCCGCTCTGTTGAAAAAAAAAAAAAAAACCATTGCCATTGAATCGATTCTGACTCATAGTGACCTTATTGGACAGAGTAGAACTGCCCCATAGAGTTTCCAAGGAGTGGCTGGGGGATTTAAACCGCTAATCTTTTGGTTAGCAGCTGTAGCTCTTGACCACTGTGCCACCAGAGTTCCTCCCACTATGTCCATGACTCTTTATTGTAATTCCTGTCAGAGTAGTCGGTGGTGGTAGCCGGACACCATCTGTTTGTGCTAGATTCAATCCGGTGGAGGCTGTGGTAGTTGTGGTCCATTAGTCCTTTGGACTAATCTTTCCTTTGTGTCTTTGGTTTTCTTATGTCTGAGAAATTTAATCTTAGATTATATTTTTAGATAATCTGTAGAGTAGCATAGCATCAAGACGTTTAAGTGTGTAATTTCACCCCTAAAGGAGGAGTCCTTTGGATTGTAGCCATATCTGATTTTTAGGTGTATGTTGCCTCTTGGTACCTCTTTTGAAATAGCACAGTATTCAATGATTTAAAACACTTTTGGAATCCTAACACTTTTGTGGTGTCATTGAGACACCACAGGAAAAACAGGAGCTTTTTCATGGTTGCATAATTTCTTACTCTGGAGATTTTTCTTGCTTTAAACTAGTAATCGTCTTTGATGGGGAGTTCTAAATGAGCCCCTTAGATAACCTGGAAAGGTTACTGCTGTAGACAGATCTGTGGCTTAGCTTCTCTTAGGTATGGGACTTTATTTCCAGGTTTTACCTCTGTAATAGTAGGACTATCGTAGTACAAGTTAGCAGATTTATACCTGAAATGATTGCTAGTTGTAAACCCAGTGTTACAGCTAATTGAAATTAGTGCTAGTGACAAAATTATTGTTCTTTTGTTTCTGTTCTGTAGAGAGATAGAGTAGATGCTGTTCAAAAGATGTTAGCATAAAGGAAAACCTCAAGTAGGGATGTTTCCACACTGGTTTCCCAGTTGTCTTAGGGTGTGTTCACCTCTGCCTCAGGCCTGTCAGCTTGCCTGCCCTGTGCTCAGCTGCTTTTTTAGTTGAGCTATAATGGGATGCTCCAGTGTGTCTGTCAGTTTGTTGTACTCTGGGGGGTTGTGTGTTGCTGTGATGCTGGAAGCTATGCCACTGGTATTCAGAAACCAGCAGGGTCACTCATGGTGGACAGGTTTCGGCTGAGCTTCCAGACTAAGACAGACTAGGAAGAAGGACCTGGCAGTCTACTTCTGAAAAGAATAAGCCAGTAAAAAGCTTATGAATAGTAGTGGAACATTGTGTAATATAGTGCCAGAAGATGAGCCCTCAGGCTGGAAGGCACTCAAAAGAATCCTGGGGAAGAGCTGCCTCCTCAAAGTAGAGTCGACTTTAATGATGTGAATGGAGTCAAGCTTTTGGGACTTTCATTTGCTGATGTGGCACAACTCAAAATGAGAAGAAACAGTTGCAAACATCCATTAATAACGGGAACCTGGAATGTATGAACTATGGATCTAGGAAAATTGGGCATCGGCAGAAATGAAATGGAAGGCGTAAAGATCGATATCCTGGCATTAGTGAGCTAAAATGGACTGGTCTTGGCCATTTTGAATCGGACAGTCATATGGTCTACTATGCCGGGAATGACAGCTTGAAGAGGAGTGGTGTTGCATTCATCATCAAAAAAACATTTCAAGATCTATCCTGAAGTATAACGCTGTCAGTAATAGGATAATATCCATACGCCTACAAGGAAAACTAGTTAATTCGACTTTTATTCAAATGTACATACTAACCACTAAAGCCAAAGGTGAAGAAACAAGATTTTTACCAACTTCTGTAGCTCGAAATGATTGAACATGCAATCAGGATGCATTGTTAATTACTGGTGATTGGCATTTGAAAGTTAGAAACAAAGAAGAGGGATTGGTAGTTGGAATATATGACCTTGGGGATAGGAATGATGCCGGAGATCGCATGATAGAATTTTGCAAGACCAACGAGTTCGTCATTGCAAATACCTTCTTTCACCAACATAAACGGCGACTATACACATGGACCTCACCAGATGGAATACACAGGAATCAGATGGACTAAATCTTTGGAAAGAGACGATGGAAAAGCTCAATATGATCAGTCAGAGCAAGGCCAGGGGCTGACTGTGGATCAGACCATCAATTACTCATATGCAAGTTCAGGTTGAAGCTGAAGAAAATTAGAACAGGTCCATGAGAGCCAAAGTATGTTTGAGTATATCCCACCTGAATTTAGAGACCATCTCAAGGATAGATTTGACACGTTGAACACTAATGATCGAAGACCAGACGAGTTGTGGGATGACATCAAGGACATCATACATGAAGAAAGCAAGAGGTCATTAAAAAGACAGGAAGGAAAAAAGGGATCAAAATGGATGTCAGAAGAGACTCTGAAACTTGCTCTTGAACATCAAGTAGCTAAAGCAGGAGGAAGAAATGATGAAATAAAAGAACTGAACAGATTTCAAAGGGTGGCTCGAGAAGACGAAGTAAAATATTATAATGACATGTACAAAGAGCTGGAGATAGAAAACCGAAAGGAATACGCTTGGCATTTCTTCAGCTGAAAGAACTGAAGAAAAAATTCAAGCCTCGAGTTATTATAGTGAAGGATTCTATGGGGAAAATATTAGACGATGCAGGAAGCATCAAAAGAAGATGGAAGGAATACACAGAGTCATTATACCAAAAAGAATTGGTCGATGTTCAGCCATTTCAGGAGATGGCATGTGACCAGGAACTGATGGTACTCAAGGAAGAAGTCCAAGCTGCACTGAAGGCATTGGCGAAAAACAAGGCTCCAGAAATTGATGGCATATCAATTGAGATGTTTCAGCAAATGGATGCAACATTGGAAGTGCCCACTCATCTATGCCAAGAAATTTGGAAGATAGCTACCTGGCCAATCGACTAGAAGAGATCCATATTTATGCCCATCCCCAAGAAAGGTGATCCCACCAAATGCGGGAATTATCAAACGATATCATTAATACCACATGCAAGTAAAATTTTGCTGAAGGTCATTCAAAAGTGGCTGCAGCAGTATATCGACAGGGAACTTCCAGAAATTCAGGCCGAATTGAGAAGAGGACGTTGAACCAGGGATATCTTTGCTGATATCAGATGGATCTTGGCTGAAAGCAGGGAATACCAGAAAGATGTCTTCCTGTGTTTTATGGACTGTGCAAAGGCATTCGACTGTGGGGATCATAACAAATTACGGATAACATTGCGAAGAACGGGCATTCCAGAACACTTAATTGTGCTCATGAGGAACCTGTACATAGATCAAGAGGCAGTTGTTCGGACAGAACAAGGGGATACTACGTGGTTTAAAGTCAGGAAAGGTAAGCATCAGGGTTATATCCTTTCACCATACCTATTCAGTCTGTATGCTGAACAGATAATCTGAGAAGCTGGACTGTATGAAGAACGGGGCAGCAGAATTGGAGGAAGACTCATTAAGAACTTGTGTTATGCAGGTGACACAACCTTGCTTGCTGAAAGTGAAGAGGACTTGAAGCACTTACTGGTGAACATCAAAGACCACAGCCTTCAGCATGGATTGCACCTCAATGTAAAGAAAAAAAAAATCCTCACAGCTGGACCAATGAGCAACATCATGATAAACGGAGAAAATACTGAAGTTGTCAAGGATTTCATTTTACTTGGATCCACAATCAACACCTACGGAAGCGTAGTCAAGAAGTCAAAAGATGCATTGCATTGGGCAAATCTGCTGCAAAAGACCTCTTTAAAGTGTTGAAAAAGCAAAGATGTCACCTCGAAGACTAAGGTGTGCCTGACCCAAGCCATGGTATTTTCAACAGCATCATGGGCATGTGAAAGCTGGACAGTGAATAAGGAAGACAGAAGAAGAATTGATGGCTTTCAGTTATAGTGTTGGCTAAGAATATTGAATATACCATGGACTGCCGAAAGAACAAATCTATCTTGGAGGAAGTACAGCCAGAATGCTCCTTAGAGGCAAGGATGGCAAGACTGTGTCTTACATACTTTGGACATGTTGTCAGGAGAGAAGAGTCCCTGGAGAAGGACATCATGCTTGGTAAAATACAGGGTCAACGAAAAAGAGGAAGACCCTCAACGTGATGGATTGACACAGTGGCTGCAACAATGGGCTCAAGTATTACAGTGATTACGGGCATGGGGCAGGAGTGGGCAGTGAGTGTTTCATTCTGCTGTAAATAGGGTTGCTATGAGTCGGAACTGACTTGATGGCACCTAACAACACTACCACCACAATGGGATGGAAGTGAAGAAAATGAACCAGGGTTTACCAGTCATACCAGAAACCTAGGCTGTGAGAAGAGGCCCAGTACTGTGCCTTTGGGTCTTTCAGTTCTGTAGAAGCTTCTCTCTTCAGCTTTTGGGTACTCAGTGGGATCGGTGGTAGTAGATAAGTCCAAGAAGCTCGCCATTCAGTATTTCAGCATTTTAGACGTTAACATTTTAAAAATTGTTTTACCGTCGTAAAAAAAAAAAATACAAATTGAACATTTTTTACATGCACAATTCAGTGACAATGGTTATATTCACCATGTTATGCAGCCGTCACCACTGTCGGTTTCTAAAGTATTCCACCACCACTGACAAAAACTGGGAAAGTTTTCTCTCCAATCCCTGGTAACCACTAATAAACTTTGGTTTCTGTACATTTGTCTGTTTCATATAAGTTGGATCAGACAATATTTGTCATTTTGTGATTGACTTATTTCACTCAGCATAATGTTCTCTAGATCTCTCCGTGTTGTAGCATGTATCAGGACTTCATTTCTCCTTATGGCTGATTAATAGCCCATTGTGTGTATATACCACATTATGTTTATTCATTCATCTATTGATGGACATTTAGGTTGATGTCACCACCTGGCTGTTGTGACTGATGCTGCCGTGAACATTGGTATACAAGTTCAGTACACCTGCTTTCACGTCTTTTGGGTGTATACATAGGACTGGGATTGCTGGGTCATATGGTAGTTCTGTGTTTAACTTTTTGTGGAACTGTCAAGCTGTTTCCTTAGACATTCACATTTTAGCTGTTCTTGTAGTATTGTGATTTCTTTTACAACAGTTCTCCCACCTTAAAAGGATGTGCTTTCTTGGTGTGGCCATGTTTGGATTCAATTGTAAATGTGCTAGGTGGAAAGTTTACCTCATTCAAGTATAGCTCACCTATACTGAATATTTAGTCACAGCACAAATACTCCTGTGGCCTCTTGTTAGAGGACAATCTGGTACAAATCGCAACTTGAGAATGTTTCTGAAGGATAAGTTTCAGATGAAAAGGGATAGGGCACTTTAGTCTGTCCTTTCTTTTGGGGTTTTCTCATTTTTATTTCCTTTATCATTTTGGGCCTATGCTCTTCTTTAAATTTATCCTTAAATCCCCTTTTTTCACTTTCCATTTCTTAGTACGGCTGAGACAGCAATTTTCAAAACAATCTTTATTAAAAAAAGTGTATCTAGCAAGCACAGGTTTCTGATCTTTAGAAATCCATTAAATACTGTAGAGGTTCACTGAACTCTGGATCCTCTTCTTGTACTAAATTAAGTCCATTCTGACTGTTAATGGGCTGACATATCTCAGGCCGCCTGCCAACTTTCTTTTCCTCCCTCCCTATTTGCTCTCAGCCAGGTGGCCTTAGGATGCCACTGTGTCCCTAGCTCTTAGGAGGGGGGACCCAGGAGTCTAAACAATCCATTATCTCATCCCTGAGAACAAATGACAAAATAGATCCTGTTAAACCTTCCCTTGTTTCAAATCTCCCAGACTGCTCCAGGCCTCTGAATATATACCTGGTTTCTAGGCAAGGGATATGCCCATCCAGCCAAGGTAGATTGGAAGGGCAGGCTTAGGTTGGCAGCCTTACTTAGGACAAGAACATTCCCTGTATTTCCTTCCTCAAAAGAGAGGTTCATGACCATCTGCTTGAAATAACTGGTGGAGTTAGGGGAAGGAGAATTGTTCTCTCTCACCATCATAAGTACACCTCATGTATATCAGTGTTAGTATCAATGCCTGTGGTCTCATATGTAAAGGCAAGAATGGACTTTAGGAAAGCTTTGGGGTTCCTTGGTTATATGTTTTAGGGAACAAACACGCCTTCATGTTAGTTTTCTTCTGTATATATGTATATTTTTTTGTATATGAATTTGAGGTGTTTTGGTATCTGCTTATTTATTTCTGAAATTAAGTTAGAAATTGGTTTTCACAATCCAGAGCTGTACAACCCAAGTTTTATGTGTTGTTCTTTTCTGTTAGTGTGGCTTAATTCATTGTGTTCTTCTCAGAGGGATTTTTGCTATTTTCCCTTTGGATCGTATCAGATAGTAAAAGACTAAAGACTCATAATACTATAGCCAAAAATTTGCTTTACATTCCTGACTTACCAAGTTTAATTAAAAAAAAAAAAAAGAACTAAAATTAAAAAATACAAAACAAAACAAAATATACTTCCCTTTTCTTTTTAAATGGGCATGATCTTTTGTCATGATTCTTTAGTGGTTCAGATGAATATGTTTAATTTTAGAAGCGGTAATAGAAATACTGGCTGTATAAACCAATTTTTATGAAAATTTGAGGAAATAAAAAAACGAGGAAATCTGCAAATATACGTGTGGAATGTAAAGGTATCCAGGTATCAAAGGTATCACTCTATAAAATGATTGGACATCAAACCTGAGTGGTTAATCTGAGGTTATAAAGTTACGTTGGCTGCAGAATTCGAAATTGTAACTGAGCTTTTCAGAGTGGATGCCTGTCAATATACATTTTGAGTGTGTTTACCCGCCTGATTAGAGAACCTGGTCACCAGGTATTGTCTTGCTCTTGCTGTGGAGACAGTGCCCTTCTAGTTCTTAAAATAGTCTGACCTTGTTTGTCACCATAACTGATTGCAGTTTCTCTTTCTTTCACAGGGTTTTTTTTTATCTGTTGCTACTTTCTAGGCTTTTTACGTTGTTGAATTTGTTAAAAAAAGAAAAACTACTTATATTGTATCTTCTAAATTTGAATCAACAAATTCTTTGATCTGGTTCATCCTTTATAGTTGTGATTGTTTTTGTCTGATCCCTTCCCCTTTGTTTTTCTTTTGTATCATTGATAAAAACAGTCTAATCCTCCTCCTCATAGGCTGTATTCTTTTTTCTTTCCATACTTTGTTTAGTATTTTTTTGGAGGGGGCTAGTTATACGTGTTTTTCTTTGATTGCTGTGTTGTTGTGGCCATCAAGTCAGTTCCAACTCATACCGACCCTATAGGACAGAGTAGAACTGCCCCATAGGGTTTCCAAGGCTGTGACCTTTACAGAAGCAGACTGCCGCGTCTTTCTCCTGCAGAGCAGCTGGTGGGTGTGAACCGCCAACCTTTCAGTTAGCAGCCAGGCACTTAACCACTGTGCCACCAGAGCTATTTTTTTTCTTTATTATGATGTATCACATCTTTTTAGAGTTAAGATACAGAAGTTTGCATTCCCTTTATTTGTTAATTTGGAATTCTGTCAAGTGGCCAACATACTCCGTTTTTCTGTGAAGCCACATTTGCTGTTGGTTCTGTTTTTGGTAGCCCTAGACTAGAAGAATATAAACTTCTTTGATTTACAACCCTAGTATTAAAAAAAAAAGGAACTTATCCCTCCATAAACATTTTTTGTGTAAGTTATATACTATACAATTATATACATGTGTACATCTCCTGTGTGTGTCTATTATAGACACCTGTTATGTATGTATATCGTAAACATACATTTATTCACTTAATTATGTAAATTATGTGGCCTCCATTTGCTAAGCCCTGTTCTGGGCATTTAGGATAATATACCAGTGAACAAAACAAAGAGCCCTACTTTTATGCTGACATCATAATAAATAAGAAACAATAGACATTCTGAATAAGTAAAGCATGTAATATGTCAGAAGGAGATGAATTCCATGAAAAAAAGAGCAGATTAAGGAGGATGGAGAGTGCAGGTGGAGTTGCAGTTTAAAATAATGTTAGGGCAGGGCTCATTGAGAAAGAGACTTGAAGGGGGTGAGGGACTTAGGCATATGGATATCTGGAGGAAGAATGTTCGAGGCAAAGGGAATGACTGGTGCAGAGACCCCAAAGTGAAAATATGCTTGGTTGTTTGAGGAACAGCATGGAGGCTAGTGTGGCTAGAGTAAAGGAGATGAGGTCAGAGAGAAAATGAGGTGATGAGGGTTAGGGAGGATGCAGGTCTTGTGGGGCCTTATGCTTATAGACTGTGGTAAGGAGCTGGGCTTTTACTCTGAGTTGGGAGCCATCGCAGGATTTTGAACAGAGAAGTCACATGCTCTGACTCTCAGCTTAACAGTCACTGTGGCTACTGTGTTGAGAACAGACTGCAAAAGGGCCATGATAGAAGCAGGGAGGCCAGTTAGGAGATGGGAGGTGTTGGGGATTAACAGGATGGTGGCAGTGGAGGTAGTGAGAAGTAGCTGGATTCTGGATATGTTCTGAAGGTAGAAGCTATAGGATTACATGATACGGGGTATGAGAGAAAGAGAAGAATCAAGAATGACTGTCAGTATTTGGGTGAGAACAGATGTTAAAATGGAGTTGAGGGTGTAGCAGAGAGAGTTTTTGAGGCAGAAGATGAATCTGTTGAACTGCGTTAAATTTAGACATCCTAGACTGAGTAGGCAGTTGGATATTTGAATCTGGTATTCAAGAGGGAGGACTGAACTCAAGTGTAGCTAGGCAAGAGAAGACCAAGCATTGAGCTCTGAGACGTCTAACTTTGAGAGGTTGGGAAGAGGAGGAAGAACCAGCAAAACAGATTGAGTAACAGGAAGACTAGGAGAGTTGGTGCTTGGAGGCCAGGTCAAGAAAACAGATCAAGGAATTCTAATATTTTCTTACCAACTTCCAGGGTACTGCAGTGGTATTCATACCCCACATTGGAACTATTGCTAGTATGTTCTTTCACCTATTATTTGCCGTTTATTGACATCAGACTTCTAGCACTATAGAAGTTTTGTTCTTTTATGAAATAAAAGTTCAGAGAATAGCATGTACTTGATACACAGATTTTAAAATGTTAGCATTTTACTACATTTGCTTCAAACTTGAAAAAAAAATTACAGGTAGAACTGAAGTCCCCTTCCCCTCCTAGATCCCAATCCCCATCTTTTCTCTCCTCCTTGAAAGTTGGTACATATTCTTCCATTCCATGTTGTTGTTCTTGTTAATACGTGTATGTGTTCATAAATTTATATATAATATAGTATTGTTTTATGTACTTAATTTACAGTGACATCATGTTAGAAATATCATTCCTGAACTTGCTTTTTCCAGTTTGTTTTTTTTAAGTTATTCATGTTGGTATATGTAGTCATTCAATTCAATACTGTATACTTTATGGATTTGTTTATCCATTCCCCCTTGATGGACATTTAGGTGATTTCCAATTTTTCTGTTACAACAATGCTGCAGTGAACATCCTTGAACCTGCCATCTTGAGCATGTGCTGGATTGTGGAGGGTGTTCATCATTGGTTTTGGGTTGCCATCAGCAGAATAGCAAAAACAAAAACCAAACTCGTTTTGACCCTCGTAGCGACCCTGTAAGACAGAGTAGAATTGCCCCAAAGGGTTTCCAAGGAGTGGCTGGTGGATTTGAACTGCCAACCTTTTGGTTAGCAGCCGAGCTCTTAACCACTATACTACCAGGGCTCCATCAGTAGAATAGGTGGAGCCATTTCTTCCTGCCCTGCTAATGCCTGGTATGTCCAGACTTTTTTTTTTTTTTTAACCAATCATATAGGAATGAAATGATTTCTTATTTTAATTTGCGTTTCCCTGATTGCTTGTGAAGTGGGCCATCTTTTTACTTGTTTATTGGCCATCCGAGTCTCCTCTTCTGTGACTTGCCTTTGTACTTTTTTTTTCCTACTTTAATTTATAGGTGTTCTTACCACTTTTTTTTGCTGATTAAAATTTCATCTAGTCTGCTTGACTCTATCTTCATTTATGGCTCTCTTATACAAAAAATGAATTTTAATGTGGCTGGGGGTTAGAATGAGGGGATTTATAAGTGAGCACAATGGATCTTTTGGGGATGATAGAAATGTTCTAAACTGGATTGCGGAGATGGTTGTACCACTCTTCAAATTTGCTAAAAATCATTACACTGTACATTTAAATGAGTAAATTTTACGGCATGTAAATTATGCCTCGCACCACCTATCTTTGTCAGTTTTGTACTGTAATGGCTTGCATGTTGTTTTGATGCTGGAAGCTATGCCACTGGTATTTCAAATCCTAGTAGGGTCACCCACAGTGGACAGGTTTCAGCGGTGCTTCCAGGCTAAGACAGATTAGACAGAAAGGGCCTGGCCATCTACTGCTGAAAATTAGCCAGTGAAAACCCTATGGATTACAACAGAATACTGTCTGATACAATGCAGTAAGATGAACCCCCTAGGTTGAGGGGTGGGGGTGGAACAAGCCCGTTGCTGTCGAGTCGATTCTGACTCATAGTTACCCTATAGGACAGAGTAGGACTGCCCCATAGGGTTTCCGAGGAGCACCTGGTGGATTCAAACTGCTGACCTTTTGGTTAGCAGTCGTAGCTTTTAATCACTATGCCACCAGGATTTATACCTAGTGGTCTCAATAATAGACTTGAACATATAAAAGATCTCGAAGGTGACACAGGATCAGGCAATATTTTGTTCTGCTGTACATGGGGTCACCATGAGTTGGAGCTGACTCGATGAAAACTGACAATAACAACGTTATGCCTCAATTAAAACTTAAAAATTCTAATGCATCGGTGTTTTCAATTATGGTTTGTTATTTTAATGTCTTACTAAATTGGTGGTTCAGTGGGTAGAATTCTTGCCTTCCACGTGGAAGACTTTGGTTTGATTCTAGCCAATGCATCTCCTGTGCAGCTATCTCCCGTCTGTCAGTGGAGGTTTGCATGTTGCTATGATGCTGAACATGTTTCAGTGAGGCTTACAGACTAAGGTGGACTAGGAAGAAAGGCCTGGGAATCTACTTCTGAAAATCAGCCAAAGAAAACCCTGTGGCACAACAGTCAGATCTGCAACTGATCATGGGGATGGTGCAGGACTGGGCAGTGTTTTATTGCATTGTGCATGGGGTCACCATCAGTTGGGGCCAACTCAATGGCATCTAATAACAACATTGTTAAAAGGCATTCACATTTTTTTCTGATTATCTTAAAGTTTTATTTCGCACATTTAGGTTCTTAATTCGTTGAGAATTTGTGGGTGTTGTCAGAGTCAGTGATACAATTTTATTCGTATCTGTGTATCAGTTATTACAGTGCAGTACATGACATTGGAATTTTGATTGAAGTTACATTATATTTCATTATTGAGCCCACCCACAAATGAAATAGTGTATTTATGTCTTCTTTTAAGTCCTTCAGAAAAGTTTTATTATTGGTCTGGTATAATTTTTTTTTTCTTTTTTTTTGGAGGGGGTACCAAATTACTTAGTTTGAAGGAATGGTACAAATAAAAGAACTTCAGTGAATGTTTTAGTACAATTTATAGAAAAGGTAAAGGTAAATCCAACATGCATGTGCTGTCTTGGTGACCACGGAAGTCACCCCTGTGGCTATGGAGAAGCCAGGCTAAAGCTTAGCTATCTCCGTCAGTCTCTCCCAAGGTGTGCTTGTCAAAGAGATACTCTGCCAGGCCAGATTTCTGGGCCCCCATTTTGTGCAAATTGGTGGTCACTCAGTTCTTTGATGGATCTCACCTCATTTAGGTGAGGCGTCTCAGTGAAGTTACACAGTGGGAGTCATTCTTGTCAGTGGCCTGTTTGTGCTGTTCCAGTAGTGAGTGAGTCACGCTTTTTTCTAAGTGTAAGGCACACTCCATTGTATTCAGCCCACTGTCCCAGTCGTCAGGGTGTGATTTCTTGGTACCCTGAAGGAAGATTTGGCTGCCTTGTTAGTTCTGGAGCTTCATCAGTTTCTCAGCATGTTCCCTATTTGGCAGAATTCTTCAAAGCCACTTCATCGCAGTTGACATGTAAGACACGGACAGTTAGATATAGGAAGTTTACAGCTCCAGGTTCATCTGGTGGCTGATGGCAGCCTCCGAGTCCTGATTGTAGTTCTGGCGCACCTGCAACAGGGATGTGGTGCTCATGGTGGCAGTTGAGGAGAGGTAGAAGAGGCTGCATGGGCAGAGACCTTGGAACGTCAACGGGCACTGCTGTGAGGAGGTGGCAGAGGGCTGGCTGGGAGCTGCTGATTGGGGGAAGTTTGGCAAGCGCAGGGTTCATTTCAAACACTGTTGGAGCAGGAGACCACGGCAACTCTGTGAAGAACGTCTCTGGTTTGGCGTAATTTTCAAAGATTTATAGGTACTTTACAGTTTTGGATGCTGTTGTGAATGGGATCGTTTAAACAGTTTTCATTTTCTAATTGTTTTTGCTGGTTCAAGGGGACACTATTGATTTTTTCTTTGTTATGAATTTCTAACTAATTAAGCTGTGTAATTAAGCTCTTTCTAAGATGCACCAATATCAGTCCGTTTCAGCTCACTGATGCCTAGGATATTGATCTTTATTCGTCCCATTTCAATTTTGACAACTTCCAATTTTCCTAGACTCATACTTCACACGTTCCACATTCTGATTACTAATGGATGTTCGCAACTGTTTCTTCTCATTTTGAGCTGTGCCACATCAGCAAAGGAAGGTCCCAAAAGCTTTACTCTCTCTCCACATCATTAAGGTCAACTCTACTTTGAGAAGGCGGCTCTTCCCCAGCCATATTTTGATTACTTTCCAACCTGAGTGGCTCATCTTCTGGCACTATATCAGACAGCGTTCTGCGGCTATTCATAAGGTTTTCACTGGCCAGCTTTTTCAGAAGTAGATAGTGATGTCTTTCTTCCTAGTCTGTCTTAGTCTGGAAGCTCAGCTGAAACCTGTCCACCATGGGTGACCCTGCTGGTATTTAAAATACCAGTGACATAGCTTCCAGCATCACAGCAACATGTAAGTCACCACAGCACAACAAACTAACAGATGAGTGGTAGGCAGTCACTTTAGTCCTTCTTAATCTAACATCCATACTTGCTCCCTTTCAACCACGTATAATTCTCACAAGGCTGGTGACAATGTTGAAGAAAGAATGCAGTCATCGTTAACGACCCCATAAGTCAAGTCAGTATTCACCTGGTTAGGCCATGGTCCATTCACAATAAAAGGAAAAAGAACTGGAACCTCGTCTTGTATTTAGGACATAGGAGTTATCTACTAGGGATTATAGCGTTTTTTTCCCTCAGTTTTTTTTTTTTTTTTAATTGTACTTTAGATGAAGTTTTATGGAACAAACTAGCTTCTCATTAAGCAGTTAGTAAGTACACATATTGTCTTGTGACGTTGGTTGCTAACCCCAAGACATGTCAACACTCTCCCCTTCTTGACCTTGGTTTGCCTGTTACCAGCTTTCCTGTCCCCTCCTGTCTTTCCCCCTGGCCTGGTATGTCTGTTTAGTCTCTTTTTGTTTTATGAGTCTATCTGATCTTTGGCTGAAAGGTGAACCTCAGGAGTGATTTTATTACTGAGCTAAAAGAGTGTCTGGGGGCCATACTCTGAGGGTTTCTCTGGTCTCTGTCAGATCAGCAAGTCTGGTCTTTTTTTTTTTTTTGGTGAGTTAGAATTTTGTTCTACATTTTTCTCCGACTCTTTTTGGGACCCTCCCCATTGTAATACCTGTCAGAGCAGTTGGTGGTGGTAGCCAGGCAGCATCTGGTTGTGCTGGACTTAGTCTGGTAGAGGCCATAGTACTTGTGGTCCGTCATTCATTTGGACTAATCTTCCCCTCGTGTCTTTGGTTTTCTTCATTCTCCCTTGTTCTGGGTGGGTTGAGACCAGCGGAGTATCTTAGATGGCCACTCACAGTCTTCTAAGACCCCAGATGCTACTCACCAAAGTAGAATGTAGAACATCGTCTTTATAAGCTATGTTATGCCAATTGAGCTGTGTGTTCCCCAAGACCATGGTCCCCACAGCCCTCAGCCCAGTAATTCAGTCCTTCAGGGAATTTGGATGTGTCTCTGGAGCTTCCATGGCCTTGCCTTAGACAAGTGTGCTGACTTCTAGAGATGATAGTTTTAATAACAGTATGGTTTTGCCCAAACCCAAAACTTCTTCTTGGACAAAGTATCTGTTTTGGGAAACTAAAACCTATCTTGGTGCTATCCTTTTCCCCCTTCCCTAAGATCTGATTCAGACCCAAATGCAAACAACCTAGTAAAATCAGACATAGTGGGTTAAACATCTGATGTACTAGATGATATTCTTGATTCATTTCTGTTTTTCAAGATTGTTTCATCAGAAAGGAGCTTTACTATTACATACTAACGTGTTGGACAGGCCTCACCAGTACGAACTTCCCTGTTTTTAAACATTTAAAAGAACTTTCTATCTAGTACACACACAGCTTGTACAGTACTTTCCATAGAAAAGTACAAGATTCTTCTAATAAAAACAAGATTTCCTCACCCAGTAGCTACCAAGTCATCACTGAAAGGGTGAAGACTCATCAGAAAAAGAACAAGTACTCTGGAAGCAGAGCTTGAAACACTGATCATGATTTCCTGAGGATCCTTCTCAGTACCCTAGGGATGCTTCGCACTGCAGCTGCTCCTTAAGGCCACACAGATGAAAGGGGCAGGGAGGAGAAAGACTTAGAAATTCCCCTTCATCTCTAAATCTAGGCAAATGCCACCTCAGACTTGCATGTCAAAGAATTAGGCTATAGAAAGTAAGTACTAATTGCAGCTGCTTTTTACTTTTGTGGGAAAAAAAAAGGGGGGGGGGGCATCAGAATCACTGGGGAGACTAGGTGCCTCTTTGTTCCTGGGGATCCGTTTTAGTAAATGCCAGCTTTCTACCAGTCTTGAAAACTGTGGTAATAGGTTACAAGTTCTTCCACATCTATAGTGGCTGGGTCTAGACACATTTGAAGGGTGGAATTGAAGTAGCTGTTTTGTAACATTCAGGTTACCACCTTTTATTTCTTTACTTGACACCCAGCGTAGAGGTGTGTATCCATAGGGATTCTGCCTTTCCAGAGAGAATTGTAATGAGTATTATTTGGAAAGCCGAACAAGACAGGTGACTTGGGAACACAGTACTTGGGACTAATTCTACCTAGGGAAAACTTGGCCATGATTTCTGTAGTGATGGATCCCTCAGGTAATAGACTCCAGGAAGAAACACTGTAAAACACACGTCTCCATTTAGATTTCCCTCTGCCCAGAGCTTACAGCCCTCCTCACTGCAGACATGTCCTCCTGCTCCTGGACAGCTAATCACAATTCCCTGTATAAGGAACCACTCTGAGATGTGGAAATGCAGGGAGACACTTGATTACGCTCCTGCCCTTCATCTGGTATGTCACAAGTTTCTGACACTGCTGGGGAACAGGGGAGGGAATTGCAGAACAAGTCTCTTCCTGTCTTCTAGACTCTACACACCATAACAGTTTACACTGTACAGGTTTGCCTAACTCTGCTGGATGTACTGAAAGATCTTTTAAGATGTTGCTTGGGCCAAATGGATAGTCTCCATGCTGGGGGAAGTGATGCTGTTCTGGGATTTCTCTGGTCTGTTCTGAGAGAAAGTGACAGGGAGAAAGAAAGTGCTCTCTGCCTTGCTGGTTGGCATCGTGCTTGGTTACTTGGATTTTGTGCTGGAAGAGCTTCAGGATAGCTGTCGTTAATGCCTAGAATGATAGTGCTAGTGACAGGGAAAGACTGTCGGACCGTGATCTTCTAGGTGGCATTGGCAGCTGAATAGCTCAGAGGGCTGATGAGGTTGAAGATGTTGAAGGTGATGGCATTCTGGGCAGTTACAGAAGTCACTGACAGTGACAGCCAGGAGCAGAAGTATCTGGAGTCACTGGAGATATAGTCAAGTCATGGCTTACAGAGATCACAGTTGCAGTGGGATCTTCTACAGCAGAGGCTTTTTAACTGCCAGTTAATTCCAGAGTGGGGGGGCGGGGGCGGGGATAAACCTGGGCATTGCTTTCCTTCAGCTGCCTCCAGGTGACTCATTGCTTTGGAGACAAAAGGTTCTCTAGTTTGTGAGTGGAATGTCAGATGCATTGTTGGTGCTTGCAGGAGCTACTCGTGAATGGACTGCTGTCCAGGGCTAAGCCAGCTCAAAGGTAGGCCTGTTCGGGCTTGAAAATACTGCCTTTGTAAAGCACCTTTCCCACGGAAGCTTGGGGAAATTAGAACAACTGGGCTTTTTTTTTTTTTTTTTTTTTAAAGTCATATTTAATTGTGTTTTCAGTGAACGTTTACACAGCAAATTAAGTTCCCGTTTGACAATTTCTATACACATTGTTCAGTGACATTAGTACAACAACTTGGCTCTTAATTGACCTTTTGCTCTTTATCCTTGTCCAGCTTAGCAGTGATTCCAAGAAGTGACTCCTGCCCTCCACCCCTTTTTTCTGGTCTCTTGGCATCATTTTAAACTGTTAGGTTCTTTTTGTCCCATTGTCCTTGTAGTATTTACATACCTTACGAGGTCCACAGGAAGGGAGGATTCTTTCTGCTCCCCTAATTCTTTTCTGAAACCTGTGTGACTGCCTGATGAGAGGAGTGGACAAGGCTTTTGAAGAAATAGCAAAATGAGAAATTGCAGTTGCATTTAAGGGAACAAAGAACATTTTTGGGAACAAGAGAGAATTTCTTTATCTGAGCTGTGTTAATTATAAAGCGAAGTGATTTTTCAGGGGAAAAAAAAATCACAAGAGGAGAGAGGCCAAGAAGATGTTCCAGAGTGAAGAAACATGAGAACTAAATGCAGTACATGATCCTGGACGGACCTTGGATGGAGGAGAGGGACAATGTATTTGTTTCCTAGGGCTACCATAACCAATTACCACAGACTTGGTGGCATTTATTCTCTCATAGTTCTCACAGAAGTCTGAAATCAGGGTGTTGGCAGAGTTGGTTCCTTTTGGAGGCTCTGAGGGGACATCCATTCCATGCCTTTCTCCTAGCTTCTGGTGACTGCCAGCACCCCTTGGTGTTCCCTGGAGTTAGAACTTTATAACTCCAGTCTTTGCCTCTGTCTTCTCATGGCCTTCCCTTCTGTTTTCTTCTTTTCTTAAGAGTTTTTTAAAATAAGCTTTATACTGAAGTGTAACATGTATATAGAGAAGTGTACACATCTGCTGACCACCACCCAGAATAAGAAATAGAACATCACCAGCACTCCAGACGTGCCCCCTTGTGCCTCTCCTAGGTACTACCCGCCTTCTTGGGAAGGCCATGTCCACCCTAAAGATAACCATCATCCTGGCTTCCAACACATAGGTGAGACCATTTGCTTGAAGTTGCACCACGAGTAAAGGGCCTGGTGCCAGTTTTACTACCCTGTTCTGTAGCAGGAGCCCCAAAGGTGGACAAGTTCTGTGTGGGCAGTGGCAAAAGTGATGGGCTGGCTTCATAATTCTGCTGCATCCTGGCTGTAACTAGGTGTAGGCGTGAACATCTGCGAGTCTGGGGAGAAGGCCATGTCTTTCTCAGGAATCAGAGAAGGGTCCGCCAGGGAAGTTCCTCTCAATCTGCCTCAGCCAGGAGCTTGGTCTTTAAGACATGTGCAGTACAGCACACACACACACCCTTATGATCTGCTTATAGCTTGAAGGATGGTTGCGACTGCAGACCCTCTCAGTAAATCTCTGACCTCTCAGGAAAGCTATTAGGAACTTACTGGAAGGAAAGCTTTTTTTTTTTTTTTTTGGTAAATTATGGTAAAAATAAAACAAGGTGTTTGCCAACTCAACATTTTTTACATTTACAATTGAGGGACAGTGGTTCTATTCATGTTGTGTAACCATTACTACTCTCTTTCCAAATTTTTCTATCACATTGACAGAAACTCAGTACCCCCGACCAGTGACTTCTTTCTCCTTTCCTCTTGTCCCTGGTAACCACTAACAAACTTTGATCTCTATATACTTACCTATTCTAGATATTTCATATAAGTGGGATCATACAATATTTGTCCTTTGGTGGCTGGCTGACTTTGTTCAGCATAATGTTCTCAAGGTTCAGCCATGTTGTAGCATGTATCAGCACTTCTTTTCTCTTTAGAGCTGAGCTGTGTTCCATTGTATGTATATACCACATTTTGTTTATTCATCTGTTGATGGACATTTCGGTGGTTTATCTCTTGCAGGTAGAGTCATATTCCTACTCTGCAAATTTTTTATTTTTTCTCATCTTGATCTTTCAGATGTATGTAATCTTGCCAACTCTACACACCTAATTTAGAAAATATACTCAGTATTAAAGAAGTTGCTAACTACTTTAACTGTCTTGAGAGAAAATTGGCGTCACAAGGAGGGTGTTTGAGCACAAAGATAAAGCTTTTCCCACTGGTGAGTAGAGAGTCAGGCAAAAAGGGAAGTTCTGTGGTGCTAGACACGGTCATAACTTGACAGCCATAGATTTAAACTAGAAGAGATATGAAACCAGAATTCTTTCGAGAAAAGCAAAACCTTTTTTGATTCTGTAACTCAAATGGCTGTCCCACCCTGGTTCTTGGCACCTTCAGCACAAAAGTTGGGGATCTACTGTTACTTGATTTTTCTGGAAAAAATGCTTCCTTTGAGGCAGGGAGAGATCCTTAGCAGGTATTAGCTATCTTGAGAAATCTGAACAGAATAAATTCGTGTTGCCCCTGTTTTTTTTCCTGAACTCTTCAACTTTGTGAGGTAAACAGGGAATTAGTCGCCTTCTTGATGTTTATAACGTTGTAGCTCTAAAATAAAATCCTTTAGACAACTTACAAGGAATCCAAGAATTAGAAAAGGAAGAGACTGTGGGCTTCTGTGCACAAAATGACGACAGGGCCCAGAGTTGCAACAGTCAACAAAAATTTACTGACTGCTTCTCACGCACCAGGCAGTGTTGTACGTGCTGGGGATACACAAAGCAGGGAACAAAACAGAGTCCCTGTTCTCACTCACAGAGCAGATATTCTGTGAACTCCAGGGAGATTGTATCTTGCCAGATGTTTTAATTCCTTCTTTTTCTCTGTTCCTTTCCATAGGACATAAGAATAAGCTGAACAGACTCTGACAACTGGCTTTCAGCTCTCCAGGACTTTCTATCCAGTTCTCCTTTTGTGGCCCATGTGCTGCATCCTCTGCCCTCAGTGTGCAGCCGGCCCCCAACGCAATGTGTGTTTGTCAAACCATGGAAGTGGGGCAGTATGGCAAGAACACAAGTCGGGCTGGAGACCGGGGAGTCCTCCTGGAACCCTTCATCCACCAGGTGGGCGGACACAGCAGCATGATGCGCTACGACGACCACACTGTGTGCAAGCCCCTCATCTCCCGGGAGCAGCGCTTCTATGAGTCCCTCCCTCCTGAAATGAAGGAGTTCACCCCTGAGTACAAAGGTCAGTTGCTGGCCAGTTTGATGAGAGCAGTAGCCTCAAGCCTGCGGGCACTTGACTGAGTTTTCCTTGTTTTGTTGGCCATGTGATGTGATTGTAGGTCTCCATTGTCTCAAAGAAGCTGAGTTACTTTGTTAACCAAAAGCGTCAGCAAGGCTGAAAGCATCAGCAGAGTCTTTATGTTTTGAAAATTGAATTCATTGGTAGGTAAACTAAGAAGAATTCACACCCTTAAGTCCCATTGGTGGAGAAGAACATGCTGTAGTCAAGGATGTTTCCCCTGTTTGCTCTTAAAATCTAGAAGAGAAGGGAGTGGCACTTCTTTGGCTCCTGAGGAGGAAGAATTGCATGTTATCCAGGTTATGGCTGTGAAATGGCTGGCAAGGAGGCTCTGTGAGCCTGTGTCTATATGTGCTGGGGGAATGAATTGATGTTAAGAAATTTAGAGAAGGCAGGAACCTCAAGGTCCTAAGTTTTGAAGAGAAAATAATTTGTTTTAAAGTATAAATTGTTGTTGTTGTTAGGTGCTGTCTTAGTCATTTAGTACTGCTGTAACAGAAATACCACAAGTGGATGGCTTTAACAAAGAGAAGTTTATTCTCTCAGAGTCCAATAAGCTAGAAGTCTGAATTCAGGGCACCAGTTCCAGGGGACAGCTTTCTCTCTCTGGTGGCTTTGGAGGGAGGTCCTAGTCGTCAGTCTTCCCTTGGATGTATTCTGCTCCCGGCACTGCTTTCTTGGTGGTATGAGGTTCCCCTGTCTCTCTGCTCGCGTCTCTCTTTTATATCTCAAAAGAGATTGGCTTAAGACACTACCTAATCTTGTAGACCTCCTCAATATAACTGCTGCTAATCCATCTTATTACATCACAGTGATAGGATTTCAAACACATAAGGAAATCACATCAGAAGATAAAATGGTAGACAATCATATAGTCACGCAAGGGAATCATGACTTAGCCAAGTTGACATATTTTGGGGGGACAAAATTTAATCCATGACAGGTGGTGTCTTAGTCATCTAGTGCTGCTATAAAAGAAATATCACAAGTGGATGGTTTTAACAAAGAAGTTTACTAGTAGGCTACAAGTCCAAATTCAGGGCATCAGCTCCACAGGAAGGCTTTCTCTTCTGTTGGCTTTGGAGGAAGATCCTTGTGTTCAATCTTCCCCTGGACTGGGAGCTTCTCCACACGGGAACCCTGGGTCCAAAGGACCCGCTCTGCTCCTGACACTGTTTACTTGATGGTGTGAGGTCTTCCACGCTCTCCGCTCACTTCTCTCTTTTATATCTCAAAAGAGATTAGTTTAAGACACAGTGTAATCTTGTAGATCCCATCAGCATAACTGCTGCTAATCCATCTCATTAACATTGTGGAGATAGGATTTACAATACATAGAGAAATCACATCAGATGACAAAATGATAGACAGTCATGCAGTACTGGGAATCATGGCCTAACCAAGTTGACACATGTTTTTTGGGGACCATTCAATCCATGACAGGTGCCATTGAGTCGATTCTGACTCATAGTGACCCTGTATACAACAGGACAAAACACTGCCCAGTTCTGTGCCATCCTCACAATCGTTATGTTTGAGCCTATTGTTGCAGCCACTGTGTCAATCCATGTCATTGAGGGTCTTCCTTTTTTTTTTTTTTTAATAATTTTTATTGAGCTTTAAGTGAACGTTTACAAATCAAGTCAGTCTGTCACATATAAGCTTATATACACCTTACTCCATACTCCCACTTACTCTCCCCCTAATGAGTCAGCCTGCTCCCTCCTTCCAGTCTCTCCTTTTGTGACAATTTTGCCAGTTTCTAACCCTCTCCACCCTCCTATCTCCCCTTTCCTTTTTTTTACTTACCCTATATTTTACCGAGCATGATATCCTCCAGGGACTGGTCCCTCCTGATAACATGTCCAAAGTATATGAGACATAGTCTCTCCATCTTCACTTCTAAGGAGCATTCTGGCTGTACTTCTTCCGGGACAGATTTGTTTGTTCTCTTTGCAGTCCATGGTATATTCAGTATTCTTCACTAACACCATAATTCAAAGGGATCAATTCTTCATGGATATATAGCAGAACTAAGTCATTTTATTTTTTCATTATTTAATTCTGGACTCTGTAGCACTGTTTGCAACTTTCTATACTTCATTTTCTTTTAATCTGAATTATAATTTAAATTCCAATTAAAAATTTTTATTGTGTTTTAGGTGAAAGTTTATAGTGCAGATTAGTTTCTCATTCAAAAATTTATGCACAAATTGTTTTGTGACATTGTTTCAATCCCCACAGTGTGTCAGCACTCTCCCCGTTTTGCTTTCCATCCTGGGTTCTCCACGTCCATTTGTCCAGTTTTCCTGTCTCTTCCTGCCTTCTCGTCTTTGCTTTTTGGCAGGTGTTACCCACTTGGTCTCATATCCTTGATTGAACTAAGAAGCATATTCCTCACATATGTTATTGTTTTATAGGCCTGCCTAATCTTTGGCTGAAAGGTGGACTTCGGAAGTGGCTTCAGTTCTGAGTTAGCAGAGTATCCGGGGGCATAGTCTCAGGGGTTCTCCCAGTCTTGTGTCAGACCAGTAAGTCTGATCTTTTTTGTGGATTTGAATTTTGTTCTATATTTTTCTCCCGCTCTGTGTTAGACCCTCTATCGTGATCCCTGTCAGAGTAGTCGGTGATGGTACCTGGGTATCATTTAGTTCTTCTGGGCTCAGGCTGGTGGAGGCTGTGGTTCATGTGGTCCATTAGTCCTCTGGACTAATAATTTTCCTTGTGTCTTTGGTTTTCTTCATTCTTTGCTCTGGACAGGATGAAATCAATAGCTGTACCTTAGGTAGCTGCTCACAAGCTTTAAAACCCTAGATGCTACCCTCAGAAGTTGGATGTAGAACATTTTCTTTATGAACTATGTTATGCCAATTGACTTTGATGTCCTCCAAGACCATGGTTCCCAGCCCTCAGCCCCAGTAACTCAAGGTGTTTGGATGTGTCTAGGAAACCTCTTTGACTTTACCTTGGTCAAGTTGTGCTGACTTCATCTATTACACTTCAACGTAAAGAAAAATTCTCACAACTGAACCAATAAGTGACATCACGATAAAGGGAGAAAAGATTGAAATTGTCAAGGATTTCATTTTACTTAGATCCACAGTCAATGCCCATGGATGCAGCAGTCAGGAAGTCAAATGATGTATTGCATTGGGAAAATCTGCAAAAGACCTCTTTGGAGTGTTACAAAGCAGAGATGTCACTTTGAGGACTAGGGTGCCCCTGACCCAAGCCATGGTGTTTTCAATCGTCTTATATGCCTGTGAAAATAGGACAATACATAAGGAAGGCTAAGAAGAACTGACGCCTTTGAATTATGGTGTTGGTGAAGAATATACCACAGACTGCCAAAAGATTGAGCAAATCTGCCTTGGAAAGAGTACAACCCGAATGCTCCTTAGAGGCAAGGATGGCGAGACTTTGTCTCACATACTTTGGACACGTTATAAGGAGGGACCAGTCCCTGGAGAAGGACATCATTCAAAAGAGAGTAAGACCCTCAATGAGGTGGAATGACATAGTCACTGCAACAATGGGCTCAGTATAATAACGATTACAAGGATGGGGCAGGACTGGGCAGTGTTTGGATCTAACAACAACAGCGATGGCAAGCATCCCTTCATGTATTTGTTGGCTGCCTGTATGTCTCTGGTGAAGTGTCTGTTCATGTTCTTTGCCCATTTTTTAATTAGATTGTTTGTCTCTTTGTTGTTAAGGTGTTGAAGTTTCCTACAGATTTTAGAAATTTGTCCCTTGTCAGATGTGTCATTGCCAAAATTTTTTTCTCAGTCTGTAGTTTCTCTTTTTACTCTTTTGGAGAAGTCTTTTGATGGATATAAGTGTTTAATTTTTAGGAGGTCCAAGTCATCTAGTTTATCCTCTGCTATTTGCATTTTTAGTTATGTTTGATAGTCTATTTATGCCATAAATTAGGGTCCTTAGGTGTTATGAATTGAATTGTGTCCTACGAAAATATGTGTCAACTTGGTTAGACCATGATTCCCAGTAGTGTGTGGTTGTCCTCCATTTTATGATTGATGTAATTTTTCTAATTACATCAATACTAATTAATTAAATCCTTATCTATGCCTTTGGTTAATGAGGTAGGATTGAGTTATGTTGAAGAGAGTTAGGGTGGGCTGGAACACCCTTACTCAGATCACATCCCTGGGAGTTTCCCTGGGGTATAGCCTGCATCACCTTTTATCTTACAAGAAATAAAAGGAAAGAGAAGTGAGCAGAGATACGGGGACCTCATACAACAAGAAAACAGTGCCAGGAGCAGAGCATGTCCTTTGGACTCGAGGTTCCTGTGTGGAGAAGCCCCTAGACAAGGGAAAGATTGATGACAGGTTTCTTCCCCCAGAGCTGACAGAGAGAGAAAATCTTCCCCTGGAGCTAACATCCTGAATTTGGACTTCTAGCCTACTAGACTATGAGAGGATAAATTTCTCTTTGTTAAAGACATCTACTTGTAGTATTTCTGTTAGAGCAGTACTAGATAACCAAGACACTAGGTTTGCCCTTTTTTTTTTCTTCCATGATCTTTATAGTTTTAGGTTTTATGTTTAGGTCTTTGATCCATCTTGAGTTGGTTTTTGTATATGGTGTGCGGTATGGATCCTGTTTCATTTTTCTGCAAATGGATGTCCAGTTTTGGTTTGTTTGCATCTCTAAGTATAAGGTGTGTCTCTTGTAGGCAGCATATAAGTGGATTGTGTTTTTTTATCCATTCCACCACTCTGTCTGTTTATTGGTGCTTTTAGTCCATTTATGTTCAGCATTATTACTGATAAGTATGAATTTAGTGCTGTCATTTTGATGTATTTTTTATTGTGTTGTTGGATGGTTTCTTTGTTCCACTTAATTTTCTGTGCTGAGTCATTTTTCTTTATGTATTTTCATTGTTGATTTTGTGTTTAGTGAGCCTTTATGTTTTTCTCGTTTTTCATTTGGATGTGTAGGATTGTTAGTTTCCTTTGTGGTTACCTTAATATTTACCCCTGTTTTTCTAAGTTTAAACCAATCTTTTATTTCTTTATATTGCCTTGACTTCCTCTACATATGTAAGATCTATAACTACATTATTTAGTCCGTCCTTTTTGTTTTAATGTTGTCATCTTTTACATATTGACATCTCTGTTTCCCTGTTTTCAGTGTTTTAGCTTTGGTTTATTCTTGTGACTTCCCTATCTGGGTTGATATCTCGTTGTTGTGTCCTGTGTTCTAGTTATGGATTGTTATCTGATGTTACTGATTTTCTAACCAGAGAACTCCCTTTAGTATTTCTTGTAATTTTGGCTTGGTATTTACAAATTCCCTAAACTTCTGTTTATCTGGAAATGCCCTAATTTTGCCATCATATTTGAGAGATAGTTTTGCTGGATATATAATTCTTGGCTGGCAATTGTTTTCCTTCAAGGCTTTATATATGTCATCCCATTGCCTTTTTGCCTGCATGGTTTCTGCTGAGTAGTCCGAGCTTAGTCTTAATGACTCTCCTTTGTAGATGATTTTTCATTTATCCCTAGCTGCTCTTAAAATTCCCTTTTTATCTTCGGTTTTGGCAGGTTTGATTATAATATGTCTTGGCGACTTTCTTTTGGGATCTGCCTCGTGTGGGGTTCGATGAGCTTCTTGGATAGATATCTTCTTATCTTTCACAATATCAAGAAAGTTATCTCCCAACAAATCTTCAACAATTCTCTCTGTATTTTCTGTTATCCACTCCCCGCCGGGCCCATACTGGTACTCCATCCACTCGTGGGTTATTCCTCTTGATAGAGTTCCACATAATTCTTAGAGTTTTCTCATTTTTTAAAAATTATTTTATCTGATTTTACCTCAGATAAGGTGGGGTCAAATGCTTTATCTTCAATCTCACTAATTCCATTACCTCAGTTTTATACCTGTGACTTTTTATTGAGATGCCTAACTGAAATTTTATTGTTAATCTTTTGGATTTCTGTTTGCTGTCTCTCTGTGGATTCTTGTAGCCTGTTAAATTTGTCAGTAAGGTCTTGCATAACCTTCTTAAGTTCCTCTTGTATTCCCTGGCTTGTTCTGCATTTTGCCTGATCTTCCTGATCTCTTGAAGAGCTTTGTTGATTAATCTTTTGAATTCTACCCCTGGTATTTCCAAAATATTATCTTCCTCTGGAAGGTTTCTTGATTCTTTGTTTTGAGCACTTGCTGAAGCCATCATGGTCTGCCTCTTTATGTGATTTGATATTGGATGTTGTCTCCAAGCCATCAATAAGTTATTTTATGTTTGCTTACTGTGTCCTCGCTTCTTGTTTTGTTTTGATATGCCCAAATAGGCTGGTTGTGTGAGCTAGTTTGATTATTGGTGTTTTTGAAGCTCTCACATCCTGTCACCAGGTGGTTAGAGCTGTTACTAGGTATGGGAGCCCAGGAGTCTGTTTACTTTTCCTGTATGGATTCAGCTTAGGTGTCCAGGTTGTCAGTCACTAAGTGTGTGGTGCAGGCTCTGACTTACAGTCCTAGATGGGCAGGGGTGATTGGAATAGGCACAGATATCTGGCTGCAGTAGGGTATCATGTGCTGAGCAAGGCCAGGGGGCTGACCGCTGCCCCTGAGTGTCTGTGAGAAGAGTGCATCCTTGTTCCCTAGAGTGCAGAGGTGGGTGGGTTTTGCACCTGGACTATGGGCACCCAGTGCTGTTGGCTGTAAGGATCAGGAGGCATCACTTATTCTTGGACCCCTGTCATGGGTGCCTAGGTGGTATGGGTGGAGCCACCAGTCTTCCAGCCCCTGATGAGGGTAGGTGAGGACCCAGCTTAATGGGCAGAGCAGTGTCAAATGTCACAAATCTGCCACTCCCCCTTATAGCTGATATAGTTGAAAATAGGCTTCAGGTGTATACCCTGTTGTACTGTGCTAATAAGGGCCTACGCTGTTGAAATGGCACCACAGAGATCTATGCAGGGGTGAAAGGCATTCAGAGTCCATGGACCACTTGTGCTTGTGCCTGGACAAACGGCCTGTGCCTTCCCTGAGTTCCTGGCTTAGGGGAGCTGGCAGATTATTTTTTCCTGTTGGTTAATTTGTTCCCTCTCTAAAACCGGGAGAATGGCTCTGGACGTGCAACAGGTCTTAATTCCCGCCCAGGGGACACGGCAGTCACTGAAGCTGGCCCGACCTGGTGCAGAGTGGGGAGGGTGCAGGTAAATGGGAGAGAGGTTCTTCCCAAAGGGGGTGTTTTTTGGCTCTATGCGGTAGATTAGAGGCATGTTCTCACCTTTTGCCAGTTGAGTACCACTTCTTGCTGGTTCTAGAGGGTTGAGCAGACCCTCCACCACTTGGTGTCTCCTGCTGTGGAAGGCACATCCCAAGTGCCACTGCTTGCCTCCCCATGCATACCTGCCATTCCCACCTGCAGGGTGCTGGTTCCCACTGAGTCAAGTCTGGCAACTCCTTGCTGCTTCTGAACCATCTGCACCCTCCTCATGCTGCTCAGTCCAATTCCTCAACTTTGTCTTTGATGTTCGGAGTTCCTAGACTGTCAACATAATTGATTCACTTGTTTTTTCAGGTCTTCGATGTAAGAGGGACCACAGGAAGCATCTGACTACTCCGCCATTTTGGTCCCACCTCCTGGATGTCCACTTTTGCCAGCACCATTTGTTAAAGAGACTGTCTCTTCCCCATTTAATGAATTCCAGCCCTTTGTCAAAGATCACCTGTCCATAGGTGGATGGAACTGGGTCCTCAGTTCTGCCCTGTTGGTCTGTGTGTCTGTTGTTGTGCCAGTACCAGGCTATTTTGACTACAGTGGCTGTATAGTAGATTCTGAGATTGGGAATTGTGAGGCCTTCCATTTCATTGTTATTCTTCAGTAGTGCTTTGCTTATCTGGCGTCTCTTTCCATATAAAGCTGGTGGTTAGTTTTTCTTTCTCTTTAAAGAATGTTGATGGAATCTGGATTGGGATTGCATTATATCTATAGGTCCCTTTCGGTAGTATTGACATTTTCACATGTTAAGTCTTCCTATCTATGAGCATGGTATGTTCTTCCATTTATGTAGGTCTCTCTTGGTTTCTTGCAATAGTGTTTGTAGTTTTCTTTGTGTAAGTCTTTTACATCCCTGGTTAGGTTTATTCCTAAGTATTTAATCTTTTGGAGTGCTTTTGTAAATGGTATTATTTTCCTGACTTACTTTTCAGAGTTCTTTGTTAGTGTAGAGGAATCTGATTTTTGCATGTCGATCTTGTACCTTGATACTTTGCTGAATCCCTCCATTGGTTCCAGTAGCTTTGTTGTAAAGTTTCTGGGATATTCTATGTATAGGATCATATCATCTGCAAAAAGCGATAATTTTATTTCTTCCTTACCAATTTGGGTACCTTTTATTTCCTTTTCTTACTTTATTGCTTTCTAACCATACTGACTTCCAGTACAGTACTGAATAAGGGTGATGATAAAGGCCATCCTTGTCTGGTTCATTCTCACAGGGAATGCTTTCAGCTTCTCTCTGTTGAGAATTACCTTGACTGTTGGTTTTGTATATATGCCCTTAATTATGTTGAGGGATTTCGTTTCTATTCCTGTTTGGCTGAGAGTTTTTATCAGGAATGGACGTTAGATTTTTATACTTGTTTTTCAAGGTATAAAATCATGTTTTTCATTTTAAGGTTAAATTTTCAAGTACTATCAGGGCCATCATTTTTTAGCAACAACTTTAGGCCATTTTTTTTTTCTTATTGTGGTAAAAATATCCACAACAAAATCTTCACCAGCTCAACAATTGCCACATGTAAAATTCAGTGATACCGATCACATTCTTCATGTTGTGCAACCTTTATTGCTATACTTTTCCAAATTATTCTACCACTATTTACATAAACTCTATGCCCCCCAAGCAAAAATTTCCCCTTTCTCCCTCTCTCCTACTACTGGTAACCATTGATCTTTTGTTTCTATATATTTGTTTCATGTAAGTGAGATCATACAATATTTGTCCTTTTGTGACTGATTTATTTCACTTAGTATAATGTTTTCTAGGCTCACCCATGTTGTGGCGTGCATCAGAACTTCATTTCTCTTTATGGATGAGTAATATTCCGTTGTATGCATATACCATGTGTTTATCCATTTGTGCGTTGATGGATATTTTGATTGTTTCCACCTTTTGCCTATTGTGAAAAGTGCTGCAGTGAACATGTGTACACCTTTCTGTTTGCGTTCCTGCTTTCACTCCTGGGTATATACCTAGAATTGGGATTGCTTGGTCATAATGGTATTTCTGTGTTCAACTTCTTTTTTTTTTTATTTTTATGTTCAGCTTCTTGAGGAACCACCAAACTGTTCTCCACAGTGGCTGTATCATTTCACAATTCTACCAGCAAGGGATGAGGGTTCCAATTCCTCTACAACCTTGCCAACACCTGCTACTTTCTATTTTTATTTTTTGATCATTGCCATTGTAATGGGGATAAGGTGGTGTATATCATATATCATTGTGGTTTTAATTTGCATCTCCCTAATGGCTAATGATGTTGAGCATCTTTTCATGTGCTCTTTGGCCATTTGAATGCCCTCTGTTGTGAGATGTTTGTTTAAGCAAAAGCATCAGCAAGCATCTGCCCATTCTTTATTGTTTGTTTTTTTGTTATTACCTTTGGAAGTTTTTATATATTTTGGGTATTAGACCCTTATCAGGTATGTTGTCAGTTGTTGTTGAGTTGGCTCCAAATCGTAACAACTTGATGTATAACAACGAAACGTGGCCTTGTCCTGTGCCATGTTCACAGTTGTTCACAGTCGTTGGTATGTTTGAGCCCATTGTTGCAGCCGCTGTGTCAGTCCATGTCATTGAGGATCTCCCTCTTTTTTACTGACCCTCTACTAAGCATGCTGTCCTCCAGGGATTGGCTCCCCCTGATGACATGTCCAAAGTGAGATGAAGTCTCACCATCCTCACTTCTAAGGAGCTGTGCTTCTTCTAAGACCAATTTATTAGTTCTTCTGGCAGTCTATGGTATATTCAGTATTCTTTGCCAACACCACAATTTGAATACCGTTCCTATTTCTTCAGTCTTCCTTATTTATTGTCCATCTTTCACATGTGTATGAGGCAATTGAAAAGACCATAGCTTGGGTCCGGTGCACCTTAATCATCAAAGTGACGTCTTTTCTTTTTAAAATTTTACAGAAGTCTTTTGCAGCAGATTTGCCCAAAGCAATACGTTACATCATTTGATTTCTTGACTGCTGCTCCCGTGGGCGTTGGTTGTTGATTCAAGTAGAATGAAATCTTTGACAACTTCAATTTCTGCACCATTTTTCACGATAATGTTTGGCCCAGTTGTGACAATTTTCATTTCTTCACATTCAGGTATAATCCATACTGAATGCTGTAGTCTTTTACCTTCATCGGTAAGCCCTTCAAATCATCTTCATTTTTGGCAAGCAGGATTATGTCATCTGCATATCACAGGTTGTTAATGAGTCGTCCTCTAATCCTAATGCCCCGTTCTTCTTCGTATAGTCCAACTTTTCAGGCATATGTATTGGATATGTGGTTTCTAAAAATTATTTCCTCATCTGTAGGCTGTCTTTTCACTTTATTAATAAAGTTCTTTCATTAACCAAAGTATTTAATTTTTATGAGGTACCATTTATCTATTTTGTCTTTTGCAGCTTGTGCTTTTATTGTCATACCTGATAATTCATTTTCAGAAACTAGGCCCCACAGATGTGCCTCTTCATTTTCTTCTAAAAATTTCATGTTTTTAGTATTCACATTTAGGTCCTTCATCCATTTTGAATTGGTTTTTGTGTATGGTGTGAGATATGGATCTTGATTCGTTCTTTTGCATGTGAAAATCCAATTTTCCCAGGCATTTGTTGAAGAGACTTCCTTCCCTATTGAATGAACTTAGCCAGCACTCTTGTTGAAAATCAGTTGACCACAGATGTTTGGATTTATTTCTGGACGCTCTGTTCTCTTCCATTGGTCTATATGTCTGTTATTATACCATTATCAACCAAAAACCCATTGCCGAAAGTAGATTCTGACTCATAATGACCCTATAGGACAGAGTAGAACTGCCTCATAGGGTTTCCAAGGAGCGTCTGGTAGATTCAAACCTTGGACCTTTCGGTTAGCAGCCAAATTCTTAACTACTGCTCCACTCGGGCTCCATACCATTATCGGGCTGTTTTAATTACTATAGCTTTATAGTATGTCTTGAAACTGGGAAGTATGAGTCTTCCTACTTTATTCTTCTTAAAGATTGCTTTAGCTGTTTGAGGTCCCTTGCCCTTCCATATAAATTTGAGAATTGGCTTTTATATTTATGCAGAGAAGGCTGTTAGAATTTTGATTGCATTGAATTTATAGATTACTTTGGGTAGTATTGACAACTGTATTAAGTCTTCTAATCCATGAACATGGAGTGCGCTTCCGTTTATTTAGGTCTTCTTTAGTAACATTTTCTAGTTTCTAGTCTTTTACCTTCCTGGTCAAATTTATTCCTAGGTACTTTATTCTTTTAGATGCTCTTGTAAATGGTAATATTTTCTTAATTTCGTTTTCAGCCTGCTATTTGCTGATGTATAGAAACGCAACTGATTTTCATTTGTTGGTCTCATATCCTGCCACTTTGCTGAATTCCTTTATTAGTTCTAATAGCTTTCTTGTAGAATCTTTGGGGTTTTCTCTGTATAGGATCATGTTATCTACAAAAAGAGATAGTTTGACTTCCTCTTTCCAGATTTGAATACCATTTATTTTTTTCTGGTCTCCTCTGGCTAGGACTTCCAGAGCAATGTTGAATAGTAGTGATGAGAGTGGGCATCCTGATCTTAAGGAGAAAGCTCTCAGTGTTTCTCCATTGAGATATAATGTTAGCTGTGGGTTTTTCGTATATACCCTTTATTGTATTGAAGAATGTCCCTTCTATTCCTATCTTGTTGAATGCTTTTATTATGAAACTGCCGAAGTTTATCAAATGCCTTTTCTTCATCTATCGAGATGACTATGTGATTCTTTTCCTTTGTTCTATTAATTGATGCTTTACATTGATTTTCTATAGTCATTTTATTTTAGAACCTGATCTTTGTCACTATGTTTGTATATTTTTATGACTGTCCGTCAATGTTTAAGTTATATTTTTTTGTATTCTGCTTTTTAACTTTTTCAAAGTTGACACCGTCCTTTATTGGGGTTCCTCAATTTAGAAGGAAATTAGAAAGGAAAATCAATCCCTATCAGTGTTGATTTTTTTTCTTTAATTCTTAATTGGCAAAAAGAGGTAAAGCAGTTTGTGGAACACCCCAAGTGTTCTTTACTTATGTCTGGAATGTTCTTTCCATTGCCATTTACCCACAATTTCCCCTCATCCTTCAGTCCTTCGGGTCTTCCCAGAGACTCCTTCCCTGATCATCCTATATCAAGTTTTCTGCCCAGGAAGCCTTATTATTTTCTATTGGAGTAACCTTATTTAGTTTCATCTTAGCACTTGTCACAAAATACAAGTGTTTTGTCTAAGCATTTGTTTACTGTGTTTTTCACATTAGGGTATAAGCTCCATCAAGGTCCTGGCCTTATCTGTTGTTTACACTAATGAGCACAAGGCCTGGAACCTGGTAGATGCTCAGTAAATACTTGATAAATGAATGAAATGACGCTAAGGGCTTATTTGCATAAGGATACAGAAACCTTGGACTTCACATTTAGCAGTGTGAGCATTAACACTGATGATTGTAGCTGATCATACTAAAATAAATAAAAATCTACTTTTAAGCTTCCTGCCAAGGTATGGGATATTACGGATACTTTTCCTTAGCTTGGTTTTCAGCTCCCTGTGGCTTTCTACCCAGTTCTCCTTTTGTGGCCTGTCTGCTACATCATCTGTCCTCAGTGTGCAACCAACTTTAAAAAATACTTGTGCTGTGGAAATAAATAGATGTGTATAGATACGTGTGTATGTGTGGGTTAGTATTCATTCATACAGCGTTTTCTAGATCTGTCCACTGAAACAGCCTAGAAGCAATGATATCCCAGTGACAATGAGCACATCTAGTGCCAAGATCCTGGCTTTTTAAAATACCATTCCTACAATAAGAGGAAAGGGCTCCTTAGAGGAAATAGTTGGTTTCTGGGTTGGGGCAGGAAAAAATAAAAGATGAGCCTGGAGCATCTTGTGATGATGGAAAGTAAAGAATTGGTAAAAAATGACAGAGGTGCATGTCAAAAGTACATAAGTGCCAAATTAAAGGATTCCCAGTAGCCAGACCTGGGAGAATTTGAGCAATAAAGTTAATATCCCAAAGTCCACACTAATATAACTAAACAAAACAAATCTGTGTTTTTTTATGAGAAGGGATAGTTCTTCCTTATAGTAAAATTTTTTTTTTTAAGTTTTCATTTTTCTTGTACTTTAGATGAAGGTTTATAGTGCAAATTAGTTTCTTGTTAAACAATTAATACACATTCTGTTTTGTGACATTGGTTTCCAATCCTATGACATGTCAACACTCTTCCCTTCTTGACCTTGGGTTCCCCGTTACCAGCTTTCCTGTCTCCTCCTGCCTCTCGTCCTTCCCCCGGGGCTGGTGTGCCCGTTTAGTCTTGTTTTGTTTTATGGGTCTGTCTAATCTTTGGCTGAAAGACGAACCTCAGGAGTGATTTCAGTACTGAGTGAAAGGGGGCTGTGCTCTAGGGGTTTCTCCAGTCTCTGTCAGACCAGTAAGTCTGGTCTTTTTTTGTGAGTTAGAATTTTGTTCTACATTTTTCTCCAGCTCTGTCCAGGACCCCCTGTTGTGATCCCTGTCAGAGCAGTTGGTGGTGGTAGCCAGGCACCATCTAGTTGTGCTGGACTCTGACTGGTTGAGCCTGTGGTAGTTGTGGTCCCTTAGTTCTTTGGACTGATCTTTCTCTTGTGTCTGATTTTCTTCATTCTCCCTTGTTCCAGATGGGGTGGGACCAGTGGAGCACCTTTGATGGCCACTCAGAAGCTTTTAAGACTTTCTCAGACGCTGCTCACCAAAGTAGGATGTAGAACATTTTTTTTATAAACTACGTTATGCCAGTTGAGCTAGACATCCCCTGAGACCATAGTCCCAGCCCTTAGCCCAATAATTCGGTTCCTCAGGGAATTTGGATGTGTCTATGAAGCTTCCGTGACCTTGCCTTGGGTCATGTTGTGATGGCTTTCCCAATATTGCGTACTGTCTTACCATTCACCAAAGTTACCACTTATCTATTGTCTAGTGAGTATTTTTCCCTCCCCTCCCTAGTAACCATCAAAGATTGTTTCTTTCTGTGTGTAAACCTTTTCATGAGTTTTTATAATAGTGGTCTCATACATTTGTCATTTTGTGATTGACTTATTTCACTCAGCATAATGTGCTCCAGATTGATCCATGTTGTGAGAAGTTTTGCAGATTTATCATTGTTCTTTATTATTGTATAGTATTCCATTGTACATTCGTACCATAGTGTGTTTATCCACTCATCTGTTGATAGGTACTTAGGTTTTTCCATCTTTTTGCTATTGTGAGTTATGCTACAGTGAACATGAGTGTGCATTTATATGTCTGTGTGTGAAAGGGCTCTTATTTCTGTAGGATATGTTCCTAGGAGTAGAATTGCTGGATCGTATGGTATTTGTGTCTAGCTTTTTAAGGAATGGTCATATCGTCTTCCAAAATGATTGTATCATTTTACATTCCTACAAGCAGTGCATAAGAGTTCCAAGTTCCCCACAGCTTCTCCAACATTTGTTATTTTCTGTTTCTTTTTGTATGTGTGCCAGTAATGTTCGGGTGAGATGGTATTTTATTGTAGTTTTGATTTGCATTTCTCTAATGGTTAGTGATCTCAAGCATTTCCTCATGTATCTGTTAGCCACCTTAATGTCTTCTTTGGTAAATTGTACGTATCTTGGTAAATTCGGTAAATTGTCAGTACATATCTTTTGCCTATCTTTTAATTGGATTGTCTTTTTGTTGTAGAGATGTTGGATATTCCTATAGATTTTAGAGATTAGACCTTTGCCTAATGTGTCATAGACAAAAATTTTTTCCCAGTCTGTTGGTTCTCTTTTTACTCTTTTGGTGAAGTCTTTTGATGAGCATAAGTATTTAATTTTTAGAAGATCCTCGTTATCTAGCTTATCTTCTGGTGTTTGTATGCTATTTATGCTGTGTATTAGGGTGTGTAGCGTTGACCCTATTTTGTCTTCTATGATCTTTATAGTTTTTGGTTTTATATTTAGGTCTTTGATCCATTTTGAATTAGTTTTTGTGTATGGTGTAAGGTATGGGTCTTGTTTCTTTTTTTTTTTTTTAATAGGTGGTGGACCTCCAGTTTTGCCAGCACCATTTGTTAAAAAAGACTTTTCCCCACTTAATGGACTTTGGGCCTTTGCCGAAGATAAGGTGACTGTAGGTGGATGGATTTATATCTGGGTTCTTGATTCTGCTCCATTGGACTATGTGTCTGTCATTGTACCAGTATGAGGCTGTTTTGACTACTGTAGCTGTGTAGTAGGTTCTGAGGTCAGGTAGTGTGAGTTCTCCTACTTTATTGTTTTTCTTCAGTAGTGCTTTACTTACCCAGGGCCTCATTCCTTTCCATGTAAAGTTAATGATTAGTTTTTCCATCTTGTTAAAGAATGCTATTGGTATTTGGATCGAGATTGCATTGTATTTGAAGATTGCTTTGGGTTCAGTTGACATTTTAACAATGTTGAGTCTGCCTATCCATGAGCATGGCATACCATTTATGTAGGTATTGTTTGGTTTCTTGCAATAGTGTTTTGTAGTTTTCTTTGTATAGGTCTTTTATGTTTTTGGTTAGATTTATTCATAAGTATTTTATTTTGGGGGGCCCTGATGGCACAGTGGTTAAGTGTTTGGCTGCTAACCAAAGGATTGGCAGTTTGAATCTACCAGCCACTCCTTGGAAACCCTGTGGGGCAGTTCTGTTCTGTCCTGTAGGGTTGCTATGAGTCGGAGTGTCTCGGCAGCAACAGGTACAGCTATTTTACTTTTTTAGGGGCTATTATTTATTTATTTATTTATAAATTATAAATGGTGTTGTTTTCCTAATTTCCTTTTCATAGTTCTCTTTATTGGTGTATAGCAATCCAACTGATTTTTACATGTTTGTCTGGTATCCTGTTACTCTGCTGAATCTTTCTATTAGTTCTAGTAGTTTTCTTGTGGAGTCCTTTGGGTTCTCTATGTATAGTATATCATCCCCAAATAGGGATAGTTTTACTTCTTCCTGACCAATTTGGATGCCTGTTATTTCTTTTTCTTGCCTTATTGCTCTAGGTAGGACTTCCAGCACAATGTTAAATAGGAGTGGTGGCAAAGGGCATCCTTTTCTTGTTCCTGTTGTCAGAGGCTATGTTTTCAGCCTCTCTCCGTTAAGAATAAAAACCCTGGTGGTGTAAGTAGTTAAGTGCTATGGCTGCTAACCAAAAGGCCGGCAGTTCAAATTGACTAGGCTTTCCTTGGAAACTGTATGGGGCAGTTCTACTCTGTCCTGTAGTGTCATTATGAGTCGGAATTAACTCGACGGCAGTGGGTTTGGTTTTTGGTTTGGTCTGTTAAGAATGATGTTGGCTGTTGGTTTTGCATAGATGTCCTTTATTATGTTGAGGAATTTCCTCTGTACCTATTTTATTGAGAATTTTTATCAGAAATGGGTGTTGGATTTTATCAAATGCCTTTTCTGCATCGATGGAGATGATTGTGTGAGCCTTTGCTTGGTCATGGCATGTTATTTTTTTGATATGATGCTGAGTTCTGTTGGCTAGATAATTTTTTCATCTATTTCATGAGAGATACTGGTCTGTAGTTTTCTTTCTTTGTGGTGTCTTTGCCTGGTTTTGGTATCAGGGTTATGCTGGCTTCATAGAATGAATTTGGAAGTACCTCTTCCTTTTCTGTGTTCTGAACTAGTTTGAGTACGTACTGCTGCAAGCTCTTCTCTGAATGTTTGGTAGAATTTTCCAACGAAGGCATCTAGGCCAGGGCTTTTTTTTTTGGCAGTTTTTTAAATTCCCTTTGCAATTTCTTCTCTTTTTATGGGTCTTCTCAGATTTTCTCCTTCAGTTTGTGTTAGTTTAGGTAGGTACGGTGTTTCTAGAAATTTGTCCATTTTCCCTAGGTTTTCAAATTTATTGGAGTATAGTTTTTCATAGTACTCTGTTATGATCCTTTGTATTTCAGTTGAGTCTGTTGTAATGTCCCCCATTTCATTTCTTATTTGGGTTATTTGCATCCTCTCCTGTTTTCTTTTGTCAAGATTGGCCAGTGGTTTGTCAATTTTTTTTTTTTTTTTTTTGGTTTGTCAATTTTGTTGATCCTTTCCAAGAACCAACTTTTGATTTTGTTGATTCTTTCTGTTGTTTTTCTATTCTCTATTTCATTTATTTCTGCTCTGATCTTTATTTCCTTTCTTCAGGTGGCTGTGTGCTTCTTTTGCTGTTCTCTTTTGTTTGAATTGTGTAGCTAATGTTTTGATTTTGTCCCTTTCTTTTTTGATGTGTGCATCTATTGCTATAAATTGACCTCTGAGCAGCACTGCCTTTGTTGTGTGCCAGAGGTTTTCATATGATGTATTTTCATTCTTGTTTGATTCTAGGAATTTTTGTTTTCCGTCTTTGATTTCTTCTGTTACCCACTGGTTTTTAAGCACGTTGTTATTCACCTTCCATGTACTTGATTCTTTTCCCTTCCTCTTCCTGTTACTAATTTCTACTTTTGTGGTGTGATCAGAGAAGATGTTTTGTATTATCTCAGTGTATTGGATTTTGTTGAAGGTTGTTTTGTAGCCTGTTCTGGAGAATGTTCCATGTGTGTTGGAAAAGAATGTGTACTTTGCTGCTGTTGGGTGGTGTTCTATATTTATCTATGAGGTCAGGTTGGTTGATTGTGGCCTTTAGATCTTCTGTATCTTTGTTGTTCTTTCTAGATGGTCTGTCCTTTACTGAGAGTGGTGTTGAAGTCTTGTACTGTTATTGTGGAACTGTCGATTTCTCTTTTCAGTGCCGTTAAGAGTTTTATGTATTTTGGAGCCCTGTCATTGGGTGCGTAGATGTTTATTATGTTCTTGTCTTCATGGTAGATTGTCCCTTTAATCATTATATAATGTCCTTGTCATTTATAGTGGGTTTTGTTTTAAAATCTGTTTTATCTGAGAGTGGTATTGCCACTGCTGCTCTTTTTTGGTGGCTGTTTGCTTGATATATTTTTTTCTATCCTTTGATTGTGAGTGTATTTATATCTTTGTTTCTAAGGTGTGCTCTTGTAGACAGAATATTGATGGGTCCTGTTTTTTTTTAATCCATTCTGTCACCCTCTGTCTCTTTATGGGTGCGTTTAATCCATTTGCATTCAGTGTGATTATTAATAGGTGTGAGCTTATTGCTGTCATTTTGTAGTACTTTTTTTGTGGTATTGACATTTTCTTTGTTCCTCTTCTGTGCTGAATTCCTTTTGTTTGTGGGTTTTTTTGTTTTGTTTTTTTGTAGACTCTGTTTACTGACAGTTTATGTTTTTCTTCTTTATTTTGATGAGTAGGTTTATTTTCTTTGTGGTTTACTTTGAATTTACCCGTATTTTCCCAAGTTTAAACAGTCTTTTATTACTTGATAACTCCTTGACTTCCTCTCCATTTGAATATTCTATACGTACACTGTTTATTCCCTCTTTGATTATTCTGACATTGTTGTCATTTACAGATTGACCTCTCTGGTTCCCTGTTGTAAATTTTTTAGTTTTGTTTTATCCTTGAGAGTTCATTAGCTAGGTTGGTATCTGGCTGATACTGTTTATGTCCTAGATTCAGGTTTTCGTCTGATGTTGTTGGTTCTCTAACTGAAGGACTCTCTTTAATTTTTGTAAATCTGGTTTGGTTTTTATGTATTCCCTTGATTTCTGTTTGTCTGCAAATATCCTAGTTTCACCATCGTATTTGAGCAAGAGTTTTGCAGGATATATTATTTTTGGTTGGCAGTTTTTTCTTTCAAGATTTTCTATATGTCATTCCATTGCCTTCTTGCCTGCATGGTTTCTGCCGAGTTAGCAGAGTTTAGTCTTATTGTTTGCCCTTTGTATGTAACTTTTTGTTTTTCACGTGCTCCTCTCAGGATTCTTTCTTTGTCTTTGGTTTCAGTGAGTGTGATTATGATACGTCTTTTTGTTTTTCTTTTGGGGTCTATCCTATATGAGGTTCATTGAGAGCTTCTTGAAAGGTTGACTTTTCTTTCGTCTTTCATGGTATTAGGGAAGTTTTCTGTCAGCAAATCTTCAATGATCTTCTCTTTGGTTTCCATTTTCTTCCCCTGTTCTAGAACTCCTATCGCACGCAACTTCACACAACTTTTTGCTTTTGATTGTATTCCACATCATTCTCAGGGTTTCTTCATTTTTCTTCATTCTTTTCTCTCATATTTCCTCAAACACAGTGGTATCTTAAAGATTTGTTTTTAATTTTGCTGATCTTGTCTTTTATTGTTTCGGATTTGCTCCTGAAACATTCTATTGCACTGTCCATTTCTGAAATATTGTTATCTTTTGGATTTCTAATTGCTGTTTTTGTATAATTTCTAGTTGTTTGTTTATTTTGACATTTTGTCCCTGTGTTATTTTCCTGAATTCTTGCATTGCCTTGTCTGTGTTTTCCCTGATTTTGTCTATTTTGTCCTTATTTTTGTCTGTATTTTCCTTCATCTGTTGGAGAACCCTGAATATTAGAGTTTTACATTCTCTGTCAGAAGGTCATCTAGTGTTTTATTTTGATCGCTTTCTGGAGGTATCCTCTCCTGTTTTTTTTTTTTTTTTTTTTAATGTTTTGATATAGTCTGTTGTTTCTGGGACATTTAGGAATTATTTTCCTCGTTTATTGATTGTTGAGTTGATTGTTTCATCCTGCTTTTTTGTTATATATTTGGTTATGTCTGGGCAGGTGGGCTGAGGGTGTTTTGTTGCTTGCTTGCCTGTGGGCACGATACTTCTCACCACCTTGTCCAGGTGAGCAGAGCTGGTAACTCAGCTATGGTGCAGCAGGGTGGGTCCAGCAGGGGTAGAGGGGTGGAGATGGGCAGTTTGCAGCATGAACTGGGGCTAATAAGGCATGGCTGGGGGTTAGTGCAGGGTAGGGTCCAGGGGACTGCATTGCTGCCACTCGGAGGCATGGTGCTCGTTGCATGGTTCAGATAGGCAGGAGGGAAAGGAGAAGATGTGATGTGCACAACTGAGTGGGTGGGTGAAAGAGGAGAAATTAAAAAAAGGGAAAAAAATGGAGTAAAAGAAAAAAGTAAAATGGTGGTGTGGTAGGATTCAATGGGTGGGGGTAAGACAGACCTGGTGAGGCTGTGTGCCCATGGCTTTCTAGCTGAGTGGGGTGGCTTGGCCTATTGAGAAGGGGCACGGGTGGCACATGGGGCTGGGTGGGCGGGGGAAAGGAAAGGAAAGAGGGGAAAGAGAAAGAAGAAACCGGCAAACAAATAAATAAACAACAGCAAAATGAAAAAATATGGTGGTAGCAGAGCCAGCCCTTGGAGGCAGGGCAGAATTGGCGAGCTGATGTCTCTTTCTCCAGGTGGCATGGCATGGCCGATCAGGAAGGCAGTGCAGGGCCTAGGTGGGAGAGGGAAGGAAAAGGGAGAAGGGGAAAGATAAAGAAAAATAAAAAGAATGGTGCTGAGGGAGCCAACTGTGGGGGCAGTGCAGACCTGGGGAAGCCATGTGCCAGAGGCTCTGCAGCCGAGCAGTACAGCATAGCCCACCAAGAAGGGGGCGGGGAGTGGCACATGGGGCTAGTTGGGTGGGAGAAGGAAAAGGGAAAGAGAGAGAGAGAAGAAACAACAACAAAAACAAAAAATAAATAAAATGCCATTGAGGGAGCCGGTCAGTGATGGCAGCACAGACCTGGGGAGGCCATGTACAGTGACTCTCCAGCTGATTGATGCAGCACAGCCCCTTGAGAAAGGGCAGGGGTGGTGCACAGGGCTGAGTAGGCAGGAGAAAGTAAAGGAGAGAGAGAAAAGAAACAAACAACAAAAAAAAGAACAAAGCAAACAAACCAAAAAATCATAACCCATCAAGAAGGGGCAGGGGGATGGCACATGAGGTTAACTGGGTGGGAGAAAGGAAAGGAAGGAAGAGAGAGAGAAGCAAAAAAATGTGTGTGTGTGTGTGTGTGTATATATATATATATACACAAAAAAATGGCACTGAAGGGGCCGGCTGGCGGGGGCGGGGGTGGACCCTGGCAGCAGTGAACTGGTGTCTCCCTGGCCAAACGACCGAGGCCCGTTGGAAGGTGGTGGAGGCCACATATAGGGAAGAAGGGTGGGGTGGGAAAGCATGTATCCCTCATTACCTGGTGCTTCCTGTACTCTGCAGTCCTTGGTGGCTGAGGTCCAAGATGAAGAATCTGGGTGGCAGCGATCTGGTCTCTCTCCAGTTGAGCAGCCGTGGCCCGTTGGAAAGTGGCAGAGGCCTCATACAGTGAAGAAGAGTGGGGGGTGAGAAAGCATGTGTCCCTGGTTACCAAGTACTCTGTCTCCTGTTGGGTGCTCTGAGAGGTTGCGTCCCATACTCCCTGTCTGTGATCCTTGGTGGCTGAGGTCCAAGATGGCAAATCCGTGCCATGTTAGCTGGTAGGAAACCTCCGCTCTGTAGCCCTCCTTGTTATCTGTTCTCTGTCAGTTTCTTACTCCATTTGGTGCTTGATTGAGTTCTTTATTCCTTCATTTGGTGTTGATGTCTGTATCTGTTTTACTTCGTTTTGCGGGTCTTTGCTATAGAGGGATGGCATGGTGCTTCTGTCTATAGTGCCATGTTTGCTGCGTGTCTTCCTTACAGTAAAATTCTGATTAATAAATATAGGAGTGATGGAAACAGAAATCACCATTAGGCAAACAATATGGTAGTAATTGTTGCAGGCAAGAACCATCAGTGGATTCTAAAATTAGTGGGCTAAAGTACAATAATAAGCAGGATATTTAGAGAATCTCAAAGTATCTCCCTGTAAGATGCTCATTAATTATAACAAGAAAAATAATAGCTTTGCAGTGAAGAGACCTGGTAAACACCACTGTAACCAAGTGATTAAAGTTATCATCGCTAGTAATAAGGAATGTACCTACTAGCATGAGCTGAGGAGAACACAGGATCACTTCTGTTGCCCAAAATACATAACCTAAATCAAATCAGGAGAAAACATCAGACAAACTCGAAGTAAGGAACATTCTAAAAAGTAAATGGCAAGTGCTCTTCAAAAATGTCAAAATCATGAAAGACGAAGATTGAGGAACTGTCCCAGATTGGAGGAGACTTAAGGAGACATCAGAACTAAATGTAATGTGAGATTCTGGACCAGAAAAAGGAAAAATATGGAGAAAGCACTGAAATTTGAATAAAGTATATAGATTAGCTAGTAGGATTGTATCAGTGTTATTTCCTGGTTTTGATAATTGTTAATTGCACTATGATTGTGTAAGATGTTAGCATTAGAGGAAGCTAGGGGAGGGTATATGGGACTCTAATATTTTTATAGCCTTTCTGTCATTTTAAATATATTTCAAAATAAAAAGTAAAACCCTGTGCTGTAGGTCTTTGAAATATATTAATTTGACCAATAGTATCTTTTACTTTCATTTTCTGTGAAAAATTGGGCCTCATTTGACTTAGAAAGGAGGGATTAATTGTAATTTTGTGGAATCATACTTTTGAGAAAGTATATTCTTTCCTAGTGAAAATGGCAGCCTGAGGAAGGAAAACAGGATTTGTTATGGCCTTTAAAGACATCTGTTCCCCTAATCTGAGAGAAGGTAGGGGAAAATGGAACAGTGCCACTGACTAAGAATCCGTCCCTGGGAGACACCATGAGTTTCTAACATGTCTTGTCCCAATTCTGGTAGTTGTTGTGATTTAGAGAACATTATTCTGGAGCTGGGGCTGGACTACCTTTAAGTCCTTCCTTAGCATCAGAAGGACTCCATGAGCTAGCTAACAGGGCCTGCAGTTCTTTCTGGTTTTGGCATATTTACAGCAGAAGGTTTGGCCATGGATTTGTTGAGTGTGGAGGGGTAGGTGACTGAAGCTGCATTTGTAAGTGTAACTGTTGTTTCTTAGACACTTAGAGAAGGTAGTACATTTGATTCTGGATTCTCATTTTGCAGCTGTAAAACATTTATTCCTTCAAATCCAGTATTGTTTGCTTCTTGTTTTAAAATAATAGCAAAACCTCCACCCAAAGGTAGCCTGTGTCTATTTAAATCAACTTAAAAAAAGCCAAGAAAATGAGGGCTTATATCAGATGAATTTAAAGAATATTGGTTTTTGTTTTCCTACCTGTATTCTAACCTAGATATGTGTAAGCAAAGAGGTTAAAAAAAAAGTACCAAAAAATACTGAAAGAAAAAAATGTCTTTAAACTAAAAGTAGATTGCATGGCTCAATTACCAAATCCCACTTGTTCTTGAAGGGAGCATCTTCCTGCCTTTACCCGTAGCCATTTCTTTCCTGCTCAGGTATGCTGCTGTGTCTCCCTGAGGTATGTTGGGGTGCACCAGTACATGTTCCTGTAGAGAGTGAAAAGTTTCCAGAGTAGCTTTCGATGGCCCTGCAAGTAAGAAAGAGCTAGTTGTAAAAGGAAGGAATAATACACTTTATTTATAAAATTAAAAACTTACGGTAATCAAAATATACCTTTAAAAAAATGAAGAGATAAAGATGTTACCAGGTGGAAACCCCAGGTTCTTACTCGGTATGACTCATAAAAAAAAAAAAAATATTGGCCAATAAATGAGAGACCCAGGTGAGAGAATAAAAAAGGCACCTTTATTTCTCTGTACAAGGAAATGGAGTCATTCGCTGCTTACTGCTGCCAAGACTGCTTATGAAGGGTGGGCAGGCACGTTACTTTTAAAAGGGATTTATAAGTAGAGAGTTCATACAAGTTAGGTCAGCAACATTCTTGATCATACTACGCAGGCACCGTGGGGTTTACATATAACCTCAAAGCAAAAGCAGGATTCAGATGCAAAGCTGGTGGGGGTGAGGGATAGCTCAGCAAAGGAAATGATTTTGCAATATAACACTGTAGGGGAGGAAGCCAAGTAAAGAATACAGCACTGTGGGGGTTCTGTCTCAAAGATACATATAACTGACAAAGGATTAGTTTACAGAATATATATTTTAAAAAACAAAAACAAAAGTTCCTGTAAGTCAATAAGAAAAAGACAAAAAATTAATAGAAAAATGGGAAAAAATAATGGAACCAAAAGATGTTTCTATGAAAAAAATCAATAAAATTGGTAAACTTCTACCCAGACTGATCAGGGGGAAAGAAAGAGAAGATATAAATTACCAATATCAGGAATGGTCTAGGTGTCATTACTACAGATTCTGCTGATATTAAAAAACATAAGAATATCTTGAACTTTATGCCAGTAAGTTCTACAACTTAGGTGAAATGGACAAATTCCTCGAAAGACAAAAACTACCAAAGCTCACTCAAGAAGAAATGGATAACCTGAATAGGTCTGTGTACTAAACAAATTGAAACTGGGGTTTAGAACATTTTTTACAGAGAAAACTCTAGGCCAAGATGGTTTCACTAGTGAATTCTACTAGCTGTTTAAAGGAAGAAATACTACCAGTTTGTCGATTGAATTGTGTCCCCCAAAAATGTGTGTATCAATTTGGCTGCGCCATGATTCCCTGTATTGTATGATTGTCTGCCATTTTGTCATTGTGATTTTTCTTTGTAACTTCTGCCTCTATGATGTTAATAAGGGGGGATGGGTGGCAGTTGTATTGATGAGGCAGGACTCAATCTATGGGATTGGATTGTGTCTGGAGCCGGTTTCTTCTAGGGTATAATAGAAGCGTTCAGAGAGGCAGGGGACCTCATACCACCAAGAAAGCAGTGCCAGGAGCAGAGCATATTCTTTGGACCTGGGCTTCCTGTGCGGAGAAGCTCCCAGTTCAAAGGAAGATTGAAGAGAAGGACCTTCCTCCAGAGCCAACAGAGAGAGAAAGGCTTCCCCTTGAAGCCGACACCCTGAATTAGCTTACTTCACCCTGAGGAAATAAATTTCTCTTTGTTAAAGCCATCCACTTGTAGTATTTCTGTTATAGCAGCACTAGATAACTAAGACCCAGTTCTACACAAACTCTTCCAAAAAAAATTGAAAGGGTATAATTTCCACTTCCTTCTATGAAGTCATTACAAGAAAAGAAAAAAGCCACTCATAAGCCTAGGTATAAAAAATTTGAACAAAATTGTAGTGAATAGAACCTAGCAGTTAAAACGATGATACATCATGACCAAGTTGGGTTTATCTGAGGAATGCAGGGTTGGTTTAACTGTCATAAATCACTGTTAGTAGACAAGAACTATTATAGGTGAACAGAAAGACAACACACAATACAGGAGAGGTCAGCACAACTGGACTAAACTAAAAACAAAGAAGTTTCCTGAATACAACTAAATGCTTCGAAAGCCAGAGTAGCAGGGACGTGGGTTTGAGACCATGGTTTCAGGGGACATCTAGGTCAATTGGCATAACAATATGTATTAAGAAAACATTCTGCATCCCCCTTTGGTGAGTGGCATCTTGGGTCTTAAACACTAGCAAGCAGCCATCTAAGATGCATCAATTGGCCTCAGCCCACCTGGAGCAAAGGAGAATGAAGAACACCAAAGGCATAAGATAAAGATGAGCCCAAGGAACAGAAAGAGCCACATAAACCAGAGACTACATCAGCCTGGGACGAGAAGAACTAGATAGTGCATGGCTACCACAGATGACTACCCTAACAGGGAACACAGCAGAAAATCCCTGATGCAGGAGAATAGCGGGATACAGATCTCAAATTCTCCTAAAAAGACCAGACTTAATGATCTGACTGCGACTAGAGGAACCCCAGAGGTCATGGTTCCTGCACTCTTTGTTGGCCCAAGACTGGAACCATTCCCGAAGCCAACTCTCCAGACAGGGATTGGACTGGACTATAAGACAGAAAATGTTGCTGGTAAGGAGTGAGCTTCTTGGCTCAAGTACACACATGAGACTATGTGGGCAGCTCCTGTCTACAGGCAAGATGAGAAGGAAGCTGGGGACAGGAGCTGGTTGAATGGACACGGGCAATACAGGGTGGAGAGGAGGAATGTGCTGTCTCATTAGGGGGAGAGCAGCTAAGAGTACATAGCAAGGTGTGTGTATAACTTTTTGTATGAGAGACTGACGATTTGTAAATTTTCATTTAAAGCACAATAAAAAACTCAATGTAAGTCACTGTGTTAACAGACTAAAAAAAAAAAAATCATCTGACCATCTCAGTAGATGCAGAAGAAGTGAGAAAATCTAACATCCATTCTTGATTAAAAAACAAAAAAACTCAACAAACTAGGAATAGAAGGAAACTTCCTCAACCTGATAAAGGGCAACCTATAACTAGCATCATACTTAACGATGAAATGATTGCTTTCCCTCTAAGATTAGGATCAAGACAAGGATGTCCATGCACATCATTTCTAGTCAACATTGTAGTGGAGGTTCTGGCCAATGCAATTAGGGGAGAAATGAAGTCATCCAGATTGGAAAGCTAGAAGTAAAACTGTCTTGCAGACAACATAGAATTCAGTTTTCAGTCAGACTCTCAGTCAATTGTTGGAGCAGAATAAAGTCATGCAAAAGACTCAGAAAAATGACTTCCTAACACTCTTTCTTAATTTACTTGGAAATGCACTGTGGAGAAAAAAGGAATAAACCGAGAAAGCGGAAAACTAGAGGATCCTAGAAGGAATGACTCTCACCTCAGGTCATCTGCAGTAGATGGGAGCTGTCTACCAGGCCTGGAGAACAGTCTAGATCAGAGCATGAGTGGGAGTCCGGGAGACAAATGGGAATGTACCCCAGAGGGTATCAAGCTTAAAATTGAGGCTCTGTTAAAGACAAAGAGAAGAAGATAAAAAGATAGTAACCAGCAGAAGAGGCAGCCATCTATGTAAGAAAGCCTAGCACATATATGAAGCTGACTAAAGTGAGCTATTATTTTTTTTTTTTTTTTTTATTTTTTATAATAACTTTTATTAAGCTTCAAGTGAACGTTTACAAATCCAATCAGTCTGTCACATATAAGTTTACATACATCTCACTCCCTACTCCCACTTACTCTCCCCGTCTTGAGTCAGCCCTTTCAGTCTCTCCTTTCTTGACAATTTTGCCGGCTTCCCTCTCTCTCTATCCTCCCATCCCCCCTCCAGACAAGAGTTGCCAACACAATCTCAAGTGTACACCTGATATAATTAGCTCACTCTTCATCAGCGTCTCTCTCCCACCCGCTGACCAGTCCCTTTCATGTCTGATGAGTTGTCTTCAGGGATGGTTCCTGTCCTGTGTCAACAGAAGGTCTGGAGAGCATGACCGCCGGGATTCCTCTAGTCTCAGTCAGACCATTAAGTTTGGTCTTCTTATGAGAATTTGGGGTCTGCATCCCACTGCTCTCCTGCTCCCTCAGGGGTCCTCTGCTGAGCTCCCTGTCAGGGCAGTCATCGATTGTGGCCGGGCACCAACTAGTTCTTCTGGTCTCAGGATGATGTAGGTCTCTGGTTCATGTGGCCCTTTCTGGTGAGCTATTATTTTAAGAAGTGTGATGGGAATGTAAGAAAAAAAACCCATTTTACCTTGGTGTTAGAAGACTTTTTCTTCTAAATGTGCCCAGGAATTGGGGGCAGCGCTGACCTGGAGAAGGAAATGGACCAAAGAGAAGGATACTCTTGGTCTGGCATATTGACATACTCATAAATACTTCTAACCAATTATTGGATTGTAAATATTGAGAGTAGAAATGTAGCTGACAGAAGGTGGGGTGTAGAAGTAGGCAAAGGACAGCCTGGACCTTTTTTTTTTCCTTTTAATCTCTTCCTTTTTTGAACTAGGTTTCTAGGTATTGTTTGTTTTTTAACTTCTTTGATAATGATCCAGAAGAAATTATGACCAGCCTGTTTGTTAAAATGGACACAATGAACTGTTTTCCATAAGCACAACATGGAAACCAGAAAGATGTTTCAGCTTAAAGATGCCAGTGGTTTGGTGGGGTGGAAGTTCTGTGTGGTGAGGCTGGGATGGGCTGATGCTCAGTGTGGGCAGAACACATAATTTTGGGACTGTCTTGGAGGGAGAAGTGTTGATGTCTCTCTGGGTGACACTGTTGTGGAGAAGGAAACCAGATCTAAAGGACACAGACAGGAATTGGCAGCATCATAAGGCAGTTTAAATAAGTAGAGTGTTAAATAATATCAGGTGTGGATGTCACTTAGAGAACACAGTTCTTCTGAATAGTACAGAAATCAGTATTTGAGAGTGAGATGGCTAGGTGAGAAAGTGGGAAATAAATATCGGTTTATCCAGGATCAGAAGTAAGGAGCAGATGTAGAGTGGGAGTGGGTGGTCAACTCTCTTCTGGGAGGTGATGTCCACTGGTCATTGTTCCCACATTGATCTTCACTTGGTTCAGGGCAGGTAATGTTTGTCTGCTGTGGGAGATGAAGTGTGGCAGTCTGTGCTGCGTGGACCCAGCCTGTGCCAACATTGACGTGGCTGCCTTTTTGTCAATAGGCGTGGTGTCTGTCTGTTTTGAGGGGGACAGTGATGGTTACATCAACCTGGTGGCCTATCCTTACGTGGAAAGTGAGACTGTGGAGCAGGATGACACACCAGAGCGGGAGCAACCTCGGCGCAAACACTCCCGCCGGAGCCTGCACCGGTCGGGCAGTGGCAGTGACCACAAGGAGGAGAAAGCCAGCCTGTCCCTGGAGACCTCTGAGAGGTAAGGGGTTGGTGAGCAGGGCTGCATATGTGTGTCTGATCCTGTTGGCACAAGCAGTCAGGACATCTCTAGAGTCCTGACACATCATGGGAAGCACGGCTCAAGGTTGAGCTGTCATACTTGGGCCACCCACAAAGGTGTGGCCAGCCCCCTGACTGCCACATGTCCCAGTGATGCCTCATTCTGGGCATGAGCTGTAGCTGGATGAGAAAGAGTAAAGCCCTCTCAGCCCTTTGTAAGCAGGGATGCCCTGTGCTGGTGACAACAGGGTCTCTGGCATAAGGTTGATATGCATCAGTCCACAGTACTTCTCCTGTTTCTTGCTGACACAGGAGAGAGCCAAAGGGCTGTGAGAGGCCATCCAGACAGGTGTCCTTAGCCGTTTTGGATATCAGACCCCTCTGATAATCTGATGTCTACCTTGGACCCTGTCCCTGCACATAAAATTTAGTTGATTGCATTGGAAATTAATTTTATTATATAGATTAGAAAAATAGTCTTTACGAAGAATCATGTTTCTTGACATTTCATGCAAAAAATGTGAACTTCTACTAGGATGGCTATAATCAAAAGGATGAACAATAACAAGTGTTGACAAAGATGTGGAGAGATTGGAACCCTCTTCCCTTGCTGGTAGGAATGTAGAATGGTGCAGCTGCTTTGGAAAGCACTTTGGCAGTAACTCATAAAGTTAAACCCAGCAGTTCCACTACTAGGTATATATCCAAAAAAATTGAAAACATATGTTCATACAGAAACTTATACATGAATGTTCATAGCATTATTCACAATAGCCAGAAAGTAGAAATGAATGATGAATAAATAAGTAAATGTGGTGTGTCCACACAATGAAATATTACTCGGCCATAAAAAGGAATGACGTACTGGTACTTGCTATAACATGGATAACCTTGAAAATATTATGTTCGGTGAAATAATCCAGTTACAAAAGATCACATGTTGTATGATTCCATTTTATACAAAATGTCCAAAGTAGACAAATCCACAGAGACACAAAGTAGATTAGTGGTTGCCAGAGGCTGTGGGGAGGAGGGAAAGGCATGAGATTTCTTTCTGGGGTGATGAAAATGTTCTGAAATTAGATAGCGGTGATGTTTCACAACTTGGTGAATGTACTAAAAACCTCTGATTTTTTTTTTTTTAAAGGAAAAAAAAAGAATTAAAAACAACATGAACTTCCTTAAATTAAAAATTTTGTGGTTAAATTATAATCATGATTAATTTCATCAAAAATAAATTTCAGTGCTCTTTTAAGAACTATTTATACGGGCTTAGATTGACAATAGGAACTCGAAAGATAGGGACCTTGGGGCAGTGAGTTTATGTTTATGCGAGAGGAGTAACTCAGAGAGGAGGGTGGGAATGATGACACAACTGGACAAATCCATCCATTGTCACTATATAGTACATGTGGAAACTGTTGAATTGGTGTATATTTTGCTGTGTATATTCCCAACAACAACAAAATAAAGTTATCTATAAAAAAAAAAATGACAGTGAGTAGAATACTCTGTGACTTGACTTAGAGGTTGAAATTGGGAATTTTCTTTGATGCGGCAGCAGATAATTTCTCTCTGACATCAGATCGGTTCAGCAGCATGTGCTTTACACCCTGAGCTGAAGCTTTGTAAGGGCCCACATGTTCCAGCTTTCTTCAGAACTTAACTCTGGTGAGCGTGTGATGGTTCATTTCCCGTGTCTCCAGTCTCTCTGGCCAGGTCTGCATCACTGATGTAAGGAGAGGGCTTCATACCACTACTTAGTGAGCAGGGTCTCCAATGTGGAATGTTCTTGTGGACAAATGGACTCTAGCCTGCAAAAGCACTTTACTAGTGCCCCCCTCCACCCCGCCCCTAAGGGGCATCCTCTTGATTGATGACTCTGGTCCAGGTGACTAGAAATGTTCCCCAACTCCACCAAGCCGTGGCTGGCAGTTGGTGGCTCTCTTTCAATGACTCTCTTGAGTCAGCTTTCTTCTGCCCTCCAAAGGTACAAAAGGTGTTTCATGAGTCATCTAGTAAAAAGCCAGTGAACACAGAAAAATGTCAAGGTCTGCCTGTGTCCCAGACTCAAGGCTGTACCTGCAGTGACCAAACTTCTGTCTGGCCTGTTAGCAGTACCTCTTAAGTCACCCCAGGGGATGGTGCTTGTTTCTTCACCAGGGCTGCAACACCAATGGTAGTGCCAGGTGCCACAGGAGCCCCATCCAGGTACAGAGAACTTGTTTGGGTTTACTTGGAAAATTAGTAAAAAAAAAAAAAATCTTGCTGTTTCCTAAAGGGATCATAAAATGAGGCATCTGTGAATGGCCTAGACAATGTCTTTGCCAGAAGAAAATGCAGGCTTTGTCATGCTAAGAGTCATTGGTGGGCTCCTCTACTTCGTGCTAAAGGGAAGTGGGGTCCCTGCCATTGCCTCTTAACCAGTGTCACCCAGCCACCCTGCAGGGGGAAGTTAGCATGTTCAGTGCATACTAGCCCTCTGACTCATTCTACAGTTAGAAGCAAAGTCAGTTCTGAAGGTGAGGGTGGCATTTGACATTGCTGTAGTGCCCTGCCTTTGCTTGGAGCCCAAGACTTGCTCTACCATTGCCAGAACACATGGCTTCACCAGTACTGTGTGTATTTTTTTTCTTTGCCTAGCAGTATGATAAGCAGCATTGAAAGTTACTTCAAGCAAAATGAAATTGTGGTAAAATTCCAGTATTTTCTGTATGAATCACCTTCCCACCAAAACCCCTTGTGGTTTTCTAAGTAAAATTCCCTCCCTCAAATGGCTTCGTGCTTTCCACAGACGGGAACCTCCGGGGCCTGTCAGGGCAAAGTCTGTCCTGCTATTTCTGATGTTTTTCAACTTTTCCAGGCCTGGAGGCAAAGACAGACATCCATAAGCATAATGTTAGCATATGCTTTCCTTAAGCCTTATTAAAGGAAGTGATTCTAGACATTGCGGACAAAGATGGGACAATTACTAGTGTCCTGACAGTTGCAGCCCATGCTCCACTCCACCCTGTGCTTGTTTGGTGTGAAACTGCATCTTCACCACATCACTGGACAAAAATTATTTTTCAAAGACAGTCTTCAGAGACATGGGAAGAACATTCCTTATACCATTTACTCACTTTTGTTGGCCCTGGCCTCTGGGGCCCCTGTCATCAGGGTCTCTGGCGGCAGGATCGTCCCAGTCCAAGCTTCCCCTGTCCTGTGCAGTAAGACCCCAGAATGGGGGTGACTTGTTTGAGCCCCTTAGTGATGTGTATGTTCCCCCCCTTCCTTTTTAGCTCCCAGGAGGCAAAGAGTCCGAAGATGGAACTACACAGCCACTCAGATGTCCCTTTCCAGATGCTGGATGGCAACAGTGGTCTGAGTTCTGAGAAGATCAGCCACAACCCCTGGAGCCTGCGGTGCCACAAGCAGCAGCTGAGCCGCATGCGCTCCGAGTCCAAGGACCGAAAGCTCTACAGTATCCTTGTTGTTCTGCCGCAGCGTCCTCTACTGGCACCACGAGTCCTGTGTTGGGGCTCCCTCCAGGCCCAGGGCTAAGGCCCCTCTCTGTGCAGGGACCCCTCTTTTATTTTCCTCTTCCTTCCTCATAGGTTCCTCTTCCTCTGGGTGTCACCTTTCTTACTTTCATCAACATGAATTTGTCTTTTCTGTTTTTGGGGGCTGATAAAACTGAAGCTTAAAACTTAGCCATCTAGACCAGTGCTGTCCAATAGAGCTTTCTGTGATGACGGAACTGTTCTATATCTGTGCTCTCCAACAGCCACCAGCCACTTTGACAGCTGAAATATGACACCTGTGACTGAGGAACTGAACTTTTTATTTTAATTAAAAATTAAATTGAAATAGTACCATGTGGCTAGCGGCTGTCATATTGTGATTAGAATAAGGGAGCTGTGTGTGCGCAAGTGCCCGCGCACGTGCTGTTTCTCCCCGCCCAAAGGATTAATCAGGAGTTAAAACGTAATATGCTCGATTTTGGTGGGGGTTTTTTTGGTTTAAAGATAAATAACCCTCCGCGTGTAACATAAGAATAGTTTTAAGATATTAAAGGTGAAGTTTTATGGAATGGGTATTTTTATATCATTTAGTGTTTTGAAGCAGTGGACAAATGATGCAGAGCAGCTGACGGGAAGTGTGCTGAGCTCTTCGTATGCGTTGGCTCAGTAAATCTTTATAGCGATCTTGTGAGGGAGGAATGATGGTTATTCACATTTTACAGGTGAGGAAATGGAAGCACAGAGAGGTTGAGTGTTTGTCAGGAGCCAGTGATTGGCTGAGGCAGGATTCAAGAGCCTGTGCTGGGAGCACAGGAAGCTATTTCTGCAGCCACCTTCAAGTTTTATCATCACTTGCTTATAGGTTACAGCATGCTAAGAGATTTATCAAAGTCCCAGTAGAATTTTTTTTGAACATTTGATTGTTGTTTAGGTGAAAGTTTACAGAGCAAATTAGTTTCCCATTCAACAATTTACACACAGCTTGTTCCGTGACATTGGTTGCAAACCCCTGAATGTGTTAGCACTCTCCCTGCTTCCTCCCTGGGTTCCTTGTGTCTGTTCACCCTGCTTTCTATCCCTCCTGTCCTTCTGAACTTTGCTTTTGTGCAGATGCTGCCCTTTAGGTCTTGTACAGTTGGTTATTCTGAGGTGTACATCCCTCACTGGTGGTATTGTTCATTTTATAGGTCTGTCTATTGTATGGCTATAATGTGATCTCTGGAAGTGATTTCAGTTCCAACTTTGAAGGGTCAAAGTCTCAGGGGTTCTTCCAGTTTCTATCAGACCAGTAAGTCCTGGTCTTAGTTGTGAGTTTGAATTTTGTTCTACATTTCTCTCCCACTCTGTCCATGACTTAATATTGTGGTCCCAGTCAGAACAGTTGGTAGTGGTAGCTGGGGACCATCTAGTTCTTCTGGTCTTGGGCTAGTATATAATGGTTTTTTATAATTTAAGAGGAATTAGGAAATGTTAAAATGTTCACCGTCAGAATGATGCTGTGCGTCTGTCCTTCAAGACTCCATGATTGCTTCATAGCACCCAAATATGGAATTGCCCAGTACCAGTGATATTTGGCAGACAAATGACAAGCCTATACCTTTAACCAGAAGTGCAAGTAAACATTAGATTGTTGTGGACAGTAGATTTAGATGAAGACACAGACATAGATGCCAGAAGGTTGGGACCATAGAGCTGTTTTGAGCAGAAGGTCCTAGACGTTATTAAGGGAGAAGTTTATAGTTCCCTGTTTTGAAATTTAGTGAGAAAATGGCAAGGTAGAAATTCAAATCCAGCTTTTTCCAGAGATTCTTACTTGGAAATATTAGTATCTGATTTCCCCCCCTTTTTTTTTTTAATTTAGTAGAATTTATTTCTGTTTTGGCTATAGAAAATATAACAGCAGCACATAACTCTAGTTCAGCAATTTTTACATGCACAATTTGGTGACTTTGATTACATTCTTCAAGTTGTACAACCAGTTTCACCCTCCTTTTCTGCGTTATTCCTCCCCACTTAACGTGACCTCAGCGGGCAGCAGCTCATTTGTGTCATCTCTCTCTCTCTCCTTTTTAATTTTGGTGAAAATATACACAGCAGAACATGTACCCATTCATCAGTTTCTACACATACAGTTCAGTGACATGGGTTACATTCTTCAGGTTGTGTCACCATTCTTAGTATCTCTGGATACATTGTTTCACCACCATTGACTTAGACTATCCCCTAAACTTTTCATTTGTGGTTTAAAGTTATTGTTGACCATTTGATCTCATAGAGATAATTCTTTAAAAGAGTGCGGTGCTCGTGGCCAACATTTCTTTATTAATTTAGCTAAACAGTTGTGTAGTTGGAAGATGAATTCAGGGGGGTCTTTTCGGTTCATGGTTTGAAGATTTTCTCAGAGTGATAGATTTGGTGGTTCCTCCAGTCTCAGTAGGTCCAGAAAGTCTGGATTCTTTAAGAATTTTAAGTTCTGTTCTACATTTTCCCCCATTTGATCAGGATTCATCTATTGACTCTTTCATCAAAACGTTCAGTAATTGTAGCTGGGTACCATCCAGTTCTTCTGCTCTCATGGCTAAGGATGTGTCTTATCTTTTGTGTGTCATATCTCTACCAGTCCAATTCCTTGCACCAAACCAAAACCAAACCTGTTGCCACCAAGGCTGTTGTGGCTTGTGGTGACCTCAAGTGTTAGAGTAGAACTGAGCTCCATAGTGTTTTGTTTTGTTTTTTGTACTTTAGATGAAGGTTTACAGAACAAACTAGCATCTCATTAAACAATACACATACTGTTTTGTGACATTGGTTACCAACCCCACGACATGTCAACACTCTCCCCTCCTTGACTTTGGGTTCCTTCTTACCAGCTTTCCTGTCCTCTCCTGCCTTCTAGTCCTTGCCCCTGGGCTGGTGTACCCCTTCAGTCTTGTTTTGTTTTGTGGGCGTGTCCAATCTTTGGCTGAAGGGTAAACCTCAGAAGTGACTCCATTACTGAGCTAAAACGGTATCGGGGGCTGTACTCTCAGGGTTTCTCCAGTCTCTTTCAGGCCAGTAAGTCTGGTCTTTTTTTATGAGCTGGAATTCTGTTCTACATTTTTCTCTACCTCTGTCCAGGACCCTCTATTGTAATCCCTGTCAGAGTAGTCACTAGTGGTAGCTAGGCACCTTCTAGTTGTGCTGGACTCAGTCTGGTGGAGGCTTTGGTAGTTGTCATCCATTGGTCCTTTGGACTAATCTTTGCCTTGTGTCTTTGGTTTTCTTCATCCTCCCGTGCTCGTGACAGGGTGAGACCACTCACAAGCTTTCAAGACCCCAGATGCTACTCACCAAAGTAGGATGTAAAAACATATTCTTTATAAGCTGTGTTATGTCAATTGAGCTAGATGTTCCCTGAGTAAGAGCCTAGTAATTCGGTCCTTCAGGGAGCTGATTCCGCATTTCTGTAGTAGTGCTGCAAAGACATCTTCCTTATTTCTTAGGCCTGGGTGAGGTGCTGGCCTGAGTAGGGCTTTAGTTTATCAATAGTAACAGGGATGTGCCTGAGTCTGCCAAGTCTTTAGTTTGTGTATTGCCTGCAAGACAATTCTGAAGAATGACATAAAAGTAGTAAGTCACTAGTGTGAAACTCTCATTTGAGTCAGTGGAGGTGAATGCGGACTGCCCCTTTTTGTAGAAAATCTTGGTTGTGTTTTCCTGGCTGGGTTAATGGTGAGTGTGGTTGTCACTCTTCTTGACTGTGACCCAGAGTTCCTTCTCCTTGAGAATGTGGTGCACCACTTCAAGTACCCTTGCGTGCTGGACCTGAAGATGGGCACCCGGCAGCACGGCGATGATGCATCTGCTGAGAAGGCGGCCCGGCAGATGAGGAAGTGTGAGCAGAGCACGTCTGCTACACTGGGTGTCAGGGTTTGTGGTATGCAGGTGAGTTGCCCCTGGTGAGAGCCTAGGTGCATGTACCTGCCTGCCACCCATGCTGTGTCGTCTTCCCGCACCAGTCCAGAGGCTCCTCTGAAATGATGAGTCCGCCACAGGATTCTGAACATGCCCTTACAGGTGCATTCCCTGAGGCCTCTTGTCCTTACTGGTTGACCTTGATTTGGGTACCAGGCCCTGGCCTCTCCGAGAGCCCTCACTGTGACAGCCTGCTGCCTTGACCTTGGGGCAGCTGGGACCCTTGTCTGTCAGCAAGATGCCCCAGGGCAGCTTTGAGGAGAGTTCCAAAGCCATGGCAGGGAACCTGTAATCCTGGTCTTGGCTTTAACATGGGAAACGCAGGTATGACATGATCTGCCCCGCTCCAGGGAGGAGTAGAAAAGCTCAGGCTGGTCAGACGTGTTTTCCAAACAGTGCTCACCCAGGACACCATGGGGTCGTTAGACCTCCTGGCACTCACCCTGTTTTCTGGGGTTTCAGGTGTACCAGCTGGACACAGGGCATTACCTCTGCAGGAACAAATATTATGGCCGCGGGCTCTCCATTGAAGGCTTCCGCAACGCCCTCTACCAGTACCTGCACAATGGCCTGGACCTGCGGCGTGACCTCTTTGAGCCCATCTTGAGCAAACTGCAGGGCCTGAAAGCTGTGCTGGAGCGGCAGGCCTCCTACCGCTTCTACTCTAGCTCCCTGCTGGTCATCTATGACGGCAAGGAGTGCCGGGCTGAGCCCTATGTGGACCGCTGGTCTGAGATGCGTCACAAGCACCTGGACACGGGGCTCTCAGAGGTGGCATCACCCTGTGGCTCCAGCACCAGCCCCAGCAGCACCAGCCCTGAGGCAGGCCCCTCCTCTCCGCCCAAGGTGGACGTCCGCATGATCGACTTTGCACACAGCACGTTCAAGGGTTTCCGGGATGACCCCACTGTGCATGACGGGCCGGACCGAGGTTATGTGTTTGGCCTGGAGAACCTCATCAGCATCATGGAACAGATGCGGGACGAGAACCAGTAGGCCCAGCTCCGGGCCCCCAGAACCCCTTCCTCTTCACCCACAGGCAGGGACCATCGCTCTGAACTTGCCATGAGGACACACAGACTTTGCTTTTAAAGGGTTATATTTCTCTTTGGTGTAAACTAAAAGAAATGTTTTTAGCTGTAGCCTGGAATCCATATATATAAAGTGAGGAGGGCAGAACACGTATCCTCCCAGCCAGGCTCCTTAGCTCTACCGCTCTGACTGCTGTGTCCAGGCTAATGTAGGAAGGAAGAGGTGCCCCTGGTGGGCTTGGCACCAGGGACAAGGGTACCCTTGGACACGGGTGTCTCTTGCCTAGGTCTTTGGGTCTGTGACTGCAGAGCCCTGGGGATTGTAGGGTGAAGCCCTGGGCTAACACAGGGCCCCTCCATGCCCACTTGTCTGTTGTTTCCCGGACGTAGAGAGGACTGGGTGCCTGTCTCTTGAGGGCTTTCCAGTGTTCTGGCTGTCAGCCAGCTCTTTAACCGATGTCCCCAGGGTGCCACTGGGCTGACTGCACACAGCTGGACCCTGCTCCTCAGTTCTGACCTTGGTGAGGGGGCCAGATTCATGAATCTGGGTTGAGGCCACTCACGCAGAGGACAGGCCCTTGGGTTCCCTAGGCACTCCTTGGCACTTGAACCTGTTCCTCTGCCTGCTGTCGTGCCCTAACTAGCCTCTTTCACTAAGACCTCTGCCCTTAGAGACCACCCCCTCTTGTCTCCTGAAGGAGGTTCAGCTCTCTTTGCTGAGAAAAGGCAGTGTCCCAGCAGGCCTTAGGGCCTCTGTTGGCTCTGGCCCAGACAGTGTTTGCAGCTCTTGTGCTGTCGGTGGGAGTCTTCCTCTAACGTGGGCAGCTGTGCTGCCTCTGAATGGGCTGCTTCTTCTGGGTTCAAGGGCTGTAATCCACTCAGGGTCTCATATTTCCCCAGGGTGAGCTCAAGTCCACAGCCCGTGTGAAGAAGGTTCAGGAAGAACTTTCTTGTCTGCTCACAGGGACACTGTCTGGGCCCTGGATGTAGGTACCTGGATTCTGCTAATGAAAGCTTTGTCTGATCAGACCTGGGGTCCATCCGTCTGTCCATTTGTCCGTCTGCCTGCCCATCTCTGGGGGTCCCTCCTCGGAGGTGTAGCCTAGCTCATAAGTAGATACTGCTTTCCTCTATACTTTCCTCAGCGAAATTCCCATTCTTTCTGAGGTGAGCTTTTGCCCTTGTGCCCTTCCTCAGCAGGTGCTTACCTTTTTATAAAGAACTGGTAACAGAGTTATAAGAGGCATTTCCCTGCTGGCTCAGCACCTTCTTTGTGGGCCTGGTGTGTGGGCCCCCTCAACACTGGCAGTGGTGCAGTGAAGGCCCAAGTGGCAATCCCCTCCCCCATGATTTTAGTCATTTTTGCTTCCAGCCTTTAATGACAGACACCTCCTGACTCTAAAGCCCATGATCAGCAGGTGATGCTGCATCCACCTAACCATTACCAACCCATCCAGAGCACCCTAACTTCCAAGCCTAGGGCCACTGCCATTGTCACTTAGGGCACATCCCTGTTTTGGCATTAACGGTAAGCCTGCCAGCCTGTGTCTGTTGAGAGGGCTTGGTAATGTTGGGCTAATTTTTCCCAGCTCTTCCCAGTGAGATGGAGCCTCACTTCTTAAATGAGCTCCTTGCATCCCTGCATCTCTTGGCCTTCTGACCCTGTGCCAGTGGTGGGCAGGTTCCCATTCCTTGCGGCTGGGAGGAGCAGCTTGCCTGTTTCTGGTCAGTAATGACCGTTCTCTCTCTTGTACCATTCTGGAGGTAGTAACTGTTGGCTAGTGTAGACAGTCATTTCCTGTCAGGACAAAGGACAAGACATAGGGGTCTGGGGTCACTCTGAACTCCCTTGATTGAAACTGTCCTGCCTAGCCATGTGCTGGGACCTCTTGAGTTCCAAGATTCTGGGAGCAGATGCTGCCCTCTTCTGCTGCTCCTCATAGTGAGGGAGGCTGCACCCACTTAACATTCAGTGTTTTCCTGGCACTAAAAAGAGCAAAAGGGCCCGGGATTTGCTGCTCTTCCCCCAAGGCAGGGCTCCTCTTTTTAGCACTTTGGACACCTGGAGGCAAAACCTTGTAATCTAGGGTGGGGTGGGTTGGTGGGCCTGTTTGTGTGCACACACACAGCTCTTGCCACTGATGTTTCTCCATCTCTCCCCCACCCCCGCCACTCCGTTCCAGGCCAGAGAGCCCTGTTCCTGCCAGGGTCTGCCTTCCCAGCCCCAACTTGGGACCAAACTGCAACGCGGGATCACGGGTTGGGGCGCTCAGGTGACCCCTCTCCATAGTGCTTCCCAGGGCCAAGCTGACACCAGCCCTCAGGGTATGGGAGGGGCGAGCAGGGGCGGTGCTTAAGAGGAAGGGGACCAGTGTAACAACTTGCCAGGGGCCCCACCCCTCTCAGGGCTTGTGCAGGGCGCGTGGGGATTTCCCCCAAGGGGCCAGGGGTCTGGGCTAGATCTTCAGCCGTTGCTCACGCCTGGCCACATGCATGTTCTCTAGAAGCAAGATTGCTTTGAACTTAATTTGGTTTTGTGACGATTTAAAAAATGTTTTAATGAAAAAAAAAAAAATCGAGACCCCTAGAAAAGATCTGCCTGGTTCTTTTGCTTCTCGGGGAACAGTAAGGCCTCGCCTTCTGGAAATCGCTGCCTGCTCCTCTTTTCTGGAAGCTAAACAAGCCCGTCCACGCTGCCGAGGCCTGCGCCCTGATGCTACACGTGGCTCCGACCCCGACTCCGCGCAATTGCGTTTTCTCCAGGACCGGGCGTGCGGAGAGGGGGAGGCTCAGGTGGAGCCCCGCCTCTTCCTGTGCACCTGGCGCTGCCCGCCCCGCTTGTGTCTGAGGTCGTGTATGTCAAAATAAAGCCGCTACAAACGGAGGCGAGTCCGCGTCTGTTTGTGAGCCTTACGGCCTCCGGGGGTCCTGGCCAGCAGCCCGCCCCACGCCCGCGCCCCAAACTGCCTGCCCCATCGTCCGGCCCGCGGACCTGAGCGGAGGGGCGGGGCCGGAAGCGGCCTTACCCGTCTGGCCGGGAACGAAGCCTCGCCCTTGGCGCCAGTTCCGCCTTTGGATCCGCCAATGGACAGCTGACCCGCATGTCCGGGTGCCGGTCCCCATGGCAGCCGGACGCGCTCGGGCCCTCATTGGCTACGTCTGCCGAAGCGCCGCGCTCCAGCATTACGTCGCCGGCGGCCGTGCCACGTACGCGGTAGCCGATTGGCCCACCAGGGTTACGTCACTGTCGCGCCAGGTCCAGCCCGAGTTTCGAGCCAGCCGCGATCTGTCCCACGGCGCGTCCTGGCTTGTGGCGGGGTCTCGCATCCCGCGTTAGGGCAGACCAGGCAGACGAGGCGGAGTCAGAGTTCATCAGTTTGGCAAGTGAAGGGCGCGGGGCTGGGCATGGCGTCGGGCGTGCGCGGCAAGGGTCGGCCAGGTGGGCCCGGGCACGTCGGAGGCCAGGACTTACTGTCCCGCCGCCCGCAGGCGCGATGAAGGCACTGATCTTGGTGGGCGGCTATGGGACGCGGCTGCGGCCACTGACGCTGAGCATCCCGAAACCACTGGTGGACTTCTGCAACAAGCCCATCTTGCTGCATCAAGTGGAGGCGCTGGCCGCGGTAAGGGCCGGAGTCGGTCGGACCTGGTGGGGCGAGGGACGGCTAGCGACCGCAGGGCAGGGGTTCCCGCCCCTTTCCGTTGAGCCCGCCTGTCAGTTCGCGCTGTTCTGTCCGACAGGCAGGTGTGGACCACGTGATCCTGGCCGTGAGCTACATGTCTCAGGTGTTGGAGAAGGAAATGAAGGCGCAGGAGCAGAAGGTAAGGCGCGGACTCAGCCTTTTTCCTTGCTTCCCGCTCAATCTCCTACGCCTGGGTGGGAGGAACCTGACTGTGGTTTCGCCCTTCCAGCTAGGGATCCGCATTTCTATGTCCCATGAAGAGGAACCTCTGGGAACAGGTCAGTAAAGAGAGAAGGGTCCCTTGGGGAGGGTGTAGGGCCAGGCAAGCAACAAAACCCAGCCTGGGCTGGGCCTGCTGAGCCTGAATCCAGGGGTCAGACCGCCCCCCCACCCCACCCCCCGCCAGCAAGGTGGTGACCTGCTCCCCTCCCCCAGCTGGGCCACTGGCACTGGCCCGAGACCTGCTGTCTGAGACTGAAGACGCCTTCTTCGTCCTCAACAGCGATGTGATCTGCGATTTCCCCTTCCAAGCCATGGTGCAGTTTCATCGGCACCACGGCCAGGAGGGCTCCATCGTGGTAAGTTCTTGTCTGAGACTCAGACCCCCATTGCCAGCTTCTTCCACCCCCAACCTTGAACTGTCACCTCACGTGGTGGGAGCAGAGGTGTGCAGTATGTGTCTTTAAGCATTTATGGCACATCCCCTGAGCTTTGGGACAGCATGAATATCAAGTGGCAGGAGCACTGGACTAGGCCTGAGGTCCTTCTGCGCTCAGGTGACCAAGGTGGAGGAACCCTCCAAGTATGGTGTGGTGGTATGTGAGGCTGACACAGGCCGCATTCACCGCTTCGTGGAGAAGCCGCAGGTGTTTGTGTCCAACAAGATCAATGCAGGCATGTACATTCTGAGCCCTGCGGTGCTGCGGCGCATCCAGGTGTGTGGGAGCCAGCTGCTGGGTGGCCTGGGATGGGGCAGGCCACTGCTGCCATGACTCTGCTCACAAGATGCCCACTCCCACAGCTGCAGCCCACGTCCATTGAGAAGGAGGTCTTCCCGGTAATGGCCAAAGAGGGGCAGCTGTATGCCATGGAACTGCAGGGTGAGGCAGGGAGGCCATAGTGCGGGGGTGGTCTGTGGCTGGGCTGAGCCCCCTGACGCAGCCTTTTCTACAGGCTTTTGGATGGACATCGGGCAGCCCAAGGATTTCCTCACTGGCATGTGCCTTTTTCTACAGTCACTGCGACAGAAGCAGCCTGAGCAACTCTGCTCGGGCCCAGGCATTGTGGGCAACGTGCTGGTGGTGAGGCCCTTGCTCAGTTCAGCCCATCATTAACCCTCTCAGTCTCGGGATAAGTGGCCCACTTGTAATCTATCTGCCTCACTGCCCTCAGGACCCGAGTGCCCGCATTGGCCAGAACTGCAGCATTGGTCCCAATGTGAGCCTGGGCCCTGGTGTGGTAGTGGAGGATGGCGTGTGTATCCGGCGGTGCACAGTGCTGCGGGACGCCCACATCCGCTCCCACTCCTGGCTTGAGTCCTGCATTGTGGGCTGGCGCTGCCGCGTGGGCCAGTGGGTAAGTCTGTAGGCTGGGCCACGTGGGTAGAGAGGGGCAGGGCACATATCTGCCTCACTGATAGCCTGGTCCTCCCCGCTAAGGTGCGCATGGAGAATGTGACAGTGCTGGGCGAAGATGTCATCGTTAACGACGAGCTCTACCTCAATGGGGCCAGCGTGCTGCCCCACAAGTCTATTGGCGAGTCAGTGCCGGAGCCTCGCATCATCATGTGAGAGCGTGCTGTGGGGCCTGTGGAGCCCTCATTTCCCCATTAGCAAGGGGAGGACTGGCTTCACACATTAGAAGGCCCTGCCATTTGTCTGGGGGCTTGGATGAGGCTGACGCTGGACACTTGCCTTCTCATGTGGGCATACCTGGCAGGATCCCTGCTGTGGGAACCCCAAATACTGCACTCCTCAAGAAGCCCAGGCCAGGGCTGTATGGAATAATAATTTAATGCTCACTGTGGCCCTGACTGAAAGTCAAGCTCAGGCACAATTGGGGCTGTAGCTGGGCTCCCACCAATGAGGCTACACGCAGGCAAGATGGGGGTTGGAGGACACAGCAGGGGACCCTGGGGAATAGGGCAAGAGGAGCTCATAAATAGGGCCCAGCCTGGGCTGGGTTTGAGGGTGCAGGGTCCAGAATGGCGCAGACTGTGTGGACCAGGCAGGTCTAGGCGGCCGAGGAGGTGGTACTTGAATTGGCTGATTTTTCCCAGTCTTCCACAGACACAATGGTGGCCTTGCAGAAGAAGCAGTCCTTATTGTTCATCAGGTGCTGGTCGATGCAGGCTCTGCCACAGGAGAGAGGATGAGGGCTGCCCCGTAGTCTCCTGCTCCCTGCCTCCACCCGCCTTCCAGTGCCCAGGGCCCCCTTACTTGCAGGACTTATGGCCGCAGGGCTGGAACACAGCAGAGATGGGGTGGGCGTAACAGATGGGGCACAGGTCTTCCTCGCTGGTGGGCTGCAGGGAGGAGAGTGCAAGGCAGGCTGGGTTTGGGTCCCTGGACAGAAGTAGACATGTGCTATGCCAACATGCATTCAGGTGGCATGGGCCTGTGTGCTGTGGCCACACTCACCAGAGAGGCAGCAGCTGCCTGGGCAGATGCAGAGGTCAGGTGTGCCAGCATCTGTTCCACCTGGGTCAGCTCTTCTGCACTGACGTAATCCGTGTCTGGAGGGTGGGAGGAGGTGTGTGGCCAAATGTGCTCTTAGAATTTTGTGCCTCTTGAGACCCTTGGCTTGGCCCAACCCCACCCAAATACCTCTCCCCTGCTACCACGCCCCAGCCCTCACTTCTGTAGGAAGAGGTGCTTCCCTCCACTCACAGCTCTGCAGGGAGAAGTGCTTCCGGTCAGGGGTAGGCAGGGCCGTGCCAGGTGCTGGGGGCTCTGACTGCCCCAGGAGATAGCATATGGAGCGGAGCTGGAAGCAGGGATCAGCCAGGAGCACAGAAGTGGCTTTCTCTTTCCTGGGGGAGGGTGCAAGGGTGGTGTCAGGGAGCTCAGCGCTGGTGGGAAAGTACTCTACTGAAGAGGTGGTACACTCACCTAGACCAACTGCGATACTGACCCCTTCATCCCACTCCACCTCCCTGCTTCTTACCAGTCTGCTAAGTCCTGGATCGCAGTAAAGACCCATACAGCCTGGGTGCCAGTTTAGGGGTCTCAGGGGAGCTACCAGAAGACAATGAATGTCCACCAGCCATGTGACACACGTTAACCCTTCAAAATTACTCCAAATAAATACAAACTAAGGAATATTCGTAGCAGCTTAAAGATGTGCTTTCCAGCCTGTGCCTGGACGGGCTACCACTCCGGGGAAATGAAGGCTGCGGAAAACTGTTGGTCAAATAATTGTTGGGGTCGCCCTCGCGCCCCCCCTGGCGGCCACGCGGCGCCGTTGGACGCGGCTGCCCCGCCCCCTCCGACAGGAGCCAATGGGGGGCCGAGGTTCCGCCCCCTGAGCCACAGCCTCGGCGAGTATTTAGCCGGGTGACAAGGAAAGTACCGGGAGAGCGAGGGGAGCCCGGGAAGGGAGTGCCGAGCGGGGCGCGGCCCCACCTTGCTGCCTGGAAGCTGGAGAGCAGGAGCAGCCGGCCGAGCGGGGCGGAGCCCGCGTCCTAGCTTCCCGGCCATGACCCATCCGGCACCGCGCACGTCGAGCCAGAGCAGAAGGGGGTGAGTCCCGGATCCGAGCCCTGCACAGGAGCTGCCCTGCCCCATCCCTGGTGGCCACCGCCATGGCCTGGCTGATGCTGCTGGGCGCACTGCTGTGCATGCTGCGCGTCGGGTTAGGCACCCCGGACTACTCCGAGGCCCCTCTGTCCCCTAAGCCCCACAACTGCCCTGATCAATGTGTCTGCGCGGCCGACCTGCTGAGCTGTGCAGGCCTTGGGTTGCAGGACGTGCCGGCCGCGTTACCCGTCGCTGCTGCGGACCTTGACCTGAGCCACAACGCGCTCCAGCGCCTGCACCCCGGCTGGTTGGCGCCCCTCTCCCGGCTGCGCGCGCTGCGCCTAGGCCACAACGAGCTGGGTGCGCTGGGTCGCGGTGTCTTCTCCAACGCCAGCGGTCTGAGGCTGCTCGACCTATCATCTAATGCTCTGCGGGCGCTTGGCCGCCACGACCTCGACGGGCTGGGGGCGCTCGAGATGCTGCTTCTGTTCAATAACCGCCTGGCCCACTTGGACGAGCACGCCTTTCACGGCCTGGGAGCGCTCAGGAGGCTCTACCTGGGCTGCAACGAACTCGCGTTCTTCTCTTTCAACCACCTGCACGGTCTGGGCACCGCCCGCCTGCGCACTCTGGACCTCTCTTCCAACCAGCTGGGGCACATCCTAGTGCCCGAGCTGGCGGCGCTGCCGGCCTTTCTCAAGAACGGCCTCTACTTGCACAACAACCCCTTGCCCTGCGACTGCCGCCTCTACCACCTGCTGCTGCGCTGGCATCAGCGGGGCCTGAGCGCCGTGCGGGACTTTGCACGGGACTACATGTGCCTGGCTTTCAAGGTACCAGCATCCCGCGTGCGCTTCTTCGAGCACGCCCGAGTCTTTGAGAACTGCTCAGTTGCCACTGCCCGTGGCTTGGAGCAGCCAGAAGAACAGCTGCACGTGCAAGTGGGCCAGTCCCTGCGGCTGCACTGCAATGCCAGTGCCCCAGCCGTTGGCACTGCCTGGGTCTCCCCACAGCATGAGCTGCTTCTGGCGCCAGGATCCCGAGATGGTAGCATTGAGCTGCTGGCTGATGGCAGCTTGGCCATTGAAAATGTGCAGCCGCAGCACCAGGGCATCTTCGTGTGCCTGGCCACTGGGCCTCGCCTGCACAACCAGACACATGAATACAACGTGAGCGTGCACCATCCTCGCCCTGAGCCCGAGGTCTTCAGTACAAGCTACACCACGCTGCTGGGCTGTGCCGTGGGCCTGGTGCTGGTGCTGCTCTACCTGTTCATGCCACCTTGCCGTGGCTGCTGCCGTGGCTGCTGCCGCTGCTGTCGCCAAGCCTGCTGCTGCCGTCACTGGTCACGAGCACCCAGCCCTCTCCAGGACCTCAGTGCACAGTCCTCGGAGCTCAGCACCACATCACCAGATGCACCCAGTCGCAAGGCCAGCACCCACAAGCACGTAGTCTTTCTGGAGCCAGGCAGGAGGGGCCTCAATGGCCGTGTGCAGCTGGCCATAGCTGAGGACTTTGACCTCTGCAACCTTGGGGGCCTGCAGTTCAAGGTCAGCTCAGAGTCTGCTAGCTCTACAGGCTCTGAGGGTCCGGTGATGACCTAGGCTGCCCAGAGTCCCCCTACCCAGGCCACCACCCTGCCTGCTGCTTGCCCTGCTCCCTGCTGCAGTCCAGATAACTGCCAGATGCTGATGGGAAGCCCTGACCTGGCCTCACAACCTACTGGGTTGGCCTTGGCCTGAACCACAAGGGCTCTGCTCCTTGGTGGAGGGCTGGAGTCCCCAGCCTTCTCCTGCTCTGCCTCAGCAAAGGACTTAAAGGCCCCGGGCCCTAGCAGGGCCTTTTTGTGCCCGCTGCCCCATCAGGATTGGGGGCTGAGGCTCATCTAGAAGAACGTTTGCACTGGAGCCCCAGCAGTTGTCAAGGGGTGGCACCGAAGAGCTGAGGCATAACCACCTTCCCCTTCCCAAGGGCGTAGGAGGGAGTGGGCCGCAGAGAACTAGGAGGAAGCTCCGAAGGAAGACCTCTCGGGAAATAGGACTCCCTGTCCGCCAACTTCCAACCTACTTAAAGCTTCACAACTCAACCCACAGTCTGGTAGGCAGGCACAGTTCCTGGCTTAAGTCCCAGAAAGACTGGTCCTGCTCTCTGGCCAGGGGCATCTAGAGGCCGTTGAGTGTAGGGCCCACCCCATGGCTGCAACTCACAAGGCAGTGCTGAGGGGCACCATGACCTGTGACCCCAGCTTTTCAGCAGCAAAAAGCCTGCCAGGCATAGCCAAGCTGGGAGGGGAACTTGCTGAGCCGGAACTTGCTGTCCCTCGAGGGCAGTAGCCTCTTAAGGGCTGGCGCTGGTCTCAGCCTAATGACTGAGGTGGCGCCCTGCCTTCATGCATCTCACCACCCCCACTGCAGGGGGCTGAGCTGGGCCCCTGTGGGTGTCCTGGACCCAGCTTGTCAAGAAGTTTCTCAATAAAGGCAGGATATGCCCATGGCTGGAGCCTTCGCAGATGCAGATACCAGCGTATGTGTGTTCACCTTTTAGCTCCCACAGTGCCACCAGGCCCCGCTCAGCCATCGCAGGGTGACCTGAGAGTCCTAGCTCCCCTGCCTCTGCCTGAGGCATGGCCACAGCCAATGGCTCTGACCATGGACCAGGATACCTTGTCCTGCTGGGGTCCCTGATGCGTTTACCTAGAGCTGCTGCCACCTCTTTAGGCAGTTCATACCTCACCATGTCCCCTCCACCTTGAGAAGCTGGTACTGGGGTCCAGTTTACAGATGAGGGAGCTGAGGTGCAGGGAGGCCCTGCTCAGCCCCCTTTCATCAGACACACCTGGCTCTCATGGGGCCCACTGTCCCCAGCACTCACCCTGAAGCTGGCCCATGTACCAGGAGCTGTACCAGGATGCCTGTCACTGCCACCAGAATGGGGTAGTGGTCCACACTCTCCAAGCCTAAGGGGAAGGGAAGGAGGGCATGAGCCACGCACATACACCTGCTGCAGGGCCTCCAGGCCCCGCTGATCCTGTCCACCTCCTGCCTCTCCTCCCACATAAGGGCACACTGAGGCTGGGGCGCAGGCCTGGCTGTCCTGACGCAGCCTGGAGGATAGGGCATCACTGCTCCTGGCAGAGGAACCAAGGCCCGTGGGGTATTGGGGTGCAGGGTGTCTGAGTCCTCACCAGGCAGCCGTAGGGTGACCACACGGTCAAACAGGTTCCTCTCAGCTGTCACCCGGTTCAGCACCTGGTTCAGCAGCTGTGAGTGCAGAAGCCCGTTGGTGGATGAGCAGGCTCGCCACCGGGGTGTCCCCAGGATCCCACCCTGCTTGCCCAGAGAGATATACCTGCGCAAGACGCCGCAGCAGCATTTCAGAGGTAGGCCGGGTCCAGTCGAGGAATATCTCAGGCACCAGTGTAATGGTCATCTCCAAGACACGCAGCAGGCTGACTGAGAGGTCAAAGCAGGTGGCACATACCTTGAGCTGCCGGCTGTCCACAAAGTTCCGCTCCAGACGTTCAGCCGCCTGTTGGATCTGAGCCACCAGCAGGTGGGCAGGCAGCTGTCAGTGGCCTGGCTACACCCCAAGGCCAGCCCTTGTTCCCACACCACCCTGGCCTACAAGACCCCACCACAGCTCACCTCCTGGATCATGCCGATGAACTCTGAGAAGGCCCAGTTGAGCTGGTTGAGGACGCTGTTGAGGAAGCTGGGTGCCACGTCGGGGCCCTGGCGCAGCAGGTCTGCCATGTGCTGCTGCAGCAGCGTTGAGGGGCAGGGCTCTGTAGAGCACGGTGGGGTGGTGTCATCGGGGATGCCAGAGGAGTGGCCCCTGCCTAACTGCCTCTGTCCTCAGCACTGGGCCACTAGCGTCGAGACAGCTCCCTGAGACTACACAAGTCATGAGGGTAGGGAGACAGGGTGCTGTACTAGCTGGGGGCCGAGGCTGCATCTGACTGCTCCCTCTGTGGGGGCAAGCCACAGCTGCAGTTGTTCCTGCCCCCATACCACACCACTCCCCTACCCCTGCAGGCCCCTCAGCCTGAAGCAGCCACACAACCCCAGCTGGACCCTTCGAATGGGATTAGACCTAAACAGGGCCACTTGGGTCAAGGCCAGCTTCCCCGAGGGTCTGCTCTGAACTAGAACCCTGCTGTAAGCCCTCTCCTGTCCTCTGTTGCCCTTGGCCTGGCCTTGGCATATGGGAGAGGGGGTGGGCGCCAAGTCTGGGGCTGGCAGGCAGCAGTAACCAGAGCCCTCAGCCGAGGCTGGGACCAGCATACCTTCCCCACCCCTCCTGATGCAAATCAATAGTCCCTGTAGCAGCAGGACGCAGACCTGCCCCCAATGCTGCTTCTCCACTTGCAGCTCAGTTCTGCCCAGGGCAGGACCGAGGCAGCTGCCAAAGACCTGCTGTGTGACTTTGCCCAAGGCACCCGGCTGCTCTGGGGACACCCCTCACACCAAAACACTGCCCACCAGGGCAGCCATATACCACATTGGCCACGGACAGCCACTACGTGGGGTAAACAGTGTGTGGCAGGCAGACCCTGCAAGCTGCACAGCTTGAGACCCCTGGCCAAGCCTAGGTAAAGGTCCTCAGGCTCCCGAAGCTTTGCAGGACCACAGCCCCAGGACAGCACAGTACCCGCTCCCAACCAAATGGGCCTGCTTCTAGAAAACCTCATGGATACCACCTGAGGCCTGACTGACCCCTAGTCCGTGCCCCGCCCCCCGACTTAGGTCGACATGGTGCTGGGATAAGGCTGGAGGTCGGGGAGGTGGCTCAGTGAGCAAGGGACAGGATCCTCACCCTGCATGAGCCTGGGAAGATGCTGCCCTTGCCACTGTGACCCACACAGAGCACTTGGGCCCAAAGGCACACACAGGATGGCACTCTGTCCCCCACACTACCCTGGCCCACGAAGGGGTGTAGTCCCAGAGTGTCAGTGAGTTTTGGGTCCAGCTGGAAGAAGTGGGTGAGTCTGAGAGAACCCTAGCATGGTGGGTGAGGAGCTGCCCGACCGGATACTCACTCTGGAGGCTGGGCAGATTGGCGTCCTCAGGTTTGGTTTTCAGCAGGTGTGGCAGCCGTGTATAGCGGTACCCGAACCCACAGCCCTGAGGGTGGGGCCAGTGGGGGGTCAGTGGGGCAGGACAACTCCTTCCTCCAGCCAGCTTTAGCCACCACTTCTCCAGTCAAGCTTACCCTCCAGAGCCGCACCAGGATCCAGTTGGTCTGGGCCCAGGGCCGCTGCTCGTAGGGTGCCAGGAGATTCCTCACCATGGCGATGCGCCTGTGAGGGCAAAGGGTGGTGAGCAAAGGGTGAGGCTGGTTGTGGTGCTGTGCAGGGCAGGTGCATGCCCCCCACCCCAGCTCCACTCACTGCTCCTCAGGGATCCGCTCCACGGCCCGCAGGGAGTGTGGGTAACACACATAGCTGGCCAGGGCCTGCATCAGCGAGTCACGGATGTCTGCTGGGAGAAGTCATGCCTCAGTAGGTGCCTAGCATGGGCCCCGGCCCCCATGCCTCATGCCCACCCAGCCAGCATTCTGCACTGAAAACAGCCAGCCAGAGGTGACATCCTGCCCAATCCCCCTGGCCCACTGTAGGGTGCCTCACCAGTGCCTACGATGCGTGTGTCAGCAAAATGTTTGGCAAGGATGGCGGCCAGGCGGGTCAGGGTCTCTTCATAGCCTGCAGGGTAGGTGGGGTAGTGGAAGCTGTTGGCCACAGGCGGGGCTCCAGAGGCAGGCCTGTCCCTTGGCAGGGTGGGTAGACTTGGGCAGCAGGCTCCAAGGGCCAGTCTGGGCCTGGGCTGGTGTCTGGGAACACTGGGCATGGCACTCACTGGCAGTTGGTGAGGGACTATGGCACAAACTCACTGTGGGGGGTAGGGGGAGGTCCTGGCCAGAGTCCTGACCTGAGTGCAAACCCATCTCAGCACACACACTTGAAGACCCAGCAGTCAAGGCCCCTTGGTCCCCCACAGCTCCGTCTTTGGGGACAAAGCCTGCACCTGGGCCTGGGGTGGGGCAGGGGGTCAGACCAGAGGCCTGACAGCCCACACCTGGATCCAAACATAAACCAAAAAGCCCAGCCTGGAATCAGTAGTCTTCAAGAAACCTACTGTGATTTACAGACATAAACCACTCTGCCCCACAAAAGCGGCCACATATCGTGGCCAGTGCCAGGGTAGCAGGGCCAGGGGCCAGCTGGTTCCTGGAGCCGCAGGAAGGGAGTGAAAGCAGAGGGTCCCTACCCCATGGTCCATGTTGTCTGCTTCCCTCTCAGCACTATGAGGGACCGCTGGTTCTGTGGCTGCTGGTCCCAGGGCAGGGTTTGCCATGTACGGCTTTTGCAAATGTTTGTCTAACACAGGCCAAAAGGAGTAGGGGCTGTCTCATCCCCCCCAACGTGGATGGGCGCTGCTGGGCTATGGATGGCTCAGACCAGGGATCCAAGAGCTCATGACAAAGGCCGCCTATTCTGTCCCCTCCCAGCCCAAGTGACCCCATCACCTGGAAGCTCCTCCATGCTGTGCACAGGGCCAAAGTAATTCTTGAGGGCGCTGTAGCTGTTTATGGCCACGTTCAGGTAGAACTCAGGCATGAAGGCAAAGAGAGGGCCTGTGCGGTCGCCATGCTCAATGGTCCGTAGGCAGACGCGCAACAGCCAGTAAATGTCCAGCATCTTCTCCTGTGGGGGCACATGTGGAGGGTCACAGGGGGCATGACCTGGTCTAGAGGTCAGGAAAGGCCTCCTCACGAATATGACATCAGAGCTGAGACCTGGATTCCAGGAAGTGGGAGCAACAGCTCAGGCTGGGGCAAGGAACACTTGGTGGGCACGAAAGCCTGTGTTGCTGGGGCCTGGGGAGGCCTGTGGGTGGGGAGGCAGAGGTGTCTGGCCTGCAGAGGGCAGCACTGTGACTCACCTGACCCTGGGTTTGTATTTTGTAAAGTACAGAAGTTGGTAAGCAAAGGGTGACATGCCCAGAAGAGTGTGAACGCTATCAAGTGCAGAGGAGCTGCAGGGCAAGTGGGGCAGGACAGTTAGGAAGCCATGGCCCCCTCCAGGCTGCACTGATGGGAATGCCAAGAATGGGGCCATGTTTCTGGGAGTAGTGGAGCCTCCATGGAGGTTGCAGGTGCTGGAGAAGCAGGCCTGGCACAGAGCGGAGGGGGAGTGTGGCTCAGGACACGTGGAGCATGAGGTGCCTGGAGATGCTCCCAAAAATGTGGTGGTGAGAAGGTAGAAAAACGGGCAAAATCTTCCCCACAGTGTGGTGGGGTTCCCATGTTCTCAGACAGCCTGTGTCAGGATGACACCAAAGGGCACAGGAGGGGTTGCCAACCAGCATGAGGCCCCGGGCCCTCGCCCAGACCCAAGGCATATGCATCTCTTGACATGGAGCCAGAGCATCCGGACTTCACACCAGGTCAGGGTGTGCCAGGAAGCCCAGAGGGCCCCAGCAGGAGCCTGCTACCACAGAAGGCGGAGTCTGAGGAAGGGGACAGATGCCACCAAGGGACCAACACGATGAGGACGGGGATGTGCTCACAAGGAGGAAACAAGAAGGTCATTAGAGACCATGGCGAGACTATTCTAGAAGACTGAGAAGCCTATGCTGGGCTGAGCGTGAGGGGATGGGAGCTAAGACACAGCTCCTTCAAGATGTGAACAGAGAAGGGAGGAGACAGTGGTAGCTGTAAGCAGACACAGTCAAGGAAAGGCCTTGAGGGCTTTTCCCTTTGATGGGAGAAACTGGATGAGAAGAAGGCAGTAGAGTGCGCACTGAAGACACAGAAGAAGGCTGAGACGAGAAACCCAAGCAGAAGACGGCAGGCTGGAGATGGGGCCGCCCCAGGCCTTGATCACCCAGTTCTGGGGGAGGAGCAGGCCCAAGAGAGGCAGATGTGCTGACACAGAATACCCAGAAGAACCACAGGACATCACTGGTGGGAAGAGGCCCCAGGCAGGGTGGAAGGGGCAACAAGGACTTGGGGGTCTAGAGCCTGGGGGCAAAGCACGGTCACAGTGGGAGTGCACTGTCTGGCCATCTGCCTATCCCAGGAGGCCAAGTGCCCTGGGAAGCCTGAGGCTCCTCTTTCCGGTTAACCAGTGTCTTAGTGCCCACGATGGCACCTGCCATTCTCTAGGCTTCAGGCACACATTGTTGAATGAATGAGTGAGTGAATGAGTGCGTGAGGAGAGGAACAAGACAGTGGCCTGGAGGGTGGGAGGTGTGTCAGAGAGAAGCAGACTCAGACACGGAGTGAGGCCCAGGGAGAGGAGGATGGACCAAGGAACTGGAAGGGGGGGCAGGGGAGAGGGCAGATCCTGTTCCTCAAAGGAAGGATTTAGGAGCTGAAGGGGAACCCAGGGTCTAAAAATGGCACCACTTCAAGTCCATGGGGCGTAACAGTTACAGGGGAAGGGGCATGGAGCTGGGGGGGAGTGTGAGGGATGAGGGAGGGGCATGTGAGCCAGGGCAGGGAGCAGCTGGGGGCCCTGCCCAACCCCACTGGCCAGTCACATGTGGTCCAGAATGTACGGCTGGGAAGGGGAGTAACCACGGGCCAAGGCCACACCTAGGCACCTGGGAATAGAGAGTGGCATGGACCCAGGCAAGACGGCGGCTCAGGTGGTCCAGCTTTTCCGAGAAAACCTTCTGGCTCTTAGACAGCTCTGCAAGGATGTCCTTCCTCTGCCACACCAGGGGAGAAGACAATTAGGACACAGCCCCATACACCAGCTCCGTTCCCCCAGGCCTGAGGTCTGTCATCACACTGCCAGTCTTGGGAGGGAGGCTCTGCTGGTGCCTGGAGCAGGCAAGGGCTTGGGAGACCGGGGCTCCACTCTTCAAAACCCTGTTTTGCCACTGACCCGCCAGTGAGCCTAGGCAAGCCTCAGAACAGGGCATAGGCGTCTCCTCAGGGGGTGGAAGTGAGACCCAGCTGGGGGTCCTAAGGCCCAAGCCAGGCGCCCTGGGACTCGATGCCCCAAGTGCAGCTCCAGTGGCTGTTCTCGCCTGGGCCAGGCCCACGGCTCTGCCCACAGGTGGGGGCAGGTGGGGCTGCCAGGGAAGCACGGACTGGGCCTGCCTGGCCCCACTCCCCAGGCTGGGACAGCCACAGCAGAGGGGATCCAGTGTGTGCGAGGAGCCAGGCCTTGCTTCCTGCTGAATCTGCAAGCGGCGGCCTAGGCAGCACTCAGGGTCGAATCCATTATTGATGAGGAGACTGGGTGTGCATCAGCACTTAACGGACTGGGGGCACCTTGGCTGCAGCAGCTTGATGGGGCTGAGGCCGTGCCAGGCCCTGCTGCCAGCCCTTCACTGACTCGTGGTGTGCTCAGGGCGGGGGTGGGGACAAAGAATGCTGGGGCAGTCCCCAGAGGCAGGGCCAAGGCAGCACAGAGTTCCTTTGTGGGCTGCCCTGCGGACCCTGAGTGGGCAAGCTGCCTCTCCCCTCATCCCCAAAGGCCCACCTGCATATTCAGGACTTACTCCCTTGGGGCACCGGCGGAGTTTGTCTTCCGTGTCCCTCAGAGCCATCGCATACTCGTTGACATCATCAGACACGCCCACCATCTAGAGCATTGGGCACCACACATCCAGGATAACCCTTGGTAGCACCTCACTCAGGCTCCTCCAGAGCCAGTCTGGACCCCAGTCCTGCCAAGCACCCGACCTCAGGCCCAGGGCACCTCCCCTCCCACAAGTCAACCAGGTCAGGCCTAAACAGCGTCAGCAAGAACTAATCTTACTGAGCCACAGGCACACGCAGCACCCCTGCAGACACATGTGCACGTGTAGGTACACACATGCGTGCACACACGTATCTGGGCAAGCAGAACCCTCCCACAAGTGTGTAGTTGACCAGGGTGCAAGACCTTGCCCAGCTGCTGGTGGACGCTGAGATTATACATCATGATGGCACCGTCAAGGATTTCCAGCAGTGAGTTCTCAGTGAGGGGCTGCTCTGGTTCCTCAGGTGGCCGCCCCAGCAGGAGGCCTTCATTCCAGTGGCTACCCTCGACTGGGGGGTGGGAGAAGGGCAGGGTCAGGGCCGGGGCTATCTCAGCTCTCTCTTAGGCCTGAGGGACCAGGATGAGCCTCACAGTAAAGGGGAATCCACTCTCCCCATTCCTGTGCCCAAGGAGGGACCTGCAGGGAGAGCATGGGGGCAGGACAAGGCCTGGCAACTCTAGGACCTATTTCTGTAACATCGATTTCCTACCCTCAGAATGTGCTTCCCGTGCCCTTGAGATACTGCCAGGCCACAGGGCCGGAAGGGCACGGAATGTACCTTGGCTTTGCCTAGGGTCAGGGGTTGAACTCAGTACAAGGGTCCTTCAGTGCTCTGCTAGGCCCCGTCTGGCACCTACTGTCCTCACGGGTCCTCTGCTCCACGCTCAGCGTTCGGACCTTCACTTTCTCCATGGCACTCAGAGGCCGCCGTGGGGTCATGAGGCTCACAGCCGCTGTGCTGAGGAAGCGGTTGGCTCGGCCCAGGGTTGGGGAACTGAGCCAGCTGGGCCGGGGCAGGGGCAGTGCCCCCCCCATGGGTAGGGCCTGCATGGGGCGCTGCGGTAGAGAGAGGAGGCCAGAGGCCACTCAGCTCCCCAAGACCAGGACCCACTCAAGCCTCCCCTGATCCGTGGGGCTGGGTGGGGGGGCTCTTGTCTCCACCCACAGCCAAGGGAACCTGTCTGGAGGGACATTCCTTGCCTGCATGGAGGTGGAGATGGTCTTGTGTGATACCCCTGCCCACATGACAGAGGAGAAGCCCCACACGAAGCCCCCCACCTGCCCCTACCGCGGCACCTGGGCCACAGCTGGGGCTGGCTCCTCATCCTCATCCAAGTCATCCATGGTGGCCGCCTGGAGCTCCAGGGGGTCGATCAGGATGTTGGCCTTGGAAGCAAGGTCATCTAGGGAGAAAGGCAGGAGGTCCTCAGGCCAGGAGAGGGGCGAGGGCCACCGGATGGAACTTTCTAGGACAGCAGGGAAGTATCAGCTGGTGGGCAAGAGGCCTTGCAGGGCCCGCTGACCACTGTGCCTGCCCCACACCCCTCCAGTCCAGCCTTTACTCTGCAGCTCAGGGGCCCCGAGTCTCACAGTTCCTCCTCAGCAGGAGGCATTTCCAACCACAAACCTCCTGTCAGCCCGTCACTGGTGCCCGTGGCCTCACATTCTCCCGGGCCTCCCCTATGTCTCCCTCCTTTGTCTGTCCCATAAACAAAAGGAGATCCCAGGGTGCTCGGCTCCCTCCGCACACTCCCCAGAGAGCTGGGCCTTAACCAGGTCTGTGCCCAAATTTATGCTGACAGCTGATCAAACCACCTCTGCCTATAGTCCGGGCCTCGCTCCTAGCTGTGTCCCTGGGCACCTCAATCACACTGAATCCAACACTGAACTTGTCACCTCAGCCGCATCGTGCAGTCCCTCTCCCTGCTGGTGCCCATTCTCCACACTACAGTTGTCAGAGGGAGCTTCCTAAAATGCAGACTCCCTCATACAATAAACGGTATCACCCGAGTACTATGCTCCTTTAAAACATTATCTATATGAGACCAAACGGTCAACGTTTACTCTAAAGCAAAGAAGAGAAGACAAGGGAGCAGGGAAACTAGGTCACTGGAAACTGAACAACCAGAATGGAAATAATGAGAAGGCTGACACACTGAAAAATGGAACCAATGTCACTGAGCAAATTATGAAGAAATTGTTAAAGGGGAACCTAATTTGCTGTGTAACATTTCACCAAAAATACAATAAAATATTATTTGAAAAAACAAAATGCAGACTCCTCTATTGCAGTCCCTGGTCCTGGGGTAAGTCCACATCTGCTGTGTGGCCTGCAAGGCCCTGAGACTCCACCTGGAGACCTGTAGCCTTCCCACCACCCCTGCCTCGTCTTCTACAACAGCACACCAACTGCTTTCCATCTCCAGGCCACGTGGGGCTGTGCCTATGTCCCTGCCTTTGCTGACGCTATGTCATCTGCCCTTTTCACCGGGCAACTGTGCTCACCCGTGAAGGCAGAGCAGGCAGCACCTGCACCCCCACCAGGATCCCAGAGTCTCCCCTCTGCAACATACCTGCCCCCTTATTTCATTACAGGGCCCCCAGCCTTCTGCTGTGGTGGCTGCTCCAGGAAGGGCATGGTGGACCCAAGACCGCAGGCAGGGAGATGCTGGTTAGCATCTCCCCTCTCTAGCAGCTGGAGAGCCTTGGGCGCCCTCTGGTGGGCACAGGATAGCTCAGCACCCGCACTCACCCCAGACCTGCGCGTACCTTTGAGGGTTTTCCGAAGGTGCGAAAGGAGGCCCCCCAGACGCTGCAGGTCGAAGTAGTCCACCTTGCCATTATAGAAGACCTGAGGTGGGATGTAGGCCTCTGCGAGGAGTTAGAAGCCCAGGTCAACAATCCAGGCCCAGCATAAGGATGCTCCCAGAGACCTCCCCTCCACTCTTGCCTAGCACAGCTGCGGCCCCCTGGCCTTGGCCACCCACCTGCGCAGGCAGACAGTGTAGTCGGAGCCCAGCTCCGCCTCCCCCACAATTTTCAGGTCAGTGCCCACAACTGCACAACTTGGGATGAAGGGCACATTACTGGCTGCTGGTCACTCGGGAGAAGAGAGAGAGTCCTGACCCAGCCGTGTGGGATATCCCCCAATCCAGGGCAGGTGAGGCTCCTGCTGACTCTTGGGGGTTCCATCTTATATAAAAATAGGGCTCCCCAACGCCCTGGAACCCATCCAAGGCAGCTCGTACAAAGGGCTGCTCAAACGGCTGGGTAGGCTAGGACTGAGGCAGGGAGCCCAGAGGGGCAGAGCCTCTGAGGACAGTCAGTGTGAAGGTGGGCTCCTGCTGGCCCAGTGGGGAGGCTGCCTATAGGTGGGGTGGGCCTCAGCGGGGTAGGAGCTTGGACCATCCCCCCTACTCCACACCAATACTAGGGGCTGCCCTAAGCCTGGCTCTGCCTGGCCTTGCTGATCTAAGGCTCCAGCCCCACTCACCTTCACTGAAGGAAGCGCGGGGGTTCAAAGCCTTGTATTCGTCCCAGTAGTAGCGCAGGGCAGAGATCAGCCGGTGCAAGAAGCAGACCATGTACTCAGGAGGGCAGAGCATAGGCACGTTCTGTGGGCACAGGGCATAAGACATGATTTGTGCCAGCCCAGAGCCCAGCCCCCTCCTTACCCATTGCCCTGCCCCAGGGTCCTGGGCTGAGCAGGGAGCAAAGGGCTGCAAGGCTGGGCAGGAATGAGGCAGGCTGAAAGGGGCCAGAAGCCAGAGACCTGGACCCTGCAACACAGCCAGAGTCTGGCCAGGTGGGCACCTACCCCCCGGCCGCTAGCGTTCTCCTGCAGAAACTTTCGGAACTTGGTCAGGAAGATGTACCTGGAAGCTTCACCCTTCCAGGGAAGGAAAAACAAGGCTGCGATGAGTGATGAGCTGAGAATGAGGAAGCTCAGTACCATACCTGACCCTAGGCCCTGCCATGGGAACATGAGCCAGCCTCTGTCCTCTGGGCCTTGGGGTCCAACATAGCACCCCTCCCCACCAGGGACCCAAACAGGGGTCTAGGGGGCCACTCACCCCATTGTCATCTTTATTGTTCAACAGCAGTTTCAGGATCTGGACCTGTAGCTCTTCTACCACTGGGGGATGGAGGAGAAGAAGGGACGTGGTGCTGAGCCCTCCTCAGGCTGGGCCTTGCTCTCAGGGATTGGACAGGGAGTAGCAGGCTTGGTTGGGGCTCCACCATCAGGGCTTCCTGAACCCAACCTAGTGCCCCAGGAACATACGTGCATGTATCCCCGTCCACCCCTACCCAGTGCCTGAGGCGGGGAGCCAACCTTCGATACGCTTCTTGAGCCTTTGGCAGCCCCGTTCATAGGCACGCCGCCGCAGCCGCTCCTCTGCAGTCTCTTCCCTCACCTCCTTGCTCTCTTTGCCCTGGGCAGGGATGGGGGTGGGATAGCAGGGCTCACCCAGGCCTACTTCAGACAGAAGACCCCACTCTCACCCCCACAACTCCAGGGACCAGAACTGGGGCAGGAGTTTCACATGCTAAGAGCCAGGTAGCTCAGACACCCTGGACCAGCCCTCACTATGCCCACTGCCCGCCCACCTGGGGTTGCCCACCTCTCTGCTGGAGCGGTGCGGCCACCAGGTGGTAGGAATGAGCTCCTGCAGGCCGGCCTCCTCTACACGCAGGGGGCTCTTGATGTAAAAGAATACAACGGACCGGAGCACATCGAAGCTGGTGGTCGTTAAGGCAGAGCTCTGTTCACCAAAGGGGCCCTGTACACCTTCCTCTGTCCTCTCTCATCAGCTCTCCCGAACACCACACTGCAGGTGTGCCCACCACAGCTCTCCACCCCCAAAAGTGCCATTGTTGCTACATGCCGTCTCCCAGGCCACCAGGCCCGATACACACCAAGTGGACAAGAAAGGCCTATCATGAGAACAGATGACTGGGGTACAGGCTGGTGAGCAGGCCTGGTGGCTTCTCCCCGGCCCCAACTCTGGGCCTTTGTGTCTCCCAGCTTTGTTTCTGCCTCCTTGAGGCTGGAAAATCCCAGACTCAGAAGACGGGTGACAGCACTGGCTTCCCAGCCAGTGGCCTAAAGCTAGGCTCTCCCTCCTCCTTGTACAGGTTTCAGCTTTTCGGAGAAGAAAGGAAGAGCTGCCTCCCTAATGGTCTTGTAGGAACCCTCGCCGTGGACTGTGGATAAGAATGCAGTGCTTTGGCGGAAAAGAGCAGGCTCTGGTGGCCCCTGCACCTCCACGTAGCCCGTGTCTGCAGCCATCTGGAAACCCTGCCAGGCTGGCCCGTGGGCCTGGGTTCTTTGCTGTACTTTCCCTGCTCTGTAGAGAAAGTGTCCGGGAGGGCTGGGCCTGGGGATGCAGGACTCACAGGGCTTCTGGAGCTTCCCTAGGAACCAGTGGTTAGATGGCCACTGCCTTCCCTGGTCTCTGCTGATTCTGGGGGGTACCACATGCTGGCCTGCCTGGCAGCAAGGGGAGGATACAGGACGTTGCTAAGCAGAAACTTGCGGGACTTCTGATGCCTCAGGATGGCGATAGTGAGCCGCAGGTAGTGGATCTGTGGGGAGAGGGTGCTCAGAGTAAGGGAGGCAAGGCCTAGGACACTCAGGACAGGGGAAGGGTCGGGGCTCCTACCTGCAGCCCCAGGTCTGGAACAATGGGTGAGAACCGGTACAGCCGTAGCAGGGACATCATCAACTGCTTGAGGCAATCCTGTACCTCATAGTCCTGGGGGAGAGACACCAGGCTGTGCACCAACCACGGAGGGCAGGCTCCAGGGCTGCCATTCTTGGGGGCTTTTCCAAGCCTCTCCCTGTATCCCCCACCCCAGCAGAACCTGACATCCTGGCCTGAGCTCCAGGGAGCCCGGATCAAGGGCCTCACCTCCATGAAGAGCCACAGGAGGTCGAGGACCTGGTGCACCACCAACTGTGCCTTTGCAGGTGTGCCTGCCTCCACAACGCCCAGCAGGAAGTTCATGAGCACAGCCTCCACCAGGTACACCATGCGCTGCACCAGAGGGTGGGCGCTGATGAGGTGGTGGCCTTCTGCCCCGCTCAGGGCACCCTGGCCTGGCATGTAGCCAAGATAATGCTTGAGGACTCAGGCCACAGGCACAGATGGACTCTTGGGACCCCTCAAGCAACCCCAACACAGAGATAAGCCCTTTTTCAGGGTCTGACTGAAGGATAAGAAGGGCCACTGTCCACATCTCTCTGGGGCTTTGCACATGCAAGTCCCTTGGCCTGTGGCATCATTCCCCCATGGAATTTCTTTCTAGGACATCCTCTGATACCCTCAGCTGGAAGCGTCTCCTCCTCCCTTGGGTGTTATCCTTGGGGTCTGAGGGCTCTGATCACGTGGGCCCCTGCCAGGTGATGGTCCTGGGCCTCACACGCCTCAGCATCCCAGCCCCTAGCACGGACATATCTACCACAAACTGCCTCCTGCCCTCCCGAGAGTCCCCTCACCAGAAGGGGTGCAAAGTGGTGGAAGATGTGGGCCAGCGTCAGGAGGATGGTGGGCTGGCCCTGCAACTGCCACTCGGAGTTCTCCTTCTCCACTAGCCGTCCTTCCTGTGTGCGGGGGAGGAGAGGAAGCTGTGAAGGGCAGAGGGCTGTGCAAGGCCACCAGTTTGCCCACCCAGACCATGGCTCACCACAGGGTCCAGCTCCATGCTAAGCACTGCCCGGAAGCAGCCAAGCAACCTCTGTGCCCGTACCAGGTCGGCCCTCGGTGGGTCCTGCAGGGGCCGGTAGCCCGCCACTGGGTAGGTGCCAAAGAGTTAAGCCAGCAGTGCCTGATCTATGACCTAGACATGCCTGGCCCCTCTCCAATAAGACCCCTGAGGAGGGGCCTGGGGCTCTAGGGCAAGGTCATGGAGTCAGACGGCCTGCTTTGCACCACAGCCCTCCCACTTATTCTCCATGGACTGTAATTTCCCTTGCTGATTCAGGTTCTTCATCTGAGAGACGGAGATAATGATACCCACCTAACAAGGTTGTTGCAAGGACTGCTGTCCTCGGTACCCCCTCAAGCTGCAACCTAGTCACTCCTTGTGGCAGCCAGGGCTTGCCACCAGCCCACACAAGTCCTAGGGCAGGGAGCCCCTCACCCAGCTCCCCCAAGAGCTCCCAAGCAGCCCACAGCCATCTTCCCAAAAGGATATCGCAAGGGGCGGCTGCCGAAGTTGAAGGCCACAGACTCCTTGAAGGAGAGGCTGATGGCTGGGAAGTAGGCCATGCCCAGGCCCCTGGATAGGTTCTCAAATGCAGTGCCCAGTGACACACCATTCCTGGAGCAGAAGGGCAAGCCTGTAAATCAGTACTAAGAAGAATGTGGCCAAGATGGGCCAGTTTGTTTGGGGCTGCCCACCCTCAGGCTACCACACTCAGCCTGGCCCCCTTATAGGGAGTGGGAGGCCAGGCCTGTGGACAGAGGTGGGAGACTCACAGGCAGAAGGATAGAGTGCCATCATCCAGGTCAATCAGGCAACTCACGATGTCCCCCGCCGCCCATGCCTGCCCAGGGGAGGGAGTCTTACAGGCAGGCAGAAGCCCAGCAACCTGTCCACTCTGCCCCTTCCGCTCTGTCTCCACTGCCACCCGGGGGAGACTGGCCACAAGTACAGAGGACCTAAGTTCCCATCTCCCCACCAGTGCCCTCCGATCCCTCACAGCTGCCCAGTGGCTCCAGCCAAGCTGAGGGGATGGACACAGGAAGGTGGTCCACAGGAGCTGGGCCCTCACCTTGCCATAATTTGTCGTAGTCACGTTCCACTTGCGTACCCGGTTGCCATCGTAGGCGTAGGAGTTGTGTGTATCTCCAACCCCCTCCTAGAGAAGAGCTGACTGTGAGGTCCCGGGGGTAGCAGCAGGGCCAGAGTCTACCAGCCACCTACCTTGGACCTACACGCTTTTAGAAAAGGGGGCTGATACTCCGAGGAGAGGCGGGGTGCCCTGGGAGGGATGGGGCACATTCCTCCTCCAGAAGGAGGGTCCTGAGCAGACCCTGGCCCTGTACAGTCTGCGGGGCTGCCCGAGCCCTGGTAACGCCTGCGGCAGAAGGTTGCCCTGAGAGGCGCTCCCACCTGATGCGTACCTCCTGATTGAAGCGGCAGTTGATGGTGCACCAGCCAATCTGCATGAGCCCCTGGGAGGAGATGAGCACCTCGTAGACCCATTTTCCTGGAAAGAGCTGAGTCAGAGGCTAGGACCTCACAGGTGGACAAAGATTGCCTCCTGACTCAGGCCTGGGTTCTCAAACTTCTTCCCAACTCCCTGGCCATCGCGGAGCACGGTCTCACCTTTGTAAACGCATGTGGTGGAACGGATAGTTCCAAAGTTGCTGTGTCCAATCACCTGGGTGAACAGTAGGCAGGTGTGTGCCTCCTCCCAGGCACAAAGACTGCCTCCCTAGGGAAGGGCCCCAGCCCACCTGAGCCAGCCCTAGCGGTGCTTGCCTGTCATGGTCAACACTGCACTGTGCCCCAGCAGGGTGGGAGGGGCAAGGTCTATGTCAGGGGGGTTCTGGACCAGGGCCATGATGGGAGGGACATGGGGCCCCATGAAGGTGACTGCAGAGACAAGGGCCACATCAGGAAGAACGTCGGGCTGTGTTAAGAAGGACTTGGACCTGGGGCCTCACACCTTGTCCTCACTCACCCCTAGGAGGTCATCATCAACCAAGAGAAGGCCTTCAAAGCCTCCTGTGTGGTCCAGGACCACAATGGATGGGCCAAGCCGCCCTTCGTCTTGTCCTGAAAAGGGGAGGGGTATGGGGTTGGGCAGGGTAGAGAGCCTGGCAGGATGCATAGGGTGCACTGAGCTCACCAGGGCAACCCCAAGGACCTCCCAGGTCTCAGCCTTAGCCCCCACCCACCCCAGAGGCTGCCACGTACCCTGGCTTTCCTCATCCTCACTGTCCACCTGTAGCAGCTGGTCCAAATGCTCTGGCAGGTTCTGGAAATTCAGGAGTTTCCTGAGGAGAGCAAGCGGCTGTGAGGGGTTTACAAGTCCCTGAAACCAGCCAGATGACACTAAACTCCTCTCCTACCCTCCTTCCCCTGAGCTTTAGAAGGTGGCTGCCTAAACTCCAGAAAATGGGTAATGCCCAGTCCTAGACTCTGTCATGCTTGGGGTCAGAAAACGAAAAATCTTACTAGTCCAATTTGGTGTACCTCCAACTGTTAGAAAATAGGAGACCTCTCTAAGCTTTAATTCCCTTGCCTGTCAAATGGGAACTGCAGCCGTATGTGGGAGCTGCTGTGGAAAACAAAGACTAATGCACGCTCTCTGCACAGCCCCCAACACAGCTGCTCTCGAAGACGGTTGCTCTGATTCTGTCTGGAAGAGGAAGGCCAGCTAGTCCGCTCCTTAGCCCCAGACTCGTGGTTCCTTTAGCGGCAGACTTCCAGTCTACCCACCAACCAGCCAGGGCAGTCCTTGTATTGAGTCAGACACCTGCTGGTAGTACAAAGGCCTCAGCTCTCTGCCCTCAGAGCTGCTGGCTGGCTCGCTCTGTCCTGCACCCATTTGCCCATGGATGGCCAGTGAAGCGCATGGCCACCTGCCCCCACCGAAAAAAAAAAAAAAATTTTTTTTTTAAAGGGGCTGGGAAAATCTCTCCAGGTGGCCCCATCCCCCAACACACATGCCCAAAGGAGAAAGGATTCCATATAATGCTGGCCAGCTCTGTCCTGAGCTCAGCTGCTAAGAATAGCAGGGAGTGAGGTGGTGGTAACCAGCAGGGCTTGGGCTAAGCACAGACCTGATGCCTTATCTGGGCCCAGCCCTCAGGCCTGCCAGTACCTGCTCATCCACCTCTAATTCTGACTCCTACCCCACTTGTTGACTAGATGGAGGCTCTGGGAAGGGATGCAGATGGGCCAATGCACCAACTCTCTGACAAGGTAACTTCAGCCCAAGCTCAGGGACCACGTGCTCCCTTCCCGTGAGCCATTACTGACCCTGAGCTGCAGGAGGTGGAGGTATATGTGCCCCAGGCCAAAGCCAGGTAGTGGCCCCACAGTGGGGTCCCCAACCAGCATCATGGAGGGCGGCAGCCAATCCTGTCTCTGAATACCCCAGTGGACCCAGGGATAACAGAGGCTTCTTTAATAGAGGCTTCTTTAATAGTTCTTATGGGCCCATGCTTGAGAGGGCTGCTCTAGTCTTATTCCTGTCCCTGGCAACAGACTGCCCATAACTGTGGGCAGCCAGCCTGAGCCTATCCTCCACTGAATGCCTGCTGCACCCTGTTTGGTCAACCCCAGCACTCGAGTACCCTTTCTGGATTTCCCAGGCCCCGGCCCAGGGCCCTGCATCCCCAAAACCACTGACTGATGGCCCTGCCACCTGCTCTCCCTCCTGGCGGCCACAGCACTGGCGGCAGCAGGACCATCTCTGGTATCACATGAGGCAGGGATCAGATGGCCCTGGGAACAGGCCAGGACTTGGGTGGGGATGGGGGTGGGTAGTAGCCCTCCACAAGTAGGAACCCTCTGACTACTACAGCCACTTAAATGCAACAGGTCTTTTGTACCTGCTCAGTGAGCAAAGACTGTGAAAGACACAATAGCTGAGGTTGGTGAGCGACAGACAGACAGGACACTCATGCCTCGCTGCAGGGAGTGAGGACCTACATGACCCTTTGAAGAAGTAACTTGGCAACAGTCTTAAAAGTGACTGCAGGTCAAATGCTCTCATCACATGATTCCAACCCCGGGCATCTTCACAGCACTGTTAACAACAGAAAAAAAACCCTCCTAACCAGGGCAGTGCTTAGGGCCATAGGAGACCCCTGGCCTAAAGGATGCCCACCAAGATCAATTTGTAATGTGAAAAAACCAGGGTTTCCGAAGCGAACCCCTGCTGAGAATTTGCATTTGAAACGAGTTCCCAGGAAATTATACATAAGAATCACCTGGGGATCTTGTTAAAATGTAAATTCCGATTCAGTATATCTGGGAGTGGAAATGCAAATTCTCAGCAGGGAACTTGTTAGAAATGCATATTCTCAGCAACAACAAAAAGACAAATAATCCAATTAAAAAATGGGCAAAGAATATGAACAGACACTTCACCAAAGAAGACATTCAGGCAGCTAACAGACACATGCGAAAACACTCACGATCGTTAGCAATTACAGAAATGCAAATCAAAACTACAATGAGATACCATCTCACTCTGACATTACTGGCATAAACCAAAAAAACAGAAAATAACAAATGTTGGCAAGGTTGCAGGGAGACTGGAACTCTTATGCGCTGCTGGTGTGAATGTAAAATGGTACAACCACTAAGGAAAATGATACGGCGCTTCCTTAAAAAGCTAGAAATAGAAATACCATACGATCCAGCAATTCCACTCCTAGGAATATATCCTAGAGAAATAAGACCCCTCACACAAGTAGACATGCACGCCCATGTTCATTGCAGCATTATTCACCATAGCAAAAAGATGGAAAAAACCTAAGTGTCCATCAACAGATGAATGGATAAACAAACTCTAGTACATACACACATGGAATGCTACCCAATGATTAAGAACAGTGATGAATCTGGGAAACATCTCACAACATGGATAAATCTGGAGGGCATTATGCTGAGTGAAATAAGTCAATCACAAAAGGACAAATATTGTATGAGACCACTATTACAAAAACCCAAGAAAAGGTTTACACACAGAAAAAAACAATCTTTGATGTTTACAAGGGAGGAGAGGAATAGAGAGGAGAAATCACGAACTAGACAGTAGACAAATGTTAACTTTCGTGAAGGGAAAAACAACATATAATATAGGGGAAGTCAGCACAACTTGACACATCCAAACACCTTAAGGGACCGAGTTACTGGGCCTGAGGGCTGGAGACCTAGACATCTTGGGAGATATCTAGGGTCAAGTGGCATAACATAGTTCATAAAGACAACACTGTACATCCTACTTTGGTGAGAAGAGTCTGGGGTCTTACAAGTTTGCGAGTGGCCATCTAAGATACATGTATTGTATCCAGAACAAAGAAGAATGAAGAAAACCAAAGACACAAGGAAAATATTAGTCCAGAGGACTAATGGACCACATGAGCCACAGCCTCCACCAGCCTGAGCCCAGAAGAACTAGATGGTGCCCAGCTACCACCACCAACCGCTCTGACAGAGATCACAATAAAGGGTCCCAGACAGAGTGGGAGAAAAATGTAGAACAACATTCAAATTAAAAAAAAAAAGATCAGACTTACTGGTCTGACACAGACTGGAGGAACCCCCGAGACTATGCCTCCCCGGACACCCTGCTAACTCAGAACTGTAGCTACTCCCGAAGTTCACCTTTCAGCCAAAGATTAGACAGGCCTATAAAACAAACAGTAATACATGTGAGGAACATGCTTCTCAGTTCAATCAAGTATACAGGACCAAATGGGCAACACCTGCCCAAAAACAATAACGAGAAGGCAGGAAGAGATGGGAAATCTGGATGAAAGGACACAAGGAAATCTGAGTGTAAAAAGAAAGGGGGAGAGTGGTGATACATTGCAGGGGATTGCAACTAATGTCACAAAACAATTTGTGTATAAATTTTTGAATGAAAAACTAATTTGTACTGTAAACTTTCACCTAAAACACAATCAAATTAAAAAAAAAAAAAAAAACCCTCGGCAGGGAACTTGTTAGAAGTAACAAATTCTAACCAATTCAAAGCCCTGGAAAAAACTCTCATGGGACATTTGGTGACAAAAATAGGATTCAAAATTCCACATACTTTTGGAGATGAGGGAAATGTTCATCACCCTGATGGTTTCATGGGTTACGCATATGTGAAAACATCAAACTGTACACTTTAAATATGTGCTATTTACTGTATGTCAATTATACCTCAACAAGGTTGTTTTTAAAAAAAAAAAGAAATGAAAGTAACAGACAGAAATATAAAAATTTTTTTCCTATACACCATTATCTAAACGGTATACATTGTAACATAAAGGAGACAGAAAGGAGTCACACTCAAATAGAAATGACAGGCACTTTTTCTACTTTTATCTGTTTCTAAGTTTCTGCTAAAGTACACTTGTAACTTTTATATAGATTAAACTTAAGCGTATTACGCTTGCAAGGAGAAGGGCCTGGCAGGGCTTGCACTTACAGATTCAGGCAGAGGCTACAAGGGGCCAGGGTGAGGAAGGGGTGTGGGCAGGTGGGCACAGGACCAGATGCTGAGTGTGAAGTAGGTACCAGGTGTTTTGCTGGGTGCTGAATGTGAACCACCTTCCCTGACCTCCATAATGCCCTCAGGAGGAAGGGACTAGCACTATCTGGAGAGATGAAGAAGCAGAGCTCAGAAGGAGGCTCTCTGACCAAAGGTCTCTGATAAGAGCAGTGGAATGAGAATGCAACCCAAGCCAGCCTGCCCAGAGCCTAGGCTTCCCTTCCCCATAACCCCTGTAGCCTCCAGCCTCTGGTCTGTCTGGTGGAGTGAGAAGGGGCTACCCACCCGACCATACCTGCTGGTGGCTGCAGGGGATGCATGATCAGGAGAGGAAAAGATGCGGTGCAGATAGTCATTCAGCAGCTTCTCCTCTACGATACCTGGGCCACAAGTCAGAAGGGAGAAGGGGGTCACATGGTCAGTACAGCTCATGGCCTCTGCCTGCCCCAGAGGTCCTCAGCCGGTGACAGGGGTCAGAAGAGCACCCACACTGGGTGCACTGCACCATGGTTACCAGTGAAGAAGAGCTGGCTCACAAGTACAAACAAACGGGCGCAGCAAGGCCTGAGGCTCATCAGAGCTGGGGCTTTACCACCTCTGCCCCTTCCTTCTCCTTCCCCCATCACAGGGAGTCCCCTCCCAGCCCTTACCTGTGACCTTGGCTTTCTCGGGGTCTGAGGTCAGCCTATAGCTTTTGTGGGAGAAAGACATTCCGGTCCCCTTGGATGCCATCCTTCATCTCTCAGTAGTCCTGGGGGCTGAGCCAGAGGCAGAGCCCATCTGCATGAAGCCAGCCATGGGCCCCCACACCTGACCCCAATCCTGGGACAGCAGGAAGGCTTGGGGGCAGGTGAGGATAGGTGCACGCACAGTCACACACATACCAACCGAGGGCAGAGGAAAGTATGGCTCCTGGCTTTCTATACAGGGGAGGATGGTTAGTATCCCTGGGCACTAGGCCTAAGACCATGTGACAGGGACCATGTCTTGTTGTCCTCTGTGTTCCAGTGCCCAGACAAGGCTCGACAAAGAACAAGGGCCAGATATATGTTTGTTGAACCACAACTAAATGCCTCAACCCTGGGGAAGTCAGACCAAAGTGTCCAAAGTAAGGTGGCCCTGTATTCATCTCAGCAGTAAGCCACACTGGGTCCAACTTATATTCAAAGAACCCTACACCACATTCCCCCAAGAGCATTCCACTACCAGGGGGCTTGATATCATCTCCCGCCACAAGTCCCTGTGACACCCCTAGGGCTGGAGCCTCCATCCTCAGCCCCAGGATCCTCCTATCCCTGGTCCATAGGCCTGCGAGTTTTCTTGTTCCCACTTACACACATATAGCCTTCTACCCTCTCCCGGCACCACCCTTGCCCAGTCCTCATCACAGACCCTACTGGACTTCTTACTGCTGTCCATCCTTCACATACCACGTAGATGGTGCAGCTGCTCCAGAACTGGCCCTAATTCCCTGGTGCTGGCTTTGTGATCTAGAGCTATGCTGTCCAATACAGTAGCCACTAGCCACATGTGGCTATACATTTGAACCAATTAAAGTTTTAAAAAATTAAAAATTCAATTCCTCAATTGTATTAGCCACATTGCAAGGGTTCAATGGCCACATGCAGCTACCATGCCGGACAGTGCACATATAGGACATTTCCATTATCACAAAAATTCTATTAGCGCCGGTCTACTGCCTGGCCCTCCAGCACTGCCTTAGCCAGCACCCTTTTATCTGCAGCTCACTATATTATCTCGCCCCACACAGGCCCTCTGTTCCCGCCACACACTCTTGCCATCCACAGTCCGCACCACGCCTGCTCCTGGGAAGGTGACTCCCTCACCCTGCCGCCCACCGAGGCCCCTCAGCGCGCGTCCATGACCGCTGCCCCCCTCAGACCAGAGCAGGTGCAGGGCTGATTAAACGAGGTCATTCATTTGATCAGCAAACCTTCCAGACACCCACTCTGGCTGTCAGGTGCTGAGGAGCCAGGTGTACGGTAGACCCTGACGCTGCCTGGGGACTCCCTGCCAGGGCCACTCCGTCCAGCCCCGCTGAGGGATACGGGCTCAGAACCGAACTGACCCCGTCCCGGGGCCCAAGGACGCTGAACGCAGCGCCTGGCTTCCCCAAGTTGCCCCCACCAGACCCCAAGCTCCGGAGGACCCTCCAGGTCAGCTCCAACCCGGGACACCGCACCACAGGCCGCGATCGTCGCGCGACGGGCGCCCTAGCACTGGGCAGGCCGAGGCTGCGAAAGGAGTCACAGGGACTCGCACCACTCGGAGCCTGGCCACCCCTCACTCACCCCCAGCCTCGGTGGCCTCGCCCCGGCTCACAACATCCGCCCAGCCTCTCGGCTACGGCGCCCGTCCAGGGCCAAACCGCGCGGCCTCCCGCGCACCGCGCCGCCCGTCGCGCACGCGCATCGACTCGCGCCCAGCCTCCACCAGGGGGCCCCCTCCACGAACTCCCGCCGAGAAGTTCTGGCCTTTGCCTCGCCCGACCGCCCGACCGCCCGACCGTCCGACCGCCCGACCGTCCGACCGCCTGCCCAACCGCCTCCAGTCCCCGCCCGCGCTGGGGGGTGCGCCTAGCCCAGCCGCCTGCCTCGGCTCCTACTCGTACTTGGAAGCCCTGCCCAGATGTTCCCTAGGATGGCTGCAAGGGCTGCGCTTGCCAGGGTCGCCACAACCCCTCACCCTCAACCCTGCTCTTATTCAGGCCCAATGGGAGGCCTCACTCACCCTTCCTGGGATGGCGCCTCTGAGGGGAGTCTTCCTGGGCTCTGGTGTCAGGGGCGTGGGCCTGACCTGCCACAGCTGCGGCCGATAAGGCAGCAAAAGGGGCAGGCGGGGCTGAGATGGGGGAAGGGACCGTTCTCTACAGGGTGAAGACTGAGGCTTGGCAAGTTTAAGGTTGCTGCCCAGGGTCTGGAATCCAGGCCTCTGGTAGCTCATCGCTCTGTCCCTGGGGGCAGCAGAGGCTGCAGCGGGGCTCCACCCCACCCCACCCCAGGGTACCTCAAGCCCCGCCACTGAACTTTCCCAACACCTGACCTAGAGGACCACTACATAGGGAGGTCTCTCAGGGGTCTAGTTGTTTAGGGTGAGGTCCCTTGCACCTGACCCAGGGGGGCTGAGTGTGGCCCCACCCCCTCCTGCCATAGGGTCTCTGGTCAGGCCCCAGCAGGCCTGCAGTGGGGGTGTGGAGCCAGAGCCACCCAATCCCGTAGAGACAAGTTTCACAACTTCTTGGATGGGGCTGCAGTGGGTCACAGTGCAGCTTCCAGCCAGAAAGATGGAGTGGCTCCCACTCTTGCTGCTTCTGACACAGTGTTCAGGCGCCCCTGGTGAGTGCTTCCCTCCCTGATCTGAATCTTCCTTCAGGAGGGAGTTGGCCCCAGGCCCATCCTGCCATTTGAGCCAGAAGCTCACTTTCCTACTGGGCATAGAACAGTGACCTTGGCCTTTTGTGTAGAGTTGGGCAGCCTCGGGAAAACACATACAAACTACCCACCCGGGTCTCTATTAACACACCTGCTGTAGCATTGAGGCAGTGTTGGGGCCACATAGATGCAGGCCCACATGAGGCAGTCACACATCCTGAGTCTGATCTACTCCTCTAACCCAGTATATGTCCTCATGCTTGTGAGAGCCCAGACTGAATGAGTCAAGTCAGAATGCCTGGACTGGGCAATGTGATGGCTCTGAGCTTTGGCATTCTTATCTGAGGGTTGAGATGAGGCAAGCTCCATCACCCACTGCTTTCATGGAGTGCATGTGACTGACCTGAACCCATTGCCTGGTCGACTAAATGGGGGCACTGGTGATAAATATCACATCTGGGCTTGCTTCCCTTACCCTGGGCAAGGGGTCAGCCCTTGAATGTGTCCACACGGTCCAACCCAGAGGCCTTCTGGAGCTTTGGTCCACTGCATGAACAAAGTGTGGACATGTGGATATACTCATATGTGGGTATAAATGCATGCCCACCTGCCTTGTGCCAACCACATCCCCATCCCACAGGGCAGCGCTCGCTACTGAATGACTTCCAGGTGCTCCGGGGTACAGAACTGCAGCACCTGCTACATGCAGTGAAGCCCGGGGCTTGGCAGGAGGATGTGGCAGACGCTGAGGAGTGTGCCGGGCGCTGTGGGCCCCTTCTGGACTGCCGGTGAGCGACCATGGGACCTAGATAAGGCTGAGGCAGGGGAGTCTGGGCTGCTGGCTGACCCTGTGCCCCTCCCCCCAGGGCCTTCCACTATAACGTGAGCAGTCATGGTTGCCAACTGCTGCCATGGACCCAGTACTCGCCCCACACAAGACTACAGCGTTCAGAGCGCTGTGATCTCTTCCAGAAGAAAGGCCAGTGACTGCGGAGAGGGGCGGGGGCGGGGATAGGGGAGCCCGGGCCTCAGGCTGCCTTGACCGTCCATCTCTTGCTCCCAGATTACGTGCGGAACTGCATCATGGGCAATGGGTCCGGGTATCGGGGCACAGTGGCCAGGACCGCGGGCGGCCTGCCCTGCCAGCGCTGGAACCGCAAGTTCCCGGTTGATCACAAGTGAGACAGACATCTCCCCTCCGGCCCTGCCCGGCCCCTGCCGCAGCACGTACTGTAAAGCCATACAACTCCCTCAGGTACGTGCCCACACTGCGAAACGGCCTGGAGGAGAACTTTTGCCGCAACCCTGAAGGGGACGCCGGAGGTCCTTGGTGCTACACGACAGACCCTGCCGTGCGCTTCCAGAGCTGCGGCATCAAGTCCTGCCGGGAAGGTAAGTGGCGCGGGGTCCAGCGGGGGGCGAGGGGGGTAGGCCCATGCCCATCCACGAACGCACAGGTCCCATACTTCCAGCCACTTGCGTTTGGTGCACTGGCGAGGATTACCGCGGCGAGGTGGACCGCACCGAGTCAGGACGCGAATGTCAGCGCTGGGACCTGCAACACCCGCACCCACACCCCTTCGAGCCGAGCAAGTACGCGTGGGCAGGATCGACGCCCTTGGGGGCCGGGTTAGGGGAGGGTTGAGACCCCAGGCGCGGGGTCGGGCGGGGCCTGAGGCCCAGGGTCTAGTTCATGCCTTGCTACCGCCCCCAGATTCCTCGACAAAAATCTGGACGACAACTACTGCCGGAATCCGGACGGCTCTGAGAGGCCCTGGTGCTACACCACTGACCCACTGGTCGAGCGAGAGTTCTGTGACCTCCCCAGCTGCGGTAGGGCGCGAGGCCCGGCCTGGGAGGGCCCTGGGGACTGTGGGGGCGTGTCCTGGAGGCGGCGGGGCCTGACTGGGAGATGGGCAGAGAGCAAATCCCAGGAGGACCAGAGACCCGCGAGGGCCGGGCTGGGACCCAGCCTGAGTCCCAGTTCCTGCCCGGGGTCCGACCTGCCTCGGTCTATCCAAGGGACCGAGACACAGCCGCGCCGGGCCACGACGCTTAACTGCTTCCGCGGGAAGGGCGAGGGCTACCGGGGCACGGCCAATACTACAGCCGCGGGCGTGCCCTGCCAGCGCTGGGATGCGCAGAGCCCGCATCAGCACCGTTTTGCGCCTGAGAAATACGCGTGCAAGTGAGGTGGTGGTGGGGGGCTCTGGGGACGTACTCCCGCGGGTGGGCCCGGAGGGGGCGGTCCCGAGGCGGGGCCTGAGGCGGAGCCGGAGGCGGGCTCCAGCCCAAGGCTGCCAGCCTGCGGCCTGGGGCCCCGCCAGGGCTGAGGGGCGCACCTGTGCAGGGACCTTCGGGAGAACTTCTGCCGGAACCCTGACGGCTCGGAGGCGCCCTGGTGCTTCACGTCGCGGCCCGGCATGCGCGTGGCCTTCTGCTACCAGATCCGGCGCTGCGCCGACGACGTGCGGCCCGAGGGTGAGGCCCCGGGCGGAGGGAACCGAGCCCGGGCTAGAGGCGCGGAGCCAGCCGGAGGGCCGGGCGGGGACCGGCGCTAACGGGCGCTGCCTACCCGCCACAGAATGCTACTACGGAGCCGGCGAGCAGTACCGCGGCTCGGTCAACAAGACCCGCAAGGGCGTCCCTTGCAAGCGCTGGGCTGCGGAGACGCCGCATAAGCCGCAGTGAGTCGATCCGGGCCCGGGTGGGAGCAAGGGCGTAGCGAGGGTAAGGAGCGCCCAGGGGCAATCTCTAAATTGGGGGGCACTCGAACGCCCTGAGGCAATCTCTAAGTTGGCGCCCCTGCCTCCAAATTTCAAGACGAATAGAAACTGATAGCAAAAACGAAAAGGAGCAGGCGAGCGCGCTTGTGTCCTGGGCAGTGGGCGGGCTGACAGGAGGGATCCCGGGTCGGCCAGGCCTCCTCCGGGCTGGTGAATCATCCCGGCAGACACTGAGAGCCTTGGCAGCAGAGAGCAGCGCTGAAACATGGCTGAAGCAGCAGGAGCTTTGGGCACAGCTCAAGTCCGGCATAGTTTGATCTTGGACTTATCTCTGGACCGTGTGATGTCACCCCCTCTATCAGTGTCACCTGGTGTGGTCTGCACACCCCTAGTGACCCACTGGCACCCCCTTGGACCTGTGCCCTGAGGCAAATGCCCCTCTCGGCCCCCCCCCTTCACATGCCTCTGGTGGGGTCTGGTGGCCATGCCGGGTCTAAGGCCCATCCTTGGGCTGTATGCTGCGGGGTTCTGGGAACAGAGCCCAGCAGGGTTTTGGGAGGACCTGCTGCAATATTATGCCCCCTCTTGTCTAGGTTCACCCCCACCTCGGGCCCACACGTGAAATTGGAGGAGAACTACTGCCGGAACCCAGATGGGGACCGCCACGGGCCCTGGTGCTACACTACAGACCCGGGGACCCCATTTGACTACTGTGCACTGCGACGCTGTGGTGAGCGCTGCCACGTGCCCCGCGGTCCCACCCCTAGTCCCTAGCACAGAGCCTACTTCTCTTAATCTGGTCAAACTTGGTCTTTCAGATGATGAACAGCCGCTGTCCACCTTGAAGCCCCCAGGTGCGCAGGTGGGCCAGGAGCCGGCTGGGCCCTTTTGCCTACCCCAGTGGGATCTCATCCCACCGACTCCATCCTCCAGACCAGGTGCTGTTTGAGGAGTGTGGCCTGAGGGTGGATCGGCCGGATCAGTGGCACTCCAAGCTGCGCATGATAGGGGGCCAGCCTGGAAACTCGCCCTGGACAGTCAGCCTGCGCAGCCGGTGAGGCACAACTGCGTGTCTCCGCAGGAGAAAGCTGAGGCTGTGTCCTCTGGGGTTATGCTAATGGAGGGTTGAAACCTGCCCCTTGCTTCAGGCATCCTAGTCAGATGATGGTAGGCCCAGCATGTGTCTCCTATCTGTCCCTTCCCCAGGCAGGGCCACCATTTCTGTGGTGGATCCCTAGTGAAGGAGCAGTGGGTGCTGACTGCCCGGCAGTGCTTCTCCTCCTGGTGAGCTTCCCTTGGGTTTTGGAACACAGTCCTACCACCTGACTTTGTCCCCTGCCAGCCACTTTACCCAGACAATCCAACAGGTGCTCCCTGAGGCAGCAGATTGGGAGACAAGACTGACCTATCAGGGCTTCTCTCCCAGCCGTGTGCCTCTCCTGGGCTATGAGGTGTGGTTGGGGATGATGTTCCAGAACCCGCAGCCTGGGGAGCCAGACCTGCAGCGGGTTCCAGTGGCCAAGATGGTGTGCGGACCCTCAGACTCCCAGCTTGTCCTGCTCAAGCTGGAGAGGTGTGTGGAGAGGTTGGGATGGTATGAGGCAGTGCTGGGCGTGTGGTCTCAGGCCTTGAATGCCCCCATTCCTACCATAGGCCTGTGACCCTGAACCAGCGCGTGGCCCTGATCTGTCTGCCCCCTGAGCGGTATGTGGTGCCTCCAGGGACCAAGTGTGAGATTGCAGGCTGGGGTGAAACAAAAGGTAGGAGCACAGTGTAAGGGCATGGTTGGTTCCCGGCCAAGAGGCCTAGCTCTGGATCCTGCCCAAGAGCCCTCTTCTTGTTCCCATACCCCCGATGCACACACATACATTGTAGGCACAGGTAATGGCATGGTTCTGAACGTGGCCTCGCTGAGAGTCATCTCCAACCAGGAGTGTAATGTCAAGCACCGAGGACGTGTAAAGGAGAGCGAGATGTGTACTTCAGGCCCGCTGGTCCCTGTGGGGGCCTGTGAGGTCAGTGGTAGGGCCCCTGGGCTAGCCTGAGGAGTGTGCGGGGAGCTGGAAATGGACTACTTCTTCCCCAAGGGGGCTAGTCTCTGCTGTTGTCCAGGGTCCCCTTACCAGTTCTCCTGCCTGCTAGGGTGACTACGGGAGCCCGCTTGCCTGCTTTACCCATGACTGCTGGGTCCTGGAGGGAATCGTAATCCCCAACCGAGTGTGCGCACGGCTTCGCTGGCCGGCCATCTTCACGCGTGTCTCCATGTTTGTGGACTGGATTCATAAGGTCATGCGGCTGGACTAGGCCTGGCCTTGGCCCCATGCGCCTTGGGGGAGGATGAAGCTTCCTGTCAGACATAAAGCCACCTTTCCTCTTTACGCCTGTGCAGGGTGCTTCTTAGCCTCTGCTTCTAGGGAACAAGTTGGTAACTCCTCTCTAGAGCTGACCCTGGGGCTACCTTAGCCTATGGATGCTGTAGAAGAAGAGGGTCTCACAAGTCCCTCAGACACACTTGGGAGAAGAAGGGTGGTGTAGGGCAGTTTCTGTCAGAAGGGGCTGCAGCAGAGGGAGCTAGCCCGGTAGAGAGTCCCAGTCAGGACAGGCAGGGGCTAAGCTGTACTGCCTCCTCCCTCCCACACTGGAGGTAGATGTAGCCTCGTGGCTACTGTACCCACAGCCTTGAGTCTCCCAACCCCAGGGTGAGGGTTGGGGATGACTTGGTACAAAATACCAGCAAGAACCAGGCTCCATGTCCTCATTTATTATGACCATAGAGCCCACACTCCTCTGTCCACCTATCCATGGAGTCCAGAGCAGGGGAACCCTCTTGCTGCTCTGAGAGGCCTTGGGGCCCCCCAAGAGTGACCAGGCTGACCCGCTCATGTCGGGGGCAGAGCTTCAACTGCCCAAGTGTGTGCGCAGCCAGAGCACAGCATTCATGAAGCTGTCCGACTCCACCTCCACCTCTGATAGTCCGTGGGTGCTCTTGGGATAGAGCAGGAGCCTGTAGGTGTGGGGGAGCAATGCTTGAGGTTTGGGGATCCTCCCCTGCTCACCTACCTACCAGCTGCCAGGACTTCCCTTGCTGGACTCACCGAACAGGTACTTTCCGGGCCTTGAGAGCACGGTAATACTCCATGCCCTGCTTGAAGGGCACACGCCGGTCCTCCTGGCCCAGCATCAAAAGCAGTGGAGTCTTCACCTGGGTGTGTGGGGAAGAATGGGGAGTGGTGGTGAGCAGGGCCCTGGGCTTTGGGTGGACAGGTGGCAGACAGGACAGGGAAGAGGACCACGTACCTGAGGGACATATTTGATGGGTGACTTGTCTAGCATCTCAGCCCACACACTGAGGTCTGGCAGGCAGTCACTGCTGTAGGGGAAACCAGCCTCCACCACACACCTGCAAGAGACAGAGCTGATGTAGTGCCAGGGTGGGCATCCAGGGCTCTGGGGCCTACAGGGTGGAGGGGAGGAGAGCAGGGTCCTGTGGGCACACTGACCAGTCAGGGATGTCGGTAGAACCCATCATAGAGGCAATGTTGATCACGGGGTTCCGGGCCACACAGGCACTGTAGGTCTCTGGGTACTGACCAATCAGGTGGCAGGAGAGGAAGCCACCATGGGAACCACCCATGAGGGCCACACGGCTTGCGCTGAAGTGCTCCTCCTGGAGGACCTGCTCTACTGCAAACTGCAGGGTGGGGCAGAGCACACTGTGGCCAGCTGCCTGCCCAGCTGGATGGAGCCACACCGCTGGCCCGCCTTCCAGGCTGTTTCCCCTGCCCTTCAGCCCCCAGCTACCTGGACGTCCTTCACATCCTGCTGGCCCACGTTGCCTGGGAGGGAGAGAATACTGTCCTGGCCAAAGCCCGTGGAGCCGCGATAGTTCACTGGAGGCCAAGGAGGGACCAGACGTGGTAGTCAGATAACATTTTTAGCTCCCGGGACACCCACCTATCTGTGAAGTGGGCCCCAGGACCAGCTACACCACAGACTGTCAAGGGGAAGTCATCGAGAGATTTGAGGCTGCTGCCCGGTGACCAGAGCACCTTTTCGATGAAGTCCTGAGTTGGTCCACGTTATTGCCATACTGTGGTGCCAGAGGCTGGGCCAGGGCAGTTTCTGGTAGTGGTTACCAGGTCCAAGCTACAGAGAGGCCTGGAGACTAGGGTGGCACCCATGGTGCTTGTACAAAGCAGATGGCAAACCAGGTCCACTCATCACCCCACCACAGCCCTATCCTGCTCACTCACCTAGCAGCACTGCAAAGCCCATCTTGCAAAGCAAGGCTGGGAACAGCATCCAGGCAGCGACAAAGGATGAATGGGGACCCCCTGCAGACATGGAGCAGAGGGTGAAAGGGCCAGCCAGGAGGGGCAGTGGGAGGGCAGGGGCTCTTAGGCCAGATGCTTACCATGGGGCATGACCACCATGGGGACCTGGGTCTTATCTGGAGGGTCACTGGGCTGTAGAAGGATGGCTTCAAAGTCAAGGCCAGCTGCACGGAAAGTACAGTGGTCAGCAAGGCCAGTGCAACTACCCAGGGGCTTCTTCAGCAAAGGCCTCAGCTATAGCTGCAGGTCTGGGGCTAACCTCTGATGCAGGGACCTGGCCAAGGTGGCCCACACTGTGACACAGAGACCCTGGGAGACGCACACTCCTGCCCTAGTCAGGGAACCTCAGTCTCTGCAGGGACAGCATTCTGGATGAAGTGTGGTCACAGACGCCCATGTAAGGCCTGTCTTCTTTGGGCCCTGGTTTTTCTACCACAGATGAACTGGCCTGGTAGTGCCTAGCTCTGGCACCCCGAGCACTTGCTCAGACACCTAGACGAGATCGCCCATAAGAGGGACAGAAAAGCTCTTAGAGGTGATTCCAGGAAAGCCCACGATATGAGATACAAAAAGATGCTGTGTGCTGGGGAACCTGGAGTGGGCATGCCTATGTCCCAGGCTCAGCTCACCATACTGCACATTCTCTTGCTCCAGGGGTGGCTGCAGCACCCGGATGCCCCACTGGATGTCGGGTATGGGCTCGGCCTCCTCCAGGGGCACCCAAAACACCGACTTCTCCTTCCCCGCAGGAGGCAGGAACCCAACTTTCTGTCAAGGGGAAGGAGTGTGTCACACATGGCTTAGCTGCTTCCTTTCCCTCTGCCTCTACCCAGGGTGAGAAACCGGCCCTTCCACCCACTTCCAGAGAGCACAGCATGGCCTCCTGTTGTGAGCTGGTATATACAAAGGTACTCACACTCACACACAGACCTAGCTCCTCAGCATCTAGGCTCTGCTATTTCCCTGTGTCCTGCAATACCAGAGGACTGGGCACTTCCCCAGGCAACCCTGTTCTGTATAGAGCAGACCCCAGCCCAGGACTTCCTCCCCATGGGTGCCAGAGCCTCGTGGACCAGCTCACTGTCTCAGGGAATCTGCCTGCATGGAACTACTGCTTCCTGGCCCTGGGCTCACCAGTGCTCACCAGGCTTGGGGGCTGGCTGGGCGTGGAGAACTGTGCCACCATGAGGTCTAGGTCAATTGTGAGAAGTTTCCAGCTTCCAGCTGGCTCCCCTGGGGAGGGTAGATGCCACTTAGCAGGGGGCACCACCTTTCCTATCTCCTACCTGCAGAGTCAAGTTCCAGGCTGGAGAATCTATGTCAAGTTACCCCTTCCACCCTGAGGGGCAAAGAGATACCTCTCACAAATGCCCAACTGCACATGGCCCTGGGTGAACCTCCTGCTCTGTCCCCCTATCTGGCAGACACTGGCCGTGCCCCCCCAGCTGGGCCAGGGGACACACCAGACCACCACAGCACATCTGCCCCTCAAGAATCACAGTCTGCAGGGGTGGCAGCTGGGCCCACAGGGCTGGGGGGAGGGGGGCGTTGCTGATTCTGGACAGTGGGGTCCATAATGATTCTTAAGCAAGGACTGTGAAATGTGATGAGCTGCACGTTTGAAACGATACTTTGGCAGCTTTGTGGAGGGGCAGGCACAGTCAGGGCAGGTGAAGAACTCAAAAGACATTTCAGGCACAGAACCACCAGGCCCGGGTATAAGGAAGATGGGGGAGCCAACACAGGGCTTCTCCTGAGCCCTGGGCGAGCAGAGCTGTCTCTGCCTAAAGTAGGGTACCCTAAAGGTTTGGGAGGGCAGAGGGACAACTCTGGCAAATCTTGGCCAGAGTTTTGTAGGAACAGTTTCAGGAGCAGGGATGGGGGCCATGCTAAGTCTGGGTAGAGTTGAGCGCTAAAGAGCAGTGGAGCAGGGGAAGTAGTTTGGTGGCTGGGTAAGGGTCCCGCCAGGGCAGGGCTTTCAGGAGACTGTCAGTAAAGGCTGCAGAACAGTCAGTAGTGCAGAGTGGCCAGGAGTGCCGCTACTGCCCCACATGCTCATATACCTACCCCTACCCCTGCAGCCCTGCTCACCAGCGGTCAGGGAAGTCACACTGCCCGTCTGGGTGTCCACAGCAAACAGGTCCTGCAGCAGAGAAGGCCAGGTGTGGCAACACATCCAAGAACCCTGAGCTTTGTGAGTGTCCCCGACCTCCTCTCTGCCCCTCTTAGGGACACCTGGGCCCGGGCTAGTGCTGTGAGCAGCTATGGTGATGGCTACTCAGTGCAGTAGGGAGTAGCCCAGGCCCTAGATTCAAATCCCAGCCCTATCACAACCTGCTGAGTGGCCCTGGGCAAGGTATGGAATGTTTTTTTGAGCTGGCATGAGGACCAAGTGATATCATACCCAAAAGGATCTTAGCATACCGTGGATGCACCCACCCCTATCCCTGCGGGACTCACTCCCATCTCCATCAGCTGCCCTTACAGGGTGCTCAGGGGCTCACCCTGGTTACAGTCCCCTTCTCCCCCAGCTGGAAATGCCTGGGAGGGGTCGCACTCCTGCCTCAGAAGAAAAGGTCAAAGGTTCTGTTGGGGAGCACCAGGGCAGCCACCCCCACAAAGGAGAAGGGAGTCCAGGACAGGTGCAGGCAAGATCTTAAGGGGCTGGTGGGACCTTGCGGCTGGGCATCCACCCAGGGGTGTGTGTGTGCTATGTCCCAGGGGCCTGAGGCTCCTAGGGGTGTCATAGGGGATGCCTCTCACGCGGACAGGGCCCCTTACCTGCCGGCTGCGCTGAGCAGAGTCAAAGACCACTCTCTGGCTGTCAGCCGACCAGCATCCCAGAGGCAGCAGACTACAGTAGATCCCAGAGAAGTCCTCTGCAAAGATGGGAGGGCTGGGAGCCACATCCAGGAGTGGAGGCTTGGGGGTTCCTCAAGCCTATGAGGCAGGTGGGGCTGTTTTGGGAATTCACCCAGGGCCCCTGCTCAGGCACCTGCAACTTGTGGTAGAGAGGCTGTCCCTGACATGAGGGTATCCTTGGCGATAAGGAGCTTCCTAACGCGGGGGCTGATGGGCAGAGGCCTCTGAGGGCCCAGAAGAGAGATGACCCGAGAAAACAAGAGATCCTCATTCTTGGGATGGTTCAGGGCCCCAGACAGAGCTGTGAGCACCTAACACCGCAGCTGAAGCCTGTTGGCCAAGAGCCACCCTCCCAGAGACCCTGCTGACCAGGAACTTGGCCTGAACAAAGGCTGCTGGGGTGGGAAAGGCAATGCGGTGCCCTTAGGCCCAGAACTTGTCGAGGAGGACACTCCAACCTAGTGGCCTTCTGAGATTCATTAAATGGGCCATGGCTTTAACCAACCACTGGAAAAACCAGAAAAATCTAACATGAGTTCCAGCACAGGAATGAAATCATCCAAATCTCCAGCAGCTTGGATCCCTCTGATCTCAGCTTTGGTCCAGCCAACTCCCTTCCATAGGAACTGTTCCCTGTGGTGATGACCCCACTCCCTGTGGAGGCTGGACATGGAGTTGGCCCAAAAGGGAGGGAGGAACCTCGGAAAGATCCCAGGATGGAACAGCTGGGGCACTGGCCCGGAACAGGGAAGAAACAGATGGGAGGGAAATACAGAGCCACGGGCTCCACTGCCCCCATCCAACCACGTACCCCTTACCTCCCAGCTGCCGAGGCACGATGTCCACCACCACCGAAGTGACCTTGGTGTACCAGTCATACTGCGAGAGAGTACAATGGTCAGGGACACCAGAGGATGGGTACTGCCCTCAGGGCACAGAGCTCTGCCATCAGTCCCCATCTCTGGTAGTCTCAGGGGAAGAAGGGGAGGACCTGATACTTGAGTGAACCGAATCTGATGCACCTCCGTTCTGGTGACCTGGACAAGATGCCCAGAGGGGCTCAGCTAGGCAGATACCTCTGACTTTCACCAGGGACCTGGAGCTTTTCTTGGGCAGGGGACTGGGACTCTATACCAGCCACTGCCATTGAGCTGATTATTGCAACTCCCGTGTGTCAGTAACTCCCCACTATATCCCAACCCCTTGCACACAGCCTGGTCATGTGCAGATGAGAAATCAATGGGAGGGGCATTTCTACAAACAGAAGATGGTCTCGAGGTGGTGAGCCCTGATGGTGCAAATTCCCCATGCCAATGCTCTCAGCCCCTAGCCCCTACCCGGAGAGCGCAGGCGGAACTCACATCGACATGCACCAGGACAGGAGGGCATCCAGTGGGGCCCATGTGGAGATGATGCTGGCCCTTCAGCTCTCATCCTCCATCCTCTCCTCTTGCTGTCCAATGCCCACCCCCGACCCCAAACTCCAGCTTACCAGGCACAGCTGGCTACACTGATGATGGGGGACCAGAGATGGGTACTTAAGGTAGACAATGCGACACTGGTCTGGGCTCAGCCGGGGAGAAGAGACAGCCAGGGAGTCATCCGAGAGGAGTTCTGGGCCAGATGGAAACAGTATCGATGGGCTGGCAAGGCCAGAGTGCGTCAGGAAAGCACACGCGGGCACCACTCACTTACCACACTTCCCCTCAGCGAGGTCCACATAGTACAAGGCTGACCTGGAACCGCCAGAGAGATACTCAGCTTCAAGACCAGCCTGGGCTGCAGGGCCCCCTGCCCTGCCCCACTTTCTCACCTGCGATTGGTGCAGAAGCGGACACCCAGTCGGAAGGGCTCATGCCACCAGCCCACGAACACTACACCTGTGTCTCCAGGAGCCCAGAATGCCTGTAAACAAGACCACAGGACAGGTGTGAGCAAGGGGGAGTAGCTCAGGTAGGGCCCCCAGGCTCCAGGAGTGACGTGGACCAAGTTGGCACTGACCTGTCCAGGGGACACATTTTCAGGAACCCCCTCAAGCACAGAGATGTTGCCACTCTCAACATCCAGCACACAGAGCACAGGGGTGCTTTTGGAAACCATGTTTTCTCCCCAGTCTTCATAAAACACAAACTGATCCCCCTGAGAATACGAGATACTTAGTGGCCAGGCCTGTCTGCAAGGCCCTGCCCTGCCTGCAGAAGCCAGTGCATCCCCTGTTCTGACAGGTGGTTTGGGCAGGGAGCACACTGAGCCCCGGGGCTGCACTGCAGGGCCTGCAGGGACTGGCCACGGCCATGAGCACCTTGATGGCCTGGTCTGGCTTCTTCAGCCTAGCCATTTCATCATCACTGGCACTGACGTCCAAGGCTTTGCTCTGAAAGAAGGACTCAGTCTTGGGGCGCTTCTTCTCTGCCACATACAATAAGTGTGTCTCCGAGTGCGACCAGGACAGGCAGCCAAAGCAGTCTGGGTGTACGAAGGGCCAATCAGGGGGAGCCCAGGGCTCTGGCTGCCCCTCCTGCCTACCTGGCCTGCTCACCAACCAGATGCCTCACCATCCTCGTACACGGGCCCATGTTTCTCCAGTGCTGACAAGTTGAAGCTCTTAAGCTTCCGGTTCTTCTCCCAGACCTGAGAATATTTGGGCGTCAGGCTGCCCCACCTCCAACAGAGCCTTATCTGTGGGGCTGAGCCCCCAGCCGCCCGCCCCCTGGCACCATGCAGACTCACTTCCAGGAACTGCTTCTCTTCCCCAGGGCTTGTGCCTCCAGCCTTACGCAGCACAGCTTTCATGGCACCTGATGGAGATTCTCTGCTCAGCAGTCTGAGAACATGGGGCATCAGGTTGGGATTGTCTCCCACCCACCAACAGCCCTGCCCAGGCCCCTCACTAGCCACAAGCTCTTAGACAAGATTCTTGAAGCTTTGGCCTCACACCAGCCCCTGCACACAACCCCCCCGCCCCCTGGCCCAGCCCCACCATGGCAGCTGGCCTTGCCTCTCCTCCCTGGGGCAGGGGCTCTACCCACTCCGGCCTCTCCCACACCCGTAGGCTCTAGACCAGCTAGGGGTTTGGAGCAAGCCTCCAGTGCTTATCAGGCCATGTCACCAGAGGCCAAATGAACTCCCCAGGGGCATGAACCTGGCTCCTGGCCTCTCTTCAACACCTTGCCTGTACTGGGGCACATGGTGGGCATTCACAAAAGGCTTGCAGATGGCTGTGGCCTTGTCCACAAGCTTCCTCCCTTGCACTTACTCCCCCCGGGTCTCCACGCTGCTGCCTGCAGGCCCTGCAAACACCACTGAGTCCCCGTCGTGGAACACCAGATACTGACGGCAGAATCGGATGTTCTCCATACGTTCAAGGTCCCTCTGGGTCCATTCTGCAAGGGGAGGCCTGACGCTGCCCAACCTGGACAGTCCCTTCCACAGCCCCTCACCCAGGAAAGCCCAGCTCCACATCCCCTCATCTGTCTCCACATACCCTGGGTGCAGGCCTCTCTTGGAGAGAACCCTCTACTGCCCCCAGAACCCACCCTGGATCCTGAGGGTAGCCTGGCTGCCCCAGATGGAGGCTCCAGGTGCACCCATGCCCCATGTGTATGGGAGGGTGGAGGGCCCTACAAGGCCCACACCCTACACCCAGGTCAGAGTTCTACTCCACAACCCTTGTGCACACTCTAGTGGCCTCACCCCATGCATTCATGGGCCCCATCTAATATCGGCTCAGTACACACTCCCCATACACCTGTGTACACAGACCAGTAATACCTTCCTATTTCTACACTCCTCCATCCCCACACCCCCCCAAACCCCACCTTCCTCCGACATCCGTGTACACCTTCAGGTAGCCAGCCCTCCACATTCCCGTTCTCTCCAACCCAGTGCACGGTGCTGGAGTGGGCCCGCCACCCTGATTCCCCTCCACACACACACCAGTGTGCACCGTCCGGTAGAGGCCCCCGTACTGCGTGGTGACCTCCGGGCCCAGGCAGGCGGCGCTCAGCGCGGGCTGGCGGCTAAGGCCCCGGTACAGCGCCGCCGCCTCTTCGGGCTCGTTCAGCAGCACCTGCGCAGGGGACACACCAGGGTCAGGCCCGGTCCGGGCTGCGGGGACCACGGGGACCGCGGGCCGAGCCCTCACCTGCCGCTCCATAATTGCTACTTGGCCGCCCGGGACAGGCGGGGAGCGCAGGCACCCGGAAGTGCGACTTAGAGGGGCGGAGCCTGGGGCGCAGCCAGTTTCCGCCACAGACCTCGGCGGCGACCTGGGAGGGCGGGGCCTTCAGCCAAAGGGCGTGGACCGTTGACCGAGGGGCGAGGCCTTTATGCTAAGGAAGCGGGGTGAGTCAGGAGAGCTGGAGGGGAGCGGGCGGGGACAGCGAGGAAAGAAGCGGGCCCTTTTAGGGGAGGATCAGGCTGGTGAGAGGCGGGATTTGTGGGCCGGGTCCCAGGCCTGTTACTGGGAGGGGAGTGTGTGGGACTTCCGAGGAGAGGGGTTGGCCCTGAGGAAGGAGAACATGGGGGCGGGCCAGGAAGGGACAGATCTGTGAAGAGTGAAAGGGCCTACGTGAGAGGGCCTACGCGAGCAGGCGCTGAGCCCTTAGGACAAGGCTGTGAGGCGAAAGAAGCGAGGTCGGACCGGCAGTGACTCTGCGCAGCCAAAGGGCTGGGTGCAAAGGAATGCGGACCAATGAATCTTTGAGCATGAGGGGCAGAAGCTGAGGTCTGTGAGGGCAGCCATCGAAGAACGCTTCAGGGTGAGGGGCGGGGCCGGGGACGGGGTGGGGCGGGAACTGCGGGCTGTGAGGAAGGCCATCAACGACACCGATTGGTGGAGGGGCGGGGCCACGGGGCGGGGCGGGCCAAGGCCCGCCCCAGGATGGGTCTCCCGCGGCTCCTGGGTCTGGCAAGCATTTTCTGGGCGCGGCTCCCAGGCAGACGGGGAGAGGAGGGCGCTCGTCAGCTCTGGGCGGGGCTCGAAGAGCAGAGCCCAGGGTGCAAGGGAAAGAGGGGCGGTTGCCAAGTTTTCCCGATGTCGCCTGGGTTTATCGGCCACCAGGCCTGCCCCAAGAGCTATCTGTTCCCGCAGCCCTCACCTGCCCCTCTCAGTGGTGCCTCGCTGGGATGGTGAGCGAGTGGAGCTTTGCCTGCCTCCCCAGGCCTCAGTCCAGGCTCTTGGATACATAGGACCTCGTAAGGACAAACGGCATCAAGAACCAGGGAGCTTACTGTGGAAAGAAGAGCCTGGGAAGGCCAAGAAGTCCTGAACATGGTGCAGGATTGAGTGGGCTACTGGGACAGTGGAGGTCTGGGAAAAGCCCCAGCAGAGGCCAGGCAGCAGTCAGGCTAGCAGGAATGTACTCTCCATCTCCTCGAAGCCTGGCTGGCCTTCCACGCCTCTGCATTACCTGTGCCACACCTTGCCTTTGACTGAGCTCTCACTCGCCTGGCCTTCGGTTTCCCCTTCCTCATCAACCACATTGGATTGGCTAAGTAAAAACAGTCCCCACTTTCTGAGGTCACTTGCATTTATAAGCACCCAAAGTGGGCAGGGCTGTGTCCCCAAAAGACCAGGACCTGGGAGCAGAAAAAGTGGCCTGGGCCACCAACCTGGGCGGAAAGGTTGGAAACTGGGATGTTCATCACAGTTCTGTTCAGAATAGGAAAACCGGGAACATGGTGCCTGTCCCTCAGAGTGTATGCAGTGGACTGCCTATAAGCTCACTGTGCATCTCTCTGGAGTCTGGGGATTTAAGGATGAACATGTAAAGTACCTGGAATAAGCATCTAGAAACAAATGGGGGCTGCACCTTCCTGCTGCTTCTTAAAAATGAAATAGGAATACAAACAGGAAAGGAAGGACAGGAATTAAAATATGAGCTGAGGGGGGTGGGCCTGAGGTGAGGCTGGTATTCTTTTTGCTTGTGTGCACTTAAAAATTTTTTTAGCAACTCTGGTAAGGAGGTACGCCCGTCTGTCTGGGGATGGACTTAGGTCTGGACTTAGAGTCTGAGGGTTGGAGTGGGCAGAGCCAGAACTGGAGGGAAGACAGGTGTAGAGCTTGTTGGCAGCACCAGGGGGCAGCACCTACTCACCTGCCTCTCTAAGCCCTGGCCCTGTGAAGCAGTGTGAAATAGCCTGGATACCTACAGGCAATGGAGGCATTGTTCTGCAATGACTTGTGCAGGTCCAAGCTTGGGACCTTCCTTGGGTGCCTTCATGGAGGCACACTGTCTGGACAGTTTGGTATGGACGCAGCTGGTACTTCTGCAACTTTGCCCTTCACTCTTTTCCTTTTAGCCTTGAACAGACAGGACTATCACAAATTTGGGGACTTTCTCCTCAGTCTCAAAGCCCCCTCACTTAAGAATAGTAAGCCTTTCCATTTCAGAAACCACCCTGGAGACAGTCTGCAGGTTGTTTATATCAAGTCCTTTTATTCTGATACCACAGAATTACCATGTCACGATACAGGGGGAGGGACACTGAAGTACCACGAGTTCTCACAGAGCACAGGAGGACGGCACACAATTCACAAGGTCATGTGAAGGACTCGGGTCATTGCACTTACAACTGTAAACTTGTTTGTTTGACTTTGTACAGCACTCTTCCCCCCTCAAATAAAGGAGAGAAGGAAAGAAAGGGAGGCAGGGAGGAAGGAGGGGGAAGCAAAAACAAGACATGGAAGCTAGCAGGGGAAAGGCATTGGGCTGCCACTACTCTCCGGGCACTGCACTTGGAGAGAAGGAGCTGGTTTGATCCCAGAGGCTAAAGGAGGCAGACACACACACACACACACACACACACACTCACACACATGTTCACGTGCACACACAATGTCTCATGACTTCCATGGCTCTCCAATGCCACCCCAGTGCACATGGCAGCAGGGCTGCTGGTACCCAGGGAGACAGAGATGGCATCTCCAGGGAGTTTCAGTGGATTAAGCCTATCCCTCTGACCCTGACAAAGTCTATGCTGATGAGTATTTACAGCATGAGGGGGCAGTGGGTAAGGGAGCAGGGGAGGGGCCAGCAGGGCAGGACTGTATTGCCATGGCAAAGACCTGGAAAAATCCCCCACAGGCTTCAGAAGATAGGCCATAGTTGCTGCCTCTGCTGCCCTCTCATAGTGGCGCTGAGACCGCACACTTTGCCCAAGGGCTGGAGGCAGGGGCTGGCTGTAAAGTGAGTACCTTGGGCCTGGATGTGGGCAGAAGAAATGCCCTTGCTTGTGATGCTGGGGAGGGTATGGCAAAAGCCTGGCCCACATCCCAGAGACCCCCTGCCCGTTTGGAGATACACCTGTTGTTCCCCACTGCCCCAGGCACCAAATGCTGGTCCCTCAGCCTCTGGCTGCAGTGGCCCTGGAGCCACAGCTGTATCCACACAAGGGCCAGAATACCCGTGGCCCAGAGGCCTGCTCTAGCCACCCTCACAAAGGGGCAATAACGTGTCCTGTGAGTAGAGTGGAGGGTGAGAGTGGGAGTGTGACAGATGTCAGAAATTTCAAACTCAGAGGGCTTGGCCAGGAAGGAAATTTGCTGAGAACTCAACACTTCAGAGCCTGAGACCTGGCATGCTGGAGGCTGCTCTGCTGCCATCTCGCCTGCTGTTCCCTGCTCCTGATCTTATCCCCTGGCCTTTAAAATAAAGGGCTACTGCCTTGGTCCTCCAAGTATCCAGCCCACTAGGCATGTCCCCACACAGACCTGAACTTGGGTGTTCAGAGATGCTCGATGGTGGTCCCCCTCAGCCCTTGCTCAGCTGGCTTCAGATGGTCCAGGCCTAACGCCCCATGGTTGAATGAGGCCCAATCCCATGAGGCCAGGGTCTCAGTCCACCACCAAGGTTGGCAGCCTTGGGACCCACCTACAGCTGCCAGAAGTAGGCCAGGATCCCTTTCTGAGGGGGCATGTAGACCTTATAGGAAAGCATGAGAAATATGGACCCCTGAGAAATGCATGGTGCAAACCAGAGCACTCTGGAGGAAGGCCAGGCTGCAAGGAGTCAGGCAGCTACTGCCTGCTGCACTCCTGGCTCAGTGTCAGAGAATCTAACAAGCAGTGGAACACTACAGCTTCAGAGATAGGGTAGGCAGGGATGATAGGTCCTAGGGACTGATACAGAGAGGGTCACACAGGACCTTCTGTGAGTTTTGTCATTGAGATGCTTCCCAGGAAATTCAGCTTGAAGCCATTGTGTATGTGAACAGCTCACCTGCTCTGGTCCCAGATGACACTGTCAGCTGTCCTCGAAACAATCACCAAAGGCCCGGCTTTTCCTGAACACCCTTTGGCCCCTTGACCCCAGCCCAGATCTCCTGGCTCAAAGATTTTTGAGCCTCCCAACCTCAGGGGCATTGGCACGGTGCAGGTGCAATCGGGAACTGGGTTCCTAGGACACAGCTAGGCCCTGCCCATGGCTGCCACCCCTCTGTCCGCAGATGCAGCCCAGCTCTGCCCCACTGTGAAGGTACAACCAGATGCCCCTGGCTCAGGGCTGGGGCAGGAGGAGCAACCAGATACAGATAGAAATCCTACAGCACGCTTTTAGAACACTCACACACATGCATCCTGTGCGGGCTCCTGCTGGGGTGCCAACTCCAGAGATTCCTTCTCACCTGCCCTTCTTGGTCAGAGAGACCTGCAGGGGTGTATGAGGCCTCGAACTGCCTGCTTCACAGCTTGGCAAGCTCAGGCAGCAATTCCAGCAGGTCCTCACTAGCTCGTGCAGAAGTTAGCTAGAATAACTCCTGAAGGAAAAGTTCTGAGGCAAAAAGAACTCCAAGCAAGAGGGTCAAGCATTTAAAATGGATGAAATCGTGCAAAGAGGCTGCAAGCTGTGCATGCTCCACTGTGGGACAGGCGGTGACTCACCTGGCAGCAGCAAGTCCTGCCACAGGTCAAACATGCCACAGACTGAGAACTTCACACACACGGTGGGAGTCAGGGTGGGGGCTGGGGAGTGATATGAGCGTATCCATCCAGTTTCTCAATTGCATGTTTGCAATTAAATCCTTATACATAACATGGAATTTATTAAATATTAACAGTTGTCTTTGAGGGTTTATATTTCATTGCATAGAACATTAGAGACTTGTGGCTGTCCCCAAGATGAAGGGAGTCCCCCTGGGAAAGGGCCCTTGGGAGGAATTCGCCCAGCCCACCAGGTAGATGGACGGCACCACGCTTCCGCACACAGGGCTCCGGGCCCTTCCCTTGGCTGGCAGAAGCCCTGGCCCCTCTGCTCTGAGCATGCCCACTGGTGATGGCTTAAGAAGGACTAGAATTGCACAGTAAACAGAGGCGGGCTAAGGGGCCTCCCTAGACCTCGCCCTGGGGTTGTGCTCTTGGTGGCCTGCTGCCCACTATTGCTTCTAACTCAGTATCTCCCTGTGCTTAGCAGGGGCAGAGCAGAGAGGAAACCAAACCATCAGTCACAAGGTGGAGGTGGAGGAGAGGGGCAAGGGGGTGAGCAAAGAGAGATAAAGAAAGAGGAGAAAGAAAAACAAAAGAAAAATGTTTATGAGGTATACATGTAAATCAAGCTGGAATGATTAAGGCTGTTCTCGAAATCAAAAGAAATCCCCAGGGTACTGACGAGGAGCCCGCTGGTCAAGACAATGATGGTGCCGCCGGGATGCTCACAATGGCTGGGGGTGGGGGGATGGCTTTGAGATGGTGGCACACTGCCACCCATGGGCTAGGAAAAGCCTCAGCCAGCGCCCACACTGCTTTTCGGTGCTATGGCCTCTTATTTCAGCAATGAGACAGTGTTAGGTCCTAATGTTTGTAAAGTTCTCCCAACCCCACACTGGCCACATGGAGGTCTGTCTGCCCCCACAGTCACCCAGAGGGCAGGGTGAGGGAGCAGTGCCCTGTGGCCACAGAGGGATCCGGGCCAGCTGGAATGTGAAGGAAACGGAGCCCAGGGCCCCCAGCCCTCAGTCAAAGCCCCTCTCCAAGGCTGTGGAAAAACTTCTGGCGTCGTGGAGGGAGGGCAGTGTCTGTCAGAAACAGGCAGTGTGCGCCCAAACTCTGTGTATAACTCATTGGAAGCCTGGCTGGCCAGGCTGCAGAAAGGCGGCTGTGGGAAGGTTGGCAGGACAACCAGGTGGTGGCAGGGTTTCCAGAGAGGGCCCTGAGGAGAGGAAGGTCTCCAGAAAGACAATCAAAGCCCCCCGGGGCTGGAGGTCTCACTTGTCCAGCAGATGCTTCCCATAGGCAGCTGCTGTTAGAAAGCATCCTGTCCTCGACCAAGGGCCTGCCTGCCACGTCTCACCCGTTTTGAGTCCCGGGGCCAGGGTTTGCCAGATTGTAGATGCTTGAAAGAGAAGAGAGGGAGGGAAGAAGGAAGGAAGGAAAGAAAAAAGGATTTTGTCAAGAACTGTGGACCGCTGCTTTCCACCCTTGCACTCCTCTCAGCCGAGTCTGCCAAGTGTTGTTCTGGAGCCTAACTCCTTACCATAGGCTCCCAAACCATTGAGGCTGGCGGGGGGGTGGGGGGGGTGGGGGGGTAGGGAGGGGCAGTGCGTGGGCAGGTTGAGGTCACAGAGAGAAGAAAGAGTCCGGTTGGTCAGGAAGGGGCATTTCTTTCAATGTAACAAAAGCTGCTTTTTTTTTGCTTAAGAGTGAGCAAATGTGGGATTTTGTTTAAATGGCAAGCCTCTCCCTGCTCAAGCCACTCCAAGCCCACCTCTGGAAGAGCCACAAAAGATACCAGGAGAAGACACTCACAGTAGCACTGACTACTTGGCCCAATCATTAGCCAAATGCCAAAACTTGAGGGGGATTCCTTTAACTACAAAGTCAGTGGTCACAGTGGCCCACATGTACCATGTGGCAGGACCCAGAACAAAGCCACTCCTGTGGTTCCCTTCCCTCCCCAGTGACAGTGCCCTGGGCCCAAACCCAAGGTCAGTACTGCCATGAAACTGGGCACAGTGGCCCCTCATTCCCCTCCCCTCAGCACCACTTCTGATTTCACATCTGTTCCAAGGCAACTCCTAGGAAATAATCCAGCTGAGTGGGAAAATGGCGGGGACCCTGCTGTCATGGAGTGAAGGCAGGAAGACCGCTGGGGGTGCTGCACTGTGGCTACTGTAATTAGAATAATTCGAGGCTCTTTACTTTTGCCTGCAATGCCCACCCCAGCTGGCTCCTGCCCCTGACTTCACCCCTGACTGTCCTCCACTGTGGCTTCAGCTGTGCTGGCCTCTTGCTTGTCCCTGCAGGCCACCAGTCTCATCCCGAACCTCTGTGGGGGCTGTCCCCACACCCAGGCATGTCCCACAGCAGCCTCTTCTCCATCAGGCCCTACCTCACACACCTTCAGCCCTTCAGCTCTGACCACCTTCTCTAGAGCAGACCCCGCTGCCCCATGACCCTGCTTCACTGGCTTCATACAACTTCTCACCTTCAGAAATTACTTTTTATTTATTTTTCTTTAATTTATTTATTCTTTGTCTCCCTTAACAGACGGTCAGCTTTGGAGGGCAGGGACATGGTTTGCTGTACTCCCAGCACCTGGGATAGGGCTCAGGACATACCTGGGACTTGACAAACATTTGTTGAATAAATGGGTGGATGGAGGAGAAGACTGAGCATTCTCGTTCCAGCACTGCTCCTCCAGAGACAGGCTGCCCTTGAGGCACCACACCCAACTCCATCTCTGCTTTGAGCAGGCTTGGCCTGGGCAAGGACCCCTGCTGGCCCCAAGGCTTCCTCAAAGTGACCTGCTGATTGCCTGGCCCTGGCCACAGATGCCACATACACACGTCTGCCCACCATGAGAAGTGGCCTAGAAATGGCAAAGGAGGTGAAAGGGGGAGAGCTCCAGGGCTATGGGATGGTGGGAGGAGGTGGTCCCTGGCTGTGCACAGAGCACTGAGAGCCAGGTGTCCCTCCCAGCCATTCTGGATATTGTCCCTTCTCCCCACAAGGGTAGGGCTGGGTCAGGAAAGGCTCCAAGAGGTGGCGTCCCACCTTGGCCACCTGCAGTGCCTTGGCCACTGCAGCCCAGACAGGTCCAGGACTCCCACCCCAAGGCCTTTCTACTTTCTCCCTGGGCTGACCTAGTCTGGGGCCGAGTCTGCCTGTTCAGGTGACCTCCCTTTCTTCTCTGTCCCTTTTCTGTCTGCCTTTCTACTCATTCTATTCTTCCATATTGTGGGCCATGAGCTCAGCCTGTGAAGCCAATTGTGTCTTGACTTCATGCCCAGGGCTGCTAAGCTCTGCAGGGTTTTGGGGCTCCAGCTTCTCCCAACTGGCTGGTGCAAAAGCATTAAGTAAGGGGCATGCTTCCTACGCCCCAGGAGCCACAGGCCACCCTCTACTCCAGAATGGCTTGGACTCAGGACCCTGCACACAGACCTCAAGTTGTGGAACACACTCACTTGCTGTGTCCTCCCCGAAGAGGTACAGCCTGAGTCATCTGCCACCATTTCAGCAGCTCAGTGGCCCCTGCCTCGTCTTGTCACAGGTGAAAGAACCCACCAGGCCCCTCCCAGTTCACACTAGAAGGAACTGGGTGGGTCTGGTCAGTCAGGCCCGGGCACTTTACCCACCCCTCCCGCCCCACCCTGGCCTCATCTCACCCAGCCCTGCTCCATAGCACCCTAGTCCTGATACTCACTGTTATACACAGAGTCCAGAGCTGCGCCCAAGCCTCAGACTTCAGAGATTTTTCCACAGCAATGATACTATATTCCTTCATCTCTTCAAGAGCCTGTGGAGCATTTACAGCGAAAGGTTGGGGAGGAACTCCATCCCAGAGGTCCCTATGACAACCCATTGCTAGCCTGAGGCTGTGAGGGCCCTGGGGTGGGTGCTTTAAGGAAGTGGTAGAGAAGGATAAGGGGATGTTCGCCCTGCCTACTCGTTGCTGGGGACTTCTACTGAGCAGGCCTCGTATTGGGGGCTCTGTGTGTAGTGTCCCTCCTCCGCTTCATCCTCCTCTCACACTTGTAGGGAGGACCAATGGCTGAGGACCAGACTCCACTCAGAGGACCCCTTGGGACTTACAGCCCCCATACTAGCACCTCAGGCCTTTCTCAGGGGAGGCCAGGACAGGCAGCTCACACTTACCCTGCTGGGCGCGGTCACCAGAATGAGGAAAATTTTTTGCCAAAAGCAGAGACGGCTGTGACATGGAAACAGAAGAGAGGCATCAGGAAATTGGGCCAGATCCCTCTCCCAGTAGGGCCATTTGGACATAGAGAAGCCAAGCTCAGCAGAGGGGCAGGGGCTGCTTGAGGCCCATGCACAGCAGCAGACAGGCCCTCAGACTGGCCTGTGGCTAGGTGACTGTGCCTGGAATCATCCCCCAGACCAAACCTCTAGGAGAGGAGGGATCTAGAGCAGTGGCCCACACGGACGTGGCCTTGGGCAGTGCATACCTTCAGCACGTAGGCCCTCAGACTGGCCTGTGGCTAGGTGACTGTGCCTGGAGTTATCCCCCAGACCAAACCTCTACCAGAGAAGGGCTCCAGAGCAGCGGCCCACACGGACCTAGCCTCGGGCAGTGCATACCTTCTGTCAGCTTGCCAGCCTGCTCTGCTGCCCCACCAGGGAGGATCTTAGAGAATACGCTCTCCCCTTCGGCACCTGGCTGGCCGGCAGGAGCCCCTGGGGTCCCACCAGACCTGGCTCCAGCCTTCATGCCTAAAGGGAAAGAAACCACCATCAGGAACCATGCAGGGTCTGGTGGGAAAGCAGCCATAAGGGAATCTGAAGCCAGGTACCCTGTGAGATGGGACAGTGAGGTGGAGGATGGAGAAATAAAGAGAGGAAGATAAGAATAGGAAGAGAGGGAGTGGGAGGAAGCAGAAAAAGAGGAGGATGAAGAAGGTAAAGAGGAAGGAAGGAAAAGGCAGAGAGGATGAAAGGGCAGAGGAAAGGAGGGGAGGGGGAGGGAGAGAGAGGAAGAAGCCAAGGTCCTGGTGCTGGGCTCACTGGTACCTAGAAGGTCTCTGCCCAGAGCTGCCTGGTCTCTGAGGCCCCAGATCTGGTGACTACAGCTCTAGAATTCTAACCCCAGCCTCGTTTTCTGCTGGGGAGGTCTGCAGCCCACTGGGCACCTTCTCAAGGAACAATGGAGGCATATAGAGGGGTGAACTCAGGGAGCAAGGGGGTTGGGAGGGCAGCCCAGGTACCCTGGGCCACAGCCAAGGGTATTGGGGGGTGGGCTCACCTGCAGGTCCAGGTCCTGGAGGCAGCTGAGCCTGAGGAGGCTTCCCCTGCTGGGGTGCTTTGGCTGTCCCTTTAGAGCCACTTGCCTGTTCTGTCCGGGGCTGCAACACAGAATCCACATCTTAGAAGCCACCTGTCAACCCTGTCCATGCCCAGCCTGGAGCCCATGGGATGTCCACGCTGCAGGTGCAGTGCCAGCCCTGGGTAGTACCCATGCTCTAGACCCCTACCCCACCCCATGTACCAGGGTCCTACTTACCGGTCCCGCTGGCTGGGGACCTGTGGCTGTTGTGGGCCCTGGCTGAGGTTTCCCTGCTGGCTGGCTGGCAGCAGGGGCTGGGCTCCGGGCAGCTGGCTGGCCCTGCTGCTGCAGCCGAGCCTGCGACGGGGCCTGCTGGGAGGGCTGCTGCTGCTGCTGCTGTGTCTGTGGCTGGCGTGAGGCTGCTGCTGAGGGCCCTGGCCTGGACAGTAGCGGCTGTGATTGCTGTGACCCTGGAGGTGCCTGCCGACTCTGTGGCTGCAGCTGGGGTTCTGGCTTTGGCTGCAGTGCAGGGGGCCCAGGGTGTGCCTGCCGGGAGCCCTTCTTGCTATCAGGGGCATGATGGTATGCCGATGGAGTGCGAGATGGCTGTGAGTATTCAGCAGAGCTGGGGTACCCAGGTTGACCCTTCTTCTGCATGGCTGGGGCAGGGCCAGGCTGAGGGTGAGGGTGGGCCTCATGGTGACCCGGATCCCGAACATGTGGTTTGGCAGTGCGCCGGCCCGGCTCTTCACTAGTGTGGCGACCTGAGTGCCGCCCGTGGTCACTGTGGTGCCGGTGTTCCTTGGTGGAGGTGTGGCGGCCTGGGCCACCCTCATCATGTGGCCACAGGCCTTCCTCAGGGGGCTCATCATAGTCATGGTAGCTGTGCCTGGCAGGGCCTCGCTTCTGGGAGGAGGAGGAGGAGGAGACTGCGTGGCCCCCGTGGTGCCTGAACCGGTCAGAGCGGGCATCCCGGGGTTTATCAAACCAGTCTGTCTCCTCCTGGCCCAGGTGATATGCTTCAGAGACCAAAAACAGAACACCATCAACCCCTGGGGCTGGCCACAGGGGGAGGCCCAGCTGAAGCCATGCAGGGAAACCATAGAGTGTGCACCACGGCCACACACAGAGCACTGGAGCCCCAAGCCCACCCTCCCACAACCAAGGGCCAGGGGCATTGGTGGGTCAGGCAAGGAGGGCAGCCTGCAGCACAGCTCACTGGGTGAGGTGCCAGGCGAATCCCTGCTGGGACATCTCGGGGCCCAGGGCCCCACAGACAGGAAGGCCCCCCAGGTGCTAAGCGTCCACAGAAATCACCCTAGGCTGCCATTACCTTCGCTGTCAGAAACAACGCAGTGGGAGTCATCCAGGATGTAGCCCTCCTCACGCTTGTATGTGTGGGCCCGCGGTCCGTCCTTGACATGCTCTTGGACATCAGGCATGGAGTGGCTAGAGCAGAATTGTGGGCAGGTGTCCCCAGGAGGGAGGGTCCCCCCAGCGGGGCGGGGCCGCCCTAAGGGGCTCACAGGGCTTTCTTCCTCCGAGGCTTGGCTCCGCATTGGGGGCCGTGCCCGGCCATGGGCCATGCTCAGGGAGGAGGGCTTGGGGCCTGCTTTTTGAAGCCGCTCCACAGCCTCCCGTTCTCGCTCATACCCCTTGCCCCGGCCACTGAAGTCGTGGCTTGACAGCTTCTCCCCACTGTATGCAGACACTGCCCGGGACCGGCTACCCCCGCCGTACATGCGGTCATCGTCCTCTACTGAGTCCCGGCTGGATGCCCCATAGTACCTTTGCTGCTCATACACATTCTTTTTGAGCCCATAGGTGATGTCCTCCTGGAACTTCCTGCCCCGAGAGCCCAGGCTGCTGCTGACTGCAGGTGGAGGGTAGGAGGCCAGGTCTGACTCCACATCCTTGGCCTCTTCAATAGGTGAGAACTTGGAGATCTTTTGCTCCATGCCCTGCTTTCGGTGCTTGCTGCGCTTGGAGGAGACGGCAGCCGGGGCCAGGCTCTTGGAGGGATGCTTGGGCCCCATGGGGCTGGGCCCATACTTCTCTGCTCGAGCTCCATGTCTGTAGTCACTGTCACTGTAGTAGTGGGCGTTGGCTGGTCGGCCGTTGCTGTCCATGCTGCGGTGATGGCTACCCTTCCCACGGGGCTCATACGCGTCCTCCTCAGATTCATCTTCCCCTCTGGCATAGCAGCAGGACAGTGCAGGGCCCTCAAGGACACCTGGTTCTCCAGGCTCCTTCCCTGGACGTCCACTGCCACCCGGCCCCAGGGGCTCCAGGCGCTGGTTATCAGGGGCAGTGGAGGTGCTGTCCTTGGTCAGCTCACTGATGTCCTCAATCATCACATAGTTCCGAGGGACGTTCTGCTCCAGGCTGGTGTAGTGTGAGTCAGAGGGGTAGGTGGTGGCTGGACTCTGGCTCACACTGCTACGCTCACTGGCCCGGGGCAGCTCAGGAGCCTTGCCCTGCTCATAGTTGCTGCTCACTGCTGGGCCGCTGTAGCTGGTGTCAGAGGGGGCCGAAGACATAGCCACAACAGGGCTGGGAATCACCTCGTAGTTGGTGGGCACCTTCTGCTCCAAGTCAGCTAGCGATGTCTGGCGTGGCTTCTGGTGGGGGGTATGGCTGTCAGCTGGGACCGGGAAATGGGTACTCTGTGTGGTTGCCATGGGCGTTTGGGCTGCATAGTGGCCTGTGGGACGGAAAGCCTGCTGGCTTGGCAGCCCAGGCTCAGCCGGGTAACTGGTGCCAGCAGGATACGCAGGTGCTGGGTATGTGCCGGGGCCAGGGAAGGTGGGCGCCTGCTGGCTTGGGAAACCGTTTTGAGTTGGCTCACTGGTGCCTGCAGAGTACTGAGGGGCTGAAGGTGGGAACCGGGGCTGTTGGAAGGCAGTGGAGCCGGAGGGGGCGGTCGGAAGAGCAGCAGCAGGGAAGTCCGCATACTGGCCAGTGGGAGTGGCGCAGCCCTGGAGCCGCAACTGGTTGAGCTCGCTGTCTGACAGGTAATCACGATGCTCTCCAAGGCCACGCAAGGGTGGGTAGTCACGGCCACCCCGGTCCTTGGCCAGAGACTCTTTGCGCTGTGTGATGCCCAGCTCTAGGTACTTGAGCTTGGCGTCGATCTCCTTCTCTTCCTCATCCAGCTCTGCCTGCTTCTTGCGCAGCTTGGTGGACTCATGCTCCACCAGCCGCAGGTCCCGGTCCAGCTCCCGGAGCAGGCTAACCTTAGTGGCAGGGACGGCGGTGGGTCCCGCCAGCCCACGCTGCAACAGGCTGGCCGCATAGAGCTGTGGGGGGGCCTGGCTGGCCAGGGGCAGGTGAGCCTCCTCTGGAGGGGGGCTGGGCAGTGTCCGCTTCACCTTTCGGACCAGGCCGTTGGGTGGCAGCGCCGACACCTGAGACAGAGGGAAGGGCGGGCAGCACTGAGACCCAAGGTGTGGGCGGCCTGGTGGGTTGTGGGGGGTACAAGCTCAGGCCTGCACTGGGGCAGGGGCCAGGCCCCGCAGTATCAATACCCTGATTCACCATGCAGCCTGCAGGCCTGCCCTGCCCACCCACTCGTCTTGGTTTCTTTGCCATGGAGGGAAGGCCTGTCATCATTTGACAGGCCTTCTCCTTCCCAGCACTCTGGGCAGTGGGAGGATAGGAATGGGGCAGATTCTCCTCTGTGCTGGACCAACACTGGTCTGGCACACAGTGAGTTTCCACATGTGGCTCTGAGAAGCCCTATCTCCAGTGGCCTGCCACCCTCCACCTTCCACTGAGGTGAGGAGACTATGTAAGAGAGTACAGGTCTAGCTCTGGGTTTGGGTCCTGGCAGCTGACGGGGACCAAGGGTGAAGGAGGGCCATGGACAGGAGGAGTGGAGTGGGTCCCGGGCCTACCAACTCCCTAGAGAATCATGGGAAGGGTCCAATGCTGACTGCATGTCAGTTGCTACAAGCAGAGTCTTCTGCCTCCTGTACTCCTCCCTAAAGTGATACTGCTCTGCTGCCTGCCCACCACCCTCTGTCAAACCCTCTGGGCTCTGCTTTTGGCCAAGCCCCTAGCTTTCTCTGCATCCCTCTGTCACCCTGATACTGCTCCCTGGGGTCACCAGCAGACCTCTAGGTCCTCTCTAGCCCTGGCTCCATCTGCATGTCTTCCTGCTTAAGGTGCTGTAACACTGCCCACTGTGGGACCCTCCTCACCTTCCCCAGGTGCTCCACATTACCTAAAGGTATACCCTTGGTCCTCCCTTTGCCTCTTACTCCTAGCTTTCCCAAGATGCCCCAGGCTTTTGGGTTTTATGGACCACCCAAATCCCAAAAATATACTGCGGACTAATGTCAGGCTTTTAACTTTCTACCTTGCGAGGTAATTACATAAGAAGCTCTCACCTACTGTTACTGTATGTCATAAAAGGAAGACAGTGTCGCCCCAGTCTCAGAGTGAAGGGTGGGCCTTTAATGGAATAAATTTAGCTTGAACTTCTTACTTTGTTGTTCATCTTATTCTGGCCACATACCCACAAGTATCCATCACAGCCTGTCCACAGCATGGCCAGCCCACGGGACCTCCGTCCTACCCTAGTCTGGAGCCAAGACCACCGTGCCTCTCTGACCTGTCCCTCCCTGCCAGCCCAGATTCCTGCTCCATCCCTAGCCCTATCTGGTCTGCACACACCACGAACCGAACCATTCATATCCCCCGTTCATCACCTTTGCAACCTCACCCCAAAGCCCTATCTCCTCTCTGCATCACGCCCAGAAAATGGGCATGTATACCTCATAATGCTTGTGGCTCCAACCTCCTCTCCCCAGGGCTACTGCTATGATGGCTTCCTTTAGCCCACCAGCCCGTACCCTGCCCAAGAGGCTTTTTAAAATACCCATCTTGTCCTGTCTCATCTGCCTAAAACCTTCAGAAGCTCCTAGAGCCTTCAGGAAAAGCCCACCCTCCTCAGCCTAACACTCAGAGTTCTTGGTGTCAGGCTCTCCACAACTCCCTACCCTCACCTCCACTGCAGCCCGAGCTAGGCCACCTCATAAAGCCCCAAGATATCACTGGCAACTAAGGCCACAGACACAGACAAGTTTATGTTCCAGGGGTCCCTGTCTTTGGGAGACAGATGTGTAACAGACTTACTGAGGGCCAGGCAGGGGCAGGGAACAAGAAGAGGCAGAGAACAGGCTACAGCCAGCTAGGTTGCAGTGTGCTAGGTAGGCCAAAGGGTTTGGGCTTCCTCGTGGGGCAATGGAAGCCAGGCCAGGGCTGGGAAGTAGGGAGCACTGAAGCCAGGTCTATGTTAAAACGACTTTCCCAGGAGACATCCACAGATAAGGTTTGGAGTGGGAGGGGCCCAGCCTGGAGGTGAGAGCTGAGGAGGCCTGAAGGAGGAGGTGGCCAACATGGCCAGCCAATGGGACCTCTGTGCTAGGGGAAGAGACAGTGCTAGGGAGAGGTGGAAGTTTCCAGCAGGGTGTCTGGATGCAGCCTGTGTGTGCACCTGTATATGCCCAGGCTGTCCTTGCTGAGATGTGGGCTCCACTAGATGTGCATATAAAAGGGTCCATTCCTTGCTTCCCTTTTCTGGGCCTTTGGAGCCAAGGTGACTCCATCCCCGCCCCAAGAGAAGCCCCAGGCTAGGTGTTGGCCCCTGTCCCACCCTGGACCAGCCCTTGTGCCCATACCTGGCTACCCAGCCCCCCCTGGTGCTGGTAGAGGGAGAACCTCTCTTTGGCAGACTCTTCCGCGGTGGGGCTGAGGGGCTTAGGGTCAGACAAGGACCGCTGCAGGGTCTTCATGGGGCGAGGCAGCGTCTGCTGGCGGAGAGCACTGTCAGCCGTGAAGTGCTTCTGGGGACTCACGTGAGCCTTGTTCAGCCTCTCACTGGAGGCAAAGGAGGTGTCCAGGAGCCGGTGTGGGGACAGGGGTGAGACTGGCGAGTACAGGACCTGGGGGGACTTAGGAGGCTGGCGGCTCACAAGCTGTGAGAGGGATTCAGGGGGCAGGTGAGCCTGGTACCCAATCTCCAGGGGGTCTGGCTTCTTTTTTTCAAATCTGCCCAGGGGCCCTGGGGTGACGATCTGGATGCCAGGCAGGTAAGGGCTAATGGCAGTTGGCCCTACAAGCTGTGGTCCAGCCGCACCCTGAGCCTGTGCATCCGGCTCCGTCTGGCAGGCCAGGCTTTCCCCGTGGCCAGTCTTCTCTGGTGCTGATATGTACCTGACGATCTCCACCTTGGGGTCAGTGGCCGCTGTGATGTGGATGGCCGGAGAGACCCTGGGCAGCTGATCGGGCTCTGTCTGCACAGAGCAGTCACTGATGGTCTGGATGCCCACACTGCTCATGGCCCTCGAAGCAGCGGCGGTGGTCGATGAGGACGCAGAGGCATCGTGCTTGCTGTCGGAGCCTGAGTCTGAGTGGCGGGAAAGGCGAGACCGGCGGCGGCGCACTGGCTGCTCCCACTCGGCACTGTCCTCATCATCCGTCTGCACGCTGCAGTCAGCACTCCGCCGTGTCCGGCGCCGCCGAGTCAGGAGGTAGCGGCTCTCCCCATCCTCGTCGTCTGTCTGCATGCTGCTGTCTGCAATCCTCTTGACCATGCCAGGCTCGGGCCCCGACTCAGGCTCGCAGGCATCCCGCAGGCGTGGCATGGAGTGCCGCTTCTTGATGCCGCTGCGGCTTGCCTCCCATTGCTCCTCAGTCTGCAGCGACATGTCCGAGGCAGAGCTGGAGAGGCCCCGGTGCAGCACAGGCTCACGAGGTTGCCCGGGCCCCTCCGGTCCTGCCACAGCAATGAAAGCTGCGTGGGTCAAAGGTGGCCAGTACTGGCCATTCTGGGCCAGCTCAGCGGCAGCTGGCGGAGCCCCTCGGCCAGGCGCCTCACAGGCCACAGGGAAGGGGGCCTTCTGCCGATGCTTCTGCTCCTCTAGCTGCTGCTGCAGCTGCTGCTGCAACTGCTGGATCTGCTCCAGCTGCAGGCGCTGCTGTGCTAGTTGCTCCCGCTGCAGTGCAAACTGAGCCTGCCGCTCCTCCTGTTGCTGCTGCAGCACATGGTGCTTGATGGTCTGCAGCTCCTGCAGCTCCCGCTGCACCAGCAGCTGCTCTTCCTCACGGTGCCTCTGCAGTTCCACACGCTCCCGCTCTAGCTCTTCCTGCAGTCGCAGCTGCCGCAACTTCTCCAACTCCACCCGCTCCCGCTCCAGTTGTAGTAGCTGCTCCTGCTGCTTCCGCTGCCTTTCCTCCTGTGACGCTTCCTCCTTCTCGTGCCCTGGCCGGCTCAACGCCCCACTCCCAGGCCCAGGAGCAGCATCTCCTGGTGGCTTCTGGGCAGTCAGCAGGGCTGGGGTTGGGGCTGCTGCAGCCTCCTTAACAGCAGCAGGGGTGGCTGTGGAAAGCAGTTCTTCCCGTGCAGGCCCTGATGGCAGCTCTGGCCTTGGCGGGCCCCCAGCTCTTGGGGCCTTGGCAGCAGCAGGTTTCCCCAAATAGACAGGGCCCTCAGCAGGTTGGACGCTGGAAGCCGTGGGAAATCTGCTTGGTGCAGGATACCGGTACAGCCCTGTGGGCCCAAGGGGTATCCGGGGGGCAATCAGGGGCATGCGTGCCAGACTGGTGAGCGGCACAGCTGTTACCCCACCAGATGCGTAAGGCCTGTACATGCCGCCGCCACGCACCATGGGTCGCAGCACTGACGTGGGCTGGGTGGTGATGGGCAGCGTTGCAGCAATTGGGGTGTTGATGGTCGAGTAGATCATGCCATCCGCTGCACGCACAGTGGCTGTGGATGGCAGCAGCTGTCTGAGTGCTGTACCCTGGCCAGCTGCAGGCCCATACTGGGCTAGGTTCCCAGGACTGGGATGGCCCTCTGGAAAAGTAGGGTTCCCTAGGAGGTCAGGTCTGAGAGGTGCCAGACCCTGTGGGACACTAAGCCCAGGCCCCGGTTGGGGCTGGTACTGCATAAGATCAGGGCCACCACCACTGCTGCCGTGCCGCCCGCCATACTGGTCCATGGAGTTGAGGGCGGCACACATGCGGCTGATCTCACGGGCCGTCGTAGCACTGTACTGGGCTAGGCTGGCGTCCTGGAAGCCTGCTACATCTCCCCGTGGGCCATATCTATGGTCTGAATAGATGTTTGACACTGAGCTGTAGCGCCGCATGGGAAGCGGGTGAGTCAAAAGGTCTGTGGGGTGACGCAAGTCTGTGAATGAGCCGTATTGCAAGCCCTGCCCTAGGTAGCGTCTGTCTGCAAAGCCCAGGCTGTAGGAATGCTTCAGGGAGCTGAGGTCCACAGCTGAGTCTCGACGGGGACCCTGGAAAAGCTGTCCAAGGCGGTGGGCATGGTAGTTGAGGCCAGCCTCCGCCAGATTGGTGTCAGACATGGAGGAATACAGCCTGCCAGGGAGGGTCTGTGGGTAGGGCCTCTGCTCCTCATGGGGTCCAGGCCCAACTACTCCCTGTGCCCGGTAGCTAGGGGGCTCGGGAGGCTCAGGGTCTCGGGGACCATAGAAGGGGCCACTGCTTTGCCCAGGTGGGGCAGCATCTGCCACACCCTTCTCAGGTGCACTGGGGGTAGGATGGAAGGTGCCAGTGCAGCTACTGCCAAAGGGGAACTTATAGACCATGTCACAACAAGCCAGCTGGCTCTCAGGCCTCATCCCGGTGAGGTCCAGGGCACTCGCTGGCTCCTCTGGGAGCAGTGTGGTCACAGTGCCTGCTGTGCCTTCTCCCAACTGCACCACCACTGTGTGTGGTTTCCTGGCACCTGGCAGAGCATGTGGCCGAAGGTCTGCAGGGGTGGCCTGGTGGGGCTCGGCACTAGGCTCTGACACTAGGCCTGGCTTGAGGCCAACACCCTGGGCAGTGCCCATCTGTGTGATCAAAACGTCCCTTCTGACCAGAGGAGCTACCTGGTTGGGCAGGTTATACCTGGCAAACTTGGCCTCCCTGGGTCTTCCTCGGGGCCCACCTCGATATGGGGCTGTCTGAACAGCCTGCTCTACATGCTTGACCTGGGCCAGGCACACAGGGCTACCTGCACCCTGGCCAAAGTCGAGTCGGCTCTGGAAAGGGTCCCCATAGACCACAGGTTGTTTTGGCTGAGCCATGAGCACAGATGAGGCCATGGTAATGCTCACGGTGGTGGCAGTACCAAGGAAGGCATGGGTCTGCTCCTGGGCATTGAGGTTGATAACCAAAGGCTGCACAGCAGTTGACTGTCGTCCTGGGACTGGATCCAGGGCAAGGCCGTACTTTCTTGCTTCCACAGCAAGAGACGTCAGGTCCATGCCCTGGTCAGTCAGGATGATGGGTGTGGGTTTGACAGCTGTGCGAAGGTCTACCACGGCACTGCCAGGTGGTCTGGGGCCTGGCTCAACCCTAGACGTCCCAGGGACGGAGGAGATCCGGCACAGGGAGATGTTCTCAGCAGGCAGGGCACCCCAGCCATACAGGGCCAGGGGCCCATCCGTACCAGCACTAGGTGCCCGTGGAAGGCCAGGTGGCCCAGGTGGCTCTGGAGGCAGTTGAGCCACACTTGGAGGCGTTGTCTGACTGTAGCTGTGGGTGGTGGGTTGGGAGCCAGTAGGTGAGCACACTGGGGAGGTGGAGGCACTGGCGTGGACCATCCTGGTCTGGCTGGAGGCGTCTGATGCCAGTGTGATGACCATAAAGGGAGCCTCCTGAGGGGACTGCTGCCATGCCTGGCGAGGCGTACTGGGTCGGTGGGGTGTTTGTGTGCCCTGGGCCACCATGGGTGTTGCGGTGGAGGCACTGGGGATACGAGGCATGTCTGAGGCAGGGGTTGGGCTTGGCGTCTGTGTAGAGAACTCTGCTGTGGCCCTTGGGCCCAGCTTGCCAGGGGAGAAAGTGGGACTCTCTGAGGGGGAAGACGGGGACAGGGGTGGGCTGGAGCCCACGAAATAGGAATATCCCCATGAAGACTGGGAAATGCTGCTCTGGCCACCACTTATAAGGGGCTTCTCTCTGGCAGCCTGCCCACCAGCAGCAGGGCCACTGGGGGCTTGGGGCAGCTCTTCAGTTTGGGACCCATAGTTTGCAGTGGTTGGGCTCTGTCCATAGCTGTGGCCTGTGGAAGATGGCGAAGGGCTGCGCCCAGAGCCTGCTGGGGAGGTTGGAGTCACATACCCACGAGGCAGACTAGCGGGACAGGGAGCCAGAGCCGTGGTTGCTGGGACTCCAGAGCCCTGGGAAAAGGGCACTCCAACCTCCCTGGAAGCAGAACTGGGGGATACAGGAGAACTGTGTACTTTGAGGGGGTCTTGAGGCTCCTTTGCAAAATGCTGAGTGACACGGACATCAGGAATGACTCGGCCTCCACTGCTGTCAGAGGAGGTGGAGGTAGAGGTAGAGAAGGACACAGGAGCAGCAAGCTGGGTGGGGCTGGTCCCAGGGGTAAGAGGGCCGCCATTTTGCCTCATGGGGTCCATGTACGCACTCTCAGCATTCAGAAACTGCTTTTCCTTCTTGTTCTCAGCAAAGGTTAGGTCGCGCGAGGAGGCCTGCCGCATCCGGGCGATGCTCTGTGATGTCTGCAGGATCTCCTCATACACAGCTGCCCCCAGGCTGGCTGACGTGCTCTCTGAGGCAGGCTGAACAGCCCTGCCATAGTCATGGTCCAGGGTGTCCTGGTATTCAAAGGAGCCCTGGCCTCGAGGGCCCGTGGGCTGAGAGGAGCCACCATGGGGCCCCTGGGCCCCTGCTACCTGGCCCTGTTGCCGCTGGAGCAGCTCTGCCTTTCTCATCATCTCCTCATAGGCCTCCTCAGCGCTCTTGAGGGGCCGGCCAGAACTAGGAGTCGTGGAGCCACCAGAGGGCATCTCAGTTGGTGAATAAAGGGACATGAAGGTGGGCAGGTTGTACTCGCTGCCTGACTTATAGAGCCGGGAGGGGCCGCCATCCAGGGCCTCAGCCTCTGAGTCGAGGGAGGGTGAAGGTGAGTATTCAGAGCAGGAAGAGCGGTGCAGCTCCTCCATCTCTGCTGCCTGCCTCAGCTCCTCTGTAGGGGAGGCGTCTTCAATGGGTGACAGGTTGCTGGGTGGCGTCTTGGAACGTTCACGTCGCCGCTGGGCCCGCAGTTCTTCCTTGTCCCGCCGGGTCTTGCGGGCTGTGCTTCGGATGCGCTGTTGTTCCACCTCCCGCATTTTCTCCTGCTCTCGCAGCAGCTCCTCCTCCTCACGCAGCTCTTCTTCCTCAGAGGAGTCCTCGATGGTGGGGAGCAGGGGCCCGTGGGAGCGGTGCCGGGCCTTGCGCTGCTGCTTTGCTTCTTCCAGCCGCTGCCGGCGACTGGGGCTGCTGTCGCTGTCCTCCTCTAGTGAGGACAGGGAGGTGGGAGAGGTGCCTGATGTGTAGCTGGGCGTAGAGGCAGGCAGTGTCGAGGAGTGCTCCCCACGGGAGCGGTCCTCAGGCGAACCTGTCAGGCTCTCCATCTCCAGCTCAGGCTCTCGGTCCAGTCCAGAGTCAGGACCTTGACCCAGATCCAGCTCATGGCCGTAGCTGCCCGTGCTGTTGAGCTCGATGGTCTTGAAGCGGCGGAGCCCACCCTGCAGGGCCCCGCTGCCCTCAGTGGCCTCAGCTGGACCTACCTCAGAGAGCAGCTCCTCATAGCCTGTAGTGGCATTGTGGGGCAGGCGCCTCTTCGGCAGTGCTACTGACTCTTGGGTGGGCTCGGCTCTGGGCCTGCCGCCCTTCTGGGTACTATGTTTGGCCAGGCCATGCCCAGAGGTGGCAGCATCCTCCTCCTCCAGGTTGTCTTCCTCAGCGCTCATCTCCAGGATCTGCCGTCTCATGAACTCCTCATCAGTCAGCTCTGCTACCTGGGCTGGGGCCTGGGGTGGCAGTGGGGACAGGCCACCCTCACTGCTGTCCTCCACATAGTCATGCCGCAGCTGGCTGCCAAAGTCATCTGAGGACTCAGCAGTGTCCCTCTGTTCCCTCTGGTGTCCCCACTCAAGAGAGTCCTCCTCTTCCTCCAGGATATCCTCAAGCTCCTCATCAGAGTCAAAGGCTTCAGGCATGATGGACAAGGAGTGTGGCCGCCGCTTCTGCTCTTTGCCATTGCTCCTGCTGAGTGGCTTGCTCTGCTTGCCACTAGGGGCCAGGCCCTGGGCCTCCAGCAAGGGCCGCATGCTGCTCCTCACCTTATGGAGCTCTGAGGAGCTGGGTGGGCGTGGCCCTGTCACCCCTGCACTGTCTAGCTGCTCCACCTCCTGCTGCACGACACCTGTGATCTCACTCTGGGAGCTAGAGATGCCGTCAGAGGAATAGCCTGTGTCACTGAGGCTCTGTGGACTCCGCGACAGGTCCTGGGAGTAAGGCTTGCCTACCAGCTCCTGCAGTAGGGAGAGAAGCAGTCACTGACTCTCCATGGCAGACAGCTCATCAGGAAACCCAACCTTCTCCATGAATCCCAGGGCCCTGGGTAAGGGTCCTTCTACTTCCCAAGGGTTCAGGGCCTATCACCCACCCCATCTTTCTGGCCTCGAATAACTTACAGGTTCCATGGCAAACCCCCAGCAGCCCTAGGTTCTCAAAGAGAAACTTCACTAGATCTAATGGTAGCAAGACCCAGCAAAGGATCCAACAAGATACTAGACTCAGAGCCAGGCTGGAACTCACAGGCTCCAGACCCACCAGAGCCTCATCCAGGCTTTGCTCCTGCTGGAGTGTCCTTGCCCTCCCCTGTGGCCCTAGGCCTTCATTCTCAGCCCCCAGGAGAGGCAAGCCCTTCCTGAGACTGTTCACCTAACAGCTAGGGTCCCTGGGACGTGAATGGGACTAACCTCCGCCTCCCCACCCTTGGGGGCTTCCGGGACAGCCTTGCTGACAGGGGTGGCAGGTTCAGTCCTCCGTGTCCCACTCTTTGCTTTAGGAGTTCCAGGGGGTGGGGTAGTCTCTGGAGGTGGCTTCGGCACGGGCTCAGCTTTAGTTGGGATTCCTGCCTTCTTCTCCTGGGCACTGCTTGGGGTCCTACTGGGCTCAGAAACCCTGGGGGGCTTGGCCTGGGGGCTGGCCTTGGCAGGCAGGGGGCTGGCCTTGGCAGGTAGGGGGCCAGCCTTAGTGGGCAGGGGGCCTGATGGCTGGCCCAGCGCTGGTAGCCCTTTCGGCTTCAGAGGGGCTGTTCCAGCTGTACGATGAGGGGCCCCTACAGGGGGCTGCTGTGACGTGGGCACCGGCAGTGGGGTCAGTTCTCCCAGGCTGCCTTCCAGCAACCGCTCAGTTTGGCAGTTCAGACAGAGCCACTCGGTTTTCTAGAAGGAAACGAGAGGGGGTTGATGAAAATCACAGAGTACTTGAAAATATTTACATGACTGTGATGAATTGAATTGTGTCCCCAAAATTATTTATTGTAAGTCCTCACACCCATATCTGCGGATGTAATCCCATTTCGGACTAGGGTTTTCTCTTTAATGTTAATGAGGCCGTATCAGTGTAGGGTATGTCTTAAACCAATCCCTTTTTGAGATATAGTGAAACCCTATGAGAGCTGGAACTCCACGGGACCACCTTGTTTTTCCAGGTCTTGCAAGTTTTCCGCCTTTGATAGGATGCAGTCTTACCACTTTTCTATCACTCACTATTAGTGGAAAATATTTTAGATTTCCTCCTCTAACGGGTTTCCACACTACACAGCTTTCGCAGATTTTACTCTGTGAAAGGCAGATCAGACACAGAGGAAAACGAGCACAAACAGAGGGGAAGATATGGGCCACATGAAGATTGCCAGGGAACTGGGGAATAGAGGCTGAAGAGACAAGGACCTTCTTCCAGAACTGATAGAGAGAATGCCTTCTCCTAGAGTCAGCGCCCTTAATTTGGACTTCTGGCCTCCTAAACTGTGAGGAAATAAATTTCTATTTGTTAAAGCCACACACTTGTGGTGTTTCTGTTTCAGCAGCACTAAGAAACTAAGATGGCTATTTCTGTAACTTTGGGGAGGAGAAAGCCTTTCAAAGCATGACACCAAAGGCATGAGAAGAAAAAAACTGATTTATTGCCCCCAAATGATAAACATCTCCACAACTAAGATGCACCATAATTAAAATGCAAGTGACAAACTAAAAACCCGGGTCCCTTCCCTAAGTCCGTAAAGAACTTTTCAGCCCCGCCAGAAAAAAAGAACAGTACTGTGTGTGGGCGGGGGGTGGGGTGGGGATACAAAAGCAGTACAGGGTCTGGAGAAGATGGGGAGCTGGCGGCCCACCCCCAGTGTCTTAGTTACCTAGTGCTGCTATAACAGAAATACCACAAAAGGGTGGCTTTCTTTCTCTGAGGGCTCTGGGAGAAGGTCCTTATCTCTTCTTAGCTTCTGTTTCCCCATTCCTTGGTGATCTTCATGTGGTGTGGCATCTATCTTCGCCCGTCTCTGCTTGCTTGCTTGCTCAATGTGCTCTTTTTATATCTTAAAAGAGATTGATTTAAGACACACCCCACACTAATACTGCATCATTAACATAACAAAAAAATGGGGTTATAACCATAGGTATAGGGGTTAGGATTTACAACAGATACTTTTGGGGACACGATTCAATCCATAACACCCAGAAAGAAAACAGCCTCCAGGGCGCTGGTTTAGAGTCCAGCAGTTAAGTGTCCTGCAGACCAGGAATGGGGTCCAGATGTGAAGAGTTCCTGGATACACTGTCTTTCCCCTGCCTCCTAGCTCTCAGGCGGCAGACACCTGATTTCTCCACACCCTTCCCCAAGTAAGGTCTGTGCTGGGCAGGACGCAGACTCCTGAGACTAGGAAAGGCTGTCTGGAAGAAGCCCTGCCTGGGGGAGAGGACCTGAGCAGCCTCCCCTCCTCACAACCCTCAGCCCAAGTCACCCAGTCTAAGGACAGCAAAGACCCGCAATTGGAAGCCTCCTCTAAGCCTTGTACAGGGTTCTGGGCTGTTCCTCTCATGCAGACTTTATGTGCTGGCCCTTGGGCCAGAGGCCCTGCTCCCTTCAGAGCTGGGCTGGGATCAAGTGCTTGTGAGTCATTCTTCTACTCTCAAGGTTACCTGCTCTGTGTCAGGCCCATTACGGGGGCTGGACAAAGTCATGACTAAGACAGATAGACAGGGGCTAGCATGAGTCCTGGAGCCTATAAAAAAAAAAAATTTTTTTTTTTTTTTAAGTCAGTCCCAAATAGGTCATCGCAAGTGTGACATGGTTATCAATGGTGAAGTTCCCAGAATACCAGGAACCAAGTCTAAGTTGCCCAGCCCCAGCAGCCTGTGCAGGGGTGGAGATCCAAGAATCTCAGGATCCTGAGTGAGTGATACCTACTGCAGGTGTGAGGCTGTCAGCATGTCTTGCAGGACCCTACTCCAGGGTTGGGGCTCCTCCTTGACAGGATCTGAGCCCTGCCCTGGCCCACAGACAGTGGTAGGGAGAGGGGTTACAGTGTAGCCCAGGGCAGGGGTCTAGCCACACTGACATCTGTGCCTGCTCTCACTCTGTAGGTGCAGAGCGTCTGGCACCTTTCTGCTGTGGCTCATCCTGGGTGCCTAGACACTCAGGCTCCCACCAGTAGCTCTGCCACTAGAATGGGCCATTATGGGAAACATGGGACCACATGGTGGGTCACAGAGCCAGGGGACAAGGAGAGGAAATAGCTCTTGGCCCTTGCTAGCCCCAGGTCAGCCAGCACTCAGCACCCTTACCTCACACACTGCCCTAGGGCCCAAGCCAGATCATAGCCCACCTGGCAGGACGTTGGAAGCCTGGTACCCCCAAGGTGGACTGCCCTCAGCCTGGCATCCTCAGGCCACCATGGCAAGTGCCAACTCAATGATTCTGTCCTGGTTTCCTGTCCCAAGATCCACATGACACATCTCTGCCCTAGGTCCCAGCAGAAGTCGGACTGGGCAGGTGATAGGGCCTTGGTGTGTGCTGGGGGATAAGTCTGCTCCATGGGCTTGTTATTCAGGACCTTGAGGCTGCATCCCTGGCCCTGGAGCTCGTGCTCTGCCCCAAACCCCAGTCCTACACCCAGGGCAGAGGGACGGGACAGTGGGGCCCAGCTGTGTGTGTGTGGGGGGGGGTACTTCAGAGGCCCTACATGCACTCACCCTATTTCCTACAGGGCCCAGCCCTAGTACCATTGCTGACTCCCTTGGAGCTTATCTGAAGTTTTATGTCTGCCCCACACAAACTCCAGTGAGCCCATGGGTGCTGGCTTCTGTCTACATAATCAGAAGTCAAGAAAGAGTTCTGAAAGTAAGCAAACAGTTCCTTCCCTAGAATCAGCAGGACAGGATTAGGATCTGGGCCCTGGCAAGGGGTTGGCTCAAGGAACACTGCCCTGACTTGACCTTGGGCACTCCATACTGCCACCCCAGGTTAGGCATCTCAAGGGGGCTGGTCATCTGCCTGGCCCACCTTGGTATCTTGGCAAGCCCTGATCTCCACCTCTGGCCTGCAGGTGCCAGCCCAGAAACAAAGAGTCCAAATGAGGCAAGGGCACCTTGGAAGGGGCTGGAGTTGAAGGAGGTCTGGATAGAGGAGGTTGACCTAATGCCACATGCTCAGAGCCAGCCTCTGCATCAGGCTGCTTACCTGAGCCCAGAGGCCCATCCCTCAGCAGAGCATGTCACCTGTGATCACCAGCTCCCCAGGGCTGAGCTCCTTCACACGTTTGCTGGAAGAGGCAGGCAGCCAGCCTACCGAAGGAGATGCTGGCCGGCCCTCTTGCTCCTGGCTATAGTAGGCAGCGAGGAAGGGTGGGCAGGCGGGAGGAGGCATGTGAGGGTAGGAGCTAAAAATAAACATCTGACCTGGCTGCTGGAGGCTCTTCCTCAGCCCTCTTCGGAGGGCTGGGGTACAGGGCAGCAGAGGACTGGCAGTGTAGTTACAGCGGTGCCTGCTTTGGTGTGTGCCCTTTGGTCCAGCTGCTGATAGCCCCCACCCCTCCTCTCCTTACACTGTGTCCTGGGCACCCCCACCCGTCCTTCAGGAAGCTGTGACCTACCCTGTTAAATGGGCTAGGGCAGCCTTCTCTTCCCACCAGGGTCTCCTTGGCTGAGAGCCCTGCCAGCTGCCCCTCCATCGTGGGTTTCCCCCCTAGTGGTGAAATATATTGAATCTCTACTTTTAAAAAACTGAGATATAATTTACATATAAAAAAATTCACCCTCTTAAAAGGTACAATTCAGTGGTTTTCAGTATATTTACAAGGTTGTGCAAACATCACCACTATCCAATTCCAGAACACTTTTATCACCCCAAAGGGAAACTTAATACCTGTTAGAAGGCACTACCCATTCCCAACCACAGCTCCTGGCAACCACTTATCTACTTTCTGTCTTCATGGGTTTGCCTCATCTGGACATTTCATATAAGTGGAATCATTTAGCATAAAGTTTTCAAGTTCATCCATGCCGCAGCATGTATCAGCAGTTCGTTTTTAGGGTTGAATAATATTCGAGGGGCTAGAACGAGGGCCCTGCTCATTTACTCTCTTGGTCTTCCACTCACTTGTTCACTCACTCATTCATTTCCTCACTTTAGTGTTTACTCCCTTATTCATTCATTCACTTGCACATTCTTTCTCACACTCTTGTTCACTCAGCCCAAGCCAGCCCCAGACCTGGGGAAGCTGCTGCCTGCTTGCCCCTTTGCTTGCCCACTTCAGCTATGGGCAGGAGACGATACAGGACTTGGAAATGGACAATGGGGAGGTCCTAATGACCACTTATGTCTCACCTCCCTCTGTCCAGTTCCATTCTGGGGGTAGGAAGGTCTGAATTCCCCAAAGGCAATAATTACCTAAAGGTAAGTGAGAGGTGTAGATACGCATGGCCTCAGATGGAGCCAGGTGGGTTCAGCGTGCCACTATTTACAATAAGAGAAGGGAGTTGATTGAGAGCATTGGTGGGGCATCCCATAGGCAGATGAGACCTGTTGCCTTTACCAATGTGCCCCCTGGGCTAGGGGAGCCAGCAGAGCTGTAATAGATGCTGGGCATTTCCCTGCACTGTCTGCCACTGTCTGAATGAAACTACATCTCACACAAGCTCTTTACTTGTGGAGCTAGCCTGCATGTCAGTCTGGTTACAGTGGCATCATCCTGACCAACACTCTATGGCCAGCTGCCTGACCCTACATATCCCCAGCCCCACTGCCAGAGTAGAGAGCAGTGGATGAGAACTCCAGAGAAGAGGATGCCCAAGGTAAAGGGCCTAAGACTCGGACCCTGGACCATGGGCATGGCCATGATGGTGCTGCTGCTCCTCTCTAGACTCTGTGACCCTGCCCTTCCCTGATCCCTAGACATGCCTAAGCTCCTCCTTTCTGGGTCTCTGCATCCCATAGAAGGAATCCTTCTGGTGCCCCCAATGTGCACCCTTGTGGCTGGGCTGTGTTCCCCTCTTGCCCCAGCACCAAACATGTTCATTCCCTGTGGGGTCCCTTGCAAGGCCGTGACCTCACACTTACCACAGGGTCAATGCACAACTAGTCAGGGGTTAGAGCGGGACTCTTCCTTTCCCACAGAGACTCTCTTTTATGACACTTTGGTTCCAATTTCCTGGCTCCAGGGCTCACTGTGTGTTGGACCTTCCATAAACATCTGAGGTACATCATCTTACCTGGCTCTCACAGAAACTTAAGAGGGGGTATTATTGCCCCCATTGCATAGGGGAGGAGGCAGGGCTCCCTGAGATGACTACCCCCAGAGGTAGCCCAGAAGCAGGTCTGGAGCAGAGGCAGCTGCTGGCCTCTCGCCCAGATGCCCTCGCCCCTGCACGGCATAAGTCCAGCCCAGGCCCACAGATTATAGGTGCCAGGCCCTCTGCCCAGGAAGGCCTGACTTCTCAAGGGCATGACTGTAAGTTTGGCAATTACAATAAGAAACTGGCAGTGTTATTATAATAATTCCAATTCTACTAATTTCTTCACGAACTCTGTTTTGAACTGAAAGCCAATTAAAAATTAAGCCAAGGGTACTATTATACTGCAAAAAGATAAACAGGTAAAAAATTTGGAATCAACAACTCTTAATTATGAAATGACTCACTAAATAGCACTGTGGGTTTTTTTTTTTTTGTTCAGAGGAAGTTTCAAGGGAAAAAGGGATCCAGTTTTGCTGCTTCCTCTATTGTATGTTCTAGAAAGGGGGTAAGAGGTTTTTGTCTGCTCAGAGATATTGAGAAAAATTCTAAACCTATTGAATCCAGTGGTTGGCTCTGGTCTAAGGCAGAACCACAGTAGGTCTAATCAGCGTGTGGGGAGATATGAGTGGGGCTCCCCTAGTCTGTCCCTCCCTCAGGCTCCCAGCCTGAATGCAGACACTGCCTCACACCATATACAAAGACACAGCATGGTCATCCCAAGCCTGGCAGGCTATCCTCAGTCAAGTAAGTACGGCAAGGGGCAGCCAGGGCTGAACTGACCTCTAGAACCTAGAGAAGGGCCTGCTGGCCCTGCCACGTTGCTCCTAAGGCAGGAAGAGTGTCTGTAGCACCTGTTGAGAAATCAGGAGCCTCTAACCAAGCACACAAAAAGTAGGTCACAGGGAAGCACAAAATTCCTCAGAATACCAGGTGGCCACTGTCTGCATTGAGATCAAAGAAGGCCTCTGGCCTGGTTAAGGGCCTCAGTGAAGAAAAGCGGCATTAAGCACCAGGCCCTCCCCACCAGCCCTTGAAAGACCCAAGGCAGGAAGAACTGAAAGAAGGTTTTGGGCACTGACTAGATGAGGGAGGACAAGGGCTTTGACTAGGACTGTGGCCACAGGGATGGAAAGGAGAGGCCAGATTCATGCGACAGTGGGGAGGTAGAGGTGGCAGGGCTTAGTCTATGGAATGGGTGCTAAGGGGAGAGAGGAGGATGACCCAGGCCACTGGCTGGAGTCTCTGATGGTGAATGGTGGTACAGCCTCTGTAGTAGGAACCATGGGGGGGCATCATGGCTGCCCACCCACATCTCCCCCAGGAGAAGCCATAGGCCCTCTGGGGACAGCAGTGTTGACAGACAGAGCCATGAGGAGAATGAAGTCAGAGACACTGGGCCATGACTGCTGTTAGGACAAGCAGAGGGTCTGAGGTGGAGAGGAGCTGAGATAGCCATCAGCTTTCTTTCGGGGATGGGCAGGCCCATGGATTGCATCAGACCCTGAGGAGCTAAGGCTGTCCTGGCCAAGGAGATGGCAGTGGGGCAGGCCATGGGGACAGTGGTACACAGTGCAGGGTGGGGTAGGAGGCAATGCTGATCACTGAGTGGCAGAAGCTCCAAAGTTCAGGAAGGCCAGGCCAAGCAGCTAACGAGAGGCTTAGATCAGAATCTGGATACCTCAGCCAAAGTCTGCACATGACTGAAACGCTTCTGTTTGGGCTGAATCAGCATTTCCTGTGGCCTGGCTCAGGGGCCACTGAAGGGAGCTGTCAGGAATGTTTATGCTTCTAGACAGGGACAGTTTTCCCCTCTCCTCTGTGCACAACCTCCTTAATGAGGGAAAGGAGGCTGGGAGGTCTCTTGGGGACAAGGTTCCTCCAGGCTGGCCAGCTCAGCAGTCCAACAGGGCTCATGGTCCCTCAGCATCAGGTGCCCCACCCAACAGCAGTGAGTAGTCTCTGGGCAAAGCAGTCAGCAGAACACTGAGTCTGATGAACTCTTGATGCTTCCCATCCAGCCACTCAGGTCAGCTGCCCCCCAGTGAGCCTCTGAACCTAGAGCTTGGGGAAGTGGCAGAGTGGGGCCTGGAGGGCCATACGGGCACCACACAAGGAGGTCATCTGTCTTGCTTAGGGCTGCCCTTCCCTAAGGCATATTGGAAAGTATGGCCTGTGGTGGTCAAAACAGTCCTTGTTGTACTAGGAGGTTTCCATGGTGGCTCCCATGGGTGCCTGACCCAAGACAGATCAGGACAAGGTGCCACAGAGGTCACAGCGATACATACTCACCTTTCTTGTCCCATTCTGGGCCAGTGGTGGTCTGCACTTCACACCCCCTGCTCTATTGTTGCCCGTGCATGGCTCAGCCAGGGAGTCCAAAGGGCTCATGTGGCTGCCTGTGTGCAGGAGGCAGGGGTCTTGGCTCAACCATCTCCTGACATAATACATCTGGGAAACACATCCACCTGCCAGGATGATCCAAACTCAAATCTCAAGGACACTCTTGGGAAGAGAATACACCCAGGGTGCCCACGGCAGCCACGGTGGGATTCATATGGGTAGCCCTGGGCAAGTGGGTGAGGGTGGGTGTTAGAGCAACCTCCAGGCCCATGTTGGCCAAGTTCTGCCAGGGTAGCTCCATACCCTCTGAGACTCCAGGCTGAGCTCCAAGCTTCCGGAAAACACTGGGCCTCCTGCTCCCTTCTGGCCAGCTCTGTACAATGTCTAGTGCCCTTTGCTGGAACCAGGAGTGCAGAGACTAGTCCCCAACCTTGGCTCTCCCTCAAACTTTCCCATGGGTAAGACGAACACCTCTAAGCATCTCCACAAGCAAGCACAAGGGGAGCCCAGACCTGACAGGGGAAAATATATGGACCAGAGGCTGTGGCTTTGAGAGGTAGATTTCAATACCATGACCTTGGAAGACAGAATCCAGGGTGAATACCACCCGGCTGGGCCGGGGCCTGGGCAGTAGGACATGGCCTGTCCCGCTCTAAGAACTGTGAGAATGCTTCCACCCCGCCCTGGGCATGGGGCACAGTGGGCAACACAGGCCTCGGCCCCACAGCCCTTCACTTCCCCTCCCCTGTAGTCACCCCTGCCCCAAGCGTCACAGAGTGAGGGCAGGGTGGTACCTCAGGTTCTTCCTACTTCAGCAGGGGAGGTTGGTGTCTTTCACTGGGGCATGCCCATGGTAACTAAAAGTAGGGAGGCCAGTTCGGGGCCTCCTGAGCCTGGCTCCCTCTGGGACCAGCCTCAGGGCACTGGTAGTCAGATAGAGGCAGCAAGCACCACTACCCCACCCCTCACTGTGCCAGTTCTTTCTCCAAGTGGAAGGACTGGGGCTGTGCCCACCAATGTCCTGGCAATACCTAGCTCTAAGGCAGGGTCATAAAAGGGAGAGCAGTCCCTCTGCAGTGTTAACTGTCTGGGCAGCCCTACGCCCGACACAGACCCAGATCTCCACAGCCTTTCCTGGCTCCCATGCCCCCAATTTCCCCAGGCCCTGGCCTCTTACCAAGGCCCAGGGAACATGCTTAGTCCAGCTTACCTCCACCAGGTGGGGTGTCGGGTTGAAGCCACACAGATTGCACACCTGGAGCTTGCAGGTAGTACAGGTGTTATAGTTGGCTGGGGCCTTGCTGCCCACATTGAGCTCAGCTTGGCACAGTGGGCAGGTGGCCCTTTCCTTCGGCATGGTCTTTGGCTTGGCAGCAGCCTTGGACACTGCCTGGTGTTCTGCTTTGCCGTGCTTTGGACTGGTTGTTCCCCCAGTTCTCGCCAGGGCTCCAGGCCCTGATCCAGGAGCTGTTCTAGCCCCAGGCTCAGTTTTGGCCCCAGGTACTGGCCCAGGCCTGGTCCCTGAGCCTGGAGGTCTTGAACCAGCCTCCTTGCTGGCATCGCTTAAGATGATCTTGGGTTGCCCCTTGCTGGGAGAAGGCTGGCCCTGGGAGTCAGCCTCAGGCTGCACAGACATGAGGGTGCTTGCCTGGGTCAGCAGCGATGCACCGAGGCCAAAGAGCTTCCCAGTGAGCCCCTCCTGTGTCTGTTCAGCAGCACCAGACCCAGAGGGCACTGCAGTGGCACTTTTGGCCGGGGCCTCTCCTGCAGGCGGCCTGGGCTCAGCTGTGGAAGGCTTGATGGGGAGAGAGGGCTGAGGAGACACCCTCCCTACCTCTAGAGGGGCAGCTGCTGGGGCAGTCCCCGGCACTGAGGTCGCCCTGGCCGGCTCAGCCTGGCGGGGGCTGGGCTGTGGTCCTCCTTGGCCCCTGGATCTCTCTGGCTCCCCCTTCCCCAGGGGCTGCTTGGCTGGGGAGTGGGCAGGAGACAGAGCTGGGGAGTGCAGCTGCTGCTGGCTCTTGGAGCGAGGCGCAGTGGTCATGTCCATTCCCAGAGCCCTCTGCATCTGACAGTTCAGACAGAGCCACTCCTTCACCTGAGGAGAAAAGCACCGTGGTCAGCAGGGTGGCCAGGATTTGGCTGTGCCCATAGCCCAGGCCAGCGCAGGACCACGGCAGCTAGAGCCGGCTTCTAGCACAGGCAGGAGCACCAAGCTCTGCTCTGGTGTTTCTAGGCTGCCAGGGAGAAAGAAGTAAAAGGGGCTGAAAAGGGCAGATGATACTGCCCTGCTCTCTAGGAGTTGCCAGGTATTGTGCAGAGTAGAGGCAGCCACACACCTGGCCTCGCTCCCAACTACCAACCCATCTGCCCAGGCCCTCCTGCTCCAGCGTTCTCCCCAACAGCCCACTGGCTGCTCCTCAGCATGCCCCAGATCCGTGTACGTCATTCCATCTCCAAGTCCTGCTTCACACAATCAACACTCTCATCCTCCTGCTTGGATGACCCCAATAGCCTCCAACTGATCACTTTCCTTCCCCTCCTGCCCCCTTGAGGCCATTTCCAAATAGTAGCCAGCGTAATCTTTTCAAATAAAAGTCAGGAGGCAAAGTGTGGCTGGGTTTTGCAAGGACCTGAATGAGAACTTCATGGAATCAAGGGCCCCAAACATGGCCCTAGCACAATATGCAATAGGTATTCAATAAAATTTTCGCAGAAAGAATAAATAAGTGAGCAGTAATAGGCGGGAGAGGAAAGCGTAGAGAATAAAGAGAAACCATGATTCCTGGAGAAGCGTACAGTCTCGATGTGGAGATAAGATATATACGAAAAAAACTTGAGGGCAAAATGAGAGCAAAGTAATGTAAGATGAGTGACTGATGTAAGCAGAATGATACAAGGTTTTTTTTTTCCTTAATGAAGACAGATTTTTAAACAAAGTGGGATAATATGTGCCTCCAGAACAACCAAGACACATGTTGCTGTTCGTGTGATAGCCACATCACTTTATCACTGGCCCCTCTCTGGATAAAGTAGGCACAGGACTCAAGCCAGGCCACTCACTGATTGCAGCTAGTGGTTCAGGGACAGGCCTGTGACCACGCAAACGGCCAACTGAAGCCCTTCCATGTGATTTGGTAAATGAACAATAGAAGAGGGAGTTTCTTCATTTTGGACTGCCAGTCAGAAGGATGTAGCCTTGGAGTGGTCAGTGGCCGCCTTTCCCAACATGCAGAGAGATGCTAAAAATGAAGTCCGTAGATGGCTGGAAGTGATGCCAAGAAAGGGAGAAAGGAGGAGATCTGATGACTTCATTTAATTCCCTGGATTCAGCCATGCCTTGAGTCTACTCTTTGGACTTCCAGTTACATGAGCCAATAATTTTTCTTTTTTTTGGTCCAAAAACACCCACATGTAAAACAGGGCACATCACTTACAGGCTCAAACCTCTCTAGTGGCTTCCAATCGCACTTACCATGGGAGCTCTTTACCACGGCCCAGGAGGCCCCATGATCTACCCCAAGCTGCCTCTTTCTGGCCTCCTTCCCTGCCACCTCTCCTTGGCTCCCTTGACCCAGACATACTGGGCCTCCTGTTTGGCCAAGTGGTCCTCTGAGCTTATTTTTACATTAGAACCTTTGTACTCACTATTTCTTCTGCCCCAAACACTCTGTGCAGCTTGTTGTGTAGGTCTTAGCTCAGGTATCACTTCCCTAGTAGGACCTCCCTGGCACAGTCTAAAATACACCCCCTTTTCCCACCAGGTCCTCTGTATAAAATTACCTAGCTTATTTTCTTCAGTGTATATTCTATCCCAAACTATCTATTAATTTACTTTTGTGTCTCCTGTCTCCCCATTCAGCCTGTGAGCCGGCTGACAGGGTGTTCTCAGGACTAGCACAGGGGTACAGAGCAGGGCTCAACCCAGAGAGGTTTGCTTGTGGAATTAGTCCTGACAACTTATTAATATGGGGCACAGCTCCCATGAGGCTGAAGCCACAGGACTGTGCGTGAATGAGGCAGAGTCCTCCTGCATGGCCACAGTTAAGGTTGGGGGCCAAGGCTGCTCCCCTGCCTGTGGTTGCCAGAGGCTCCGAATGCACCATGACGCCCCAGTCACCACAGAAAGGTCTAATCTCTGTCCCTAGGGCAGGAGACCCATTCTGTCTACCCTCGGCGGAGTCTCCAGCCCTGCTCTCTGCCTTGAGACCACACAGTAGCACTGCTGCTATGCATGACTTGTCAACTGGGAAGCTTGGACTTGGCTGTCTTGCCCCAGAAGCCCAGAGGCAGCATCCTTGGAGCTGGACGGCTACTGCCCTTTGGTGAGCGAGCACCCACTTGTGTCAGGCACCACAGAGGGCATGCTCACAGGTGTCCTCTCATTTTTTCCTAATGGTAAAGAAAATCAAAGTCTGTGATGGTTTTGTGACAGGCTCTTGGGGTTACTCAACTAGGAAGCGGTGCTGCCAGCAGGATCAGCCCTTACAGCCCTGCCTAACCCCTGTTCCACAGGCTGGGCAGCCTGGAGCCTAGTGCCCTCTGCTGAGATCTAGGGCTTGGGGTCCCTGCATTCCTGTACCTTTTAAAGGCCACTCAGCTTCATGTAGTCCAAGTTACAGGTCTGGCAGTCACCCCTATAAAACACTAGCAGAACCCCCAAAGACCAAGGCCACTTCTAGAACCCCTAAGGACTGTGGTGCCAAGGCACTGAGATGTGAAGCCATCCCCCCAGCTGGGAACTTTTAACTCATCCTGGTGCTTTTTTAGACCCAAGGCTGCTTTGTCTACATTTGGGCAGAGAGAGCCACAAAGGCAAACAATTTCTGTCCCTGACAACCAGCCAAAAGACCCTTTTAAAAAGGTCATTCTTAGGGGGAGGGGGGCTTACTTCCATCAAAGTTGAAGTTTCCGTGGGCAAGCCATTTCTGCTTATCCTGAGAGGGACCCTGGGAAGGGCCTGCCCCCTTAGAAGGAGGCCCAGCCTCTGGTTGAGAGGAAGCTACAGACTCAGTTCTTGCAGTAAGTGCCAGGCCCACACCCAAGCATGTCCTGAGGTAGGACTTACTGAGAAGAGGTATCTGGTGGTAAGACTTCTTATCCTAGGACTTCAGGGTGACCCTCCCTTGGGTTCTAGACATGACCAGACAAAGGCATGTGCTAAAACTCCTGCACTCAGCACCAGAACCTTCCCTTCCCCAGTCCTTACACATCACAGGCTATGTCACAGGCGACTCACCTAAAATAGAACCTCTCCAAGAAACGCTGAAACACCCCTTAGTGACTCATCGCCCAGATGGGTGCAGCTATTTCTATCCAGCCTCTTCCAGACGATGATGAAGAGCCTTGACCATATCCCTCTACCCCCGCCCCGCTCAGGTCCAGGCAGATGGGCCCAGCACGCCAGGCCTCCTAAGGAGGACACAGGCTGAGAAGCTCCCCGGCCCCAGCAAGCCTTCCCTCTCTGGATCCCCAGGAGATTGCTGAGAAGGGCCCATCCTCAGCCTCTGCCTCCCTACTCCAAGATCATCCACCTGTGCTGCGGGATGGGGGTTACACACTAGGCAGGCAGAGAAATGGCTGTGCACCCCTGGCCCACCTGCCCACCTAGGCTTGGTATCCATGCCAAGCCTGTGACAGACTCCCCTGGCCCTGGGACCAGCAGTAGCTAGAGCCTTTCTCAGCCACACACAGTGATGCCTCTTTGCCAGGGGAATTGGCTCAGAAGGCCCCCTGTGGCTCCTTGGCACCCTCCCAGCCAGCTGCCCACCAGAGTCAGGGGGAACAGCTTTCTACCAATGTGACAGAAAACCTCTATTAGAGTCCTGCTGACCAATACCTTCATGAGTCTGACCTGGCATATGGCCAGGAGATGTGTGGGCCACCAGCCACAGGTATGTCCCCAGGAGGCATAGGTGGGCTCCCCCAAGACAGACAGCTCTGCGAGACACTAGCTTTTGTCAAGCTGACCCTTCTTGCCAGCAAGGAAACCCATTTCAGAAGGCTGGCGGGGCCTCCATGGATGGCTATGCACCCCAGCCCAGTGGGCACTAGGCAGCAATAAAGGTGGGAAGGCTCACTGTGGTACACAGGGCCAAGAGGTAGACTGGGCGTGGGGGAAGCAGAAGCTTCCCGTAGGAAGCCACTGCCCATTCTGCCAGGAGACTACAGGGGATACAGAAAGGCAGGGCCTTATGGGCTCTGTGGCTTTGAAGTGACTTTCTCCCCCACAAGAGCCTTTCCCAGCTGCTCCTTACATGAACTGTTCAGGGAACAGAATGGCAGCTAAAGGGGCACTACCCACCTAGGATCCAGAGGTCTGGGAACCAGTCTAGGGGCTCTGTGAACCACAACTTGAATGAGCAGCCATGGCCTGTCTGCAGTGGCCACTCCTTGATGCTTCCTTCACTGGGCCTGGGGGCAGGAAGGGGAGTGGGCGAAGTTCTAGGAGGGGCTTCTACATCTTCTCTGCAGGGTCACTGACAGCACTGAGATCTATGAACCTCCATCTCGCCTCAGAGGGTACGACCCAGCCCTGCTTGCCATATCTGGCCTCAAAGGATGCTTCCCAGTGAGTCTGTTCCTGCTCTCAGGGTGAAGCCTGACTCATATCACCTCATGGCTGCTGGGCAGCTCTGAGGGCCCCCCGCAGTAACAGGTTCTCTTCCTCCTCCCCCAGGAAGAGGGAGAGGTGCAGACATCACTTAGCCTTCCTTCCGGTCGAGAGCAGCGGCAGCTTGCCTCTGAGCCCCGCCTCTCCCCCCAGAATGCAGGCATTCAGTGTGTCAGATCACTCTGCACTGACATCATGCCTGATGGCGCATTCATGCTTTCCATTTTGGTACAAGTGGAAACATCACAGAACGAGCTTATAAAGGCACCCTGCCTGTTCTGCCAAATCCAGAGGTTCCTCAGAGGGCCCCACTGGGCACCCTGACTTCAAGCCTTTCCGGGCTGTGTGTCACTGGCCAGGTCTCTCTAGGAGGCACATACCCTAGTATGGACCCTAGACCACAAGGACAGGCGGGTAGAAGGGAGGCAGGGCTGGCCTGGGCTTTCACTTGCCTCACAGCACTGGACACATCACCTGCCCGATCTAGCGCCCGGCTCCCCCAGCTCCACTGACTCTCAGCTGGCTGAACTCGGGCTTAGGGAGCATACACCACAGGGTTCCATGGGGCAAGAACACCTTGACCCAGAGCTGGGCCAGCCAGGTGTGGCCTACAAGGAGGTCGATGTGAATCTCACCAGGCCAGGACCCTGAGGGAGACCCCGGGGACCTGCCCAGCATCTGAGACCAGGACTTGGGAAGGGGAGGCTGAACATACTCACTGCTTGGTCTGAAAGGCTTCACTGGTCTAGAGCTCCATGAGAGGGAAACTATCCATCCTCTTGCTGATCCTTGGGCACATCTGCCTCTCCACTTCCCACTGTCCCTCAACTCCCCCTGTACTGCTCTGGATAGCCTCCCCTCCCTCCCAGTCCTGTCCTCTGTGCCCTGTGAAACCCCCAGTTCATGACCCGTCAACTCCCGTACACACTATCTTTCACACACTCCTCTTGGTCCCCAGCTACCCTCTCCAGGAGAAGCTACACTCTCTGGACCTCACGACGTGGCTGTGCCACCCCTCTTAAAAATCCCTGGAACCCTTGGAGCACAGCCCTTGTCTTCCCCATCCTTCCTCCCACTACCTGTCTGCCTCCTAGCCTCCATCTTGGCTGCTGCTGTCTTTGACTCCTTCATCCTGGCCTCTTGTGCTCAAAACTCCTTGATTCTTGTCTCCCAGGCTTCCATTGAACTGACTCACACCATCACTGCAGGAGACCTGTATCCTCTATGGGGCTGACCTGCCCAACAACTCCATCCCTCAGCCTTACTCTCAACCTCACCCCAAACTGCACCTTCTTCAAAATTGCTCCTGTACCCATCCTCCTCTAGCTTTCCAGGTGTGGCAGCCCTTAGGTCTTATGGAGACCTCCGACCCGCTGAGCCTCTGCTTTTGGGTCATCCATGAGCTCCTCTGCCTTCACATCCTTTCCTACCCAGCTGTGTCTATGGTCTGTCACTCCAGTTCCACTCTGCTAAATGTCTGGGCTCCCTTGACATGTGTCTGTTTCATCCCTGGACTCAACTCAACTGAGCCCTGGTGGCACAGTGGTTAATCTAGCATACCTCCACCCAAACAGCTGAGTAGGCACCAGGCATGTGGGCTCCACGATATATTGACTTATGCTTGCCAATCTCTTCTGGACCCCCACAGCTACCTGGTTAATTCATTTCATCTCTCCAGGGAGCTTCTCTCCGCAATGGCTGGTCCACTTTCTCTTGTCCCCCTCCACTTCCCTGCCTCTGGCTTAGCTGATGGCCCTGCTTCCTATTTGTTAAAGAGTAACCAAATTAGAGGATGAGTCCTCCAAACTGAATATCTGGGGCCTCGCTCCTTCAATCACACTCCACCTCTCATATCCTTGGGATATGGGCACCCCCTCCTCTCAGATCTCAAACAGGTACTGTTGTCTCCCTCTCCTGTCTACACACCTCCTTAGCTAGTCTGTGCTCTCTTCTCTTCTCAGCCAAGGTTCTCAAAAGAGTTGTTCACATGGATGAGCCTCAAGACCACTGTGCTGAGTGAAAGAAGCCTTATACAAAAGAGTGCACTCTATATGACCCCATTTATATGAAATTCTAGAAGAGGCAAACTTTATCTGTAGTTGATAAAAGTCACAGCAGTGGGTGTCTCTGATTCAGGGACGAGGATGGATAGGGATGGGGCCTTCAGGGACTTTCTGAGATGATCGGGATATTCTCTATGTTGATAGAGGGGCTTGTGTGACACAGGTGCATGCTTTTGTCAAAGCTCATGGAATGGCACACTTAAGCTTTGGACATTTCATTATATGTAAATTTTGCCTTAAAAAAAACCTTAAATACTGAACTCTAGTTAATTATATGGAGCCCTGGTATCACAGTGGTTAAGACCTCTGCTGCTAACCAAAAGGTCAGCAGTTCGAATCCTACAGCTGCTCCTTGGAAACCCTAAGGAAACCCTACTCTGTCCTATAGGGTCCCTGTGAGTCAGAATCGACTCGATGGTAATGGGTTTGGTTTTTTGGTTTTTAGTTAATGATATACTTGTTTAAGAGTTTAGTGGGAAGTATAACAATGTCTCCAAAGTACTTTGAAATTCAACAGAAAGATTGATGGATAGATGGACAGACAGAGAGATGAATGAACAGAGGGAAGGATGGATATATGATAAAGCCAGGAGAGTTGTATGTTAATTGTGAATTTAGCTGGTAGATCTGTGTTTCCTGCACAAATCTTCCAACTTTTCTGTAGGCTTAAAATTTTTCATAATTAAATGTTGGGGAAAAAAGTTGTCCACCCACCTGGTTGTACTGTTGTTCCACCCCAGAGAAGCACTGAGAGCTCCTCTAACAGGTTCTCCCACCCCCGCCCCAGGACACTCTCTTGTCCTGGACTTGCTGGCCCTCCACTTGCTGGCCTTTCTCCTCTTCTTGGCTTGCCCTTTCCAGCTTTACTGAGTTCTTCTTCTGAGTGTTTGGAAACCCAGATACTGACTCCGTCTCCTCTCTGTCTGTACCTCTTCCTAGGGCATTCTTATGGATTGAATTGTGTCCCCCCAAAATATGCATTGGAACCCTAACCCCTATACCTGTGAAATAAGGAGCACTGGTGGCTCAGTGGTTAAAGAGATCAGCTGCTAACTGAAAGTTCAGTGGTTCAAACCCACCAGCTTATCTGTGGGAGAAAGATGTGGCAGTCTACTTCCATAAAGATTTACAGCCTTCGAAACTCCATGGGGCAGTTTTACACTGTACTACTGGGTTGCTATGAGTCAGAATCAACTCGAAGACAATGGGTTTGGTTTTTGGTTATACCTGTAGATGTAATCCAGTTTGGGAAAAGGGTTTTCTTTATGTTAATGTAATGAGTCCATATTAGTGTAGGGTGTGTCCTAAACCTTCTGAGTGATATAAAGAGTGGCATAGACAAAGACACATGCAAGCACAAACACTGACTTAAGATGACAGATGCAGAAGAATCTAGAGGCCCAGGAACTCCATTGACTGTCAGCTACTAGAGGTAGAAATAAACAAGGTAGGATGTCCCATTAGTCACATGCGTAATTCAGGCTTCTAGACTCCTAAACTGTAAGAAATTAAAAAAAAATTTTTTTAAAGCCATCCACTTGTGGTATTTCTATTACAGTAGCACTAAGAAACTAAGATAGGCCCCTTGTTGTTATTAGGTGCTGTCCAGTCAGTTCTGACTCATGTACAACAGAATGAAACACTGCCCAGTCCTGCGCCCTCCTCACAGTCATTGCTATGTTTGAGCCCACTGTTGCAGCCACTGTGTCAATCCATCTCATTGAGGGTATTCCTATTTTTCACTGACCCTCTATTCTACCACGCATGATGTCCTTCTTTAGGGAGTGGGTCCCTTGTGAAAACATGTCCGAAGTACATGAGACAAAGTCTCGCCATCCTTTTTTTTTTTTTTTTGAATTTATCTACTTCTTTATGGTGCTTTAAGTGAAAGTTTCTAGCTGCTCTCCTCCTGAGACAGCACATTCTTCCTCTCCACCCTGTATTCCCCGTGTCCGTTCAACCAGCTCCTGTCCTCCTCTTCCTTCTCATCTTGTCTCCAGACAGGAGTTGCCCATGTAGTCTCATGTGTTTACTTGAGCCAAGAGGCTCACTTCTCACCAGTATTATCATCTATCTTATAGTCCAGTCCAATCCCTGTCTGGAGAGTTGGCTTCGGGAATGGTTCCGATCTTGGGCTAACAAAGGGTCCAGGGACCATGACCTCCAGGGTCCCTCCAGTCTCAGTCACCATCCTCATTTCTAATGAGCATTCTCTGGCTGTACTTCTTCTAAGGCAGACTTGTTTGTTCTTCTGGCAGTCCATGGTACAGTCAATATTTTTTTTGCCAACACCATAATTCAAAGGCATCAATTCTTCTTCTGTCTTCCTTATTCACTGTCCAGCTTTTGCATGCATTTGAGGTGACTGAAAAGACCATGGGCTTCAAAGTGACATCTTTGCTTTGTAACACTTTAAAGAGGTCTTTTGCTGCAGATTTGCCCAATACAATATACAATTTGATTTTTTTGACTGCTGGTTCCATGGGCATTGATTGTGGATCCAAGTAAAATAAAATCCTTGGCAACATCAATATTTTCTCCATTTATCATGATGCTGCTTATTGGCCCAGTTGTGAGAATTTCTGTTTTCTTTATGTTGAGGTGCAATCCGTAATGAAGACTATAGTCTTTGACCTTCATCAGTAAGTGCTTCAAGTCCTCTTTGCTTCCAGTAAGCAAGGTTGTGTCATTTGTATATCACAGGTTGTTAGTAAGTCTTCCTCCAATAATGATGCTGTGTTCTTCATGTAGTCGTTTCTCAGATTACCTGCTCAGCATACGGACTGAATAAGTATGGTAAAAGGATACAACCCTGACGTGCACCTTTCCTGATTTTAAACCATGCAGTATCCCCTTGTTCTTTTCGAACAACTGCCTCTTGGTCTACATACAGGTTTCCCATGAGCACAATTAACTGTTCTGGAATTCCCATTCTTTGCAATGTTATCCATAATAATCCACACACAGTTGAATGCCTTTGCACAGTCAACGAAACACAGGTAAACATCTCTTTCGTATTCTCTGCTTTCAGGCTTTCAGCTAAGATCCATCTGACATTGGCAATGATATCCCTTCTGAATTCCACATCCTCTTCTGAATCTGGTTTGAATTTCTGGCAGTTCCCTGTTGGCGTACTCCTGCAACTGTTTTTTTTTTTAATTATCTTCAGCAAAATTTTACGTGTGTGTGATATTAATGATATTGTTCAACAATTTCTACATTCTGTTGGATCACCTTTCTTTGGAATGGGCACAGTCAGTTTTCCAGATAGCTGTCTTCCAAATTTCTTGGCATAGATGAGTGAGTGCTTCCAGTGTTGCATCCGTTTGTTGAAACATCTCAATTGATATTCTGTCAATTTCTGGAGCCTTGTTTTTTGCCAATGCCTTCAGCACACCTTGGACTTCTTCCTTCAATACCATTGGTTCTTGGTCATATGCTATCTCCTGAAGTGGTCGAACGTTGACCAACTCTTTTCGGTACAGTGACTCTGTGTACTTCTTCCATCTTCTTTTGATGCTTCCTGCATTGTTTAGTATTTTCCCCATAGAATCCTGCAGTATTGCAACTTAAGGCTTGAACTTTTCTCCAGTTCTTTCAGCTTGAGAACTGCTGAGCACATTCTTCCCTTTTGGTTTCCTAACTCCAGGTCCTTGCACATTTTATTGTAATACTTCACTTTGTCTTCTTGAGCTGCCCTTTGAAATCTTCTTTTCAGCTCTATTTTTTTTCATTATTCCATTCGCTTTAGCTACTGGATGTTCAAGAGCAAGTTTCAGAGTCTCTACTGACATCCATTTTGGTCTTTTATTTCTTTCCTGTCTTTTTAACGACCTTTTGCTGTCTTCAAACCAAAAAGTCGGTGGTTCAAAACCACCAGTGGCTCTGCAGGAGGAAGATGTGCAGTCTGCTTCCACAGAAATTTACAACCTTGGAAACCCTGTGAGGTCCCTAGGAGTTGGAACTGACTCGATGGCAGTGGGTTTGGGTTTTGAGTTTGCTTTCTTCATGTATGATATCCTTGAAAGCATCCTGCAACTCATCCGGTCTTCAGTCATTAGTGTTCAATGCATCAAATCTATTCTTGAGATAGTCTCTAAATTCAGGTGGGATATACTCAAGATAGTACTTTGGCTCTTGTGGACTTGTTTTAATTTTCTTCAGCTTCACCTTGAACTTACATATGAGCAATTGATGGTTTGTTCCGCAGTCAGCCCCTGGTCTTGTTCTGACTGATGATATCGAGCTTGTCCATCATCTTTTTCCACAGACACAGTCAATTTCATTCCTCTGTATTCCAGCTGGCAAGGTCCATGTCTATAGTCACCGTTTATGTTGCTGAAAAAAGGTATTTGCAATGAATAAGTCATTGGTCTTGCAAAATCGTATCATTCGATCCCTGGCATCATTTGTACCACCAAGGCCATATTTTCCAACCATTGATCCTTCTTCTGTTTCCAACTTGCATTCTAATCACCAGTAATTATTAATGCATCTTGATTGCATGCTTGATCAATTTCAGACTGCAGAAGTTGATAAAAATCTTCAATTTCTTTATCTTCGGCATTAGTAGTTGGTGGGTAAATTTGAGTAACAGCCATATTAACTGGTCTTCCTTGTAGGGGTATGGATATTATCCTATCACTGACAGCACTGTACTTCCACATAGATCTCAAAATGTTCTTTTTGACAATGAAGGTGATGTCATTTCTCCTCAATTTGTCATTTCTGGCATAGACTGTCTGATTCAAAATGGCCAATACCAATGCATTTTAGCTCACTAATGCCTAGGATAGCAATCTTTATGCATTCCATTTTATTTTTGACAACTTCCAATTTTCCTAGACTCATACTTCATACAGTCAATGTTCAGATTAATGGATGTTTGCAGTTGTTTCTTCTCATTTTGAGTGGTGCCACATTAGTAAATGAAGGTTCCAAAAGCTTTACTCCATACCTGTCATCAAGGTTGACTCTACTTTGAGAAGGCAGCTCTTCCCCAGGCATATTTTGAGTGCCTTCCAACCTGAGTCGCTCATCTTCCGGCACAATATCAGACAATGTTCTGCTGCTATTCATAAGGTTTTCACTGGCCAACTTTTTCAGAAGTAGATTTCCAGGTCCTTCTTCCTAGTCTATTTTAGTCTGGAAGCTCTGCTGAAACCTGTCCATCATGGGTAACCCTGCTGGTATTTGAAATACCAGTGATACAGCTTCCAGCATCAAAGCAACACATAAGCCATCACAGTATGACTAACAGACGAGTGGTGGAAGACAGGCCCCCGTATATGTCAGTATATGCTTGCGAATCCTTGATGCAGATCTCCAGTCCAGACCTGTCTGTTGTGTGCCAGGGTTTTAGATTCGTCAGCCTATTGAACTCTACCACTTGGATGTCTCACAGGTACCTTCAACTTGACATGGCTCAAACAAAGAGATTCTCCATCTCTATCCCTTATCCTCATGTCCAACCCTTTTCCAAAACCTGTATGTTTAGCCTCCAAAATACACCAGGAATGTATTTCGGCTCCCCACTGCCTTCACTGCCATCCCAGCCCTGGCATGTTAGGCTCCTGGCCCTCACCCCTGCCCTCTATGAGCTGTTTTCCACACAGCAGTCAGAAGGATGTTTTGTTTTTTACTGAAAAAAAAAAAAAAAGTTGGAGTTGGCCATTTCAACCATTTTTGTGCACAATTCAATAACACTAATTATGTTTACCATGTTGTACAATGATCCAGAAGGGTGTTTTTAAATGCACATCTGACCTCACTGCCACCTTCCAAAACCCTTGACACTACATCTAGAGACCCAATCCAGCCCAGCTGGATCTCCATGCCTCTGGTCCTGATTTATGGCACCCCAGCAGCCATGGCCCTGGCTTGCTCCCTGCCCTTCACATGAAACAAGCATGTTCCTCAGGTCTACTTTGCCTCCACCTGCCTCCTGTTCAGCTCCTGTCTAACATCCTGCTGCCTAATATCCCCTCTTCAGAGAAGCTCCTGAGAGTCCTATCACAGAATCACACCAAGCCCCCAGGCTTTCTCCTCAACCCTGGCTCCAGGTGTGGCTGTGTATTTGTTTATATGGTCATTAGTTGGAGGGCTGCCTCCTCCACTGGCCCAGAGGCTCCACAGGGGCTAAGTGTCACATCTGCTTCAGCTCTGCCAGGCTCTCCAGGGTCCAGGGCAGTTCCTGGCTATCACAAAGATTCAAAAGCATTTGTAGAGGGAGGGAAGGATGGGAAGGAGGGAGAGTGGCCACCCTCTGACCAAGTAGATACCAGTAAGCCTGTCTAGACCAAAGAAGGGCTAAATGAATAGTTGCTGTTGTTAGGTGCCATCAACTCGATTTTTAACTCATAGTGACCCCATGTGACAGAGAACTGCCCCATAGGATTTCTCAACCTGTAATCTTTACACTTTTTTTAATCTTTACAGAAGTGGATCGCCAGGTCTTTCTCTCACAGAGCTGCTGGATGGGTTCAAACCATTAACCTCTCAGTTAACAGCCAAGTCCTTAACTTTTGCACCACCAGGGTCCTTAATGAATAGTAGAAACAGCAAAAGCAACTGGTTACTCTAACGAGCTTTCCTTTTTCTCTGCCTCCTTCTGCTTCTGGCTTTCTCCATCACCTCCCTTTTCTGCCTTCTCTCGTCTTATGCCTTCTTCCCCTTCTCCCCACCCCCACTTTATTTCTCTTTTTCTCTATCTTCCATTTTTATTCCATTTTCTTTTCATTCTTTTTCCTTCGCCCTCATGTATAGAAGCAAGTGTTTTAGGAACCAAATTCCATATTTTCTGCCCGAATTAATTTTACATTCAGTTCTTAGATAACTTTATAGCCAAAAGAGTTTCGTGCCGGATGGCTCCTGCTATGAAGCAGCCTCCACTCCAACAAGGCTGCCCTTCTGCACCTGGCCCCAGTGGCTCCAGCCTCCACACTATTGTGGTCCCAGCAAAGAGGCCAAAGGTCCTGTCGCTGAGAAGTGTGGCTGGCAGCAGGGTTGGCTGCCCCAGGACTAACTGAAGCTTGGGGGACATTTTCTTATTGATGCAGGGATTGCTTGGGTCAAGGTGGCTACTGGAAGGCAAACTGCCCAAAGACTAGACATATGGTGGGAGGGAGAAAGGCCTGCCACCTAGAGATCCACTTCCATTTTGTTTGGGGGTAGGGAGGGGCGGCTGGGCACATGTACAGACACGTCCTCCTGGGCCCAGCAGGGAGGACACCTTTATCTCTCCTCAGCCTGCCAGTGGTCCTATGTCCTTCAAACACCTGCTCCTCACTCCTCTGTAGCCCAGGCAGCAGTATGGCCAGGAAGGAGCACAGGGTGGGGGTGAGGCTGGCAACAACTGTGGAGGAATTCATGCTGCACTCACGGCACCATCCCCGGGCCATCTGGCGCCCCCGCCCTTGCAGGAAAGGAGTGGGATGCAGGCAGTAGAGGAAAGGCTCAGAGCCACTGTATCGTCTCCCTCTCTTTTCCACACCACCCACCCTGGGTAACTTCCTAGGCCCAAGGCTTCCCACTGTGGCGGGGGGGGGGGGTGGGCGGCAGGGAGAGGTACAGTGGGTTAAGGAGTTTAGTTTGGTCTTAGCAAAGGCCAGACCTTGGAATAGGTGAGGGAAGACGACACTCACTCTCTGTAGTCTTCTTAAAGCGGTTTGTAAGTGATTCTGACTAGAGCAAGGTAGGTGGAAGCAGGCTAGGGGTGGGGTGGCAGCCCCTGCCATTCCCCATCTGGGTGAAGGGTGGGCCTTCCAGCTACAGTCTGCAGCCTTACTTCAGGTGGTGCTCTGGGAGGCCTCTGGGATCTGACTTGGGAGCACAGGCATATAGTCAGCCCTCCCTCTACACAGCACTCACTCCTGTGATGCCATTCCCAGGGTAAGGGCAGATTCAATCTGGAGGAGCCATTCCCAGGGTAAGGGCAGATTCAGTCTGGAGGAGCCATTCCCAGGGTAAGGGCAGATTCAATCTGGAGGAGCTCCACGTCAGAATATGCTGCTACGGCTGCTCTGAGTGGGCAGACACTGACTGTGCCTGCCCCAGGCCACTGCTCATACTCTCCAGCAGCTTACTCCTATCCCCCATGTCCACCTTAACCTTGGACTTCCCACCCTCCGCCCAGCTGGCTTATGGCCACGCCTTGTCTCCTACCCTCAGCTAGCAGCATAGAAGCCTGACAGGGCAACAAGATCCTCCCTTCCTGGTGGAGAAAGGGGTGGCAGGCCTGAATGTAAGGCACTGAAGATTGGAGGGGGCAGTTAACAGGCCTGAGCAGGCATGGGGCATCAGCAAAGCCACTGAGGCCAATCTCTGTACTCCTGTTTCTTCAGAGAAATTTGAGGTTCAGGAGGTTTAAGATATTTGTTGAAGAAGCCACATCCAAAGAGAGGAGAGGAAAACCATCTTCCTGCCTTCATGCTATCACTGGGCACTAAATGGGCTTAAATGTCAACAGCCCAGAGCCACCACACCTCTGGCCTCCTGGTGTCAGTGCATCCTCACAGGGAGGGTCTCTTTTGGGTGGTAGGAAATGTTTGGACCTCAAAAGGAAACCCCCAGTCCTTTACTGTGGTTTCAAACATGTTAAATTATTCACCTGCCCTGAGCTACCAGGAATGGGCAACTCCAAGAAGAAAACGATCTCTACCACGAAGAGTGGCTGGAACAGCCCTGTCTGCTCAGAGCCATCCTCAGCCTGAACAAAAACGGGCTGTGGATGGGAAGGTGAGGCTGGGAGTTGCTGGTAGGAAAACTGGAGGCCTAGCCACTGCTTCTGGGTTTGCTGCCTCAGAATGACCCAAAATAAAGCAAGACTTTCCAAAATTTACTCTCCTCATCTGCAAACAGGGAGTCCTCCTTCCCCAATCTCCATCTAGTCTCTGTGCTCCGGGCTATTAGGTACCCAGCAAAGTACATGGGAGGACAGCCTCCTCTCTCTACAGCCTTGAGAGCTGGCCAACCTGGGCCTGGGCAGAACAGCAAGCACCATGTCTGTGTGAGTGCTGCACCCATCTGGCAGCCCTGAGGCTGGCAGGAGAAGCTCGGGCCCTGGCCCACCAGCCAGAAAAGCAGTGATTCCAGATCTCAGACACTGCTTCTGGCCAAATGGGGCTGACTGTTCTACTTGTGTGTGTGATTCTTATCTCCAGGTTAGTCTTCTGTTTTGCAGGACCTAGCTAAAGGAATAAGACACTGAGAGATATCGTGAGACAGAAAAACAAAAACACTGAGTCCTGGTGACCACTGGCCCAGTAGTACCAAGTTCTTTCTCTCCTTTCTGCTCCCATTCAGCACAACAGTTCTGTCATGCTCCTATTTGAGTTTGTAACTTGAGTTACAACCAGCTAGTAATTCTCTCTCTACTTGTGACACACACAAAAAAGTCCCATTTTCCGTGGTCATATCGCGAAAGATCTAAGAGCAGCTTCATCAGCCCTCTCGAAGAGGCCCTGGAACACTCCATGTCCTCATCCTTCTCCTGGCCTGCTATACTCCTCCCTCTGTCTAGTGGGAGGCTGAGAAGCAGTGAAGCCTGCTGACATGCCCGAATGAGGCCTTGGTGATCGTCAAGGCAGGACACGGGAGCCCAGGGCTCAGCATTACCACATTAGCAGTTATAGGTACTCTCCTGAGACAGGGCCCCCGTGATGCTCCCCAGTGGCCAGCGTCTGTACCACATCTCTTCTGGAACTGGCAGCATCCCCACCCTTTTCCATTTTAGTTAGGCCACTCCTGTGAAGTGAGAAACCAAAAAAGGAAGTGAGTGCTGAAGCTGGGTTTCCTGGGAAAGGTCACTCTTCCCAAGTTCCTGCCATCCAGACATTTTTGCCTTTAGGGCCAGCCTCTTGCACATGCCTAGAATCTCAGGCCAGGCAGGTTCACCCAGAAACACCACAGCAATCTTAGAATCAAGAAGGAGCATGTTGAGAGAGAAGTGGCCAGGGCAGATATGGCCTGACCAAGGTGGATCCATCAGCAGGTATGTGAGCAAAACTTATGAATGTGTTTTCTCAGCTCTTGGAAATATGAGCAGGGTGGTAAACCTGCTCTTGGTATAACCACAAAGGGTAACTTCTCCAGCTCGAGAATTAAGCTTTTCCAGCCCTTCAGGAAAATGTGCCAAGGAACACTTTCTTTGACAGGCAAACCACAGAAAGAAAAAGTTCTGCCTGGAGACCCCAGCAGAAAAGGGTACCGACAAGGTGAGAACCCAGAGAATGGACTAGGTCAGTATTTAACCCAAACTGGGTGCCATGGAACAGCAGCCTCTAAAGTGATCTGTGAAAACAAGTCTGTGAAAGGCTGCTGGCTACAGCTCTATCTTGGAGTTCTAGATGCTGAAGGCCCTGAGAAGTCTCACATCAGAGAACAATCTCATTTGTCCAGTCCAGCATTTTCCTAAAGTACTTGGCTGAAAGGCCTGCTCTTCACCAAACGGTGTAGATCTGCAGTAAGTTTGAGGCCCCCCTTTCCTCCTGGCCCTGAGCCTCAGCTTCCTACCAGCACAATGAGGCAGATGGACTGAGTATCTCCAAGGTCCTCCCACTCTGCTGTTTTTCCAGGCACAGCCACACTGGCTCTCTTCCCACCTTACTGAAGGTTTTGGGCTTGGGTAAGCCTGGAGGCAAAACCTGCGGCGTGGCAAGGGCTGGGATGCCCACCAGGAGACTGATGCCACCATGTGTGGCTCTACTTTCACCCATGTCCACCCCACCCAGAGTTGTCCAGTTCCTGCAGCTCCAGGGAGCATCTCAGAGAAGCTGGGACTTGGAGGGACGAGACCAGCACAAGGCAGGTTCACCCCACAGCAGAATGGGCTGTCTGACAACCCTTCCTACTCTAGTGAGGCCCAGTGCTTCTGGCTTCTTGTTGGCAGAAACATATACAGGTGAGCTTCCCTGGCCTTAATCACACTTTTCTTTTAAATACTGAACAACAAACACTTACCTAACTGATCAGTGTGGGGATGGGCCTGTTTCTAATCACAGATGCAATAATCACGAGTCTGCACGCCTACTTCAGAAGCCCCCACACTCCAGGAGCAACTCCAAATGCACTGAGTCATCTCCCCACGCCGCTGCTCCTTCCTCGGAATCTCACACTTACCTCTTGCAAATCACACATCCCACACCCGCAGCACACCTCATGTCACAAATAGACCCCGACCTGTGAATAATTATTCTCACTCACCCCCACAACCCCCGTGGTCCGAATGACTCCTGCTGCTGATGATCCCAGAGGTGGCTATGCTGACACCTACAGTCAGCCCCTCTCCATCCTGAGGGCAGAGTCCCATCCAGTGACCTCCATGGGTCACCTCTAAGGAGAGGAAGGAAGCCAACAAACCTGCTCAGTTCATTTTAAAGGCAGCTGATGCATTCAGGCATGGAGAACCCAGGCTCCAGGTCACCAAAGAGAGCCTCCATGGGCTTGGCTAAGCATCCCGCAGCAACTCAAAGCATCCTGAACAAAGCCAGGATGAGGCTGTGGACCTAGATTCCTCTGGGGCAGTCGAGAGGCCCAGTCTCATGGAGATGGCCCTGCAGTGGTCTCTTGGTGAGTGCAGAGCATGGTCAACCTGGGTGAATGCCCCTGACCTAGGTCTCTACCCCAAGGTCATCTCTCTAGGGATAGGGTGGTTGCTCTGCTACCTTAGGTCCTTAGCAAACGGAAATGAAGGCCAAAGGATCTTCCCAGAGCCCAGCTGGAAGTTTCCTGCTACCCCTAAAACCTTGCTCCTCTCACTAGCATCCCCCTCCAGGGCCCACAGTCAGGGGCAGAGGCCGGCCTAGGGCCAAGAAAATATGCCTCCATTTGGGCCCTCTGGCTGCTCATGGCTCTCTCCAAAAAAAGTATCCGTGGGGGAAAAGTTGTCCATAAGACTGTCTTTGACCCTAACCAAGTCCATTTTTCCAGGCTGAACTTGGACCAAGTCAAAAAGCATCTTCCACTCACTACCTGAGGCTCTGCCCAAGCTTTCAGGAGGTATAGGAATCCCCCAGGAGATATGGGGCCAGGCCTTGTTCTCTGTTGCCTACATCTTAGAGCCAGGACACACCCCCAGAAAGACACAGGAGCTGGTGCCCAAGGGAAACCACCAGGAAAGGAGAGTTGGTTAAAAAGGTAATGAGAACCAGGAGAGACGTGGTGATGAGGTAGTGGGGAGGCAGCAGAGAGGGTAGTTACCTGGGTGAGGTGAGGATTGGGGTTGAACCCACACTGGTTGCAGACTTTGTTGTGACACTGGGTGCAGGTGTTGAAGTTTGGCTGGCTGGGGGTCGATGTGAGGTCCGAGGTCTTGCATATGGGACACAGGGTGCTGCTGGGAAGGGGGGCAATCTGGGGGACGGAGTAGGGTGATGTGGGGGTGCTGCCTCTCTCCGGTGACACTGAAGGGGACCGCCCTGATCTCTGCGTCCTGCTGTCAACCTGCAGCGTCCTGCGGGGGCCATCAGCCTCCTGGCCTGCTGGGCCCTGTGCCCTTGTCTCCCGGGGGCTCTCATGGCCGGGAGCAGTAGCAGAAGCCTGCGTCGGGGTTGGGGAAGCTGCTCTCTGGCTACCCAGGGGCTCCTTGGTGTCCAGTCTCCGGGAAACACTGAAATGACATTGAAAATGACTGTGCGTTAGAGACACATCATAGAGAAGCAGCCTGCAAAGACCTCTACCAAGTTGGGTGACCTTGCCAAGCCCCATCACCACCCTCCTCCTTCTATCCAGCAGTATCAACGAAGCCACCATTTGCTGAGTGCCGACTATGTCCCGTGCTGAGCCCCAACAAATGTCTCTCACTTGAACCCTCAGCACCAGGCCATGTGGCAAGATCACGAGTGCCTCCTCTTACAACCTGATAAAATGCGGTTCTGATTTAGTAGATCTGGAGTAGGGTCTAGGAGTCTGCATTTTTAAGAAGCTTCCAGGTGATGACTCTACTGTGGTCCACGAAGCACACTTTGAGTATCAAGGCTTTAAACCTACGCATTAGAAACACCTAGGATGTTTTTAAAAATTCTGATGCCCACCTGGATCGGGAAGAGTGGGGAACACTGAGGACACGGGGTGATTGTGAGCCATGGGGACAGAGCGGGGGGCCACGTGGACTGGAGACTGCATCAGCCTGAGACTGGAGGAACTGGATGGTGCCTGGCTACAGCCGATGGCTACCCTGACAGGAACGCGGCGGAGAGCCCCTGGGGGAGCAGGAGAGCGGCAGGATGCAGGCCCCGAGTTTTCGTGAAAAGACCAGACTTAATGGTCTGACTGAGACTGGAGGGACCCCGGTGGTCATGGCCCCCAGACCTTCTGTTGGCCCAGGGCGGGAACCCTTCCCAAAGCCAGCTCTTCAGACAGGGATTGGACTGGACGGTGGGTTGGAGAGGGATGCTGGTGAGGAGTGAGCTTCTTGGATCAGGTGGACACTTGAGACTACGTTGGCATCTCCTGTCTGTAAGGGAGATGAGAGGGTAGAGGGGGTTAGAAGCTGGTGAAATAGACACAAAGAGAGTGGAGGGAGGGAGCAGGCTGTCTCATTAGGGGGAGAGTAATTGGGAGTGTGTAGCAAGGTGTGTATAAGTTTTTGTGTGAGAGACTGACTTGATTTGTAAACTTTCACTTAAAGCACAATAAAAATTTTTAAAAGAAATTCTGATGCTCAGATCATACCCCAGATGAATTACATCAGAATCTGTGAGGGTGGAACCTTGGTATCAGTACTTTTTCCTTCCCACATGAGTCCAACACGCAGTCCAAGTTCAGAACCCTGCCCAGGCAGGTCTGTTATATCCTGGTTTGTCCCTTCAGAGGCTGACCCCAAAGAACTGGGGATGGGGCATATCTCAATGCCTAGCTAATGCTGTCCCCAGCAGGGGCCTGCCAGGGCACAAAGGAACTTTCCTCTGGAATCCCTCCAGTAGGCCTGATGCCAGGCAAAGTCCCTCAAGATGTGATGAAGTGTTACTTTTCTACTAGTGCAAGACTGTAGTCAGAATCCTGGGATCCAGCCCTTGAGAAACCACCAAGAGAAGTTCAGTGTGTCTTCCCCCACCTCCACCCCAGCCTGCCAGACTGCACAGGAGCCAGTAGAGCTGGGGAGTCTTACAAAGCAGTAGGCAAACCAACAGGCTGAATGAAATTCAATTCCCTTATATTCCTTCTCCTTTTACCCAAACTAGTTCACTTTTGCCATTTTCCTCTTTTCCAATTTGAAAGAGTCTGAGCAAAAAATGCCAGAAGCACTGCTTTATCTTATTTCTCTGAAAGTCTGTATTTGCTGCCCTTGCTTCAGTCTATATTCATTTGGGGGCATGCTGGTACCCAGGAGACAGGGCAGCCTGGCTAAGAGCCACTGTAGAGGCCCAGTACAGCTGCGTGGGGCAGGGCCTACCCCGGACCCTTCTGCCCCAGTGCCCCCAATCCTTGCAGGGTCTAACAGGAGGAGATTCTAAGTTTGCTGCCCCCAGATGAAGGACATTTCTTGCCAGAAAGATTCAGGAGCCAAGTGGTAAGGAGGTACCTTAGAACAAGCCATTTCGGAAGGGAGATCCGAAGCCCATCTAGGGAGGCCCAGCCTGTCCTGGAGGGTGTGTCAGGCCCATGACAGGAGAGGCTGGGAGGGAACCCTCATTCCAAGACACTCACTTGCAGTTCTTCCTCCTTTCTGAGGAAATGCTGGTGGAGAGACATACCCTTGGTCTAATAACAGGACTTCCAGTAAAAAGAAACACTGCATTAAATCTCCATCAAACATCTCTGTATTTCATCCACGAACAATATACACCTATCCTTCCACTCACAGACCAGCCAGCCACCTTCTTCTTCAGTAAGACTAGAATGTGAGACTAGCTTCTCTGGGCCATCTTTGCTACCAGTCACAAGACCCAGAATGGTAGTGACCACAGCATCTCCAGCCTTTATTACATGACTGCAGCACCCTCCCCAGGCAGTGAAGGTCCATGGTTTCTTCAAAGAAATTTTGCAATTTTCACTGTATTTGTATTGCCTGGTACGTGACAGGCAATATTCTGTGGACACAGTGACTTTTTAATTCAATGTTGCATCACAACATAGTTTTTTTGGAAACATTTTATGTGACAATTAGGGATCCAAATTTAACTTAATTTTCAACTCAGCTGTGTAGACAGTGAGTGAACAAACAATGCCTCCTGCACCTGGCAGGGTCTGCACTGCGAGGACAATGCTCCCTGCACGCAGGCCTGATGTGGCCACTGTGACTACATACCACACAGTGGCCACCGTGACACCTGGTGATCCCACTACCTGCCCATGGGCCCTCACTCTCTCATCCTCCTGGATGGTTCCTCACACATTCTTGGTCCTCACATGTTATGGGGTTGATTTGAGCTCCCCAAAAAGACAAGTTCAAGTCGTAACCCCTGGTATCTGTGAATTTGGACCTTATTTGGGAATAGAGTCTTTGCAGATGTAATGTGTTAACATGAGGTCATACTGGAGTAGGGTAGACTCTAATCCAATATGAAATGGTGTCCTTATAAAAAGAAAAGACACAGACACTAAGGGAAGATGGCCGTCTGAAGATGGAGGCAGAGATTGGAGTGATACATCTACAAGCCAAGGAGCTCTTGAGACCACCAGAAGCTAGAAGAAGCGAGGAAAGATTCCACCCCTAGAGCTTCAGAGAGAATATGGCCCTGCTAACACCAAAAGAGAATAAATGCCTGTTGTTTTAAGCCACCAGTTTGTAGTATGTTGTTATGGCAACCTTAGGACACTAACATATCAAGCTTCTAACATCTCCCAGCCTCCTGTCTCTTCACCGTCACTGATAACTGGCTTGCCCTCTCACTGATAAGGCAGAGCCAACAGCGAGGAACTAGCATTTTCACGGCCCTCCAGCTTCTGTCTCCTGATGTTTGCCTGCCTCCTGCTTCCAAGGCCCACTTCTCACCTTCACAGATTCTCCCCTATCCTTGAGCATCCACTTCCTTCTCTACTGGATCATTTCAATTACCATACCAACATGCTTCCCCCGTCCTAAAAAAAGAAAAAAGTTTGACCCTCTTCAGCTACTGCCGCATTTCTCTGCTCCTTACAGCAAGATTCCTTGAAAGGGTTATCTCCATTCACCACCTCCTGTTCCTCATCTCCCTCTCTCTCAATTCATTCCAACAGGCTGGAGGAAATAACACCATTCCACAGAAACTGCTCAGGTCACAGTCACCAGTTACCTCCACATTGTCAAATCCAACAGTCACTTCTCAGTTCTTCACTTCACCATCGGTAGCACTCAATACCACTGAGTACTCTCTCCTTCCTGAAACAAGTTCTCCACTGGAAGCCAAGTTTCTTCTCTCACCTGGTCACACCTTCCTAATCTCTTTTCCAGGTTCTTCCTCATCTCCCAGCCCCAGAGCCACACCTCTTACACTGGAGGACCTGGGGCTCGGCCTTTGTACCAATTAGCTTCTCTGAGTATACTCAGTCCCTGAGTTGCAAGGCTTACCCAGTCTCAAGGCTTTAAATCCCATCTCCCACTGACAACTACCAAATGCATATCTCTGGCCCAGACACCTCCCCTGAACTCCTGACTTGTCTAACTTCCAACTCCACATCTTCACTGAGATGTCTTGTGGGCATCTCAAACTTGACATGTCCAAGGTGAGCCCCTGATCTTCCTCCAAACATGCTCCTCCCACAGTCTCCCCTTAGAGTCATCCTTGACCCTCCTCCCACAGTCTCCCCTTAGAGTCATCCTTGACCCCTCTCTTCCTCTCCTATCCCATGTCAACTCATCAGTAAATTCTGTAGGCTTCAGCATCTGACCACTCTCACTGCCTCCTCACCCAACCTGGTCCAAGCCACTGTTACTCCTGCTTCCACCCTTGCCTGTCTACAGTCTTTCTACACAATAGCTAGGATAATCCTTTAAATGGGTAAGTCAGACCACATCAACCCTCTGCTTAAACGTTCCAACAGCCCCTTCTTCTCCCCAAGGAAAAGCTAAAGGCTGCACAATAACCCACAGGATTCCATAAGACTTGGCTTCTTTCCTTCTGGCTTCATCTCCCACTACTCTCTCCCTCACTCACTCCTCTTCCCTTATGCCAGGTCCACTTGTGCCTCTGGGAATTTGCACTTACTGTTCCTTCTGCTGGCACGTGCTCCCTCAGTTCCTTGTGGCATCCTTTCAGGGATGACTTCCCTGACCATCCTATTTAAAACTGCAGCTTCTGTCCTCCTGCCTTTGTTCTCCAAGGCCCTAAGCATCTTCTGGCTCATTGTATAATGTATTTATTGCTTTTGTGTACCACTTGTGATCTCTGCATTAGACTGCCAGCTTTCTGAGGGCATGGCCTCTGTGTGCTTTGTTCACAACTGTGTCCTAGTGCCCAGCACAGTGCCTGGCACTCACTGGACGATCATGTATTTCCTTAATGGCTGGACTGCAGACACATCATGACTTAGAAACAGTAAAATATGGCCCAAAGGTGTTTTAGAACTGAAGAAACAAGGTATGTACCTGACAAGGCCCTCCGCCCTTCCCCAGATCTGATCTTACATAGGAGAGGATTGCAGAGATTAATACCTGGGGTCCTCCCTGGTCACCAGCCCCACCCCAGCCCCACACGCAGAGCACTTTGCTAACAATGGCACTGGTAACATCAACTGGGCCCTCACCATGAGCCCAATCATGTGCCAAGTACCTGTAACATATTAACTCCTTTAAGCCTTACAGCAAACCCATGTGATAAGAACCATTTTGCCCATTTTACAGAGACAGCTGCCCACAGATGTTAAGTAATTTACTAGGGTGTCATATCTTAAGTTAGTGGAGCTGAGATTCCAACATCCAGGCCACCAGACCATTCCCTAACCACTGCCCCACAGTGCCCCTCTGGGTGAGCACTGTGCAGCTGTAGACAGTGAGAGGCACTCGGATTCTGGTTCCTTGGATTCTTTTTTTTCTGAAGAGTTGTTTAAGTGGAATCTCCCTAGGAAGAGTTTCTGACAATCTTGCTTTTCATTATATCCCCAGGATCCAACACCACACTTGGGCATTGAGTGGACAATCAATAGGCATATATGAGTGGAGTGAACAGAAAGATACGTGAACAGTACAGTGAGCTCCCAAAGTGAGGTTGAATTAGGGCAGTGACATCATTTAGTTATTGCCACTTAACCTGGAGCTTGCCCAGTAACACTGAGAGGCTCACAGAGAAAATGACTCCAACTACATTCATTCATTTGAATATTCAGTCATTCACAAACATTTACTGACGCTTAGACTAGTGCCAGGCCCTGTGATAGATACTGATGGCATAAAGGAATTTTATCTCTTATAATGAGAGATGAGTCCACAGGTGTTCATTTATATCCTATACATATTTTATAAGTATTATTATATCCTTTGTAAGTACCTATTTAATATTTCATTAAAATAAATTGTTTAAAAAATGAATCAGACAGGGATTCAGTCCTCTAGGAGTCCCCAGTCTAGAAAGAAGACAGATGTGCAAACAAATCACTGTAAGACAAACTGCCACATGGTCCAGGGGAGGGGCAGATGGCTCCTGTAGGTAGTTCTAAGGTTTCTTGGGTGAGGAGACAATCTAACTGGGCTGTTATCCCTGAATAAAAGCCAGGCAGGGGAACAGCACATGCAAAAGCCCTAAGGAGTGCCAGGACATGCTCTGCCGGGTGGCTGTGCATGACAGGCACCACAGGTCTAAGTCCTTCCCATTCCCAGCACCTAGAACAGTTCCTGGCAACTGTGTGCTGAACTGCATGAAGTAAGTCGGGAAGCTCAGAGCTAAAATGGGAAGGGCCAGGAGTGCAGGGCCTCTAAGGTTTTCAAACAGAGGAGTGTGCTGGTTCTGTGTCAAGGAGAAGGAGAAGGAGAGGCTGGAGGCAGGGAAACAAGTGACAGTCCATGGGGTGAGAGGAAGGGAAGGTCTAGTAAGGGTTCTGAGGTCCAGGGAGGAGAGGTGCTATTAACTGAGATGGGGAAGCCAGAGAGAGAAGTCAATGGCAGGGGAAGTCAGGGAGTTAAACAGCAAACCACAAGTTTGTGTTTCACTTTGTTGAGTTGGGGGTGCACAAGAGACATCATCAGCATCTCAACAAGATGGACTGACACAGTGGGTGCAACAATGGGCTCAAGCATAGCAACAATTGTAAGGATAGGGCAGGACCGGGCAGTGTTTTGTTGTTGTGCATAGGGTCGCTATGAGTCAGAATCAACTCGATGGCACCTAACAACAACAAGGGACATTAGGAAATATGGGTCAGGATTTGGGTTCAATTTGGGGTAAGTCTAGATATTTTTATCCGGTAGAGTTGAGGGTTCATTTCACAGGTGAGTGAGTCTCAGAGATAGATGAGCTCACACAGAAAGCAGTGGTCCAGGAAAGATCTGTGGGGAGCACCAACATTTATGGAAGCGAAGGAGATTCCAGAAAGAGAGCAGTCATTGAAAGGAGAACAAGAGAATGACCACACAGGGTTGGAGGAGTTCCCATGAGGTGGGACATTCAACAATACCATGTGCTGTGATGAGTTTAAGGTACCTAGGCTGAGAAGAAGGATACACCCAGGAGGGCCACATACCATGAATGCCCAAGCCCAGCTTGGTAGAGGGCAGATTCCTGTCCTGCTGAACACAAGGGCTGGTCCATGACAGAAGATCCAGGGATGACTGTGTCACACTCCTGGGCATAGGTCCCAAGGGAGCCAGGGTGGCTGGAATAGCCCAGGGTCTCCTTAGAATGGATGAGGCAAGCCCTCCAGGAGGCTCTCCTTAAGGAGTACAAATAAAGGTCTCCACCAAAGTGTGACTGCTGGGCAGAAGAGAGAAGACAGCAAGGAAACAGGGAGGAGGTGCCCACAGGCAGGACCCAGCTCAACCCCAGGGAAAACCTGTTCTCGTGCACATGGATCAGCAGCAGTGAGGCCCCATGAGGCCAATGTTCCTCCCAGCCTCAGGGAGCTCTATTACTTGGGGAGGGCTGAGGTAAGGATTCATCTATGAGTCAGAATCAACTCAACAGCAATGGGTTTGGTTTTTTTTGGGGGGGAGGGGTAAGGACTGATGAGGGGAGAGGGACACTGCCATAGAGCAGAAAGACACAGGAGGATGAGTTGATGGAGAAGGAGGGAGAGGACAGAGATGTGAAGAAGTGGCTTACACAGCCTCCAAAAGGCCTGACAGCTGAGCACAGGAAGACTAAAAATCCCTTATCTAGGGATAAATAATTTTTTGAAGATGACCAAGAATGGTAGAAGACCTAGAAATAGCCAGATTTCTACTAGCCCTCCTTCTTTCTGCATTTAGGGCCATTAACTGATGAGAAAGGAATCTTAACTTTAAGCTGTGTGCCACCACAGGAAGAAGCCCCTGGCCACTGGAGGACTGCTGGTGAGAGGGCACAGAGCCAGCTCAGTCAGCTTCCCCCTCAGCAACCCTCAGTGTCTCTGTGGCCTCCTGTCTCATACCATGACCACGACTAGGGGAGGTAATCCAGACTGTACTGGTTAGATGCTGGGGTCCCTACTATCAGAAACCCCCAGGAAAGACATGAGGCCAACATGCTCCAGAAAGCAAAAGGTACTCCAGACACCAAGCACATCCACAAGGAGCAGGGCCACTAGAGAGAGACATGGCTGCCCTGGTCAATGGTGGAAAGGAGCCTGGTGCTCCTCTGGTCACTTTACCCAGGGTGGGTCTGTCCAGGCTGAAGCAGGCTGGAAGGAAAAGCAGGGAAGATGGAAATAGTGCAGGCTCCAGTGGGAAACCAAGCTGGGGTCCACAAAGCAGCATTCTAGAGCATGCCCCCCGCCACCTCCAGTAGAACATTTGAAAGAGAAGTTTTACACCAATAAATGGCTATCTTTGTTCACTGAGAGGGGAGTGAACTTAAGGAAACTGTTTCTCTAAGCCAGAGTGGAAGAGCCCCACAGCTTCAAACAAGGTTTTGATAAATTTATGGCTGACCTTTCTGTAATAGGCAATTACAGCTGGGCAAATGCTGCGGGTTGTCCTTTTCCTTTGAGGCTGATGCCAGGGAGAACCATCATGCCACCCCAATGGTTCCTGTGCACTGAGGCAGAGAAGCAGCAGCTGCAGAATGGTGATGCCAGGGTCCTGGTCCCAGGTCCTAGAGTTCCTCTCTCAGAAATGGATGTGAGCATTCAGAAAGTCTGGGCTTAGGAAAAAAATCCCAATTCTCACAAAAGAAAACATTTCTTGACCATCCCAGCCTTTATGCCAGTGGCCTCTTGTATTCCCACCCCCTCTTTTTTTATTGTGCTTTAAGTGAAAGTTTACAGTTCAAGTTAGCTTCTCATGCAAAAATTTGTACACACATTGTCATGTGACCCTAGTTGTCTCCCTGCAATGTGACAGCGCACTCCTCCTTTCCAGATTTCCCATGTCCATTCAACCAGGTCCTGTCCCTTTCTGCCTTCTCATCTCGCCTCCGGATAGGAGCTGCCCATTTAGTCTCATGTATCTACTTGAGCTAAGAAGCATACTCCTCACGAGTATCATTTTATGTCTTATAGTCCAGTCTAATCTTTGTCTGAAGAGGTGGCTTCAGGAATAGTTTTAGTTTTCGCTAACAGAGAGTCTGGTGGCCATGTCTTCCGGGGTCTCTCCAGTCTCAGTCAGATCATTAAGTCTGATCTTTTTACTAGAATTTGAGTTCTGCACCCCACTTTTCTCCTGCTCCATCGGGGACTCCTGTTGTGTTCCCTGTCAGGGCAGTCATTGGTGGTACCAGGCACCATCTAGTTCTTCTGGTCTCAGGCTGATGGAGTCTTTGGTTTATGTGGCCCTTTCCCTCCTGTCTTTTTGATCATGTACCCCCATCAATAAAATCTATTTGTGTATCCCCAACATATGAATATTTATCCATAAATTGTATGCATATATATTTGATAAAACATACCATCCCAAATCGAAAAGTTTTAAAGGATGAGATTAAAAAAAAATGTAAATAGCAGTTTTCATATTTTCTCCCCATGCCTCAGCTGGCTGCCTTGTGCCAAGCCCTGTAGCGTGCACCAGTTTGGAGGCCACAGCTGAGGAAATTCTTAAACCCTGATCTGGCTGATTGACCAAACCAGGTTCTCTCCTGCCGCCAGCACTCCCCTGTGGAAGGTGTACTTAGAGAGGTGACAGGGAGGACCCAGGTCATGGAAGGCTGACTATGACAGCATAGAGGTGAGGCTTTCCATAATGCTCAGCCACAGCACTCAGAAGGAGCCTGTAATTGGATAGGAAACCAGACCATGAGTTTCTGAGATGCTTTCTTGGAGGCAAGGGATGACATGCTGGCTGGGGAGGGAAGGTGCCACACCCAAGGCTCCTGGGAAGGTGGGGGACATTATGTAAGCAGAACTCCCCAAGAGACTGGCATATTTCCTTTCTAACTTCCCAGCCCCTTGAAGCTGTGTCCCACTGAGGTTCAGGTTTCAAGATCAGAAGTACAGGTGGGACAAGACACCATGCCAGCCTGATGACAGTCTCTACAGTAGGCATGTACTGATGCACGGGGGCATCAAGCACTCACAACCCTGAACAGGCAAACCCACATGAAGAAGCCATTAGTGTTACCTGGGTGCCCACCACCTCCACTCATGCCATCCATACAGGAACGTCTGACAGTTAGGACTCTTCCTGTGACCAAACAACAAGCCTCACCTGGTCCAAGGAAGGCCTGTATGGGCCAGCATAGAACATGTTTAAAGCAATGAGCTCTGGCTGTTTTGCTGTTTCTGAGGAAAGAGTTTGGGATGAGATTGCACATGGGTCAGAAAGGAGGAGAATGCGGCAAAAGGGAAGATGGAAGAATGTGGTAGAAGCAAGAGTTGCTGCCATCAAACACAGGTCAGAGGAAGCTGCCAATGCAAGAGAAGAGACCGCCAGGGGGATGGGAGTGAGGTGGGAGCCAGGCCACAACTGCAATGAGAGCAAGCCCTGGGGACCTCATTCCCTAGCCCTGAGGCCCAAGCGAGTCCACTAAGTTGAGAGCATCTCTCAAGGCAATCTGATTTGGTTCCATTTAGGCCCAGCCAGTCTCCAGAGTCCAGAACAAGGATAAGAAATAGAAGTAACTTTCCTGTAACCCTAATTAATTGATAGTGCAGACTGGAGGGCTGGGTTTGGGAAAGATCAGTGGGAAAGACTGCTGTCATCAATTAGTGATATCTACCACAGACCCAGAAGTAGGCACATAAGCACAAAAGCCATGGACTTGTCATTTATGACATAGAACGAAACCAGACTCCTAGACCTGCTTCAAGTGATATTTAGCTTCCTGGAAGTCCAGGAATTAGACCAGGCCTACTACAGGCCAAATTTACCCCTCACCAAAAAGAGAGCAGTGAATGTATGTAGTCACCAGAGAGAGACCAGTTCTCCTCAGTTCCACTTTTACCTCCATCCCATGGCTTTCCCAAAGCCACAAGAGCTGTCAAGTTGGCACTTATCCTGGGTATGTGGACATCAGTCAGTTGAAGCATCAAATGCTATAAGCTCAGTGTAACTTTGGAAGGCATCAGGAAAGGCCTCCCAAAGACTGAATGTCTCTTGCACCACGGTTCTCGTAACAGGCTGTAAGTGTGTGAATGGTAGCTCACCTGAGGGCAAGGGAGCATGGATGCAATTTCCCTAGCCCAGGGACTCTGTTGAGGGGTTACTGGTCCTTTAATTATAACTTCACCATTTATATCTTATGGAACTTTACTAGTTTCATTTATTCACTCATTCATTTATTCACTTAAAAAGCCTCATGGGAGCTATGTTTCCTGAGTTCTTGAAGTCAGAAAATATCTTTGTGGTCATTAAACTTGAACAAAGGCTTGGTTGGATATAAAATTCTGGGTTCACATTTTCTTTTCCTGAAGACTTTGCAGATAAAGCCCCTTTGTTTTCTAGCACTGACTACTGCTCTGGAAAGCTCTGGGTCAGCCTGATTACCTCCCTTCCTCTCAAAGCAACAGAACTCTTTTTTTTTCTCTTTGAAGTCAGTAACTTAACCAAGATATAAGGTTAAATATTCCTTATCTAGGGCCTAAATGTGAAAACTACAACCACAAAATTCTTAAAAGAAAACATAGGGATATAGCCATTGGGTCTAGTTTTTAATGATGGATTATCAGGCATTATTAAAAAAAAAACACACACACAAGCAGCAGAAGACAAAATAGATATGGGACTTCATAAAAATTAAATACTTTTGTTCATCGAAGAACTTTATCAAAAAAGTGAGGAGAATCTACAGTTTGGTAGAAAATCTTTGGGAACCATATATCTCACAAAGGGCTAATATCTAAAAGATACAAAACTACAACTTAACAACAAAAAGACAACCCAATCAAAAAATAGGCAAAGGACTTGAACAGATATTTCACCAAAGAGGATATTCAAATGGCCAAAAGTACATTAAAAATGCTCAGTGTCATTAGCCATTAACCAAAAAAAAAAAAACCCAACTCATTGCCACTGAGTCAATTCCAATTCACAGAGACCCTATAGGACAGAGTAGAACTGCTCTATTGGGTTTCCTAGGAGCGGCTGGTGGATCCGCATTGCTGATCTTTGGGTTAGTAGCCAAGCTCTTAACCACTGCGCTGCCAGAGCTCCCATTAGCCACTTGAAAGATGCCAATTAAAACCACAATGAAATATCACTTCACTCCCACTAGGATAAAAAAAAAAAAGGGATGATAACATATATTGGCAAGGATGTAGAGAAATTGGAACACTTATTCATTGAGGGTAGGAATGCAAAATGGTACAGCCACTATGGAAAACAGTTGGGCAGTTCCTCAAAAAGTTAAACACAAAACTACCATAAAAACACAACCAAACCAAACCCGTTGCCATCAAGTCAATTCTGAGTCAGTGACCCTATAGGTCAGAGCAGAACTGCCCCACAGGGTTTCCCAGGAGTGGCTGGTGGATTTGAGCTGCAACCTTTTGGTTAGCAGTGAAGCTCTTAACCACTGCACCATAAGAACTACCATATAATCCAGCAATTCTACTCCTAAGTATATATTCAAGAGGCCTGAAACCTGCAACACAGACACATATACACCAGTGTTCACTGTAGCACTATTCACAATACCCAAAAGGTGGAAACAACCTACCTGTCCATCAATGGATAAATGAGTAAACAAAATGTGGTACACTCATACAACAGAATAGTACTGACCCATAAAGAGAAATGAAATCTTGGTCCATGCTACAAGACGGATGAACCTTGAAAACCTTATGCTCAGTGAAATAAGTCAATTGCAAAAGGACAAATACTGTATGATCTCATTTATACAAAATAACAAGAATAGGCAACTACAGAGATCAAAGTTTATTACTGGTTAACGGGGCGGGGGGAGGGAGCCATTGTTTAGGAAACCATATTTCTCCATAGTGATGGAAAATTTGGCAATGATTATGGGTGGCTGTTGCACAATATGATTAATGTAATTGATATCACTAAATTGTAAATCTGAAAATGTAAAACTTTGAATTGGCAAATGTTGTGTTACACATATACATATATGTAATATATACATATATATTTTTTACAAGAACAAAAAAATTCACCTATTTTTCCTGAAATTTCTTGTGTACTTTTAAACTATAGATTTATATGGTCCTTTATTTCAGGGGGAAAAAAAGTTTTCTTCTATTATACCTCTGAATATTTTTTTGTGTTTCATTTATTCTGTTCAGTTTTCCAGGGATACCAATTATGCTTATTTTGATTTCCTTTGTCTGCAGGGCTGCTGGTAACCCACAGTTCTTCCTTTCCCCCACCCTCCAGCTGCCATACTCTCCTCAATTGCTTTGATAACCCCATCTCCCTAGTAACTCCCTGGCAGCACACAGGGTTCAAGAATACTCCCTGAGCTTCTCCACATATGTTGGCTTTGCTAGCAGTCTAAGAAGTGAATTATTTGTTTGGAACCTTGAGATTCTAACCTCTCTGCCCTAGTTGCACAGAGGCAAGTTTCCCCTCCTAAGATTCTCCCTCACTCTGGAATAATTTTCCCTATACTTGGAAACCATTCTTTATTTATTGTGTTTTGGTGTATGCGTGTTTCTTAGTTTTGCTGAAGGTAGAGTTTTCTGTTTCTTGATTTTCTTGCCATTTTCAGTTAGTTCAGAAAGAAGACTGAGCAGAGAGCTGTTTTTTTTTTACGAATAACTTTTTTTACTCTGAACCATTTGTTGACATGATGCATGACCACTTTGAGTACTTTAGTGTACATTTTCTACAAAGATACGCTCCTACAGAACCACCATACAACCATCACACTTAGGAAATTGACATTGGTACATTACTACCACGTAATACTCAGACCGCATTCACGTTTTGACAATTGTTCCTTTATAGCTAAAAGATCTCGCTTAGAATCATGGCGTTGCATTCAGATTTTATGTCTCTTCAGTCTCCAGTCTTGGGCAGTTCTTCAGTCTTTCCTTGACTTTTTTTTTTTTTTAGTTTTTATTGTGCTTTAAGTGAAAGTTTACAAATCAAGTCAGTCTCTCACATATAAACTCATATACACCTTACTACATACTCCCACTTACTCTCCCCCTCATGAGTCAGCCCGCTCCCTCCTTCCAGTCTCTCCTTTTGTGACCGTTTTGCCAGTTTCTAACCCCCTCTACCCTCCCATCTCCCCTCCAGACAGGAGATGCCAACATAACCTCAAGTGTCCACCTGATCCAAGTACAGAGAGCTGTTTCTAATTCACCATATTTAACTAGAAGACATCTTACAACCCAAAATAAATGCTTTCTTTCTCTGACCTTCCAACTGTGCAAGTTCTGAGTTTTCTAAAGCATGGGTACCTTTGTAAATCTGATTTAAAATCTAAGATCTCGTCCCTAGGAAAAACTGCACATAACCATAAACATTTCTGTTTGATTTCAGTAGGTAGCCAGACCTCCTGAAACCTATGCAGGTCATACTCCTCAGTGGCTGATTTGGTCCTTAACCAGTGGGCCCCTGCCGATTGCCCATCTTGTCTCTTGTCACCCACATACACCCTGTGTGCAGGCCTTACCTGAGGCCTAGATGCTCACCAACAAGTCAATTCCTTTCCTGATCCGTGCCCACAGGTTCTCCATCACACACACACAAAAACCAAACCCACTGCCATTTAGTCATTTCTCACTCATAGCAACCCCACAGGACAGAGTAGAGCTGCCCCACAGGGTTTTAAGGCTGTAATCTTTATGGAAGCAGACTACCACATCTTTCTCCTGAGGAGTAGCTGGTGGGCCTGAACTGCTGACCTTTGAGTAAATAGCCAAGTGCTTAACCACTGTGGGTTTGTTTTTTTTTAACCACTGTGTAAACAGTGCTCCTTAGGTCTTCCAGAGGGCTAGTCAGATACCTCCATAGCACCATTGGGACCTGACTTCAGATGTGGAGCCTCCCTGGTCTCCTTCCCTGTGCGCCCCCCACCAGCCTGGTTCCAGTGCTGCCCAACTGCAGGGCACTATCTGTTTATTATCTCTCAGATCAGACTGAGTACCCCATGAGGGCAAGGGCTCCCAGAATGTAATGTGGGTGCAGCCCTGCTTGCCAGTTGAAGGAAGCAGAAGTTCCACAGGCTGTTTTAATTAACTGATGGGAAATAAATCACAATTGGGCATGGTTTGTAGGAAATGACCCTGCTAAAACATGAAAGCAATTTTTTCTCTTAGGTGAGTAAAACAGTCAGATTTCTACCATTCATCTTTTACAAAGATCTGATTTAGCCAAATTATCACAACTTCCAAGGGGAAAGGATCCAAAGATTGAGTTTTACCATAACATGGTAAAGGAGCTGGCTTCTTTAGTAGAAGGAGGAAATGTTATTCCTTTGCTATTAGCGCTCTCATGTCTTTTTTTCCCACTTATTCATCAGACTTGGGTAACATCTCATCAGCAGGAGACTCCTGCGGAAGCCAGGAGAGGTGAGGGGCCAGTGCGGGGAGCCAAGAGATCCAGAGAAGGGAGGAAGAGGCAGGCAGGTGGCTCCCGAGTGTGGCCCAGTAGTTCTGATTCTGCTCAAGCCACCTAGGCTCCTGCTCCCCACCCAGCCCGACTTCTGGACAGCTGCATTGAGACCCCATGTGGGGCCAGCTTTGAGCTGTGCAGCAACCTAGTTTTCTGACTCAGGGGGGAGCTCCTGAAGCTAGGAAGCTCTAATCAGAAGTGGGAAGTCATTACATAAAGCTGAGCCAGTTTTTCCCAGGTTCCAGTTGCTGCAAATTCCACTACAATAGACCTTTACCAAGGGGACAGTGCTGTACTTGTCAGCTGTCTACTAAATTCTGCTGCAACCAGAAAGTTGAGATAAGTTAAGTGAAAACTGCAAGGTTTTATGACCAGTGGAGGCAGCATTCCTCACTCCTTCCACCCCAGCTGCCAACAGGCAGAAGCCAGGGCTCTGGCCCAGAAACATTAGCAAACTCCTGCCCTGTCTTTAGGCCCAGTGCTGAGGAAAGACTCAGCACTGAGCCTACCCTAGCAGGCTGCCAGGGCCCATCCTCAGCCCACAAGGATGGCTAAGGGCCTACTGCATGCCAAGCCCTGCTCCAGGAGCTGGGAGGGAGACAGGGGCCAACAATGCAGCCAGTGAGATAACTCAGTGTCTGCATCATTAATGCATGGAGTGGCTGAACCCCTGCTGTGCACAGGGTATGGGAATGTACCTGGAAATACTCCAGCATATGAGGCTTCTCGGAGCCTGGTCTGTGAGACTTCCAAGGAAACCCCCTCCTGGCCTGAGACTCCTTTCTCACGGGAAGTGAATGGAATTCAGACTATGTCTATTGTCTATTTTCGGGGAGAAAGAAACACCAAAGTAACATCTGCTCACCCATGTTAAAAACCAGAAATTGGGCCTGCTCGCTTTTTATGTCTTTATGCAAGGAGCCCTGGTAGTGCAGTGGTTAAGTGCATGGCTGCTAACCAAAATGTCGGTGGTTCGAATCCACCAGCCACTCTGTGGGAGAAAGATGTGGCAGTCTGCTTCCACAGGTTTCAGCCCTGGAAACCTTATGGGGCAGTTTTACTCTGTCCTATAAGATCACCATGAGTTGGCACTGACTTGACGGCAATGGGTTTTTTTATACAAGAATAATGAGAAACTTATCTATGACCCAAAAATGGTACAAGAAAATTGTGATTGGGGATCACCTATAGTTCTTAGTTTCAGCTCTGAGTGAAAAAACAGAAGGGGTTGGAACATTCCCGCCCCCACCTATCCCTGGTACTAGTGTGGAGCCAGGCAATGTCTGGCATTGAAAATAAGTAATAAAATGAGAACAAAACCTTTTGAACCTCTACCTCTGCCTTGTAATTTCAAATTTATTCCAATCAAAAGAATTCAAAACAAGTATTCTCACACATAAAGCTCTATCGCATGCAGAATAATTAGAACTTGGGTGTGCGTGTGTGTATACTTCAGTATGTGCGTGTGTATGTGTGATGGGCACTGGCGGTGGTGGCTAGAAAAGGAGAAATGAATGTGGGCTGGCGGTTAGAGAAAGCCCTGGAGGACAACACGTGGGAAGGGGAGTGGTTTCAGAGAGGAGTGAGCTATCTGGCTTTCCTCCACACATGGTTACCACTGGGTCCTCAAAGCCCAGCATAGCGCCTGGCACAGAGCAGGGCTCAGTAAATGTTTGGAGACTGAATGACTGAGGGATTGATGTGACTGATTAGGAAATCAGAGGCTCTCTGTGGTAGTGGTGGCCGACACACTGGGCATGGAAGAGATGGGAGCCATTAGAACAATCCTGGGGCCTACAAGACTTCTCAGGCAGATGATTGTCAGGTCTAGGGGGAGAAAGGACTCGATAGAGACACACGGTAGGCCCTGACCAGGAGTCTCCCTTGGGAAGCCCATTTGAAACAGGCCTGGCTTTCTAGTGGCAGCTGCCATGATCACAGCTACACCCTCAGAGCTTCTTGCAGACCACATCGTGCTATGTGCTGGCTCTTCCTGCCCAATGAGATGTGAGGGCAACGCCACCAGTCTCACCCTACACAGGTGGTGACACTGCACAGCTGCAACCCAGGGTTACCACCCCACCCTGGATCCACTGGCCCTCTGCCTTCAAAGTGCTTTACAACGTGGCCCTCCTACCCCTCTCCCTGCATTGCCTTCAGAAAGGGATTCCTGAGGCTCCTCACTGACTTGCATTCTTACCAGCTTATGCTCTACTCTCTTTCTGGAAGGCCGCTTCCTTAAAACCCAATTCAACCTTCAAAACCTGGCTCCAATGCCCAGCCCTCTATGGGGCCTTCCCAGACCCTCCCAGAAATCCACCATGCCTTCCTGTTGACTCCTCATGGGCTCACACAGGGAGAGCTCCTCGTGGTGCCTGGGGTACTTTCTGGCCTCACCCTTTCCCCTCACCAGCATGCAGCACCCTGGTAGCATAGCAGTTAAGAGCTAGGGCTGCTAACCAAGAGGTCGGCAGTTTGACTCCACCAGGCACTCCTTGGAAATGCTGTAGGGCAGTTCTACCCTGTACTATATGGTTGACTCGACAGCAATGGGTTTGGTTTTTCAGTTTTTAGTACACGGCAGGAGCCCAATGCCAGACAATGCTGAGGCTCAGGACATGCTGACTGACTGCAGCTCTTTACAGGGCTTGTGGAAATCAGAACGACAATGTGTCATCTCATGATGGTACATGAGACTCAAGCTTCCAGCAGGAAAGACATCCCCTCTTCTAAATCATACCCACTGCAACATTAAAGGACATCTAAAAAGGAAAGCTGTCCACCACCTTTCGAGCCTTCATCTTTACCATGTCCATTGTTCCACACGCCGTGTCAGCCTAGCAGAAAAATGTACATGGCCGGTGGCTTATTTTCCTTTTTTGCCAACTCTGCAGTCTTTCCTCTGTAGCCTCCTCGCTTCTCACCTCTGAGGGGTCTAAGTCAGAAGGAGAAATCTAATTTTCACCTGTGAAGCACCTACCCCTGCCTCTCCCTCAGGCTGTGGGGGCTGGAGCAGTGCTGGGGATTCATTCTCAGACCCTCCCTGTGGACGAGTCACCCACCTGGCCCCTCAGGAAGCTTGCCTCCCAATGCGGTGAGGGACCAGGGAGACTTCCTGTAGGAGGTGCCACCCTGTCCCTCCCCAGGTCCTCCTTACCCCACCTTCCTATTCATCCCTCTGCCTCAGGGTTGATCCTAAGACTGCCTCACTGCTCAGCCAGATGTGGTGTAACTCTAACTCCAAAAACTCCCATCCAGGAGCTATCTATCAATCCCTTTCAGGTGGCTGGACCTAGTCCTGGTCAGGAGAGGCTCTCCCCCAGGTGAGAGCTCCCTCCCTGGCTCCCTTCCTCTTCCCAGTGCTCAGCGTCTGGGAAGAAGAGGAGCAGGGGCATACCATGTTCCTATCTGACAGATTTTCTCATGTTGAGAGCATTATGCTCACCTACTTGGGCTCAAAGTCTATCAAGACAGGTGTTCTCATAATGAAAACATCTGCCTGTGGGTCTGAGAGTGGTATTTAACACCTTCTTATGCTCCGAGATAAAAGTATGATGAGACGCTGTGTACACATATGTGTGGTGTACCTGGGTGTCAGCATGTCCGGGTGTGTGTGATCACCCTCTCCATGGCACATGGCTAGCCTCTGAGTAACGAGTAAGGCGTTGCTAAAGAGACCTGCTCCCAAAGGGAAGGGCAAACATCTGAGGAACTACCCAAGCCCTGAACCACCACACACAGAGTGCTGGACCAGACTGAGCCAACAGAGGGGGCAGGGCCACCTCCAGCCTGAGGAAGGGCAGTGCCAGGTGCACAGTAGGCACTGAGAAAAACATTAGGTCCTTCCTTCCTTTCTTCCTTCCCTGGCTTGGCAGCAAGTGGATTGGGAAGGAAGCCTGGGATTCTCATGCCAAATTTTTCAGTGAAACGGGGAAGTAGTGAAAAGTCTAGCAGGCAATGCTGAGGGAGAGAAAGCAGTAGAATCATATGAGAGGAGGGAACAGGAATTGAGGAGCTGGGCTCAAGCAGCAGACTGAAACCTTTGCCCTCTGGCCAGGTGGAACCAAGCAAGTACATGCGGTCTGGACAGTCCTGCTGAGAGCATTAAGGGGGATGCTGCGTGCTCAGGCATGGTCAGACTCTCACCTGGAAGAAGTTGGAGGAAACATCTGGAGAAGATGTTGGGGACTCAGGGTATTTTGGAGTTCCAGAGAAAGCCACCCAGAACAAGGTGAGGATATCTGGGATGGAAGGCGTGGTGACTACAGATCCGAATACAAGAGGGGGAGACAGAAGGGCTTGAGCCCCAGTGACAGTCAGAACAGCGTGAGTGTGAGGCTTCACTGAACACAGATGCTTATCAGGAGCTACAGGGCGCCTGGCACCAGGCTGCACTGCAGACTCTGGCTATCTAGCAGTGAGCAAGGCAGACAAGACCACTCATCTCATGAAACTCACCTTATGATGCAGGAAACAGGCAAAAACCAAGAAGACAAACAGATGAACCTGATTTGTTCAGGGTATGATGGGTGTTTTGAAGAATGATATGGATGAGGAAGGAGGGAGACTATGCTGGTGGATCAGGGGGCACCTCTGAAGAGGGGACACCTGAGCAGAGCCAGACAAGCATCCTAGGAGAAGCTGTGCCAAGGCCCAGGGGAAGTGCATCCCAGGGGAAAAAGAGAACAGGGGCTTAGGCTTTAAGGTGGGAGTGTACATGGCAGGTGGGGAGAGCAAGCAGGCCAGTGTGGCTCGAGAGGCGTGGGTGGGGAGGATGCAGGAGAGGAGATCCAGGAGGCCTGGGACATGGGAGCAGACCATGTTTCTGGACCCCCTTCCTGCTGCTGGTATCTCGTCTCAGTATCAGGTACATGTTTCTGCTCTAACTGTCCCCCAGGCTGCTGCAGTACTCGAGAATTCCCCCAAAACCCCTGCATAAAACCAAAGAACGCCTCTAAGGGCTGCAGAGGTCCCCCTCTATTTGTGTTGTCATGGCCGTGAGGCAGCCTCCACCTCATTCACTGACAAACCTGTAGACGTTCCTTCTCTCCCTGACCCAACACCAGGGAGTGCGTTCCATCTTCATAGTTTGGTCCTCCTGCAGCCTTCTATCTGTTCCTCCAGTTACCCCTCAGACTTTTCTACTTCAACCAATTTATTTAGCCCTTTTACTTCAAGTAAAATTACTGTAATATATGTTTCCCTTTTAAATGAACTTCATTTATCAATCTTTTAAATATCTGTAAAAAAAAAAAAAAAAAAAATCTGTAGCACAGTCTATATCTATAGTACCAACCTCAAATGCTCCAAAAACATGTTTTCCTCTCTGCAAGTTGTAGCCCAAACTAGACATGGACCCAGAGCTTATAAAGATCCAGAAACAAAAATATAAGACACACGCCCTTGGCATTTTGCCGCGGAACTATTTGTAACAGGAAAACTCAGGAAACAACCCCAATGTCCTCAGCAGGGGTTGGCTGAATAAATTGTGGTCCAGTCACATCATGGAATTCTACACAGCTGTGAAAAGGATGAGGGAGGTCTCGATGGACTGCCACTGGATGATTCCCAGAATATACCATCAGAGGCACAAGGCCAGGGACAGAGTTGGTGTTATTGTGTAATTTCAGTTTTTATGTTGGAACTATGTAAATTAACATAGAAACTTAAGTTAAAAAAAGCAGTCTCCCCAACAAAAACAAAACAATTCCCTCACAAAAAAACAGAAACAAATATACTTAAGTCTCTATCAAGTAAGCAATATAACTGCACAGAAATGAACTATTTCCAACACTCTAAAACATGACATTTTGACTGAACATTTTTATTGAGATATACTGTAAGGACATACCCATAAATTATAAACTACATTCAGAAGTTTTATTGTTAGTTATAATATTGATATTAATTTGAAATCATTATATAAAGACAGAAAGTAGGAAAAATCAAATAAGTAATTATGTTAATGTTAAGAACCAAGGCTTTTAGCATAACAGAAAAGAGACAAATATAAAGTAAAACCCCTGTAATCTTAAACTGGAATTGGCAATATCAGTACAAATTCATTATTTATTGTTATCTTCCTTTAAAATGCATACTTCCTAACTCTGTCCACTACAAAGGCCTGGAAACAATGACCAATTTAGAAGCAAGAAGCCTCCCTGGTGTCCAGAGTATGGGCTTTAGTCAAGCCTGGGTTATCTTATTTTGCTAAAATTTTAGAAGCTAAAGCAGATTGGGGAGGCTGATGCAGGCCTGGTCAGTGGCTGTTGGTCTCAACTCCACTTCAAAGGTCAAAGTGAAGTGATGCTGGTTTGTGGGAAGGAGAAGCCACTTTGTGCACTTACCTGGAAAGGGAAGCACCCAACTCAAAACAAAAGTTAGCTGGGTGTGAGGGCTCTGACATAGCTGGGAGCTGGCAAGGTCAGTGGGTCACTTCTTTGGGCTGAGTCAGGACTACAGATTCAGTGCAAAGTGACAGCAGCCATGGCTCACCAAGGACCTGCTAAAGAGTGGCTAACAGGAAATCTGTCTCCCTGGCCTTCAGGGCTACTGGCATCACCTCAGGGAACAACCTCTGGTCTGTCCCCAGCAATGGAGCAGAGTTCACTCAGAACTCCTCACACATGGGGCCCTCTTGGACAAGGCTCCAATCACCTGCTAATTCAGTAATCATGATGTAATCCAACTAGTCTGTGCTCTCTAGGGTGGCTACCCTGTGAAATGCCCTGTGTAGCTGAGAAACTGAAAAAGGAGTCAGGCAAAGCTAGTCGTACAGAGCCAAGCAGCTACTTTAAGTGGCAGGAAGAGCCAACCTAGGTCCCACACTGGCTAGGCAGCACATCACCAACAGGCAGAGATGAGAGCTAGTCACAGAGGCAAGGGCACTTCCTGTGACAGCTCAGAGAATGATGTCTCCAGGACTAGAGCAGAACAGGAAAGCAGCAGAGTAGGGCCTGAGGCCCCTGTTCACAGGCTGGTTGTTCTGCAGGGGCCAGCAGTGGAGGGGCATGACTTGTTGGGCCCAGGCCCTTCCACAGGTGTGGAAGGCCAGGTCTCAGCTTCCCAAAGAGAAGCAGATATGCAAATAGCCAATCTGCTGATACCCAGGGTCTTAGTCTGGGCACTAGAGCATGAGGCTCCAGGAGCAAATGGCTCCTGTCCTTCCTATACCCACAGAGCTGCTGCCCCACCATGGGGCACTGTGTAGGATGTCCCTGACTCACAGAATCCCACACTTTTCTTCTCACTCTGTACATGAGAATGATCTGTTGCTGATGAAAGAGGAGAGTACACCCAAGAGAGTAGCCAGACCATGAGAGAGGGTAAGGAAACTGGTAAATGTTTTAGCATGTGCCAGGCACTTTACATCTATCATTTCAGTTGCTCCTCACAATGGCTCTGTAGTGGAGGTCCAGATGAGAAAACCAAGATTTAAGGAGAGGAAGTGACATGGGTAAGACAAAGCCAGGTTTGGTAACTCGGTCTCTCTTCTCCCAAGCCTGTGCCCTTCCCCTTGTGCTATTTCATGCTCCCATGACCCCTCCTGACCTGAGGTGTTGCCACCTACTCTCAGAGAGCCAATGCAGTCAGAATGAGTTGTCTGGCCACCTCAGGGTCACAGAGAAGAGCATCAGGGCACAGCAAGCCAAGAGGACTCAAGGAAACCAGCCCTGCAGTAGATATGCCTCTTTCTGACACCCGAAGGGTGTACCTGAAATGATAGGCGTAAAGGGTGCTCCAAAGAAAGAAGTGGCAGAAATCAGTGGACAAGAAACCCTTGGCTCCTGCTCCCTACCCCCACCCACCCAAACACAATGGGCTGGCTGATTGATTGCAGGGTCAATTTCCCCATATTTTTATTCAGACAAGTTTTGTGCCTGACAGGCAGGGCCAGTAATTGTGAGCTCCAGGAACAGTAAGTTCTCCTGCTTCCCTTATAGCTCAGTCACAGAGAACAGAACTGGGGACCACGCAAAGGCAACAGATGGAGTCCTCTCTATTTCAGTTAAATGCTAAGTGACTCATTAAAACAAATCCAGTAGTTTTCAGAAACCTAATAACTACATGTTATTGAAAAAACAAAACAAATTATTCAGAAGTAAACCATGCTAGTGATACTGGAAAACTGGTTTTGGTTCTGAGACTGGACATAAACCAAGCTAAACTCAGAATCAGCCTTCACTCTGAAAGTAACACTATGGAGCAAATTCAGTGAGGAAAATGGCACTACCACCAGGGCTCTCGGCTCTGTTTGCAAGCTCTAGCTTTGGCTTCACACTCCACCTTTTTTGCTAAGACATGGAACCATAAAGTGGCACTGACGGAGGTACTAATCTCAGAGACCAACTGCAAAGAAACCACGCTCTTACCAAAATCTCTTTAGCCTTCCCATCACTCGCACCATCTCCATGAAGTCGTGGAAAGGAAAGCAGAGCCCACTGGGCACTGCCGTTCCCATGAGCAAAACTAAGTCTCCTTAACTTCTGTAGACCCTTGGGAGGAAAATCTCATGTGTGATGTTCAGGCAGTTTTTACGATTGCTACCTGCAGTGCAGACTACCTCTTCTGTCCCTCCAATTTTCCTGGCCATACTTCCAGGTCACCTCTCCCTGGCTGGCTTTTCCCTGGAGCCCAGGGCCCTCCCTACCTCCCTTCCTCTTGTCATGGGGTCAGTGCCAGAATTTTCCTGACAAACCTCAGCAATCTTCAACAGCTCTTCTGCTGCTTTTAGACTCAAGTTCAAAGCCTTTAGCTTGCCATTCTAAGCCCTCTACCACCTGACCTGACCACCCCACTCAACCTCAGCTCCAGAGAGCCCTCGGTTCAGCCCTCTCTTCATCTAGACTGGCCTCCTCAGAGCTCCTGCATGCTCTACAAGCTCTCCTGCTTTCACTGTCTTCCTTGCCTACGGCGCCATCCCCTAACCACTCCCTCAGGCCCTGCCACCATCCCAGGCCAGTTCTTCAAAGCCCAGAATCTTGGATCCCCAATTCCTCCTCCTGAACTAGCACAGCTGTCGTTGTCAGCACCGTCTACCCACCATTTAACCTGCAATTCATACATTACATCCCAAGTGACTTGGTGCTGGGCTCCTTGCTTCCCACTGAGGTTTCTTCTGACTCCTGGAGTGCAGAGGGCCTCCCCCTGTGCAGTCCCCTGCAGCAGGCCAGGGTCTAAGCATAGCGTAGGCCTACCTCGGTGTTTATCTGGGCAAGCAAATTCAAGGTGTCTTGCTTCTCTTTACTTCACTGGGAAAATCCTTGAAAGCACAGTCAATGCTACCCACCCCAGAAAATTCTTAGAATAAGGTTATGCACATAGTAAATACAAACTGATGAGGAAGAAAAATGTTTGGCTTTATACTAATTAGTTACAGTATAATTAAAAACAAATGGGGTCAAGACTTCCAGAGTGCGCTTAATTGGAGAAAATTATAAAGAACAATCATTTAAAGTCTCTGCAAATTGACCTAAGGGTATACAGCAAATAGAGAAACCTTCACTCAAGGAATTCTACTGAATCTCGTTAAGAACAGAGAGTCTGTGGTGTTTGAACCACAACTTGCTCCCTCTTCTCCACTCCCAGCTCTGTCTCCAGAAATGCTATCCCCGGTGCATTTCTGCTCCTTAAGGACAGAACTCTAAGCAGACAGGCCATTTAATGGCGAATACTGAATGCTTCCCCTGTAAGACTGGGAACAAGGCAAGGATGTCCTCTCTCACCACTCTTATTCAACATAGTGCTGGAAGCTGTAGTCACTGCAATGAAGCAAGTAAAAGAAACAAAAGGCATAGAGATTAGAAAAGAAGAGATAAAAAGGTATATACTTGCAAATGACATGATTATCTGTGAGGAAAATCCCAATGAATCTACAAAACAACATCCCTAGAACTATTGAGTTCAGCAAGGTCGCAGAATATAAAATTAATACGTAAAAATCAATCACATTTCTATATAGTAACAAGAAACATGCAGAAATCCAAATGAAAAATACAATAGATACCACTTACGATCACTCCAAAGAAAATGAAATACGAATAAAAGTAAAAGACATTTAGAGGATCTGTATGCCAAAAAATTTAAAGTGCAGATGGAAATCAAAGAAGATCTATGTCAATAAATGGAAAGGCATACTATTTTCATAGACTGGAAGACTTCACATAGAAAGTATGTCAACTATTGTATCATAGGTTGTTATAGATTGAATTGTGGTCCCCCCAAAATGTGTATCAACTTGGCTAGGCCATGATTCCCAGTATTGTGTGACTCACCATTTTGTGATCTGATACGATTTTTCTATGTTGTAAATCCTACCTCTGTGATGTTAATGAGGCAGGATTAGAGGCAGTTATGTTAATGAAGCAGGACCCAAGCAAAGAGGAGAGGGACCTCATGCCACCAAGAATGAAGAACCAGGAGAAGAGCGTGTCCTTTGGACCCGGGTCCCTGCACTGAGAAGTTCATAGACCAGGGGAAGACTGATAAGGACCTTTCCCCAAAGCTGACAGAGACAAAAGAGCTTCCTCTGGACCTGACACCCTAAATTTGAACTTTTAGCCTCCTAGAGTGCGAGAGAATAAATTTCTGTTAAAGCCACCCACCTGTGGTATTTCTGTTATAGCAGCACTAGATGTTTAATGCGATTCCTATTGGAATTCCAGCAGAGTTTTTTTTTACAAACATAGACAAACCTAAAATTTATCTGAAAAGGCATATACAATACTAAAATAATCTTGTCAAAGAAGAATAAACTGGGAGGAATTTTTCTACCAGACAGTAAGTGAAAAAAAGCCAATTCCAAACGGTTACATACGGTATGATTTTACATACATAACATTTTGAGATGACAAAATTTTTTAAATGGAGAACAGATCAGTGGTTGCCAGGGGTTCAGGATGGGCTAGAGGGGAGGAATGAGATGGAGGCAGCGGGGTAGGGGGGCGGTTATAAAAGGGCAACACGAGGGATTCTTATAGTTGGAACTGTTCCGTATCTTGACTGTGATAGTGAATACATAAACCTACAAGGTGATAACACTGTATACAACGTAATAAGTGTACACACAAATGAGTAAAACTAGGGAAATCTGAATAAGATTGGCTGTGGTTTATATCAATGTCGGTATCTTGGTTGTGATACAATAGTTTTGGAAAACATCACAACTGGGGAAACTGGGAAGAATGTATAAGAAATCTCTATTATTTTTCACAACTGCATGTAAATCTACAATTAGTTCAACTAAAAATATATCAAATATGTCTCAAATTATTCTACTCCATTGGCTTTGCATTTTTTAAAAACTATGATTAAGAAATGCATTGATATTTCATCATTTCATAACGTTACTCTCTGTCTTTGATTCCCCACCTTATCAGAGCCAATGATCTTTTTAATAACAAATATAAAGTGAGCTTTAAAATATCTGTAAAAATAGATAATTTTTTTAAATGAAGTCAAAATGAAGATATTCCCAGGTAAACAAAAGAAGAAAAAATTCATTGATAGCATCCTTGCCTTACAAGAAATAATAAAGGAAGTTCTTCAGGCTGAAAGCAAGTGACACCACAAAGTAATTGCAATCTATACACACACACACACACAAAAGACTCCCAGTAAAGGTAACTATGTAGGTAATTCTTTGGAAACCAGTCAAAGGGTTACATCAACTAAGTGAACACCAAATAAAGAAAAAGACGACAACTAAATGGTGGAAAATCTTTAGTTTTCTCCCACACCGCACTCATTATGTCTATCTTCAACTGGTAGCAGCCCATGAAGGCAGCGCTCACAGGGAGATTTATAGCTGTAAACACCTACACTAAAAGAAGAAAGATCTCAAATCGATAACCTAACTTTACACCCTGAGACTAGAAAAAGAAGAACAAACTAACCTTAAAGCTATCAGGAGGAAGAAAATTATAATCTCTTAACCACTCTGCCACCAGGGCTCCAATAAAGGTTATAGCAGGAATAAATGAAACGGGAAGAGAAAAACAATAGATAAAATCAACAAAACCAAACGTTGGATCTTTGAAAAGACTGATAAAATTTACAAGCATTTAGCTAAACTGACAAGAAAAAAGAAAAGACACAAATAACTACAAGCAGAAATGAAAATGTGGACATTATTATTGACTCTACAGAAGTAAAAAAAAATTCATAAGAGAATAATATGAACAACTGCATGTCAATAAATTAGACAACCGAGATAAAACGGACAAATACCTAGAAACACACAAATAACCTAAATTGACTCAAGAATAAACAGAAAATCTCAACAGACCTGTAACAAGTGAAGAGAATGAATCAGTAATCAAATATCTCCCAACAAAGAAAAGTCCAAGATCAGATGGCTTCACTGGTGTATTTTACCAAACATTTAAAGAAGAATTAACACCAATCTATCTCAAACTTAACCAAAAATAAAAGAAGAGAACTTTCTAACTTGTTCTATGAGGCCAACATTATCATGATACCAAAGCCAGATAAAGATACCACAAAAAAAGAAAACTACCTATCAACAGTCCTTACAAATACAGATCCAAAAATTCTCAACAAAATGCTATAAACTAAATTCAGCAACATATTAAAAGGATTACAGACCATGACCAAGTGGGATGAAAATGGTTAAATGGCAAATGAGTACACAGTAGAGTTGTAACTATAAAGAGAATAAAGACAAATTAATGAAACATAAATGTTATTTTAAATTAAAAGCACTAAAGAGAAAAATTCAGCAAAGTCTGCCTGAATTACTAGGGTATCTGCTTTTTTGTCTTTTCTCCCTTCCTTCCTTCTTTCCTGGTTTTCCTTTTTCTTACAGCATGATTCTAGTCTTTTAGCCTGTAAGGGCTCTATCATGTTTGTGCAACCAAGGTCAAGTCTGTGGCTGCTTCAGAATTCTGACTGGATGAGACGACTGATGATGATGATGGGCTTGTATTTACTGAGAGCTTACTAAATCACAGGCTCTGTGCAAGACACTTTATTATCTTGTTTAACCCTAACAGAGATTACTACTGGTCTTAAAGAAAATTTTTAAAAGGAATTGTAAGAGAATACTATGAACAACTGTATGCCAACAAATTAGATAATTTAGATGAAATGGACAAATTCCTAGAAACACACAAACTACCAAAACTGACTCAGGAAAAAATAGAAAACAGAAATAGACCTGTAGCAAGTAAAGGGACTGAATTAGTAATCTTAAAACTTCTAACGAAGAAAAGCCCAGGTCCAGATGACTTCTACCAAACGTTTGAAGAAGAATTTATATCAATCCTTCAAAAACCCTACCAAAAAAACAGAGGAGGAAGCACTTCTAACTCATTCTATTAGACCAGTATTATTCCAATGCCAAAAATTGACAAAGACATCACAAGGGAACTACAGACCAATATCTCTTACAAATACGGATGCAAAAATTCTCAACAAAATGCTAACAAACTGAATCCAGCAACATATAGAAAGAATTTGACACAATAACCAAGTGGCATTTATCACAGGACTACAAAGTTGTTTTAACATCTAAAAATCAATTAATACAATGTATCACATTAATAGAATAATGGAGAAAAAAACAATCATCACAATAGATCAAGAAAAAGCACTGGACACATTTTCGTGATAAAAACACTCAACAAACTAAGAATAGAAGGGAACTTCTTCAACCTGATAAAGGACGTCTAAGAAAAACCCACCTCTAACACCATACTTAATGGAGAAATATTGAATACTTTCACCTAAGATTAGGAACAAGACAAGGATATCTGCTCTCACCACTTCTAAATGTAAGAGCTAAAACTATGAAACTCTTAGGAAAAAAAAAAAAAAAGAGTAAATCATCAGGACCTTGAGCTAGGCAACAGTTTCTTAGATATGAAATCAAAAGCACAAACAAGAAAAGACAAAATAGATAAACTGGACTAGGTCAAAATTAAAAACTTTTGTGCTACAAACGTATCATCAAGGAAGTGAAAAGACAACCCACAGAATAGGAGAAAACATTTGTAAATCATATATTTGATTAGTGTCTATCATCCAGAAGATATAAAGAACTTTTGTAACTCAGTACTAAAAAAAAAAGCCTAGTTTTAAAAAAAGGATGATGGATTTAAATAGATATTTTGCTGAAGAAGATATATTTTTGAATATCCAATAAGCACATGGAATTAGGCTTAACATCATTAGTCATTAGGGAAATGTAAATCAAAACCGCAAGGAAATACCACTTACATTCATTAGAATGGCTACAATCAAAAAGAAAGACAATGACAAGTGTTGGCGAGGGATGTGCAGAAACTGGAATTCACTGCTGGTGGGAATGTAAAATGGTGCAGTAACTTTGGAAGACAGGCTGGCAGTTCTTCAAAATGTTAAACACAGGTTATCATGGGAACCAGCAATTCTGAGCAAGTTGTGGTTCAAACACCACAGACTCTCTGTTCTTAACGAGATTCAGTAGAATTCCTTGAGTGAAGGTTTCTCTATTTGCTGTATACCCTTAGGTCAATTTGCAGAGACTTTAAATGATTGTTCTTTATAATTTTCTCCAATTAAGCGCACTCTGGAAGTCTTGACCCCATTTGTTTTTAATTATACTGTAACTAATTAGTATAAAGCCAAACATTTTTCTTCCTCATCAGTTTGTATTTACTATGTGCATAACCTTATTCTAAGAATTTTCTGGGGTGGGTAGCATTGACTGTGCTTTCAAGGATTTTCCCAGTGAAGTAAAGAGAAGCAAGACACCTTGAATTTGCTTGCCCAGATAAACACCGAGGTAGGCCTACGCTATGCTTAGACCCTGGCCTGCTGCAGGGGACTGCACAGGGGGAGGCCCTCTGCACTCCAGGAGTCAGAAGAAACCTCAGTGGGAAGCAAGGAGCCCAGCACCAAGTCACTTGGGATGTAATGTATGAATTGCAGGTTAAATGGTGGGTAGACGGTGCTGACAACGACAGCTGTGCTAGTTCAGGAGGAGGAATTGGGGATCCAAGATTCTGGGCTTTGAAGAACTGGCCTGGGATGGTGGCAGGGCCTGAGGGAGTGGTTAGGGGATGGCGCCGTAGGCAAGGAAGACAGTGAAAGCAGGAGAGCTTGTAGAGCATGCAGGAGCTCTGAGGAGGCCAGTCTAGATGAAGAGAGGGCTGAACCGAGGGCTCTCTGGAGCTGAGGTTGAGTGGGGTGGTCAGGTCAGGTGGTAGAGGGCTTAGAATGGCAAGCTAAAGGCTTTGAACTTGAGTCTAAAAGCAGCAGAAGAGCTGTTGAAGATTGCTGAGGTTTGTCAGGAAAATTCTGGCACTGACCCCATGACAAGAGGAAGGGAGGTAGGGAGGGCCCTGGGCTCCAGGGAAAAGCCAGCCAGGGAGAGGTGACCTGGAAGTATGGCCAGGAAAATTGGAGGGACAGAAGAGGTAGTCTGCACTGCAGGTAGCAATCGTAAAAACTGCCTGAACATCACACATGAGATTTTCCTCCCAAGGGTCTACAGAAGTTAAGGAGACTTAGTTTTGCTCATGGGAACGGCAGTGCCCAGTGGGCTCTGCTTTCCTTTCCACGACTTCATGGAGATGGTGCGAGTGATGGGAAGGCTAAAGAGATTTTGGTAAGAGCGTGGTTTCTTTGCAGTTGGTCTCTGAGATTAGTACCTCCGTCAGTGCCACTTTATGGTTCCATGTCTTAGCAAAAAAGGTGGAGTGTGAAGCCAAAGCTAGAGCTTGCAAACAGAGCCGAGAGCCCTGGTGGTAGTGCCATTTTCGTCACTGAATTTGCTCCACAGCATAATTCATAATAGGCAAAGCCAAAAAGTGGAGACAAGGCAAATGTCTATCAACTGATGAATGGATAAATAAAATGTGGTATCTATCCATACAATGGATTATGATCCAATCAAAAAAAGGAATGAAGTACTATTACATGCTAGATCATGGATGAAACTTGAAAACATGTAAGTGAAAGAAGCCAGTCACGAAAGACCACAAATTGGATGATTCCATTTATATGAAATGTCCAGAGTAGGCAAATCTATAAAGATAGATAAATGGTTGCCTAGGCCCGGAGGCCGAGGAAGCATGAGAAGTGACTGCTAATGGATACAGGGTTTTTTTGGGTGATGAAACTAAACTTAGACTGTAGTGTTGGCTGTACAATTCCAAATATACTAAAAACCACTGAATAGTTAAATGGGTGAATTGTGTGACGTGAATTACATCTCCAAAGGATGTTAAAAAAAAGGAATATATGAGCCTGTACCCTTCAAATATGCAACATTTATTTCTAATTTCTAAGAATGTACCAGTGTACTAATGTATTAAGCATTCACAATATTAGAAGATAAAAAGTGATTACAAAAGGAAAATAAAATTTTGGCTGATGAAACAGGTAATGATTTCCATCCCTTATGTTCCTGGGAGTCAGAATGGTAACACCACCACCCCAGCAGCTACTATGTTCTCAGCTCACTCTATTTGCCAGGCTCTCCCTTTACGTAATTTAATCTAACAGCTATGCAGGGCAAATAATATTACCATTTCCATCTTTTCCTATAGAAAACTGAAAATGAAAGAAACAAAGCAGCCTAAGGTCATCAGGACAGGAGGCAATAATGCTAGGACCTGGCCTTGGAACTTACGACACCCAAGCCCTGCTCTCACACTGCTGTTAGGAACCGTTGAGTCAACTCCAACTCATAGTGACTCCATGTGACAGAGTAGAACTGCCCCATAGGGTTTTCTAGGCTCTAATCTTTATGGGAGGAGCCCTGGTGGCACAGTGGTTAAGCGCTTGACTGCTAACCAAAAGGTTGGTGGTTCGAACCTACCAGTCACTCCATGGGAGAAGACATAGCAGCCTGGTTCTGAAAAAATTTAGTCTCGGAAACCCTATGGCGCAGTTCTACTCTGTCCTATCGGTTCGCTATGAGTTGGAATCAACTCAATGGTAATGGGTTTTTTAAATCTTTACAGTAGCAGATAACCAGGCCTTTCTCCCACGGAGCTGCTAGGTGAGTTTGAACCACCAGCCTTGTGGTTAGCAGCCAAGTGCTTAGCCATTGCACCACCAGGGCTCCTTGCTCTTACACTACCAACTCTATAAAACTAAGCGCTTCCTCAGAAACACACCAAGAGGGCCAGTTTCTAGGAAACATACCTCCTGGCTATTTGGCATTTCATAGAAGATGAAAATGTTCCTAATAGGATAGAATTTGAGTTAAAAGGCAGGGACAATTTTTGAGATTTGATTGGTTAGAAATTCAGAATTCATGATCCTGGGGCAAACCTAGAGGCAGAAGCCTCCCACGAGCAGTGGGGAAACCAGAAAAACAGAAGAAATTTGAGAGCAGGATGCACTCAGTAGACAACACTAAGGACTGCCTAAACAGTGCTTGCCATTTAAGTAGCTACTTAAATATTTGTTTAATGAATGAATAACCCCAAGCACTACGATACCCTGGAGAGGACGTCTGATCCAAGGTAGAGGTGGGATGCACTAGAAAAAAATTCCAAATACCAAAGCTCTTAAAGGGGAAGAGACCTAGGGAGATGAGGACTACCCTCCTTCACACTTGGGCCTGAGTCTTTGAGGGGGCATAGGCAGAGTGTACTAATGCAGGGTGCCATGGGCACCAAGGGGAAAGGCAAGATGCCAGCTGCAGGTGATTTCTCACACCGAACGTGGCCCTGCTCCCAGGGAACCTCTGCAAGCAGTCTTCTGCTCAGATGATTGTGAATCTGAGCAAAGCAGGCTACAGAAGGTGTGAATAAAGCAAAATGAATAATAAACCACAACCCAGGAATCTCCCAGAGTCCTCTGCATTCAGGAGATGGCCCTAGCCAGAAAGAGGGACAAGGCCCTGACAGCTCTCTGAAGTCCAGAGGTAAAGCCTCAACGACAAGGTTGCTATCCTACCCATGCAGGGTGCTATTGTAGTTCCTGTTATCCTCAAACAGGTAGGTATCTAGCTAGGACAGAGGGTCTAGAAGCTTGCATGGAGACAGGCCTGGAACCCAACAGTAGCCAACAGTCCCCTGAAGCCACCACAGATGGCATCGATTCAGGGAGGGAGGAGGTAAAAACAAGTTATCTAGGGCCAGAACTTCTGAATCTCTAAGAAGTGGGAGGGTGAAAAAAAGGAGGCTGCAAAGCAATATATTCAGCATGATCCCATTTCTTTAAAAAAGTATGTGTGTGTACATACATAGTAGATGCATAGATGTTACCACATGGAGAAAAATCTTAGAAGGATGCACATATAAGTAATAATGCTGGCAGAGGAAGGCCAAGCAGGAGTTTTATTCAGTTTATGACTAAATTATTTAAATATTTACATCAAGAATGTGTTCATGTCTTCCATTTATAATTTTTTTTTTAATTTTCTAACAACAACAAAGATTCCAGGAAAAATCTCATCAACATAGTAAAAACTTAGAATTCAGGAGAGTAACATAAAAAAGGAACGTAAAAAAAAAGCACGGGAATAAAAACAAAGAACAAACCAACTGGCAGTGAGGGTCCTGCTCAGCTAAGATCGCTGAAAAGTGGGGTGCAGAACCCAAAGAGGGGCAAGAGTCCCACCCAGGCAAGTTTCCTTCCCAAAGTCACTGCTGAGTGTCCATCACCATTCTTGGTGCCCCCAGCATGTCCCTCCCCACTGGGCACTCAGGAGGCCAAGGCCCCATTGTGACCTGCCCTCTGGTCTGGGATAAGAACGTAATAAACTTGCTCCCCATGCCTCAGTCATGCTGAGCAACCACACAGTTATCCCCGTGGTCAGTGGTGTCACAGTCACCTGAGGGAAATCACCACTTATAGGCTTTCCTGCTCCCACCCTCCAATTCACCTCCATTCCCTCCCCTCCATGTCTCTCCTCCCTTTGTGAGCTCAGCCAGATCAATGTGGTCGGTCTGCGGGTCTCCATTGCGTCTGTCTGAAGAAGAAGGTTCTTGGTTTCCCAAGGGTATGGAATGTGCTGGTGGGGTTTCAAGGGGCTTCTTCTGCAGCCAAACTGGCAACGGAAGTCTACAAGCTCCGGCCCAGGCTGATGTGACCAGTGAAGACCACTGGGTTCATTCCAGGGTGCCCCTTACTGCATACTCTGCCCAGGAAGGAGGAGTTGGCAACATCCTTAGGGGAGTCCCCAGCAGGACAGACCAGACCAAGCCCCCAGCTCCAGGAGAAACACCTGGGTCCCACCCTCTGCCAAGGCTTCTTCACAGGGAGACTACGATTCACTGTGGCCGATTCTGAGCCTCACTCCTTCGCTGTGTTCCTTGAACGGTGAGACAGAGCTCCAGCCCTTGAGAAGTCTAAACCTCAGCTGATAAGGAAGCTAGCTCCAGGTGCTGTTGATAGCTGCTCAGCAATGCTCTGCCATGAGAAAAGGAGGGAGCAAATCTCACCCTGCTTCTACTCCAGCACCAAGCTTTTGGACTAAGGCATCAGTCACAGGCAAAGATAGCCACTCTTTGGGGCACATGCCCTGGCATTAACCCTAGCTCACCTGGCCTTCTCAGTCTCACCTGGATACCAGGTTTCCAGAGTATAAGATAAAGCCACAAAGGCTGAACACGGAAGAGGTTTTAAAGGGGCATTTTCACACACCGGCCAACCACAGGGATCCTGCAGATGACCTCTAAGGGTGGACAGTGAGCTTTCCACTTACAGGGGGGATTATGACTGGTCAGCAGCCAACCTGACGGTGCCTCCAATCCTGGGAGAAAGACTGGAACTTGACTGTGCATTTGAAAACGTGTCTTAAAAAGTAATACTAAGGTGGGGGGGGGAGGGGGGCACTGCTTTAAGGGGTACAGAGTTTTTGTTAAGGGAAATGAAAAAATTAGGAAATGGATAGTGATGATTACTGCACATGGTGAATGTAATTAATGTCACTGAATTGTATGTGCAAAAATGTCTGAAATGATGTTTTGTTACATATATTTCACCACAATAAAAATTACAAAAAAAAAAAAAAAGCAATGCTACCACCTCTTTACCTCTCCTCAGGGGGCAGCTTTCTAGTGTACTCCCATGATGGCAGGGGCGGCTAGCTGGACAAACAACCCAGAACTGGGCAGAGGCAGTGAGCTCCTATTAGAGACCAGAGGAAAGAGCAAGGAGTGGCCAGAGAGATGCAGGAAGCAGACTCCATCTGAAAAACAATCCCAGCAACAGCAGCAGGGAGATGTCCTGGCTAGAAACAGGCCATATGCACTACTGCCAGAACACACTCTTTTTACTCCCATCCATGCTTCTGATTCACCTTCCACTGAAAAGGAACCTTCTGCTTCTTTGAACATGAACTTCAGGGTCTTTGCATGAGTGGCTTCTCCTGCCTAGAAGGCTCGGACACCTTGCCTTTCCACTCACCTGCTTCCTTGACTCCTACTCACCCCTTAGACTTTCCTCCCATCTCCCCACCCTGGCATCACTTCCTGAGGGCCCTAGTTCTCATGGCTTCTGGTCCAAGTCCTTCAACAGCATTTCAATTTGTGTGTGACTGTGTGACCCCTCCACTAGGCCCTTAGCTCCTCAAGAAAAAGACTGTGCCTGTTTTGCTCACTATATCCCACAGCCTGGCACAGGACCTAGGAAAGAGAGAATGGACAAGTTTTCATGAGCCTGGTGGCCACCCTAAGTCTGCCTGAGAGCTATCCCCAAGAGAGGCACCTAGCAGAGGCGGCCTGTCCACTGACCCTCCTCCTCTCTTCCACACCTGCCTCTGAGGGATCCGAGGAGGTCATAAAAACGAAAGTTGACCCCAACCATTAAAAGGGACTGGCAAGAGCACCACAATCCCACTGTCTATGAAAGCAGAGACCAAGATGAGCCCTGTAAGTTCAACTGTGAAGCAGGGCTGAGCTCAGAGAACAAACAGGAACTGAAAGCCTTGAGACCCTTGGAGGTCAGACTAGAAAAGAATGAACAGATCACTGCAAAATAAACAGCTGGGAAGGTGGCTTTGGGTCAATGCTGCCTTGTGAGTGGAGGAGGAAAGAGGGAAAGGGAAAGAAAAATGGATACAAAAATCAAACCAAACCAGTTGCCATCGAATTGATTCCAACTCATAGCTACCCTAAAGGACAGAGTAGAACTGCCCCACAGGGTTTCCACAGAGTACCTGGTAGATTTGTACTGAGAAGAACTAATAGGGAAGATGAATTCACCTGTCAGAATTTTCCCCAAGCTCATATCCTCCCATCTTAGTCTTTCCTGCCCAACTTTGTTGTTAGTAGCCATTGAGTCATCTCCAGCTCCTGGTGACCTTACATATAACTGAACAAAATATTGCCTGGTCCTGTACCATCTTCTTGTTCATTGGCATGTTTGAGTCCATTGTTGTGGCTATCATGGCAATCCATCTCAAGGGTTTCCTTCATTTTTGCTGACCCTCTACTTTACCAAATGTGTTATCTTTTTCCAGCTATTAGTCCTTCCTGATGACACGTCCAAAGTAAGCAAGGCAAAGTTTCTTCATCCTTCCTTCTAAGGAGCATTCCGATTATACTTCTTTTAATACTGATTTGTTCATTCTTTCGGCAGTCCACAGTACATTCAATATTATTTGCCAACACCACAAATTGAATGCATCACCTCTTCTGTCTTCCTTTTTCCTTGTCCAGTTTTCACATGCATACGAGGTGACTGAAAACACCATGGCTTGAGTCAGGCCCACCTTAATCATCAAAGTGACATCTTTGCTTTTTAAAACTTTAGAGAGGTCTTTTGCAGCAGATTTGCCCAATGCAATACATTATTTGATTTTTTTTTACTGTTGCTTCCATGGGCATTGATTGTTGATCCAAGTAGAATAAAATGGCCAACTTTAGAGGCTACCTTTTGGGGCATCTGCCTAGAGAATGTACAGACCACCCCCAGTTCTGCAGAGGGGCCTTGCAGAGATTCTGTATGATGCAGCCCCAGCTGCACAGTGGGTCAGAGCTGGTTTTGGCCTCTGGCCCATGCTGAATCTCTCAGAGTCTCTCCTCCTGGAAATCTGCAATGGGGAGAAAAAGGAAAGTAGGGGCTGGGACATGTGAGCTGTGAGTGAAGAGAGAGTCCTACCAGGCAGCCTGGAAAAGCTGGAATCACCAGGTTGCAGAAAAACAAACAGAAAGCATGGAGGTCAAGAATACAGAAATCACACCATATACAAAAACCAACTCAAAATGGATCAGGGACCTAAATATAAGAACTAAAACCATATAACGCTTAGAGAAAAACATGGGGGTGTTGCTTCAGGACTTACAATGGATTCTTAGATATGACATCAAAACCACAAGCATCAAAAGATGAGACAGATAAATGGAACTTGATCAAAATTAAAAATTTTTGTTCATCAAAGGATTTTATCAAGAAAGTCAAAAGACAACCTACAAATAGGGAAAAAATTTTGAGGGAAGCATTTATCTGGTAAGAGTTTAACATCCAGATTATATAAAGAACTCCTACAATTTTTTGCATTTATTTATTTATTGTGCTTTAGGTGAAAGTTTATAAATCAAGTCAGTCTCTCATACAAAAAGTTATACACACCTTGCTATGCACTCCTAGCTGCTCTCCTCCTAATGAGACAGCACATTCTTCCTCTTCATCCTGTATTCCCCGTGTCCATTCAACCAGCTCCTGTCCCCCTTTTCCTTCTCATTTCGCCACCAGACAGGAGGTGCCCACGTAGTCTTATGTGTCTGCTTGAGCCAAGAAGCTCACTCCTCACCCTTATCATTTACTGTCTTATAGTCCAGTCCAATTCCTGTCTGGAGAGTTGGCTTTGGGAATGGTTCCAATCTTGGGCTAACAAAGGGTCTGAGGACCACGACCGTCAGAGTCCCTCCGGTCTCAGTCAGACCATTAAGCCTGGTCTTTTTATGAGAATTTGAGATCTGCATCCCACTGTTCTCCTGCTCCATCAGGGATTCTCTGTTGTGTTCCCTGACAGGGCAGCGATCGGTGGTAGCCGGGCACCACCTAGTTCTTCCAGTCTCAGGATGACGGAGTCTCTTGTTTACATGGCCCTTTCTGTCTCTTAGGCTCATCTTTACCATATATCTTTTGTGTTCTTCATTTTCCTTTGCTCCAGGTAGGTTCAGACCAATTGATGCATCTTAGATGGGCGCATGCTAGCGCTTAAGACCACAGAGGGCTCTCACCAAAGTGGGATGCAGAACGTTTTCTTAATACATTTTGTTATGCCGATTGACCTAGATTGTCCCCTGAAACCATGGTCCCCAGACCTCCATCCCTGCTACTCTGGCCTTCAAAGCATTTTGTTGTATTCTGGAAACTTCTTTGCTTTTGATTTAGTACAGTTGTGCTGACTTTCCCTGTGCTGTGTGTTGCCCTTCCCATCACCTAAATTAATTCTTGTCTACTAGTTTTTTTTTTTTTTTACTAGTTAGTTAAGATTCCCCTCCCTCCTTCCTCGCCCTCGTAACCATCAAAGAATGTTTACTTCTGTGTTTAAACTTTATCTAGAGTTCTTATAATAGTGGTCTCATACAATATTTGTCTTTTTGCAACTGACTAATTTCACTCAGCATAATGCCTTCCAGATTGCTCTAAGTTATGAGATGTTTCACAGATTTATCATTGTTCTTAATCATTGTATAGTATTCCATTGTATGATTATACCATAATTTATTTATCCATTCATCCATTGATGGGCAACTTGGTTGCTTCCATCTTTTTGCTATTGTAAACAAGAATTCCTACAATTTACAACAAAAAGATCAACAATCCAATTTAAAAACGGGCAAAGGACTTGAACAGACATTCGCCAAAGAAGAAATACAAATGGGCAGCAAGCACATGAAAAGATACTTAATGTCATTAGCCACTAACCCGCTGCCATTGAGTTGCTTCCGACTCATAGTGATCCCAGAGTAGAACTCCTCCATAAAGTTGGGAGCATCCGCAGCAAGCCGCCCTGTTCTGTCTACTCCCTTCCTCCCTTCCTCCCAAGGGCTCGGACTGTGTCACAGCTCTCCGGCTTTCCGAAAGTGCCGTGGCAGGACAGCCCCTTTGACCCTGCTCACTAGGTGGTATATTTCAGACTGCTAGGCAATCAGCACTAAGCAATGTCATCTGCAAAAGTGCCCTCAGCACAGGAGGGAAGTTGGACAAATGCTTGGTCATTGGTAAACTCCTCTATTCTCCTGGCTCCTGAGCCAGCCAGCCCCATGTGCTACAGCCTGTATCCTGAGCCCTGGGCCCAGAAAAGTACACATCCCAGAGTCAAATTATGGCACCTCTACGCCTGCTGCCCATCAGGAGATCACAACGCCAGAGCAGCGGCTCCTCGCCTAGAGCTTCTTCCTCCTGCCCCTTCTTAACCCCCAAAATCTGCCAAGAGGACCCTGTCCCACCCCACTGTTACTCCAGCTCAAGGCTAACATCCTTGGCAAGGCTTTCTAGAGTTTCATGAATAGGAGCAGAGGGCCAAAAGAGGCAAAGTGATGACTCTTCCCATAGTGAGGGGTGTGCTCTATTGTTTCTGGTGGCCTCTGGTGGCCTGGGCTTCAGTCCTGACTAGTTGTAAACTTTCCATTCTGAACCCCAAGTCAGGTATCTATTTTAGAATCTGTGTATGAAGACGCAGAGGCTGGAATACAGTGGGTTAGAGCTCCCAGAGGGCAGGAACCACGCCTTTAATCAGGTATCATTCAAACTTGCCTGCTCTATGGTAGGCACTAGGAATGCTAATCTACATTGTTTGCCTTTATAGCCTCAGTCCTCAACACAGAACCTGGCACAAACTAATAGGCATTTATTGCCAGGTCTCATGCTGAGTGCTTTCATTTCTAGCATTTGATAAGATAAATGTTTATTGAATTGCATGTACCTGATTTCCACTTCTTGTAACCCCAGTATTGCCTCAATTTTCTCCTCTTCCTTCTCTCTTTCTCAAGGCACTTGTAGGAACCAGGTGTCATTAATATTAAAGCACTTGCAGGTGAAGTGCTACTTTATTTTTCCAGCCCTGACTTGAATATCTAACATCTCGCTTGGATGCCTCTGAAATGCAACTTGTCCAAAAACAAACTTCTGATCTTACACTCACTCCATCCCTGACTCCTTTCTTTCTTAACTCTCTACAGCCAACCCTTCAGCAATCCTGCTGGCTCTACTTTCAGAATAAATTCAGAAGTTGAACATTTTTCACCACTCCCATCTCTGCTCCCTCTCTCTCCCAATTCTCCCACCCCCATCCAACCTCTCACGTGGTGGAAAAAAAAAAAAAAGAAGTACAAAACAGCTTTTAGAGTCTGCTGCCTTTTATATTAAAAAGACCGGTACTCGTAAAAAGATGAGACTTAATGGTTTGACTGAGACTAGAGGGACCCCAGAGGTCATGGTCCCCAGATCGTCTGTTGGCCCAAGACTGTAACCATTCCTGAAGCCAACTCTTCAAACAGGGATTGGACTGGACTATAAGACAGTAAATGATACTGGTGAGGAATGAGCTCCTTGTCTCAAGTAGACACATGAGACTATGTGGGCAGCTCCTGTCTGAAGGCAAGATGAGAAGGAAGTAGGGGACAGGAGCTGGTTGAAGTGGTCATGGGGAATACAGGGTGGAAAGGAGGGCTGTGCTGTCTCATTAGGGGGCAAGCAGCTAGGAGTACATAGCAAGGTGTGTATAAGTTTTTGTATGAGAGACTGACTTGATTTTGCAAACTTTCACTTAAAGCACAATAAAAAAAAAAGTACTAGAAAAGCAAAAAAAAAAAAGACAGATAAACAAATATATATTGAAAATATATATTTTAAAAAAAAGGAAAATTTTGATTAAAGAAATTTTTTTTTTATTAAAGAAATTTTTTGAGAGAATAAAGTAGAGGGAACAAGACAGAAGTAGACTTCTCTCAGTATAACTTAATGTTTTCTCTTTGGAATCACATATAAGTTTTCCATACTTAAAAATTTAAATAAAAAGGTATGGGAGATAGCATTTTTTTTTTAATTGTGGTAAATATATATGTAACAAAACATGTGCCATTTCAACAATCTTCACATGTAGGTAAGATGGCATTATTGTTCTCAACTCTTTACCTTCTGTGGATTGCCACCCTTTCTCAGGTGACTTCACAGTTCTTCCCAATGGAGGTAGAGTTACATTTTCCCAGCTGTGGCAGAGTGTATTTTCCAAAAACGGTCTCAGCAGGATTTGGAAAATACACTCTGCCATTACCAGAGCCTGAACATTACCATTAACGAAAAGATGGAATCCATGTACCCTCTTCTGAAACCTGGGCAGAACTTTTTGGACTTTGCAACTACCTCAATGAACAGAATGTGGCAAAAGTGACACTGCAAGCGACACTGCATGTCTTTTGAGGTCATAAAAGATGGTACAGCCCCCACCTGGCTCACTCTCTCTCTCTGTCTCCCCTTTCAGGACATTCTCCCTTGGAGCCCAACCAACATGTTGTGAGGAAGCCCAAACTAGCCCATGTGGAGAGATCACCTGGAGAGGCACTGAGGCTCCCGGCTAAGAGTCAGCATCAACTGTTGTCAGAGACAACTGCCACATGTGAGTGAACCTTCAGATGATTCTAGTCTAAAGGTCTTCAAGTCTTCCACCTGAAGCTCCAGACATTGTGGAGTGGAAGTATGTCATCTCTGTCTGCCTGAATTCCTGACCTACAGAATCCGTGAGCAAAACAGTGGTTGTTTTATACCACTAGGTTTTGCGGTAATGTGATATACAGCCACAGTAACTGCAACACCAACCCTTAACTTTGGGCTTAGCCATGAATTGCTTTGACCAAAGTAATGTTAGCAGATGTGTTATAGACAAAGACTTGAAATGTATTTTTGTGACTAGGCATGCACCCTTGTATGCCTGTCATCACCACCAGAAGAACATGCCCCAGCTAGCCAGCTGGTCTAAGGGGGATGAGAGATGTGCCGGGCAGACCTGGACCCATCAACAGTCTAGAGCCCAGCCTGGTTGAGCCCGGCCTAGATCAGTGAATTCTAGCCAGCATGCAGACATGTGAATAAGAATAAAAAAAAAGCTGTTTGAAGCAACTGAGTTTTGGCTGATTTATTGTGCAGTGTGATGGTGGCAAAAATAACTGATCAAAAAGCAAGCCTTACAATTTGAACACAAACTGGGGGAAAAAAGTCTAATTTTATATCCTCTTAATGGCATAACCTCATGGAGAAGAATCATCTCTAATAATTCTAAAACACATAGAACTTTGACTAAACATTCTTAGAAAGATACAACCTAAGGACAAAAAGAACCACAAGGAAATCTTAAACTACACTTAGAAGTACTATTGTTAGCAAAAATATCTATTTGTTACTTTGAAACAAAAACAGATACATATATCTATATTTACATACACACACACCCAAAACCAAAACCAAAACCAAACTCATTGTTGTCGAATCGATTCCAACTCATAGTGACCCTGTAAGGACAGAGTAAAACTGCCCCAAAGGGTTTTCAGGCTATAAATCTTTACAGAAGCAGACTGCCACATCTTTCTCCTGTGGAGTGGCTGGTTGGTTTGAACCACTGATATTCTGATTAACAGCTGAGTGCTTAACCACTGCACCACCAGGGCTCCTATACACATACACATAGGTATATATACACACACAGGTATATATACACACACTCTAGAATAACACATATAGGCAATAATGCCAACGTTTTAAGAGCTGAGTTTTTTTTCGTTTAAGAGATGTTGTTAGTTGCCATCTAGTAGATTCCAACTCATGGAGACCCCATGTGAGAAAAGAGAGAACTGAAACCAAGGAAATCAAGTAAAAACCCATCTATAGGAATCTACTTGGAAATATCAGTATGAACTTACGATCTATTTTTATCTTTCAAAAAGTACATATATTTCACTACTCATTGATAAAGAACAGTGAGGAATCTGTGAAACATTTCATAACATGGAAGAACCTGGAAGGCATTATGCTGAGTGAAATCAGTCAGTTGCAAAAGAACAAATATTGTATAAGACCACTATTATAAGAACTTGAGAAACAGTTTAAACTGAGAAGAAAACATCCTTTTGTGGTTACAAGAGGGGGGAGGGAGGGAGGGTGGGAGAGGGGTATTCACTAATTACATAGTAGATAAGAACTACTTTAGGTGAAGGGAAAGACAGTACACAATACAGGGGAGGTCAGCTGGACTAAACCAAAAGCAAAGAAATTTCCTGAATAAACTGAATGCTTCGAAGGCCAGCGTAGCAGGGACAGGGGTATGGGGACCATGGTTTCAGGGGACATTTAAGTCAATTGGCATAATAAAATCTATGAAGAAAACATTCTGCATCCCACTTTGAAGAGTGGCGTCTGGGGTCTTAAACGCTAGCAAGCAGCCATCTAAGGTGCATCAATTGGTCTCAATCCACCTGGACCAAAGGAGAATGAACAACACCAAGGACACAAGGCAATTGAGAGCCCAAGAGACAGAAAGGGCCACATGAACCAGCGATTACATCATCCTGAGACCAGAAGAACTAGATGGCGCCCGGCTACAACCGATGACTGCCCTGACAGGGAACACAACAAAGAACCCCTGAGGGAGCAGGAGAGCAGTGGGATGCAGACCCCAAATTCTCATAAAAAGACCAGACTTAATGGTCTGACTGAGACTAGAAGGACCCCGGTGGTCATGGCCCCCAGATCTTCTGTTGGCCCAGGACAGGAAACATTCCCGAAGCCAACTCTTCAGACATGGATTGGACTGGACAATGGGTTGGAGAGGGATGCTGGTGAGGAGTAAGCTTCTTGGATCAGGTGGACACTTGAGACTATGTTGGCATCTCCTGCCTGGAGGGGAGATGAGAGGGTGGAGGGGATTAGATGCTGGCGAAATGGACATGAAAAGAGAGAATGGAGGGAGAGAGTGGGCTGTCTCATTAGGGGGAGAGTGATTGGGAGTGTGTAGCAAGGTGTATATGGGTTTTTGTGTGAGAGACTGACTTGATTTGTAAACTTTCACTTAAAGCACAATAAAAATTATTTTTTAAAAATACATATATTTCACACATCTATACAATAAAGGGCACATAAACAATGACATCCCAGTAGCAATGAGCATCCCTCATGCCCAGATTGTGGTCTCCAAACATATCTCCTACTAAAAAGAGCCAGGGCTCCATGGAGAAATGGCTGATTTCCAGTCTGTGGCAGGAAATGTACAAGATGAAACTGGGACAACTGTTGTGCCAAAAAGTATAAAGTTATTTTAAAAACTACTAGAATCCTGTCAAAAGGGTGCAGGAACTAACCCGAAGATGCTGTTGTTCTTCTTGCTGTTGAGTCAATTCTGACTCATCGCAACTCTATGTGTTTCAGAGAAGAATTGTTCTATAGAGTTTTCAAGGCTGTGACCTTTCAGAAATCGATTGCCTTACTTCTGAGGCATTTTTTGAGTGGGTTTGAACTGCCATCTGTTTGGTCAGTAGCCCAATGCTTTAACCATTACGCCATGTAGGGACTCCTCCTCAAGGAGCTACCACTAGCCAAAAATGGAACAATTTCAGCGTCAAAAAAGAATAACTGCAGTGGACTAAAATATATCAAATATGTTTACATCTGTGAACTCATAACGATATGAAAACAAAACAAGGGTGCTCAGCTCATTATTTTAAAAATTGATAAATAACGGGGGAAGAATTTATCCCACTTTTTTATACAAACAATTCCATGTTAATCAAATGATATAAAATTTTCTTTATAGAAGAATTTCAGTTAATTCTGCAACCCTTAATGAAATAATGGATCTAGGCAAGAATCATCATTGAATACTAACACTATCAAGCAAAAAAAAAAAAAAAATTTTTTTTTTTTGATGAGTACTTCATAATGGATAAATCAGACTGATAATACCTGAGTCCCCTGATCACTCTTTTCATCACTGAAGTGGGACAAGTGCCTCCTTCAGGGATGCAATAGAAAGTACACAACACCACCAACAAAGTATTCCTGCCAAAAAAGACTGAACCTGAATCTATTCTGATTTAGATCTAACCAACAGTTTGCAAGAACTATGAACAGGGACTACAGAACAAGTAAAATAACACCATGAGGAAGAATTTGGCCAAAACCAAAATGGGAGATAGTCTCAGGACAAATGTCCTGATTTCTTCATCAAATAAATGGCATGGGAAGAAAAGCAGCAAGGGGACCGTTAGAGTCAAAGACTTAGAGAACATATCAACCAAATACAATGTGCGGACCTTGTTTGATTCCTGATTTGAAAAAAAAAACAACTCTAAAAAGTCACTTTTAAGACAATCAAGGAAAACTGAACACTGACTGGTTATATTAGGTTATATTAAAAAATTAGAGTTAACTTTGCTGGCTATGACAATGTCACTGGATTCAATTTTAAAAAAAAAAAAACCTTTTTTAGCTATTAGAGGTACATCCTAAAGTATTTATGAGTGAAATAATGTTTGGATTGTACTGAAAACACTCTGGCAAAAAAAAAAAAAAATGTTTTTTGAAGATTATAGATGAAACAAGTTGGCAAAAGGATGATCACTGTTGAAGCTGAGTGAGGGAGTTCATTATATTATCCTTTCTTCTTTTATATGTGTTTGAAATTTTCATCCGCAGAGCACTTGCTTCTCCTGAGAACATTTACCCTACAGAGCCAAAGGCCAACAGTGCCCCCAGGAGAGGCCTGCACAACATGACCCACCAGAAAAAGACAGGCCTAAACAGGGGTTTCCTCTGCAGTACACAGGAGCTGCTATGGCTGGTGTGCAAGGGGTGGTTGCTTCTTCAATCCAGCCCTGCCTCTCCCACTGATCTTAGCTAGCACCGTCCCAAACCTGAGCTGGCAAGGCCTTGGCCTTGAGAGTTCAACACTGGACACTCAAGGTTAAATACATGGGTTTGGAAAACAGGCTCACCCAGCCAAAGGAGAAGAAGAAGGCCACACAGCATGGTTCCTGAAATAAGCACACTGCCCTAGTTCTTACCCCCAGTTCAACAGTTCTGGGAATGACCCACCGCCCTAGAGGTACCTCTTCTTCCAGATAAATTTTAAAATCTGCTTCCGGTCTGTCCTCTACAGAGATGTAGATCAGCATTACCCTCCACATTGTCACCTTTTGTAGGAAGAAAAGTTAATTCCTTGACGGTATCCTTTTGGTATCCTTAATGGCCCTGATTCTCATACCCCACATCCAACCCACCAGCAAATCTTGTGGCGCTATCTTCAGAACAAATCCAGAACTTAATCACTTCCCATCACTCCACTCTTGCCCTAGACAAAGCCACCTTCACCTCCTAACTGGTCTCCCTGTTTCAGACTATGTCACTCCTCTGCTCAAAACTGTCGAATTTCCATCTCACTTACAGTAAAAGCCAAAGTTATTACCATGGCCAGCAGAGCCCTTCATGGGAGCTCTCCATTCATTTTCTGACCTTATCTCCTACCTTTTCATCTCATTCATGCACTACAGCCACGCTGGCCTACTTCCTGTCTGTACCCCCCCGCCCCCGCCAACATCTGCACTAGCTGTTTCCTGTGTCTAGAATGTTCTTCTTCAAAACATCCACAGGGCCCCTCCCTTGCCTCTTCAGGTCCCTGCTCAAATGTCAGGTATTAGTGAAGACTTGCCTGACCACTCCATTTAGAACAGGTACTCCCCTCTCCCAGCATTCCTTAGAGGCCATCCCTGCTTTATGTTTCTCCCTAGTACTTATTCTCATCTGACATCCTATGTGTTTCACTTGTTTTTTTATTGTCTGTCTCCCCTCAGTAGAATGTGAGCACCATGAAGGTAAGGATCTTTGCTTGTTTTATTCACTGCTGCAACCCCAGCTCCGAGCACAGTGCCTATCATACAGTAGGCTGAATAAATGAATAAACTAAAGCTCTTTTGCTCTCTGCCCTCTTTCCACAAATCTCAGTCCCAATCTGGGATGAAGATTTTCCTCATTTCTAACTCCTAAATTTCTTGGAAGGGAGTCAGGACATCAGGAGAAAGAGTCAGCATCCAAAAAGGTCTTATCAGCTTGGAAAGGATCTCCGAGTACAACCAGGGAAGACACTGCAGAGGCCTATGCCATCCCCATGGATTTACACAGAGGGTACACAAGCCCATGATGGAAGGGACCCCAGCCTTCGTGCTGACATGCCCAGCATGAGGTGAGACAAGTGTGAGAGCTCTAAGAAAGGGGTAGGAAGGTGTTCTCAGGCTGCAGAAGTGAAGTTCCTTCATCCTTCAGACCACATCACTCATACTCTGAGTGACATGCTGAGCCCTAGGCTCTGTTCTCTGAGCCTCTGTCCTTAGGATACTGACAGCCTTGGGCAGGGCAGCCCAGGAATGTAAAGGGTCCCAGAATCACATCACAGCCCTGGGAGCTAGAGATTTCAGGTCCAGAAAAGAAGATCGAGGTTGAGGAGGTGAGGGCATAGGCAACCTTAGTCCCGGCACATAGCAGGCACAGTGAGCACCTGCTAAACCTGTGAGCAGATAAGTAGGCAAGGCCAGGGGGCAGAGTCAGGACCAAAAGATAAGAGGTATAAGTAAACTCATTTCAGACAAATAGAAAGAAGGAAGAACTTTCCAATAGTGGAGTCACCTCTCTGGGAGGGACTGAAGGTCACCAACCACTAAGGCGTTCACACCAAGGCAAAGCTCCTGACTGCAGGGAATGTGAAAGCAGACATTCTGGCACCCATTTAGGGGTCAAATTCCAAAAAAATCAAACCCGTTGCTGTAGAGTCGATTCCGACTCATAGCAACTCTATTACATGCTCAAAATAAAGCCAGACAGAGCAAGCATACCAATACCAGAGCCTAACCATGCTCCTGAAGAAGAGGCCTCACATGCCAGACCCTGACGTTGGAGGAGGCCTACTCTGAGCCTGCAGAACCCACAGAACTGTGGAAAAAGCTGCAGAGAGCACCACGTCCAGCACTTCACTCAACAAGTGAAGGAGTCTGTCCAACTTTACAGGAGGAACAAGTAGAAGGGCCGGAAATAAAGCCTCTTTCAAGCCAGCCCTTTCCACTCCCCACCCTCCCCCATCATGAAGTATTTGCCAGCCCCTAGCTTCCCTGGAAATCATGGGCATACTGGCTGCTGCCAGAGCATCTGTGGGATGTAGGTGGAACAACTCTCAGAAGAGAAGCCCTGAGCACGGCTGAGAGCAGGGAGCCTGCAGCAGGCTCTGCAGGCCCAGGTGGGAGCCTTACCAGCCAGCCAGTCAGCCCAGCACAAGAAGGCCAGCAGCCTTATGAGAGCCTCTCCCTAGCAGGAGCAGTCCAGAGGTAGGGTGCCAACCAGCCCCTCTCCCAGCTCCAGGCTTGATTGTGTGGTCATCTTGTCCACTCGGAAAGATCCAGAGCACTATGGAAGTGCAATCCTCTTTTCTAACTAATCTAAAGGCTTCGTGTTGTATTTTTGACTCATGACCTTGTTTCCTAGTCTCAATCCAGCTGAATAAAAATGGGAAGCATCGCCTTTCCTTTTTACCCATCTTACAGAAATAATCTGTAAAAGGTGGAGGGAACTTTCTAGATCATCTAGTTAAACCTCTCATTTTACAGATAAAAAAATGAGGACTTGGCTAATATACACAGCCAATTTCGGGCAATGTTAGGATTAAGACCTGGGTTTCTGACCTTACCCAGGATGCTTGCACTGTATTCATCATCCCCCAACCCACCCCATCCTGCCCTTTCCTCCAATGTCCTACTTCCTGATTCCTTTCCCTTCTCAAAGCCCTGCCATCCTCTTGCTAAATTTTCCATCTTCACAGAGCGGGAGGCAGGGAAGTAATGCGGTTCTCCAGCTGTGCTCAGTGTACAGCATTTCAGTTTGCTACAGTCGGCTAGTTGGCTGCTCTTCCAAATCTCTCATCTTAGGCCTTTGGAGCTCCCAGTAGAATAAGTTAACATTGTGAATGTGTTTTGTAAGCTGTAAAACACCATACAAATATATACTCACTATTTTAGAATATGAAATAATACAACCTCTTTTAATCATGCTGTCATTTATCCTAACTCTATGAGACAAAGAGAAGGCACGAACAAACTCTAATATAAGGAAGAGGATCTGGACAAGTGTCTCTTTCTCTCCCACCAGACTGTGAGCCCCTCAAGGGCAGACCCTATTTTGTGCTCCTTCCTTTGTTCCTCATCACATTTTGCCCAGGGATAGGTATCCAGTAAGCGCTGAGCAAAGGGTTTCCTGAATGCATGGATAAAGTGTCACTTAACAATCTTTCTACTTTAAGTAGAATTTAACTGCAGAAATCTCTTACAACCACTCCCATATAAAAAAAAGTGCAGATGACCCTCATTACCTACCAGTAGGCATGAATGTATCAGTGTGACTACCAGGAAATTTCCTTGCTCCCCTTCCTTCCAAACACTCAAATACCTTAATGGTTCTTCCAGCATTCCTGGGATAGACAGCTCTCTCCTCAAGCCAGTGGCATTGGAGAGCCTGGGCTTCTCTGGGTGTAGGGGACAGTCCTGGATGGGAGCTCCCGGACAAGCTGCTGAAGCTCTTTGATCTCCTTAACATTTGGAACCAAGCCCCAGAAGCCAACCCTTCCACTTCCTCTCAAAGAAAATCTCTTCTTCATCTGTCCCTGATGAACAGAAACCCGGGCCTTTCCAAGCAGTTCTGAATTTGATCCCAGGGGCAACGCTGAGTTCCGTGGAAGCTACCAATGTGCCGCCACATGACCCTCTTGTTAGAAAGAAGTAGGGATACAAGTAAGGACCCTCTACCAAAGCAAGCCTCCCTGCAGGATCCCAGATACCCATAAAAGATCAGAGCAGCCCTGTGACCAGCCTCAGGGCCCAAGGCACAGCCCAGATGAGTCAGGGGGCATGCTCCCAGCTCCATCCCCATAGGTACAGCTGACCAGAACCTAAAGTGCAAAACAAATGGGCTAGGAATATGCCAGGGGGCAAGAGACACCACCAGAGGCCCAATCTTCAAGGAAGGAACATCAGAATTCCACCTTCCCTATCACAGGCAAGGTCCCAAGGGCAGGGTCTCAATTCATTCCCCAGCTATAGCTTCTACCACTGTGGTGATGAATGGAGATGGCAGAGCACTCTGCAGGAAAGAGCCTGAGCAAGTCCTGAGAATGCAGTATCAATACCAGCACGACATGCCCCAAATGAGAAGTCTGGGGCAGAAGCCCTAACAGCTGTATTGTCTACCAAGTCCCAATTTACCAAAGGGCCTCATGTCCTAAAGTGATACTCAGCCCTTGCTGCAGGAATTCAGGTCTCAGCTCCATTTATCATTTAAAAAAGTAAGTCCCCAAACGGGAAGGACAAGTAAGGACAAACCAGGCCTACAGGAGCTGCATGGCCAGGCAGGGAGAGTGATGAATTCGTGTGTAAAACACCTAGCAGAGTGCCTGTGATGAAGCAGGTACCTAGTAATGGTAGTTACGACTGCTATGACAGTTTTGCCGACCTACCTCCGCAGTCAGCCCCCACTTACTGCACATGACCCACGGGCTCCAGGAACAGACTCCCCTCAATTAGTCAACATATAGCAGGGTTTGCCCCTCCCTACTCCCATTACTAACAAGGGGAAAAGGCCCTAATCAGGCATGCAGGACCTAGGAGAAGGGAGAGGATTCACTGAAGCCCCCAAATCCTATCTCCTAGCAGTTGCTTATTCACATCCGGAGAAGGCTCCAAACTCGGGGGAAAAGGCATAACGCAGGGGCCTCTGAAACTTCCCTTCCTAACCTCAGAACAACCCTACTCAGAGGATGGAGACCTTTAGAAAAAGTACAGAAGAGTGATCCATTACATCTTTCTTTGATTCCCAAACTAGTCCAAAGCCTGGCTCTACAGTCACCGAACTCCCAGTCTCCCCATGCCTGATCCCCTTAACAAACCCTTTTTTAAAAAGCTAGAGTTTCTTTGCCAAAAGAATGGAATGTGAATCAGAATAGCCTCTGTATACAACCCTCATTTTACAGGAAAAATATGGGATAGAGGAACATGTGAAATGACACCACAGGGATGCATACCTCCATAAAAATAAGTGAATGAATGAGTAAACAAATGAAAGCCATCCCTCCCTCTAGGAGGATGCAACCCACATTAGGGCATACAGCTTGGAGAACAGAGCTTGAGCTAGGGTTCGGCCTCTCCCCCCGCCCATTTGACACTCCTTGGGAAAGGCACAGCATACCTAAATGGAGACCCTGAAACCAGAGCCAGAAAGCCCTACTTTGAGGGGACTTTCTGATGTCCAAAGCTCCATCCCATTCAAATGATATGAAAGGCAGCATTATGGGTGTGGCAAGGCTGCTACTCATGGAATTTGAGTCAGGCTCTTTAGCTGCAAATGCTGGAGTGGCTCCCTCAGAAAGTCCAAGTCAGCTCAGTATGAGGATGAAAAGACTAACAGCCTGGGGTGACAAGGGGTATTACTGCAACAGGAAAGATCCAGGATTCAACTCCTCCAGAACCTCAGTTCTGTTTCCCTTCTGAGTTTAATATAATGATCTCCCCCTTACCTGGCCCTCACCCACCTCTAAGAGGTTTCTAATTGCCTCAAAATTCACAAGCTTGCTTGAAAAAAACAGAACCCTTTGCCAATGATCTTTCCTGAATCCCCAGAAGCACATGCCCAGGGCTTTTTCTCCATCAATGAGCCAAACTGTTCAGCAGTATCTCAGAACATGCTAAATTTGGCATCAGGTACCTGAGATGCTCTGGTGGGAGGAAGTAGAAGCTGTTCTGATGCCGAGGGAGAGACAGACCATGGAGGTGCTACTCAGCTGCGGTGCTGGAAGAAGCCGAATAACAACTAGAAGAGTAAATCCCACCTCCTAAGGGTCCCCAGTTCTGAGCTTTGGTGATAAATAACCAGACCATCCCCCCTGAGCCGGAAAGCCACTGGACCTCAGCACCACAGGCCCATGCGCAAGCCTTTCCCACAGCTAGGTGAGAGATTCTGTGACTACTAAGGCCAGCAGGATCCCATGGTTCCCCTTACCCGCAGCAGTTTGTGGGTCTGCCTTGTGGCAATCACACATAGGGTAGGAAGTAAACACTAAAAGGGAATATGAGCAGTAGACACCAGCCTCCTTTCTGTCCCTCTGAGCTGCCGAAATCTTTCCAAAATTTCATATGCTTGACTCTGCAACATCAGATAAACCACCAGCAAAGCAGCCTGTTTGACTACAGGAAGAGAAATGCCAAATTCCCCCATACAGAGAACTCCCAATACCAAAGCACTCTCCCATTCAGCTGTAGACGCTTTCCTTTGGAGGGACAGTACTAAAGCCTGGGTGAGCCTCCCTCAAGCTAAAACCCAAACAGCAGCTCAACACGCAGCAAAATGGACAGTGTTTGCAGTACGAAGAGCTGTGTGCTACCAACTGCACTAGTGTAATAAAAAAAAAAAGTGTAATAGCTAACATAAAATGGACAAATCTCATCTCTAGAAGGGATGCTCAGAGGCCAGCCTGTCTGCAGCAGGTATCATGCTACGAAGAGACCATCACTACTGTTAGTTGTCTAAGAAATGACTCCTGAAGAGATAAACACATGAGACACAGGTGGTCAGCTGAAGAATAAAAAATTATCTTCTCTCACAGGCTATGTGCTCCCACACAGAAAAGCCACAGCAGCATATATCAGCAGATTCACATGGAGCCAGAAGCAGCCCTCCCCCACCCACCCACCACCCAGTTTTGCTACTCCCCAGGCTCATTTGGTGTAAAAATGATGCCTTCCATTTTATCTTGATGTCTCTTGGTAGCTTTCCTGAGTTTTTGGTCTACTGATTTATAATATATCGGCATTTCCCTCCACTGCATTCATTGCCATTTGATTGTTTTGCAGGATCTCTGTTGGCATACATTTTAAATAAGCAGTTACACAGTATTTGATAAGATATGTTCTGTTTAAGGCATTCCATGTGGGTTTCAGCTTTTTCAATGGACTGAGGTCATAATCTAAATCATAAGGCAACAGGAAAATATTTGGTGCTACATCACTCAATAGCATTTTTCCTTCACCCCAAAGCATTTCACTAAGCCTTGGTGAAAGGATATAACCCTGTCAATATTGCTAGGTCTAAATAAGTACCTTTTGGTGTCCAGTGGGCATTTTTCCTTCCTACAAAGATGATTATAGCCACTAAGTGCCCAGGGAAAGCGCATGACCAAGTCCACGGTTCAACTGTTTCCTTATTTCTGGTTCCTAGCAGTGACACTTATCTTCCCTGACAGCCACTCCCATTGTACTCTTTCCTTGGCCCAACACAATGGACACATGCAAACACCAGCAGACACGGGAGAACATTTTCCATTCCACTGCTACCCAGTGCTGAGCACCAAACTGAGGTTACATAAGCCCCTCCTGAGTGGTCCTGCCAGGCGTTGGGGGGACGCGAATTTGGGGTTCGTGATGGAATCACGGTCTGCAGGCCCTGACTGACCCTGCACTTGCCATCCTGCCTCGCCAAAGCGGGGCGGCTGGAAACCGAGGGCCGCTTCCAGCGGCCACCCGGCTCAAGCCGAATAGGTAGGGTTCAAAGTGCAGCCGAACGTTAGACCTCGCTCTCCACATTAGATGGTGGGGCTGCGGGGCCCCAGTCTCAGGCTGCAGCTCCCGGCCCCCCGGGCGTCAGGACGCGCGCTTACCTGCCTGGGCCAGGGCCGGGGCCGGGACCTGGGGGTCCGGCCGTCGCCCGCGCCGCGCCCGCCGCGGGGAGCTGTCCGCCGCCGGCTGGTGCTGAAGGCGGCTTCCCTGTGCCGGGGCCCGGGCCGGGGCCGGGGCTGGAGCCAGCGCCTCCGGGCGGTAGCGCCCCGTCGCCAATGCCGCCCTCTAGGCTGGCCTCGTTGCCCATGGTGGGTGGGCGGGCAGGCGGTGTCCGGGTGGCGCTGGACCCGGGCCGGCGGCTCCCGGGCGGCTGCTCACAAGCTCCGCGCCGCCGCCGCCGCCGCCGCCATCTCCCAGCTCGGCTCGCGCCACCCCCTCCCGCTGCGCATGCGCGGCTCACGCGCCCCTTCCCCGCACACGCCCGCCCCGCCCCACAACCCCGCGCGCTCCCGCCAGCTCGAAAGGATGTTTGTCCACGCGCTAGCCGCGAGGTCGTCGGGAAACAGCCGCTGGTGTCCGCGCATGCGCCCGCCGGGGTCGAAGCGGCCGGTGGAAGCTCACGGCGGGGCTCAGCGGATGGAGCGTTCCGCGGGGTGGGAATAGCAGGGCTCCAGCCCTGAGAAGAAATCGCGGGGCAGTGCGCAGCAGTGCCTTGGAGTCTGCGGCGCACTCTCCCCTGGAGAGCTCGAGAGTTGGGGCTTTCCCGGTAGACTCAGTGCCGCAGCGACGGGGTCGTGGGAGCAGGCCTCAGAAAGGGGCCATCCGCGTGTGGCCTCAGAGGGTGCGCAGGAGCTGGAAAGGCGAAGAAATAAGGGTGTTCAGAGGCGCAAGGTCGTGAAAGGACGGAGAGTTAGAGGGTGACAGGCGGTGGGGAGGGATTGCGACAGTCCCCAAGGCCAGCCAGGGAGTGAGGACTTATCCAAATGGTGGTGTAAACCTTTGGGGATTCAGACTGACGCCTGGTCCCACGGCACAGGACCAAGGTGGACCGGGAAAGGTGAAGGGGTGTCCAGGCTGGCCTGCAGCTCGCTAGGAGGCCGTATTAGCAGGCCTGGGACAGTGACTTTAAGGATGGAGAAGAGTTGAAATTTTGAGAGGCCTGGAGCTGTGCCTCCCAGGAACTGTCTAGATCAGGGGCTGCAGGTTGTCTCCGCATTTGTCTGAGAGTTTACCAAATTACTTTTCCATTCTCTCACTTTTACAGATGTTACTGTTTGCACACTGCTAGGATGCTCTTCCAAATAGCTCCTCAGAGGAGCCTGTGCTTTCCTGATGGAGAATAATTGCCTAGAAGACCCAGACTATATGCCAAACTATCTGTGGCTTCATGGATCATGACTGTGTAAAAATAAGCTTGAGTAAGCTTGGACCCATTTTACAAACCCATTTAATTTTCCTAATGATGATAATGATACTATATCAAATGAAATGTCAGCAGTTTTAAAGTGACCTCACATAATCCAGGGATCCCAGTGAACTCTGATAGACAAGCCTGACTGACAGACAGACCAGAGCTGTGTCCATCACTCTGGGGAGGAGGGCTCAGGACTCTGGCTAGGCCTTCCCCTTTGCACTTTGAGCTGATCCTCCCAAACTCTGGGATGGAATGTGTAATGCAGGAAATGCAGGGACCCCACTTCCTGGTGTTTTCTCCTGACCTTACATCTGTCATTTGAGCTAAGCTGCCTAGACTTGCTGGACTGCCTGAGACAAGGATGGCCCCCCTGTCTGCATTATGGTGGTCCTTGCTGTGTTTCCTCCATGTGCAACAGGGTGTTTATGTCAACTTCGGTAGTGTCTGGTGACTATCATGCACATCTAGCGTAGGCTCCAAATGGATCCTCATTCCAGCCCCACCACTTCCTGGCTGGGACCTTGGCAACTGACAGGCTATCCAAGTCTCCATTTCCTAACCTGTGAAGTTAGGATAAGGAGCCCTGGTGATGCAACGGTTAAGTGCTCAGCTGCTAACCAGAAGGTCGGAGGTTAGAACTCACCAGCCTGTGGGGCAGTTCTACTCTGTCCTGTAGAGTCACTATGAATCAGAATTGACTCAACAGCACACAACAACAACAACCATGTAGAATAATAGTAGTCCTTCTAACATAGGAGGTGGCGAGAGTAGAGTGGTCTGGGATTCGAGCCATGCCTTTGCTCCTGGGGAATAATATTTTTTTACTACCTGCAGGCCAGTGGCCTGACCCAGGCCCATACCAGGCCCTTTTGGCTTCACAGACACCTGTCAGTGTGAGTTGGGCTACTTGGAAGGAGAAAAATGATGTTTGTTTGTTTTTGCAAAAGCCACAAGAGCTGCGTTTTCCACAGGTGTAAATCAGCATGCCCCTGGTTCCTGTGGGAATAATTAGCCCTACTCAGCCAGCGGCACTGGGTTGTTTTTTTTTTTTTAGCCAGCAGGCCTGAGGAGTTGCCCTTCTCAGAGTAGATTCCAACTGTTAGCAGACGTCCAGGGTCTCTGCTGCCTTGGTAACAAAGGGCATAGCACAGTGGACCCAGGAGAAAATGAGGGTTAGTGGTGCCCCTTCCCTCCTCTCAAACTCTCCCAGTTCTGCTTCCTCTGAGGAGCATCCCTAGGGGAACATGTCTGTCAGTCCACATCCACCTCTGATACTCTCAGGGGCTCCTGCACAGCCACTGTACATGCCAGCCATGGGATGGTGCCAGCCTCTGGTTGTCTGGGGCCCTGATTCAGTCTCCCATTCTTACTCACTCTAGGGGCGTTTCCTTCCTGTTGACTTAGACTGGGGGCTCCTCAACAGCAGGGCCTTGTCTAACTTGTATACCCTCGACTGGCCCTCAGCAGGCCCTCAGGCCACAGCATGGGTTCTCCAAGGTATTCTGGGTATTTCCCTCACCTTCGATTCCAAGGGGTTCCACCAACTACCAGGTTTAAAAGCACCCCAGAGGGACTTTTTAGCTGCAGCTCTTGCATCACTGCATTTTGGCTGTTTACCTAATAAGTAATGGGGAGGGTATAGCAGTTGCATCTAGAGTTCTTCCTCATGCAGGGTGGTCAATGACCTGTATGCGCTTACCTAGGAGAATTCACTAGGCTGGACTGTTCTTTATAACAAGTGAACAAATGGTTCTTCCCCTCAGTTTGTGCAAACCAGCTGTGTGGTGTGCCTGATACCATTCCCTCTTGAGTCTAGCTGCTGCCCCACCAGAAACTGGATGGACATGAAGACCCTGCAGGAATTTCCCAGTCCCATAAAACTTCACTTGCTGAAGGTATTTATGTGGCAGCCATTTCGAAGAAAGACCGGATAGGAGGAGAATCAGTTTACACACTGAAACAAAACTGATGGATGGACATGTCCACTGTGCTTCTTCACCCTGCGCTTTCAGATACATTAGAGGGTCAGAGAGAAAATGGAATAAAAAAATCCATCCATGTAGGAAAAGGCCTAGCCAGAGCCAGCTTGCGGTTGGGATTGATGGAAATGATCAGTCATTGGAAGGCAAATCTAAAGAGAATGAAGAGATGGCAGAGACCCATGAGCTACACCCAGAGGCTAGCTGGGAAATGGGCAAGGCAACACACAAATCAGCCATGAGAGACAGAGTGCAGACTGGGTCTATTCTGCTTCCCCGCAAAGTCCAGTTCATTCTGGGCTCATGCATTAAGCATGGAAGCCTCGACAGTGAGGCTCAGGATCCAAAGATGAAGATGCCAATGGGGGTGAAGAAGAATGACAAACCTTGCAGGCAAGAAAAGAGGTAGAGTGAGTGGAGGTGGAAGAGAACAAGGAAGGAGGGGAAGAGAAGAATGACTGAGGACAGTTCTGGATGATGTGGTACCATGGGCTTTGGACTGTACCAGAGAAGCTGGGAGGGCCAGCTCCGATCTGTGGTGCACCCTGAGCTCTGTATCCTTTTTGCCATAGTGCTGCTGAGGCCTGTCACACCTTCCAATGAGAAACAACTTAGGAAATTGGCTCCCTGCCCCCACTCCTCCTCTGGGAAGGAGAAACAGAACTGAAAAGGAAGGAAGGAAGCCCAAAGAAACAGAGGCTTTCCTTCCTGGCTGAGGTTTATTGGCACCACCCACTAGCATGGGGGATAAGGCTGCTCCCCAAGCAAGCCTCAGGCTGGCATGAGGCTACAAATAAGAGACCCAATCTTTATCCTGCAGCAGCTCACCTGGGCTGGCCTGGACAACCTTGCCTGTGTAGTAGGGCCCTCACCTGGGGGGTCTATGGCCCTTGGTAGAGTAGGAAAAGGGAACAAGGCTGGAAGGTATAGAAATTGCTTGATGCCTTGTCTGCATAATTCTTTTCCTGTTGCAATGTGCAAATCTTACTATCTTACTTGCATTATGGGGAAAAAAGCCAGGAGAAAATTGTCAGAAATGTTTACCACCAGCCTAATCCCACCACCCATGCATTGCTCCCAAGAAGGCTAATTAAGCCCCATTGTTATTAGAGTTAAGAGCTTCTGAAGGCTTGTTATGACAACAAAAAATAATGAAGCCACAGTTTCTCTAAGGTGTAAGCGTCCAAGTCAAAACATGCCGTTTTCCTTGCCCCTCTACACTCCCACAGATGGGGCTTCGGGCTGGTTTTGCCTGTCTTGCTCACACATGCAGGCACTTATTCTCTGCGTCAGCCAGTACGTACCCAACTCCTATCCAGGCAAGGTTCAGAGAAGACTGTGGGGCATGCCCACCAGGAGCCCGGTTTGCAGAAGGAGAGAGATAAACTGTAGAAGATGCCACCTCAATCCCTATTCCGATACTTCCCACTACTATCTCACTTTCCATGGTGTCTCCCACCCACCTCTGTTTCATGGACGGAAGGAGAACAGGTCTAGGTGGAAGGTAATACCTTTGTGCCTTCTCCTGACCAGCCATGTGCTCTACTCCAGGCAACAGAGGTTCAGACATGACTTGGACAGTCCAGGGGAAGGGGCAGCTTGTGCAGCACCTCCGTCAGGCTTAGTTCCAGATGTCTGCAGAGAAGCATCTTAAAGGGTCCTGTCTCCTGACCCCTGTATGGCTCTACTACTGCAAACCCAAGGACCTTACTGAGAATCATCCTTCACCACCAGGGATCTCGGGCCATGGGACATAGCCACACTCTCCATTGAGCAATCCTGAGCTCCATCTTTGTCTGGTCAGAGTAGATTGTGATAGGAGACTAACTCATCTCTACCTAGTGCCCAGGCAGCTCCCAGGAACTGGTGGAAGATCCTCTGCCTCCCAGGAAAGATGAATAGAATGGGGCGGGTGGTGGGGGGAAGGCTCTCCGATGGTGAAACAAAACCCTGGAGCAAATGGAAAGGTCCATAGTTCCCTGAGCCTCTGTCAGGATGGATGGTTTCAATCCAGTTAAATTTGACTGGCACTTTTTAAGCCCTAGGAAGAGGACAGCGTTGTGCTAGGCCCCAAGGATGCATCAGAAACTAAATGTCGAGTCCAGTCTGCCCTCCCTGAGCATGCTGTCTCCAAGACAAGCTTTTGCCTGGCTGCCGTTCCCTGAACCTGGAGGGTTTGACCCCTGGCCCTCAGTGCAGGATCACAGCCCTGCCCTACAGCAGCAGTGTGGCTGTAGCATCACCAGGCCAGACTGTGAGGACTGAAGTCATACTGCAGGCATCAAGGTAGTCTGAGGAGGACTAGCAAGAGCCCTTCCTGGCTCCCCCAGGTTCTGGGATGTGTGGCAGTAGGTATCAGTTGAGGAGCAACATCTGGGTTACCACTGCTGTTTATGTATTAATAACCCCTCCAGCTGGGAGGCCTAGCATGGGCATCAGCTTTCTGGGAAAGCAGTCTTTCTGACAATGAGCTGACAGTGCAGACCAAGGAATTCCTAGCAACGCTGGGCAAAGGACACCATCTGCCACTGAGAGAGCAGAAAGGCCACATGGCCATCTGAGCCTACCCCCCCCCCAAACTATCTTTGCTGACTCAAACCAAACCCACCCCCATTCCTAGTTCTGCTCCAGTGATCCTCTTGGGATTCACAAAGTGGGTACTCCCTATTCTGGCCCTGCCTAGCCCCAGGTCTCTCTGAGGAGGCTGGAGGTCTGGGACTAAGCGGATATCTTGCCTGGGGCCCAGGGCAGGGCCTGGAGGCACAGTGGTTGCTAGGTCAGAGCTATTGGGGTCATAGTTGATGCCTCCTCAGCCTCTAATCATTACACTGGATATAGGAAAGCAGAGCTGCCCTCCCCGGCCACACACACACACATACACACGCACACACACACCCCATATGCTTCTCAAATAAGTGCAGGAGTACATGTGTCTCCTTCAGCATTCCCCAGGCCCAGCTCCTTGTCTAGCCCAATCAGGCACATTTTCCCTGACGGTAAGCTCAGCCAGAACGAAGCTGGTCCCATCCCCAAAGCACACCCAGAGTCAAGTTGCTGCCAATTCCCAGTGGAAGCCCCCCCTCCCCACAGGCTTTGGCTGTCATGGGCTGATGCCAGTCCCTTTCTGCACCTCCCTCTCCCAAGGCCCTTTGTAATGACAGTTCTGAGGGAAGTGGGGTATGATTCTGGACCCCTAGATCCTAGTCCCTGGAGAAGGAGCTGGCCTGGTCCAAGTTCGGAGCTATTTTGGCACCAAACTTAGCCTTTGCCCTCTACAGCCTGAGACTGTGACACTACGAAGACAGAAGACAACAGCATGTTCAGTCCTGGGAGCCCTGGCCAGCTGCCCACTGGACATTCTCACTGTCCCAGTGTGATTCTGGGGCTCTGGAGACAGCTTTGGGATAGGTGTTCTTGGGGCTTTCAGGGTGCCCCCACTCCAGGGTTGACCCAGGGGAAGGGTCACCAGCCTCTGCATCCTTCTCTGCTTCTACTGCCAAGTGTCTTATCCCAAGGGCACAAAATAGGGAGACCCCAACCACACAACGGGAGGTACTTGGCTGGCACCCAGGACCTTCCCAGATCCCACCTTTGGACTGTGACCTCAGGAGCTCTCAGGCTGCAGGGAAAGAAGACCCAGAGAACATCTACCAAGCTCTGAGCCCTACTGTGTGCAGCCCCTGCGCCAGGCGCCACGGGGTACGAAGTTCAGCAAAAGCTGAGGCGCAGGAGGGCGCAGAGAAGGGTTCTTTTTGGTTCCTGCCAACATCCATCCGAATTCGAGGTTTGCTGGCGGGCCTCAGAAGCAAAAACCATCCAGAAGCCAGGGCCCCAGTTTCGCCCCTCCTATTCCCTGTGGGCTTTCCTTTCCGAAGAAGAAGGGCCCCCGAAAAAAAACAGGCTCTGAACCGCTGCTATCCTCCTCCGGATGCCTTCAGGCTCTTCAGGGATTCTTCCAGGACTCCATCTTGTGGTGAGCGAGCGGAGACGGGCCCATTTCCGCCACCAGTCCGCAGCCGGGATCCGCCTGCCCTACGGCCTTAGCTCTGCCCACAGCCCCGCTCATCGCGCCTGTTCCCTAGGCCTTAGTCACGTCTCCGCGCGGTTCAGTTCCACTTTTCTCCTACGTCTTCGGAGTCCTCCCGCAGATGCCTCAGCCCCGCCCACTGCCGGCCTCTCTTAACTTAGTCTTCCCCAAGCGGCGAAGTCACTTAACTCCGCCCACAACCCAGTCCATCGCTGTCTTAACAAGATCTCTGTTGCCACCTCCTGGGAACCCGCGGGTACTGTCCCCTATCTCTCTACTCGATCCAGAGCGGCTGGCACTCTGGGGTCACCTAGAGGGCACCTAAAGCCACTTCCAAAGTTGAGAGCCGCCCCCATCCCCCGCCCCGGAACCCATTCAGGAGCACCGTCCTGACCACATAGAGACGCAGACAGACCGACTTCGCTCCCCCCTCCCACCCTCCAACCCCCCAGCCAGCTGAGACTCCAGGGTCTCCTCCATCAAAGCTGTGGGCACTGGGACCAGATTTCCTACCTTCCTGCAGGAGTACCGCACTCCCAAAGATGGGCACCCCCACTGTAAACCTCATATCTTGTCTTCCCTTCTGGGCCCTCTAAGGTGCCTGTCAGGGAAATGGTACCCAGCATCCTCCAGTGGGGCCTTCAAATAATTCTTTGGTGCTCTCTGTTATGAACAAAATGTTATAAAACCAGTTGAAGCATTTGGGTCACAGATCTGAACCTGCCTTGTGGTAGCGCAACAATCTGGGCCAACTCCCTTACCCTCTCTGCGCCTCAGTCGCCTTGCCTCAAGATGGCGGTTGGCAGAGACTATATCAGCCTGAGACCAGAAGAGCTAGATGGTGCCTGGCTATAACCCATGACTGTCCTGACAGGGAACACAACAGAGAACCCCTGAAGGAGCAGGAGAGGAGTGGGATGCAGACCTTAAATTCTCATAAAAAGACTAGACTTGATGGTTTGACTCAGACTAGAAGGACCCTGAAGGTCATGCCCCCAGACCTTCTGTTAGCCCAAGACAGGAACCATTCCCAAAGCCAACTCGTCAGATAGAGATTTGACTGAACTATAAAATAGAAAATGGTAATCGGTGAGGAGTGAGCTTCTTGGATCAAGTAGACACATGAGACTATGTGGGCAGCTCCTGTCTGGAGGGGAGATGAGAAGGCAGAGGGGGACAGAAGCTGGCTGAATGGACATGGAAATAGTGGGTGGAGAGAAGGAGTGTGCTGCCTCATTAAGGGAAGAGCAACTAGGAGTATATAGCAAGATGTACATAAATTTTTGTATGAGACTTACTTGATTTGTAAACTTCTACTTAAAGCACAATAAAACATTTAAAAAAAATGGTGGTTGAGAAGGTAAGCTGAACAAAGCAGGGAAAGAGGAAATCACCAGCCGATTTGGGTTTTTGATACAGTAATACAGACAGCAGCAAAGCTCACCCTGGAAAGACTGATGTCTGAGTGGGGCCTTCCATGCTTTAGAGGAGCTGGGGGAGGGGCCTCTTCCAAGAGTTTGTTCAGCTTGTTGGAACCAAGGGAAGGCAAGGCTGGGGGCTGCACGAGGCAAGCTGAGTAGAGTTTCCAGTCCCCATCAGCCTGGTGGTATTGTAGAGAGCCAGGCTATCAGGAGCTCCCAGGCACCCCATGATTCCCCAGCCAGCAGTCCTGCCTCAAGCCTGGCCTAAGGATCTTGGCCCAAGGCAGCACCTTTTTACCAGGAAAGAGTGTATTTTCCTCTAGATCCACTCTGATTCTCTGCCTCCTTTGCAGGCAAGCAGACCCACTGAGATGTATTATCCTAACTCTATCCCCCAGTCCCTTGGAGGCCAGCATAGCCGCATCTTACAGACGGGAAAGCCAAGGATCGCGGGAATTTGCTCTGGATCAGAGGCATGAGGGCAGATTCCTGTGGCCTAACAGTCCCCTACCCCCCATTCCCTCCCTTCCTACTCCTTCCTTCCACCACCCTCTCCAGCTCAAAAGTAGTCTACATCCCCCCCTCTCTACCCTCCCACCAACAGGTACAGAAATTCGGCAGGGGTGCCATGGGGCAGGATTTGCTGGGCCAAACAACTCTCCTCAAAGGAAAGCAGGGCAGGGAAGAGGTCCGTCTCTTTTCTTCCCGCCCTGCTGACCTTACTGTTCTCTGCTGAGACCAAAGATCCCCTTCACTCCAGTTCAGGACAGTAAATTCGTTCATTACCCAGTGACTTATCTAAAGAAGTCACGCAGAGCTTCCTGAGGCCGAGAGAACAAAGGGTGGCTGAAAGGTAGAGTCATTTCCTGGGCCCCTGCCACTAGGCCAAGAGGAACAGCCTAGGGACAGCCCTTTCTGGCACTATCAATGTGGCGCACACTCAATTCTTAGCTTTTCAAGTAGTTGTTTGACCTTCAATCACTCCCCACTCTGGGATTCGGCTCTATCTGCAATATGAGACCAGCCTCTGCTTGAGGTCTTGCAGGATGAGAAGGGGCAGCCTGAGGGTTGCAGGGGGAGATGGGTGAGGACCCGGGGGGGGGGGGGGGCAGGAGTGAGCCCAGTAGAGGCACCAGTTGTTCTGTGACCATCTTGCCTCTGAAGACGCAGCTGCTGCTTCCCTTGCCTCCCACTCCAGGGCAGTGTCCCAGGATAACCCACCTGCCCCTTCCTGGGCACTGAGTCATGCTCAGACTACTCAGCTGGCCTGTCCATCCCAGGCAAGGCACTTGGGGGCACCCTCCTGGGACCTACAGGGTCACCCAAGGCAGCACAAGAAATCATTCTCCCCCTGGCCTCAAGACCAAACCTTACCTTTAGACTGCCTGAGAGACTGCCTAGCCCCAAGCCCACAGGCAGTACAGCACCAACCGTAGTCACATTCCCAGGTCCCCATCTTCACAGATGCCCAGCCTGAGAGACCCCTGCCCAGATGCTGCAGGAGCTTACCTACTCTGGGGGAGCTTGTGATAGGACCTTTCCCACCAAACTTCCTGCCCAGGACAGGAAGGTTTCTCTGACATCTCACCTTACAGATGAGGAAACCGAGGCTCAAGCAAAACATGTTTCATAGGCAGAAGAGGCATTATAGGGGGCTGGTATTTTGGCAGAGCTTCTGGGGCACATCCCCAAACCTCCCAGGGGCACAGAAATGGTAAAGTTGTGTGGAGTCCATTGGGCCAGCTACTCAAAAGCCACCTCAAATAGGGCTTGGCTGGAACCCTTCTTTCTTCTGTCAGAGGGACTCCAGCCCTCGCCACTCATGTCCTGAAACTCACATAGGGGGCAAGAAAATAGATACTCAGAGGCAGCGGCATTGTAATAAAGACACTGCTTTTATTTAGTTTGATATGTTTCTATACAGAATGCAGAAAACACATCTTAAAATCATACAGAAGGAAATAAAAACACGTCAGTAATTGGTGAACACTTGGAAGTGAGATTGGCTCTCTGTCTCACAGAGTCCAGCGGCCATTGCCAGCCTGGTGCTCAGGGGAGGAGGCTGCCTGCAAGGGCATTGTTGCTGTTGTTATTCTGTTCACTGCCCCTTCTCCTCCAGTTGCTATGGCAACAGGCCATTCTGGGCCAACCACGTCTCTGCATGGCAGTACCCGTTGATGGGGTTGCTAGGGGCAACGGAGCTGTTTGGAAGGCCTTCACCTGGAACACTGGGAATTGTTTATTTTTTGATGAGGTCACCAAAAATAATCTCACCAGGTCAGATCCCACTTGTGCTCCCGACTCTGGGGCATCAGGGAAACCCTGGCTTGGAGGCACAGGCCCAGTCACAGTGTTCCACCGAGCCCTCATCTACAGGCTCCCCCACGGGGGCACTGCTCATTCTAGAGTACCCTCCTGCACCAAGGCAGGAGAGCAGGGCCAGGGTTTGTGGAAGAAGGCGCAATGCCGAACGCCCTCCAGTGAGCGGTAGATGGAGGCCTCCAACCCTCCTGCTGGCCCTGCCCTCCTGAGGCAGCACACACGAACCCTCTACAAAACTGTCGATATGGCTTAGAAGTGGCTGCTCAGTGTGCAAAGGGAGCCTGGGTCCACCCACCCACCCACCCCAGATCAGGGATGGAAAACATTATTGCAAAAGGCATTCCTCCCTAAAAGGTACCCAAAATGACTCTCAGATGGTCAAGAAAAGTCAGGTTCAAAATAGTTTCTTCCAAAGGAGGAGAATCAAAGCAGAGTGGGTGCCCCTGAGTCATGGGACAGAGATGCAAATGGACGGAAGGACGTTCTGCTAAAAAAGGCAAAAGAAGTCCCAGTGTAATCATAGGATTTAAACTGTTATGAAAAGGGGGAAGAAAAAAAATCAAAATGAGCAAAGCCGTCAGTTCCATGGATCAACACTAAGAGCTTGTACAAACTGCTGTAAGCGTCACCATTTTTAATCTTTTTTAATAAAACAATTTGAGGCTGTATAAAAACTTTAGTAAAAAATTAGCTTTGAGAGCCCACAGATTTTAACTATGAACTATTGCTGGCACTCCTCCCCAACCACCAGACCTTTTCCAGCCATTCAGACCCGAGAGGCCTGGGACTGGAGCGCCAGAGAAAAGGGGTGGGGTAGGGCTGTGGACTGTTGGGACAAAGCGGCCAAGGTCAAGTGAGGAAAGAGCATCACATGACATAAAAATATTGCATCTTCACCAAAATGTCCCCCACTGAGTGTTTCAAAAACCATGATACCTTTTAGGAGGGGAGAAAAAAAACCACAAAAGAAGGAAAAAAGAAAGCAGGGTGATGTGGTCGAGTCCCTTGACCTCCCCAGGAACCCCCACAAGCAGCTGGCCCACCCTGGAGCACCTAGGTTTGGGGCCATGGCCACCGCTGCCTCTTGGAGTCCTTTTTCCCTGGAAATGAAGACCCCTTGGTGGTGGGCCGACAGCGTGCGTGGGGTGGGGGTGTCCTCGGCCCAAGAGGCCCCTCCAGCTTCTGGCCCCTGGCAACAGCAGGAGAGCAAGCCCAGCACCAGGGCCCTGGCCCCTTACGCAGGGCCAGGAGGCCCCCGATCAGGCTCTGGGGTATCAGAGCAACCAAGTGTACGTAGTGTGAAAAAATAGGATTCCTTTGATAAAAAATACTGTCCCTTGGTCTTCTCTAAGTTTGAAACACCCTGGGAGCTTATTTTTAGCAAAGCAATTCCCCATACCCACCCAAAAATTATACATACAAGTTTAGGTAAACAGCAGATTAAATGTAAAAACTTAACCTTAACTTCTGAAAGTCCTTTGAATTTAATCTTTAGCTACTGTTTTCCATGTTACATCCTGCAGCTAGACACACGTGAATAGAAAAAACAGTACAGTTAGTGTTAAAGGCAAAACGCAGACAGCCGGGAGGCCACCCAGCACTGCCTGCGAGTTCATTCACGGTTCCTCGCTCCCTCCATCTACCTCTACCCCAAACGGTGCTTTCAGAGCCAGCCATCAAAAACGCAGCGAAGAATTTTCTATGAACAAACAAAAAGCTGTTAGGCAAAAAAAAAAAAAAGTCCCCAAAGTCTCTCCAGCTGCTTTGGGGTTTAGGAGGACCAGAGAGGGCGGGCTTGTCCAGGCCCCATGTGTGTCAGTGTGTGCTAGGTCAGGTGTCGGCTTCCGGTGGGCGATGGTCTGCAGGCCACCGGTTTCCACAGACAACAAACACCGTGTTGTCTCCAGGCCCCTTCCCTACCCCTGCCTCCATCCAGGAGCTTGTGGGTTAAGGGGGAACATAGGGAGGGGGCGACCGGTATGGGGTCATGTTCTTGGGACGGGAGCCCTTGCCCTCCATGGGAGCTGTGAAGGGTGGAGGAGGCTGGTAGGGAGGTGCATTGGGATCCTCATCCCGCAGGGGTGTATATTCTCCCACGGCGTCCTGGTTCAGAGGAGTGGTCTCGGGCACGCTCTGGTTGGGGTACTCGGGAGGGGGCAGGGGGGCTTTCTCCTCCTGCAGGATGAGTGGCATGCTGGAGGAGGGTGGGGGCTTGGAGTCATCCAGTTCGTCCGCAAAGATGATGGGCACCCCTTTCTTGATGAAGGTGGCCTGGTCCTCCAGTGTGAGCTTGCCCTTCCGCTTCTTGCGGTAGCAGATCATTGCAATGATGCCGGCGATGAGCAGGATGGCTGCGACCACCACAGCTGGAATGACTGTGTGCAGGTAGACATCATCCTCACTGCTCTTCTCAGGGTCCCTGTCTGGCACCTCTGTGGGCGGTGTCTCTGAAGGCACCTTCCTGGGTGAAGTCACAGGGATAAACTGCAGGTGCCGGCAGCTGCCTGAGCCCATCACAGCAACATTCATGGCCTTAAAGTCGGGCTCCAGAGCGTTGGAGAAGGCCGGCCGTGGTTTCCCGTCATCCTCGGCGATCCTTCGGCTCAGCCCTGTGATCTGCTCCTTGGGGCAGGGCTCCAGGGGCAGTGTGTTGTTTGTCCATTCCACCACAATGGAACCCCGGGTGATATTCTGCAGGGTGATGGTGCTGCAGTTGCGGTCCCCAAAGGCAAAGGCCAGCTTCTTCACCAGGGCAATCTTCTTGTGGATATCATTCACCACTGGTGCTGGGTCGCCCACAAATTTGGCACTGAACCGTGCAGGAGCCCTGTCCCCTTGAGGGCGCTTGTGGACGTGGATCTCGAAGGCATCCACAGCTGAGAGGCCCCCCTTGTCTGTGGCATGCATGAAATACTCATGCTTGCCCACGTGGCTGCTGTCAGGCAGGCCGTACATGAGCTGGCTGGTGCTGTTGAACTGTACCCAGGACTTCTCACCCACTAGCTGCTGCTCCCGCAGCTTCAGGGTCAGCTTCAGCTTGTCGGTGGTGGTGTCCTCCTTGTCGTAGAATGTGTCTGGTGGGATTTTCACCTCAAAGTAGGTACCAACCCAGGCATCTACCCTGTCAATGTGGTTCTTGAGCTCTGGGGGCTGGTTGGGCTCTCCCCCCTGGGGCACCCCACTGGTGGTGGTACGGATGCGAGTGGGTGGGGAGGCTGTTTCCAATCTGGTGATGGGAACTTTGGTGGTGGCCCGGAGTGGTGGTCGGGGTGTCCGCGGCTTCTTGGTTGGCCTGCGAGTTGTAGTTGTTGAGGAGTCAGTTGAAGGCGTGGCTGGTTTTGGGGTGGATACTCGTGGCTTCTTAGTGGGGGTTGTGGGAGGGGTAGCAACCGCCGTGGGCTCCACATAGCCAGGAATGGTCATCGTTGGGCGGATCTGGCCAGAAACCATGGTGCCAGCTTCTGACACTCGAGTAGGCTGGATGGGGCCTAGGGTTGGGGTCTGAATGATTGCACCTCGAGTCCTAATGGTGACTGTGGGCTTCCCAGGAACAGGATCCCTGACTGGAGGAGCCATGGTCTCTGTCGGTGGAGCAATAGCTGGAGATGTGGGGGTAGGCACGATCCTGGAGGGTGGCTCCTGGATGGCCGTGGTTGGGGGCCCAATGGCAGTGACAGGGGTGGGTGTGGCATGGATCTGCCTCCGGATGCGTTTGGGGAGAGGGGGCTTCTTGTTGGCGATGTGCCAACCCACCACAGGGTAGCCAAGCTGAGCGGACATGGCGCCCTCCCTGGCAGGGGCCTCCACACCACGTATGTCAGGCACACTGTTTTGGTTCAGGGAACAGCCCAGCCTCCAGGAGAGCAGAGCCCCATTTTCCACCACCTTTTTTGCATTTCCTGGGCCAGCCATAAAGGCCGACATGTCAAACAGTCTGTTATTGACCACTGGCACCAACTTCATGTTGTGAAGCTCCACTCCCGAGAAGCTCTGCATGCTGTGCAGGAGGTCAATCCTTTGCTTTGGGGTCATCTTGGTGAGGTCGGCATCCAGAATCACCGTCAGGACAGTCACAGGCTCATCGGCAGCACAGGTAGATGCCACCACCTCACCAGGTTCTGGTGATGCCGCCCGCACGGACTGCGGCTCACTGTGGTCTTCAGGGTAGACCTCAATGGAGAACACGCTGGAGGTCTGGGGGATGTGGCTCCCGTTGGACCCCAGCCGTGCAGCACTCACCGAGATGTAGTGCACACCCTTGTCAGTGTCGAGGGGAAGGCCCTCCAGGGCATGGCTTTTCGGGTCCCAGTGCAGCCAGGACGGCAAGGTCTCCTTCCCTGCCGCTGATACCTAGAAGAGACATGGGCACAAGTTATAAGTGCTATGGTCCACACAACCTGAAAATGATCCCTATAGCTAATCACTGGCCTGGCCTGAAGTGTGTGATAGGCCTGAGGTATAACTAGGAACTCCTATTGGGGGAACCAACTCCCCAACCCCAGAGAGGAACAGCCAACCCATTTCACCTGTCATGAAAGACTGGGGCTGTCAGGTGGGCTAGCTTGGAAGGCAAATGATTTACTCAAGGTCCCACAGCAGGGAGACAGCTGCACTGGCACTCAAACATACATCTCAGCCCAGAGAACTGATGCCACGGGCCTCACTGGATGTCACAGACTTTTATTCCAGTGACACACCCTGCTATTTACTCACCCACTCTGCTGGCAGAATTAAGTCTGAGTGTCTCACTCCAGCCTCACCAGAAGTGAAAGCCAGAGCTGGGCACACAGATCTGGGTACATGGGAAGGCCCGATGCCCCTGAATGACTCATTTTATGACCATCACGTTACATTCAAGTGTAGCGGGACACATTTGTGTAGCAAAGCAAATACAATCAGTTGTGAATGATATCTTAATTAACCCTGCTTCTCAAGCCTCAAGAAAAACTGTGGCGCTCAGGGTGAGGGGACTAGAAATGATAATTCTAGAATAGTGTTTACCAGAGGCATCCCAAGGACCTCTGGTCTCTGTAAAAGAGGTTCTGTAGTCAGACAAGCTTGGGAAACGTACAGGGTCCACCATTGCCCTAAGTGAGCCCAGGCACAGAAGTAGGCCGCTGGCTTAAAGAACCTATCATCTTGCTCCACCCAGTAGCACATTCCAGACTTATTTCAGTATAGAAGTCTTTTTCCATGGGGACATAATTGGTAATACTCAAGGCACCAAAAGGATGTCACCATAGAAGCTTCCAGCATCAGCTGACAAGAGTGAAATAAGACTTGCCTTCTGCCCAAGCCCCATCTTCAGCTCCTCTCATCTTTGGTGTCCACCTACTCCTGCCCCGGGTGCAAAAAGGTGGCGTTTGTTTTCTGGTCTGCCCAAAGACACTCTCAGCTCCTTTGTCTTGTCCCACTGAGTCCAGAGACAAGTTGGCCAAGAGACAGCACATCTCACTGCCAGCTTCAGCCTAGGGATCACCCCCTTCCTGGCCAGTGCTTGCCACTACAGGGACAATGACGTACTTCCCCGCTTGTGGCAAGGGGCTCCCCAACAACTCCAGTTCCCCAGGCTTCCTCCTGCCAAGAGTCAGCGGTCTGGGTGATTGAGGAGAAGATCCTGGGTCATACCTGCTCTTTCCAGCCAGGACCCAGGTGTCCAGAGAGCATGTAATCCCACAAACCTCAGCAGAGACCAGAGATTTTCCCCCTTTCAACAGGTTTCCCACCTCCAGCAAAAACTCACGTGAAGATGACTGACATTATTAGAATTTATTATTAATGGGGCTGTCCTTTCCTGATTGTTTTCTGAGCCACTCACTGAGGGTCTGTAAACACTTCTTTGCAACATCATATTCTATCATCTAAGGTGCATCATCTAATGTACCACTAAGAATCATTCCCACCCTGTCACTCCCCATCCACTGCAGTCACCATCAGAAATGTTAAACATCCGTAAAAATGGATTTCTTCAAATCCACGAAAAACAGTAAATGTATTTTTCTTTAAAAAAAAAAAACTCCTTTAACTACAAAAGTAACACTAATTTCAACTGCTTGGGCTGAAAGACCTACGCTTTCAATTTTTTTCAGTTCATTTATGTTAAATATGAAAACTGTCACAATTGCACGTGAACACATAAAGCAAATGTTGAATGCTCTTGTTTTGCAAAAACATGAAACGAAGATGTAAGGCCAAAATGGAGTGTTCTGGGAACTATGAAATGGCGTAAGGGTGGAGGTCCTGAGAGGTGAGGAGTCAGTGAGCCAGGGTATGGACACCTAAGAGTTTCCTAACCACATGGGATGAGAGCTCACCTGGCAGAGGGAGGGCCTGGGATGGAGCTTTGGGTGAAGCCAGCCAAGGAGAAGCTACCTGCAAAGGAGGCTGGACAGACCATGAGAGGACCAGGAGAGAGAAAAGGCTCCAGAAGTTGGTGCTGACTGGCTGACAAGGCCCATGGGACATTCCTGAGTAGTCAGCTAGCCAGGCTGATATTCAGCCCTGTGTCCATAAGCACAGATGACAGGGCAGCTCTGGTGCTCCTGCATATCTATCTCCAGCTACATGTGGGCTCTTCATAACACAGTAAACAGAGAAGGGCTCCACCTCCTCGAAGCTTCCCAGCCTGGCTCACTTCCTATTCTGCTGACCCAACAGCCAAAGTTCTGTTGTCAGACATTTCCTATGGAATAAAAACAGGCCACTCCTTGGCCAAGGCTCCCATATAGCCACACTTGGAAGACATACACTTATTTAAAGCTATGGCGAGTAACAAACGTTAAAGAAAATCCCAGGTTTCATCAAAGCAAGTTATAATGCTCAATTTCAAACTGGGAGACAGAAGAAGAGAGTTAGTACCTTTATTTTGATTACTAAGAATCAATTCTTTCACTATCCTGTCCCAACAGCTTTACAGACTTCTGGGGAAGGCCGTGCCAGAAAAATAGCCAAGCCTCCCCAACCAGCACATCACCTTCCCCTCTGCAGATTCTTGCTCCTCAGGGGTTCCAAGCCCCAGTCATACCCTGGCCAAAGGCAAGGTGTCCATCTTGGATCTACAGCCCTGAAACAGGCAGTCCCCAGAGTCCTGGGTATTTCTCTGATCCTCAAACAAGAAAGACAGGCACTCATCAAAGTTCTAAACCTAGCACCTCTGGGCATCTTGGTACTTGGAACGTCAGGTCCAGACAGCACTTCGTGTGCCAATGATTCATTTTAATAGAAGGGCCACAGGAAGCAAAACAAACCCAACTTCCACAAGGAACCTAGCCAAGTCACAGGCAAGCTGGCACTTCTGTGTTTTCAAGGCCATTTGGGGAAAGCCCCTGATCTGGGAAGTATGAACATGCCTGAAGGGCTGGCGGTGTCTATATTCCCCCACAGATTCTACTAGACACCAAGAGGCTCCTCCCTCCCAAGGGCACTCAGCTCAGGGCCCAGCTCACCAGGGAGGCGCTCGGAGGTACAACACCTGCTCCACCCTAATAAAGCGTATAGTTCCCTCAGCCATGGGGACCCCAGACACCTTCCCCAGCTTCCAAAGCTTACAGGCTCTGGAATACTTCTCTTCCCTTCAGGCCTAAGGGTAAGGTGGGATATGACAGCTCCTTCGGAGAGACATGCCTCCAGGACTAGCCAGGACTCATCCTTCTAACAATAGCCCACCTGATGGGAAGCCCCCAACTCTAGGTACACTTGGCTGAAATCCCAGCTCCAGGCAGGCTGAGGTTTGACCCAACCTCTGGACCCAGTGTTCTCATCTGTAATATTGAGGAAATAATCCCATCCTTGTGGTTCTAGCATCAAGCACGCACTGGAATCTCCATCAGTGCTGGTTCCCACCTGCTCCTTATGGGCTCTGAGGACCCAGTGTACAACGTGCGGCTGCAGCACAAACAGGCCCAGGGCACGTCCAGCCTCCTCTCCCCAGTCCTCCTTCCCAACTGGCTCTGGATCCAACACACAGTGGGGGCTTGTCTCCCTGTTCATACTTCAAAGCAGAAGTTCAAATCATCAAAGGGAAGCAGGGAGGCCAAAGGCAAGGGAGGCCAGGATCCTATAGAACAAGGCTGATGCCACTGAGGCTGGGTGCAGGCCAAGGCTGAGAACCCTTCAGGAACTTGACTGACTGTCAAAACCTATCTGCCAGGAGTGGATGAAAATCTGGGGAGCATTAGGGGAGGGGAAGACTCACTGCAGGCGATAAGCAATAGCCCAAAGACCAGCATCCACCTCTTTGGTCTAAGACAGTGTCCTCAATCTTGGCATATTTGCACACAGGATTTTGACAACCCTCAGAGTCCTGTCTACTCCATATAAAAATTTCTGTCCTAACTGTACCATAACCACCCACAATTAACCCCCTAAGGGCCACCAGGCCAGGAAAGGCAGCCAAAAGGCTGAAATCGGGGCTCCATGTGAGTTTCTCATCATCACTAGCATGTGCATTTCAAGTGACAGGCTGGTCCCACCCACAGAACTCCTCCAGGGTTGGAGGTCACTTGACCTTCCATTACCAAACACCAACATGCTGTGGAGCTGTAGGAGTCAAGGCCTATGGACCTTATAAAGGTCCCACCTCGAAGAGGAGCCTTCAGCCACTTAGTGGGTATGCTTGCTGGATGGAAAAACTGCAAGATGAAGCCTGGTTTAACAAGATCACAGGGTCAAGCTCACAGGCATTCAGAAAGGGCCAGAAACCCTTCTAGTTACAGTAACCCTCAGAGAGGAAATGCTTCTGAGATGGAAGACAAGCCCAGCACCGAGGAAAACAAAATCTCACAGAGCCGTACACCTAGCTACAGAAATCCTGATCCATAAAGTGTATCCAAAAACATTAAGAATCAAAAACACAAAACCTGGGTAGGCCCATACAGAATTCTAAACACCAGTGATGCCCACAAGGAACTACCATGACCACCAAACACGAGACGGCTAAATTTGGAGATGTGGGTCACTCCTCAGTCTGTACTACCAGATGACCAGTAACTGACTACCCCTTCAGTTGGGGGACACTCCCTCTAGCTCATCTGCTGGTGTCCTTTCCAGGACAGTAGACCATCAAACACCTAGTTTGATAGATACAGCACCTATAGGCACTAAGCACCATAAAACACAAGCAAAGTCTCTAACCCCATTCCACACCTGGAGTCAGCAAATGGGCAGAAGGGGTTCCATTACTTAGTCCTTCATCAAAAAGCAGGTTTCCACCCACTGCCTGAGCCAGCCAGTTAGACAAAGCTAGAACTGAAGAATTGGACTCTCACTACCAAACACCAAACCACTGCCATCCAGTTGATTCTGACTCACAGCGACCCTGTAGGACAGAATAGAACTGCCCCCATAGAGTTTCCAAGGCTGTAAATCTTTATGGAAGCAGACTGCCATATCTTTCTCCCATGGAACGGCTAATGGACGAACCACCAACCTTTCAGTTAGCAGCCAAGCGCTTAACCACCGTGCCACCAGGGCTCCTTAGACATTAGGGCCTAATTATTTGATTATATGACCGTTGGCTTCTGAAACCAAAAGAACTTGGGCTTTATCACAGCCCTGATGATGCTGACTCACACTCAGGGTGATCCTGTGTCTGTGCTATGGACTATTTTAAAGAGACAAACCTGCTCTGTGGCCAAGCTCAGCTTCCGCAAATGAAACCCATGAGCACTAAGTCACATGGCGAGGATGCTGGGAGATAGAACCTCTGACTACATGCGGGCCAAGCCCTTTCCCACGTGAGGTGAAGAACCATGGTGGAAGTAGGTATGGGGACCTTTACTTTGCAGAGTAAAGCAGAGCCATGCCCACGAAGGTTTGGAAACCTCAAACACAGCTGCCACCACGAAGCCAAAGCCACAGGATCATGTTCTGAACACAACCTGTCCAGCCTAAGCCATACCCCCGTGGTCTGGGCTATGAAGCATCTTATCTATCTTAACTGTTCTCATCTAAAAACAAAAGTTAATCTTTTTCTCCCCAAAGTAAGGAACAGCTTAACACAGACAGCCACTAAAATTCTCAGTCAATCCTTCAACTCCAAGCCATGACATCATCTGCTTTCACTTTGTCACATTCTCTTTCAGTTCTTACCAATAATTTTTTTTTTTTTTTTAACAGGAGCCTATATTTTCAGTAAGTATTTGAGTTGATGAGTATGGGCAAATGCTATTTGCAACCCACCTCCAACAATGCCTTCCATCGCCAACCGGCATTTCCCGGTGTGCTGTGTTCACAAGGGGTCCATTCAGAGCCAGGGAACACCCACTTGAGGGAGGAAGAAACTGTAGTTCATCTCATGCAGGCGAGATCACCACAAAGCTGTCAAGCATCCAACGAAATGCTTCTTTCATGAGCTCCCTTTCCTGGCCAAAAAGAGTGCCCATTGTTCTTGGGGGAACAATCAGGGCCCACGCCAGCAGCCGAGAGCACAGTCCTAGAAGGGCTACTCCCAGCCTGGTAGTATCTTGGGCTGAGGGAAAGTCCACATTGTCTCCAGGCAAAGAGGCCAAGGTGGAAGCAGGCATGAAAAGCCATCCTCACAGGCCCTACCAAAACGAGACATCTGAGGGGACTCTAGAGGGGCAGCCCACCAGTCATTTCATGACATGCAAAAATTCCCTTCCTCAGCCAGTCCCACACTTCAAGTCAGAGGAAAGGTCCCTGCAGGGAGCCAGTGCAAATCCTGAGGGAGATAAGAGTCAAGACGTGTGACTTATACTGTGGCCAGCCCAGGATGGCAGAGCGAAGGCAAAGCTGGCTTCTTTGCGAGAGGGAGGATGCTCTTGGATCCATAAACAGCTATGGGACTGAATGATTGTCAGGACCTGGGATAAGCTTTGCAGACAGAAATCCAGTCAGGTCCAAGGCAGGACATGCCAAGACCATCTGCTCCAGGGACACCTGAGGCCATGAGAGAGGTGACAGGAGCCTCCTGGCTCAGGTCTCCCTGGAAGACCATGCTGGATGAGGGCCTGGAAGCAGCCCACAGCCCCTTCTTATGAAATCAGGTCAACAAAGCCCACCTGGGAGTTTCCTGGGCTCAATAATAGCAGATCAACTGATTCTCGAGGCAGAGCTGGAAAACGAAAGGGGAAGCAGCAAGTGCCAGCCAAGCTGAAGCTGGACAAGGGTTGGTAGGACACGAAAGGTTGTCAGAAATGAGGTAGAAGGAAAGATGCAGGCTCTCAGGGCAGCACCCTCCAGGCAGGTAGGTACCTCTTCTTTATCCTGCAAGCTGATGTACAAAGTGCAAGCAAGCTTTTGCTTTAGGAGCTGATATTACCCGATGGGCACACCAATGGGCATATCTGGTTGACCCCACACCCACAGCTACCGGGACTCCCAGAGTTGCCTTGCCACAACCTCCTAAAACTATCAGCCTAACTAACAGCCCACACAAACTAAACAAGGCTTTGCAGGCAACTGGCACAGCTCACTTACAGTTAGACTTTAATTTTCTGCCCCTTCAACAGCCTGTTATTCACAGCTATTTTGCAACTATTATTCCACCACCAATCCCCATCTGTGCACATCCCCTGACCAGTCAGCAAGTATGACAACCAGGCCACCTAATCTCACCAGATCTCAGGACATATCACTACATCAGTGCATCCTCATTAGGCAACTTAGCCATGTCCAAGTAAGCTAAAACACCAACCCTCACCTGGAAAGCCCATGTAAGGCTTGGGGGGATGCCGGGCCAGGCCCAGCACCTCTCTCCTCAATTCCTCACCAGCTCTTTCCTCCTCTGGCATCTGGGAAAGGCCCCAGCAGACTCTCCTACAGGCTTGCTTCTTTCTCCCCACTCGTCACCCAAATCAACAACACCCGCTGAGTAGGCATCGGCCTCTGTCTGCCCAAGAGCCCGCCTCCACATCCTCCTGAGAGCTTCTTCTCAAATTTTTCACATGCAGCTCTGCCCTCCACCACTACCACATGACTCCTCCCCTTACTGTCCCATTTTTGTTAAAGCTATAACTCACAAAAAAGACTTGAGTTGGGCACCTACTTTAAACCAGCCCTGTGCCAAGTACCTAGAACACTGCACTGGGAACACTGGACACCCCACCAGCCAGGCACTGCCTTTCACTACATAGCCAGGGTCAACCCTGGTCTCCCAAACCCCTAGCCCTACAACCTTCACAGGCTCCCTCCCAACTGCCAGAAGCACAAACCAGCCACTTGCTTCACAACTATTTCTGGGGCCCCATGGTGGGTCACCTTCTGCCCTGGTTCAAAGATGCCCTTGTGCAAGGAGGCTGTGCCACAGCCTTGTCCCATCACATACAACATCATCTATGCCAAGGGCAGGCCCAGAGTCTCTCCTTTCCTCAGCCCTGCAAAGTGAGAGACATCAGACAACTATGAGGGGTAGTCATCTAAAACTAACACAAGGCACTAAGTTACAATTCCAAAGCATGCTGATATACAAAATAAACACAGATCAGTCACCCAAAGACCTTATAAAACCACAGGGCTCATCAGGAAGCCTTTCAGGGGCTCCTTCCAAGCTAACTCTGTTCCTACAGGAAAGCTTTGTCATCTAAAAATGGAGCCACACTGTTGAAGGGCCCAAGAGCAAAGAAATCCCAGTAGCAATGAACTTACCTAGCACTCAGATCTTGGTCCCTAATATCATTCCCCACAAAGAAATCAGGTCCTCGGAGAAATGACTGAGGGAAAGTGTGTACAGGATGAGCCTGGAGTATCTTCTTATGCCAGAAAGTAAGAAGAGCTTAAAAAACTGACGGAGACCTATCACAAGAACATAGGAGTCAGCTTAAAGGAACCCCTAATAGCCAAATCCAGGACAATTTGAACAGCACAATAATTAAGGGCAACAGTAAGTTATAATCCATTAAAAACCAGGAAACAGTGAGTCTGTTCTAACAATGGATAAATAAACATATCGCTAAGCGTCAGGGGGACAGGCTGGGACCACTTCCCAATGCAGAAAATACAGCAAGAAGCCGTGTGTTGGCGGGGGGGTATGTCATAGGGCCCAGGGTCGTACAAGGCTTTAAGTCTCTTGCTGCTCCTGACTTGGGCTGGGCACTGAGTAGTGTCTGATAACCCAGAGCAGCTTCATGGGTGCTACAGGGGCCCTCATTCTTTCTGCCAGTCCACAAACATTTGAGAGCCCACTATGTCAGGGGAGGCAAACACGCAGACTAACAACAAACAAGAATTTCAAGTACAGCAATTTGCTAAGAGGAAGATAACATAGGGTTTTATGGGAAAGCTGCTCTCGCCAGGGTGGAAGGAAAGAGCTCCTACGCCCCAGATGACGTTCAAGGTGAGCCCAAAAGAGGCGCTGTGCCCATGCAGACAGAAGAAACGGCCAGAGGCCTGGGGTGGGCCTGAGCCTGGTGTGGCAGAGGTACAGTATGCAAAGGAAAGGTGGGGAGGGAGAGGAGGCCAGAGACTGCATCACGTATGGTTTGATCCTAAGTGAGGCTCAGTAATAGGGGGGTTTTGAAGAGATTTAAGCTTTAAAAAGAAAAATGTCTCTTGCCTCAGTGTGGAGAACTGATTGAGAACTCAAGGATGGAGGTGAGGCCTGGGAAGAGATGAGCGACAGTGGCAGCTTAGATGAGGGCAGCAATGATGCACCCTGGATATGATTTGGGGGTCACCCCAACAAGGCTCTTTGAGACTGAGAGCTGAAATCTTGCTCACATAGGCAAGAATATCGGACAATCATTAAAAATTACATTCCCAAAGCATACATAACGACCATGGGGAAAAGACCCAAGCTACAGTGAATGAAAAAAGGTTAAAAAACATGTCCAGGAGCTCTGGTGGCACAGTGGTTAAGAGCTATTGCTGCTAACTAAAACGTCGATAGTTCGACTCCACGAGCTGCTCCTTGGAAACCTATGAGGCAGTTCTATTCTGCCCTACAGTGCTGCTGTGAATCGGAGTCAACTCATTGGCAACAAGTAGTCAGCAAAAAAAAAAAAAAAAGTTCAGTCTGCATGTGGGCACAGAAGACAATGTTAGAGTTCACCCTGTGTGGCAGAACTATAAGAGGTTTTATTTTTCCCTTTTCTCTATTTTCTATAGTGTACATTTATGCATCATTACTGTAATGACAGAAGAAAACTCCTTTAATACAGATCTTTTCAACCCTGTTTTACAGGTATGGAAACCAAAGCTCCTGGAATGAGTGAGGTCAGGCCTTCTGGACCTTCTGACTCCCTGCCCCACACAGCCCTGACAGCAAGGCTGCTGGGGGTGAAGAGTCACACCCCCGTTTTTTCTAGGCTAATCAACTACTAACCGGTCTGTTTTCCATATGCAGATAAATATATGCTCAGATAAAGCATGTTTTCCCAGGAAAATCTCTTTACTCCGCTGGTGAATAAGCTGATTAAGTCTCTCTGCCAGATAATGGCAAATACCTGGCTCAACGTATCAGTTCAAAACATCTCTGATCAGGACTAACCCAACAAACCATTCCAGTGGCCACTGGGATAAGGGCAGCCACTGCAGGGTTTGGGTATTCAGAGAATCAAATTTGAAGCTGGAAAAGAAATGCACCCTCTACAACTGTTGCTCTTCATCTAATGGTCCAACTCGCTGGGGTATTATGAAGGTCACACGGAAACCCTGGGCAAATGCTCTGCAAACTAAAAAGACCTCTGTGGAAGTGAGGTGCTACATGGATCAGGATCTTCTGAACTATGGCCACCCCTGAGATCCCAAGACCACCCTAAGAATAAGCTATGACCTAAAGGAAAGGGGGCCAGCAGGGAAGAGGAAGGGAGTACAAAGAGGATACAGGCAATGAGGGGGTCCACTAGGAGGCCCAGCTACTTCACCCAAGTTCACACCTGGCCTGTCAGTGGTTATCTCAAGCCTGGGTGCTTCTTGGCATCTGCCTGTCCCATTCTACCTTCTCCTCTGTCAGCAAAAAATACTGTAACAAACAAGTCCTATTATATGCCCACCTCATTCCCAGCCCCACCCACTGCTCTCCTCCTCCCTTGAAAAAACAAAACAACAAGCCCATTGCCATTGAGTTGATTCTGACTCATAGAGACCCTACAGAACTGAGCAGAACTGTCCCATAGAGTTTCCAAGGTGCACCTGGTGGAGCTGAACTGCCAACCTTTTGGTTAGCAGCCGTAGCACTTAACCACTACACCACCAGGGTTTCCACTCCTCACGTAGGCAGGTTTAATCATGGATCTGGAGCAATTCTTCCTCATGCCACAGCCTTAAGTAGCACTGTCAACAACTTAAACCAAAAAAAAATCCCTCAAAACAATGCTTTTAATCAACAGTTGAGGTGAACGTGTTTCTACAAAGTTTTGAGAGATTTGGCAATCAGTGAAAGCCCCGAGGTCTCTCTGCCTGCAGCTGAGACCCTATTTCTGATATTTTATTATGATGCTCTTGATTCCTCAGTTCTTTTCTTTCCCTTATCTCCATCACTCACAGATAACCAAATTTTGTTGTCTACCTCAGGAGTATCTCCAAAGGACTCTGCTGTGGTCAGCTCCAGCTGCTCAGGCCCAGAAAAGTGGTTCCGTGGTCCTGGTTCCTCCTTCTGGGTCCTCTCTGAGCCAGAGCCAGGCACAGGCACACACAGGCTCCATGGTGGGTTCTTGCCAGCTTGCCCCTCTCTGACCTGCAAGCCCTAGTAGTCTACATTAAAAATGGCTACAAGTTCTATACCACTCTTTCCCCTGAGAGGTGTTTATGTCCCCTCCCCTTGAGTCTGGCCAGGTCAGTGGCTGCTTTGACAAATTAAGTACAACAGAAGAGTCATTGTGCCAGTTTAAATGCCCAGGATTTTAGCAAGAAGCTTTTACTTCCTGGCTTTTGGAATACCCAATCTTGGAACCCAGTTGTCAGGCTGTGAGGAAACCCAAACAGCCCACGGAAAGGTCTACATGGAGAAGAACCAAGGACCCTGACCAACAGCCCCAACTAAGCTCCCAGGCAGCAGGCAGCATCAGCTTGCCAGCCATGAGTGAGACACCTTAGAGTGGATCCTCCATCCCCATTTGAGCTGCTCAGGCTAATGTCTTGTGAAGCAGAGATGAGTTTCCCAGATAAGCCCTGAATTCCTGGCCCACAAAACATGACAAAAAGTTGGTGTTTTAAACCACTGAGTTTTGAGATAGTTTATTATACACCAACAGATGCCAGAACACTGTGTGTTGTGTGCGTGCGTGCGTGTGTGCATAGAAGTCTAAATGCAGTAAAAATTACCATGACAAGGTATAGGCCTTGAAATATTTTTAGTTCATTTTCAAGCTACACCTCTAGGGAAGGAACACTCTAGGGCAGAGGTCAGCAACTATAAACTTGGACCAAGTCTGACCTGCCACCTGTTTTTGTATGGCCCATGAGCTAAAAATGGTGTTTGCATTTTTAAATTGATTGAAAACAAATCAAAAGAAGAATACTTTTTTGTTACATGTAAAATTTATATGAAATTCAAATTGCAGTTTCAGTGTCCACAATTCAGCTTTTACTGGAACACAGTGCCCGTGGAAAGACCATTCGTATGTACTATCTATGGTTACTTCCACACTGTACCAGCAGGGCCGAAGAGCTGCAACAGAAACAGTATAGCCTGCAAAGCCTAAGATATTTACTATCTGGCCTTTTGAGAAAACGTGTAACTGTTTTAAAAGATGTTCAAACCTTGAGGGGTGCACATCCCACTGCCATGCAGACCAACTTAGGATCTAAGGGAAATTCCAAGACCCCACAGACCTAGATAGAGGAATGGTCCTTCTTCACAGAAAAACCTACGGTTTCACCTGATTCCTATCCTGGGTCAGCCAAGACACCCTTATTCTCTGGGTTGTTCCCCAAAAGGAGATGGGGCAGGGTTCTAATGCAAAATGAGGAATTCACTAAACACCTTATAACATGGATGAATCTGAAAGACATTATGCTGAGTGAAATAAGCACAAATATTGTATGGTCCCACTATTATATAAAGTCAAGGATAGATAAACACACAGAAAGTGACGTTCTTTGATGGTTACCAGGTATGGAAGGGGAGAGGGAGGGGAAATCACTCTCTAGATAGTAGACATTTGTTATTTTTGGGGATGGGTGAAGTCAACATAGCTTGACCAAGGTAAATAATGACACTAAGAAGTACACAAGGAACGATTTCAGTAAATCCTACAACATATAAAATTTTGTAACAACCACCAAAAAATGTGTGTGGGTACTTAGGAAGATATGTATGCATATATGTGTATAGGGAGGCATATGCGAGTAAATGCATGGGCAGGTATAGGTGTATCTGTAGGCATATAAATACACAGGTTTCCCCTGCTATCTGAAAGTAGAGTGTTCCTATGAAACCTTTCATAAGCCAAAATGGTGTAAAGTGAAGAAGCAATTACCATTACTTTATACGGGAAAGTTTTTTGAGCATTCCCAGACCCAAAAAATAACCGACCAAATAACACATAAAACCCTTACGAACTTTCTTAGGATTTTCTGATACCTTAGGACACATCTTGCTAAAGATGCACAAAATAAATCAGGATAAAGCACAGATGTTCACAGACATAGTTCAAAGCTATGGCAGCTTGATGCTGAGTGTAGTTCCCAGGGACAGAGCTTGGTAATGCCACTGTCACCGCTTGGGGGGCACAGCGCCTCTTTATTGGCTTGCTGCAAAACAAATGCTGAATGCTATTTCCCCTTTTCGCTCTTTCATAAAAGTGAAAATCCTCTTCAGATTTTTTTCGATTAGTGAAAACAGGTTCTAGTGTAGGTCTTTTGTAACAGCAAAGTAACATACAGTGAACTTTTGAAAAGCGGGTGACACTTGTACATGTTTGTGTGTGCTGCACATATATCCATATATATAAAAAAGTACATAGAGGGCACAGTTATGGAAGCTTCCTAGATATATCCTAACAACTCGCAGGATTGTTTTACTGGGTTAAAAGGCTTGGGACCACAGCCTTAGGGACAACTTAGTCAACTGGCATAACACAGTTTATAAAAATAATGTTCTACGTCCTACTTTGGTGAATAGTGTCTGGGGTCTTAAAAGTTTGTGAGCAGCCACCTAAGATACAAATATTGGTCTCTAGAGAGAATGAAGGAAATCCAAGGTTCAAAGAAGAAACTAGTACACAGAACTAATACCCCACAGGAACCACAGCCTCTTCTAACCTGAGACCAGAACTAGGTGGTACTCAGCTACCACTACTGACCGTTCTGACCAGGAATACAATAGAAGGTCCTGGATAGAATGGGAGAAAAATGTAGAACAAAATTCAAATTCCTAAAAGAAGTCCAGAACTCCTAGACCCATAGGGACTAGAGGAACCCTCGAGACTACTGCCCTAAGATACCCTCTGAACTTGGAACTGAAACTATTTCTAATAGATTAGCTTATAAAATAAACAGTATCACCTGTGTGTAATGTGCTCCCTTAAACAATCAACTATACGAGACCAAACGGACAACATTTACCCAAAAACAAAAAGGAAGGGAAGCTAGATCAATGAAAACAGAACAAACAGAATGGAAATACTGAGAATGCTGACACATTGTGAAAACTGTAATCAATGGCATGGAACAATCTGTATAAAAACTTAAATGGGAACCTAATTTGCTATGTAAATTTTCACCTAAAACACAGCAAGATACTACTTTAAAAACAAGATTAGTAAACATAATCACCGAATTAGAGCACAGCCCCTGTATTTATTTATCCCTCATTAAAAACAAAGGTTCCACCAAATCTCTAACTCAGTGACAAGGAGAAACTTCCAGAGTATAGATGTATAAAGGCTTTTTAATGATGACATTCTCAAAACGGTAGCAGGAAGGTTTAGGATGCTATTCTGAGATATATGAAGATCCTCTTATAAGGCTGTTATGGATCAGAGTCGACAACTGCAACGGGTTTTTTATAAACATCAGTAGCTGTCCCTCTCCGAAGGGGCACTTTACAAGCCCTAGAAGAACTGAGTTCAGAACTGCTGAAGTTTAGAATTGAGAAGGAAAAGGCCATCAGAACCAAAATGGAAGATGAGAACTCTTCCTCATTTATGCTTTATACCAGTCTCACCTTGATGACTTCTCCACTGGATGCAATTAAATCTGTTGGAATGGTTACTCGAAATGAGCGTCCAACTACAGCCATGCCATCAGGAATGCCAACCACTGTGGGAACAGCCTCACGGAGGTCTGAGAGCACCGAGTGCATGGACGCCTCAAGCTGGTTCTCCCAATCCCTGACGGTCTCCGAGGGTTCACTGGGCCAGCGGGACTGAGCCAATGCCACCAAGAGCAGGAGGAGAAAGGTCCTCCCCCAGAGTGGGGGCAGCAGCAAGAGGCTCCCAGACATCCTCGTCCTGGGCCTGAGTCTGCTCAAGCCAGTAATCTCTCTAAGGAAGGAAGTGAGCGACGTAGTCCCAGAGCTGGGTCCTCACCCTCTGCACATCTGCTCCATCCCAGAGCACCCAGAGCCTGAAAAAGAAGAAGAACAGACTCAGACTTCAGCAACTCCCATGGTTTCAAAGACATATACAGCTAGTTACTACCCCCCAAGTGTTCCTGCCAAAAACCTCTACTCTGAGTCAAATCAAGCCTCTTACACTGCACTATCCACCACAGAAGTCACCAGCAACATGTGGCTAATGATCTAGAAAGTGGCTAGTACAAACTGAGAAATGCTTTAAGTGTAAAATACACACTACATTTCGAAGACTTAGTACAAAAAAAGAACATAAAATAGTTCATTAATACTTTTTAAATACTGATTATATATTAAAATAACACTTTACATATACTGAGTTAAATAAAATACATTATCAAAATTAATTTCACTGGTTTATTTATTTATTTTTTTCATGTGGCTAGCAGGAAATTTTAAATGACATATGAGACTCAACATTACATTTCTGTTAGGCAAGGCTGCTCCAGACCTAACTTCCAGTTTACAGGAAATACAGGAGCCATGAGAGACAATCAGGTAAATCCAGAATGTGGGACCTTCTACAAAACGAATGGCTTGGTCACGCCAAATGTCAGCATCACTAAAAGCAAGGAGACTGTTCTAGATTTAGACAGTACCCAGATGCAGTGTGTGCATCTTGGCTGGATCCCAGATTTACAGCTCATGACACTTGGCTTAGGTTAGCTGACGCCCAGATGCCTTATGGGACTTGATGGCTCGAGGGCGCCCACAGGTGACCATAGCCATCACGTGCAATTTCCCGTTCTGGAAAAGGATTAAACCTAGGCTGCCTAGAGGCCACATGCTATCTTTCGACCTGGGTAATGCAAAGTAAATAAACTCAAAATTGCTAAGGAAAACAAGGCCACTGAAAAGAACAGCAAATTCCAATACAGTTTTTTTGTTGTTGATCTTGCTGTTCCTGTTTCTGTTTGTTTTATGTTTCAACATAACAAAACAAACAAAAACTACTGACATAGAGTTGACTGACTCTGACTCACAGTGACCCATGTGTGTCAGAGTAGAACTGTGCTCAATAAGATTTTCAATGGCTGATTTTTTATAAGTAGATCAAGAGACCTTTCTTCTGATGAGCCTTAGGGTGGATTCAAACCTCCAATCTTTTCATTAGCAGTTGAGGAATCTTAACTGTTTGCACCACCCAGGGACTCGTGAACTTAACAAATTCAACCTAAAACTGAAGAAAGAGCCAAAGACCAAGAAAGTGATGAGGTAGTCTTGCCTTACCAGACATCAAGATTTATCATAAAACTACTGTATTAAGGCAATGTTACATATGGCAGGTGGACAAGTGGACTGCGGAACCAGAGTGAGAGCCCAAAACTAACTTGCAAAGGAATCATTCAATCAAAGGTTCAAGGTACCCCGGGTGACGCAAATGATTCGCGCTTGGCTGCTAACCAAAAGGCTGGCAGTTTGAACCCACCCGGTGGCACCACAGAAGAAGCTGGCCTGGTGATCTGTTTCCATAAAGATTACAGCCAAGAAAACTCTATGGAGCAATTCTACTCTGTAACACATGGTTTCTCGTAAGTCACAAATCAATAATAACAAAATCAACAATCAAAAACTCCGGACAAGTAGCCATCTATGGGAAAAAAATTGCAATTAGGTTCCTCCCTCACTTCTCCATCACAAATAAAAGAAAATCCAAGTAAATTAGGTACCCAATTGTGAAAAGCAAAACTTTATATTTTTAGAAGAAAATATACTAAAATGTCAGGATAAGAAAGCATTTAAAAGTTATCAATACACACACAACATAAAAAGACAAGTGGACTTCTGGCATGGTGAAATAGATATATTTTTCCCTATCCTTCCCACTAAGTACAACTAAAAAGCCTGGACATTTATATATATATGACTGTAAAAGGTAGAGAGAAAAAGGCAGACTGGCTAGGGACATCAGGACTTGAGGAACGACACAGTGGTGAGTAATCTGGTTTTTCTTTTTGCTTCATATATCCCAGAATTGGAGTCAAAGAAGCTGGCAACTAAAGAAATGCCAAGAGCATGACAAAAAAAAAAAAGCCCCAACACAAGCCTGCTCTCTCTAGACAACGGGTGGAAAAAAAAATTATTAGAGACAGAGAGGGACACTATGTAACGATGAAAGGGTCAATTCACTAAGAAGACAAAGCAATCTTAAGTTTGTATATACCAAACAACAGAGCTGCAAAATATGTGAAGCAAAAACTGATAGAACACAGATAGAACTGGTTAAAAAAAACACCATCCAGTGCTGTCGAGTCGATTCCGACTCATAGCGACCCTATAGGACTGAGGGGCAGAACTGATTAGGCTGAGTGAAGTAAGTCAGATATGAAAGAACAAATACTGTATGATCCCACTTAGAAGAATAGGAAGATGCATAGAGACCAGTTATTAGTGGTTACTGGAGGCTGGTAAGTGAGGGGTGGAGGGGGATACTGCCTAAGGGGTACAGAATTTTTGTTAAGGGTGATGAAAACATGTGGAAATGGATACTGGTGACTGCCGCACAACATGGTGAATGTAATTAATGTCGATGAATTAGACACAAAAATGGTTGGAATGTTTTGTTACATACATTTCACCATAATAAAAAAATTAAAAAAAAAAAAGAACTGAAGGGTAAAATAAACAAATTCACAATTATAGTTAGAACCAATACCACTCTCTCAACAATTGATAGAACAACTACAAAGAAAATCAGCAAGGATACATTAGAACTTAAACGTACCATCAACCAACAGATCTAACTGAAATTCATAGAACACTGTACCCAACAACAGCAGAACACACATTCTTCTCAAGTGTCCATGGAACATACACCAAATAGACCATATCAAGTACCATAAAACAAAGCTCAACAAATTTAAAAGAACTGAAATCATACAGAATATGTTCTCTGATCACAATGGAATCAAACTAGAAATCAGTAACAGAAAGGTAACAGGAAAATCTTCAGACACTTGAAAACAAAACGACATCTAAATAATCCCAATCCCTACGTCAAAGAGGAAGTCTCAAGTGAAATAAAAAATTATATTGAGCCGAATGAAAATGAAAATACAACATATGAAAATTTGTGGATCACAGCTAAAGCAGTGCTTAGAGGGAAATTCATAGCACTAAAGGCACTTGAAAAGTCTCAAGCTGATAATCTATGATCCCACCTCAAGAATCTAGAAAAACAAGATCAAAATAAACCCAAACCAAGCAGAAGGAAGGAAACGACAAAGAGCAGAAATCAATAACCTTTTTCTTTTCTATACATTTTAACTCTTATTCAGTCAACGGCTCAGCTCAATCAATACCCCACAAGCCTGTAAGTTGTGAGAGAGCAGGGACGTGTCCTCCCCTATCACTGATATATGCCCAGCACTTGCATAGTGCCAGATACACACCTAACGAATGAATCCAGGCAGACTTTTTTTTAGCTTCTTCCTATGTCTTTATTCCTCAGTTTACTTACTTCTCTATTATTAAAGGCAATTAATCTTTTACTTTTTTAATCTTGTTTTTCATTTTATAAGTCTCAGCTTATTTGAAAACGGCATCAGTTATGAGACACACCCTGCCCTACCAGGAGCATAAGGTCAGTTGGCTATCTGCGTACACATGACTACATGCGGTGTCTGTTTCATGGGCATGAGTAAGTGCTCTGCATTTAGCAGGCAGGCAATGTCTGGGGCACAATTCCAACTCCTCTGTGTTGGTTTTCCATGCTCTGGGGAGAAAAGATCCTTTTGCAACTTGGCTAAAAGAAGCCTCGTATCTTCCTTACTTTCTATAAGCAAGGGACACATCTGCCCATACTAGGAATCTGGCAGGCTGTATGCCCACACCCATATTAGGACTTGTTTAGGAGTAACCCCACCGCTTCTGGTAGGTTTTTAAATGTAGCCTCATATTCACACACTCAGTCATTCGGAGATGGGTGCACTGCAGAGATCCTCCTCGTAATTTTTCAGTGGCCAAAGCCCACCACAGGCAAAGAGTGAGTGCCCAGAACATGGTGGGAGGAAAAGGCACTCGGGAACCAGAAAACGACTATAGCTAGAGTCACCTGGTCTCCCTAACACAGCCACCCAATATGACACTATACACACACACACACACACACACACACACGCCAACACCCTCTGGAACAAAAGACACTGCTCAGAGCAGCCCGAGAACATATCTTAGCTGTAGTCACCACTGCCTGGCTGACTGGAGCTGCCAAAACTCTAGTACTGAGAAACAGGTACTTGAAATGGGGCACGCATCCCTCTATGCCAGCACCCAGAGTAGTGCTCCCCATAAAGTCCAAGATCAGCACTGTCCTAGCTGCCAGTAAAATCTAACTCTGTGAAGAGAGACTCTCCCAGAGCACTGGTGAACCCCCTGAACACACGCCCACCAGCCATGGCATACAGGGTGATAGATGGTGACAGCTGCTGGGCAGCAGTTCCATCTCTTAGTCCAGGATGTTGCACCCAAGGGGGCAGAGAAACCTTAAAAGTGCTACAGCCTGCTAAGGCTGGACATGGCACAGCCCCCTGGGGTCACTGCTGTCCTACTCCCTCTTCTCTCAGTAAAAGCCTGTGCTCCTGCCCCAAGAGCACCAACACCAAGGAAAAGAGCTCCAGAGAACCCTAGACACCTACCCCACCCCTCCCTGGGCCAAGTGCACATTCAGCACTGAAGCAGCTCTTCCACAGAAAGCCAGCTGAGCATAGAGGAAGAATATCTGAACAAGGGACCCCCACCAGGCTCCTAGGAAATGAGTCACCAACAGTGAACGGGCAGTCTAGGGTAAGAAGCTCAAGGAGCCCCAGCCCCTATGACTCACTGCAAGGAGGTGCCCTCTGGGAAACCAGAGCCGGCAGGTGCCCATGTCTGCCAATGGCCACTCCAATGCTCCCTTTCCCAGCTGTTACCAGGGGAATTCTCCAGTGATGGGTGGATGTAAAAAGTCAAGTTTTCAGAGGTGGCTAAAAGGTGGTGCCCTATGTAAATCAAAACACATAAAAGGCAGGTGCATTTCAAGCTTACCAGATCAGTCAGCAGGGGCACAACTAGAGACCCAAAGGCATTATACAGTGACTGGAGACTGGCAAGGACTCCAGGCATTTGAGGAAGGGGGATCGCTTTTATGTGAACTTTCTCGCCATGTAACTCACACCCAAGTGATGGGGTGGGACTATGCAAATAAGGTAACTGTGGCCCACCAAGGGGATTGGTCAGTTTTGTGATCCTGTTAGGCTTAAAATGAGCCAACTCAGGTGCAGAAGGAGAGGATCTCACCACCACCAAGGAAGAAGAGCCAGGAGTGGAGTGTGTCCTTTGGACCTGGGATCTCTGCACTGAGACTCTCCTAGACCCAGGAGACAGAGAGAGAGCTGTAACATTGAAGACGACAAGACAGCGAGAAGCAGCGGCAGAGAAATGGTAGCAGCAGAGGCAGCAGAACCAGGAGAACGGCAGGAGACTGGCAAAAGATAGTGTGGCAGGCTTCCCAGCCTATGGAGCAAGAAAGCTGAGTGCCTCTGGGCAAGAGACTTGCTGGCAGAGTGGAGTGCCTCTGAGTACTTATCGGGAGAGCTAAAAGACCTTTATAACACTTGCCTGAGTAGGGAAAGGTCAAGGGCCAAAAAGGGGCCTGCCTGCAGGCACAGCTGAGAAGAGGCTGTTCTGATGGAAGAACTGTATCCTGAATGTTCCCGAAGCTGAACTGTAACCTGTTACTTTCCTAATAAAGCCCTTAACTGTGGGAGGGGCAGATGGTGTCAGAATCAGTAAAGATGGCGGAGAAAGGAGGCATCTACCTCACAGGAATCAGACTTAGGCTGTTGATCTTGATTCTCCTTCTCCCTTATGAAGTTAGAGGAGGTCAGATGCTTCCACCATGCCATTTTTACAGTTTCTCTGGTCCTACCCATCACCAATACCAATCTCCCACCTAGATGAGACCCAAGCATGTGCCATGCACAAGGGAGAGGGGGCAGAGGATGCCTACGAGGCACAAAGTCTGATGACCCCACTCTGTCCTGACAGCTTGTGCCCTGGGACCTGAAAAGAGTCTCCCCTGGAATCCCAGCCCCAGGAGAGCAGCAGCTCTGTTCTGCTCAGGCTGCCTCCCTCAGAGCTAATGAGTATTCCAGCACACAGGAGGCTTAGTCAATGAATGCAGTCCCACTCGATAAATTTGAGGAGCATACACATACGTGATTCCAAGTCAATTCACAGTAAACTTAATGTTTCCTCATACATTAAAAAACCCAAGGAACAGAACTTTTAAGACATCTTACCTGAAAACTCAAAAGCATGGCTCCCTACTAGTTTTTACTCTCCAGGAATGAACAAACAAGTTGCCAGATTCAACCCATTACCGTACCAAATGAGGCAGAGGCAGCCCGCCCACCACACCCAGGAACCCCCATTCTCCAACAGCTATGTACCCTAGAAAGAGTAAAGTGTCAAGTTGCTACCACTTACCACGATAATTAAAACATTTAAGAAAAATGGTGTTTTCTTTTTAAAACCAAACCAAAATAATAAAGTTCCATGTCCCTATTTTAAATGGTTTTGGAAAAGTCAAAAGCAGAAATTTTAATTAAAACAACCACTTTAAGTTCCATCTTGCAAAAAGGCTTTTGTCCAGAACTCAGAAGTTTGAATTAAATATTAAATGTCAATCTAAATAATATAAAAATTCTGAAGAGTTAACTTAGTCTAAAGCTGCGTAGCGTGATGGGCAACAGGATATACTCAACACAATGGAAAACAATGGTGTGAAGTCATTGTTTATTTGGGCTCCAAATGCCAAAAAGTGAGGCAGATTTCTCTGCTTTGAGTTAAAAACAGGCCGTTTTCACTCTCTGGCATCAGGTGAGGAAGGTCTTGAGCCAAGTTCTGGTAAAGATTCAAGGTGTCACCCTAAAATTGTTTAAAGCTCAGGAGGCAGATGAGGTTTCCCTGACATGGGTAAGTTCCTTCCTGGCCTGCTGGACTCGGCTCCATGGAGATATCACCAGAGGCATGAGGGTGGCCCATGAAGGGAGCTGGGGAACAAACCTATGGGGGCCAGGACCATATACACAACAATGATTTAAAAGTAAAAAAATTGCCCTGAGAAGATCTTTAAACCCTGAAGTCATCTTTAAACTAAACAATGGCTTAACTAAATTAGTAAAATAAAAATGTTTACCTTGAGCACTGCCTTCCCTTAAAGAATTATTTATATGAGATCAAACTGACAATAGTACCTCTAAAGCAGATATGAGAAGTTTCCAAAAAAATTAAACCCATTGCCATCGAGCTGATTCTGACTCTTAGCAACCCTACAGGACAGGGCAGAACTGCCCCAATGGGTTGCCATGGCTAATCTTTATGGAAGCAGACTGCCATATCTCTCTCCCATGGAGTGGCTGGTGGGTTCTAATCACCAACCTTTGGTTGGCAGCTGAGTACTTTAACCACTGTGCCACCAGGGCTCCCTTCATGAGAAGTTTAACCAAAAAAAAAAACAAACCCCATGATTCTGACTCATGGGGGTAGTAAATATAAGTCAATAGTGGTAAAACAATATGGGTAGAGCTAGCGAGAATGATTACACAAAGTGAAGAATGTAACCAATGCCTACGAGATGTACATGCAGAAATTGTTGAATGGGTGTATGTTCTGCTGTGTGTATTTTCACATACATACAAAAAAAGTATAGTGTGATAACCTGAAGCTTGGTAGCAGCCAAGCTTTTACCACTCCTAGGCCCAGCGGTACGCTGAAACTGGCTCGTATGGAAACCCAATTGTTAAATTTTTAAAAAAGGAAAATCGGGGAAAGAAACTTCAAGTTCATATGGAAACCGGATTTACTGGATCCAACGAGACTGGGGGAACCCCCAAATCTACTGCCTAGAAATAATCTTTAAACCTGGGACCAAAACTATCCCATGAAGTCATTGTTAAATAACAGTTTAGCTCAATTACAATGTTTGCCTTGAGCACTACACTCTTACAAAGAATTATCTGACAACAGTTCATATAAAGCACAGACGAGAACTTTAAGGGGCAGAGAGTCTAAATTAACAGTGATGTAACAATACGGGTAGAGACAGTGAGAAATGGGTGACACAATGTGAAAAGTATGTAACCATGTCACTGTACTATACATGTCACTGAATTGTACATGTAGAAAATGTGAATGAATGCATGTTTGGTTGTAGATATTGCCACCAAACATAATTTACTTTTAAAAGGAAGAAATTATATGGGAGAAAAAAATTAAAAATGTATAAACAAATGCTATACAAGTCTATCAGACAGAAAAGCTACTAAGAACACTACTCATATGGAACGTATTTGCAACTCTCACTTATCACAGACACCAAAAGCAGAGGTTCAGGAAAGGCAGAGGTTTCTGCTGATGATGGGTTTTTTCCACAGAGGCAGGGAGGGAAGCAAAAGTGTAGTACCTGGGTAGAAACTCACGCAGGCGCAATGACATCTGAGAGGGAGGGAAGAAAGACAAGGTTCAAAACACAGGGCAGAAATGTCCATTCTTCACTGGACTGTGGTTTTTAATCTGGGTGGATTTTCAACATCTTAAGTGAGGGAGCTCCCTGAAACACAGCTCCTTCAACACTCCACTGAACTCCATATGTTCAGCGTTAAACATCACCGTTAAACATTACTCAGAATCACACAGGTTAGACTTCAAAAAAAAAAGTGTATAAAGCTTTAGGAGCAAACCCCCAGTGATGACATGGTCCTCCAGGTTTCTAATCACTGATGCCCAGGTCAGGCACTGAGGACAGAACAGGGCAAACAGCCCAAAGACAAGGGTCAGGCCTAATCATCCACTTGTCTGCAGCAGCTAGAGTGGGAGGTGAGGGAGTAAGTGTGAGAAGTGGGAGGCCAGCCTCAGCAGATACCAACTGGGAATGAATTACCATATCTGAGCACCCACGTGGTACACAAGAACCCAATTAAAGCAAACTACAATTATCTCAAGACAGCCCAACAATAATTAACACTTCAGCACATATTTACTACCTATCCCGTGCTAGGTGTGAGCTTCATTATTTATGTGTGCCATCTTTCCACACCTCATACAAAAATATTTAAGCAAGATCTACATACATTACTAAATCATAAAACACAAGTAATAAACTAAGTAGCTCTACTAATATAAACAGGTGTTTCCAAGTAGATGCTTACTGGAAACTAACAGTTGCCTTCTAACTCCTTAAACTCTCCCTGAAGATCCAACACCGCCCTCCCCTCACTGCCCACATCA